>NC_066640.1:7074747-8274747 GCF_025201925.1 Gopherus flavomarginatus | reverse complement strand
CGCTCTGGAGAGGGGCAGCTGAGGAAGCGGAGGGGTTGGCACGATTGGTTCCAAGCCCTTGCCGAAGCCCGGCTGAGATCAAACCACAGCTCCCAGGCATTCTGCAGGGGCTGCTGTCCGCCCCCCGCCACACACACCTGGGACAGCATCTGCTGAGACACCCCGGACACACCCCGCAGGGCATCCTGCCCTGCGCTCTGCAGACAGGACAGCAGGGGAGGCAGCTGGAGTGTGAGTATCAACCCCCTCCCTTTGCCTTCTTCCTCTTCTATCTCCTGACCCAGAATGCACCAGGATCCTGCACCCCCCCCCCCCAGTGTGTTTTGGCCCCTCCACCACCTTCCTGGCCTGCTTTAGTTCTGGAAACGCTCAGGGCAGGAACCGCTGAGTCAGCAATCCATGGGGATGGGAAACACTCTGCACTGCAGGGACTCGAGCTCTGCACCCCCTCCACTCCCAGCCCTGGTGCAATGGGCTCCTGCGCTGACCCCCCCCCGACGCTCTGTGTGGGTGCTTGTCTCTGGTGCACTGACAGCAGCTCTGGACGCTGTTCTGGGCCCACCCCGCTGGAAGCATTCAAAAGAAACCCTTGTTTTCTCAGGGGGTTGTGGGGAGGCAGGGGTTCAAAAGATATTTTCCTCCCAGAAATGTTCCTTTTTTTGGTGAAAAGGAAACAAATGACCCTTAGGTGTTGTTATCTCGGCCGCCTGGGTAGCGGTGGTGGATACGTCTCCAGCTACCAGCACTAGAGTATCTGAGGCCCAGCTCTTCCAAGTATTTAGAGTCCTAACACCATTGATTTCAATCCCTTTGGGCTCTGGGCCTGAGCATCTCAAAACCTCAGCCCCCGTCAGGCAGGGACGATTCCCGTTTTACAGCTGGGGGACTATGGCCCAAATAGGCTAAGGGATTTGCTTAAGGAAGCCTGCCGCAGAACAAGAGTCGAGAGCCCACGTCCTAGCCCAGAGCCCACCCGCGGGACAGTGCTGGTTCGGGCGAGACAGGGAGGGACATGAACCAAAACCGTGCAAATATGATGTTTTGTGGCCAGCTAGAAAGAAACTTTTTTTGTTTTGCTGGCCAGGCCGTTTTTATAGCGACGACAGTTTTCAAACAGTGTCGATTTCTGGTTCAAAATGTCGGGGTTGGGCCCAAAGCCATGTTTCTTCATGAAATAAACATCAACCCGCTCCAGCCTCGAGTGCTTTCTACCCTTAGATCTGACTCGTCCCATGCTACCAACAGGGAAACTGAGGCAGGCCGCTGTGGCCCACAGGGGTGATTCAGCGGGGTCAAGATGGGAATAGAGCCCAGGTGTCCTGCCTCCCAGGGCTACGTCTCATCCTTCAGCACCGCCACCCTCCCACCCATAATGCTCTGATGCCCCCCACTCCTCTCTCGCCCCCCCAGCCCAGGCTTCTTAAATTAGATGCTCTTTGATCCAGGACAACGTTACTAGGACTAGCCAAAGCTCTCAGCAGGGCAGCTCAGGGTGCTGGCCGGGGGCCTGCCTATCCCTGCCCCGCTGTCAGCTTGGGAGGAGGGTTTTGAGCGCCTGGCACGGGTTGATCGAGGTGTCTCTGTTGGTGGCATGGCCCCGTGTGCCAAGCCGGGCTGGAGGCTGGCTGGGCAGCACGGGCGCTGGGGCCTGGCTCGGTTTGGGGGACATGAGAGTCGCCCAGGAGCAGCTTCGGAGCCGGAACGCGCCAGCTTATTCCGCGCTCCCCAGTGGTGCCCTTCGGGGCGTCGGCATGGACTGAAATCAGACGCTTTCGGGTCCCAGCCGCCCGGCTGCCATTGTTCTGCGCCAGGCATCTTTCACCTTGAAGTGACAGGAGCTGCGATTGGCGGGCGGCCCCCGTTTCTATGGAGACAGTGTCCTCCAGGAGCCGGGGCTGGGATGGAGCCGGGCGGAGGGGCTGGAACTGACGAGGATGAGAAATGAGAAACAGGCAGAGGCAGATGGACAGGGAGACAGACACAGTCAGATGCTAAGAAAAGGGGAGGCAAGAGCTTGTCCCCCCTTTGCTGGTGGGAAGGGCACTGGTCGCACCCCCCTTTGGATGCCAAAAGGGTCTATGAATTAATCAGAAATCCCACCCCGTCCCGTGCAGCGCTGGATTCAAAGCAGAATGTGACCTCCCAGGGCCAGCGGCTGCAGGGCAGGGGCCAGTCCCCTGGGGTATGAGCTGGAGGGTGGGCGGGGTTCACCCCAGGCCTGGGCAGGGGGACTTACATGCATCCCATGTTAGCCAGTGTTGTATGAAAAATCGGGACAGACCCAGTGGCACCGCCGTGCCCACGCTGATGCATCCGTAGCCGTGTGTGCACATGTCCTGGAGTCAGCCTGTCACCCGCTCATACAGCGCCAGGCACTGGCCCGACTGTGGGTGGGTGCCTGTGTCCAGGTGGGGGAGAAAGGGGCTGCCCAGACCCGGCAATTGGTGAGGGTCTGCAAGGCGCAGTCACCCCGGCTGGCGCGGTGGGAAAGGCCGGGGAGGACCCACTGGCTGAGCAGAGCCCACGGCATCTGTCTGTGTCCCAGAGGCTTCCCCCAGCCCTGCTCCATCAGGCATGGCTGCCGCAGAGCCCTCAGTGCAGAGGTCTCTCCACCAGCTAAGACTCCACATCTCCTGAGCCGTGTATCACCTCAGCCCTGACACCGCCTGCTCTGAGGGGGCTGGGCCAGGCCATTGTGTCAGCACTGGGCCCATTTCTCCCCACCTGCCCCAACATCAGATCATGGCGCGTCCGCCCTGCTAATGAGGTGCCAGGGCCAGCCTGTTGCCCAGGCTCAGCGAGGGGGGCGGGCCGGGGGGCTGGGAGTGGGGTAAGCTGAAACAGGCAGCAGCCATCTTCCCCACTAGACCCCCAGCCCCACTCCAGCCGAGGTTGGCCGTCCCCCATGGAGGGCTGCTTGGAGAGCTGGGGGGACCAGCTCAGATCAGAAGAGCCACTGCCACCATGGGCATTAACTGGTGCTTCGGGGAAGAGGCCCAGGGCTGAATGGGCCAAGGGCAGGAAGGAGACAGGTGCTGAAGGAACTGAGGAGGGGGAGAGCTGCCCCCGTCGTGTCCTGGGTGGGGATGGCCATGTCCCAAGAGGTGGCCTTGTGGCTGCAGGTGCTAATTTACCTTGCCCAAGGCCAGGAAACTCTCCCAGTTACCGGACCCGGACCGGAGGGAGGAGACGCAGCAGCCCAGCTGGGGAGCCACCTTTGGGGGAAATGAGGCTGGGAGGCCCCCTCGGGCTGACCCCTGCTCTCTAGGAAGAGTCGTGTCCACTGGATCGAGGGGGCAGGGTGACCCAACAAGGGGGTCTGGGGAGAGGAGACTCCCCCCTCCCAACTGAGCCCAGCTCCCCAGGGCACTGAAGGCAGTTAGGTGCAAATGGGGCTTTTGGCAAATGTCACCTGCTCTCTGGGCTCGGATCTCGGAGGCAGCCCCTCGCCTACAGATGGATAGGAGACCCTCGAGCCCTGGGACCAGATCTGCTCTTGCCCATCGTCCCCTGGTGAGTAATGCAGAGCCCTGGGCCCCGGGGGACCCCCGCCCAGCTGGGCAGAGACAGACGGACGGGCTAGGGCCGAGTCTGGACTACGGCGTTTAATGGAAACCTATTTGCCAAGGCAGCACGAGCACACACGGCACGACGGCTCCGCGCACACACGCCAGGGGGAAGGGGGTCCACTCGGCTCAGGGGGCCAAGGAGCTAGTGGTGGGGGGGAGCTGGCTCAGGCGAGATGACACCAGGGGTAGGACACCGGAGAGCTGTTACATGAACCTACCATCTCTACATGTTATTGTGCTCAGAGCATGTCCCTCCCAGGGCAGGACTGTCCAGGACGGGACATGCTACAAACCTCCCTCCCACAGTGGCAGCATCCCGGAGTAGGGGAGACCAAGGTGGGGGTGGAGGGGAAAGGGAATCTCCCGGACAAACAGCTCCGAAGCAGAAGCTCCCAGATGTGGCTAGAAGGGATGACTCCAGGCTAACCCCTTTGCTGTGTGGGACCTTCCAGGACAAAGGCCACCCCCCCAGAGCAAGACGCAGGGGTTGGAGGGCATTGGACGCAGCATTGCAGCCAGAGCGACTTGCCATTGCTGCTTCGAAGCAGGAGTCCCCTGTGCTGAAACGGCCGGGCATTCACCCCTAGGGGCTGGGCTGGGGCCGGCCCAGCCCTTCCTCGTGGTCAGCAAGCACCCAGTGCCCCCCCCGCGTCAGAGGGTCTGCACGGCGACAGGGTACAGCAGCGAGAGTTGCTCGGCGCCTTTGACGGGCAGCTCCTGAGCCGTGTAGTAGTGGATGACCTCGGGGATGCTCTCGAAGGGGGCGCTGTTCTGGCCCAGCACATACTTGCTCTCCCTGGTCTTGGTGAACTTCATGTGCATGAAGCCATGGCTGCTCCTGGGGATGGAAGCACAGGGCAAAGAGCATTAGCAGCGGGCATCCCCTCACATAGGAGCCACAGGAGGAACCCCATTGGCCCTGAGCTCTTGTCTTTGCTGCGGCGAGCCACTAGAGGGAGATATGGTCATGCTAAGCAGAGCTGCTCGGCTGTGTGTCATAGGGCCTATACTGCTAGCTGTTGCTGGGGATTCTCCCTTATCTGAAGCAGCAACAAGAAGTGGTTTTTGCAGCAGGAGGCTCTGAGTTCTAGTAGCCATGGTACTCAGCACGGTGACAGCCATGCAGTCACTGGTGGCCATGTGCTCTGCCACGCTAGCCTCCTCCTCATTGCTCAGTGGTGGAATCTGAGGCCCCAGAGAAGGGGAAGCCACTTGCTCCCCATCCCAGCAAACCAGCCCCAGCAAAGAACCCGGGAATGACGACCGGCCACTCTGTCTGGTCATCGGAGCAGGGCACTGCAATGTCTCCAGGCCGGAGGATCCCAGCATAGGAATGTTGCTGGCTGTGGAATCCCTGAGCACCCTGGCAGGTTGCGTGATCCAAGCCAGCCAGGAGAGTGGCTGCTCTGCTATCTGGAGCCAGGCTGGGGACAGAGACAGAGCCCACCCCAGCCCCATCCCTGTGCAGGGATAAATATTTCAAAGCGCGCGGCGGGGGGAGCGGGGCCCTGGGCTCCTGCCGGGGATCAGAGCATGCTGCTGCGATTAACCTGATGAAATATTCATGCCGGCCGCTCCCCAGGCCGCATGGCTCACTCTGTGCACAGACAGCCAACAAAGCGCCTGCTGGCCTGGCCCTTTGATGTGCATGTCGGCCGCTAATAAGAAGCAGATGTTCCGGGCAGAGAGTTCACGGGGAGCTACTTGTCGGGGGGATTGCGCCCATGTGCCGGGGAAGGGCCTGGGGAGAGGAGACCGGGCCTCTTGCCCCTCTCCCATCCAAGGCTCTCCAAGCCCTTTACCGGCAGGAATGACTTAAAAACTTACCTGCCTCAGGAGGGAAGCTTAAGGAACTAAGCTTACAAGATGCTGATCCCCAGTCCCTTGCTCTGACCACTGGACCCCGCTGCCCTCCTGGAGCTGGGAACAGGAGCCTTTTCCCAGGACAAGTGTGGACTCTGGAGTCCACCCTCCTCTATGCTAACCCAGCAGACCACCCAGAGCTGGGAACAAGAGTCTGGACTCTGGTCCTCCTGCACAAACCCACTCACCCATCCTTAAGCAGTCCTGGGGTAAGAGGGAAGCTCCTCTCCTGGAGCAGTAACTGGTTTAAAGGCAGGAAACAAAGGGTCAATTTTCAGAATGGAAAGCGATAAATTGTGGTATCCCCCAAGGGTGTGTACTGGGCCCAGCGCTGTTCAACTTATCCATTAGTGACCTGGAAAAAGGGGTGAACAGCGACGTGGCAAAATTTGCAGATGATACAGAATTACTCAAGGTAGTTAAGGCCAAAGCAGACTGCAAAGAGCTACAAAGGGATCTCACAAAACTGGGTGACTGAGCATCATAATCCTGCAGTATAAACTAATGGCACAGCCACTCGAATACTGCGTGCAGACATGGTCGCTCCATCTCAAAAAGGCGATACTGGAATTGGAAAAGGTACAGAGGTGGGCAACAGGAACGACGAGCGGGATGGAACAGCTCCTGTATGAGGAGCGATGAAGGAGACTGGCAGTGCTCAGCCGGGAAAGAGATGACGAAGGGGGGATATGATAGAGCAGCAGTTCTCAACTGAGGGTCCACGAGCCCTTTCCGCTTCTGAAACCTGATGCCCCAAGCCCCAGCACTGAAGCCAGGAGCAGCATGGGCCTGAAGGTGGCACCCACCCTCAAGCCCCGGAAGCCGGGATCAGCATGGGGCTGAGGCCGGCAACTCCCTCCTGCAAGCCAGGAGCAACAGGGGGCTGAAGCCGGGAGACCCAGCACCCCCTCTGCCGAAGTTGGAAGCTGCACTGGGAGCCCCACTTCCCGTACTCAGCCCCTAGCTACTCCCTGCCTGCACCCTGAGCTCCCCCACTACCTGCACACAGCCCCCAGCTACCCCGTGCCTGCACCGAGCTACCCCGTGCCCGCACACAGCCCCTAGTTACACCTCTCCCTGCACCCTGAGCTCCCCCACTACCTGCACAGAGCTCCCAGCTACCCCCTGCCTGCACCCTGAGCTACCCCCTGCCAACACATGGCCCCTAGCTACACCTCTCCCTGCACCCTGAACTACTCCTCTGCTCACACAGCCCCTAGCTACTCCCTGCCTGAACCGAGCTACCCCGTCTACACACAGCCCCTAGCTACACGTCTCCCTGCACCCTGAACTACTCCTCTGCCCACACACAGCCCCTAGCTACCCCCTGCCTGCACCCTGAGCTACCCCCTGTCCACACACAGCCCCTAGCTACACCTCTCCCTGCACCCTGAACTACTCCTCTGCCCACACACAGCCCCTAGCTACACCTCTCCCTGCACCCTGAACTACTCCTCTGCCCACACACAGCCCCTAGCTACTCCCTGCCTGCACCTTGAGCTCCCCCACTACCTGCACACAGCCCCTAGCTACCCCCTGCCTGAACCCTGAGCTACCCCCTGGCCACACACAGCCCCTAGCTACCCCCGCCTGAACCCTGAGCTACCCCCTGGCCACACACAGCCCCTAGCTACCCCCTGCCTGAACCTTGAGCTACCCCCTGGCCACACACAGCCCCTAGCTACCCCCTGCCTGAACCCTGAGCTACCCCCTGGCCACACACAGCCCCTAGCTACCCCCTGCCTGAACCCTGAGCTACCCCCTGCCCACACACAGCCCCTAACTACCCCCTGAGCTACCCCCTTCCCACACACAGCCCCTAGCTACACCTCTCCCTGCACCCTGAACTACTCCTCTGCCCACACACAGCCCCTAGCTACCCCCTGCCTGAACCCTGAGCTACCCCCTGTCCGCACACAGCCCCGAGCTACCCTCTGTCCAGTCAGGGGGTGGAGGTGATGCTCCCTCCCTGGGGCCCGCTATGCGGAGCTGACTCAAGCCCCTCCAGCGGTTGCCCCCCCAAACAGAAGTAAAACTCTGCCCATGCCCAAGGGTCCCCCCCGGCCCAGAGCCCCGAGTTCGCCCCTCTGCCCGCTGGGCCCTGGCGTTTTTGGAGCATGTTGAGGGAGGCCGCAGCAAGAAAAAGGTTGAGACCCCCAGCGATACAGGTCTGTAAGATCAGGAATGGTGTGGAGAAAATGATGAATAGGTGTGAATAAGAGTGAATATTTGCTGCTTCACATAACACAAGAACCCGGGGTCACCCAACGAAATCAAGAGGCAGCAAGTTTAAAGCAAACAGAAGCCTCCAGGAGAAGGTAGCGTCCATAGGGCACCACTAGGGCTGGCTCTATAGGGCCGGAGAGCAGAAATGTGCCACTCCTAGGTGGACTCTGGCCCTTGGGGCAGTGACCGACAACACCATGTTTTCACCCCTCAATGCCCCCGTCCTTCACCCACATCAGCCCCTTGGCTCCAGGAGTCGAGATGCCCCATGTGTCCCAGTGCCAGGGAATGGGGCAGGAATGTAGCGATCACAGCGCCCACCCACCCCCCACCAGCCCCCCGCGGCCTGCGATGCATCCAGCGCCTGGAGGAAGTGAAGTGCTCTCCTCTGAGGTCAGTTTCTGCAGCCCCCACCTCCATCTCCTCCCAGGTCTGCAGGGTAAGAAGCAACCAGCTTCTCCCCTCCCCACTCTCCCTCCACACTCCCCTCCCCACCACAACCCCAACAGGTCGCAGGCCATGGCACACCCGCTTCCTGCACTACACAGGGATTCGGTGAGATGCTTTCTCTCCCACGCACATACCGTGGGCATGAGCTCTCGCTCCGACCTCCAGAGAGAGGTGTCATGGGAGCCCTGGGAAATGAGAGGGAGAGAAAGGGGGAGTCTAGTGGTTACAGCAGGGGAGTGGGAATAAGGACTCCTGGGTTCTACGCTTGGACCTTGTAGTGTGGTCTGGTTTATGGGAGTTAGCTACCGACTTGCACCTAACCCTCATGGGAGTCAGACCTCCTGGGTTCTCTACCCAACTCTGCCAATATCTCACCACTGGCGACCAGACCTTCCCCGCTCTGTGCCTCGGTTTCCCCATCTGTGCAACAGGGCTAACAGCTCCCTCTGGTGGGGGTGCCAGTTTAATTCATGACCGCCCACCTGGGAAGCTCCAGGTGGCTGGGTCATAGAGCTGCAGTGTGTCAGTACCCCCGCTGCGGACAATCCCCTGGCACAGCAGCTCTCCGTAGAGGCTAGGAGGTAGAGAGAGCAGGCGTCTCACCTGAGCGACAGGGAGTAGTCATGGTGGCTGGTTTCACTGTTCCGCACCAGGTAGCTGCCTTCTTTGCACAGAGTCAGCAGGGTCTCGGCATCCGCTCTGCTGATGGAGCCGTGGTACCACCTGGGGTGGGGGGAAAGGGAGAGGGTCACATAGCAACAGACACAGAGCTGCCAATGCTCACCATCAGCCTCACAATACCTGCTGTTTTTAGGAACATAGAACACAGGGCTAGACAGGCGCTCCTGGGTCTTTGGGCCAGTCCCCTGCTATCCCAGGCAACCCCATCATATCATCTCGGCCATAAACCTAGCAAGCTCCATCTTCAAACTAGCTAGGTTGGCTTCCCCTACTCCTCCTATTGGGAGGCTGCTCCAGAACCTCCCTCCTCACAAACCTTGTTTTAATTGCCTGCCTTTTCTCAAATCCCCAGCTTCTGGAGTCACGTGAATACAGGAGAATCTCAGCTTTCCTTTAAAAAATTAAGTGGGCTTCTAGCTCTCCTACTTGCAGAGAAAAGCCTGAAAACGCAACCCAAGAGCACCCTGAAAGCTCAGAACCAAGAAGGTAAATTGAAAGAACCTCCTCTCTGCAATGTTTTTAATCCCAGGATTGTTCAAGGCCATCTCATGGTTTTTGGGGGCCTGACTCAGGAACTTTGAATGCTCGGGGTTGGCCACACTGCAGGCAAGGTCCATGTTATCATGGCAAGCACACAACCCCCTGTCCCCCGTCCCACCCATAAAGCTACTTCTCCATCCCCCTGGACCTCAAGATGTCTTTTACACCAGTGGAGAGTGGGAGCAACACGCTACCACAACCTTTGCCCTGGTGTGACTGACCACCCAAGACATAGGGTGACTGACAGTGGAGCCTGTTGCTGCAATCAGCTGGGCTGCAGAACACGCAAGCCAGGCCTGTCCACACGGGGCACTCTGGAATGACTTAAATACCTGCCCCCTGTGGGCCCTGACCCTGGCCCTGTGTTCAGGTGTGGTAGCAGCAGTGCTTTCTGGGCACGTATCCCAGAATGCCCAGCGGTTCTCCAATCTGCGGTGCATTGTGGGGTGATTGCAAACCATCCCCTGGGAAGAGAGAGGTCAAACTCCCAGAATTCCTCCGGGAATTCCTTCCTCCTGTGACAGTTTCCACGGCATGTGACGGTGCCAGCGCTGTGTTCTGACTAATGACCCATACACATGCCTTGCCCCAGTGCACCCTGGGACAAATGCATTAGGGGCTCAGTGCTTTGGCCACAGTTGCACCCAACATGGCCGGCTTGGGGGGTGGTACACCCTCAGCTCCCGCCCTGTAGGGCCTGCCATCAGGGCATCGGAGCAGGCAGGGAACTGTGGATCTAAAGGACGCTGGTGCCCATCCAGCTGCCCGGTTTGCCCATCCCTGGGACTTACACCTGCTTCTCCAGTGGCAGCGAGGGGTCCACGCGCTCGGCCACGGGGGGGCTGCGCTCTGGGCTCTGTGATCGGCCGTGCTTGGGGCCTGCCGTCAGGTGCTTCGGCGGCCAACGGTGCTCTTTGTTCAGGGAGGAGGGGCGCTCCCAGTCGGGGTTCTCGAACTGCACTACTTGGGTGGGGGGAAAAATGCGTTACACAGGGAGGGAGAGATAGCAGGCTGCTCCTGGTCGGGCCGCGGTCTCCCGCCCAAGCTCAGCTGAGCTCTGAGTCCCCCTTGCTGGCTCCACCCTCCGCTCCCAGTGAGCCCAAGTCTCTTGGACCCCACTGATGTCAGTAGCTGGGCCCCACATCTGGTACCTGGAGGACACTGGTCCCATCTCCAGCCAGTATCATTGGTCCAGGGACAAAGGAGGGTGAACTCCTGCCCTACAAATGCCACCCCTGCCCTGTACCCAGCCTGGTGGGCAGAGCCTCACTCAGGCCCAACCCTTCCTCAGTCCGATTCCTCTTAGCTTCAGCCTGTGTTCCCCGGTGCCTGTCTGCCCACGCGCCCTTCGAGCTGGGGGACGCTGAGTGCCCAGAACCCTGCTCATTCAGAACCCAAGCAAACAATGTCAGAGCTGGAGCTCGGGATCCAAACTCTGCTCTCAACCCCACTCTCTGTGCCTGATCCCAGCACCCCTCAGCCTCGGGGGAACCCTGCATCCCATTGCCCCGCTACATTACTTTGCTCCTTCAGCTCATTAGGCCGGACACAGAGACCACTGAAGCCAATGGGAAGACGGCAGAGGCTGCAGGCTCAGGCCTGTGGCTTCTTTGCAGCAGGGGTCTGTAACCCCATGGAGCCTGTCTGGGACTGGAATGGAGCCCCTGGCCTGATGGGCCCTTAAGGTGCCATTAGCAATGCCACATCCTTTCCCTCTGATGCCAACTCCCGCTGCTGTGCCGGGCAGGGCAGGAGGTCGGGGCGCCAGGCCGGGATCAGGGGGTTGTAGAGAGTCCCCTTGGCACTCCCTCCCTTTTCTGGCACCATCATGCCTGGCCCTTGTTAAAAATGACATCCCAATGGCCTCTTTCACCCTAGAGGATCCCAAAGCACCATGGGCCTGCAACCCCAGTGACACACAACCCACCCAGGGCATCAGCTGGACACACAGCCCCCTGGGGGTGATGGGGATTGCAGCCCTGACCCTACTGGAAAGTGCTCTGGGGTGTTTAATGCTCAGGCAGAGCAGGGAGGATTTCAGGGCTTGGGATCTTGCCGGAAAGGGCTCCCCACCAGAAAGGCCTGGAGCTGAAGCCACCTGCCTGGGCAGAATGAACTTCCTGGGAATTTCACACCTGAGACTTAGCCCCAGAGCCACCCCCCTCCCCGGGCTCCAGCAGAGCCCCGTGTGCCTGCACTGCCCCTACATTCCTCCCCACAGAGACTGGCCCTTCCCTGGGGCATTGCCCGCTCAGCAGAACAGGGCAGGACACACCTGCAAAGGCCCGGGAGATGTGGTCTTTCTTCCACTCCCAGGGCTGATCGTACTCGTCTGCCGGCCGCTCGTCATCTTGGGGCAGGCGGCTCTCGCGGGCTGGGCTGGCCGAGCCACCCTCTGGGTCTCGCTCCTGCTCCTCATAGGGGGTGTCGTAAAGCTGCAGCCCCTGCTGGCACTTCTGCCCCCTCCGGCCCTCCCAGTCGCCTTTGCCCTGGAGATCTGGGAGTCCAGCAAAAGGGGATTAGTTGGGCAGGGCCAAGGAGTCCATGTATAGACGTGTGCCAGGGCATCGGGGCAGACAGCAGGAGGCCACATGCAGACGACGGGGTGGGGAGGGGGGCAGTAGATGCTCACATACATGGTGGGATTGGGTGCCAGGCAGCAGGTGCACAGATGCATGGGGGGGTACACTGGGTACCAGGTGCCCATGGACATGAGGGGAGATTGGATGCCAGGGGCCCATGTGCCTGGGGGGAGATTGGGTACCAGGTACCCATGGGAATGAGGGGAGATTGGGTGCCAGGTGCCCATGTGGATGGGGGGAGATTGGGTGCCAGGTGCCCACATGCATGGGAATACATTTGGTGCCTGGTGCCCACGTCCATGTGGGGAGATTGGGTGCCCGGTGCTCACAGGCATGACGGGAGATTGGGTGCCAGATGCCCACATGCCTGGGGGGAGATTGGGTACCTGGTGCCCATGTGCCTGGGGGGTACACTGGGTGCCCCCCCACTCACCCAAGGGACTAGCTAGCCAGGCAGGGGAGTTGATAACAGCCTTGCCCTGCCCCTTGGGCACAGGTCCCTCAGTGAGAGTGAGAGGCAGCATCACCGAGCGTTGCCCCAGCCTCCGGGTGCAGTCGCAGCTGGGAGCCACTCCGTGCCCAGCACCATGCAGCATGGAGTCCCCCTGGAGACTGCTCCTGCCCTGGTGTCTCTCACCTGCCACCACCCGCTGGGCGTCGTTGGGCTCCATGTAGCCGTTGTTCTCTGGCACTGTCTCCTCGACGTCCCCTGGCTGCTCCCGGCTGGCATCGAAGGGGTTGGAGTACTCGCTGTCGCCATTGCCCTGCGGGCAGGAGGGCTACATTCAGCGCAGAAAGGGCAGGGCTGGGCTCAGCGGCACCCAAAAGGCCCAGCTGCAGGAGCGTCCCGGGGAACCAGCCCGGGGCACTGATCAGCACGAGTCCCTCTCCCCCAGCACATGGATCAGGGACAAAGGGACTTCACTGTGTCCACACGGATGAGGAAAGGTTAAAACTGAGCAAAGACGCCTGAGGGGGGATGCAAAGGGTTGTTATAAAGACTATGGTGACCAACTGTTCTCCATGTCCACTGAAGGCAGGACAAGAAGCAATGGGTTTAATCTGCAGCCAGGGAAAGTTAGGGTGGATATTAGAGAAAACTTTCTAACTGTCAGGGGAGTGAAGCTCTGGATCAGGCTGCCAAGGGAGGCTGTGGAATCCCCATCATTTGGGGTTTTAAAGAACAGGGTTATTCGGTCCTGCCTCAGTGCAGGGGGCTGGACTTGGTGACCTCATGATTTCTCTGTGGACATGGGAGTTAAACTAGGAATCTAGTGAGAGCTAGGTAGGAGCCCGAACCCAAGGCCACCAGCAAGCTCATCTCATCAGAGGCCAGGTGAAAAGTGTAGAGAGAAGGAGAGGAGCTGTGAGCCTCGAATGCTCTGAGTCCAACTTCCTGCTTTGACACCAACTCTCTGCATGATCTCAGGCAAGCCCCTGCCTCAGTTTCCCCAACGGTGACACAGGGCTAGTGACACCTGCCTGCCTTTCACCTGCTTCCCGTGGGTTTGTTGGGGGATCTTTGCAGAGTGTGATGGAGAAGGAAGCACTAAGACTCAGGGCCGCCCACTGGGAGTTAGGCTCCTAAATATCACTGAGAATCTGGCCTAAGCTTTGTCACAGCCGATCCCACGTCTCTGAAGGCAGAGAGGCAGCAAGTGGGCTCGAGTGTGAGACGGGAAGGGCTACGCCCTGGTTGGAGAGATGATGGAAAGCAAAGAAATCAGCGGGACTGCGTGGCCGTGCAGCTTTGGAGCTTTTCACCTCTGGGGCTCTGGCCTGAATCCAGGCTGGGGCAGGGAGGCTTGGGAGAAGCTGCCTTCTGGTGGCTGCTCAGTGCAGGGGGTTATTTGAGCTCAGGGCGATCTCAGAACTGGCAGAACGCATTTAGCGCTGCTGTCGCTGCCAGCCTCAGCAGGAGGGAGCCTGCTGTCCTTGCTCCACCAGGTCAGGGGGTATAGGCAGGTAGGCTGGACAGAGAGAGAGAGAGTGTAGGGGTGTGTGTGCATGAGAGTGTGTGTGAGTGCGTCTGTGTGTGGGGTGTGCATGTGTGTGTGAGTGTGCATGTGTGTGAGAGTGCGTGGGGTGTGTGTGTGTGCATGTGAATGAGTGTGTGTGTGCACACGCATGTGTGTGAGGGTGGGTGTGAGGGTGTGTGTATGTGTGGGTGTGGGTAGGTGTGCATGTGTGTGGTGTGTGAATGTGTGTGAGACTGTGTGTGTGTGTGAGTCTGTGTGTGTGTGTGTGGGGAGGTGAGTGTGTGGTGTGTGTGGTGTGTGTGTGAGAGAATGTGTGTGTGTGTGTGGTGTATGAATGTGAGTATGTGTGTGTCTGTGTGTGTATGTGTACCCCGGTGCGTGTCTTGTCCCATGCTAGCCCAGAACGCACCCGTTCTGTCGATAAAGAAAACATCAGCCCGCAGCGCTATCAATCCTCCACCTTCCCCAGCGCACAATTCACAGACACAAAAGGGGAGAAATAGGGTCATTGCTTCGAGAGGCAATTTCCACGCGCCTGTCTCATTTGCCTGCAGCTCTCAAAACATTTCCTCCGCAGGCTGTTTGAGCATGTCTAACGCACTGTCGGGGGCAGCGAGCAGGGGGACACGGCCTGGCAGCCGGGAATCAGAGATGGGGGAGCCGCCCGATTGGCACGGGGACACCTGCCCCTTCGCAGAGTGCAGGCAGAAGCTGATACCGCTGCTCATCAGGGAGGACAGAGTAAATGGCAGCTGGGCTGGGAATTTCGGATGCAGGAGAGCTGGCACCTGCAGCTACTGTGAGGAAAGCCCGAAGGATCACCGCACCTCCCGCTGATCTCCTCACACCAGCAGCATGAGGCCTGGGAGGGATCTGGGTGGGAAAACAGGCAGGGGTACCAGGAAAGGTGCAGGAACTTCCTACTGAGTCAGCACTGAGTCCATGGGGCACTGAGGAGCTGTGTTTCAGACGAGTTATCAAACCCAGTGTGCTGAGCACCTGCGCTCATTACAAACCCAGGGGCAAGGCATTAGCCCCTGTGTCCTGGTCAAACTCCAGATGGGGAAATGACTCTTTGGTTTCTTTTTCACCTCCTGTCCTGAACTATTGTGCAGTGTTGCTGTGTGCTCTTAGAGTTGCCATGTTCCAGCCCAGAGATGGCTGCATTTCAGTGCTGGGTGAGTCAGCCCTACGCAGAGGCACTGTTAAACTGCTGTAGCCGTTCACCCTAGAGGCACCTGCATTTCAGCAGTGGATGAGTGATCCCTGTGCAGTGTTGTCATGCGCTGCTAAAACAGCTGCCGTGTTCCACCCCAGAGGTGGCTGCATTTCAGTGCTGGGTGAGCGTTCCCTGGATCTGTAAAGAGTTAAAGAAAAACAACTCCCCCGGTGAGAAGTATGGCCAGCAAAGGCCAGTATCCAGCAGGGACTGTCTCTGAACTCAGGGTGATCAGTAGCAGAGAGGCGTAAATCAGCTGTAATCAGAGTCACTCCTGGTGTAAAGGAGAGGAGGACGTGGTCTAGTGATCACAGCACAGGGAGTTATGACTCCTGGCTCCTCTTCCTAGCTCTGTTTGTAGGTCCACACTGCAAGCGAGGAGTGTGATCACAGCGGGCCTGGACGTGCCAGAGCTAGCTTGGCTCCAGCCAGGTCAGACACCAACAGCAAAGGAACCGTGGCAGCGCGAGCTTCAGTGGGGGCTGTACGTGCCCCCCAGGCAGGACCTGGGTACGGACCAGGGGGATGAGCCTGTGATGAAGTCCAGGCTGCTTCAGCTTCACCGCTATTAGTACCTGAACTAGCTAGATCAAAGCTAGCTCGGGTATGTCCACATATGGTGCAATCACACCTCCCCAGCTGCAGCACAGGCAGCGCCAGCGTCTCCATCAGCAAAGTTGGGGGGCCATTACGTACCCGCTTTAGGGGATGTCAGGCTTACCGAGGCACGATCGTGTAAACATCATGTTATTCCAGTAGTGCCTTAGCGATCTCAACCGAGATCAGGGCCCCCTTGCCCTGGGCACTGCATGTTCATAAAGTGAGAGACGCCCCCTGCCCAGAAAAGTTTCTGATCTAAAGAGATAGGATGGCCGGGGCACCAGAGGGGAAGGGATTTGCCCGACGTCATGTAACAGGGCAGTGGCAGAAGCAGGAATAACCCCCCCAGCTGCCCCAGCTCACTGCTCTCACCACTAGACCACGCTGCTGCTGAGCTTGGCAGTGCTAGTCTTACCTCTCTAAAACAAACGGGGGCTTTCTTCCTCCGTGGAACCCACTAAAGGAACAGTCCTAAGGCCCCCTCCCCCTGCCAGCCTTTGCCTGCTTGTTACCCAGGATGGTTAGAATCTCAGGCAGTCAAGGTCAGATCTAGGTTATTTCTGCCTGTAAAGTTGCTCACCTTCCTAACAGCTCGTGCCATAACCTGCAGCTGCTCTCAAGCCCAGGCCCTCCTGCGGAACAACCACGTTACAGGGTCACAGGGACGATTCGGCTGTGGGTTAGGTGAGCTGGCAATCTGCTGTTGACGGCCTGGAACCATAAGCTGGGTACAGGGTCCTCCCAGCTCCCCGCTCCACCTGATCTCACTCATGGGGTGGCTGGAGTTTGGCACCCAAAGCACAATCGCTCCTGGTATTAAATGTCGCCCACTTATCGTGTCCAGTGAATTAACCATCAAAGGTAGAGGCTGAAGATGGGAATTTATGGCTGAGGCTTTAATTATGGCGAGTGGGCAGAGAGGAGGAGTGGGGAGACAGGGGTTCTAATCCCAGCTCTGCCACTGTCACGTTCCCTCACCCTGGGCCTCACATCCCCCTGGGGAGAGCAGCACTGACCTCTCCCACAGCGGGTTGCATTAGCCATTGCTGGGCATGCTGGGATGGGGTTACCCTAACGCGCTGCCACCGCCAAACCCTGGGAGTGGGAATGCAGAGGGTGCATGTGGAGAGAGGTGTGAAAAATCCCTCTGAGCCAGCCGCACCCCTGCCCGCCTCACATCGCTGCTAACAAGGCTGAGAGCAGGGGTGCTAAGGAGGGCGGGAATCTGCGAATCCAGCAGCAGTCGCATGCATCTGAGCCTGCCAACAGCCTTGCATTTTGGGCTGGATTTCACAAGCTCCCCCATGAGCTCACTGATGTGCTGATGATCCCCTAGCCTGCTGCACCGGCCCTGTGTTACAGCCAGCTGGCCGAGGGCACTGCAGACCCATCCCCGCCGTCTGTGACCCGGACAGAGGGGTCAGCGCTGATCTCTCCTTTGGCAGCACTCCCAGCCTGTTGAGAACCCAGAGTCCTGCCTCCTCACTCCGCTGTGCCACCCACTGGACTCCTCGCTCTGTACCGTATGTCTACCCAGCAATCACGAGACATATGCAAGCTGGTTCTGTCCACACTCGCTCACTAAATATAGGACCCTGGGCAGAAGCTCACCCAGGTCCTTAGGAATCTGCTTGACCAGCTAACCTGGGCCTCTGCCAGTGCTGCCGCGGCTTCACTGCTCCGCTTGCTGGGGTACACTACACGTCCTGCCGTCGCACCTCCTGACTGTAGGGTAGATGTACCCACAGCGTCCCCCATCTCCTTCATGGAACATTAGAGCCCATAGTTGAACGGCTAGTGGAAAGGATGTGTCCAGAGTCTAGCGGATGGGGCAGAGGTGTCCCCGCATCAGTGCCCATGGGCACGACCTGCATGGGCAGGCACTGGCACAGCTACCCCTGCGCAGTGGCAGAATAATACGTCCATGGATCCACTGCTCCAAAGAGCACCACTGAGTGCAGCAGGCTGCAACCCTGTTGATCCAGGCCCGTTACAGACTTAGCCCATCACGGTTCCTGCCCCACTGACATACCCAGAATGGGCCACAGATGAGTGATTGCTGGACAGCCCCAGGCATACCCTGAGCAACGCTCCAAAGCTTCCCCCTCTCCCCCAGTGCAGCTCAGCATGCTGTCTGCATGGGCAGCTCTGGAGGACTAGCAGGGACGGAGCCGGGCTGGAGAGGTGAGGCTCAGTGACTGTCAGAGGAACAATACAGAAAATGCCACTTGGAAAGTGTTACACAGCATTAATAATGACCAGTATTCCAGGAGGACCGAGACGCCCCAGATAAGACCAGGCCTCACAGCACTAGGCATTGTACCTACACGCAGCGAGCCCTGGAAAGCTTACAGTCTAACCAGATGAGACAGACCCAGGGTGCGGCAAAGGAAGGCGTTTCGTTTTAGCCCCATGTTACAGATGGAAAACCGTGACCTGAAAGAGGGGAAGGGACTTGCACAAGGTCCCACTGGGCGTTGGTGGCAGAGCTCCAGGTCTCCTGGGCACCAGTCCAGGTCCCAGTCCTCCTCTCCAGAGCTATGAAACCAGCAAGTCGGCTCTTTCCCTGATGCTGTCAGGAAGGATCATTTATTGCACATTTCTTGCCAGAAGATGAAACAAACCAAAAAGCATTGCCGCCGCTTGAAATCTTTCACTGCCCATGGAGCCCCATGATAGACACTCCCAGTCCTCTCCTCCCCTCCCTCCTTCCTTTCTCCAATTCATGGGTGTATCCCACAATGCTCAGCAAACTCTCCCCTTGGGAGTAATTTCACACACTGCCAAAATGCAGCCACCTCTGGGGCACAACCAGCAGCTGCTTCGTCATAATAGCTCCCTGCAAAGCGCTGTAGGACGGGAAGTGAACAATGCTGAATCTAACTGCAACATCAGGGTCAATTCAGGGAAGCCAAGGGTCCTCACCAGAGTGGGCCTCTGGCCAGGCTGCTGGGCCGAACATGCCAGCTCTTACAGAAAGCGTTCAGGATCAGCTGGACACCATCCGCTGCACAGTGCGCCCGACCGTGGCCAGAACAGCATTGACTCAGAGCAAAGAGCACCAGTGATTGAATCCCCCATCCCACTGCATGCAGCACCTCGGAAATCCCCATCCAAGCAGAAACCTGACCCATCCCTGCTTAACACGAGAGATCTGATGTGACCCCAGGCCGAGAGGGCCAGGCCTGAGTGTGATCAGACCCCTGGAGGACAGCTGCTCAATAAATCCCCAGCACCTACCTGCTCTTGCCCGCCTTTGAGTTCTTCAGCAGCCGTCGCCAGCAGAGCTTTGCTTCTGTTCAGGTCTGTGGACTCCACTTTGATAAGCCTGTGTTTTGGGGAGGTGTATTTCCCTTCTGCACAGCCACCGGCAGCTGCTGTATTTGGGGAACCCGATCCCACAGGATCCGGCTCCAGTTTATTGTCGCTGTCTTCATAGGGATCCTCAAAATCCAGGCTCTTCTGCGCTCTGTAAGCCTTTAAAATCTCACTCTCCGTGTAGTCGGGCTTGGGGGGCTGTGGAGGAGACCTCCTGCTCCCAAAACTCAAGTAATCTTTCAGCCACTTGGCCATTTGTTCCAGCCTGACAACAAAACCCTGACCTCTCTGGGCAGAACAAGTGGGTCGGGAAGAGTACTCAACATGACATCAGATAAGCCTTAGTGGGTCCCCATGATTTATAATCCAAATTGGGCGTCGTTCATCTTCCTTTCAGGAGACCCTGGGCATCAAGGGGTCTCCAATGTTTATGTCTCAGACTGATGTCTTATCCCAGAGCGAGCTTCTCCAGGAGTTGGAAATGAATTGTCCTCCCTCCCTTTAAAAGAAGAGGGTTTCAAAGGTGTTTAATGCAAAACGAAAAGCAACACACTCCTGTCTGGAGACCCTATAGACCCTATGAAATAAAATACTTACATCAAACCAGATCTCTGTGTGGGGGTTGGATCATGGAAGGGTTCCACAATCTATTACCAGTTCAAATGCAATGGAAAATCGAGGGGAGAAAAAGTCTTTTTTTTTTAAAATGTCATCAACCCTGCACTAAGCTTCAAAAAATAGACACCTGCAGCCAAAAACCTGTCTCGAAAGAAAGCCCCCGAGTATCTTTCTAAGAGATCGGTTTTAATCCCTAAAACGGATTTGCGATACTAAGCATTTACAAAGCATTAGCGCTTTTAAAGGGGAAAGAAAGAGAGAGAAAAGAAATTTACCAGTTCATTATGGAACGATCAGATCTAAGCAACAACAGAGCATCCCGCAAAGACAATTTCCTATGGTCTGGAAAGAAACATATAAAAAAAAACAACCCCAAAACAACCCTAGACAATGAACATCTCACCCGTTCAAACACCAGCCAGGCACATTAATGTCCATTTAAAAACTGCCTTGACAAAGTTCCTCTTAAATACATAAATATATAACCAGTGGTTCTTTTAAGTCTTTGTTAGACTCCTCTAAGAGATCCAGGGAACGGAATCGCATTCTGGCTACATTTGCTTGTCAGATACGAAGCTGTGTATATATTTATTTCCCATCACCACCAGAAACTTCCTTGGTTTACAGTTAAGGTTGCTGAAGTGTCAAACCCTCATACACGCAATTCCTGGAAAAACAAGACAATCTCCAGTACACGCTGGCACACATCCATCATTCGGGTTTTATTTCTGGTGCAGGGGGGCGGGGGGGAAAGACAGTGATTTATTCCAAAGCCCAAACAGGGATCTTACAAAACAAAAATAATCATCAAACCTCCTCCCTCTTAAGAGACATTCACAAAAGCAGGACTGGAAAACTTTAGCAAAAGTCTAGCTTGGAAGAGTCCAGTTACAGCTTTCTTCTCCTTTGTTAGATTTGGAGAGGGCTGTTATGATGCTTTCCTCGAGAGCTCATCTCCTTTCCAGGATCCAGGAAAGCAGCTGCAAACACAACACAGCCCAAACAACCGCACCAGTGATCTCCAACCACCACCAGTAGCTTTTTGCAAGGCCACAGCACAAAGAAAAGGAGGCGGGAGTGGGAAGAGACTTTTCAGCCTTTTGCATCCATCAGTTCTTTCCTGTTTTCGGGGACCTGCGGGCTACTTTTGGGAGGAAGGAGGGAAGGAGCTGCAGCTTAAGGAAGCCGGTCATAGCTTTGATGCGGTTGTTGGGGATGATTTGGGGAAAGGCGGGAGATAAAGAAAAAAAATCGGTAGCTGGAAGGTCTGGAAGCCTCTTTGCAATCGTTGCTCCTGATACGTCAAAGGGTTTTTCGCCTCCTCCTCCCGGCCCTAAGGTTTTTGCATGCACAGCTCCCTCTAGTTTGAAAAGGTTACAGAGACCTTCAGCAAGAAGCAAGGCAGCAGCTGGAGGGGCAGATACCTAGCACTCCCCAGGCCTGGCTCCCAGAGAAGTGTCATCCCCTGCAACAGGAAAAGGGAGGCAGGAGGGAAAATGCCCCTTCTCCAGATCCCTGATGCTTATGGAGCGTGGCCTGGGGAAGCATCAATAGATTCAATTCCCCCCAGAGGCCAGAGCCTAGTGAAACTGACCAGGGAAAAGGGAGGGATAAGCTGAAATTGAGCAGGCAAAAGAAAGTTGGGGGTATGCAGAGAGGGGAGGTTTAAATCTCTTCCTTTTTCAGCCTTCTCCATCCCATCTCCCCCGGCTGTCCCTGGCTAGGCACGCCGGGTGCTCCATGGCGCCCAGCCCAACCTGAGGTGTGAAATTGCAAACTGGCTCTGCTCGCTAGAGAGAAGGTGGCCGTAAATAAAGAAGAGAGAGATCGGGGAGAGAGGGAAAGTGGAGGGAGGGGGGAATTAAAGGCGAGGGCAGCTGGAAGTGGAGAGAGAGAAATTGAGCCGATAGGAATTAAAGAAAAACAAACAACAGTGAGGCTGGCTAGACGGATGAGAAGGAGATGCGCTGGAGTCTGTTAAAGTGGCAGCTGGTTGCTCCCTGGTGGGTGGGGAGGGGATGAGCATCTGCAGCTCTGACTGGCCAGGACTATTTTGGGTGGGCAGATGAAATACTGTGCAAGCCAAATTTCACCTGGGGGGCCACCTGAAATGTTCTCACTAGATGAGTATCAGCCCTAGTCACAGCAGCAGGGGGAAATCGAGGTTGGATGGCTGGAGCACTGGCCCCGCTGGGGAGCTAGGCATGCTGGGTTCTAATCCTGCCACTGACCTACTGTGTGCTCTTGGGCAAGTCATTTCCCCTTCTGCTATTTAGACTGTGAGGTCTCTTGGGCAGGGACTGTCTCTCACTACGTCTCTGTACAGCTCCAAGCACAATGAGGCCATGATCTCAGAGCAGGCCTACACTGCAATGGAAGGTGTGTCACACAGGCATACCCAAATTAGCTTTAATCTAGTTAACAAGGCTACGAATAGCAGTGAAGACACGGTAGGCCGGGCTATTTTCAGCCACGTCAGCTAGATGAAAGCTAATGTGGGTTTGCCTACCCAAACTCAATCCTGTCCCCCAGTTGCAGTTCAGTTGGAGTGTAGAGATACCCTCAGCTGGGACTTCTAGGTGCTACTGTAATAAAAATACATTCATAAGAACTTACAGAGCTTTAAAAATATCCTTGGGGCTACATGGGTGTGTGTGTGTCTGTATGCTGCAAGCCCTGGGAAACCGGGCTCACAGGTGTAGTGTATGGAAAACTATTAACATGGGAGAGCTACCAATTTAAATGCTCAGGGGTTTTCTGGTTCTGCAGGCAGGAGCCTCTGTAGGGAAGCATGAACACAGCAGTCAGTTTGCATCCAGGAAGCCTAGAGTAACAAGGTGGGGTGAGTTGTACTTCTGGGAGCAGCCTGCTTTGTCTCTCTCTGCTTTTATCACCCTGAATTCTACAAAATAAAGCAGTGCTACGTTGCAACCTTCCAGTGAGACTATTTTATGTTTTCATCTCACTTCTCTATTTGTATGTTATGAAACATAACAACAGGCTCTTACTTCAAGCTGGTTGGAAAACGTTGAAGAAAGCTAGATGAGTGGACATTTGAAACACCACCCCATTTCTCAATTAGCTCTGCTCCTAATTAAGGCTCAGGCCTGCTAGTTCTTCCATGCCAGATTGATACCAGTGGGTTTTGACGGACATAGATCTACTTGCAGGATTGTGGGGGGCTAACCTGGTGTCCTTTGAGATTAAGAGGGCAAGTGCACAAGTGCCCTCAAGAGTTACTAGCATTCAATGTACTGCGTGTCAGGTAGGCACGGTTCCTGCAGCCATGGTCCTGAAGTACCTGCCCAATGCAAGGCAGCTCTGTATGGAAACAAGGGTCCATCTACCCAGAGCAGGAGCAGGGCCCTACTGCTAGGTCCTCAAAATTATTTAGGTGCCTAACTATCAGTGGTCATTAGTGCTCTGTGGTTGCTTTGTTTCTTTATGATGTATAAAGACCTAACATTATACATTCAAATCTTGTCTACTGTTTTTCCTGGAAGACTTTATGGACAACTGGAAAACTGGGAGGATTACACCACCACATAGCAACCAAGGAAGTGAAATTTCAGCCATTGAGGGTTTTTTTAAGTCAGACTTTTCAAAGATCTGGGTTCATTTGGTTTTGTTCACATAGACCTTTGAGTTAAATCAGACAAACACTCAGGAGAAAAGCTGTCTTTAAAGATTCTTCCCCACTTCAGTTCTCTTGCCTTTCAAAGAGACATCCAGCAAAAAAACAGGGAAGACCAGATTTAATCTTTCTGCTTTTTCTAAGGTTAAAACCCCCTTCATTTTTTCTTTTTTTTGGAGAAGGAAACGAAATCTTTCAAGTCTTCCTCATTCATCATCAAGCGGCCCAAAAGGGCACAGTCTCATTGTTTTTCCTTTAAAGCAGAGATGACGTCCTTTCAACCTGAGCCCTGAACTCTGCTGCCGCTTCCCTCTGAATGTTCTGCCTTTGGTACATTGTAGTCCTGACTTCAATGTAGCTTTTTGTACTTAGTAGTCATAAAAATGGTATCGTTCTTTGCCACCTCCTGGGACACTCATCTATCCCTCTGTTTCAGAACAAAGAATTCTCCCCCCCACCACTCCCCAATCAGCAATTGAGAAGTAGCCTAACTGTGTTTCTAGGGGGAATATGCGTAAGAGCCAGCTAATTGTTCTGTTTAATGTGCTCGGCTGAAAAACATTCTGTCTAGCAGAACAGTTGTTGACAGATCTCATCAAATATAAATACCAGAGCCCTATATAAATATCCAGCATCTGAAGTATTAATGTTTGAAGAGGCTGCTAATTATAATTCACGTGCCAGGAATGTTCATTGTTCTAGTGACAGAAGAATCAAAAGGAAAATCTGATTTAGCCTTTTGTCTTTTGTTTCCTTTAAATGCAGGGGGGTTAAAATTTCTTCTGTCTCATTCCCCCAAGCGAGTGCACACGCCCAAAATAATCTGGGTGCGTTAAATCCATGCTGAAATAGGTCCCTGTTTGCTGTTTTTAAATGAGGGTTAATTAGTGAAATCCTGCTCATTAATTAGGGCTGGGAATACAGGGCCTGATCCCACCTCTGGGCAAGTCAGTAGACAGACAGACATTGAGTTCAGGGAGCTTCAGATCAGGCCCATAGCCCAGCCAACCACTGCAAAACCCCCTACAGTGCAGGCAGGCAATGCTGCTATTGGTAGAGCCGGGGCTCAACCCTGCTTGGCACCAGGTTAGGCCAGAAGCTTCAGCACAGGCAAGCTCTGTAACGACCCAGGGTACCAGGGGGGCTGAAGTGCGTGCTGTCATGGCTTCACGGCTCCAGTACGTGAGCTAGCTTGGTATGTCTACACAAGCGGCAAACACACACACCCCATGACTGCAGTGCAGACGTCCTCGAAAGCAGCTGGGCTTTGAAACTTGGAATATGGCAAGAATAGGCTGAAAATCCAGGACCAGCGGCTGGAAATCCAGCTAGACACGCCACCTACGCTGGACCTTTTAAGCAGGGCCCAAGTGGTGAAAAATCAAGTGGTGTTTCACCCCACCTCTGCCTTGGTATCCTTCGCGAAGCAAAGTGAACTCCCTGAGGGATGAACTTATTGAGTCTGGCACATGCTGCCCCTCGGCCGGGGTACCGGGCAGGATCTGGAAAGAGGCTGGCCTAGAACTGACCTCACCACAATGGTGAATTCTCCCCCAGCCCTAATTATGTGAAACACTTCAATAGAACCCCATCACCGCCATGCGGGTGGGGAGGAAAATGTAGACGGCAGAATGGTCTCTCCAAGGATACAGTGGATGTCGCATCGACTGAGTCATTCTAAACTGGAAAAAGTGCTCGAGATCGCGCTTAAGGGAAGAACCCAGCTGCAGCGAGGGGACCAGACACAGCCCAAAAGGGATCTTTCATCTCTCTCCGATGGCTAAAATGCTGTGAAAATGCTCCCCCAAAGAGGAAGAATGGGAGAGTTCCCCGGTCCGCCCCCCAAACAGACTCAACTGTCCCCCTGCAAACTGCCCCCCAAAGCATCATCGGTACTCGCAATTCCCATTTTCTTTCCCCAGTGCCGCTGGAGGACAGCAACAGCAGAGATCAATCACTGCTCTGGGTAATGAAAGGAGATGAAGAAGCAAACAGCTCTGACACCTCCAATTTATTACCCCAGGCTGAGCCATTTTTAACAGGGAGTAATGCAATTGTGCTGGCAAAATCAAAAGCCTCCGTATGGGTTTATTACACGGCGTGCTAAGCCAGCGGGAGCTGCTAACCTGGAGGCTGAGCAGGGCTGGGAAGGTAATAGGATGGAGCAAGGTTCCCCCAAGCACAGCAGTAATGAAGAGTGCCTCGGGGTAGGGGGTAAAGAGGGATGCCACCACCCTGTACACAGGATCAGCTCAGCCACAGACACTTCATGAGCAGTGGAAACGCTGGTCCTGCTGCACGCCCGCCTCCCATGGCAATGAAGGGCAGCTCTGCAGGAGGAGAAGCAGGCTGGGGGGGGAGGAGGGAGTTGTGACCTTGCTTTGCAGATCCAGACAGTGATAACACTCTGCGCTGCTCACTTGCATGTCGTGCATGTGGACAGTAACCACTGGGGCCTGGTTTGTATCTGTCTAAAGTGATCCCTAGGCTGGGCAAATGCCACATTTCACTGCACAGATTTGAAGGCGAGAAGAGACCATCATGAGCATGTAGGGTGAGTCCCTGCCTAATATGCAGGCAACAAGAGCTGTGGGCCAATGACCTTCAGGAACCCGGTTAAAGGGCCATCCTCCACATTACCAGCCAGAACCCTGAGACTACAGGAGCTGCACCGGCCCTGCACTGGCCAAGGG
This sequence comes from Gopherus flavomarginatus, assembly GCF_025201925.1. Lineage (NCBI taxonomy): Eukaryota > Metazoa > Chordata > Testudines > Testudinidae > Gopherus > Gopherus flavomarginatus. The sequence goes on along the minus strand of NC_066640.1, from coordinate 8,248,775 downwards.
CTGAACGAAATCCTTAACCGCTCCTCGCCCTGCCGTTGTGTAAATCCAGTCTGCTCAGCACCGCCCTCCGATGACTGCGTGACAGGGAGGCACCGGGTGACCGACATAACTATTCGGCAGGATCAAGCCCTAAATTGCAACTTTAAGGGCTAGTCCGTGCAGTGCTGCAGGGCAGACTATGGGGGTGTGAACTGAGGGGTGCTCGAATGTATTGCACAGGCTCTAAGAGCCCTGCGTAGACCCTGCTGGCGCGAACTAAAAGGTACCTCGCTCGCATGGATGCCGTCCTGTTTCAAACAGCGCTATGTTAACGGGCAGTAGGTACCTGTTAGTTCGCGCCAGCAGGGGCAGTTCGAGCACTCTACAGTTCATACCCCTGTAGCCTGCACTGCGGCACGGTGCAGAAAAGCCCCATGGTCCAGATCCTCAAAGATATTTAAGGCTCCTACCTTCCATTGGTTTCAGTCCCTTTGAGGATGGCCATAAATAACTTGCGCTGAGTCTCCCATTTGTTACAATGAACACTTGTTACGGTCACCTAATGCTGTTTCTTAATAACACTTAGTAACTCTTTTAATAACACTTTGCCTTTCCCTAGCACCTTCCATCCAATGTTCTCAACTCGCTCTACGAACGCACATTAGCCAAGTGTCACAAACACTCTGCCTGGCAGGTCAGAGTGGCCTTTAGCAGACAGGGAAACTGAGGCACAAGGAGGGCAAGCGGCTTGCCTATGGCCAGTGGCAGAGCCAGGGATAAAACCCCCCTGCTCCCAGGCCCATACCTTACAACAAGCCATACTCCCTGCCATCTTTGCCACTGTCTCCCTCTTGTCAAACGCCTGGGAGACTCTCCCAACAGTGCTACGCAGCTGGGAGACCCAGGGAAACGCAAGCCTGACGGAAGCCAGCTCCGATAAGGTTTGACAAGCGCTGCCTGAAGAGGATGATAACGATCGAGGAGGACAGAGGGTGAAGAATGGAACAATTGGGGAGGCAATGAGGCAGAGATGGATCGTACCCCGCACCTTGGGTGACCAGACCACAAATGTGAAAAATCAGGAAACGGGTAGGGGGTAATAGGAGCCTACATAAGAAAAAGACCCCAAAATCAGGACTGTCCCTATAAAATCAGGACATCTGGTCACCCTACCCACACCAGGTAGTGGAATGGAAAGCCCCTAGGATCATGTGATCAGATGGGGACGGGGGTGTAAGTGGCCATGGCAGAGCGGATGATCCTGCGGATCAAGGAGCAGTGAAGGCATGTGGAAAAGATTCGCTGGTAGCAGGCAGGCAGGCTCATTGGAGGGGAGGGCTCCGAGGTGGCCCATTGAAAACGGGGCTGGCAGGCTCTTCTGTTTACCTGGAATGAACTGAAGTCTCTCAACTCCAGACAGGCACATGGAGCACCCAGGTTACACTAGAAGCTGAGGAAATAAGGACCCGTCTCTAGTGCATGGCAGCAAGATGGATGGGCTTGCAGAGCAGGCATCACTATGGGACTTTGGAGTACTGGCTTCAAGCCCCACTTTTGCAGCACACTGCCTGGGTGACCTCAGGAAGAAAGTTGAGAGAGCCCTGGGCTACCCACCCCCCCGCTGTGAATGAGGCCACAGCAGCCTTCTCCCTCACTCTTTGGGGCAGGGACAGCCCTGCTGTAGGGGTACATACAGCACCAGGCACAATGGGACCCTGATCTTGCTTGGGACCTCTGGGCGCTATTGTGATACAAATCACGGCGAGTCGCGGGGGCTAGCAGTGGGATGTGGGGCAGAAGGGGGAGGAACCTGGCACATGGGAAACAATCTTTTCAAAGTGTCACCCAGCAGCTGTTGCCACATGCGCACAATGCCACAGCCCGGTTCTAACTGGCTGCCGAGAGGGAGTCTGATCACAGAAACGCTGGTAACATTCTGACGAAAGCAAGTCGTCCCTGCCACGGTGCTCCTCCAGCAGCGGCAATGCGGTACGTGTCTCCTGCCAGGGAGAGCACGGAGTCCTCCCCGTTGTCATCACAAAGGAAAAGCGACCGAGGCCCAAGAGAAATGGGATTCCATGAGACAGAGTAATTCCATTGATCGCCGTGGGTAAACCAGAGCCGCAGGGCTGCTACACTCATGGAGCCAGCAGGTCTGGCGGAGGCAGACTGGCACTGCTTCGCCAGCAAGGCTGGCTGCACCTTCCTCAGCTCCCCCAGGGGCATTCGCTCACCCTTTTTAGATTAATCTAATTACGAGAGTTCGGAATCCCATTAATGTCTCTCAGCAGAGTGAGCATCTCCTGGCTGCCGGCTCCTTTCCAGGGCCTGGCTGGGTGCACCCCCGAACGCACCATGCAGTTCACACACAGGCTCCACAGCAGGAGCAGCCCGGCCCTTGCCTTTCCAAAGGAGCGCCCGTCCCCTGCCAGCCCCCACTCCCAAAAAGGAGGCAGGGGAGAGTGAGACCAAGCAGCAGCACTGGATGACAGCGTCAAGCGTCTCCCTGCGGCTATTGGTTTAACCTTTGTAAGGCTGGCAGGAATTCAGAGCACTGCTCCAGTGCACAGCTCGCCCCTCCTTACGCCTGACAGTGATCAGACAAGGCCCTGCTGTGACTGCCCCCCTGAGCAGGGCTTCCAGCCTTCACAAGGGCAGTCTCTGGCTCGGCACACCCCTAAATCAAAGCCTCTGGCAGACGCATCCTCCTGGTGCTCTTCGCAGGAGTCGTGGATTTCAGTAAAGCTACAGCTGGGCAGCTTCACCCTCCCTCCACAGTGACAGAGGGGGACACTCAAGGCTTCATTTGCCCCTTGTGGTCACTCTCCGCTGCCTGCTCCTGAGCATTCGGGTAACGAGCTGCTGGAGCTGGGACTGCCTTTATGGGGGCGGGGGCCCAGGCCATAGTTAGGAATGACTTGAGACAAAGAGGTTATTGCCTGAATCTCGGCCAGTTGTTTGACCTTGTCTTGTCTGACTCACCCAGTTAGAAGGCCACAGGAAGACAGAACGGGGCAGGGAGAGAGGCCTAGAAACCCCCACAGCATGTCATGGGAAAGCTGGAGAACCCAGGGAAAGTACATTACACAGAGCTAGGAAAGGACTTTGGGGGAACAGAGACCGCAGGGTGGTTTGGGGTTTTTTTTCCTGACTCTGCTTGGAGACCTTAATGGGCTTCAGGACTCTGGGAAGGTTTCGCCTTTCTCTGCAGCATCGGGCATGGGTCACTTGCATGTTTAAACTACTATAAATGGCGGATGCTCTGTAACTTGAAGTCTTTACATTGTGATTTGAGGACTTCAGTAACTCAGCCAGGCATCAGGGGTCTAGTACAGGAGCAGGAAGGGGTGAGGTTCTGTGGCCAGCGATGGGCAGGAGACCAGACTAGATGACCAGGATGGTCCCTTACGATCTGAAAGTCTATGAGCTAAGGACACAATAGCATGAAGCAAGCACGCAGTTGCTGAGCTCGTCTGAATCCTCTGCATATTCTGTGGGCACAGATTTGATCCAGGACTTTAAATCTTTTCCATCCCCACTCCAGCGAGTCAATTAATTAATCCACCCTCAACATATTCCTGTAGACCTCTCAGGCAGGTGATTTAGTGACTCCCTGTGTCTCAACTAAAAAGGTCACACACGCAGCCAGCAAGAGAACCCAGGAGTCCTGTCTCCCAATCTCCTACCCTAACCACTAGGCAACACCATCTGAAGACCCCTTTACAAAGAATGACAGGAGAAGGGAGAAATGCTCTTCAGAACTCTTTATTACATCTGAAGTTAAACATCTGTGTTTAAAAATTGCATGATCCTCATGGGAAATGAGAGGCGCTAGCGCTGCCTCTAACTTTAGCACAGGCTAAATGTAGCAACGTTGAGGACAGAAGAGAAGATCGCAGCCCCATGCCAAGAATTCAGACACGGGAAGAGTTAACAGAGGGGTCTGGAAACAGACTGGGTTTTACAGGAATTCCAGGAGACTGCTGCGTGGTGAGGGAGATGATGGTATATAGAACCACACACTTCATTACCCTCCACTTAGCTGCTGCTGACAAGGTTTTCGATAAGACACAGCATGATGGATTCCAGCCACAGTGAGTGACCTGCTGCTCTCAGCCCCTTCCGACATGCTTTGGGGCTCTGCTCCTGCTATCGGGCCAGGCAGCCACTTTCTACTCCCTGATCTCCCCAAACACGTGGTCAGGAACCTTTCTCCGAAGATGCTGGAAACATGCCTGAAAAGAGGAAGCTTGTCTCATCTAATAGAGATTCTTCCCCTGGGCAGCTCTGGTTTGCTGGTGCCACCATCACTCACGACAGGCTGACAGGAGCCCGGATTGATGGATGTTTAATGGGAAGAGATGCCTGGAGGCAATCTGCTTGCATTGGAAGCAGTCCCCCTGTATCCCAGTTTGAAGGAATGCTGCAACATGACGATATATTAGGGGTTTCCAGGAAGGGAGGGCAGCTCCGATTACACACGACTGGCCATGTGTGCAGACGGCCTGGGAATCCCACGGGGAGCGTCTATGCATAAGGACGCCAGCTCTCTGGCAGGATTCGGTTGTTAGGACAGCAGCTGCCTGGTGGTGGGGTGGAGAGAGGAAACTCTGCCCTCACTGCATCCCATTGTCAACTCCTGGCTTCGCTCTACTCCAGCAGGGTAAGGAAGCGGAGCGACAGCTCTCAGCAGAGACCCACAGACTCAGTCACTGGTACTGTCTTCGCTGTCGGAATACGCCCCCAGCAGACTGAGGGAAGAGCCCTGGGCTGCTGATGGGGGCTGGGTCACAGCAGGTAGCGAGGAGCTCCAACTTCCAGCATCTAGAAGCCAAACAGAGCAGGTTCAATCATTCACACCCCACACCCATGGCTGGAGAACAGAGAGCTGCACCTTATGGAAGCCCGAGGAAATCACTCCTGCTCTTGCCTGGATGGGCACTGCCATGTTCTGAGCACCCGCTGCAACACCAGGCATTAGGACCTGGCATAAAACAGTTTCCTTGGCACCTTGTCTGAATCTCAATGAGGATTAAAAGGTTTGACGTTGAGATGGTTGCATTTCTATGGAGGCTCCCCTCCTGCCCCCTGATGGTGACATAAGAGAATGGAAACGTCTGAGATACTTAAGCATAGAAGGCTTCCACCTAACTAGAAGAGGGTGAGGTGAGTCAAACCTCAGTCTAACACAGATGCTGTCTGTGAGGTGGCCTCCAGTGTGTGAAACTGTCTTTTGTGTACAAGCTCTCGAGCTGGAAAGGGGGGCGGAGGGACTGCTGTGTGGATCACATTGGGAAAACATCATTCAACTGGGCCATTCATGAAACACCAGGTTTGGATCAGCAGCCAACGTAATCTTACATAGCACCTGTCATTCAAAAAGATTAACAAACTACCCAGAGGGCTGGGATCATTTCCCCAGCCATCAAAATGCAGCCACCTCTGCGTTGGAACACAGCTGCTGTTCAACAGAACAAGGCAACCCCACGCAATGGTTTAAGACAGGAAGGAACGAATGCTGTGTGCAACTGGAAGTGAGGGGAGTTTGGGGAAGGCAGAATCGCGTTATCCAAATATCACAGCATACAACATAACCTCCCTCTACAGTAAAAGGAGATTTAACCAACTTAAAAGGAAGATGAAAGATGGCTTCTGATCAGCTGCGGGCTGTTCATGTTACTGCAGCAGACAGCTGTGCCAACTGCCCTAACCGCACTGTGGAAAGTACGTTTTGGAACGGCACAGTAAATTCAAACCCCATGGCTGGTCTCGCATTACCCTCTGTATTACTGTAGCACCTAGGAGCCTCAGTTATGGGCCAGGACTCCTTTGGGTTAAGTGTTGTACAGACACGGAACAACCAGAGGAGCTGTTTTATGAGCAACAATATCAATATACACCTCTACCTCGATATAACGTTGCCCTCGGGAGCCAAAATATCTTACTGCGTTATAGGTGAAACCGTGTTATATCGAACTTGCTTTGATCCACCGGAGTGTGCAGCCCTGCCCCCCCGGAATGCTGCTTTACCGCGTTATATCGGGTCGTGTTATATCGGGGTAGAGATGTATTTATCATGGTACTTCTACAGACTGGCACCATCATTGTATCTGAGCACCAAAATGTTAATATACAAGCTGAGACACTGGCAATCAGCCCTCATGCATCAGAGCACAAGCTCTTTGCCAGAGCGGTCAGGAAGGAATTTTACTTCCCCATAACAATGCGCTATACGGGAGGCAGGAGAGAGGAGACAGCTTCCTCTCTGAAACACTGGGCATTAGCCCTGCTGGAAATCCCAACACCCAGACTTGATGCCATTCTGGCAAAGTTCTATTGGGTCATGAATTACTAAACTGCAACATATAACTGAAGACAACATAGACACATGAGATTAAACTGCTTGATGTCACCATGCTGTTAGACCCCACCTTGGTGGGCTGGAGTTAAGTGGCTAATCAGATCCCACATCGCCATGCAGGTGAGACTGAACCAAAGTTACCTGAGCTCTGCTTCCCTGCTTCCCCACACTGTGTAGCCTGCTTCCCCACACCGTTAGCCGTGGTGGAGCCCGGGGTCTGTTTCTTCACAGTGACCAGGCCTGCCAGCTGGGACTTGCTGTTCAGTTTGCCCACACTCCTCTCCCAGCTTTCAATCTTTAGCTTCTTACTCTGGGGCTCGGTATCCTACAGAAGGGAGCACAGATATTAACATTTTCTGTCCTTGGATCCGCTAGTGGGGGAAGAGAGACTGTGCAAAATGTTACATCTTCGTCAAAATCAAGGGTGGTTTGGAGCTGCATACACAGAGGTAACATGTTGCAGAGCAGCAAGGAGAAAGCCCCTCTCTGGATAGCTAAAGGGTGTCAAGAAAGGATTTGGCTAGGATGGGATAGCGCATTGTTAAGTGCAGAGGAACGAAATCAGCCCAGGAAGATTCAGGCTGAATACCAGGGAAAGCTTGCTGTCACAGAGATCGAGAAGGCTGTGGAAGAGCCTAGCCAGGGCTGATGCCCCGTTGCTTGGGGCATCCACAGCAAGCCTGGAAGAGACACTGGTCAGCAGGCATAGTTGTCCATTGGTAGAGGGGTGATCCAGATGTGTGCAACAGGACTTTCCAGTATCCAGCTTCTGTGACCTCACGTGTTGGCTGCTGGAACAACCACTGGGTTTAACACACTAGTGACTAGATGGCTCAGAAGGATTAGCACTGGGACAGGGAACATTTCACAGCTCAACTCCAGCCTGGCTTGGGAGTCATTTGAAAGCTTTCAGAAGCCTGCACTGTTTGACGGTCTCAGTGGACAGGGATCGACATCAAAAAGCGACATCTGCAAATGGCACTAACTGGCCTGTTTGCTGGATCCTCTGTGGAGATTATACCAAGGACTGAGCTCTCTCCGCCTCAGAGCAAGCATCAGAACAATAGGCTGGGATCATGCAGGGGCGCTTGCCCTGATGTGTATAAACACAGGGCTTCGGTCTTCAGGGCTGTCCCGCTGGCATCTTCCATCACTGCTAATCTTGCATTGATGTGACTTCAGTTTGTACGATGATTAAACCAGGGAGCAAAGCCAGAAGCAACGTGCTGACCACTGAACCATCATCAGGCATGACAGTAGGGGTGGGGGCTCTTAGCAGCAGCTCACCCCCATGGAGATGAGCCCCTCTGCTAGCTGATACAGGCTGAAGTTTACTTCGACCAAAACCTCTCATTTCTTCCTTTCAGTCTAATACACAATGAGCCACATTTTCTAAACTAGGCACGAAAAGAGGCAATTGTGTCTCAAAGTCTCCAAACCCGGGGACTTCTCATGCAGTGTGGTATGCTGGGTTTTAGTTTGTCCCCTTGTGGAAAAATCTCCCATCTTGGAGAGCCACAAAGCTGGAAAAGCCCCTACCCCCAGAATTTACCTCCTGCAAGATGTCTGTGGGTTTCGCTTTTGGTACTGATCTTGAGGGCACTTGGGCAGCTTCCTCATCAGAGTCAGAGTCTTCCAGGAATCGCCTGCTCTGGGCTTGTTCCAGCATAGCTCTGCAAATCAAAGGGATCCCCCAGAGAGGTGTAACAGAGTGACTTGATTACAGTCTATATGTGCCCACATGGGCAACAAATATTTGGTAATAGGCTCTTCAATCTAGCAGATGGAGGTAGAGCACAATCCAAGGGCTGGAACTTGAAACTAAAATTCAGACTGAAGTAAGGAGTTACATTTTTAATTGAGAGAATAATTAACCATTGGAACTATTTACTAAGGGTCAGTGGTGGATTCTCCATCACTGGTAACTTTTAAATCAAAACTGGAAGATTTTTCTAAAAGATCTGCTCTCGCAAGTATTCCAGGGCAGGGGGTGGGGGGAGCAGAGGACTCCAGGTACTGTCCTCGCCTGCAGGCACCCCCCCTGCAGCTCCAATGGCCAGGAACGGGGAACTGCAGACAACGGGAGCTTCGAGGGAGGGACGTACCTGCAGGCGAGGGCAGCACACGGAGCTCTCTGCCTCCTCCCTTCCCCTTCCTCAGGGGCCGCAGGGACATGGTGCTGGCAGCCTCTGGGAGCAGTGCGGGGCCAGGGCAGGCAGGGAGCCTGCCTTAGTCCCGCTGTGCGCCGCTGCCACCCTGGAGCCATTCAAGGTAGGTGGCACTGCGCCAGAACCCGCACCCAAAAACCCTACTGCACCCCACACTCCAGCCCTGAGACCTCTGCCACACCCTGTACCCCAACCCCTTACTCTGAGCCCCTTCCTGCATACAACACCCCCTCCACACCCCGCACTCCCTCCCACACCCCAGCCCCCTGCCCCATCCCTACATTACATGGCCCTGCATGCAATTTCCCCACCCAGGTGTGGCCCTCGGGCCAAAAATCTTGCCCACCCCCAGACTAGGGGATGGTCTTCACTATGGGGAGATTGCTGCTGCAATCGATGCAGCAGGGTCGATTTAGCAGGTCTAGTGAAGACCCACTAAAATCGACGGCAGAGCACTCTCCGGTGGACCCCAGTACTCCAGCTCTTTCAGAAACATAAGGGAAGTCCACTGGAGAGTGTTATTCACGTAGCTGGGAGTAGCATAATTTAGATCAATTTACCTCGGCAGTGAAGATAAACCCTAGATTATCTTCGTGGACTTTTGGCCTTGGAGTCTATGACACAATAAAAACCATCCACCTTCATGAGACCTGCAGAGAGCAGTGTTGTCCTGCACACACTATAGTTCTGATATGTTACAACTGAGCAGGGACAGGCACTCTGCCAGAATTCAACAGCTCCCACAGAGCTGCCAGACACCATCTTCCCTTCCTAGTGTTAGCTGTTACGGTTTAGCAGGCCTGGAATCCGTGCAGCACTCCAAGTCCCCTTTTTAGGTGCAGTTCAGTGCTGCTGAAAGGTCTTTCATTTAGCCCCAGAATATTATCATAGACACTGCGGTAGGGTTTCTCCCCACACCCTGACACAAAGGTACTTTAGCCCTACACCCTGGAAGAGGCCTTCTCTCAAGGAGAGTTCAGTCTCAGAGGCCAGCTCAGTTTCTGATCTCTTCGCCGAAAATGCCAACTGGGACCATGATTTTTGGCATGCAAACGCCTCCCTGTGGAGGAACAGGTCACTTATATTTCCCTTACCTCTTTCAGTATTAGGGCCACCACTCCTCATGTGTGTCCTTTACCTGTTATGTCTAGATAGGTGGGACATCAGCCATCCTACTAGATCTCCTCACATCCCAATCCTCAGATTGCAAGTGTTACCCTCCTTTGGATCTCTGGCACTGTCCCTCCCATTAAAATAGTGTGGGGGGTGTTAATATCATTGCCCACCCCACAGGGGGCAGCCTGGAAAGTGTCACATATCCAGGTGTGACCAGAACTCAAATATGAGCAACATTTCCAGCTGACTCACTTCATCTCCGTCTCATCCTCCTCTAGCTCCCTTCGTTTCCGCTCCTCCTCATAGTCCTTATACTGCTTCAGCATAGATTCAAAGTCCACATTTGCCTGACGCTGGTTCAGCTCCTTCAGCTCTTGCAGGTTCTCCAGAACCTCCATCTCCAGCTTGGAGTCCTTTGTCCGGTTCTCCAAAACCTAGCAGCGAAAGCCGAAAAGCCCTTGAAGTACTGGGTAAGCCACACCGACAATTCAGGAACTGTATTATAGAACCATAGGATATCAGGGTTGGAAGGGACCTCAGGAGGTATCTAGTCCAACCCCCTGCTCAAAGCAGGACCAACTCCAACTAAACCATCCCAGCCAGGGCTTTGTCAAGTCTGACCTTAAAAACCTCTAAGGAAGGCGATTCCACCACCTCCCTAGGTAGCCCATTCCAGTGCTTCACCACCCTTCTAGTGAAAAAGTTTTTCCTAATAGCCAACCTAAACCTTCCCCACTGCAACTTGAGACCATTACTCCTTGTTCTGTCATCTGGTACCACTGAGAATAGTCTAGATTCATTCTCTTTGGAACCCCCTTTCAGGTAGTTGAAAGCAGCTATCAAATCCCCCCTTATTCTTCTCTTCTGCAGACTAAACAATCCCATTAGCTTCCATTACTAGTATGGCAATTCAAAAGTGCCTGCAGCCATGGTACCCAAGCAACAGAGTTTAGCATGAGTACTAGACGTGCAATAGCATGAGTATGGGGAGCCTCGTTTTCAGATCTTTAGAAGTTCAAGCAAAGATTGTGGTAAACTCCCTTCACTCATTCCAGGCTAAGACAGACCTTACTGCCAGCAGGGACCCCAGTTACCAGCTCTGCCTAGGCCAGTTCCGAAGTTGCAGAACTGGGGCAGTAGCCTCCTTCAATGCACTGAAGCACAAGTGGCCTGAGGCCTGCAAATCTCAGTCTAATATTTAGGACTTAGGGGAGGGCATTCAAATACCTTCATGGGATTGTTCAGCTCTTCCTCCTCTCTCTCCTTCTGCACTCTCTTCTCCTCTTCCTCCAACAGCTTCTCAGCTTGGAAGTTCCGAGTGGCACCATGTTCCATGGTGTAGTCTGTGTTCTCAGGATCCGTCTGAGGAAGACAGGGGCAACGTAAGGGAATTATTATGAATGTGCCACAGGCTGCTACTACTCCAGTCACTGTCAATCCATTCAGTGCTGGTAATGAACAGCCAGGATGACTTTCAAAGCAACACATAAAACTACACAAAGCACTTCAACCTTGTTTTATTCACATCACCTTCCAAAAGAATGATTATTAATGCCCTAGAAACACCCACTGTACTCGGACATTTGAGCCGCAATAGTGCCCTACTCAGACTGTGGATGAGACACTTTACTATTTGTTAAAAAGGGAATAGAGATGACGTAGTTAGGATGCAAAATTTGACCTCTGGTTATCTTAAAATAGTAGCATTTGTTGGGAACCATCTAGGACTAGAATGGAGATCTCCTGACACTCACTGCCCTGATCTACACCAGGGTGCCTCCCCCGAAATCAAGAGCCCAGCTACAGAACTCTCAAAACCTTCACCTTGAACGTGATTTCTGCCAGGCAGCGGGTGCACTTGATGTAGAAGCGAAAGATGGGAAGTCCCAGGTACACTTCATTCTGAACCGTCTCTTTGCGAGCATTAAACTTCTTGCCTTTATAGATGTATTCACCGCAAGTCTTGCACCTACAGAAAGCAAAGAGAAAGTGAATTAGGTCTACAATGTAATACAAGACTAGAGAAAGACAGGAGTCTAACTGACAAACAAGGGGGCTGAGCCTAGTTTTAATGGGCATTGTAACTTGAGAATCACATTCCCATCTGAACATTTGGTGCCTATTGTTATCCATAACCTCTAAGATGACCAGAACAGAAAGACATTAGATACATTGCTATTTTTTCCATTTAATCTTTGATCAGTGTCACTTCTGTTGATTGACAGTTGCCTCCCTCTGACATACTGCTCCAGAGTGGGGCATTCACCTGCACATTCTGGACATTTAGGTACTTATATAACCTTCATCACTGCAGTTTCTCAGGACCTCACCGTCATTAATGGATATTATTATATAATTATTATGTGTGGCCAGATAGTTAAAAAACAAACACAGGGCATTTAGACACAGGGCTGATTGGGTAACTTGCCCAAGCTCACACCACAAGTCTGTAGCCAAGCCAGGAATTGAACCCAGGTCGCCAGAGTCACATCCACTAGACCATCCTTTCCACCTCCCTGGTTTCTGTGAGGTTTTTACAGCAACAGTAGAGGCTGAATCTAAATAGGCAGGTGTGTCCATCATAAAGAAAAGCCTGAGTGGACTTGAGTCTGGTCATGCTGCCCTCAGGCCTGCCTGAAAGCCCCTTATGAATATGGCAGGGGAACATTTGGTCAGCCCTGGCATTTAAGCATCAGGCTATATGTGCATACATAGTAGTTTGGGAGTGTGTAGATTAAGCCATTCTAGAGGAGATTCTGATATTTAGTTAATAGCTATACAAAATTGACTTGCCCCCAAAAAGGTTATGTCCATTGTAAATATTGTGGTGCACCCAGTAACTCGCTCAAAAAAAAGCAGCCAAAGCCTCACAAGCATTCCTTATTACCAAAATCCAGTCAGTATGGTCAGCAAATAGCTAGATTCACCCTCCATCCCAATATATGGTCAGCTCGATGGAAACACAGTAAAGAACCAAGGGGAGGGATATCCTATGAAACCCGCCAAACTCTTCCCATAGGTTCTCCGGTACATGTATTGCCAGCAACACCTCCCTCACCTCATGTTGAACGGGGCCATCAACCGCACAACATATTGCCGGTCCTTTGGGAGCTTGAGCTTTGGGATTTTAGACGGATCGAAGTCCGGCGGGTAGTATTTCTACAAGAACAAAGCAGAACGGGATCAGCGGGGAGGCTGTGGGGTGAAGGTGTGAAGTGGGGTGGGGGGGAGGGTATCACCCATTGCTCCAGCACTTTGGGATCCACTGAGGATTGGAGCAGGGCCTCCAAGTCAGGGTTCCCCACACTCACTTCAGAACCTACCCACACGCAAAGCTTATAAGGCCTCTCAGCAGAACAGACACTGCCCCCAGCTCTCCCCTCCCCCGCTACGGGCCCCCAGCTCTCTTCCTCCCCTCCCCCGGTACGGGGCCCCCAGCTCTCCCCTCCCCCGGTACGGGGACCCCAGCTCTCCCCTTCCCTTCCCTCCCCCGCTACGGGGCCCCCAGCTCTCTTCCTCCCCTCCCCCACTACGGGGCCCCCAGCTCTCTTCCTCCCCTCCCCCGCTACGGGGCCCCCAGCTCTCCCCTTCCCTTCCCTCCCCCGCTACGGGGCCCCAGCTCTCCCCTCCCCCCCCGGAGCCCCCAGCTCTCCCCTTACTCCCCGCCCCCGCTACGGGGATCCGGTCCCGACCTCCCCCACTACCGGTCCCCTCCCCCGAGACGGGGCCCCCAGCTCTCCCCTCCCCCCGTTTCCGGGCCGCGCCGCACGCTGCCCCCGACTCACATTCAAAACCTTCCTCTCCGACATGTTGCCCCCTGCTTGTCCCCAGCCCGAGTCCGCCCCGCGCCAACTCTCCGCCCACCACAGGCACTTCCTGGAGCCAGCCCCCCCCGCCCTTCCATTGGCCGGAACAAAGAGACGCCGAGCATTCCTGTTTCCTATTGGCTCACACTGCCGCCCATCACAGGCAAACCCCGCCCACTGACTCAGGTGCTGCAGCTAAAGAGCTCCGTCTACGCGTAAAGCCCGGCCGAGGAAGGTTCCGGGAGGCGCTGAGCCGTGGCTGCTGCAGGGCTGGGTCAGGATTAGAGGCTCGATGGGGTTCAGTGCATTGGCCGCGCCTAGGGGCTGCTCTCCCAGGACATTTCAAACCCTCCTATGTAGTGTACAGAGAAAGCAGGGGCAGCAAGTGGCCCACTCCTGAGTTTGCGCATTGCACGGAGCCGTGCAAGGTTCATAGTGCAATGCCACGCTGGTCTCGCACTCAGCACCGCAGGGGCAAGAGGGCCCAGAAACAGGGGAGCTCTCACTGCCCCTGAAAAGAGCATGCTCCAGCAATGCTCGAGTTTTATACATGTGCTCCTCCGCCATGGGCGGGAAGAGTTGCCAACCCTCCCGGTTTCACCAGGAGTCTCCTGGAACTGGGCTCTTTCTCCCGGAGGCTACTGAAGCCAAACCAGGAGAGTTTAGGCCACTAAATGTCTGGTGGTGCAGTGAGGCTAAGCGCCGCTCCCGAAAGCAGACAGCACATCCCTGTGACCCCTAGGGGGGAAGTCAGGGGGTCTCTGGGTGCTGCCTCGAGCACCGAATCCGCAGCTCCCATTGGCCAGGAACTGGTGTGTGTGCCTGAGGGCATGGACAGGGTGGAACCCACCCCCCTAGGGGCCACAGGGATGAGTGGGCCACTTCTGGTAGAGGTGCAGGGCCAAGGCCAACGGGAGCCTGCCTTAGCCCCACTGTGCCACTGCCCAGGAGCCCCCCGAGATGAGCACCACCTGACTGGAGCCCACACCCCTTACCCCCTCCTGCACCCCAATCCTCTGCCCCAGCCCTGAGCCCCCTCCTGCACCCAAACTCTCTCCCAGAGCTTGCACCCCACACCCCCTGCTCCAGGCTCCAGCCCCCTCCCATACTCTGAACCCCTCTGCCCCAGCCCAGAGCCTGCATCTCAACCCTCTGTGTGTGAGATCAAGCAACAGAGGGAGGGAGGGATGGAGTGAGTGGGGCGGGGCTTTGGAGAAGGGGCAGGGCAGGGGCCTCAGGGAAGGGGTGGGGCAAGAGTGCCAGGAACCACGGCCAATGAGAGCTGTCAGGGTGGCACTTGGGACAGGGGCAGCGTGCAGAGCCGCCTGGCCATGCCTCCTCCTGGGAGCCGGACATGCTGGCCACTTCCGGGAGCTGCCTGAGGTGAGTGCCACCTGGACCCCACACCCTTCACCCCCTTCTGCACCCTAACGCCCTACCCCAGCCCTGAGCCCTGTCCCACACCCAAACTCCCTCCCAGAGCCCCCTCCCACACACTGAACTCCTCAGCCCCAGTCCCACACCAGAGCCCACATCCCCAGCCAGAGCCCCTCACACCCCAGCCAGGAGCCCCCCTCTGCACTCTGAACCCCTCATTTTTGGCCCCACCCCAGAGCATGCACCCCAGTCCAAAGCCCTCGCCCCCTCCCACACCCCAACCCCCTGCCCAGCTTGCTGAAAATAAATGAGGGTGGAGAAAAGCAAGCAACAGAGGGAGGGAGGATGGAGTGAGCAGGGGTGGGGTCTCGGAGAAGGGGCAGGGCAGAGGTGTTCGGTTTTCTGTAATCGGAAAGTTGGCAACCATAGTAAGGATATTTACTTTGTATATTTACATGTGATATTGACAATGTGTGCTCTCATGGTTATAAAGCTTTAACTTTTTGAATCTCAAAATCTGTTGTCATTAAATAATTATTGTTTCCCATAACAGTGAAAATTTAAATAGATACAAACTGGAAAAAATGCTTCAAAATAAGCAGCAATATTTTCCATCCAAATCATAACAGAATAAATAACGAACGCTGCCAAACCTATGTATAACACAGGCCATAGGGCATCCCTGAATTAATTCCTGTTTGAACTGAAACATATCTGTTAGTGCAAACGTCCAATCTAGATTTAAAAAACAAATTTAATCTTACTAGGTGTGACAAAGTGGGACTGTTTTTAATGTTTCCTCTGAATACTGTGTGGGTGCCTCAGTTTTTGGCCGACACTGTGTTTCCTGGCAAAATGGCCCGGGCCCTTCTCCCCTGTAAAGGGATGCTAAAGGTATGGGAGAACAAAGAGATCAGGTAACCTCCTGGCCCGGGAAAGAGACAAAGGCCAGAAAGGAGAGGTTGGAGGGGGGTTCAGTTTGGAGCTGGCTGGGGACGGGAAGTGAATGCAGACAGGGTTGTCTGGCTCGCTGGGCCCCAGAATGGACCCGGCTGAGGGATCCTGTTCTCTGTACCTACAAGCTCTGTTTTAGATCGTGTTCCTGTAATCTAATAAACCTCTGTGTTACTGGCTAGCTTAGAGTCACATCTGACTGCGAATTGGGGGTGCAGGACTCTCTGGCTTTCCCAGAGCCCCACCTGGGTGGACTCGCTGTGGGAAGTGCACGGAGGGGCATATGCTGAATGCTTCAAGGTCAGACCCAGGAAGGTGAAGCTGTGTGAGCTTCTTGCCTTGCCCTAAAGACAGTATGCTCCAAGGGAGAGGAGGCTCCCCAAAGTCCTGACTGGCTTTGTGGGGAGCAGTTCCAGAGCATTGCCCAGGGACTCCGTGACACTAGAACATAAGAAAGTCCTTATAAAATATACTAGAACAACAGGCAGGGGCGGCGCCAGGGTTTTTGGCGCCCTAGGCGCAGGGCCGGCTCGCCGGTCCCGCGGCTCCGGTGGACCTGCTGCAGACCGCAGGACCTGCCGCAGGACCAGCAGACCGTCCGCAGAAACGCCTGCGGCAGATTCACCGGAGCTGCGGGACCAGCAGACCGTCCACAGAAATGCCTGCAGCAGGTCCACCGGACCAGTTTGCTGCCCTCCCAAATCCTGGTGCTCTAGGCGACCGCCTAGGTTGCCTAAATGGAAGCGCTGGCCCTGACAACAGGCCAAAACGCTCCCCTCACACTAAGCTGTAGTTTCAAATGGATATGGTATTCTTACTTCTCCCTATCCTACACTCTTGTGTCAAACAACCACCAGGCTCAACCCCAGAGGTGGCTGCATTCAGCAATCCTCAAGTAGAGTATTTTGAGGCCTGATCCTGCAGACATTCCCTGCCAGGCACAGAGCTTTCTAATGTGAGGAGTTTACTTCATAGGATCGTTCATGATACTAAGCAATCCTGTGCTCAGCAGCAAAAGCATTGGCAGGATCAGGCCCACAAACTGAGATGCTGCAGAGCACTCGTGTACTTACCTTTATACGCACGGGTAGCCCCACTGGTGTCTTACTAAGTAGGGGTGTAAGTCTTTGCAGGGTTAGGGGCTTAGACTGTAAAACACTTTAAGGAGTGGACACTTTGCAACGAAAGATACTATTTTAAAAGTAAGATTTTTTTCTCTTCTTTGTTTGAATAGCCTCTGTCTCTTGGTAAAAATCTAATAAAATAGACGGTGAGTAGAAATATGATAAACCTAGATCCCCAAAGCTGAAAAGTACGTCAGCCAGACCATCGCTTAAGATAAATGCCATTTATTCCTTTTATCCATTCGCTTTTTGATTTCTCTACCTTCTGCATGAAAGAGCACCTTCTCGGATAGAACGCCGAAGCATTCGGACTTCTTTGGCTAAAAAGTGAGTGAGTATTTGGTTATCCTAGATATGTTTAACCTGATTACAAGATGCCTTATCGATAGGAAAACCAGACATATAAGCTATGCCTGTGGACACGGAATATTCCTATCCCGGTGACATCAACACACATATCAGTCGGTTACAAGCTCAGCTGCTGCTCATTATAAATTCGCTGCAAAGCCAGAAAATACTTGCATTGTTCCAAGGCAGTGACAGATGGGAGATGAGACGCTAGTGGCATATGATTTGGTCCCACAGGGCCTCCCGTGCTGTCTCCTCTTTAGGAGTAGGATGGTGGGTCTGGCACAGAGGACAGGGATACAGGGAGAGGAGGGCATCCATCATGGGGGAGGATGACAGGAAGGGAACTGGCCAGAAAAAGGGCAGGAAAACAGAAGACACTGGGCCCTGGGAAGAGGGTCAGCCGGCCTGGGTGGGGACCCACGCTCAGGAAGAGGATCCAGTATCGACAAAAGGGGCGTTGGAAGTGAACTGGCCACAGCCTGCCTTGAGGCAACGGCCTGGGGAAGGAGTGACCTCCTGCTGCCAGCTTGGCTTTGAATGAGTAGCTGAACCATGCCTTGTCCAAAGAGCGGGCTTTGGGCTGGAATTTAGCCCCGTCTCTCTTGGGAACCAAGTTCTGAGTTAGCCCTGCTAGTAGGGGAGGGTTAACTGAAACACACAGCCACCCCGGGGACCTCCCGAGCCTGCTCTGGAGATGGGACTGTACCAGGTTCATGTCCTCGGTGAACTGGCCCAGAGGGGCCTTGTCCCACACGCCTACCAGTGGGGCACGTACTTCTCTGCTCCAAGGAAACTCATCCCCAGTGTCTGAGGCCCACAGCAGGAGCCCGTAGTGGGTTACACAGGGCAGCAACAACAACAAAGCCCCAGCAGCCAGGGTGGCAAGAAGTGGGGGCTGTTACCCGCGAAGGGCTGGGGGCGAGGAGAAGGACAGAGAGGTTTTGAGAGCTCAGCAGCAGAAAGGAGTATCACAGCACAGGGACTCTCTCCCATCCCAACCCAGCTCCTGTGTTTTCTGTCAGGTGAATTACAGCCACCTGAGGGGAAGGCGAAGGTGAAGGCGAAAGCAAGTCAAATCTTGACCCCGCTGGGAGGCAGGTGCGAGAGATTCTGGCCGCACCAGACAACCCCGCTCACGGCTGTGTCCAGGGGGTGCCAGATACCAGCGGGCTCCAGGTGCTGTAGTTGCCATAGTCCGTGAAGTCCTTGGCTGCCACTTGCACGTGGTGGACGGCTCTGGGGCGGATCCCAGTCAGGATGAAGGAGGTCTGCTCGTACGGCCCGATCTGGGGGTCAACACGCATGGTGGAGGTGGGGTTAGGCCGGGAACCTGCCTGCAGGGCCACCCACAAGGGGAGGTTGCCTAGCGGACTGGGAGGCAGGAAACAGAGCTCCTGTACCTGGCTCTGCCTTGGGCTCGCCCCTGGATCTTGGGAAAAGCTAAGGTACGTAAGAGGAGGCACCGTGCTCAGCGCTGGACAAGATGCTGTGCAGAAACATGGAGGAGGAGGAGGAGCAGCTGTTGGATGCTTAGCGCACCAGAGGAAATGCCTGAGTGGATCAGATCCGGGGCCCACCTAGCCCAGCCTCCCACCTCAGACAGTGGCCAGCGCTCGCTGCCTCAGAAGAAGGTGTAAGAATCTGCCCCCAGGAGGAACAGAGCCAAGGGACAGAGAATTGGGGTGGATGGGGATCCCCTCACCTCCCTATTAATCAGCTCTCCAGCTCTTCAGCACACTCAGAAAAGCAAAGCGGCGACTCTCTGCCCTCGCCCAGACCCTGCAGTCCCGGTGTGGGCAGCGGGCAGGACGCGACTGGAGCCATTTCTATGCCAAAGCAGATAACGGCCTTGACCCAGACGGGTCCTGCCCGGCCCTGGGAGGGCAAACGAGGCCTTTTCCAGGGGGTTGAATGCACCGGCTGCCCTCAATGCCATCCGCGAACCAACAGCAACCCGCAAACTGCTGGAGCCGAGAGAGCTGGGGCCTCGCGGGCACTCACCGTTCGGTTGCTGTTGGCTCCTTCCCTCGTGTAGCGGATGAGGTACTTCAGTGGGAAGTACTGCGGGAAAGGCCAGGAACTGGGTGGCTGCCACTCCAGGAGCAGCTTCTTGCTCTCCCCAGGGACGGGGGAGACCCTCAGGTCTTCCGGGGGATCTGGCCGGACTAACAAAACACACAGAACACTCACCCCGGAGCGCCTGGCGAGGCCGGCAGCCCGAGTCCTTCCCTCCAGCGGCAGGTACAGCCTCCTTGCTTTGCCCAGCAGCGCCCGCTGGGGAGCCCAGCATGGTGAGTGTCCCAGGGCTGTGCTCTTTGATATCCACCAGGGGCCCTGCTGGGGCCCATGAGACCCCAAAGTCCTCATGGTAAGGTCCAGCCACTGGAGACTGAAGCCCTCTGTCATGGCACCGTATGGCGGGGGCAGGGGAGGTTTCCCAGGCACAGCTCCCCACTACAGAGTCTCACCCCAGAGCTAGAAGGAGCACTTCTAAGCATAGGCCTGCGGTGATGAGCTTTGGGGAGTGGTGCCTGCCCATCGCGCAACGGGCTTAGACCCACCAGCTCGTTGCGCAAAGGCCTCCAAGCGGCCAGCAGACCCGGGGGACTTTCCATCCCAGGTGAGCTGCGTGACCCAGCAAGGACCTGCTCCGTTTTGGCTGGGATTCCCCACGGAGCCCAAGGGGGGATGGGTCTGTCCTGCGGGTCTCCTTTGAGATTCCCAGTCTCCCTCCCCAATCCAGCCAGTCCCGCTGGTATCTGAAACGCGACGGTCAGATTCACTGAAATATCTTCTCTGGGGCCCCATGCTCCACTAGGTGGACCCTCCTCCCCAGCCCCATTACCTGGGTCACCAAGTGCAGGGATAGCACAACCGTGGAGGTGGCATAGAACCCAGGAGTTCTGACTCCCACTCCTGCTGCTCTAACCAAGACAGGTTAAGTGATGTGCTCAAGGTCAGCTCTGAGAATAGAACCCAGGAGTCCTGACCCCCCGTGTCCTGCTCTAAGCATGGTACCATGCACCCTTATGCCCTGGAGCCCTGCCCCCCAGCCCCCAGAGATCCCTGCCCTCCCCTCCCCATGGCGGCCTATCCCAAGAGGCTGTGAACTCTTACTGATCTGCTCCACGATGAAGGGGAAGAGGTTCATCGTCACACCCAGCGGGTTCACGGCCGTCACGTTCAGCACGTAGGGGGTGATGGAGAACATCTGGATGTCGCTGATGGAGCAGCTGCTGGCCCCAGCCCATGGCTGGACACACTCGTTCTCCTTGGCCCCCATGCCATGCCTGCAGCAGGGGAGGACGCAGCTCTCTGTCCAAGGGGCTCCTGGTGCTCACAGAGGGTCACATACCCCGTGGGCTTTGTGCTACCACGGCTCACCAGGGTAAACTGGCAGTCTGAGCTCACCTCTCACCCCAGCATTTGAGTGATGCCCCAAGAGTCGGCTGATTGCACCTGGGGACTGAACTCAGAGACCACCTAGAGGTCAGGTCCTCTCTTCCTCCCTCATCCCCTTGTCCTCAGCTGGCCCCTGAAGGATTTTACCTGTATGTGGTGATGAAATACGTCTCCAGGCGCGGTTCAGACGCCAACTTCCAAGTACAGTTGACGGTCTGGGGGTAACTGACAGCCCAACACTCAACGGCAGGCTTCTCGGGGGGCGCTGCAGGAGGGGGAGGGACGGACAGTCACACAGACATTGCAGGGGAAGCCGGACTATATCCAGAGCAGCGCAATCCTGGAGCAGCACACGTCACCCACCCCACTCAGCCTGGTACTCTGTCCCTGGGGGGGCCCCACTGATCAGCCTGCCCCAGCCTTCGCCAACAGAAGCAGCTCTTTTAGCTCAGGCAGCAGCAGAGGCATCTGCATTGAGAGCCTGAGGTCCCGGGTTCAATTCCCCACTCCTGACAGCCTGTGACACAGCAGCTGTGGGTGCTGGGGCAGAATGAGAGAAACCCCCCCCTCCGACACACAGAAAGGAACAGCACACTCACAGCCCACCCGCAGCCGAATCCTGCGCAGGGTCCTCCCAGTGCCGGGGTGGTGGCAGCTGTATTCCCCCTCCTGGGCCAGGCTGGCGTTCCGCAGCAAGAGCTGGTCCTTGTCTCCTCCCGCCGCGGCCTCGGACGCAGCCACCTTGGTGCCATTCACTCTCCATTCCACCCTCCCGCCAGGAGCGTCGCAGCGTAGAAGCAGGTCGGTGCCAAGTGCGCCGTGCTGGACGTGGCAGAGGCCTGCAACGCAAGGGGGGAGCTGTCACGAGGTGCCCGGCATGGTGCTTGGGCCGGCAGTGGGTGCTGCTTTGGGGCAGGGGTTAAAAGCCCCCAGAGGAATGAAGTGCTCAAATCCCATCATCATTTAGGGGAATTCAGAAGGGAGCAGGAGATCATCTGGTCTGATCTGCTGGGTATCACAGGCCGGAGAATTTAACCCAGTTACCCCCATTATGAGCCCAGTACTTGTTTGGACAAAGCGTCTCTTCCAGACAGGCCGCCAGAGTTGATCCGAAGGCACCTAGAGATGCAGAATCCACCACTTCCCTCCGGAGTGCGTCCCGCTGGTTAATCCCCCTCCTTGTTACCGCTGGGGTCCTGGTTCTCATTAGAACGTGGCTGGCTTCAGCTCCCAGCCGCCAGGTCTTGTCCTGCTTTTCGCCGCTAGCTTAACTGGCCTAACTCCCTCCGCAGCTTTTGAAAGCTCCCCCCAGGCTTGTGACCCAGGGGCCAGGACACCAAACTGGAGAGCCAGGACTCCTGGGTTCTCTTCTTGACTCTGCCACTGACCTCATAGGAAATGACTGGCCCAGGAGTGGGCCATTCCTAGCACGGGGAAGTTCCCAAGACAGGTGGTTCTGCCCAGTGTGATCCTGGCTAAATGGGGCTTGCAAAGCAATGTGACCCCCCCAAAGGAGGCAGCCTTCCCTCCTCCCTGCCCTTCTCGTTGTTAACCTAACGTGCCTAGCGTCAGTTCCACGCGTGATGTTATCCCCTCGTTACGATTAATCTGTAGGGGCTGCCCACCGGCCAGCATCAGGCAGAAGCCGATCACCAGCTGGGGTCAGGAGAAATTCCCCTCTCCCCCACCCCCCATGATCTAGTACCACCAGGGTGACCTGACGTCCTGATTTTATAGGGACAGTCACGATTTTTGGGTCTTTTTCTTATATGGGCTCCTATTACCCTCCACCCCATCCCGATTTTTCACACTTGCTGTCTGGTCACCCCAAGTACCACCCTCTGCTGCATGCGTCATTGCCTGGGTCGGAGTCAGGCTACTGGGCGAGATGGCGCATCGGAGTGCAAGGGACCATCAGCTCGGCGTATCCTGGCGCCACGGAACAAACCCCACAGCCACACAAAGCCTTGCTAGGGGCCACTAGGAAAGGGCCCTTCCCCCTCATACCCTCCTCTCCATCGCTCCCAGCCGTGCTGCTGCAGGGGGCGGACCAGGCCGGCAGGACCAAGGTGACGATCACCATCCACTTCATTTCCCAGCAGGTGCCGGTCAGCAGCACGGGCGCCTGGAGAAAAAGGCGTCAGGAGTGGAGCAAGATCAGGGTCTGAAAGTGGGTGTGGCTGGGAACAGATAACACCTTCCTGAGAGGTGCTCGACCCTGGGGAGTTGGGGCAAGAGATTGACGTCATTTATGGATGGGGTTTGGGCTGCATGAAGGCAGCATCATCCAGTGGTTAGAAGAAAGGGCCTGGGACCTGGGTTCTATGCCCAGCAACTGGGCAAGTCCCTTCACCCTTCTGTGCCTCAGTTTCCCCTCCCCCCTTTGTCTAGTTAGGCTGTGAACTCTTCGGGGCAGGGCCCCTCTCTGTCACTGGGTGTCTGTGCAGGGCCCTGCTCTGGGTTGAGCCTTCTGCTTGCTACTGGCGGACGGCTAAACAACAATCCTGCGGTAAGGAAAAGCATCCTGCCAGCCAAGTGCAGAAGATCTGATGCTGGGGCGGAGGCCCCATCTCGAATCCTGTGCCACATCCAGCCAGGCTGGTGCCTGGAAGAGCAAACGGCATGTGCTGGTGGTTGTGCTCCAGGGGAGGGAATCCATCCCTGGGGTGGGGCAGGCCACCCCACTCAGATTCCTTAAGAACGGCCATACTGGATCAGATCAAAGGTCCATCCAGCCCAGTATCCTGTCAACCGACAGTGAGCAGTGTCCCAGAGGGAGTGAACCTGACAGGTAATGATCAAGTGATCTCTCTCCTGCCATCCTGGCTAATAGCCATTAATGGACTTAACCTCCGTGAATTTATCTAGTTCTCTTTTTACCCTGTTATAGTCCTGGCCTTCACAACCTCCTCAGGTAAGGAGTTCCACAGGTTGACTGTGCGTTGTATGAAGAACTTCCTTTTATTTGTTTTAAACCTGCTGCCCATTAATTTCATTTGGTGGCGCCTAGTTCTTATATTATGGGAACAAGTAAATAACGTTTACTTATTTACTTTCTCCACATCACTCATGATTTTATAGACCTCTATCATATCCCCCCTTAGTCTCCTCTTTTCCAAGCTGAAAAGTCCTCGCCTCTTTAATCTCGCCTCATATGGGACCTGTTCCAAACCCCTAATCATTTCTCTGAATCTTTTCTAGTGCCAGTATATCTTCTTTTGAGGTGAGGAGACCACATCTGTACACAGTATTCGAGATGTGGCGGTACCATGGATTTATATCAGGGAATAAGATATTCTCCATCTTATCTCTATCGCTTTTTAAATTATTCCTAACATTCTGTTCGCTTCTTGATTGCTACTGCACATTGGGTGGACATCTTCAGAGAACTATCCATGATGACTCCAAGATCTCTTTCCTGATTAGTTGTAGCTAAATTAGCCCCCATCATATTGTATGTATAGTTGGGGTTATTTTTTCCAATGTGCATTACTTTACATTTATCCACATTGAATTTCATTTGCCATTTTATTGCCCAATCACTTAGTTTTGTGAGATCTTTTTGAAGTTCTTCACAGTCTGCTTTGGTCTTAACTATCTTGAGAGGTTTAGTATTGTCTGCAAACTTTGCCACCTCACTGTTTACCCCTTTCTCCAGATCATTTATGAATAAGTTGAATAGGATTGGTCCTAGGACTGACCCTTGGGGAACACCACGAGTTACCCCTCTCCATTCTGCAAATTTACCATTTATTCCTACCCTTTGTTCCCTGTCTTTTAACCAGTTCTCAATCCATGAAAGGATATTTCTCCTTATCCCATACAACTTAATTTACGTAAGAGCCTTTGGTGAGGGACCTTGTCAAAGGCTTTCTGGAAATCTAAGTTCATTATGTCCACTGGATCCTCTTGTCCACATGTTTGTTGATCTCTTCAAAGAACTCTAATAGATTAGTAAGACACAATTTCCCTTTAGAGAAACCATGTTGACTTTTGCCCAACAATTTATGTTTTTCTATGTCTGACAATTTTATTCTTTACTATTATTTCAACTAATTTGCCCAGTACTGATGTTAGACTTATCTGTCTGTAATTGCCAGGATCACCTCTAGAGCCCTTTTTAAATATTGGCGTTACATTAGCTAACTTCCAGTCATTGGGTACAGAAGCTGATTTAAAGGACAGGTGACAAATCATAGTTAATAGTCCTGCAATTTCACATTTGAGTTCTTTCAGAACTCTTGGGTGAATGCCATCTGGTCCCGGTGACTTGTTACTGTTAAGTTTATCAATTAATTCCCAAACCTCCTCTAATGACACTTCAATCTGTGACAATTTCACAGATTTGTCACCTACAAAGGACGGCTCAGGTTTGGGAATCTCCCTAACATCCTCAGCCGTGAAGACCGAAGGAAGGAATTTATTTGGTTTCTCTGCAATGACTTTGTCGTCTTTAAGCGCTCCTTTTGTATCTTGGTCATCCAGGGCCCACTGATTGTTTAGCAGGCTTCCTGCTTCTGATGTACTTAAAAAACATTCAAGTATCAGAGGGGTAGCCGTGTTAGTCTGGATCTGTAAAAGCAGCAAAGAGTCCTGTGGCACCTTATAGACTAACAGACGTTTTGGAGCATGAGCTTTCGTGGGTGAATACCCACTTCGTCGGTTGCATTTCAATGCATGCAATAACAAAAAAACATTTTGTTATTACTCTTGGAGTTTTGGGCTAGCTGGTCTTCAAACTCCTTTTTGGCTTTTCTTATTGCATTTTCACACTTAATTTGGCAGTGTTTATGTTCCTTTCTATTTACTTCACTAGGATTTGACTTCCACGTTTTAAAAGATGCCTTATCTCTCACAGCTTCTTTTACGTGGTTGTTAAGCCACGATGGCGCTTTTTTAGTTCTTCTCCTGTGTTTCTTAATTTGGGGTATACATTGAAGTTGGGCCTCTATTATGGTGTCTTTAAAAAGTGTCCATGCAGCTTGCAGGGATTTCACTCTAGTCACTGTACCTTTTAATTTCTGTTTAACTAACTTCCTCATTTTTGCATAGTTCCCCTTTCTGAAATTAAATGCCACAGCGTTGGGCTGTTGAGGTGTCTTCCCACGGCAGGAATGTTAAATGTTGTTATATTATGGTCTCTATTTCCAAGCGGTCCTGTTATAGATACCTCTTGGACCAGATCCTGCACTGCACTCTCACATGCCTCTCCCCTCGTGGGTTCCTGTACCAGCTGCTCCAAGAAGCAGTCATTTAAAGTGTCGAGAAACTTTGTGTCTGCATTTCGTCCTGAGGTGACATGTTCCTAGTCAATATGGGGATAACTGAAATCCTCCACGATTACTGAGTTCTTTATTTTGATAGCCTCGCTAATCTCCCTGAGCATTTCACTGGCTCTATCACTGTCCTGGTCAGGTGGTCGATAGTAGGCTGGGTGAGTGGTTGTGGCCCTGTGGCTGAGAGGTGCCCCTGTGGTGAATGCTGCTGTTGGGCAGACATAGGAAAACCCTGCTGCTCTCTGCTCAGGATGCACCAGGGCAGCACATGGGCTCCAACAGCCATGGTGAGGTCAGATTGTTTTACTGGCAGCCCAGCAAGGCAGGGACAGAAAAGGGGAATTTTTTAGCTGACAAAATCTTCTCTTGCGAAACCGTGCTCGGAGGCAGCCTGACCTACTGGTTAGAGCACTGCCCCAGGGAGACCTGGGTTCTATTCCTAGCTCTGACCCTGGCCTGCAGGGTGACCTTGGGCAAGTCACATCCCTGCTCTGTGCCTCTGTTTCCCCATCTGCACATTAGGGGTGATGACAGTGACCACCGAGCTTTGAGATCTACTGCTGGGAAGTGCTAGAGAAGAGCTAGGGCTTAGCATTAATGTTCCCCCACGGCCCCAGAGCTCTGCCTTTTAGCGGGGTGAATTCAGACCTAGGGGCTCTGGTGAACAATCCTATGTCTCCGCTAGGCAGGTCTCGTGTGGCAGCAGCTCCTGGGCCAGCTGGTCTGTTCTCTTGTTCAGCCTCCACAGCCCCTTCGCTCCTGGACAGCCCTGTTGCCACAGCCCAGGCTCTGCCAAGGCCCTTACCCACGTGGTGAACCCACATATCTGAGAGCCTCCCCCTCTGTCAGGGATTTGAGCAGGTAGGGTTACAGACCGGGGGGCCGAACACCGGGTGAGTGAAGGGACACAGAAGGGGTCTGTAGTAGAGCTAGGAATTAGACTCAGATCTTCCCAAGACCCAGCCCCATGCCTGGCCCCTCCGCCATGCTTCATACTCCGGTTAGGAGGGCAAGTGGCCAGGAGAATTTTGTCCTGCCTGGCACTGAGCTGAGGAGCCGGCCCACAGCCGTGGTTTTCGGTCAGTGCCAGATCCAAACAGCTGATGACCTAGATTCTCACCTGGACATTTTGGGAGGGGGAATGGGGGGGATCTCTCACTGGTCATCGCCCCGAAGCAACTCCACCAGTGCGCTCAACGGTTGATAGCAGCTCAGATGCCAGGAGGGTGAGTTACCCACCCCTCTCCTGGGCGCAGAGGAGGGCATGAAAGACAACAAATATCATGGCTTGGCCCCACGATGCTTCACGCCAACCACACGAGCAACAAACAGCCCCATCTGCTATCAAAGCCCAGAGGAAACCGGAGACTCACCCAACGCGCACAGCCTGGTGTCCTGATGCCGCTCCAAACCAGAGCCGACTGCAGGAGCCTTGGCTCGGGAAGCAAAATCCCCGTCTGACCTCAGCACGGCGGCTGCTCACTTCCTTGCACACAAAGCGCTCAGGAAATTCACGAGCTTTCCCACCAAGGTTCCCAGAGACAATTTGGCACAAACCACCCAGCCCACACGTCCCTGCCCCGGGCAAGGCGGGGGCCCTGGAATGGCATCTGGAGGGACAGCAAAGCACAGAGGGAATTGGTGTCGGGGGGGGAGGTGTTTAGTCGGTCTGGGCCGAGCTGCAGCAGGGCAAAGCACTTTTGAAGCAAGGGTTTTAGAAAAAGGCAGGGGCTGGATTATTCAGAGGCCTGATGCTTGGGCAGGGTTTGATCCTGCCCCTCAGAAGCCAGTGGGAATTACTGCTCTCACACAAACGCGAGCGGGGTCAGCCTCCTAGTATGCATCGTAACGTGGGGTTCGGGAGTCCAGCCCCCCGGCAAGTGCAAAGCTGTACTCGGGGCAGACACGGACCGGGCCCCAGGGGCCTGGATGAATCTCAGGACAGCGCAGCCGCTTTCGGCCAATAGCATTCTTGCTAAACTTTCCTTTTTTTAACTAAGGTTTTGACTCCCAGGTGTGTCTGGGGGAACCCCCTTCCCAGGTGACACCCCCCAACCCCAAATGGCTAGTCCTGGCGGAAACCATGAGCAACAAAAATCCCAAGCTCTCCCCCGACCAGCTCTCTTCCATCATAGCCTGTCCCCAGAGTCCCCCCTGCTGATAGCACTAGGCTCCCCCACCTCCACTGGGTCAGTCCCTGGCTGAAAATGGGGCTGGGAGTGCACCCCCCGGGATGACATCACCGGGATCAAGCCAAATGTTGCCATTTCGTGGGGTGCTGTTAACAACGTTTCCCAGCTGGCCGAGTAGAAAAGGAGCATTTTGCCTCTGGACCGCTGGCTATGGAGCTGGCCTCAGCCACAAACGCAATGAGTTTGGCAGGGTGTCAGCCCAGGCCCCATGAAACGAGCCAGCAAGCGATGGTTAACAGTCCAGCAGCACTGGCTGAGTCTGCTTGGTGGGGGCGCAGAGAGTGGCACAGGAGGGTTGCGGCTGTGGGTTGGGACTGAGGGGCACTGAGAGTTGGGGTGATGGGGGGGGCCTGCAGGGCCGATGTGCGTTGGTAGTTAGTGACGTGGGAAGGCTACGCAGGCCAGGACTGGAATAACAGGTGGGGTGGGAGCTGCTGTCCTGGGGTAAGAGACCTGGACTGGAACAGCCGCCAACTGCAGCCCCCCTGCTATTCCAGCCCTAGGCTCCCCCCACACCCAGTTCTGCCAGCGCCCCTCACTCCTGACCCGGAGCCCTCCCCCCCCCAGCTTTTCCAATGGTCAGCTGCAGCTATAACACCGTCAGTGCACCCCCGCCCCCGTGGAGGTCCAGACAGGCCCCCATGTCAGGAGAGGCTCCAGCCTGGAATGGCAGGGGTGGCAAGGCAGGAGGAGGGCAGCAGTGGGGACATTCAGCCCAACATCTGCCCCCGTCACCCTGGCACCAGCTCCCGCATGTACGACCCACCCCCTGCACATGTCCCTTCCCCACGCAGGAAAGCCAGCGAGCCTCTGCTGAGTGAGTATAAACAGTTTATTGCTGTGGATGCTCTGCTGAGAGCCGCAGGCAGGAGCTGGTGAGTTACCGCAGCCTCTCCCCTTCCCTGCTCCCTTCTGCCCACGGAGCGAGGCTGGGCCCCTCGCCCAGCGGCATCGCTCGGTCAGGAGCCCGCCTCCCCCGTCCCTGCCGAGATGAAAGCACTGACGTAAAGGGCACCTTCCAGCCACCCGCCCACGGGCACCTCCCAGCACAGGCTGCCCAGGAACAGGGAGCAAAAGGGCCGCCTCAGTGGTCACTCAACACACGTGTGCCTTGATTTCTGGTGAGGAAGCATGTGCACGGGGCCTCGCCACGCCGCTTGACGCTGGAGTCCAGCCGGTTCTGTGTGCGAGTCTGCTCCGCTCCCCTGTGGGGAAGACTCCCCTGCTCGGAACCAGGAACCGGGTTCCCTCGCCCCAGGGCGCTCATCTGCCTTGCTCCTGCAGCTGCTGCATCATCAGGATCTGGTACAAGAGTCTCTGCACATCTTCGTCCATGTGGCCCTGCAAAGGAGATGCAGGCGGGGAAATCACACCGGTTTCCCTGACAGCAGGTCAGCAGCTGCCCTGACTCGCCGTCCGCCAGCCCCACTGGCTAAGGCAGGGCAGGACCGTGCCGACTCCAGAGGCAGCCATCTCAGCAGGCACCTGGCAGCAGAGACGCTCTGGAGCTGAGCAGAGCCCAGACCCCTGCATCTAAGCCAAGGAGGCTGCTGTGCTCCCACCCACACCCTAGGCAGGAACACATGGCCACCGCCGGATGCTCAGTTCTGCTGGATATGGGCTCAGGATGCAAAGTTCAGCTCCAGATCCCAGCTGCCCCAGAGGCCAGGGGAGCCCAGAGCTGGGGGCTGGCTCTGACCCAGCACTACATTTCAGGAGCTCAGATGGAGGAGAAAAAGGCCATTCCAGTGCTGGTTTCCCCACTTTTCACAACCACTGTCACAGACACACACGCCTTGGACCTGTTGCACGTCCCGGGCACGGAGACACAGACATTGCCACGTCGGCACCGCATGCCTCGGACACGCTGCACATCCCGGGCACGGAGACACAGACATTGCCACGTCGGCACCGCATGCCTCGGACACGCTGCACATCCCGGGCACGGAGACACAGACATTGCCATGTGTGCACCGCACGCCTTGGACACGCCGTACATCCCGGGCACGGAGACGCAGACCTGGCCACGTGTGCACCGCACGCCTTGGACCCGCCGTACATCCCAGGCACGGAGACACAGACATTGCCACGTGTGCACCGCATGCCTCAGACACGCTGCACATCCCGGGCACGGAGACACAGACATTGCCACGTGTGCACCGCACGCCTCGGACACGCCGTATATCCCAGGCACGGAGACGCAGACCTGGCCACGTGTGCACCGCACGCCTCAGACCTGCTGTACATCCCAGGCATGGAGACACAGACCTGGCCACGTGTGCACCTGTGACTGTGACGAACTGGGAAAGTTCTTAATGTTTTCTCTGAATACTGTGTTGGTGCCTCAGTGTCCCCATGGCAGTTCTTAAGTATCTGGCAGAGCAAAGGGCCAGTGCACCTAAATGCCTGACACTCTGTCTCCTAGCAACTGATGGCCTGGGCCCCTCCTCTGCAAAGGTGCCAGCTGAAGGTGTTGGAGACAAAGGGATCAGGTGACCTCCTGGCCCGGGAAAGGGGCTGAGGAGAGAGGAGAGGCTGGGAGGGGTTGTGAGTCTGGAGCTGGCTGAGGGCAGATATGGGGGTCAGGCTCACTGCCCCCCAGAATGGACCCGGCCGAGGGGTCCGGTTCGCTGTATCTACAAGCTCTGTTTTAGACCCTGTTCCTGTCATCGAATAAACCTCTGTTTTACTGGCTGGCTAAGAGTCACGTCTGACTGCAAAGTGGGGGTGCAGAACCCGGTGGCTTCCCCAGGACCCCGCTGGGGTGGACTCGCTGTGGGAAGCGCACGGAGGGGCAGAGGATGCTGAATGCTCCAAGGAGAGACCCAGGAGGTGAAGCTGTGTGAGCTTCTTGCCCTGAACAAGTCTGCTCCTAGGGAGAGGAGGCTCCCCAAAGTCCTGACTGGCTTGGTGGGGAGCAGTTCCAGAGCACCCCCCGGGGACTCCGTGACAACTGGTGGCAGCGGCGGGACGTACTGCACCCCGTGAATGGAGCTGCTTGCAGTAAGTGACTGGGGAGCAGTAAAACAGAGGAGGGATAATGAGGACCAGGCATGCTGAAGGCTCAGAGTGGGACGGTTTCAGGGGGCAGTTAACCTCTGGGAGTGTGTGACCAGCGAGAAGGACTGTTGGAGTAACAGGGTCCCCCTGAGGATTGCAGCGAGCAGTCTCAGGGGCGGAGGAGCTTGCCGCTGGACCCTGGGAGAGAGAAGGATTTTTGCAGTAGCAGGGTTCCCCGGGGGATTGCAGGAGCAGTCCCAGGGGCGAAGGAGTCTGCAGCTCGACCCTGGCAAAGAGGTGGTGATCACGAGAAGGGCTGGCACACCAGGGGTTCTTCCTGGAAACCATGGGGGAGCCAAGAGCACACAGGCCTGTGAGTCCAGAGCCACTTGGGAACGGTGAAGTGATGGCCTATCACCATCTCCTTGAGAAGGACATTGTGATCCTGTGCACAAAGAGAGGGTTACGCATGGGGAAATTCACCAAGGCACAGTTAATCCTGCAGTTGGAGGAGAAGGACCGCTCTGAGGAGCAGATTCCTGGCCCAGATGGGGCTACAAGAGGATCTGAGAGCAGCTGGAGCATCAGCCAGGCATCCCCGGGAGTCTGGTCCCCAACCAGACGAGGGTCTTCACGATTGGGTTCCCCATCAGGAGATTGGAGATGGATGGGATGGGAGCAGAGCCTGAGAGAGCGAGAGGACCGTGAGAGAAAGCAAGAGCCCGAGGAAAAGCTGCAGGAGAAGCAGCAGCAGCGTGGACTGGTGATGGTGGATCAGAGAGACATAGGGGGCTGCCCAGGGGTTAGTGGGGAAACACGCCTGCGGGGGCGAGACCCTGGGACAGAGAGAACTGTGGTGGTGCAGCCCCAGATGCTGAGGGACTGTGGGACCTGGGTGAAGTTCCCTGGGGTGAAGCCCCTCGCCCTGCCTATGGCCCAGATCCCTGTGCAGACACAGGAGGGGTTGGGCTGGCTGGTCGTTGGGGTTCTCCAGGATATCGGCTGGGAGGCCCTGTTGGGGGGTGACTGTCTCCCCATGGGACAGGATCCAGGCCCCGCTCCTGTAACGGCTGAGGGTTTGAATTCAAATCCAGGGAACCAATTGGCTAGGATGGAAATGGTCAGTGAAAATGCAAATAACCTGGCTGGCAGGGGGGAGGGGCTGCAGGGCTCAGGATACCTGCCTACCTATAACCAGCCCCCTGGGGCTGAGTGGGAGGGAGAGATGCTCCCTGCCCCCCTGCACACCGGAGTGGGGGCTCACGCTGGCTCTGATGCTGTGACCAGAGCAAAGAGCTCGCTGCCTGGCCCCACTGGGACAGCAAGGGCAGTGCTGAGCACGGGGGCAGCTGAGATCCCAGCTGAGTGGGGGGACACCCGGGCAGGGCAGGTCAGCTGCCAAACAGGTTTGCCTGGTCCAGACGCGCTGCTGGGAAGTGATTACACAGCAGGGAGGGAGCTACCAGGGACAGGGCTCAGGGGGGCTGTTCTTTATGTTTTCTCTAAATACTGTGTTGGTGCCTCAGTGTCCCCTAGGCAGTTCTTAAGTATCTGGCAGAGCAAGGGCCAGTGCACCTAAATGCCTGACACTCTGTCTCCTAGCAACTGATGGCCTGGGCCCCTCTTCTGCAAAGGTGCCAGCTGAAGGTGTTGGAGACAAAGGGATCAGGTGACCTCCTGGCCCGGAAAAGGAGCTGAGCAGAGAGGAGGGGCTGGGAGGGGTGGTTAGTCTGGAGCTGGCTGGGGTCGAGGAGTGAAGGGTAGATGTGGGGGGTCTGGCTCACTGCCCCCCAGAATGGACCCGGCCGAGGGGTCCGGTTCGCTGTATCTACAAGCTCTGTTTTAGACCCTATTCCTGTCATCGAATAAACCTCTGTTTTACTGGCTGGCTGAGTCATGTCTGACTGCAAAGTGAGGGTGCAGGACCCTGTGGCTTCCCCAGGACCCCGCTGGGGCAGGCTCACTGTGGGAAGCGCACGGAGGGGCAGAGGATGCTGAATGCTCCAAGGAGAGACCCAGGAGGTGAAGACGTGTGAGCTTCTTGCCCTGAACAAGTCTGCTCCAAGGGAGAGGAGGCTCCCCAAAGTCCTAACTGGCTTGGTGGGGAGCAGTTCCAGAGCATCGCCCGGTGACTCCGTGACAGCACCGCATGCCTCGGACCCGCCGTACATCCCAGGCACGGAGACACGTGACATTGTCATGTGTGCACCGCATGCCTCGGACACGCTGCACATCCTGGGCACGGAGAGGGAGACACAGACGGGGCCACGGGTGCACCGCACACCTTGGACCCGCTGCATGTCCTGGGCATGGAGACACAGACGTCGCCACGTGTGCACCACACGCCATGAACGTACTGCACATCCCGGGAATGGAGACACACCGTGGCAAGGAGCGTGCACTCGACATGCACACACACACAGGCATACATGTCTCACAGGCTCCTGCCTTCTGCACAAGTGTCCTTCCACCCAGCATGACCCACCAGCTCCTGTCCAATGTGTCCTGAGACCCTCCGCCCTTCCTCCAAACTCCTGCTCGACTCCGAGGGACAAGGCCAGGATTCCCCACTCCCAAGGAGCATGGCACTTCTAAGGTCATATCCTTCAAGTGCTGGGAATCTTGGGGGCAGGGACAGAAATCAGGGGTTTTTGTAGGTCCAAACAGGCCTAGTAACCAGTGTCTGAAATGCTTGGAATTCAGACAATCACCCACTACACGCCCATTTATACTGGCACACCCATGTGCAAACACCCCCCACCTCCACGGACACACATACGTGTACAAACACGCACCCACGTATACTGACACATACGTGTGCAAAACCACACCCACTGATACTGACACACACGTGTGCAACTCCCCCTCCCACCCGCTGATTCAGACACACAAACAGACACACGGCCGGATACACACAGAATAGCGAACGCACATGCTCAGTCATCATGAGATACGGCGCTCCCAGCCCAGCCCTGCCCCCTGCGCACTGACCTGAATCGCGCAGAGCAGGTGGGTCCGGTAGAGCGAGACGACCTTGCAGTGGTGCGTCTCCATCTCCTGGAACCAAGGCGAGAGGTGCAGGGGTCACACTACAGTCCCAGTGGGACCAGGCCACTCTCCACTCATGACCCCTCTGACCAGCGCCCCCCTGCCAGACACGGCACAGAGCTGGGGGAATCGGATCCCGCTCTGGCTCTCACACCGAACCCAGCCGAAGGGAACCAGTGTCACTCCCCTTCTGGTACGCAGCTAAAGCAACTCCCTCAGTGCTGTATAAAGATGCGACTGTTTTAGTGCAGGGGGACGGAAGGGCAGAAGGCATCAGGCCAAGACACACTGGCCCAGATCCTTAATGGGAGTTAGGCGCCTATTATACCTTTGTGGGGCTGGGCCCCTGAATCAGCATGGTCTACGCAGACCTTGGAACCAGCGACTCTGCTGCTTCCACCTGCCCGGACAGTGCCCCCAGGTCCTGAGCTGCGCGGCAGTGTCCAGACGCAGCCGAGGTCAGCACTTAGCCCTGCCGTCCCCGAGCCCAACAGGGGACTAACACCGCAACGCCCAAGGACCCGCTCGATGGCGGGCTCTGCTCCTCCCCTCTCCCAGGTCCAGCTGGTCCCAGATACCCACGGCCAGCTGCTGTTCCAAGGCCTTTATCGTGCCCTGCAGCTTCGCCACCTCCTGCGGGTTCTGCTGCTTCCCCGGGCCGGAGAGCTCAGACAGGCTGTTCAAGGCCTCCTTCAGCTTGAAGACTTCCTTGGACAGCTCGGTGATCTGCAAAGGCGAAGGGATTGGCTGGTCACGAAGGGCTGGCTAAGTTCGCCGGGGCGGGTTTGAGTCTAGGGCAAAGTCTCGCATGATTATAGGACCCGCAGCACAAGGGATTCCAAAGCCCAGCTCCCCAGCGCCACCCTCTCGGCCAGCCCGCCGCAGAGCCAGAGCTGCTTGTTAACCCTTCGGTTGCTGCTGCTTCCTCCTGTGAGAGCACCCGCATTTCACTGGGGCATCGGCCCTTTGGGCAGCAGAAGGGCGCGATCTGCTCTGGGTGGCGGATAAACAGCTAAAGAGTCAGCGGCGCAAACATCTGTTGCTGGCCAGCCAGCTCCTGTCCCTACTGGGGGGAGGTGGGTTGGTCTCTTTTGCCACAAATGGTGACAAACAATTTGGGTTTTTTTGGAGGTTTTTCGCTCCGTGACCAAAGATTGCAAAGAAAAATTCTGTCTCGTTTCCCTGGGGGAACCTCCCCCTCTCACTTTCTCACCCTTGTGCCTAGCAGTGCCAGGCAGCGGCGTTTCCCCCTTTGAAACAAACATGCATTCGGAGAACGCTGCGTGGCCCCGGCCCCACCTTTCACCCCCATCATGTGGCTCTATTGCGGTCAGGGAGCTGGGATCCCCAGACCCAAATTTCACCCCTCTCACGGTGGCTCTATCTCAGGCTGGGCTCTGGGGTTGCCAGACCCAAATTTCACCCCATCCCATGGCTCTCTCGTGGGCAGGGCTATGGGGTCCCCAGTCCCACATCGAACCTGGCTCTAGCACGGGCAGGGTGATGGGGAAGCCCAGACCCACCTTCCTGTCCTTCTCCTTGACCAGCTTGGCCGAGTCCTCGATGCGGCCATGCAGCTCCTGGATCCGGCCCGACTCGGCCCGCAGGCTCTGCAGCTGCTTCTCTGCGGCGGCCAGCTGGGCCTCGGCCGCGTGCTTCTCGCTCTTCATGAAGAGGGCCTCGCGCTGCACCTGGAACACCTCCGTGCAGGTCCTCTCGTGCTTGCGCTCCAGGTCGCTTAGCTTCAGGCTCAGCGTGCTCACCTCTGCCTGCAGGTTGCACCGCAGCTGCTCGTGCTCCTCCCTGGGGACCGTACCCTCCCGCATGCTTGCCAGCTCGCCCTGCAGCCGCGAGGCCTCCTGGGCTTTGGCGGCCAGCTCTTGCTCCAGCTGCTCGGCTCTGGCCTTCAGCTCCCGGACGCTGCTCTCCAGGGCCTCCTTAGCTCGAGTGTGCTCCGCCGGTGGGACCCACTCCCTCCTGTACCGCTCCGTCGCCTGCTGCAGCTCCCTCGCCTCCCGCTGGGCGGCACTGTGCCTCTCCTCCAGCTCCAGCAGCTTCTTGTTGGACTCGGCCAAAAACCCGCCCAGCGCCCCTGCCTTCTCCTCCTGCTCCTGCCTGGAGATGCTCTCGGAAGCCAGCTGCTCCTTCAGGGCGCTCAGCTCCTCCTCCTTCTTGTCCTGATCCTCTCGGAGCTGGGCCTGCACCTCCTCGTACTGCCCCCTCAGCTCCTCCAGCTGCTCACGGAGCTGCCGGTTTTCCTCCTCCAGCCTCTGGCTCTCCGAGAGGCGGCCCATCACTCGCTGCAGCTCCCCGGCTCCCTCCTCCACGCTCCTCCTCAGCTGCTCCGCTTCTGCCTCCGCTTGGCAGCACCTCTCCAGCAGCTTGGCCTTCTCCGCGGCGGCTTCGCCCAAGGACACGCTGAGGGCCGCCCTCCTCTCCTCGGCGGAGCAGCCTCGACTGGCTGCTTCTTCCTGGGCACCCAGGCGCCCCTCCAGGTCCTTCACCCTCTGGTCTCTCTCCAGCAGGGCCTCCTGGGCTTTCTGCAGAGCTGCCCTCACCGTCTCCAGCTCACTCCCGGAGCTCTCAGCCGCCTCCTGCTCCTCCACGGACAGGATGCCCAGCTGGATCTGCTCCCGCAGGAGGTGCACCTCGGCCACAGCCGCCTCGTGCTTCTCCTGCATATCAGCCAGCATTTTGGTCAGCTCTTCCACAGACACATCTCCAGCCCCTTCTTCCCTGCTGCTTCTTTCTGCCGGCACCCTGGCCTGGCCTGCCTCCCAGCCTTTCCCCTTGGGCTCAGCTGGGGCATTGCTCCTCTGCAGCACCTCCTCTAAGGTCTGGATCTGCACCTCATATTCAGCCTTCAGCTGCTTGTAAGCCTCCACTGGGACTAGCTCGCAGGAGGGATCGTGGGGCCCACTGCCTTCCAGAGCCTGCAGGGCAGCCTGGGCCTCGGCATACTGCTCCCTGAGCTGGCTGAACTCCGACTTGAGGGAGTCGTAGAGGGCAATGGGGACGAAGTCTTCGGCCGGGCCCACGTCACTCTCGTCTTTCTCGTAATTCTCCAGGATCTGTGGAGGGTGGGGAGAATAAAACCATGAGACTTGCTCACTGGGATCCTGAGCCCCGACTATGCAGGTGTATTACAGCAGCACAACACAATGGTGCCTGCCATACACAGCAGCTCGGCTCCCCTGGCCCAGAGCTCCTGCACCCTGAGATGCTTCCTAGGGCCTGGTCTCTTCTTCCATCAATTACACCAGTCCAGTTACCCCAATTTACACCAGTGTGGGAGGAGAATCAGGCCCTGCAGTTTAACTGCACAGCGGGCTATGATACAGCGACAGGGTTAGACAGCAGGGCCTTGGAGTACAAGGCAAAGGAGCAAAGATTAGGCTGCGAACGGTAGAAGCTGGCAAAGGGAAGCCACCCAGAAAGCCTTCTCCAGAGGCCAGGAGTTGCGTGGGAGAAGACTCTTGCACAGTGACATTACAAAGGTCAGGGGCAGATGGGAGAGCAGAGAAGAGGCTGGAACATGACTTCAGAAGGCGTCCCCAGCAAATCCGAGCCGGGCCCTACAGCGAAGCAGGGAGCCTGCAGGGCCATTTGAAGGGGGTAGCAGGGGCGGCTGCCTAGTTTGATGTCTCTGCACACACAGTAAGGCAGGTGGCGGCGTCCTGCACCTGCTGAGTCTGCAGAGCCCATGGAGAAGGGAAGCGCCATCGTGTCATCAGGGAACCAGAGGGATGGAGCAGGTACCTGTATCTTCTCCAGCAGCTCCTGGTTTTGCATAGTGAGCGACTGCACCTGGCCCTGCAGCGTGGCCAGCAGCTCCTCCGTGGACAGGCTCAGGGTCTTCTTGGACAGCAGCAGCTCTGCCCCTGAAAGAGCAGCAGGACCCCCGGCCCCCACCAAGACCCATCACTAACTAACCCTGGTCCTTGACCTGAACAGCTCCACCCCCCCCGAGAGCTGCCCCCTGCCACCACCTGCTTCCTGCAAAACCTTCCCAGGCGTTTTCCAGCACAAGCCCAATCCTGCAAGGCGCCAGGGGCCCTCCTCTCCCATGGGAGCCGCTCACGGACCGCACCCCGGCCCAGGGCGGTGCTCCATCCCCCAGCGAGGGCTGGGCCTGGTGCGCTGGTGGAAGGGCCTGCCACGTGCTTGGCGAATACAGCCCTGTCTTTCAGCCGGGCAGCAGGATCTTGTGCTTAAAAGTTCGCAGAGCCCAGGGTCAGTCCTAGTGTGACGAAGTGGGGGGGTTTCTTGGTTTTTCTGTGTTTTCCAATGGGATGCATGCAGAGGGGGGTGGGACTCAGTGTCCCTGGGTGTTACTGGTTTAACGAGGGGAGGGGAGAGGGAGTTTGTTGGTACAGAGGACCGGAGAGGGAACTTGGGACCCCGGTCGATGGGCTGGAGGATGGAGACCCCAGCGACTGGTGACCTAGTGACCCGGAGACCCAGCTCAGGAGTCACAGCCGGTTCTGGCCAGTGGGAGGACAATGGGCTGCGAAGAGAGGACCCCAGTGACCCGACCAGCCGGTTCCAGCCAGAGGAGGGCTGAGAGGAGATGAGGCCCAGGCTGTCCTGTTTACGACCCTGTTTACCTGGAGAGAAGACAATGGACAGAGGCAGGGTTGGGGCCAGGATATTGGAGGCCCAGCTGGGAAGCAGGGGGGCTCTGGGCTGGAAAGGGGGAGCAGGCAGAGCCCACCTGGCTGCAGGGCGACTGGGATGTGCTGTGCTGAGGGAGGCCAGGCCTGAGGCCCTGAGAGGTTCCTGTGCTGTGTTCAACCCTCAATAAACCCTCATGTTTTATCTGGCTGAGAGTCGCTCTGGTCTAGAGAACAGGGGGCATCAACCCCTTCGGGGGGTCCAGAGCGAGAGGACTCCCTGAGCGGGCCCACGGAAGAGACAGACGTGCTAAGGCTCAGAGAGGTGCGGCTCTAGGAGGTGGAGGGGCCTGACCCCGAGAGAGAGGGGACCCCCACAAAGGGCTGCTGCACTGGAAGGGACACCCCCCATGGACCGCACAGGGCCACGAGTGGGCATGATCTGTGAGTCCGTGACACCCCGCTCTGCAGGGCACGCTCAGCCCCTCGCAAGGCCGTGCCCTCAGTGCAGAGCCGCACCAGCACCTGACGGGCCCAGGGCGCAACGACCAACCTGGGAATTCCAGCAGGTCCCCCTCTTCGTCCTGCAGCGTGTCAATGTCGTAGCTGGTGTTCTCCTTCTCGTTCTGGGGCACAGACAGGCAGGGAGTCAGGGACCCCCCAAAGATCACAGCTCCCCCATTCCCTGCGCTCTCCCACGGCGCCAGTCACTGAGCCAGGCAGCAGCTGATGCTAACCAGGACAGCACCAAGGCAAGGCTGCCCTGTCCCTGCAGCAGCTGAGCCAGCCTCAGGGAAAGTCCCACAATTCACTGGGCTCCTGCAGGACTCAGTAAGACCCAGCACTCCGTGTCCCCTACTCTCCTACCTCCAGCAAGGAGAGGCGGCTCCGGAGCACTTCAACCTCCTTCCCCAAATGCTCCTTTTCCCCCTCACTGTCCGCCAGTTGCTGCTGGAGCTCTTTTATCTGGATCAGAGAATTAGACACATCATTAGATCCGGACACTCGCGCCGATTCCCGTCCGTATCTTCCGAACTAGATGGGGTGGATCTTTAACAAGGCCTTAGAGCCAGACCAGAGCCCAGCAAGGATCCATTTAGTCTAGTATCCTGTTCCAGTGGTGGCAGATCCCAGATGCTTTGGAGGACAGATATCCCTAACCTGGCACTGGCATCCCAACATTTCCTCCTGACCCCCTGCTGATGACCAGTTTATGCCCTGAAGCATCTGCATGAAGCCATTTTCCCTTCCCATCTCAGAGACCATTTGGAGCGCTCGAGTCCAGTCTCCGGAGACATAACACCTGGCCTACCTCCTTCTCCATGGAGCGTAGGGAGTCCTCCTCCAACTCCAGCCGCTAGTGGGAACACAAAGAGAGTCCAAGATGGTTAACTCGCTGTGCAGCCTGGTCCTCCCCATGGTCATGCATCAGCAGGTCTGATCGTGGGCTCAGAGCCGCAGAATGGGCATCTGACGAAGTGGGTATTCATCCACGAAAGCTCATGCTCCAATACGTCTGTTAGTCTATAAGGTGCTACAGGACTCTTTGCTGCTTTTACAGAATGGGCAGCCAGGCTCTTCCAGACACGAGATGTCCCCTCTCACTTACCTCCCCACCCACCTTGCCGGTGCAAGACGCTCTAGCACTAGCCAAGGTGATGCCACAAGCAGCTCCCTTCCTTCCCATCCTCCTTCCACCAACCCACCCAGAAACCTGGCTCCCCCCGGCTTGCAGGGTGGGGGTATCACATCAGTACCTCCTGCTTCTGCTTCTCCTGCTGCTGCTCCAAACCCTTGATCTTCTGCAGGAACCGAGCCCGTTCCTGCCTCAGCCGGACGATCTCCTCGTAGGCCTCCCTGTCCTCCTGTGGAGAATCCCAGAGGTGGGGCAGTCAGGGAAGAGTGGTGGGTACCCATCCCGCCCCATCCCGGTATCCCTGCCAGGGGATCCTCACCGTGTCAGCTGGGGCAGGGCGAGCCCTGGCAGGCTTGGTGGTGACTATCCGGCTGCTCCGCTCTGTGGAAGGGGAGCTGTGCTCCGGAGAGTGTGGGGTGTGCTTGAAAACAGTAACAGTCACACAGAGAGAATGAGGAGCCATCAGAACGGTGGCTGGCTTAGCCAGGAAGCTCCCAGCTCTGTTCCCACAGAAGTCCCGTTATGCCTTCCACCAGAATGGCTTCACACAACACGTGCAGGGATCGTTTCACCCGATACCCCGATGCAGCCACCTCTAGGGGGCAGCTGTTTCATACTGCATGTTGGTTATGGAGATAAAAGCAGGGTCTCGGACCCAACTGCAACCACGAGGGGGATTTCAGGGAGCAGGCTGGCCCTGTCAGCTGGAGTTTGGCCAGGACACTGGGACTGCCTCGTAACCAGAGCACTGTGGTGGGACTCAGGAGCCCTGTGTTCTGCGCCGATCTGCTGGGTGACTTTGGGCAAACTGTGCCTCAGTTTCCCCCTGTAAAATGGGACGATGATACTGCTGACCTCCTGTGGAGATCTACACCCAAGTTTTGACAGATGGCACTTCCAGCAGCATGGGGCCTCCTAATGAGGCACAGACTCAGAGAAGAGCAGCTCCTGCTGCCTCACCATCTCCCAGCCAGCCACTGACCAGGCCTGCCCCTGCTTAGCTTAAGTGACATGGCAGGGTCACAATGCTCAGTGGCCGGGCAGCTGGAGCCAAAGAGGGGCTAAGACAGGGCTAGGAAATCCAGAGGAGGGCCGGGGGCTGGACTTCTTGTTCTCCATCAGAACCCTGTCATGGACAACACACTGAGTGGTGGACCCAGCCCTTGCCTGCCGACACCACCCTCACCACCCAGTGAACAGCATTCGGGGAAACCCTCTTTGCAGACAAGCGACCGGACCAGGGCAAGAGAAATTAACTAGAACCCGCCCCCCCCATGCCCAGCTGAGATCTACCCCTGGCCTGCCAGTGCCAATCTGCTGCTGGACCATGACCATTTGTCAGAGCCAGGGGCACCCGCCTCACAGGCTGCCAATCTCTCTCAACTGCCGAGGGACACAAGTCGATCGTGCCTAGGAAAGACCTGGGGAAGAGCTCGCTGATGCATTAGCAAGGTCCCACGGGGCAGGTAAATGCCTTAGGGCTGCACAAGGGAAGGATGGCACAACGATTAGGGCATTCGTCTAAAGCTTGGACGGCCCGGCTTCAATTCCCTTCTCTGCCACAGACTTCCTGGGTAACCCTGGGGAAGTGACCCAGGCCCAGATCCTCAAAGGTACGTTGACGACTAATTCCCATGGAAATCAACGATTTGACCTTAAGAAACCTGGGCCTCAGTCTCCCCATCTGTAAAATGGGGCCCATGGCACAGGGGCATCGTAGAATCATATCATAAAATATCAGGGTTGGAAGGGACCTCAGGTGGTATCTAGTCCAACCCTCTGCTCAAAGCAGGACCAATCCCCAACTAAATCATCCCAGCCAGGGCTTTGTCAAGATGGGCCTTAAAAGCCTCTAAGGAAGGAGATTCCACCGCCTCCCTAGGTAATGCATTCCAGTGCTTCACCACTCTCTGAGTGAAAAAGTTTTTCCTAATATCCAACCTAAACCTCCCCCACTGCAACTTGAGACCATTGCTCCTTGTTCTGTCATCGGGTACCACTGAGAACAGTCTAGATCCACCCTCTTTGGAACCCCCTTTCAGGTAGTTGAAAGCAGCTATCAAATCCCCCCTCATTCTTCTCTTCTGCAGACTAAACAATCCCAGTTCCCTCAGCCTCTCCTCATAAGTCATGCGCTCCAGCCCCCTAATAATTTTTGCTGCCCTCCACTGGACTCTTTCCAATTTTTCCACATCCTTCTTGTAGTAGGGGGCCCAAAACTGGACACAGTACTCCAGCTGAGGCCTCACCACTGTCAAATAGAGGGGAACGATCACTTCCCTCGATCTGCTGGCAATGTCCCTACTTATACAGCCCAAAATGCCTTTAGCCTTCTTGGCAATAAGGGCACACTGTCGAGTCATATCCAGTTTCTCCTCCAGTGTAACCCCTAGGTCCTTTTCTGCAGAACTGCTTCCTAGCCATTCGGTCCCTAGTCTGTAACAGTGAATGGGATTCTTCCGTCCTAAGTGCAGGACTCTGCACTTGTCCTTGTTGAACCTCATCAGGTTTCTTTTGGCCCAACCCTCTAATTTGTCTAGGTCCCTCTGTATCCCATTCCTACCCTCCAGCGTATCTACCACTCCTCCAAGCTTAGTGTCATCTGCAAACTTGCTGAGAGTGCAGTGAGGATAAACGCGTTAAGGATTGTGAGGCGCCACATGCAGCTGTGGGGAGGGGAGAGGGAGGCAGAGCCGGTGGCCCCCTCACCTGGCTGGAGGTGCCGGGGGGCGGCGGCGGGGCTTTCCTCTTTCTCGGGGTGCCGTTCCTCTCGCTGGCCAGAGGCTGGCTTGGCGACGTCGTCTGTGGAGACACCGACGGGAGAGGGCTCCAGGCTCTCTCAGCAAAACCCGACTTGGGGGGCAGGAGGGGGAGCAGCAAGGACGGGAGCAAGTTCAAAGGAGCATCCCCAGGGGCTCCTAATCCCTCCCCGGCCCTGGAAAAGCCTCATGTTCCAGGAAGGCTTTCGCAGGGCCTCTGTTCTCCCGTGAGCCCGGAGAGCCCTTCCCCTGCCCAGGACGGCCCAGTTCTGTGAAAGCCCCTGAGCGGCTGGATCGTGGGGCTCTCTGCTGGGCCAGGCCCCCTGCGTCTTTACCTGTGACGTTCGCTCAGCCGACTCCTCTTCTGCAGGAGGCAGAGGGGAGGAAACAGAAACCAGCAGGAGGTTAGAGGGGCTGGAGACACAAGCCACCCACGGCCTGGCCCCCTCAGCTCGAGGGGGAGCAGACAGACAGGCACCGCCCTGGGGCTCCGGGCTCCATGCTACCATGTGGCGGATGCAAACCTGGGACCCAACTCCCATCCCTCAGCAGACGCACACTCAGCAGCCCGTCACTCTCCAGCACCCCCCTCTGGCCAGGCCAGGGAGAGGCACTTCCCATCCAGAGTTTGAGCAGCTGGGCCAGTACAAGGAGGGGGTGCCTCATAGACCCCCCACAGTGGGGAAACACACATGCTCCCTGCCCCCACCCAGCAGAGTCAGGCCAGTCACCCCACCTGGAAAGCAGGGACGTTATCGCCTCCCCGGGCAGGGGTGAGATGCTGCTGCATGGTGCTCTGAGACCTCAGGAAGGATGGGGTTTGGCCAGGGGCACCTTACCGCTGGCCCAGGAGTGGCGCTGGGAGGCGTCCTGCAGGTAGTGCTGGATCAAGGCGTTCCCCGTGGCCAGGCCGTAGCGCGCTGCGTCCTGGCCCCTGGCGTCCACCATGCCGACCCGCGCCCCAGCATGGACGAGAACTTCCACCGTCTCCATGCTGCCGTTCTCGCAGGCCAGCATCAGGGCTGTTCTACAGCGGGGGTGGGGGGAGAGAGATGGCCCCACTCACCCTCCAGAGCCAGTGGCATGGGGCGGGTGAATTGGATCTCTGCTGGGGCCAACTCTCCTAGCCCTTCTCTCCTGCTGCTCCTGGCCCCTCTCCCCTCTCCGCTCCGAGGACAGGACTGCCTAGGTTTGCAATCAGGCTTAGGGCAGGCAGGATATTCCCCCAGCAACAGGCCCGGAGCGAGAACCCCAGCCAAACTCCAGCAGACACTGCACAGGGAAACCCCATCTCAAGGCGGGGAGCTCACCTGCACCATCAGCCCGCCTGCG
The DNA here is from genome assembly GCF_025201925.1 of Gopherus flavomarginatus. NCBI lineage: Eukaryota > Metazoa > Chordata > Testudines > Testudinidae > Gopherus > Gopherus flavomarginatus. The sequence continues at coordinate 8,204,281 of NC_066640.1, read as the reverse complement.
CGGGGCAAAGGCGGGATCTGTGCAGGCCGTTTAGGTTACGGCTTTGTAAGACGCTTCCTCGCAGATCCGCAGCCAGTGCCTGCCTGACTCATCCCGCCCGCCTCGAGTCAAGACGGAGCCAGGCCCTGAGGTTGCCAGCTGGAGACCTCTGGCCCCTGGTCAGATCCAGGCTCGCAGTCCTGCCCAATGGTAGGACTCATTTCTCCGCCATGAGTCTCCCCACCCCGCACTTTAACCCTCTCTTCTCCAGCCCCATTTCCTTCCAGGGCCCTTCAACGCTCACCTGCCCTGCTGGTCTCTGCTGTTCACAGCAGCTCCGCGATGCAGCAGGTACCGGCAAAGCTCCGAGTGGCTCATCTTAGCTGCCAGGATCAGAGGGGTGCAGCCATCCTAAAGCAGGGGCATGGCAAAGGAAGGTCAGTGGGGGGAAGGTGGGAAATGAGCAGCAGCGGGTAGCCGGGCTCGGATACAGCCCCCTTCGCTGTCTGGTACCCGCCTCCTGGGAGCGTCCTCCCATCTGTCCAGAGCTAGACCCCACTGCAGATAGACAACGAGCCCACGGAGCACACACTGTCCCATTACCAGGCAGGCGGTCAGGGATAGACACCAACCCTTCTCTTAATCATAATGACACCTGGCTCTTCTCTAGCGCTTTCCAGCAGGGGAACTCAAAGCATTTCACAATCTTTAACCACCCACCGTGAGGCAGGGCAAGGCTATTATCCCACTGTCCAGAGGGAGAGGCACAGGAAGGCTAAATGATTTGCCCAAGGTCACACGGGAGGTCTGTGGCAGAGCAGGGAACTGAGCCCAGGTTGCCCAACTCCTAGGTGAGTGCCCTAACCACTGAGCTGTCCTTCCTGAGACAGGACGAGATATTATTTCTCAAGGTGGACACCATGTGCAAAGAAAAAAAACTACATAGAGATGTAAAACCCCGATGCAGCTAGTGAAAACCCAGCTCCATGAGCAGCATAAGCCACGACTGCGGGAGAAGTTCTCCCATCAACATAGCACTGTGCACATGAACACTTATGGCAGGAGAACTTATGTCACTCAAGGGGTGGAATATTCACACTCCTGAGTGACATAAATTTTGCTCAGGCCATAGTGTAGATATAGCCTTAGGTGCAAGATTCTTCTTCGCTTCATGTCCTTTAACACCGGGCATTATTCTGTCCATCTCAGGTACTTACACAGCAACATCCATTAGGAGCTGAAGGTAAAATGGGTATATCTGTTATTGCTGTGTTCTGTTTAGCTGCTGCTGCGTTCTATCCAAGAAGTGGCTGCATTTCAGTGGTGGGTGAGGTGATCTCTGCACATCTGGGTCTCCACTACATTACACCACCTTTCCAATGGAGAGTAAGGGGCACCTAGGCTTGTGGTGACTTTCTGTGCAGCAGAAATCAAACAAAGCATAAACCTGATGGAAAGAACCACCTCACCTTGTCCTTAGTATTCAAGGAGGCCTTGAAATCGCAGAGAACCTCTGAGCATGAGATGCAGCCGCTGACAGCTAGAGAGGAAGAGAGGGACCGTGAACCCCTGCTCACTGCCCCTGCCCCTACCCCCATGCCAGGATCTGGCCCAGGCTGGCAAGTCCCAAGGTGCTACACTGGAGAGAGCATATTGGATCCACGTGGCCCATCACCATGGAATCTGGGCACATTCCTGGCCCTCACTCCTCTGTGCATTCACCCTTCTGCACAGCCACCTGCCTTTGAAATCCTCACTATTGGTCAAGTTACTGGCAGGCGGTTTACCCAGCTGATTTGACACCCACGTTTAAGATGGGGGAGTAGGAGAGGGGAGGATGCAAGTGGGACGGAGGGTCCTCTGCTGACCTGCATGGTGCAGCGCTGTCCGACCGTTGCTGTCGGCGCCATCAACCGGGCAAGATGCCTAATGGGCAAAGAAGATGGTGAGTGAAGAACAGGGGACAACCACCTTCCCAGTGGTGTGGGAGTTAAAAAAAAAAAAAAAAAAAAAAAAAGAGGAAGAAGAAGAGGGTAATTTGTCAGAGAGACCCATGGGTAGGTACTACTCTGTGTCAGCAATTCTTGTCAGGCCTGACGTATTCACTACACCTAACACACCATTGTCATGATATACACCCAAAAGGTTGCCTGTAATAAGAACATACGAATGGTCATACAGCCATTTAGCCCAGTATCCTGTCTTCTGACAGTGGCTAATGCCCGATGCTTCGAGGGAGCGAACAGAACAGGGAATCATCAAGTGATCCATCTCCTGTCGCCCATTCCCAGATTCTGGCAAACAATACATCAATGGAAAACTAGTAACTTGCCGATCGTTAATATTCTTGTGTGATGTATGTACGGGGTGTATATAAAGAGTTATATGTACTAGAATATTGTGCTTAAAATGTGTTGGGCAAGCAATCCATCAGACCAGTCTGCCTTAGATAAAGGAACATGTATTTGCTTGTCTGACCAGCCTGGTTGCCAGGCAGAGACAATGAAGGTACGTTTCCATAACAGATAAACCAAGCCATCAACCTAGCAAATGAAGGAGACAGCTTCCAGGACAAAGACAAGCAGTCTGAACCTCAAATGATAAGCAGTTGACTCAGCGGTTTACATTAGTGTATTATAAAAGTGTCGCAGGTACGGTCTTTTATGAAAGCCTATGACAGGAGAGAGAACCTTGGTCTGGGCTTAGTTGTCAAAGAATACATTGCAAAGGTTTCCTGGATTATAAAAAGAAAGGGGAGAGAACCCCGTAGAGGACCATCACTTGGAGGATTCGAGGGGGCAGAGCTCTTGAAATCACAGAAGGTTGAGTCCTTCAACCAAGAGGGCTGAAGTTTCTGGGAACTAAATTGAGGTGAGAAACTTACTTGGGCCAAGACTGTAACTTTCTCAAATCAAGTTTTCGTCTTAGAGGCATCTTTTTACTTCTGCTTTGTTTGTAAGCCGTTCTATCTTTATTCCTTACATTTGGGATCCCTCAAGCCTCTGACTTTTTGTTTAATAACCTTCTTCTACTTTTTCTATAAACCAATGCAGGGCTGTGATTGAAATCAGCGTGTTTGTCAAACCCCAATTAAATTAATGAGCTGCTGTATATTGACTCTTCAGGGGGGCAACGAAGTTAATAATGTCTGTGTGTTCCAGGAGAGGGCTGGATGCTGTAGAGGCAGGCAGGTTTTGGGGAAATTCAAGACTGGAGTCACTCTGCAAACAGTACCGGGAAGATGGAAGCCGGGGTGTGACCCGCATGCTTGTCTGCTGGCTGTGAGCCACAACAGCACAAGATTCCAGGCACCCAGCGTTGCAGGGCACCCAAAATGTCACAGGTAAACTAACCTGAACTAAAAACCACATTCCCCACATGAGAAGTGCTGCTCTGTGGTGACACCTTCAGCAAATCCCTGGCTGCCTCAGCAAGGCACCGTCTGAAGTCACCCACACAAGGAAGGGTAACTGGCCAGGATCAAGGCCCCCTTTTCTATGCAGGTGCCCACCCTGTAATGCTAAGCAGCGGAGTTCTGCTGTGTCCAGTCACTCATTGCTGGGTTCAGTAGGGAAGGCAGAAGAGACAGGCTGAGGGATGGGATGTATTGACCTAAACTCTATCTTGCTGACCAATTCATGTAATAGCCTCTGGAGGAGACCAAACAGCTCAGGGGGTCATTCATGGACTTGACAAAGCTGGTCAGAAAATGGGATTTTCCCCAGGGAAAATTTTGATTTTTTTTCACCAAAAACTTGCACACTGAAAGATTTTGGCTGAAAATTTTAAATGTCTCAAATGCTGCCATTGTGCCTCGTGGGAGCTGTAGTTTGGGTGCCCCATGCTCACATTCTTTTCTATAGGCAAGGCTGCCTGGTCGGACTACAACTCCCATGATGCACCATGGTCTACCTTCTTGGCGAGGGGAAACAGGTCCATCATGGGGGTCCCTGGCCATAGTGCATCAAGGGAGACATAGTCTGGCCAAGGAGCGCAGCCTACAGAGGAAAACAGGGCTGTGGCAACTGAACTACAACTCCCATGAGGCACTGTGGCAGCATATCCCAATCAAAATATTTTGGTTTTTGAGGGATTCTGGTTTTTTACACACATAAAAAAACAAACAAAGTTTTTCCCTGGAAAGCAGACACTTTTCACAAAACACTTGGTCAACATCCCAATTTTCCACTGAAAAACAGTTTAGATGGCAAATGTTTGACCAGCCCTAGTACGGAGATTTCACACCTAGATGGCAATTCTAACCCTGCCTAGGTTGTTCCCTAGCCAGAAAGGTCGCATGGACAATTTCCCTGCATGGCCAGGAGCTTCTGCAGCAGGTGAACCCTATGAGGGCTGCTATATTCCCCACAAGCTCCCTGTACCCTGATCTCTGGCCCTCGGTGCTTCAACATCAACAATGGACACATCCCTCCCTGTCAAACTCCAGGTTCCCACTGCTCCTGCTTGGCTGACGTACCTGCAGCAGTTTGCTCACGCACTCTGGGTGGCCGTGTTTCGCAGCCAGGTGGAGCGCATTGTACCCTGGAAAGAGAGAGACTGGCAGGGTCAAGAGGTAATCATAATGATGGCGATACTTTATACGTGCCCCCAGGGAGATCATAACAAATCATCAGCATCAAACAATTTCTTCTCAACCCCTGGGCCCCACCCCGAGGCAAGTAATTGACATCCATGGATCATGTCACCCACCGCCAAATTGCAACCATTTCTGGGGCAGGACACAACAGCTGGTTAATAGTTCACAGCAGCGCTACGGGGTGGCTTAAGAAATGGGGACTCCTCTGGCCAATAAGAACCGCACAAGAAAAGCAGGGAGACAATACAATTTGCCAAGCTGGAATCTGACTAGGAATCCAGGGTTAACTCTCCTAGCGTGAGGGAAAGCACCATCAAATCAGATCTGGAATCATTGTAAGTAACCAGGAGCCAAACAGTAGGCAATCCAGCAGCAGAGTGCCCCCTAGCACCCTGCTGGGGCACTACTTTATTATCAGCTTGGGAGAAAAAGACCACAGCTCACTGAATCACCAACACCCCTCCCATCCAAAGAGCAAACTGACCAGACCTTGCTTAGCTTGTGAGATGCAGCAAAAGCCCAGCACAAGGCAGGCTGCAGGATCTCACTGAAGTGCTTCCTATGGTGTAAATTTTAAAATATTGGGACCATTTCTATTCGGAGTCTAAAGCACGCAGAGGAGACACCCAGACCCCTCCTAAGAGCACAGGACAGTGGTTCTCAAACTTTTTTTTCCACAGACCACTTAAAAATTGCTGAGGGTCTCAGCGGATCCCTTAATAATCTTTCCAAAAGTTGTTTGTACTGTTAGCTAACTAGTGTAAACGGCTTTGGATAAAAAAAAATGTAATAATAATTAACGTTTTTTTGTTCTACAAATAAAAGCACACAACTCTTGTTTTAATATCAGTAGGCTTACCCTTCTAATGCGATGGATGTGCCCTCTCTCCCCTGCCGCTGCAGCCCCTGAGCTGGGGCTGGAATGGAGGGGAGTCTCTCCCTCTCTCCCCTGCCACAGCAGCCACAGAGCTGAGCCTGGGAAGGAGGGGGGGGGGGTCTCTCCCCCATCACAGCAGCCCCCGAACTGGGGCTAGGAAGGACGGCCGTCTCTCCCTGGCAGCCACAGCCCTGGAGCTGGGGAAGTCGCCTCTTTCTCTAGCTACCGCAGCACTGCCTATCCCAAATTTCCCCCAACCCCTCTTCTCACCTCACTGCCCCCTCCCACCTACCCCTATTCCCCCCAAGGACACCACCTCACCTTACATGTGCATCTTCTCCAGGGTCCAGGCACCTAATTAGTGGAGCCACACCTGCGCGGCTCCACTAATTAGGTGGGTGGCCCTTCATTCGCTTGTGTGCGACTGCCCAGGCGTGCACCTTAGAGGGAACTATCCGCGGCCCACCTGAATGGAGCTCGCAGACCACTGGTGGTCTGGGGATCACAGTTTGAGACCCTCTGCTCTAGTATGTGGAAGCAGTTGGTGCCAGATATGCCTTTGACACACACTACCAGCAATTGGCAAGCGCATGATGGTTCTTATCCGCCTGGGACATAGCCCGCTGCCCTAACCATCCCGGTTAGAACTGCGGTGAAATGCAGGGTCCCCACATGTAGCCAGGCTCCGACAGACACAAGATTTCTCATTGCCCCTTTTGCCCGTGCTCAGCTCAAGCCTGCAGGGGCGTTTTTAAAGCAAGAACGCTGAGCAGCTTTGACGACTTCTTTCCAGGGATCACCAAGCTGACTCAGCAGCTGTGCCAGAGATTACAGGGATTTGGGGAGATCCGTCCCTTTTATCCCAGGGGAGGGCTGGCGAACGACCAGGAGAACAATGAAGATTGGACTAAAGGATCCCAGAGGAGCCTGCCACTCCTCAGAAAGGGAAAGCTCGGCAGCTCCACAGGAACGGGCTTGATTCTATAGCTGGGAAACACAGAAATTAGACAGGGCAGAGATCCATAAGGTCCCATTTAACTCCTACCCCCCCTCGGACAGTACAGGAGCGGTCCCAGCAGCATGTTTTCCACTGCTTTGTCCAGTTTGAAATGGCCCAAGTCAACGTCCTCACTGTCACGTCACGTCAGGGCGGAGTCAGACCGCGCTGCCTACCCGAGCTGTCTGTGGTCATGGCGTCCGCTCCATGAGCGAGCATCACTTCCAGGCAGTCCACGTTCCCTCTCGTTGCAGCCAGGTGGAAACTGTGGCACAACCAAGGAGCTCCCATCACCATCCACACTCCAGAGACCCCTCCCGCCACCCCCTCTGCTTAAAAGGCCAGAGTCCGAGAAGTTTCCGTATATACAAAAAATCCTTAAAAAACCCCAACACATGACTAATGTGTTTCCTTTCCAATCTCTTCCCCTCTGGTTTGTTTTTGTAGGGTTGCTGATCAACTCTTGGCCACACCCACTGGTTTGTTACCATAGGGCTGCTTGTGAATGGGGGGAGTGGCTGTGAGAAGCAAAGACTCTGAGAGAGGAGCCTTGGGGTTGCTCTCACATACGCCACAGCCCAGGCAGGCCCCAAGCTATGGGGAGTACAATGGTGCCTTAAAGCTATCACCTCAAACCCAGAGATGGGGGGAACCAAGACTCTGGCCCAGTCTCTTTAGCAGGGATAGTGACTCATGCGGATTTGCCCTCTGAGTCCAGTTTGGTGGGGACTAGGCCCTTGCGGAGAAGTAGAGACGTCACCTTCTCGGGGTCGTTGTAGTCCACGGCCTGTAGGAGCTTCTCATCATTCTTACCCCAGTCATGGCTCTGAAACCCAAACGGGCAAAATCAGGGACTTCGGAGCCCTACCATAGCTCACCAGAAGGGGAGGGGGAAAAGGATACATCCAACAAGTTGGGATGCTAGCCTGGGACCTAGGAGCTCCGGATTCAATTCCCTGCTCTGCCACAGATTCCTTGTGTGACCTTGGGCAAGTCACTTAGGTCTGTTGATGACGGCTTTTGAAAAACGGCTTTCCTTCTTCGACGCGGTGCTCACAAGCCAGTTCCTCCAGCCTCTCTGTGGGTTTGCTACTCTTCTCTGAACTCCCTGTGGTTTGGCTGGCAACGAGGTTCCAGGGAATCCCAGCTGACATCCCGCTTTGATCTCCGTGCCTGCCAGAGACATTTTCTTTTCGTCTTGTAACCAGCTTTGTGTTTGACTTTTCTGTAAAACGCTGAGAATCCACCAGTCTGTGTTGCAAGCTGCCACTAACACACAGGAACCAAGTGAGCCAAACTCCACTCAGAAAACTCATGGGAGAATTCGTGGGAATCTGTGGGAACACATCACTTTCCACCTCCTTCCCATGCCACTGGATTAAAGAATACCTCTCATGGGGTTCATCCCTCGCTTGTCTCCCTGCAGTCAAGATGCAGCCACAGCTCCCCATTAAGGTCATGATCCTGCAAAGACTTACGTACGTGCTTAGATTTGCACGCCACGGTGCACGTGGCTAAGCATGGGCACCATCATCCCATCGGGGCAGCAGGGTTCCACATTTGCTCTCCCCGGATACTGAAGTGCTGGGGTGCAGGTTTAATTCAATGACACCGAGCACTGGTGGAGGGAAAACACTGACACTCCTAATTAAATCGAGAGAGTGGCTGCTATTAAGGACAATTCAGCTGCGGTAAAAATGGGAGTCACCTTTAGAGAGTGGATAATGTCATCGATTCCTGCAGGCTGGTTCCTAAACCGCTCCTAATCCCAGGGCCAATACAACCGCTAGCCACCTTTGATGGTCCAGCCCTCAGCACCCCGGGCCGCACTGACAACACCAAGTGGGATGGGTGCTGAGCCAGCCCTGCAATTCATCCTGAAATCAACAGAAGCTGCAGGCACCCAGCTCCTCCCTGGAGCACATCCCACTACGAACAGCTGCCTTGTTCTTAAAGAGCTCATTGAGGGGAGCTCACGCTGGTGCCAGGAGCCTAGAATAACCCATGGACAGGTAGCTAAGTAGGGGGCCTGGCATAGGGGTGAGGAGATTGACGGGTAGACTGGGGTCGGGGGCAGGGGGTGCATGGAAAACCCGGGAGGGGTTGGGTGGGGTGTGTGCAGGGTCAGCCCAGGAAAGGGATTGGGTGAGAGGTGAACATGGTGCAGCACAGGAAGAGGGAGGGGAGGGGGAACCACCTGGAGGCAGGGTGGGGGCTGGAGGGACATGCACAGCTTAGGCAGCTAAGGGTGCAAGTGCCAGGGAGGGCAAGTGCACCCCGGAGCTGGAGGGACAGGGGCATATGCTCCTTGCTGAGGTAGGGGGTGGGGTCAAGGGGTACATGTGCAGGCCACGGAGCTGGAGGGTGAGGGGTCCATGTGCAGCCTGGGGAGCTGGAGAACAGGGGGTGCATGGGTGGCCTGGGGAACTGGGGGGCAGGGGGTGCATGGGGAGCCTGGGGGGGAAGCTGGGGGGTGAGAGGTGCATGGGGGGCAGGGGGTGCATGGGTGGTCTGCGAAGCTGGGGGCAGGGGTGTATGGGCGGCCCACAGAGCTGGGGGGCAAGGGGCACATGGGCAGCCCGGGGGGGGGAGTTGGGGATCAGGGGAGAACGTGGGGAGGGGGGTGCATGGGCAGCCCGGGGAGGGGGTGCATGGAGAGTCGGGCTGGGGAGCTGGAGGGCCGGGGGGAGCTGAGGGGCAGGGTGCGCATGGAGAGCCGAAACGGGGAGCAGGGGCTCCATGGGGAGCCGGGCTGGGGCGCTGGGGGGCAGGGGGTGCATGGAGAGCCCGGGGGACAGCTGCGGGGCAGGGGGTGCATGGACAGCCCGAGGGGGAGCTCAGGGGCAGGGGGTGCATGGACAGCCGGGCCGGGGAGCTGGGGGGCAGGGGGTGCATGGACAGCCCGGGGGGAGAGCTGGGGGGCAGGGGGTGCATGGACAGCCCTAGGGGGAGCTCGGGGGCAGGGGGTGCATGGACAGCCGGGCCGGGGAGCTGGGGGGCAGGGGGTGCATGGACAGCCCGGGGGGGAGCTGGGGGGCAGGGGGTGCATGGACAGCCCTAGGGGGAGCTCGGGGGCAGGGGGTGCATGGACAGCTGGGCCGGGGAGCTGGGGGGCAGGGGGTGCATGGACAGCCCGGGGAGGAGCTGGGGGACAGGGGGTGCATGGACAGCCCGGGGGGGAGCTGGGGGACAGGGGGTGCATGGACAGCTGGGCTGGGGGGCAGGGGGTGCATGGACAGCCCTAGGGGGAGCTCGGGGGCAGGGGGTGCATGGACAGCCCTAGGGGGAGCTCGGGGGCAGGAAGTGCATTGAGAGCCGGGCCGGGGAGCTGGGGGGCAGGGGGTGCATGGACAGCCCGGGGAGGAGCTGGGGGGCAGGGGGTGCATGGACAGCCCGGGGAGGAGCTGGGGAGCAGGGGGTGCATGGACAGCCCGGGGGGGGGAGCTGGGGGGCAGGGGGTGCATGGACAGCCGGGCCGGGGAGCTGGGGGGCAGGGGGTGCATGGACAGCCCGGGGAGGAGCTGGGGGGCAGGGGGTGCATGGACAGCCCGGGGAGGAGCTGGGGGGCAGGGGGTCCATGATAGTCCGGGGGTGGAGGGGAGCTGGGGGGCAGGGAGTACATGATAGTTCGGGGGTGGAGGGGAGCTGGGGGGTCAGGGGGGGAGCTGGGGGGCAGGGGGTACATGATAGTCCGGGGGTGGAGGGTAGCTGGGGGGTCGGGGGGGGGAGCTGGGGGGCAGGGGGTGCATGGACAGCCCGGGGAGGAGCTGGGGGGCAGGGGGTACATGATAGTCCGGGGGTGGAGGGGAGCTGGGGGGCCGGGGGAGGAGCTGGGGGACAGGGGGTACATGGACAGCCCGGGGAGGAGCTGGGGGGCAGGGGGTGCATGGACAGCCCGGGGGGGGAGCGGAGGGCAGGGGGTGCATGGACAGCCCGGGGAGGAGCTGGGGGGCAGGGGGTACATGATAGTCCGGGGGTGGAGGGGAGCTGGGGGGCAGGGGGTCCATGATAGTCCGGGGGTGGAGGGGAGCTGGGGGGCCGGGGGGGAGCTGGGGGGCAGGGGGTACATGATAGTCCGGGGGTGGAGGGGAGCTGGGGGGCCGGGGGAGGAGCTGGGGGAAAGGGGGTACATGGACAGCCCGGGGAGGAGCTGGGGGGCAGGGGGTGCATGGACAGCCCGGGGAGGAGCTGGGGGGCAGGGGGTACATGATAGTCCGGGGGTGGAGGGGAGCTGGGGGGCAGGGGGTCCATGATAGTCCGGGGGTGGAGGGGAGCTGGGGGGCCGGGGGGGAGCTGGGGGGCAGGGGGTACATGGACAGCCCGGGGAGGACCTGGGGGGCAGGGGGTACATGATAGTCCGGGGGTGGAGGGGAGCTGGGGGGCCGGGGGGGAGCTGGGGGACAGGGGGTGCATGGACAGCCCGGGGGGGGAGCGGAGGGCAGGGGGTGCATGGACAGCCCGGGGGGGAGCTGGGGGGCAGGGGGTCCATGATAGTCCGGGGGTGGAGGGGAGCTGGGGGGCCGGGGGGGAGCTGGGCGGCAGGGGGTACATGATAGTCGGGGGGTGGAGGGGAGCTGGGGGGCAGGGGGTCCATGATAGTCCGGGGGTGGAGGGGAGCTGGGTCGGCCCCCGCGGGAGCAGGCGGCGGTCGGGGAAGGTCGGGCGGGACGTACCGCGAAGGAGGCGGCCGCGCAGAGGCAGATCTGCTTCATGGTGCCCAGCAGCGGCCGGGCCGCCATCCACCCGCCCGGCCCGCGGTGCCAGACGAGCCGGGCGCCCGCCGGGGACCCTCCGCCGCTGCCGGCTCCCGGCGCCGCCGCCCCTCTGAGCCGGGCGCCAGCGGCAGCTTCAGTCACAGCGGAGGATCCGCCTCCCTCCCTCGGCCGGCGGCTGGGGAGCCCGGGCGGCGCCTGCCCCCTGCCTGCGGAGAGAGCCGGGCAGAGCCCCCCCGACCGAGCCCCCCCGGGGCCAGGGAACGGAGACCCCACCCACCCCTATCCGGGGAGCAGAGACTCTTCCCTCCTCTCCCCACCCCCACGTGGGGACCCCAGGCATCGGGGGCCTCCTGCAAGGCCAGGGAAGCAGAGACACCCCCCAAGCCAGGGGATCAGGGTTCCCAGGCAGGAAGACCCCCCACCAAAGCCAGGGGAGCAGAGGCCCCCTCCCACAAAGATTCCCACCCCAAATCAAGAGGACAGTGACCAGGGGCAGCTCCAGGCCCCAGCACGCTGGTCCCCGGCGGACCTCCCGCAGGCAAACCTCCGGAGGCAGCCTGCCTGCCGTGCTTGGGGTGGCAAAATCCCTAGAGCTGCCCCTGACAGTGACCCCAGGCCATAGGGATGCCCATCCCCAAATATTAGTTTACTAACATCGGCCTGTGACCCTGGTGGGGACATTGGGGTCCCTGTTTCCATGTGGCTCTGAATGAGGCTGACGCAGTTTGGATCCTACTTTGGCGTGATCAGAGTCATGGGGCCAGGAATCACAGGCTGAGGCTGGAAAAAGTCCCCCTAAATCACGTTGGGACAGGATGCGCTGGGACTTCCAGGACCCCGGTGAGCAAAGGGTCGAGCTCGGCTCGGCTTGGCCTTGCCCAGATGCCCAGGGGAAGGACCGTCCAGGAGTTGCTAGGAAGGAGTTGGGGGGAGAATGTCTGTGGGAAGGGAAGACGGTCCAGAGGCACAGGGCACTCTGAGTGTTACCCTTTGAGAAGAGGACCTGGCTGGCTACCTCTTGTTTCCTGCTGAGCCATCCCACCAGTTAATAGGTTTATAGGGCAATGTGCTAAATTAACGTGATGTGATCACCGCGCCTAGCGCTTTGTACTTTTGGGATCCATAGAGCTACAAAGGAGGTAAGTATTTTTATTCCCCTTACATAGACTGGGGAAACTGAGGCACAGAATTGCCAAGTGACTTTTCCAGAGGCAGACAGGGAGTCAAGGAGAGGGCTGAGACTAACATCCCAGGCACGTGCCTACTGCTTCTCCCATGCTAGTCTGCTTGGAAACTTTAAAAAAAAAATAGTACCAACGCAAAGCTATTTATGTGGAATGTGGACACAGTATCCAGTTCCTCCCATGAGAGCTCTGTGTCTGCTAGGTATGAAATCTGCAGCCCTGGCACCCAGACGGCAAGGTTAGAGCACTCTCTCTCTGCCTTCTAATTTGAGGTTGGGTTTTTGTTCCGAGCTCCATTTCTCTGCACATGTGGGTGATCCACCGACTGTCTCCTCCGGAGCTTCCAGTCGGCTCAGCCGCTGCCTTCATCTTACAGCTGGGAGCGGAAACGCCGTTTTATCCACACTGCGGGCACAAAGCTAAAGCTGGAGCTCTGGAGTCCTCCTCTTTGTTGCTAAATAATTGAAGAGTGTTGATTTTCTGTCTCCTAGGCTTAATTCCGCCCCAGTGGAAACCTGACGCGCTTGGCTCTGCAGAGCTGGAAACCTGAGTGAGAAACCGCTCCTATACCATTGCACGGCAGCGACCCTGTTCTGTTGGACTGATCCACCCAGCAGCAGCTGGAGAGCTCTCCGTGCCAGGTGGAGAGCAGACATAACTGCATGTCTGGCTGATGAGCGAGTGTGCGTTGGTATCCCCAGGCACAAGGATCTGTCCATGCAGAGTCGGCTGTAGAATTGGGGCCTAAAATTCCACCTCGGCTCCCCACTCCTTCTCCTTTACTCTGCCTCATTTTTCTTTTCTCTGCCCTTTACTTCTGTCCCTTCCTTTCTCTGGAACGATTCTGTTTCCACTTGGAATTTGATCCATTGCAAAGAAGCAGCTGCTTCTGACAGCTGAATCACTGACTCGGCGATTGCACCCTGTCGCACTGCGATATTACAGAGAATGGCCCTGTGTCAGGGAAAGCCAGTCTATATGCTGCACTCCACAGAGAGTGGGAAGAAATAGCTTCCTCAGGCCACTGGCCTGAATCCCAGTGAACCAAATCCTGCTAACCCTACTCCCAGGAGTGATGAGAATACTTCACACTTAGAGCATTTTGCATCCATTGCTCTCAAAACACTTGGCAAAGGTGAGGGAGCAGTAGTATCCCCATTTTACAGATGGGGAAGCTGAGGCATAGAGGGGCAGTGACTTGCCCAAGGTGAAACAGTGAGTCAGGGAGCTAATTGGGAACAGAGCTAGGTTCCCCTGACTCTCAGCGTTGTGTCCTGTCTGCTGTATCTTAGTGACTTCAATGGAAGCACGATTGGGCTGACTGACTTCAATGGGGTTACTAGCTGTCCCAGGCTGGCAGCTTTTGCCTGAAGTATCCCACCCTCTTTGCAGCTGTTAATTTTTCCCAGCAGGATAAAGGAGGTTCTGCTGGCTCACTGAGTCAAGGAGGTGGGAGTGGATCTTTCAAGAGAGGACCTAGAGAGTGGGCTGAGCACTCTGGAGGGAGGAACGCTAGGACCAGCCAAGCCTGGGGAAAAGGCACGATCTGAGCTTTGTGGTGCTGTTGTTAGTGTTTTGCTAATAAAGCCAAATCTCGGGGAGCAGGTTGGTACCTTTGCAGTTCAGATTGGGAAAGAAACTTGCTCAGATGACATATGCAAAGGCCACAAACAAGCCTTGTTAGTTGTCTTCCTTTCTCTGTTTCCCGTCACTCTGCGGTCACTGGAGTATCGACACTGAAGCGGTGCAGCAGTGCTGCTGCAGCATTTCAAGTGAAGACCAGTAGACTCACCACTGTCCAGAGACGCCCATCTACCCCTGGGTAACTCCACTGCACTCAGCGGAGTGCAGAGATGTAAAGGAGGGCAGGGTGAGGCAGTGCATTTGCAATTCAGCGACCAGTTCTGTGGCCGCGTGAGACAGCACCGACGCTGGCTGTCCCCCAGAAGATGGATGGCCAGAACTAGGGTAACACACTGAGTAACACATACGGGTGAAAAGGGGGAACAACAGTGGACTAATGACAGCACAAGAGGAGGGGAGGAGGCCATCATTCTACCCTGACCAGGACACTCTGAACCAGGAGGGAGCCAATGCTGAGGGATGTTCAGATTTCGTTCTGTTGAACCCTTGGCTGGAAAGATAACGACTTCAGCATCTTCCTCATACAGAATGGGGCCCAGAGCTCTTCCCAGGCTGACTGTATGAAACACACTCTTTGCAACTGCTAGGTGATGGACCAAGAGTGGATAATGCTGCATCCTGTTGAAACTGCCAGGGAGGAACTTAGGTTGCTAGAATGTAAATGACCCAAGCTGTCATTTGGCCGCGGGTGGCAATACCCTCACTCTTGCAAAAATGTCTTTAATGTGACAAGCAGTCAAAGTTTCCGTTCATTTCTCATCTCCAGCAGCACAGTATCCACTAGCATCATGCTGGGGCATCAGTGCCACAAAGGAGAGCGCCCCCTACTGAATCACCAACCCCCCTTCAGCAATACTCACTTCGGTCTTTTTAAACTTGGCCTTCAGGCTTTTCATTCTGGCTTGAGTTCTCACGTTCTGCCTCTGAAGTCTCTGAACAAGGAAGATAATGATGTTTTAAGGTACCAGTGAAGCCTGGTCTCTCTATCAGAAGCTAAATGCCGGGTGTAAATTCAAACATTCCCACCTCTCCCCCCATCCCAATGAGGCAATCAAAAATTCTTTCAATGTTTAAAGATGGAGCTGCCTCCCGTCATGATACATGACACCAGACCAAGTCACTCAACAGACTGCTGTGTACGAGCAATGGGAAGACATGGTGTAGCCTTCATGAAGGCTCGAGTCTCTGTATAGCGCAGAACGGTGCTCGGCTCTAGCCAAACATTCAGACTCATGCAACCTTCTGTTACTGACTTGTCACCAAAATGAGCCCAACCATAGGGCAGTGGTTCTCCATCTATTTGCCACTGTGGGGCACATATGCAGCTCTCTGTCTTACACAGGCCACATCCACACAACACATATACTACCTGTACGGCCCTGAGGATGTCACATGGGCTGCACAGGCCGTGGGTTGAGAATCGCTCGCTTAGGGGGTGCCAGATGCTGATTTCAAAGGCACATGTCCCTTCTCTTCCATTTGTTTGCTCCTATCAGCATCAACTGCCTCGGAACACTTGATGTTTGATTTCTCGCCTGTACTTGGCCGGGATAGGGACCTGCCAGCCTGTCGCTCTGTGCTCTGCCACTGAGCTGCATCAAGTCATGTGATCTTTCCATCAAGGTACCATTAGCCTGCACACTGTGTTAGAAATGGGGTGTCTTGTCCTCTGGGCATACCATGGCAGGATGCATGCCACGCTGTGTCCTGTTACTCTGGCCTCTGCCTAGTTCACTGAACACTATATTACATGTACATCTAGTGTGCCTTTCACCTGAGGCTCTCAGAGCATTTTAGAGCCAATAAATGGAGCCTCAGAACACTCGTTAGAGTCAGACATTCTTACTTCCATTTCACCAGTGGGGAAACTGAGAGACGAAGCTAAGAGTTGCCCAAGAGTGACTGGCAAATTGGTGGTTCAGCTGAGAACAGAAACCCTGAGCTCTGATTCTGAGTCCTCTGCTCTAATCACTAGATAGCACTCTCTCCCGCTCCTCACCCCACACCGGATTGTTAAATTTGCCTGGGTCATGCCTTCTACTGTGCCGAGGCAACTGCCAGGAGATGAGCTGACTCGATGCAGCATGGCATCTTGATATTGCCTTGGAAACATCGAGATCGCTCTCTCTCACAGGGGAACGTGCCTCCTTGCTAATTTCGCTATTCTCAGCAGCTTTGTAGGGTCCTCTTCAGGACATGTCCACTGCCATGGAAACATACCTCTCTGCAGAGTGATTTAGATGGCTTCATATATTTGACCCAACACTGACTGAGCTCCAGCAGCAGAGATTTCCGAAACCTGCATTGGAAGGGCTCAGCAGAATGGGGTGGCTATTCACTCAGCCCTGGGGCCTTTCCATCACCCCTCCCAACCCCCTTCCCTACCTTGCTGATAATGCTGAGCGCAGCAGGGTGGGCTCCTTCTCCCTCACCCTCTGTTCTGTGCCCAGGGCAGAAGAAACTGAGAAGTGTCTCCTTACTTCAGTCTCACTGAAGGAATCTCACGCTACCAGAGGTGGCGCAGACGGAGCTAGCTGCTGGCACCACCAATGAGGACAGGCAACGGGGTGGGACTTAGCTGCAGTGGGAATTAAGTTACTCACCTGCTACAGGTACAGTTACCTCTCCAAAGCAGGATGCTGCTCAGTACTGAGTGGTGGCGACAGCACTTGACTGAACACCTTTCTGTGCATAGGGGCTGCCTAGCCCAGTTACGGGTGCTCAGCAGCTCTCGGTTTGTGACCAGGCCTTATATATCTGCCTGGCTGGTGCTTTTCACTTTCTGCTAGCTCCCAAAAATCAGGCTACATAGTCTCTGCACCATTAAGGACCTGGAAGGCAGCAGCAAAAGGAAATGATTCACCTGCACCAGGATCTTGTTCATTTAGGCCCAACTCAGAAGTTAGGAGCCTACGTACCTTTGAGGACCTTGGCCTTATTTCTTTAGACCGTGATGCTGCAACCTGCTTCCTGGGGGTGAAGCCCAGCACTTACATGGAGCCCCATTGAAATCCATCAGGCAGGTTCTGTGCGGTCGCAGACGCCCATCCACGTGGAGCAGCTTGGTGGATCACAGCCTTAGTTTGTTGTGTGAAATGTTCCCTTTTGGCATGAGTTCCAAACGGGCAGCTCCAGGCACCAGCACATGCCTGGGGCGGCAAGCTGCAGGGGGGCAGCCTGCCGGTTGCCCTGAGGGTGGCAGTCAGGCTGCCTTCAGCGGCGCGCCTGAGGGAGGTCCACCGGTTCCATGGTTTTGGGGGTGGGTACGCCAAAGGTGTGGGACCGGCGGACTTCCCGCAGGCATGCTGCCGAATCCGCATTACCAGCGGACCTCCCGCAGGCGCGCCACCGAAAGCCGCCCGACTGCCGTGCTTGGGTTGGCAAAATACATAGTGCTGCCCCTGGTTCTAAAGGCTTGGGTCCACAAAGGTATTTAGGGTCGTAACTTCGATTGCTTTCAATGGATATTAGAAACCTAAATACCTTTGTGACTCTGGGCCAAAATGTTTAACCCTTTTATTAAATGATGTGTTTCCTTTCTCATAGCGCCTTTCAACTCAGGCTCTCCAAGGGCTGAGTCTGCCTCACACAACCCCACTGTGAGGTGGATATTATTTCCCCAAATTTACAGATGGAGAAACTGAGGCACGGAGCAGTGATGTGACTTACCCAG
The DNA here is from genome assembly GCF_025201925.1 of Gopherus flavomarginatus. Lineage (NCBI taxonomy): Eukaryota > Metazoa > Chordata > Testudines > Testudinidae > Gopherus > Gopherus flavomarginatus. Next base: position 8,186,615 of record NC_066640.1, on the reverse strand, counting down.
GATCACCTGTATGAAACAGTAGCAGAGTCAGGAGCAAAAACTAAGTATCCTGACCCCCCCCCGCCACCCAGTCCCATAATCATTAGGCTCTAATCACTAGACAACGCTATGGCTCTGCTTCTGTACTGATCACTGTGCAGATGGAACCCCTATGCCTAACACAGAGTTTCTTGCAGGATCGGGGCCTGTGTTTTCTAATCATTTCTTTATTTTCCTATAACAACCATAGCATGGTGGGCATGTTGTAGATGGACAAGGAGGTACGTTCCCTGCCAAAAAAAGGTATAGTAAAGTGCAAAGCAAAATCATCCAAAATCTATTATTTAAAAACCCTCAAAACCACAATTTTTCAGCCAATCTCAGCATTTGTGAGGCCTGACTTGTGATTTTTCAACTCTCAGGGATGACGGTGGTGCTCAGGGCAGGGTCTGTTCCCTAGGACCTGTCCTTTCCCAATAGCCCCCCTGGATACGATGACCAGACAGCAAGTTTGAAAAATTGGGAGGGGGGTAATAGGAGCCCATATATAAAAAAGCCCCAAATATCAGGAGCATCCCTATAAAATCGGGACATCTGGTCACCCCACCCCCGGAGCCAGGGGCACAGGGCCAGCAGGCACAGCCCACCCCCTCGGGCTCTATGACTGAGCTGTGCCCAGCTACTGGGGGTGACAGTTCTTGCCAGGAGCTAACATGGCGCCGGGTGGCGCTGTCCTTAGACCTCTGCGCATGCGGCTTGACAGGAGGTGGCTTCAGTCTGCCCTGCCCCGCCGCTTCCGCCCTCCCCCTCCCCCTCCCCTAGAGGAATTGACAACAAGGAAAACTTTATTGGTAGCGGGCCCGGGGCCGGCGGCGCGATGTCGGTGAACTACGCGGCCGGGCTCTCCCCCTACTCGGACAAGGGCAAGTGCGGCCTCCCCGAGGTGAGCGTGAAGGAGCAGCCCCCCCGGTCCCCCACTGCCCCCGGGGATCCCCTCGCCCAGCATCGGGGGCGTCCCCGGAACGGGGCCCTGCGCTCCCCTCCGCTCCCCCCCCGGGTACTTCCCCTCCGCTCCCCCCCCCCCCCGGGGCGCTTCCCCTCCCCCCCAACGGGGCCTTGCGCTCCCCTCCGCTCCCCCCCCCGGGGCGCTTCCCCTCCCCCCAACGGGGCCCTGCGCTCCCCTCCGCTCCCCCCCCGGGCACTTCCCCTCCGCTCCCCCCCCCGGGGCGCTTCCCCTCCCCCCCAACGGGGCCCTGCGCTCCCCTCCGCTCCCCCCCCGGGCACTTCCCCTCCGCTCCCCCCCCCGGGGAGCTTCCCCTCCCCCCCAACGGGGCCCTGCGCTCCCCTCCGCTCCCCCCCCCGGGCACTTCCCCTCCGCTCCCTGCCCCCCGGGGCGCTTCCCCTCCCCCCCAACGGGGCCCTGCGCTCCCCTCCGCTCCCCCCCCGGGGCGCTTCCCCTCCCCCCCAACGGGGCCCTCCGCTCCCCCCCCCGTGCGCTTCCCTCCCCCCCAACGGGGCCCTCCGCTCCCCCCCCCGTGCGCTTCCCTCCCCCCCAACGGGGCCCTCCGCTCCCCCCCCCGTGCGCTTCCCTCCCCCCCAACGGGGCCCTCCGCTCCCCCCCCCGTGCGCTTCCCTCCCCCCCAACGGGGCCCTCCGCTCCCCCCCCCGTGCGCTTCCCTCCCCCCCAACGGGGCCCTCCGCTCCCCCCCCCGTGCGCTTCCCTCCCCCCAACGGGGCCCTCCGCTCCCCCCCCCGTGCGCTTCCCTCCCCCCCAACGGGGCCTTGCGCTCCCCCCCCGGGGCGCTTCCCTCCCCCCCAACGGGGCCCTGCGCTCCCCTCCGCTCCCCCCCGGGGGGCGCTTCCCCTCCCCCTCCCACGGGGCCCTGCGCTCCGCTCCCCCCCCGGGCACTTTTCCTCCCCCCAACGGGGCCCTGCGCTCCGCTCCCACCTCGGGGGCGCTTCCCCCCCCACACAACGGGGCCCTGCGCTCCCCCCCGGGGGCGCTTCTCCTACCCCTCGGGGCGCTTCCTTCCCCCTCCCCCGAACGGGGCCCTGCTCTCCCTTCCCCCCCGGGGGCGCTTTCTCTCCCCCCAACGGAGCCCTGCGCTTCCTCTCCCCCCCCAGGGCGCTTCCTTCCCCTTCCCCAACGGGGCCTGCTCTCCCCTCCCCCCCAGGGGCGCTTCCTTCCCCCCCCACGGGACCCTGCGCTCCCTCCGCCCCGGGGGCACTTCCTCTCCCCCTCCCAACAGGGCCCTCCCCAGGGGTGCTTCCCCTCCCCCCTCCATGGGGCCCTGCGCTTCCCCTCCCCCCTCCACGGGGCCCTACGCTCCCCCCCCGGCACTTCCGCCCTCCCCCCCCCAGGGTGACCAGATGTCCTATTTTTATAGGAACAGTCCTGATATTTGGGACTTTTTCTTATATAGGCTCATATTACCCCCCACCCCTTGTCCTGATTTTTCACATTTGCTGTCTGGTCACCCTACCCCCCAGTGGGGTGCTGGGCTCCCCTTCCTCCCGCCCGGGGGTGCTTTATTCCCCCCCCCCGGGTGTTTCCTCTCACCCCCCGCCCCCGGGGGTGCTTTCCCTCACTGCACTGACTCCTCAGCTCAGGGAAGCAGATTTGAGGTTTAAATCTGAACATCCTGAGGTCACTTAGCTGACGTCTCCCCATGCCAGGCCATGAAGTTTGGCAGCCAGCGCTGGTTTATTTCCATGCGGTGATAATGCATTTTTTTCCCTCTTCAGTCAACTTGTAATCTAGTATTTGGCATGCCGTGCAGTTTAGCGGGGTGACCTGGGTGCAGGGGCTTATCCACCTTCCTGTGTGCTGGCATGGCGAGGACGCGTCTCTCTGGCTCTCCTTTTCCATTTTCCTTTCCCCTCAGATTTTTGACCCGCCAGAGGAGCTGGAGAGGAAAGTATGTGCTTTAGCAGACCTGATAAGGGGTTCTTCCAATATAGTGTTTCACACAGGAGCCGGGATCAGTACGGCTTCTGGAATCCCTGACTTCAGGTAAGGGCACTGCCTGAAGAAATCTGTAATTGCTGAACCAGTGTGGCCTAGTGGTCAGAGCGACGTGCTGACTTAGAACTTGGGGGCTCTATTCCTGGCTCGGCCACTGACTCACCATAGGCAAGTCTCTTTGCCTTTCAGTGCCTCGGTTTCCCCCACCTGTGAAAATGTGTCTGGCTCACAGGAGTTTGGCAAAAGGTTAATGTTTATAAAGTACTTGGAGATCCTTGGAGGACAGATGCTGTTGGCTTGCAAGTGTTATTTTACTGGGTTAGTGATGGTATTTGTGGTATTTATAGAGAAACTAATCAATGAGAAATGAATAGTTGTCTTATGGCTCCATCCCTGATACTTGGCCAGTTAGCCTGTGTGTTAAGTGTGGTAGGGAAAATAGGCCATTTCTTTAGTGCCTTATAACTGTTACTTTGGGAAAACTCCCTTTTTTCTGACCCTCTGATAAATGGAGGTGAGAGGTTTCCTCTCCTTTCTGTCGACAGTCTCTGCTCTAGTTTGTTCCCAAAGTCAAAACCTTGCTATTCAGTAGCTAAAGTGGGCTCTGATGAGGCACTGAAGTCAGTGAGATGATTCTCTGAGGCTAGCATCATAGAACAGAATGTCAGGGTTGGAAGGGACCTCCGGAGATCATCTAGTCCAACCCCCTGCTCAAAGCAGGGCAAATTCCCAGACAGTTTTTTTATTTTTTTAAACCCCAGTTCCCTAAATGGCCCCCTCAAGGATTGAACTCAAAACCCTGGGTTTAGTGGGCCCATGCTCAAACCACTGAGCTATTGCTCCTCCCTGTAACTTTCATCAACCCAAGCAGTGACAGTACTGGGTATCTGGTATCCTCTTTATATAGCTTATTTGTGCGTGCTGGTTAACAGCGTAACAACAATACAGAACAGTGGTCTCCAACCTTTTTGTGGCCAGTAGCACGTTCATGTTTTCAGAAGAGTGTGGCAGGCGCCAACAATTACTCACATACAGAGCCGGCTCCAGGCAGCAGCGGTGGAGCAAGCCCGTGCCTGGGGCACCACATGCTATGGGGCGGCATTCCGTCCATTCTGCAGAGCTGGAGCGTTTTTTTGTTTTTGTTTTTGGCGCCAGTGCTGGGCAGTGCAGAGAGAAGCCAGTAGGACAGAGAACACAGGCGCCTGCAGCCCTGGAGTACTCTGTCCCCGGCAGGCACGGGGCTCTGGCTTTTCTCACCTGCTGGGCACTAGGTGGGCCCCTCGCCTGCGGGGGACAGAGAACACCGGCACCTGCAGCCCATAGCCCCAGAGTTCTCTGTCCCCGACAGGCGCGAGGCCGCGGATTCTCTCCAGCTTAAGCCACAGCCCTGTGCTTGCCAGGGACCAAGAACACCGGCGCCCGCAGCTTGCAGCCCTGGAGTTCTCTGTCCCCAGCAGGCGCGCGGCCACGGCTTCTCTCCCCTGCTGGGCACTAGGTGGGCACACATAAATGCCCCGGCGGGTGCCATGGTGCCTGCGGGCACCACGTTGAGGACCACTGATATAGAATAAGCCCAGTAATACTTAACTTCAGAAAGGGGAAAAAATGGAGGAAGCTAGCTGAATGGAAATGAAAAGTTGAAATGCCTTCAAACTGCATGGAGACTATTTAAAAACACCATAATAGAGGCTCAAATTAACATATAACCCAAACGAAAACAAAACACTGAGGACTACAAAAATGCCGCCGTGGCTAAACAGCAGCATAAAAGAGGCAGTTAGAATGCAAACAGGCGTCCTTTAAAAATCGGAAGTCAGACCCTACTGAGGAAAACAGAAAGGAGCATAAATTCTGGCAAGTCAAATGTAAATGTATAATTAGCCAGGCCAAGAAAGAATTTGAAGAGCAACCAGCGAAAGGCACAAAAACTAACAGCAGGTTTTTTTTTAAATACATCAGAAGCAGGAAGACTGGGGTCATTGGGCAATGGAGGTGCTAAAGGAGCACTCAAGGAAGACGAGGTTGCTACGGAGAAGCTAAACAAAGTTTTTTGCATCAGTTTTCACTGCAGAGGATGAGGAGGAGATCCTCACACCCAAACTCTTCTTTTTTGGCAACCTATCTGAGGAACTGTCCCAGATTGACGTGTCAGTAGAGGAGGTTTTGGAACAAATTGATAAATTAAACAGTAATAAATTACTAGGACTAGATGGGATTCACCCAAGAGTTCTGAAGGAACTCAGATATGAAATTGCAGAACTGCTAACTGTGGTATGTAACCTAGCACTTAAATCAGCCTCTGTGTGACATGACCGGAGGGTAGTAAATGTAATGCTAATTTTTAAAACAGGCTCCAGAAGTGATCCACGCAATTACGGGCTGGTAAGCCTAACTTCAGTCCTAGCTAAATTGGGTGACATTATTATAAAGAGCAGAATTATCAGATACCTAGATGAACACAATATGTTGGGGAAGAATCAACGTTGCTTTTATAAAGGGAAATCATGCCTCACAAGGCTTTTAGAATTCTTTGTGGGTGTCAACCACGTGGACAAAGGTGATCCGATAGTCCATATAGTGTCCTTGGACTTTCAGAAAACCTTTGACATGGTCCCTCACCAAAGGCTCTTAAGCAAAATAGGCATTCATGAGATAAAAGGGAAGGGCCTCTCTTGGATCAGTAACTGATTAAAAGATAGGATACAAAAGGTAGGAATAAATTGTCTGTTTTCACAAGGGAGAGAGCTAAATAGTGCCTCCCCCCCACTCCGGGGGGTCTGTACTGGGACCTGTGCTGTTCAACATATTCATGAATGATCTAGAAAAAAAGGGTAAACAACAAGGTGGCAAAATTTGCAGTTGATGTCAAATTTCTCAAGATAGTTAAGTCCAAAGCTGACTGCAGAGAGTTAAAAAAGGATCTCACAGAACTGGCTGTCTGGGTGACAAAACGGCCAGTGAAATTCAATGGTGATAAGTGCAAAGTAATGCACGTTGGAAAACATAATACCAGATATATAGACACATAATGATGAGGTCTAAATTAGCTGTTACCACTCAAAAATGAGATCTTAGCGTCACCGTGGGTAGTTCCCTCAAAACATCTGCTCAGTGTGTCATGGCAGTCAAAACGGTAACAGAACCATTAGGAAAGGGATAGATAATAAGACAGAACATATCATAATGCCACTATATAAATCCATGGTACATCCACTCCTAGAATTCTGGTTCTGGTTGCCCCATCTCCAAGAAAAAAAAGGAGACTTGGGAAAGGACAGAGAAGGGTGACAAGAGTGATTAGGGGTGTGGAACAGCTTCCATATGAGGAGAGATTAAAAAGACTGGGACGTTCGGTTTAGAAAAAAGATGACTAAGGGAGAATATGATAGAGGTCTATAAAATCATGAATGCTGTGGAGAGAGCGAATAGGGAAGTGTTAGTTACCCCTTCACATAACACGAGAACCAGGGGTCACCCAATGCAGGTTTAAAACAAACACCGCACACAGTCAACCTGTGGAACTCCTTGCTGGGGGATGTTGTGAAGACCACAAGGATAACTGGGCTCAGAACAGGACTAGATAAGGTCATAGAGGGTAAGTCAGTCAATGGCCATTAGCCAAAGGTGGTCAGAGATGCAGTCCCATGCTCCAGGAATCTCTAAACGTTCAACTGCCAGAAGGTGGGAGTGGACGACATGGGATGGATCACTTGAAATTGCCTTGTTGTGTGGGTTCCCTCAGACACACCTAAGGCTGATCCCTGTCAGACACCGTATACTGGACTAGATGGACCAGGGCTTTGAGTCAGTTACATTTAGAACGCTTGATTCATTCTGTTTTCCAGGCCCAACTGTTCCTCGTAAACAGCAAGTGGTGCTGTTTCTCTGCAGACCTGTCTGAGCCGCCCCAGAAGCAGGGTATGCATGTTGGCTCTGGGCAATGCAATTTCTGTTAGGCTTTTGGCTGCAAACTTTGTTTTCTGGCACAGTAAAATGCCCCACCGTGCTTGTTCCTGGCTGGTAACTTTCACTTTCAGTAGTTATGGCATCCATCAGCCTGTCTTGCTAGTGAGGAGATTCCGAGTCTAAACTGAATGGGGTTCCTCTGGAACATCCTACTAAGTGGTAATGTAGTGGTGCCCAGAATCTCCTTGGTGGTGCCACTGGACTGCAGACTTGTGCTCTTACTAGGAGGTAGGAGAGCATTACTATCCATGTTCAAATATGGGGAAACTGAGGCACAGAAGTGCATTGACCTGCCCAAGGTCACACGGTAGGTAGCACAGTCTAGAACACACATTGGCCTGCATTCCATTTGAAGGGTATAAAGGTTAAAGTGGGGTGCGTGAGGGGGGAGAGTGTTTGTTTTAAGGGGATGTCTCCAGGAGTAATGGGATACAAGCGGGCTCAGCATCAGAAAGCATTTGATAATGGAAAGATCTCAGACTGAGGACTCGTCTCTCAGGGGAAGTTGTGGAAGTGCCATTGCTCAGTTCATTTAAGATTGGGCAAAGCATTGGAGATTATTCCCTACAGTATAGTCCTGTCCCAGAGCTGGCCTAATAGGTCTCTTCGGTCTCATGATTTCTGATTTGTGTCCAGCTAACCACACGGTGCCCCCAGCCCCCGACACACACACGTTCCCCAATCACTGAATCTGAGATACTCTTGAAGTTGAATCTAGAGGCCACTTAAAGGATAAGTGTATGTGACACAGTAGTAAATGAGGGGCAATTTCTACGCGAGCAGAGTCCTAGCAGGAAAACGAGCAAGTGGAGGGAAGATGAAGTGCATGGGATGGAGCTACTGTCTTACAGCCTCTTGGCTGAACCTCCGGCTACAATCGACAGTCCTCCTCAGCATGCAAGTTACATGTGAACTCCATGTGGGGTGCCTCGTGCCACCACTGAGCAAGCCTCTGGATTTGGCCAAAATGAGATGGCTGTGGACTCTGCCCCTGGCTTCCCTTCCCATCTAAGCATCCCTCCTTCCTCATTTGCAGAGATTGTGCCCTTACTGATATGTCAGGCAGTGATTCCTCCCTCGGCTGCTCCTATTTAAGCCCAATTCCATTTCACCTCTATCATGCCCCGTGGTCTGCAGGCAGCTTTGAGCACTCCACTGCAGGTTTTAGGTCCACTGAGCCTTGCCCTCCATTGGATGCTCTCCTTCCAGTCCTGCCCACTCTTCATACCTGTACTTCCACTATCGAATTTGATTTGGGTCAGTGCGGAAGTTCTCATTCTCATCTTGCTAGTTACTTTTTCATGTTAAAATGTTGCCCGCAGTAGCACTGAATTAAGCACCGAGGTTACAGCTGTAGGGCCCAGGCATGTTCTCGTTACATCAAGGACAGGAATGCCATAGTAGCCGGTCACCTTCGTTTAGCAACTCACTTTGCTCTCTCCCCCTTAATTAGGGCTAGTGTGGTGTCTGATGACTGCTGCCTGCAGTTATAACTTGACTTCTTTCCCTTCGCCCCCTCTCCAACAGGGGGCCCAATGGCGTATGGACTATGGAGGAGCGGGGATTGTCCCCCAAGTTTGACACTACCTTTGAGAACGCGAGGCCTTCCAAGACCCACATGGCGCTGCTAGAGCTGCAGAGAGTTGGCATCCTGAAGTTCCTGGTCAGCCAAAACGTGGATGGCCTGCATGTGCGTTCTGGATTCCCACGGTACTGCACCTCCCTTATCCATCTACCCAGCAGGGCCCTGTAACAGGCATCAAAGCCTGCCGTGTTGTTGCTTTTTATCGAGGGCAGCTTTGCAGGATTTTGTGTGTGTGTGTGGATGCTGCACAAGTCTCTGCTAATGCTTGTAACAAAATAGGTATTAACGCTTCAGTGCTCTCCTGAGATGAAAGCAATGCCTGGGCCCGAACCCCTTCAGCTTTAGAAGCAACATGGCTTCTTAATCACATTTGTACTAAAACAGCTGTTAGCCCCACTGCTGTAGTGAGTGTGTGGTTGGAAACTACAGGATGCATTTGGAGGGAATAAGATGAATTGGATCTAAAGACTGTGGGACTAGGACAGAGGCAGATATAACAGCATCAGCACTATGTAATGCTCTTGTGGTAGTACCATGGACCAAGCTAAACCCAAGTCTTCCTGTATTGCTATTTCTAAAGGGGGGAGAAGGGGGGCTTAGTTTGTTTAAGGGCAGTGACCCATATAGTCCCAGGACTACTTCCCAAAGCTGTGCTGGAACTCAATACAAATGGATTTGAATGCCCTCCAAGATCTAGCACCACCTCTGTTAAAGGGCAGACATTGGCTTATATAAAGCAGCCGGTATTGATTGCCATGGCAAGCATCATGATTGACTGTGTCTGTAAGGAGTGAATTTGTGGACAGGTTACATCGATCCACTCTGCCATTGCCTTTCTTTTGTGGGCTTATGGGGGCTGTTATCTTAGCCTGCTAGTTCTACCCTGTGTGTGTCAGTAGGACCCTTTCATGTGAAAACGAGAAAACTTCCATTTGGTCACAAGCTGATCTAAATTGTATTAATATTTACAGAGCGCTGTTAGTGTGCAAGGGGCTGTATGGAATTACATTGTATCTGTCGGGAGGTGTCTTGGGGTAGAGAGGGAATGAAAGTCTGATCAACTGATGGCTCCGTGGCCTGCGTTACAAGAACCGAATTTGTGTGCACATGGGAACAAAGTGCAACCACCCCATAGAGGCAGGTGCGGGCCTCAAGGCTACAGATCCCAGCATGCGGTGGGCTGGATGGAACACTGCATGCTGGGATTTGTAGTTTCTATGGACTGCATCTCTGTTCAAAAGGAGGATAACTAAGGGCTGCGTCGTAACATTCCTTAGACCGCATATTGGCTACCACACCTCTTACGTTGCCATGTCTGTGCTTCTGATTAGACCAAAGTCAGCTTCCCTTTACTAGTACGGTGCTGACACAGATAACGTAATGCTTGTGACAAGTGCTGGATTGTTCGTCTTATGGACTGAAGTGCCCTCTTGCAGATCAGATCCAGCAACCTTCCCCCAGGCCATCCTGTCTATGCACCTCAGTGCTAACCTAGAGGGAATTTGGTCTCTGTAACCTATTCAGGCCTTGGCTTCTTTATGAAAACTGCCAACGAGGATGCAGTTCGTGGCCGTTTGTTCACACCTCTCCCCTGGAACTGGGCTAACGACATCAAGCTCGTTTCAAAAAGGTTAATTTGGTTGTCTTAACCCATTCACTGCTCTGTGCAAGCACAGCTTCTCATGTGGTTCATCTCCAAGTAGTGCATTTTGTAGGCGTTTTTGTTCTAGATAAAATGGGTTTTGTCAGATAAGGTTAATAAACTCCATCCCTACCCCATCTCTTCAGTGAGAAGACCTTTACTGGCGCCTGACTGGGTCTGAAGTGCCTTTAAATTATGCTTTGCTGCATAGATCTGTAACACTTTTGAAAGGGCACAAGGGGGAGATGGTCCTGGGTTTCAGGTTAATCTTCGTTTTAGCAGCACTGTGGTTTACTTGATTTGTTTGCTTCTCTTCCTGCATCCTTGTTATAATAAAGTCCAAAACGGCACGGCATTGTGCCCCCAGTTGCGAGCTGTGCACTTGATTGACGTGTGGATGCAGGCTCTCCAATCCCCATGTGTCTGGCGGTAGAGACCGAACTGCACGTAGTCAGGTAAAGACAGCTTCAAAGACATCCTCAAAGGAACCTGCTTTTCCATTAGCTCAGTCTGAAAAAGGCAGCTTCTTCCTTTGACAGAAACTTTAATCTACAATAAAAATACCCCAGACAGAACATTTCTGACACTTCAAACAAATGAGTTATTTGCCTTGTGTGCCGGAGTGCTTGAATCAGGCTGGCAGATGAGAATGCAATTTTAATTCAAGAAAGAAAATATAAAGAAGAGGTGAGGAGGTGTGTGAATGGGAACTTGCTTCCTTGGAGAAGATGCATCTTAGAAACAGCATGACATGATGTTAGCTAAGGAGCAAATCTAGCAGCTGTCTGGCTTGAGGAGATATTTGTTTGTGTTCTCGTCCCATGAGATAGCTCAGAGCTTAATTTGTTTTCTTAGCAATACAAATGGCCCTTTGACAAAGTCCCACGGGAGTGATTAGAAAAAACACGGTTCTCTACAAATCTGATTCATTTTCTTTTGAATGTGGGGGAGTCAGCTTCACACCTCAAGAACGTTCTAATGAGAGCTGTGACCATGGGCTATCCCAGGGGTTCTCAAACTTCATTGCACCACAACCCCCTTCTGAGAACAAAAATTACTACACGACTCCTGCCCCAGGCAGAGGGGGACAAAGCCCAAGCCCGATCTCCACTGCCTCAGGCAGAGAGGGCCAAAGCCCAAGGACTTCAGCCCCAGGCAGGCAGCCTGTAACCTGAGCCACACCACCCAGGGCGGAAGCCCTCGGGCTTCAACTTCGGCAGTGGGACTCAGGCTTCAGCAAATCTAACACCGGCTCTGGTGACCCCACTAAAATGGGGTTGTGACCCACAGTTTGAGAACCACTGGGCTGTCCCGTTTGGTCTCTCTGGTCACTCTCTTTTTAATTTTATTTTTTATTTCTGTGACTTGGTGTGTACACACACTTGCAGCAGTTAAATTGAAGGGTTGGGGTTTTTTTTGTAACTGGCTTCGTTTAACTGATGCAGTTTCTGTGGGTGGGCAAGGCCTGCGGGTCACTCTTAAGTACTGATATGAAAACATGGTTGAAAGAAGTTGTTTTGTATGAGAAATACTAGACTCTCATTTCAATCTATGAATGAAAAGTTTAACAGTTGTAAAATGGTAAAAAGGAAGTGATTGAAACAATAGGAGAGCAACTGAACTGCCAAAAAAGCCCAGAGCAGAAGGGGAAAACATTAAACCGCTGGTTATTGAGGGGTGGGTGATGGTAACTGTTAGGAAACTGTGTGAACCTGTGAACTGTTAGGACTTGGTTTGCTAGAATCTAGATTACATGGACACAACCAGCGATGTGGTCCTGTATAAAGCTAGTTGGCTCAACCTATTTTTAGGCTTCAGTATTGAATTTGGAAGATGGCAGTTTTCCCTCCTAGCTAAAGTAAATGTCAACGCTACTGATCAATATGGCAAATGCTCACTAATTGCCAAATATCAATGTGTGAATTTCTGAGAAAAAATGGGTAGATTGAAAGAAGTGGTAGAAAACAAGTGTCTGGAGTAGTGAAAATCCATGATTCTGTCTAACTGACAATATTCACACTGCCTAGCGTTGATAAGCAGAAAGCATCCATGCTCATCTTGGACTGCGGGAAATCTGTTTTTTTTTCCTTCAAGATCAAAGGTTATTGAATGAAATTTTGCTCATAGAAGCGGAAAAGCAAAATGTTGAGTTTGAGCCTGCACGTGAGATGGTTTTCTTATCCCAGTGCTGGGCTTTCCATCAGTTTCATTCAGGAGCAATCTCTGTTCATCAACCCCAGAAATGGCAAGGATCAAACAGTAGCTATGCCGTGAAAACAACTGAAAGGCAAAGACTTGACTTGACAAGGGTTGCAGCCTTCTCTTAGTCTAATTTCACCATGTAGCAAAAACTGAGCAATTTGAAGAAAGTATTGAAGCAGTGTGCCCTGGATATTCTTTTCCAGACAGACTTAAATGCCCAGGCCCATAGTTAGATATTGTAAGCGAAGAAACAAGAAAAATTACAGGAAGAATTAACGTTGCCATTTAATTCAAGATGGTTTAATATGAGAAATGACCTAAACGTAGCTAGATGCATCCATATATTCTACTTAATATTCCTGCCTTTCATATGGGAACCACGCCTCCTCCTCAGAAGAATATTGTTTCCAAGTTGCTGAAGATCCTATCCAAGAATACAGAGAAAAGTATGACAGAGGCTTTTGCCTTTGACCAGACAATGATAATTAAGTGGGAGAAAAGGTGATATCTCTGGAGCAGTCATCCTAAACTACTTCTATATGGGGATCGAACTTTGTAACAGCTTGACTATACCCCCTCAGGGTAGTAGAAACTAGGAGTCAGTCAACCCCTGTTTTCTGGGATCTCTCAGTGGAAGAAAATTAGGCCCTTAAAGAAACAGTAGCCTGGGTTTTCCCCAAGTATTAACTATTCCTCTGGGACCATCCTCCTCTCTCCCATCTCCTGCACTTCGTCCGCTCTAAAAATCCCAGGAACCTTAAAGGGACACATCACAAAACAGTTAGTGTTGACTAACCTCCTTGTCCCTGCTACCCTTAAGGGGATTGTCCCCCTGTTACAAGCTCGTGTAAACCTCACTAAGACCCTGATTCAGCAAAGCACTTAAGCCCATTGAAGTCAATGTGACTTAAGCATACACATAAGTGCTTTGTTGAACCGGAGCCTAACTGCATACGTTGTGCTTGCAGAAGAATTATTGAAATTCTACAGTCAGCCTTGTGGTTGCTGTCCCCAGCTTCCAGTGGCTGACTGCCGAACTCAGGGAGGCTCTGTCTTCACATCTGCATTTGGGGAGCAGCTGTTGAAAGTTGTACTGAGCACAAGGGGAGCTTTGATCAAAACAAATCATGCACTTTCCACAACAAAGGACTTTACAAAGAGGCACTGATCTTACAGAAGCACTTGAAGGTGGTTTCCGATGTACTTGACAGATCAGGTTGACGCTACGCAGTCTTGATGCAAATCTCTTGATGTCATTAACACCAAAGAAGTGGAACGCCGCAAGGACAAAATAATAATAATTAAAAAAAATCCCGTCTCCCCTCTGGAGCCTCCTGCATGTCACAAAACTGCTGATCAGGAGGTGCGGGGGGGGGGGGAGGGAGGTGCCGATCGTGGGCAGGAGGCACTAGGAGCAGGGTGGGGGAACTGATGGGGGGGCCTGCTGACATTTGTAAATTCTGGCTCCTTCTCTGGCTCAGGTTGGCCCCCCCCCCCCCCTTGTGTATACAATCTGAAACTCCTCCTTCCTTCTCCCCTAGGATTTCACAGTGAAAATTGAACCTCTGGAGTAGGGTGTGATGCTGTGCCACAGGTTGGTACATTGAAGTGGTGGCAGTGTAGTCATGGAAAACAGTACAGTTCAATTCCAGACATTGTCTTTTATTTTATTTTTTTGAGGCCTGCTTTTAGCATTAATCAAGTATGTCCTGGTGCATTTGGCTTGGTTTGGGTGAAACGTCATCCTGGGCTAGGTGCCGAAAGAGCAAGCAGGTGGGTAAACGTACATCCTCTGTATTGGAGGCCACGTACCAAAGGGCAGGAGGCCTAACTTGTTAGATGCGGGATGGTCTTGTGCAGTGGTTGCCTGACGTCACTGGTTCAAGTGCCACCTTCTCAAAACCCTGTGAAGTGAATGGCTGGAATCCCCAGCCCGGGTAATACGAGTGATACGTGTACCACTGCTTGGGAGCCCCCAAGTGGATAGGACACTGCACGGGAAGGCAAGAAACCAGGGTTGTATTACTGGCTCTGCTAGTTGCCTACTGGGGTCTTGGGGAAGTCACGTCCCCTCTCATCGCCCGTTTCCCCCTCTCATCCTTTGTCTTGTCTGTTTGGATGGTTAATGTTTGGGGCAGGGGCTCTCTCACTAGATGCATGCACAGAGCATCCTGATTTTGGTTGGGGCTTCTATTAGTTGTATTACGGTAGCTGCTAGCGTGGGAACTCTGTTGTTGCGTTTAACTTACAGAATTGTTGGCTTTTCCTCTGAACCTACTTAGATTGTGAGCTCCCCAGGGCCAGGACAGTCTCTCTCTGTTCCCTTTGTACATCACCTTGCACAGTGGGGGCCTGATCTAGGACGCTACCACAATGCAAAAACATACATAAAAAGACACATTATTCTTTCTTAGGCATCAATACACTAACAGAGGGAATCCCATCAGCTGCGTTGGATTAGGCTTGTGGGTTTTGGGTTTTGGGGAGCTGTGGGAAACTGGCAGCAATGCTGAGGGTGCCAGCAGGAGATGGCTCACCTTTAGGATGACTCAACCTATGGCGATGCCATCAGAGAAACCTTTGGGTCACGTGGCCCGATCCCTGCCAGCATCGAGTGTTTCATCCAGAACAACCCCTTTCATCTGAGTTATACATTGTCAAAACCTTAACTAGAGACCGTGTAGGCCTGATGTAGCCACAACAGCTGTAAATAAGTCTCTTGAGCAGCCTGAGTCACCAAGGGGCAGCGTTGCCTCTGGGTTTCTGTTAATCTTTGCTGTTTCTTCTGCAGGGACAAGCTGGCTGAGCTGCACGGGAACATGTTTGTGGAGGAATGTGTGAAATGCGGCAAGTATGTCATCCCTGAAGGTCAAGACACACTCGTTTGTAAAAAGGCAGCGTGAGTGAATTTCTCCACTGCTGTGCTGCTGAGAGGCATCGTGCCCCTTGGATGTGTCTTTGGGGTACAGATGGCCACTGCAGTTCTGGATTCTGTTATGTAACTGTTGACTCACGTTAGAACAAAGTTTGATCACCACATGAACCTCTGGCAGATAAGCCCATGGTGCAGAGAGCTTAGAACATACGATATGAGCAAATCTGTTCTATACAAATCCTGAATAAACACTTAAATCGTGCCATTAAGTGTGAGAACATTAACTTGTGCCCCCACAGAAGATCCTCACAGCTCCTGTAATCTGTTCATCATATTGGTCATGCCCAGTTTAAATATCAGTGGTCTCTCCACGTAGCAAGGTCTTGTACATGTTTGCCACATAAGAATAAGAGGTCACAGCAGTCTGGATTTTGTCTTTTGATTCTGGGAAGTATAAATCCTAAATTCTGAAGTTATTGCTCTGAACTCCTTGAGAGGGAGATTGCCATGGGTAGAACTATGGTGTAGGGACAAATTGATCCCTGATGTAACTGTTCACTTCACTAGTTAGACTGGGGATGGATTTGGCCAATGATGTTCATCTCCAGCTTCTCTTAGCACCAAAGGGGCATGATTCTCAGTATATTTATGCCTGTATATTTTGGGGCAGTATATTTATGCCTGTATCTGTAATTTTCACTCCGTGCATCTGAAGAAGTGGCATGTTTTACCTACTAAAGCTTATGCCCAAATAAATCTGTTAGTCTTTAAGGTGCCACCGGACTCCTCGTTGTTTTTGTGATTCTCAGTGTGTTCTCTGCCTTTATATCTTCCTTCCCATTACTCAGTCGCATGGTCTAGAACAGGGATCGGCAACCTTTGGCACACGGCCCATATGGGAAATCCACGGGTGGGCCAGTACCGTTTGTTTACCTGCAGCGTCCGCGGGAGGCGGCAGCCAGCACATCCCTCGGCTCATGCCGCTTCCCGGAGCCCCCACTGGCCTGGAACGGCGAACCTCAGCCCGTGGGAGCTGCGATTGTCTGAACCTGTGGATGCTGCAGGTAAACAAACCATCCCGGCCCTCCAGTGGATTTCCCTGACGGGACGCATGCCAAAGGTTGCCAATCCCTGGTCTAGAACCTGGCTGGTGCATTCTAGCATCTTTCTTATCTACGCACTTGCATGCTAATTGCTGTGAACAGACTCGTTTTTTTGTCTTGCGCTCTGAATCGCCTCCTTTCTCATTGCATATGAAGGCAGTACGTGCGGGACACCATCGTGGGAAGCATGGGCCTCAAGCCGACAGGCAGACTGTGCGATGCCTCCAAAGCAAGAGGGCTTCGTGCCTGCCGGTATGTATCGTAACGACAGCCTGGGGGGAAGGGAAGGGCGTCCTGCAGAAACGTACCAATTATGAAACTCCTGGACTCTGCCATTTCCTGGTTGTGTGTGGCTTTGGTTTTTACCACGTGGCGCAGTCCAAGCGTACCTGGAGGGCTCCTCTAAGTACTCAAGGAAGGGCCAATGGCTCATGTGTCTCTGTGTTAGGAGTGGGTGAGTTCCTACACTCCAACCCCCTTGGGTCCGGTTCAGTCTGTTAAACTCTCTCCTGTGAAAAGCAGAGACTGTGCAGGAGATCTTCGAAAGTACAAATGGGAGCTTGGCACCCAATTCACATCATCTGTCAATGGGAGTTGGGTTCCTAGGTGCCCTCTGAAAATCTCCCCCTTCTGTTGCTCCCTGAATACTGGCTACACGCGGGTCAATTGTGGCTGGAGTGCGCTGCCCTGTATGGTTTCTGTGTTGAGAGGGGCATTCTCTCTCCTGTAGCAGTGTATTTGATTCCACTCTGTCTCGTTGCTGCTTGCATTAGTTATATTTAACAAGGAGCTTTGTTTTCAATTGTTCAGCTTTAAGGGGGAGATTCTTTGCAATGGGATTTTCATCGTAACTTGGGCTCATGGCTGGAAAGGCGGCTCTGTGAAATTGGCATCTGGAATCTGCTCTGTGTGCATTTCACATGCCCTTGCTATCTTCAGTGACGCACTTCTTTCTGCTGCTCATTCCTGTTAGCTGAACGTAGGTCTGGGCAAGAGAGAAAGGGCCTGATTCTCCACGCCTCTGCACCCGCTAGGGTCATTGACACCAGTGCAAACTGGGTGTAGGATACCACCGTTTTGACTTAGCTCTTTGCACCAGTATGGACTGATTTAAGTGACTGCACATTGTCCAGAGCAACAGAAAGTCAGTCTCACGGACTCCATTCCAGCTCGCCCATCGTCACAGAATTGTTAGCGAAGCTCCAGTTGCAGAGCCGCATTCTGACCTGTGGGCTTCACAGGTGTAACTGAGGGCAGAATGTGCCCTACGGAATCTTGGTTGCTGAACTCAGCTTGACTCTCAGATCCCCTGCTGAACTTATGCAGGCAGGAGTTAGAAAATCCATCTTTCACGTGGAGCTAATTGGATATGGAAATCAAGAGCCAGTAAATATGAAATGGCCCAGGGTCGTTTGATCAGTCTCTCCTCACCAGCTCTGCAGTTGGGTCCCTGATTTTTCGCTTGTCTGAGAGCAAAGCTAACCCTGTTTCCGGTTGGATTTTTTTTTATTTTCCAGAGGAAAGTTAATAGACACCATTTTAGACTGGGAAGATTCTCTGCCTGATCGGGACCTCAGTCTAGCAGACGACGCCTGCAGGTATTGCTTTCCACAGCACTGTGGTTTGGCCCCGTTTGTCTAACACCTGGTACTTCAGTAAAACCACCCGATAACTTGCTCTGAGACCTCTCCAAGCTTCTTGCCGTCTGCTGGGATGCATTAGGCTGTTCAGATACTTGGAATCTGATCTGCCATTCCCAGTTCACTGCCCTTTCGTTCCAGGATTTTAACCCTGTCTAATCCTTAAGAATGATCGTAGCTGGCCACAGTTAGAAATTGCAGTGGAAGCGTGTTACTATTGGAGTCCAGGGTCAAAGAAGAATAAAGTGTATTGAGCGCATCCCCTAAGCAGATCCTCTTTTCCTCCTGGAGACAGAGATTGTACCTGGCCTATCATCAAAAGGCTTTGCAGATAGGGTAAATGCAGCATTCAGAGACCAACAGCTTTTGTGAGTAAGGTGGTGGCTGGATGATCCCAGGTGCTGGTGGTATTCCCCAAGAGGGAAGGATATTTCCTGGGTCTTGTTCCGTATTATTGATCAAGCATCTTAAGAGGACGTAGCAATGTACATTAAATGACTAGTGCCAGGTAAATAAGTCCCTGCCTCACAGATCTTACAGTACAAAGGGACAGTTCGCATGAGGAAGTGAAAGGACGTCTAATTGTTGCTGCGGGGGCTGGGTGGACAAGACTTTCCAAGGCCTGGTTTGTTATTATTTATACTGGCGTAGTGACCAGGATCCCCTTGTGCTACACCAGGGGTTCTCAAACTTTTGTACTGGTGACCCCTTTCCCACAGAGAGCCTCTGAGTGCGACCCTCCTTATAAATTAAAAACACTTTTTTATGTGTTTAACACCATTATAAATGCTGGAGGCAAAGCGGGGTTTGGGGTGGAGGCTGACAGCTCGCGACCCCCCATGTAATAACCTCATGACCCCCAGATTGAGAACCCCTGTGCCTGATGCTTTACAAACACAGATGCGAGAGAGTCCCTGCCCACAAGAGCTCCCAGTCTGAGGTAGAGTCTTTGCGCATCATTTCAAATGGCGTTTTGTTCCCTGATTTCACAGGTTCCAATTCTGAACCTAAGTTGAGCTGCAGTTTCTTATGACACTTGTGCCATATGGCTCGTCAGAGGGGCAATAAGACCTGGCGGGAGCCTGGCCTTCTGTCTTCTTAGAGAAGGGGGCTTCAGTCATTGAGACTGGCTCTGTTCCCTTTCAAGAGTTCTCGCTGGGGTTTTTTTCCCGCCTGCAGGAAAGCTGACCTGTCAGTCACTCTGGGGACCTCTCTTCAGATCAAACCCAGTGGCAATCTCCCCCTGCTCACTAAAAGGAAAGGAGGGAAGCTGGTCATAGTAAATTTGCAAGCAACGAAGCACGTGAGTTAAAATGCTTTGACTGGCGCCTTGAGCTCAGAGCTGCCCAGCTACAGTCTGACAGGCCTTGGTTTTATTCCAGCCGTAGCACCCAGCACTTGTGGGTGCTTGATTGACTCCTGTGAAAGTGGGTCAGTCCAGGAGCCAGGCCGCCCGCATACAGTGCCAGCTAGAAGAAATCAACCTAGTTTAGTAAGTAAACGTGCTGGGTCCCCATCGCTAAAGACCTTAGATCTTTGATTAAAAATAAACCTTCCAGTGGGATCAAAACCCCTCACATATCCCCAGGTGAGTTGGAATCCTGAGTGTTAATTAACCCCCCGGTTAGTCCTTGCTGCGAGACTATAGACTTTGACCAGTTTTATGTATGTTCTGGCCTCCCTCGAATACCCGAATCATTAGAATCCTGTTACATAACCAGGGCAGTTTGTTTCTAAGACCCTCAAAGTGTATCAAGGCCAGAGGTTGGGGAAAAAACCATTCGGGTCATCTAGTCCCTGTCCCAGACAGTGCAGGAATCTTCCCTACAGAACTCTTTCTGTAGTGATTCAAATGGTCTATTTCCACGTTTCACATCTCAGAGCCCCATGTCCCCTCCATGCCCTCCCCCCCCCCAAAATAGAGAGGCCCGTAGTGCTGCCGTTCACTTCCCTCCTGACCAGAAACATGAGGATGTTTGTGACAGTGGCCTGCCTGAAGACCACCATGTGTTAATGGGGTTACCTTGTGTTGTTGGGCCTCCCCCAGGTTGTGTCGCTTCCGGACCTTGTCACATCCTGGCTGAAAGGCTCTACTTTTCTAGCTGTCTTGAGGGTGATTCTCACTGAGCACTTCCCAGGGGTGTATTTCTGAAATCCACACAGATACCTAGCTCTTAAACTCCAGGAGGAATAATCCCACCTCCTTATACCACCAGCTCAACCCTTATTTCTGTATTGTGATAATTGTAGGGACGGTTTTGAAATCTCTCCCAAATGTTGCCTGGCCAGTGTGGAGCTGAGAGTTAATCCATGGTGTGATGCAAATTGCTAGGAGTTGCAGGACCTTGCCCAATTCATGCGTGCACACAGAGCCCTTAAAAACCAGAGTAAAATCATTGGGGTCAGATCTCCCTTGAGAGAGTCCTCAAATTGCTTGGTGTTTGGAATTCCCCTGAGGCTGGTCAGCTTTGTCCTCCGCCTGCCATAATGGGGAGAGAGCAGCCGCATATTAGAGGCCTGTGGCCCCCAGACTGCAGTTGGGGATTCTCTAATAAAAGGAGGTCAGCAGCTCCTGTCATCTGGGCAACCAGAAAGCTGTTGGATGGTGATCCAGAGCCGGGCTGGATTTTGGCCTGTTTTGTAGAGCTGACAGGCTCCTGCCCCCTGGATGCACATGTAAGTGCTAAGGCTGGAGAGACGTCAGCTTCCTGAGCCTGTTTCCTGTTTCTTGGCCATAGGACCGGCAAGCCGACCTGCGCATCCACGGCTACGTGGATGAAGTCATGACAAAGCTGATGAAGCAGCTTGGTCTGGAGATCCCTGAGTGGATGGGGCCAGCGGTGGTGGAGAGTTCTGAGCTTGTGAAGCCCGAACCAGCCCTAAAACTCGACCCAGACGCTCAGCGCCCAGCCAAGGAAGAGCCCTGCTCCCACCACAATGGCACGGCAGAGGGGGCTGATGGGATATGCGCGGGGCTTGGCACTGCACGCGAGGAGCGCTGTGACGGTCTGAAACAGGAATGTCCAGGCTCAGGCCACAGTCCCGTAGCAGCCAAGAGAGTAAGAGTGGAGTCGCTGCTCACCTGAGTTAGACGTCTTTGCTGTTGGTCGTTCGTCTTAGCAGCTAGCCGGGGCCGCTTTTCCTACTGTCCTTTTTATACCTTGAAATATCACCCCCCCCCTTTTGTAAGTATTAAATATACTTCAATGATGAGTGTCTGTGCAGCTGCATCGGCAGTCATGGGAGGGCTGGTTTCCAGCTACCCAGCAGTGCTGCTGGAGTAGGGGTAAGTTGCTGCTGCTTCGTCCATCGTGACGGTAGCTGACTGCTGACCCATCCCCTGCCGTCTGGTCTGCGTTGCTTGGGAAAGTAATGCAGAATTCCCTCGGCTTCTCTGGCAGATCTGCCCTAAGGGCTACAAGGTCTGGCTTGTCATGGGAGGGGCAGCAGGAGCTAATGGAGTCATCCTCGAGCAGCGCTTAGCCAGGCGACAGCACCAGTGAGCTGACCCCCAAATCCTGCGCTGCTCACGGATGAGAACTGCAGCCTTGCTGTAATCAGGAAGCGGGTACATGTCTGTTGCGCGTCCTGTGGGCCATTTCCTCGAAGATCTCGTGTTTATGCGTGCACACATCTTGCGGGCAGGGTGACACTTATTTCCCATTTTACAGGTGGGCAAACACAGATGCAGAGAAGTGCGGGTAACAGTTTTGAAGTCCCGTTGAAAGCCAGCGGGTCTCGGGCGCCGCTTTAGAAAACGGGACACAGGCTTTTAAGTCAAGAGGCACTTTTTGAAAATGTTACCCTCTGAGACTTGCCATGGGCTCGTCCATGCCAATGGCAGAGCCTGGCTTATTTCCCTGTTGTCCTTTCCTTACTAACCCTCCCTCCCTGCTGCGTGGCATTAAATCCAATCATTGATGTCAGCAGGTCAGGTCAGGTCAATGGAAGAGCCTGACTTGCCTCCGTTTGTTTTGCTAAGTCTGCGTTCTCGCTGGCTGAAGGCCCTCGCAGGCCTGCTCTGGGCCCCTGGGAACACTTGCAGTCTAGCTACGTCTTACTCTTCAGGCTTTGCAGACTTACTGGCTGAGGTTCCTCGCAACGAAAGGGCAGCTACTGTCCAGCAGCAAGAGGGATTCAGCCGGACTCCATTTGGCATGGCTCTGTGTGATCGTTAATACGCGCCACAAGCAGGGACATCTCTTCTTTGAGTAGGGCCCAGTAGCAGGATTCAGTCACCAGAGCGCAATAGGGGCAGACACTTTTGTTGACATAATGAGATGCAGCGATTTGCCCTTTTAATGCAGCCTGGCCTCTGCTAAGGTAAACAGATGGTAATTGCAACTGGCTGATAAGTGACATGGCAGAGATTTGCTTTGTGGTCATTGGCTTCCTCCTCCTTACATATGGTGTGATCGTTTTTCTGATTGAGGGCAGGCTGTAGGGAACGCAAGCTGTGTGGTCCCAGCTGACTCCGTTCCCCTACTCAAGCCTGCCGCTGGGGACTGGCTCACTCCATGGTAGCTGAGTTTATACTTGCAACCGTCTGTGGCTTAGTGGTAAAGAGAGATAGAAAAGGTTGGGGGTGCAGGTGACTGGCTGAGGGTAAATTGTCAGTATTTATATTCCTGCCAGTTTTCCAGCGCAGGCTATTCTGAGCCACTTGGCAGAGTCTAGGTTAGGATGCAGAAACTAGGAGCCAGTTTCCAGTCTCCGACTCCTGGTCAGAATTCGAAATGTCCGAGAACATGCTGTATCCACAACCTCCAATACATCCCAATGGCTAAACCACAGCAAGGGGGACAATACGAGTTGCTGTCTAAAAATACAACTTGACAAAGACTGTATGTGTTGGACCAGACTTACACTTCAGGCCCTGGCTATTGTCACTTAATGATCTCATGGTACTTGGTATAAGAGTTGGCGTTAACTCCAGTGACCTGACGCTCCTCTCTGGTAGTTATTCTGCCTACCCCATTTCTCTCCTGCGGTTTCTACTGGGTGTTCTATTCTTCACTTCCTATCCTAAACTGCCGGGGGCGTTACTGTGCTCTGTTAAACCGCTGCTGGGCTCCACCCCAGAGGTGGCTGCAGTTCAGTAATCCCTACACTTGCACAGCACTTTCCTTCCTACCAGGGATGACATGAACCTACAGGCAGGGATGGCTTTAGAAAGTGCGAGGCCCAATTCGAACATTTTTGGTGGGGCCCCGGCAGGGATGACTTAAAAAAAAAAAAGTAAAAAAGCCTTTCATTTCTTAGCAACCGGTTCCCTATAAAAAGTTCTGATTTAAGGGATGTACCACATTATGTATTTTTTGTACCAATAGGGTTACCATACGTCCGTATTTTAAATTTTAAAAGTTCCTCCCAGATGGCGATTTAAGAACCAAAAAGCCTGACATGTCCGGGAAAATACGGATGTATGTTAACCCTACCTAAAGTTTTTTTTTTTTTTAAAAGATGGGCCTGAACTAGAAATGAGCTCCATTTCACATGTGTGGGTCCCCCCCACTCCCTGGGGGTGTGCTAGGGTGACCAGATGTCCCAATTTTATAGGGACAGTCCCGATTTTTGGGTCTTTTTCTTATATAGGATCCCCTGACCCCCTGTCCCAGTTTTTCACACTTACTATCTGGTCACCCTTGTGGTGTGCACATGTGTAGGTCCCAGCTGCTCCCTGCCCCCCTTATTGAAGCAGGTGTGCAAGGTTACTGCCCTGGGAACTGCAGGGCACCAGTGGACATGGGGCTGGCTGGAGGCAGGGCAGGGGCTGACTGGAGGTAGGATCTGGCTGCAGGCAGGGCAAGGGGTGCGTGACTGGTTGGAGACGAGTGTGGGGTGGGCTGGCTTCAGGCAGGGCCACAGGGGAGTGTGACAGGGGTTAGCATAGTTGGAGGCAGAGGAGTGCGGGACTGGCTGGCTTCAGGCAGGGGTGTGTGGCAGGGGTTGGCTGGAGACAGGGCAGGGAGTGCGAGGCTGGTGTGGGTAGGGCAGGGGGTGTGGGGCTGGCTGCAGGCAGGGACTGGTGCAGGCAGGGCAGGCGGTGCGGGGCTGGTGTGGACAGGGGGTGCAGCAGGGGCTGGCTGTGGGCAGGGGCTGGTGCGGGCAGGGGGTGCAGCAGGGGCTGGCTGTGGGCAGGGGCTGGTGCAGGCAGAGCAGGGGATGCGGGACTGGTGTGGGCAGGGGGTGCAGCAGGGGCTGGCTGTGGGCAGGGGCTGGTACAGGCAGGGCAGGAGGTGCGGGGCTGGTGTGGGCAGGGGGTGCAGCAGGGGCTGGCTGTGAGCAGGGATTGCGGGTACAGGGGATACAGCCCACCCTGTATGGTGAGTGCCCCCTCCTCTGCCGGGGTAGCAGCAGTAGCCCGGGGCTCGGGCTATATGAAGGGCCCGGGGCTGCTCTGCTTCCATCACACTGGCCCTGTAAATAGCCGTGGGAGCCCTGGGGAAGTGGCGGGGCTCCATCAGCTATTTAAAGGGCCGGGGCAGTAGAAGCAATGGGAGCCCCAGCCTTTTTAAATAGCCCCACAGCCCTATCCCAGGGCTCCAGCAGTAGGGCTCTGGTGGCAATTTAAAGGGCCTGGGGCTCCAGCCCTCTGCAGTTGGAGATCCTCTGAGATGCAAATTGTTAGCTACAGCAAGGAAGCCGGCCATACGCCCACAGCTGGACAGGGATGACTGGGGGCCAGGACTCCTCAAAGTCTGCTGTGCAGTCTACACGTGGTCCCACAGTATTGAAACACGGCTCGTGGTCACCCCTTTGCCTTGCAGCAGCATGCGAGGCTGTAGCAGAACAGCTGTCGCTGGTGCCCTCAGTCCATCTGTAACTGCTATTAACCGAGTTACAATGAATGTTGGGCGCATTTATTTTAATATTCTGTAAATATACATGCAAACGGGGTGCTGTTCTTGGGACCCTGGCAAGTTACCGGTGAGGGCCGGGAGTGGAGCTGCACCTGGCTGTGACCCCGGTGCCCACCGCAGCACAGCTGCAGCTCTGCTCCCACCCCCGCCCCCGGCCTCTCCCCTTGCCGTGTCTCTGGCCTCGCTCCCAGCCCAAGACCACCCCCCAGCAGCAGCCCTCTTAATCCTGTCCACACCTTCCCCATTCTCCCCCCCACCAGCAGCATCCCTGCTCCCAGCCCCAGCTCTGGGGTGTAGGGGGGCACGGAAGGGTAAGGAGGGGCATGACTCTCAAAAGTTTGGGGACCACTGACCTAGCTCTTTCTGCTGCTCACCAGATGATTCTGGGGCTTCACGCCCTTCTCCCACAAAGGCTCCCCCCAAATTCTTTGGTCCTTTTCCTGCACAGAAAGAGATGTCTCGAAGATACACCCTGCCATTTTCATTGACAGGTGGCCTGTGTATGAAACCTTCTCTGGCATGGGTCCCTCAACCTGCCCCTTGAGGTCTTGCCAGGTTCCGGGAAATCCAGTTAAATTCCACAGATCTCTGATTTTGGCTGCTCTTTGTGCTGTCTGAGGTTGGGCTGTGGATTCCATCCTTCCTGGAGGTGATCTCGGGGGGGGGGGGGGCCTCGTGCGTTATTAATCTTTCCCAGCGTGACATCTGAAAGCACTTATCTGAAGAGGGTTGGTAAAATTTAACAAGGTGTCGAAAGGCAAATGGACCTTGTGCCCATGCCGTCTCCTTGGTGTGGAGATTTCATTGCTGATAGCGCTGGGGGATTATCCCGAGGGTGCAGAATTCTCTTGAAATGAGCGTTACGGTGACATGTGGAATATTGATGTATTCCACGGGGGCTCCTGCTTGTCTTACTGTGTCAGCATCTTGTTCCTTGGCTGTTAAGCAGAGCCGATGGAGGACAGCCCCGCTCCCACAGCTTGCATATCATCATTTGGAACCTCATTTATGATTTATCTCAGTGGGAGCGATCCAGAGGGTGGAATAGAAACATGAGCTGTTTAAGCAACAAGCTGCGAATTTGAGCAGGGCTCACTGCTATTATTATTTACTTATTTGGATGACAGGAGCATCTGGGAGGCCTGGCCAGGGTTGGAATGCCACTGTGCTAGGGGCTGTACAAACAGAGTGAGACAGTCCCTGCCCCCAAAGAGCTTACAGTCTAAATGGACACGGTGGGAGGGGAAACTGAGTCACAGGGAAAGTGAATTACCCAAGGCCACCCACCAGGTCAGTGGCAGCACTGGAAGAGGAAGGCAAGTCTCCTACATCGCAGTCCAGTGCCCTGCCTATTAGGTGTGGGGCTCTCAATTTTTCCAGACTATGGTCCCCCTTTCAGGAGTCTGATCACGTACCCCAGGTTTCACGTCACTTCAAAATCACTTGCTCACAAAATCAGACATGACAATACACAAGTGTCACAGCACACTGTTACTGACAAATTGCTGGCTTTCTCATTGTTACCATACAATAAAATAAATCAATTGGAATATAAATATTGTACTTATGTTTCAGTGGATAGTGTATAGAGCAGTATAAAGTCATTGTCGTAGGAACTTTTAGTCTGTCCTGACTTCGCTAGTGCTTTTTATGTAGCCTGTTGTAAAAGTAGGCAAATACCTAGATGAGTTGATGGACCCTCTGGACAAGTGCTGAGTACCCCGAGGGTTGAGAATCACTCTACTAAACTACACTGCAGGCAGCGTGTCCATTTCCATCAGAGCATTCCTGTTCTTCAGGCCGCCAGTTTAATAAATTCGACAGGCGTCACTGATCAATAGCTTAAAAATATCTCCTGAAATCTTGATTTTATTAGAGAAACGGGAAGAAACAAGGTAGTTGGAGCAATGCCAGAGTGGCACATAAAGTATTAATCCGGGGAAGGTGATCTCAGCTCTCTGGCTCTTTGGGTTTCTGTTTCTATGGACGGCTCTTGCCAGCTCCGATTGCTAGGTTCCTCCCTCAGGATGCCGGGCTTTGGTGTGAATTTCAGTCCTGCTGCGGTTTAGGCTGCCTGTCCAGGCAGGCAAAAGAAGCAGCCATGGACTCTACTTTCCTGTTGCTGGAGTGGAAGTATGGTCCAGTGGTTAGGGCATTGCCTTGAGACTTGTGTTTGGGAGACTTCCTCTGTGACCTTGGGCGAGTCATTTTATTTTTCTTTGCCTCAGTTCCCCCCCCCACCAGTCCATTGTGGATAATAGCCCTGCCCTACCCTGCAGGTGGAAGGGAAAACTGAGGCACGGAGGGGGGAGTAACTCACCCATAGGGGTGATGGGATGGATAAATACAGTACGGATCATGAAGTGCTCACACTATGGAAACGGGGACCAAATAAGTACCTAAAATGCCTAGAATGGAACAAACACCCCCATTGCTGGGAATTGTAGCTACTCCTCTGGATTGTCTAGCAGCAGGGTCTGTGTCTGGAATTTGCTCCCAAGAGTCTAACCAGTGCTCTTGGGCGTGCATCAGATCCACTGGTCTGAGCAAGACTTGGCCAGATCCCTAAGGTGCATCAAACACCCAACGGTGCAGCCCAAGTACCATAAATCCATTTTCTTCTCCTATCAGTCTGGGACAGTTGGAGCAGGTTGGTGTCCCTGGAACAGCTGAGAAAGAGTTGAGCCAGCTTAGACCACTGCTGTTGCTTAGGGGCTGAGGAAGGAGTGAAGGAAGCCTTCTGCTCCATGGAGGAGCTGTGTGAAGAACAGGAGAGGGCTACGTGGGTAGAAGCCTTGTTTCAGATGCATCCCCATCCGCTGCTACTGATTTTGGTGGGGAGGTCAGGCAGGTAGGGGAGAAGTGGCTCCATGCAGTCTGAAAATGGATTGAGCTCTGCATGTCGAGTAGCAAACGGCGTGAAGATCAATGTCTGGGCACTCGCTGTGTGTCTTCCCTTAGCAGAGCATAGTGTTGTCCTGCGAGGCAAAAACTCGAAGAAGAAGATGCAGCTAAATCCGAGCCTGGTGCAACTGGAGGAAACCACGTGGTTGCGTGGTTTCCAGGTGGAATTACTTGTGAAAGGTTGGATCTGCGCTCCTCCAGCCATCTAGCATGGACTGTGTCATTGCAAGCTTCCCATCCGCACTCAGCCGATGGATCCTTCCCCTAGAACGGGACGGGTCACCTCTATGAATGAGCCAAGCCTAGTCCTCGTGGCCCACTCATGATTTAGTCTCCCTGCCAGTGGGGGAGGCTCTACCTGTGCCATGGGCACCTGTCCTACTGCAAGTACGTGCCCTCTTCCAAAGGCAGCAGCTGGTGAAGGCCTGACCGGCGTTGGCCTGCCCGGACTGTGATCTGTTGAGTCAGATACTGAAGGTTCCATGTCCCCTCCTCGACCCCCCATCATCCAGCCCCACCCCTGTTCTCAACAGCTACATAGTTTAGGGGGAGAGACAGCATGTCCCAGGGGGTTCTGCTTCCAGTTCTGCTTCGGACCCACTGAGTGACATCAGGCCCCCTGTCTGTGTCTTCCTCCGCCGCCCCATAGCTGTCTGGTCCATTTAGACTGTGAACTGTCTGGGGTAGGGGCTGTCTCTCACTGCCCGTTCAAGGCCTGGCACATGGGGGCCCTAATCTCATGGGGTCTTCAGGAGATGGAGGGCTTCCAGATCCTGGCCATTCCCAGGCGTGGCCCAGCGCTTTGCTACATAAGAGCTTGGCAGCGATGATGTTGCTAGGGCCATTACACGTCTCCCTTTCTTTCTGCACCTCGGGTGGTATCACCCGGCTCTGTAATTGTCTTGGATTGCAGTGAAGAGTGGAATTAGCTTTTGATGGCTCCTGATTGAACAGAGAGCGGAGCCGCCAGCCGAACAATCCCACCGACAGTGTATGAGAGGGAGCAGGCAGGTGTCTCACAAAGTGGAGCAGTTACCACCTGCAGCCCACACAGATCAGGGCAGGGCAGGCTGGTCGCCTAAGAGGGGGGCATTTCACAGGACTGATTTCCCCGAGGGCCATTTTCTCATTTATACTGAGGGCATTTATACGTCTGTCCCCGTGAAGAGGGAAGTGACATAAGAACGGCCAGACTGGGTCAGCCCAAAGGCCCATCCAGCCCAGTGTCCTGTCTTCTGACTGTGGCCAGTGCCAGGTGCCCCAGAGGGACTGAACAGAACAGGGAATCACCCAGTGATCCATCCTCTCTCACCCATTCCCGGCTTCTGGCAAACATGCTGCTTGCGCAGTGTCTGTACTGGAAATGAGAATCCGATCCTGACATTTTTGTCAACATTTGCAACCTTCCTGCTGCATTGACAGGGCTTCTGCATTTCTTGCATACGATGGTGTTTATCCCCCTGCTCTTCTCTGCTTGCTTCCTCCGTTGGCTCAGCCGCAAACATCTAACGCAACGGAGGGGACTCCTAACCCCTGAACGGTGCGAAATCCCAGGTTCCTGACTGTGGCTCTGAGCCATTTCCGCTCCTCAGGCCTGGTTTGATCCATCCTCCTGGCATGGCCTCCCTTCAGAGACTTCACTGGCTTCATTTTGCAGGGCTCCCTGCTGCAGTTTCCAATACAGCGACCTCGGCTTGAGTGTGAACGATTTGTTCAAATTGCATGCTGAGTGGGGGTGGGGGGGGGCTGCTGCTGCTGCCTCCCTGAGATGTGTGTATGCAGCTTCAAGCCCAAGGGACCTTCCAGCCCCCCAATCTGATGGGCTGCTGGAAGAGTTCAGCTGCAGAGCTGCAGCTCTCTGCCTCGAAGGTGGGGAGAGGCAGAACGCAGGGGCCTGCTAGGCTGGCGTTTGTGGTGGGGGGGTTCAGGCCTTAGCACAGAGGTGGGTGCAGGCTCAGGACACGGTAACTGAGTTTATTTCAGTTAGTGAAGGTGCACCGAGAAAGCAGGGTACTATGGAGCACTTACAAGCTGGGACTGGCCTTTGGAGCCGACCTTCCCCATCAACCCGACTCTGGGATCTGGTCACTAGCAGGCATGCTACACCCTCCCCGCCTTTGCCACGGAGTTTCCACCAGCCCGGCAAACTATACAGACCTCTCTGCTCCCCTGGCGGAGATGCTTCTCCGGAGGAGGAGGCGCGAACAGAAGCCTTCCCTGGAGTCCTCTAGTGCAACCACCCTGTGGATCTCCTTCACCTGGGAGAGGAAATTCAATAGTGCAGTGCTGGACGCTATGGGAAGCCCTGAGCCGGGGAGCTGTTTGTTCCCCCACGTTTCCACTGAAGTGGGACATGCCAGCCCCAGCCCAGAGAGAAAACATTTGCCCCCTGCATGGCAGGTGAAGAGTAACGAGGCTTTTGGGGGGGGTTCACGCTGCTTTCCCTGCCCTTCATCTGCTTTCTGAGCATTACAGGGGACGCGTTACGGTTCGTTGTCCAAAGCAATCTTAGCGCGGGGCTCTGCCAGGGGCTTGCTGGCTGGGCCTGTCTCTTAAGCCAACGTTTTTCTAAGTGGCCAGCGATCTGGGGTCTCTAGGATTAAGTGGCAGGCTCAGGGAAAAGCAATTAGAGCCGCTCTGCGAGAGAGCAGCTGCCAGGGGGGCCAGGCACTTGGGAGAAAGCGAGGAGCCCTCTCCCATTGATCACCCTCCCTCCCCGGCCCCTTCGCCTGGGCACCATCCACCAAACACTGGATCCGAGGGGGAGGGATGGTTTGATTAATGCTGTGCACTAAGTAAACAGAGGGGACATCCCCCCAGCAAAGGCAGAGCAGTGTTTGTCACTGATAGCGTCCATCAAACTGAAATCGCAGGCAACTTCCCCTGAGACTGTGTCATCTTCTGGAGGGATTAGCTCTGTTATTTCCCTGCGGGCTCTTTCTTCACCCTCCGACCCCCATTGGTGCGTGCATCAAGCCAGCAGCCAGAGAGCTGGCCGCCCCACAGTGATGCTGCTACCCCTTTTGACCCAAGCGATTGGCCAAAGTTATGGGTCTTACAGGTTGTTTTTGCTAGTGATGGATTCAGGTAAATGTCTTGTTTCCCTGAGCACACATGGAACCAAGTAGCAGGAGGGAGTTTCTTTGCTTGCAGCTCCAAGCCTCTTTCAGCCAGCCCTCTGCCCAAAAAGCACTCTCTAGGCTTTTCCCAAGGGTCGTGCCTTCCTTGCTGCTGCCTTCACTGGGGCTGTTTCTCTCCCAGGCATCCCCCCTTCAGCAAACACACCCCACGAGGCCCTTGTGCCCATGTGGTTCTAATTCCTGAGCCTGTGTTGTGGTTTGAGGCCCCCATTGTTGCCTACTTTTGGCCCAAATGAAGGGTGGTGGCTACACTCCGTTGTTCCAATGAGGTTTAGCCCAACCTATCCCAATATTTGACCCCCTTTTCCAATGGATTTGAGCAGGAGGCAGGGGTGCTGTGTAAGGCCCATGCTGCAGTACCTGGGACAGAGTGCACGCCGTGGGCTGAGTTTGCTAGTTCTCTAGTTTTGAAAGAGGCTGAGGTTCACCACCACTAGAGGCAGCAACACACGTGTCTCCTCCAGGAAGGGACTTTGACCAGGAGTCCACTATTAACTAACCCCATAGGAAGAGACAAGAGCAGAGTCTTCCAGATCCTTGACATTCCCAGGGGAGGCCCAGACCTTTGTTCTTGCTGGGGCCATTATATATTGCTGTTGCTGGGGTCTATTCAACAGCTGCTGTGGCCCACCTCAGAGGAGGCTGCATTGCAGTGGTGAACAGTGACCTCACCCCCATGGTTTGCAAAGCCCTGTGGGGATCCTTTGGAAACCCCACTGCCCGAGCCTTTCCCCGCTGCCTTCCCCTTGCCAGAGTCTTTCACGACTGTGCGTGGTGTGATAGACCCAGGCCCGTTGGGAACAGCAGAGTAGTAGACGGGAGATATACTGGCCACTGGATAAGCAGTTTTCTGTTCCTCGAGTGACCAGAGCAGGGGCTGCTCCAGGCTAATGAGAACACCTGGCTCCAATTAACGTGCTAGGAGTCAGGTGAGGCTGTTCAGCACCTGACTCTAATGAAGGCCCCTCTGATGCCGTAAAAGGGCTCGCTCCAGTCAGGCTAGAGGAGGGGGTGGGGTTGAACTGGGAGCAAGAGGTGTGTAAGAAGCTGAGAGTGCAGAGGCAAACTGCTGGAGGACTGAGGAGTACAAGCGTTATCAGACACCAGGAGGAAGGTCCAGTGGTGAGGACACAGAGGGTATTGGGAGGAGGCCATGGGGAAGTAGCCCAGGGAGTTGTAGCTGTCGCGCAGCTGTTTTAGGAGGCACTATAGACAGCTGCAATCCACAGGGCCCTAGGCTGGAACCTGGAGCAGAGGGCCAGCCCAGGTTCCCCCCAGACCTCCCAACTCCTGATCAGACACAGGAGGAATTGACCTGGACTGTGGCTTCTACCAGAGGGGAAGGTCTCTGGGCTTTTTTCTGACCCACAGGGTGAATCTTTGAGGTGAGCAAATCCGCCAGTAAGCACAGGACCCACCAAGGTAGAGGAGGGACATTGTCACAGTAGGTACACACCAGAGTATGGCTGCAGCCTGCCCTTCACTGCAAGGTAGCTACACCTACCCTGCCGGCTGCTGCCAGTGTAGATAAGGCCTCGTGGTAGGGTTGTTCTCTCTCTCTCTCTCGCTCTGTCTCATGCAACATCAAAGCAGCCCTGTTTGGTTGGCGTGTTTTCTGCCGTGGTCTCCTGGCGCTGCCTCTTCCCTTTGATCTCTGCTCCCTTTGCAGAGCTGAATGGAGAAGATGGTGATTTGAAAATAACTCTCCGGGCTGCGCATTGCTGCCTATGCCAGACAAGGCATCTGGGCTTGTCTGTTTGTTTATGCAGCTGGAATAGCTTTACAAGGTCCCTCTCTGACCTGCATGCAGGTTCCAGGGAGGGCAACTGTAGGATCCCACACCAGTGCAGGTCACTGCAGTGCACCCAGCTGACTCAGCCAGTTCTGCCCATACCATGTATGTGCCCTGAGGAGGCAGTGTGGTCCAGTTGCTAGGGCACGGGCCTGGCAGTCAAGGGTTCTGTTCCTGGCTAGACCTGCTTTGGGAACTTGAGTGAATTGTTTGCCCATCTGCAAAATGGGGATAATGAGTCTGACCTGCTTCATAGATGGGGTCGTAAAGGCTTAATCAACTAATGTCAGTAAAGTGCTTTGAGATCCTCAGATGCAAGGTGCAAATTATTACAGGTATGGGTGGGCTAAGCTGGAGGTGATGGGTGAGGGGCAACTGGGGGTAAAGACACTCAAGTCTTGACTGTCTGGGGGGCTGATTCCTCCCTGCCATGCACCTATGCGTGCCCATTAATGACAACTCAAGGCGTGTGGCAGTGGGGAATCAGGAGTGAGGTGAGCCTCATGGCCTCACTCCTTACTGAGTCACAGCAGCTTTATGTGCCAGTGGGATGCCACAGAACCGGAGTCACACCAGGACATCTCCGGCGTGAACCAAGCACACTGCTGAGGCAGGAAGTCAGTGTAAGTTACACAGCTCAGACTCCCTTATATCCGCCTTTGAATTTGGCCCGATGATGGCTCTCTTCCTCGTTCGCAGTGGGGAATTCTGATCTCAGGGATCCCGGTATACCCCATTGATTGCCAGGAAGTGACTCCGGCTTGACGCTGAGATCAGAACCCTGGGCCAGTGGCTGATGCTTCCCCAGGGCCAGGAGGCTGGCTGCTTTCTGCACAGTTGTGTTTTGGGTGTGTGGCTGATTGGGAGTTGGGGCTGGTTTTCCCCCTGCGCTTCCTACCTCTGTAAATCCGCTTTGCTTAAGACCATTGAGAAATCTATAGGGAAATGAATTGATTTTTAGTTCAGAAACATTGATAAAAATGAGGTTTTCTTAAACAAGGAGACAAAAAAAAATCCCAACTGAATTTAAAAATCTATTGTCTGATTTAGGGCCCAGTTCTGCAGCCGCTGAGCACCTTGGCCCTGCCTAGGAAAAACTTCCTTTCTGTAAAAGCAGTCGGACAATGGACCAGGCTGCTGAGGGGGGTTGTGGAAACTCTTTTGCTGGAGGTTTTCAAAAGGAGGCTGGAGCCATCTGTCTTGGACCCAGCAAGTCCTGCATCTTGGCAGGGGGTTGGCCTGGCTGGACCTTGCGGTCCCTGCTGACCCTACGGTGCTATGATCCAGCATAGCACTTAAGCATGTGTTGAACTTCAAGCACATCTAAAGCCCTCCTAGTCAGTAGCACCAGGGACAGGCTGGAAAGGAAGCTCCTACTTCAGCCCTTTGCTAGACTGGGACCAGAGCACTCAGCTCATCTGCAGGATCGAGCATTTAGGGCTCGACCCCAGGCAGGGCCAGTCTGCCCCCACCCCACCAGCTGCACTCAACACCTGGCAGAATTAGGCTCTTAAACTTGCTAGTGACAGCAAAGCGAAGGGTCTGGTTCTCCTCTGAGTGGGAACAAGTCCAGCGCTGTACCCGATTTACACCTCGGGCCCAGGCAAGAGCCCAGGCTCTGAGAGTTTGAGGCTGCAGCTTGGTCCTTGACCTCTTCTTCATCCTTCCCCCCCCCCCCAGCCCCCTCCTTCAGGCCCTTTTCCACCCCCCAGCCCACTCCTTCAGGCCCTCCCCTTATGGCAGCTACTGCCTGGGGTAGAGAGTTCTGACCCCTGGGGTGGAGAGTTCTGACCTCTGGAGCAAAGGAGACCACAAATCAATCACTTTAATCTCCAGCTTAGAATTTCCCGGCTCCTGAGCTGCAGGGAAGTGTCACGTTCAAGGCGGTTTGGCTGTTCGCTGATGCTGTTTATTAGTCTCGCTTAAGCCACCCAGGGCTTCGATGGTGTTTTCCCAGCTGCCCTTCAGCAGCCCTTT
This sequence comes from Gopherus flavomarginatus, assembly GCF_025201925.1. Taxonomy (NCBI): domain Eukaryota; kingdom Metazoa; phylum Chordata; order Testudines; family Testudinidae; genus Gopherus; species Gopherus flavomarginatus. The sequence goes on along the minus strand of NC_066640.1, from coordinate 8,151,982 downwards.
GAACTGAGCAGAGCGAAGCTGCGTGTGTAGATACCCATCAGCTCCATTTGTGGCCACAGCAAAAGGGAGGCGAGGAAGCTGTTTCTACAGCTGTGCGTTCACATGGGGATCGCATCAAAGGGTGACACACAACGTTCACAGGTGGGATCAGAGATGAGCAATAAAATACTTAATTAGAAGCAGGGCTCTGACATTTGGGTTTTACATTTATCTAAAAGGTTGTGGCTCCCCTCATCCACGAACAGCCAAGGGCTTCTGCTGTCAAAGCCGCTTGTGATTTCCATTGTGTGGCTTCATTAATTCACAGACATCAGCCTCTCCTGGACACCTGCCCTCCCGCACAAGCGCCTGTCGGCTTCCGGTTATTGATAAGGGAGCTGGACTGCATGGCAGAGCCCCTAGCGTCTCGGGGCTTACTGTGCTCGACACAGTATGTCTGACAAAAGATAAAAGGAGATGGAGTGGAGTCTGAGACCACCCCACAGGGCTTTGCAACAGTAATTAAGCCTTACCCACACACTGGGTCAGTCTCCTTATCCCCCTTTTATGGAGGGGAAACTGAGGCACAGAGCGGGATCAGGACTTGCCCCAGGCCACCCAGTGAGACCATGGTAGAGTCAGGAACAGAGTCAAACTCTCCTGACCACCTCTCCTGTGCGTTCACTGCTGAACCCTGCTGCTGTCACCGTTACCAACCCTGGGTCAGATTCTCAACTGGTGCAAACCACTGGAGCTCATTGGCGCTCCGGTGAATTACACTGGCTAAAGATCCGTGCCCAGGCTTTTCTTGGGGGTTACGCCAAGGGCCTAAGAGAGGGATTTTCAAAACCTCATGGCTTCCACTTAGGCACCTAGATAAAATAGTTGGATTTCCAAATGCAGAAATGTTGACTCTCTCTAGGCTGCAATTTGACATAGCCGGGGACCCGACGCTCAGCTTCGCCAGTGCAGTGCCACTGACAGGAGCATTGGGACAATAGTCTCGCACCAGACGCATGGGTCCTCCTCAGGCTGCTTAGTGTGCATAAGGCAGATTGGAGCAAGAGAGACTGAGACAGCTCCTTCACCCTCCGGGAAGCCGGGAGGAGGTAGAACATCCAGGCCCCTGGCAGGCCAGGGAGTAGAGATCTGGGTGAAGCTCCTGAAACTCCATTGAAACCCCCTGGCCTGGATTCAGCCCATTGTGTTGAATGGGGTCACAGAGAGCAATCAGTGTGGGTGAGGAAGGGTTCTCAGGGGCAGGTTATCCCATATCTGGGTTTTCTTGCCACTTCCTCTGAAGCATCTGGTGTTGGTCATGGCCCTCAGGTCAGATCACTCCAACCAGGCTGACATTCTTGTGACCCGGCACGCAGCGTTTACAACAGAACGTCACCCCATGCTGCCGCTGGCTGGAGATGTGGCAGTGTCATGGCGTAAAACAGCGTGACGCAAGGACAGTGTGGTCGAGCCCAGAGCTGCAGAACGCCATGAGATTATTGAGTGATGGCTTTAGAATAATAAATGTTGGGTTCTTTTTATTTCCCTTCTGGCTTTTGAGCTGTTTGGGTACCCTGGCGTCACGTTGTCAAGCTTTTCTCTGCAACCACAAGGGCTTGAAACTTACTTTCCCTCTGGAAGCTGAGATTCTCCTGCAATTGCATCATTCCAGCAGCTGGGGCTTTAAGGAAAACACTAGCTAGCATGATAAAATCACAAATAGACTGTGCTGCAATGACTTTTGTGGCTCATAGGGGCTCCTCCCAAGGACCCCAGCTGGGCTTCTGACCCAATTCATCTCACTTCTAGGGGTGTAAGAGACTCCTAGGAGAGTATGACATGGTGCATAGAACGTGGGAAGTGTCCATATTAGTTTTTATAAAAGTTGTATACATTTCTCTGCGGGTTTGGTGGGTATTGCATTGCTGGCTAATCCTGTAGTAACCCAGGCCAGGGGCTGTAGAGAGGAGGAGCAGACCAATACTTCCAATAGCTAATATTGCATGGGTGCCGAAGGCGGCACACGAGCTGATTTTCAGTGGCACTCACACTGCCTGGATCCTGGCCACTGGTCGGGGGGGGGGCTCTGCATTTTAATTTAATTTTAAATAAAGCTTCTTAAACATTTAAAAAACCTTATTTACATACCACAATAGTTTAGTTCTATATTATAGACTTATAGAAAGAGACCTTCTAAAAACATTAAAATGTATGACTGGCACGCGAAACCTTAAATCAGAGTGAATAAATGAAGACTCAGCACCCCACTTCTGAAAGGTTGCCGACCCCTGAGCTAACCACTCACCAGTAATTAAAGGACAAAGCAGAGAGCCTACTGCTTTGAAGTCAAACCTGACCCCCCCCCCGTATACATTTATCTGCGGGTTTCCGCCTTCCCCTTCCCCTGCTCCAGTTTGGAGCAGGTTCAGTGTCTCGGGAAGATTAAGAAACTTTGAATTGGATCGAGGACAGCCTGGGAACTCAGAGTCCCACACTGACTAAGAAAGAGGCTGGCTGAGCCTCAGGCTCAGGGTGGCTGGGCCAAGTGGAACCCACATAAGTAGGCAAGGAGAGTACAGGAATGAGGTGAGATCAGATGCATTTGGAGTCTTATTTTAGCCATTTTCTCGCAGAGTGGGATGTTCCTATGGCTGGAGAAGCCCAGCTCTGCTTGGAAGCTATTCTCTGTCGCTGCGTTGAGCAGCTCTTTAGAGCAGGTAATACAGTTGGGAAGCAGCAGGGGGTGCTGTACCCTGGTGGGCCAGTCAGATGTGGCCTGTCCGGTGGGGGGGTTCACTCAGAGAGAAGGCCTGTCACCTGGGACGAAGTGCCCATGGAGAGAGAGATCCCAGGGGCAGCTCACCCTGACCCATAACACACACGAGCCTGCCTGCCTGCTCATGGCCTTTGGAAGAAGCAAAGACTTAGGATGTTCCCAAGGGGCTGGCACTGCCTGGCCTCCATTGCCTGCTTGTGAAGGACTTTGAACCTCTTTTCGTTCATACCAGTGAGGGGCCTTTTACACAACCGCCATTCCTGCCTACCCGATTATAGGACCCCAGTCCCAGGCGTGCAGGCGTCCCTATAGCCCAAAGCCAGCCCCCCAGGACAGCCAGAAGAGGCATTTTGGTCTGTTGCCCTGGTCGTCTAATCCACACACTTGCAATTACACCTGTCTGGAAATGTGCAATCAAGGCTCCATCCTCCCCTGCCCTGCTGTGTTTGTGATCGCGGAGCCCGGGCTTGAGACATCCCCCCACTGTTCAGAAGCCCCGCTAGCCCGCGGGGACTGATCAAAGAGCCAGGTTTCAACTCCCTGCTCCCCCACTGCATTAAGCCAGAGAAAAGGGGCTTAGGGGGGCTTGTGGGACCAGGTCTTGTCTTCTCTGCCAAGCAGTTTGCAGGCTCAGTGTGTGTGTGTGCATGCTCTCTCACACACACTGACTTGTTTTCATTCACCGACACCCCCCCCCACACACACGGCCAAGCAGCCGTCTAGGAGCAGGATTGCTTTCCCCAGTTGTGTGACGAGACCCCCGGCCTCTTTAATGACTTTACCGTTAGACTTTCACACACCACTTGGGTTTTGTCGCCATTGAAACACTTGCACAGATCCCTCCGCCAATGGCACATCCCCTTCTTTGCCCCCAGAACCGCCACCTCCCAAAGCAATTGGGTCCCGATCCGGAGCAGGGATGGCTGGGTTCCCAGCTCCAGCCCTGCTCGGGGGAGCTGCCCCGGCCTCGATCCCCCAGGCAGGGGAGAACTGTTGCCAAAGCACAAATTCATGTCCATAGGATCAGTCTGTCTTGGGTTTTTCGCCTCAGCTGGGAGTTTGCTAAGGCTTCTTGGGGCGCTGTCCGGAGTGCTGAAATCCTTCTTCGCTTGGGGCATCGAAGCAAGACTTCAAAGGGAGAACAGTACGGAGGCGTTCCCCCATTGCCCCCCAACACCCTGCCTTAGAAACTCGTCTCTTTATGCTATAAGTCTGTGACTTTCAGTGAACCAGAGGGGATTGGGACACTCAGTTCCCATTCATTTGAATGGGAATCAGGAGTCCAGAGCCCTTAGCTTGGAAAATCTCCACCTAGAGCTGATCTCCAGGGATTTTGTGCCTTAAACACTTGGATCCCATATAAATTTTAAAGACTGACTAGATCCCCCCGCACACACACACACCGCTCCCCCTTTAGTGTCATTATTTGTATTCCAGGGGCCCCCAAAGGCTCCAGTGCAGAGAGCTGAATGAACAGACACTACTGCCCCAAATGTATCCGGATAGCACTTCATGACCCCCATTGAGATTGCAGCCCCTTTGCGCTAGGCACTGTACATACACAAAGCAGGAGACATTCCCTGCCTCGGAGAGCTTGCAATCTAAACGGGCAAGACAGACAAAAGGTGGAGGAGAGATGGAGGCCCAGAGTCAGGGAGACACGCCAGTTGTCCTGGGTCCTAATCTGGTGCCTCAGCCATGACACCTCTAAATTGAGATGAGCGGCGCTTCACTCACGGCACAGAGGCTCAGGCAGTCCCCTCTCTGCTAGCAGGGCTGAGCCTGCCTGGGGTGGGCTTTGCTGGCACGTTTGCTGAAGGAAGGGGTTACCTTGAGCAAGAGTCCCTTCAGCGCCTCTCGGAACTCCCTTCTCACCAGGCAGTACAGGATGGGGTTGAGGCAGCTGTTGGTGTGAGCCAGGCACACGGTGATGGGGAAGATATACGCCTGGGTGTTGTAGAAGGCTTCAGTGAAGGGCACCAGGTTGAATTTGATGAAGATGCTCCAGGCCGTTAGGGCTTGGTTGGGGAGCCAGCAGATGAAGAAGGAGAGCACCACGATGGCGACCGATTTGGTGACCCGGGACCTCGTCTTGGGGTTGCTGCTGCTCATTCTCATCCTGCTCAGGAACCGGAGGAGAAGGATGTAGCAGGCCGAGATGATGACCAAGGGGATGACAAAGCCCAGCAGGACCTTCTGGGTCTGGTACAAGCCCAGCAGGAACTGGGGGTCAAGGTCTTTCAGCTCCGGGAACTTGACCAGGCAGAGCTCATCCCCAGAGACCCTGTGGGTGGTGGAGAAGATGGCGTGTGGCAAGGTGGCTAAGGCAGCAAAGAGCCAGATGATGGCACTGGCCACCTTAGCCAGACACCTGGAGGAGGAGCCCCGGTTGGCCTTCAGGGATGACACCACGGAGCAGTAACGAGCCACACTCATGGCAGTGAGGAAGAAGACGCTGGCGTACATATTCATGGCCGAGACTGAGGAGATCAGCTTGCACATCAGCTTGCCGAAGGGCCAGCGGAAATCCAGGGCCGTGTCCACCGCCCAGAAGGGCAAGGTCAGGACAAACTGCAAGTCGGTCACCGCCAGGTTGAGCACGAAGAAGGTGGCGCTGGACATTCTCCGGCGGTGCCTGGAGCCCAAGAGGAAAAACACCAGCAGGTTGCCCAGCACCCCCAGGGTGCAGACGGCGGAGTAGACAATAGCGATAGCGATCCGGGTGGCTTGGGTGCCGTCCGAAGGCAGGAAGGGGACCAGGTCCACCAGGCTGTGATTGGAGACAGTCCTGTTGCCTCCTGCCGGGAGTTTCTCCTCTGGGCTGCAGCAGTTGTGCTCAGACATGCTGGTGCTTGCTCCTCGCCTTCCCTTTCTAAACCAAGGATTGTGCCAGGCTCTGCTTTTCGCTGCTTCCACCAAGTTTCTGCTCCGATCTCTCGGCACCACTCGGTTTTGATCAGCCCGCAGAGAGCCCCCTCCCTGCCACGCATGGCAAGAGCCGGGGAGCAGCAAAACTGCTGCCTGCTCCCCCCAGCTGACTCTTTCCTCTCCTGCTCTGCCGCACACGCTCCCTTGGCAGGGAAACAGCAGGCGAGGATGGTGCAGTGGAGAGGCTCAGACGCGGAAAGGGGTTGGGAGGGGAGAGGAATCGCAGTGTGAGCAGCAGCAATATTAAGGTGACTTTTACCAATGTCCCCAGTGGGACGATCACCGTATTTCTTCTTGGCACTACAGCGGTGCCCAGACCCCCCGACTCGGCATCAGCATCTCACTGTGTTTGACGCCACCCAGACGTGTAATCAAATGACACGCCTTGCTTGAAACGGGGGGGAAACTGAGGCACGGAGCCGGGAACTGAGCTGCCGGGTGACCTTGGACAAAGGGCTTCCCCTCCTGCCTTTGTCTATATAGACTGTGAGCTCCTTGGGGTGGGGACAGTCTCTCACTGTGTGTCTGGGCAGCACCTGGTACCCCAGGGTCCATACCACCTCTGGGTGCTACTGGAATATACCTGGTAATAATTTGACTATCTGTGGTAGGTATCTGGCCCCCCATCACCACCATATCTGAGCTTCTCCCATTCATCAATGCTGTTACCCCCATTGTACTGCGGGGGGACTGGGGGATTAGGGGATGCACCCAAGGACACAAAGGACAGTTGTGGCAAAGCAGGGCTTGAACTTGTGTCTCCTGAGCTCTAGGCTAGCTCAGCCCTAACCCCTTGCTCATCTCACGAAGGGCAACAGCAAGGTGGCAAACAGTCGTATATGACAGGCGGGTCCCGTTTCACACCCACTTTGCGCTGGTGATAATTCAAGTTTGCAGGGCAGCGGAGAATCTTTATTGTTCCTTCCACACTCACTTAACTTATTCCTGATTTACAGCAGCGAGGGAAGACTCTGCCCCTGAGGTTTGACCTCTCTACCCTACTGATCAGCCAGTGTCATCTTCAAACAACCCTTGGAAGCGAGCACTGGGGGAGGCATTTCAGTTCTCCAGGCTGGATTTCCAGGGGGGCCAGATCTCCATTTCCAGAGTTCCCCGGTGGTGGCATTAGGAGTCACAATGGGATACAGGGATCTTGCAAGGCTTTTGGACCCAATTTAATCCTCTGAACAAACACACCATCTCCAAAGGAGAGACCCACTTAGCAGATAACCATTGCTATCCCTGCACTTCAAATCCTCTGCTGCCAGATTGAAAACTACGTTCAGTTTCCCCTCTTGCCCTCCTCATTTCACCTGCCAGCTTTCAGCCTGGAGAGGATGACTGCTATTTAATCTTAAATTACACCTTTGTCAAAAGCACATTCCGTGAGCACTGGGGGCATGTCGCTAGCATAGCGGTGACCAGAGCGGGCCCCGAAGCTGCTTACCTGGGTTTGATTCCTAGCCAACATGACAGTGAACGGAGCTGTTTTAAGGTGATCAGTTGTTGTCCGTGACCACTGGAAGTTAATTGACTTAATCTGCAGCCAGGAGAGTTAAGGTGGATATTAGGGGAAAGTTTCTAACTCTCAGGGGCGTCAAGCTCTGGATCAGGCTCCCAAGGGAGGTTGTGGAAGCCCAGCACTGGAGGTTTTTAAGAACAGGTTGGACAAACCCCTGTCAGGGCTGGTCTAGGTTGACTTGGTCCTGCCTCAGCGCAGGGGGTTGGACTAGGTGACCTCAGGAGGTCCCTTTCGGTCCTACATTTCTATGATTCTCTGAGCTACCCTGGCTGGGAGCAGGGGATGCCAAGAAGCCTCGGGTGGCTTCCCCCCATTCCTGGCAGGGAATAGGGAGAAGGGGGTGGGGAAGCCTGTGGGGCAGACAGGGGCCAGCAGGGAGCTGCCAGTGGAGCTGAGACTGGGCTGTCAGTGCCCCACACTGCCCCTCTTAGGTCGGTGGAAACGCTCCAGGTGAGGACACTCACCACCGGCTCAAGGACATGCACTGCCAGTAGTTACTGTGATGGCTGTAAGTCAATCTAATATTGGTTGACTTAGGTTTGTAGTGTGGACATGCCCTCAGGGTCATGAGTTTTCCCTTCAAAGGTGGCTCCATCTCACCCCCCGCCCTGTCCCCCCTACCTCCACCCCGACTCCTCTGTCCCTGCTGGGCCGCACTCTGGTACACTCAGCCAGCTTGCTCCCTGCAACCGGAATACGAACGAACCCCCCCCCCCTGGGCTTCCGCAGCTCAGAACAAAATCAATTACTTGCAAATTGGTGCTCATCCCCCCCCATCCCCCCAATGGGATTGGCAGCCGCTCGTAAGCCTGGCAAAGCGTCCTTGAGCGAGGCTGTAATTTTCGTCCTCGAGCCCTTCTTATCCTGGGCAGTAATTACAGCCCTGGTGGCTGGTGCATTTTAATCAGCCTTTCCCTGACTCCCAGGCTGTGAGAAGTGACTATTGACATTTTTGTACAAAGAGCCTTGGCTGGATACATCCGCTAGCCAGCGCCGTCCGTTGCAAAGGGAGCAAGTTGCAGCTGGAGTGCTCCTTCCACACGGCGCCTCTGCATTAACGTCGTCCTGCCATCCTCACTCGGGCAAAACTTCCGTTGCGCTCTAGGGGGGTCATGCCTGAATAAGAGCAGAGCAAAAAGACCTGACCCTGGGAGCTTCTCATTATTATGGTGGTGCCAAGAGGCCCCCCAACCAAGCTCAGGGTCCCACTTCCCCAGGCGCTGTACAAGCACAGAAGAGGAGGCAGCCCTCCCCTGAAGAGCTGACAATCGCAACAGATCAAGAGGGAAAGTGACTCACCCAGCACAGTAGCAGAGCAGGCACTAGCTCCCTGGTCTGCTGAGTCCCCATCCAGTGCTCTATCCTCTGGACCATGCTGCCTCTCTGGGAGCTCCCGGAGCCTCCACACCCCTCCTTGACTCTGGGAGGCGCTGAGGGGGCTTGGCCCCATGCCTCTGCCATCCCATATGACAGTGCTGGCTCTGAGTCAGCTGCTCTGCTCAGCCCCTGCTCCAGCCATTTCCTTTCAGGATGCTGATTGATGCCTGGGGAAACTGAGGCTCAGGCCAAAAGCAAGGCAGGGCTGCAAACACGTAGAGCTGTTCCCTGGAGCGCAGGCCCCAGGGAGCTGCCAGCCCGGGAACGTGCTCACCCAGGGTGCAGGAATCAGGCAGGAACACTGTGTGTGGCTCAGGGACAGAAGCCTAGATCCTCAAAGTATTTAGACTCCTAACAGCCTCATGACCCTTTGAGGATTGGGAGCCAGATTGGGTGGAGCTCTGCTCTGCCTTCTTCCCCACTGATCCAACTTCTCTCAGCCCGTGACTGCCCTGCTCAACTTCTGCTGCGACATCAAGGCCAAATCCCTAGGGTCCTTACTCAGTTTGCACATTACCTTTGCCCTTAAGGGGAGTTTGCCCAAGCACGGGACTTCAGGATCTGCCCCTTGCCACGCGCAGCCACTGAAATGCTGCCACTTCTGAGGTGGAGAGGAGAGAGGAAGTCAACTGGCTACCCCCTGGCAGGAAGTGGAGGGGAAATGTGGGTTAAGGACACCAGGGTAAATCCATAACAATGCCCAGCCCCAATTCCCTGCCCGCCAGTAATTTGCTCCCTCTCCTCCCCACGTTCTCGTGGCCTGTTTGCCCACACCCTAATAGGGAGAACCAGCCTTGCACTCTTCTCTCTCGATGCCAGTTAGGAGCTCAAGGTGTCTGTGGCAAACTCCATCTATCTATCAGGCATCAAAGGGTAAAAGCCCCACCCCCCATCCCAGCCGTGGTATCTCACAGCCCCTCCTCACACCATGTCCCCCTGAGTTCTGCCCATGTTGTGGTCAAGACCTCATCTGATGAAAGCTGAGTGCAGAAGAACAAGGCATTGGCCCAGCAAGGCTGAGGTCTGTCTCCAGCCAGGGCCCAGGCCTAGTGCTAGGAGGGAAGGGAAAGGCTTCTCTTGGTACAGTGGGCTGAAGGCTGCATGTAATGAAGGAGACGCTGTGCCCCGAAGTGTGTGGTTAGGTTACCTGGGGAGGGAGTGTGTCCAATGGCCAGAGCGATGGAGATGCTGCTACTTCCCAGCTTCACTTTTCTAGAACATCGCGACCCAAAGGCTCCCCGAGCAGCATGCAGCCTGCACTGGCAGAACTCCTGCCCCCTCTGCCGGAATGCGGCCACCTCTGGGCTGCCCCACCTGCTTCTCCAGAGGGGGGCGGAGGAATCCCTTCTTGGCCAGTGGAGCGTGGCCATGATCCAGTGTAGAATGGGGCTGGGATGCCCGGCTTCGCCCCTTCGCAGCTGGACAAGTGGCAACACGGATACCTGGGCACCACGTTTGTCCTCTGCTCATAATGTCCATCTTTGCCCTCCTGCAGACCCCTGGCCCTTTGAAGTGCAGAGGGGCCAGCTTCTCTCTGCCAGCACAAGTGCCCCCCAGGAGGACCTGATTAAAGAGCAAGGTGACAGCTGGGGCTAATCATGAGTGGAACACAGGTGTGAATGGGGAGGGGCCTTTACGAGGAATGGCAGGAGGGCTCTGGGGGAGGCTGAGGACAGCAAAGCAGCACAGGGGTAAGTCTGCTGCCCGTCCTGAGCCGGAGAGCCAGGGCCGGGAGGCAGGAGAGGGCTGAGGGCCTTAGATCAGCGGTGGTGCTACTCTGCCAACCTTGGAAGCCAGGAAGATGCTTGGAAGGTCTCCTGTGGGGAAGGCTGGGGCGGCCGTGCTGCTGAAAGGGCAGGTGAGTCTGGACGGTGCAGAAGATGCTGGAGCAGGGGTGTGCGGCATGATGTGGGACTGTGTTTTGGGACTGCCCCAGACCAGGTGCACCGTGCGGGGAATAAATACAACGCGAATTGGGCTTTCCAGGACGCTGGTCTGTTTATGGGATAATCAGCTGGCTCCGGGTAGGGTCCTACTGGACCCAAGAGAACTTGTGGTGGAGTCTCTAAGAGTGGGTTGACACGGCCATTAACAACAGAGGTGGGAGGGTCCCAGAGCTCTGGCTGCAGCCGCAGCCCAAGCATCTGCACCCGTTGGCCGAGCCCTGCATGCCCGAGGCAGCTGGCACGGGCCAGCCGCAGGTGGCTGATTGCAGTGTAGACACACCCTATAAGACCAAACCTAAGAGCCCTGGAGACTGAATCTTCTGGTTATGTTCTGGCCCGGCCCTGCCCTGGGGGCAGAGGAGAGTCAGCCAGCAATGGGGGGGACTTGGACCGCTGCCCTCTAGGAACGAAGGGGACGTGCCTGCAGTGCCCCCTTCTGCCCCTGCCCCGACGCTCTGCTGAGCGGTGGTTGCATTTGTGACACACGCACCTGCCCAGCCCATGAACCTCCGCTGGGATTTGCAGCCAGGTCTCCAGCAAGGAAAGGCGACACCTCCTTATTCTCACTTTGCCCCCCCCACCTCTGTACCTGCCCCCTCCTCCTTCAGTCCCACGGGTCTGCCACTCCCACGGTCCATATGCCCTCTGCTCCCTCCGCCCAGGAAGTGCTACCAGGCCCCTGCTTTGTTGTTCAGCCAGCCACAACCGTATGGTCCTGGACACATTTATCCGGCCCTGCCAGGGTATCCCTCCCCCAGCTGCTCGCCTCTCCCTGGCATTAGTCTTACCCCTTGCCCTGCCCCCCCCCAGTTCTGCGCTAGCTCTCTCCTGCGGCTCCCCCATCCATGAGTGAGTGCCAAAGGGGACAACGTAAAGCCGTGCGGGCACTGGTGGAGCGGGAAGCCGGGCCAGCGTTTCCTCCTTGCTACAAGGGAATCTGCAGGAGGCGGGAGCCCCCTTCCCACGGTGCCCTGCCCGCCCCCCACAGGGCTGATTTTTTGGAGGCTCTGCAGCTCCCATTGACTTGGGTGCTCAGCATGTCTGAAAATCTGGTCACAGGGAGAGTGCAGGGGAAGTGTCCTTGGGGGGGGAGGGTGGAAAGTCGCGGGCACTTGGGTGCTGGCCTTTGGCCATCCCAGTGTTGGCCAACCCCACACACCTTCCTGGTTCCACCTCAGCCAAACTCCACAGCTCTTTCTTCCAAAATAGTTTATTAGGAGACGAAAACTCAGGCTTAAAAAAAAAATCCGCCCCCCCCACCCCAAACACAGAGAAACACCGAATATCCCAGCATCCCCTGCCAGGCCCCTCCTGGCCATGTGGGCCCCCCCTGGAGAGAATCGCAGCATGTGCCCCACTCTAGCCAGGGACACAGGCTGCTCTGGCACCAGCTGGATTTCGCAGGCCTCGCTCTGGAGAAGGGCTCTGAGGCCCCAGGCGGGGTCAGTCCCCACCACCTCAGGTGTTCTCCCTATGCCTCCCTCTCTGATATTAGCCTGGGGAACAGGGTCCCCAAGGGAAGTGGGGGAGGCACCTAGGCAGGGCTCACACTGCCTTGCTTAGGGGGTTCAGTTCCAGCATCTTAGCACTGGTGTCCCGTCGATTGTCGGGGGCCCTGTGCCCATGACCTCCAGCAGTCTCTCTCTCTCTCACACGTACAGCTCCAGACGCTCCACCTCTGCCTGGCGGCTAAGCCGGATCCCAGCATGGGGCTTGGTGCATCGCAGCTGTCAGGCGTGGTCAGTGCTGCCTCGCTGAACTCAGAAGCGAGCTCCTGGCTCCTGAGGGGTTGTGCCCGCCCCCCAGCTGTGCCTAGCCATTTCAACTCCCCACCCCATCCTCTCCGTGCACCCCAGGAGAGGCAGTGCTAGGAGCCGGCAGAGCCTGAGCTCCCTAGCCAGTGTCCCCGGGGCCTGCCTTGAGTATTAACCAGCTCCGCACACGCTGGGGAGAGCAACCCATGGCTTTCCAGCCCTTCCCCTTCCCTTTTCACCAAGGGCCCCAGGTCCCCCTTGCGCCTCTCTCAGACAGGATCAGATCCCATTTGGAAACTGCACGGACCCCTTCCCCGCTGCCTCTGGATCCCCCTGCTCCCCCCAGCCGCTCCAGGCTGCCCAGATGCCTGCAGAGTGGAGCTGCAGGGCGGTCTGGTTTCCGCCTTTGAGGTGATTTTGGGGCTACGCACCCAGAGGCCACATGCCGTGGGGCCGGGAGGGACCGACCCTTCCTTTCCGCGGAGCAGCCTGTGCCTGGGCGGCTCTGTGCAGGTCCCCACCTTCCCTCCTCAAGCCGAGGGAGCACAGAGAAGAGACTCGAATGTGGGGCTGGACGGGCAGCGCTGGGATAAATGTCTCCAGTCCCAGACGGGTGTCACCAAAAGGGGGAAAGGGGCAGTAAAGGAAGGAGAAATGTCAGACAATTAGCAGAGAAACCTCCCAGTCCATGGAATCCACAGGGGACCTGGCGGGAGCCCCGTGTTTAGGCAGCGACCGTACCCCAACCCGGGGTGGGGGGCGGGGGTGGAAGGCTGGATGGGGGCTGGAGAGTCTTGTTCCCCTGCAGCTCTGGCCTGGGTGAAACGGCAGCTGCCCAGGGGCCAGGCTCCCCTCCCCTGTGAATGCTGGAGCCTCCGAGGAGCCAGCTGCCCCCGCTCTTTTTACCCCCCTTCTCTCTCACTCGTTCACCACATGTGCTCTGCTCCCCTGCCCCCGGGCAGGCCCCCAGGGCAGCACTCCCGTCGGTGCCCCCCTGCCCCGGCTGGGGTCCTGGCCAGCGGTGCCCAGCCCTCCTGCTCATGTCGTCGCTGGCCGGGCTTGGGGGAGACGGCCGGGGGCGTTCACAGCTCCTCGGCCGGCTCCAGCTGCACCTGGCTGGGCTGGCTGGGCTCTGTCCAGGCCAGCGAGGCCGCGACGGGGCCGTCGTGACTCAGCCCCTCCAAGTCCGAGTGTCCGTCCTGCGGCAGGGCCCCCGTCCCGTTGGCCTGTGGAGCCTCTGCCTGGGGCCTGCTGGCGAGCACGTGGCTGCTGAGGAATTTGCGGAGGACGCTCTGGGCCTCGCCGGCGTACTCCGTCCACACGGGATTCTCCGGCTCCTGGGGGCTCTCGGCGGCATCCTTCCTCAGGGCATAGACCACCCGGGAGGAGGCATCGTTATGGAGAGACCTGGAGAACACTGCCACGGGGTGGCGGAGGGGGGACAATCAGTGAGGTGTCTCCCAGCGCCAGCCGCCCAGCACCAGGCCCCTCTCCCCACCCTTCCCCCACATGTTGTGAGAATCATTCTGCACCTGATCGTTCTTTATGGGGCACGGAAATTGCTCCGCCCAGCACTGCCAGGCAGCCACCTCTGGGGTGGAACTGGACAGCTGCATAACAGCATATGGCAGTGCTGCCTCGGCATCACATTCTCCTGGTGCTGAAGTGCAGCCACCTCTGGGGTGGAACCGGACAGCGTAATAGCATATGACAATGGTGCCCTGGGATCGCGTTCTCCCTGCATTGAAATGCAGCCACCTCTGGGGTGGAACTGGACAGCTGCATAATAGTATACGGCAATGCTGCCTCGGGATCGCGTTTCCCCCACTGCTGAAATGCAGCCACCTCTGGGGTGCAACGCGGCGACTGTTTAACAGCTCACAGCAGCCCCGCAGTGCTCTGTGGGCCCAGAAATGAAAAAGAACCAATGTCTAGTGAAAGCTCCATGGGGCATTTAGGAAGTCAGGTTGGCATTCCGACTGCAAAAAAAAAAGTGCCAGGGGAATTTTTGTTAAACCAAATTTTAATGTAAAGCCCTTGGGTTTTACTTTGATTGGGAAGTCAGCAGCTTCCCAGCCCAGCCCCTGAATGGCGGGGGCGGGGGTACTGCCTGTGGACAAGGGTTTCGCTTTAGCCCTGCTTACCCCTCCACCGATGTCGTCTCACGTCAGTATCCTCCTGGTGTTACATACTGGGAAACTGAGGCACGGACATGAGGACAGTGCCTTGGTCACCCAGTGAGTCATGGCAGAGCTGGGCTTGAAAGCAGCTGTCCTGTTGCCCAGACCTTAACCACAACACTGTCCACTGCCAGTGGGTCTGGGCAGGACCCCTCAGCTCCCAGGTAGCAGCCGGCATGTTGTGGACCCCTGGACTCCCACTGCATTCTGCACATTACCAGCACATACCTCTCACCGGCCCAAAGTCACCTTCCTGCTCCGCTTGATTGGGGGTGAAGGGGCTGATGGAGGGGAAGACGATCAGGGCAAAGGAGAGCAGCAGCACCTGCGAGCCACAGGGAGAGAGACATCAGCTGGCCCCCCGGATAGTCACGGTCTCCTGGCCCCCCTGCCTGTGGGTTGTGGGGGCAAGAGGAGGGGAACTTGGGTACTAGCCAGAGGACCTACTTCAACTTCCCTAGAGACACTGGGAGCAGATCATGAGTCTGTGTCTGTCTGTCTTCCATCACCATTCATACCCTAATGTCTATCTGTCTGTCTGTCCGTCCATCCCCATCCTCAGTCTGTCTATACATCCATCTTCATCCATACCCCTCTGTCTGTCTGTGTGTCCATCCATCATCCATTCATCCCCATTCATACCCCAATGTCTGCCTATCTGTCTGTCCATCCCCATCCTCAGTCTGTCTATCCGTCCATCCATCCCCATTCACACCCCAATGTTTGCCTGTCTGTCTGTCCGTCCATCCCCATCCTCAGTCTGTCTATCCGTCCATCCATCCCCATTCATACCCCAATGTCTGTCTGTCTGTCCATCCCCAGCCTCAGTCTGTCTATCTATCTATCCATCCCCATTAATATCCCTCTGTCTGTCCATCCATCCATCCCCATACATACCCCAATGTCTGCCTGTCTGTCCATCCATCCATCCCCATCCTCAGTCTGTCTATCCGTCCATCCATCCCCATTCATATCCCTCTGTCTGTCCATCCATCCATCCATCCCTATTCATACCCCAATGTCTGTCTGTCTGTCTGTCCATCCCCAGCCTCAGTCTGTCTACCCATCTATCCATCCCCATTCATATCCCTCTGTCTGTCCATCCATCCATCCCCATTCATACCCCAATGTCTGTCTGTCCATCCATACCCCCAATGTCTATCTGTCCATCTATCCCTATTCATACCCCTCTGTCTGTCTGTCCATACATCCCCATTCATACCTCTCTGTCTCGCTCTCTTTCTATCCCCGTTCATCCCACTTCTCTCTGACTCTCTATCGGCCCCATACACTCTGTGATGTTTGTCTGCCCACCTGTCCATCTACCCTTCCTTGCCTGTGCCTGTTCCTGTGGTATCGGAGCGCCATCCTGTGGTCAGCAGCAGTGGGGTGGGGAAAGCTCCACGGAGCCAGACCATGCCGGAGCCCACCCCCAGCACAGAGGCAATGGCAGAGCCGGGGGTGCTGCCAGTGCAGCCCCCAGCTGCTGCTGTGCTGTACCTCCCCCCCAGGAATAGGGGTCTCGTGGCTACATGGAGGCAGTGGGGGGAAGGGAGATGGAGAGGGCCCAGGAAGTCTTACCCAGCAGAGCCCCCTCCCTCCCCTTGCCCAGGCCCAGCCCCCCTTGGGGGCATCAGCAGAGAAGGGGGCAAATGGAAAGAGATCTCCACGCACTGCGATGCAGGTCCCCGTCTGGGCAGCTTTGTTAGTCGACTGCACCACGAGGGTCTGGAGTTTCCTCAGTTGCTCCAGGAGGGACCTGGACGCAGAAAAGACCCAGTCAGAGGCAAGCACTGAATGGGGGGCATTGCACCCCTCCGTGGGGCTCCTGGGGCAGACCCATCCCTCGGGCAGTTAGAACTAGAGAGTGGCATGGACAGGCTGAAGTGGGTGACTTGTGCTAAGTGCAGGGAGCCAGTCTGCCCTGATGGCCGAGGTGGGAGCTAGCAGAGCCATCTCCAGGCGGGATCTGGGCAGCTTGCACTTCCAGGGGGGCTGGGGGAGGCATCCCCTGGGCTCTCTTTGCAGCCGGATCACCCGGTTATTCAGGTTAAGGGGGAGACAGCCAGTGCCCCCATCCCGCCCGCTGCAGGGAGCTGGGACTCACGAATTCTGCTTCTCCAGGTGCAGCACTTTTCTTTGCAGTTCTTGGTTCTGCGCCGTGCAGGCCGACATCCTGGGGGGAAAACCAGGGGGAGGTGTGAGCCGGTGGGGGGCTGAGACGGGAAAGGGGGCAGAGATACGAAGTGGGATGGGGGCAGAGACGGCTCCGTGGGGCAGGGCTGGGTGGGAACTAGGTAGGGACATGAAGCAGGTTCCCCCTCGAGCCTGCACCGCCCACATCCCAGCCCAGGGGCATTCTGCCCCCGTGGCCCAGCGGTAAATGACTGCACGAGGTGCAGGGCACCGGGGATTGGGGCCCAGAGCCAGCCAGCTCCAGCCTGAGGCAGGCAGCTCCTGCTCGGCTGTGTGGAGAGAGCGGCTGGGGTCTCACCGGCTCTCCAGGCCGTCGATATATTCCTTCTTCTTCTTCCGGCTTTCCTGAGCCGACTGCTTATTGCGGATCTTCCTACGGATCTTCTTCAGCACCCGCTCCTCGTACTGCCAGAGAGAAGGGCAGAGCCCGGACCGTGGCGCTGGGGGTGGGACTCCCTGACTGGGGTCCTTCCTAGCCCACAGCCCATCACTCTGTGGCCCTGCAGAATAGATACTACTGTGCACCTCTCACTGGGGGGGCTGGAATGCTCTGCAGGGAGCAGTTACCTGATCCCCTCCCCAAGATGGGAAACTGAGGCCCCAAGAAGGGAGGGGACCTGCTCAAGGCCCCCTCAGTGGATAGGACCCAGGAGTTCTGACGCTAACCAAACTCCCTCGGCTGAGATGGCCCAGTGGGAGCACAGGTTCCGGGGATGGTGAACAAGCCGGCCCCGTCGCTCTCCCTCCCCTAGCCCCACAGGGCTGATCTCTCCTGTGTGAACAACCCGCTTCCCCCAGGGCCTAGGCATCCACCCAGACCCATCCTACAAGCCACCCCCGTGGCCCATTCACTGTCCCTCGCCCCCACCCAGGCTCTGCCGCTGGGGTCCAATTCAACCCTGGGGTGAGTGAGTACCACCACACCCCTGGAGTCGGTGGCATGGCCATGGCCTACACCAGGCCTAGATTTGGTCCAGGAGCCAACAGCAGGCCAGAACCTATGGCTGTGTCCACAATGATCCCAGCAGGGACCCCTGTCCCATGGGCCCTCCATGCCCCCAACCCCCTCCACACCTACCCCGCTGGCTCTCCATGCACTGGAAGGATAAGGCTCAGCTGTAAAGGTGACCCCGGGGGATCCTGTCCCTTGGCCTCTCCTTACCTTGGTGAGGGGCAGCTGGGTGGGCAGCGTGACCCCCTCCTTGGCCAGCAGCTTCTTCTCGTCCTCTGTCAGCACCAGTTCCTGGCAGTGCCCATGACTTTGTCTCAGCAGCGCTGGGGTCATCAGCTGCTGCTGCTGCTGCGTCAATGGCACCAATTTGTTACCCCTGGAAGCACCTTGCCCCCTGCCCCCACCCCGGTGCTGCTCCAAAAGCCCAGCCACACGGACATTCTACTCGCTGGGGGGACCATCCCAGGGGGTAGGGCAAGCCCACCTGACCCCTCTGCAGACCTCCAAGTGAACCTGCTAATGAACTCCTAATTAACACACACTTGGCCCAGTTGGCCATTTCCCTGCAGCTCACGCTGTGGTGTACAACAGATGCCCCGCTCTGCTCTGGGGAGATTTTACATGCCTTTGCGCGGGTGCAAATGACTGCGCAAGGTGCAGGACAAGAGAGAATCGAGCTCTTTGGGCCTGACCTCCTGCAATCCAGTAATTACAGAGCAAATGGGTAAGGATGGATGGAGAGTGGATGTGAATGGATAGATGGAAGTATAGAGGGACAGGTGGATGGATGGAGGCTATAGAGAGATGGATAGATGGATACAGTGAGATTGGGGAGGATGGATGGACAGTGGGTGGGAACGGGTGAACAGGTGGATGGATGGAGAGTAGATGGGAATGGGTGGATGGATGGACACGAGGGATGGATGGATAGTGGGTGGGGACAGGTGGACAGATGGATGGACAGATGGATGGACGGGGAGATGGGGGGACAGGCGGATGGATGGATGGGGGGATTGATGGAGAGTAGATGGGGTGGATGGATGGATGGGGGACAGTGGGACAGGTGAATTGATAGTGGATGGGGATGGGTGGACAGATGGATTGATGGATGGATGGACAGATGGGTGGACAGGTGGATGGAGAGGGGGATGGATAGTGGGGACGGGTGGACAGGTAGATGGATGGAGAGTGGACGGGAATGGATGGATGGATAGATGGAAAGGAGCACAAGGGGATGGAGGGGGGATGGATAGTGGGTGGGGATGGGTAGACGGATGGATGGACGGAAGGACAAGTGGATGGAGGAAGGATGGATAGTGGGTTGGGATGGATGGACAGGTGGATGGATGGATGAATGGATGGATGGACAGACAGGTGGACAGGTGGATGGATGGGGGGATGGATAGTGAGTTGGGATGGGTGGACAGGTGGATGGATGGAGAGTGCCTGGGGATGGGCAGGTGGAATGCAAGGCCCTCACCATCTCACAGCTGCTGGACAGCAGCAGGTCCTTCACTGTCAGGGTGCAGGAAGCGGCGATCTGAGCGGGAGCAGGCAGGTCGTGACTCTTCTCTGAGAAAAAACCAGGATTCCACATGTCTGGGATGAAGGCCAAGGGGAGACAGGGAATCGGTGTGATCAATGCCCTGGGCCAGCTGAGCAGCTTCTTGTTTGGGGTGTCTGGGCCCCAATCCACTCCACCCCCTGAGTCCCCTGCAGGACTCCCCCTCGCTGGATTCCTGCTGGGCCTGAGGCCCCTGCTTGGCCCCTGGGCAGAAAGGGGGTGAAATGCCCCCGAGCCGGACTCCTCCCGCGCCTCGTGGGAGCGACTCACCACGCAACACGGGGTGGAGGCTGGCGGAGCATCAGGCCCTGAGTGTGCAGCTGAGCCTGGGACTTGGGGCTCCAGCTGCCGGACCCCCCCTGCCCAGCTCCCCCTAACCTGCTCTGGCTGCAGGTCCCCGCTGTGCCGGGGATGGCTGCAACCAGCGGGATTTACCGCCATCTGCTGGTGACTCGGGGTTTTACCGGAAAGAGCCACTCGCGCTGCAGTTCCACGCGGGACGGGCCTGTGTGCTCGGGAAGGACCGCTCAGCCCCCACGCACAAGCTGCGTGCGCACCCCTCTGGGCCCCTCTGCCCCCTCCAGCTCTGCACCCCAGGATCCCCGCCAAGTCCCCTCCCAGCTCCCTTCACCCCGGGCTCCCCACTGACCCCCCCAGCTCTGCACCCCAGGCTCCCTGCGGAGTCCACTCCCAGCTCCCTTCACCCCGGGCTCCCCACTGACCCCCCCAGCTCTGCACCCCAGGCTCCCCGCGGAGTCCACTCCCAGCTCCCTTCACCCCGGGCTCCCCACTGACACCCCCAGAGCTGCACCCCAGGATCCCCGCCAAGTCCCCTCCCAGCTCCCTTCACCCCGGGCTCCCCACTGACCCCCCCAGCTCTGCACCCCAGGCTCCCTGCGGAGTCCACTCCCAGCTCCCTTCACCCCGGGCTCCCCACTGACCCCCCCAGCTCTGCACCCCAGGCTCCCTGCGGAGTCCACTCCCAGCTCCCTTCACGCCGGGCTCCCCACTGACCCCCCCAGCTCTGCACCCCAGGCTCCCCGCGGAGTCCACTCCCAGCTCCCTTCACCCCGGGCTCCCCACTGACACCCCCAGAGCTGCACCCCAGGCTCCCCGCTGACCCCCCCAGCTCCCTTCACCCCAGGCTCCCCATTGACCCCCCCAGCTCCCTTCACCCCAGGCTCCCCGCTGACCCCCCTCAGCTCCCTTCACCCCGGGATCCCTACTGACCCCCCCAGCTCTGCACCCCAGGCTCCCTGCTGAGCCCCTGCTCCAGCTCCACACCTGAACTCACCAAGGTCTATGGAGACTTCAGCCTCCCGCAGGTCAGCCCGAGGCAGGCTGGGAGCGGGCTGGGCCTGGGAGGCCTCCTGGTAGGGGTACGCCGGCTCACCGGGCCCTGGGCTGCCTGTGGGCACGTAGTGCTGGGGGCTGTCGAGCTGGTCTGAGTTCGGGTCCTCGGAGATGCCACTGTCGCTGGCTGCAGGGGACCAGATCGGGGAGTCAGACCCAGAGTCCCCTGAGCCCAGGATGGAGCTGAGGAAATCCTCGTTCTCCTGGGCACCGGGCAGCTGCTGGAGGAGAGACAGAAATGAGACCAGGCCATGAGTCACCCACGGGAGGGGGAAGCAGGGCATGGATGGAGGGCATCGGCTTGCCCATGGGCACGCCCTGCCAGAGCGTGAACCAACTGGGGGTGGGAGTGGGGCTGGGACTGAGGTTCCCGGCACTAGTGCATGGGGTGGGGATCCCAGTGCACCCAGGGGAAGGGGTGGGGATCCCTGTGCACCCGGGGGAGGGGGTGGGGTCGGCCTCCCCCCCCCGGCACTAGTGCACTGCACTGGGCAGATTCGTCAGTGACTTCTTGGCCTTCCAGGCAGAGGGGTCCCTGGGGAACCCCTGGTTGGGAGACCAGGCTGGCGTTTCCCTCGTGTGCCCCTGCCTTCTCCCGCTGGCCCCGGCTCGGGTGGCGGGGGGACTCACACTCTGCTCTGACCCAGGCCAGCCAGCCGTGTGGCCCCCAAACTCCACGTTCCGGAGGATCCCGTCCTGTCGGTCAAAGAGCAGGTCCAGCAGCTCCAGGCTGTCGATGCTGCCCATTTGGCAGCTGGAGGCCATGTCTGCTAGGGAAGAGACACACCTTAAGGCCAGGCCAGCTCCCTGGGCACCCTGGGGTGCAGAAGTGGGGATGGTCTCAGCGGAGAGCTTGGGGTGCATAGACCTGGGGGGGCTCAGTGAGGAGCCCGGGGTGCAGAGCTGGGGGAGGTCAGTGGGGAGCCTGGGGTGAAGGGAGCTGGGGGGGTCAGTGGGGAGCTGGGGGTGCAGAGACCTGGTGGAGGGGCTCAGTGGGGAGCCTGGGGTGCAGAGAGATGAAGGGGGCTCAGCAGGGAGCCTGGGGTGCAGAGAGATGAGGGGGGCTCAGCAGGGAGCCTGGGATGCAGAGCTGGGGGGGCTCAGCAGGGAGCTCAGGGTGCAGAGACCCGGGAAGGCTCAGCAGGGAGCCTGGGGTGCAGAGAGCTGAGGGGGGCTCAGCAGGGAGCCCAGGGAGCAGAGCTGGGGGGGCTCCGCAGAGAGCCTGGATGCAGAGCTGAGCGGGGGCCTCAGTGATATAGTGAGACCTGGGACGGGAGGGTGAATCCCTCCTGCCCTGCCTCCCCTGGGGAATAATCTCCCCACCAGCTCCTCTTCCCTCTGCTTCATCAGCTCGTTGCCTGGCATGTGCCGTGTCCCCCCAGCCTTGGGATGGGGATCCCCTCCCCCGCCAGCCCTGCCCCCAGGCCTGGAAGTGGGGACGGAGTCCAAGGGGAGGGGGGAACATTCAGGTGCTTTCCCCTTCCCTCAGCCTTGGCCATGGAGCCTAACCAGGCCTCGCGGCTGGGTTTATTGCCTCTTCCTAGAATCTCCCCCCCCCCCCCCCGGCCCCCGCTGAGCCTGACTGGAGCCACATTTACTACTGGACCCTGGACCTCCAGCTTTTCTCGCCATCTGACTCGCTGCGTCCGCCCTGGCTGTCTCCAGCAGCGCCTCCTGCTGGGCGGGACCAACATTACAGTGTTTGCCCGGGGGCTGGCCCTGGGCGGCTCCCTCGAGGCCCACGCTTAGGGAAAGACAGGCCACTATTTCCCAAGGGAATGAGTGATTCTGGGGGGTTGACTTAAGTCACCATAAAGGGAGCTGCTTTTCACCTGCCCCTCTGACTGTCGGGCCCTTTAAAGTGTCTCAGGTTGGGCACCCAAAGTTGCTAGTCGCTGCTGAAAATCTTGGCTGTTGTGTAGACACAAAGAAGTGTGTGTGCAGGGGGTGTCTTTGTGTGCCTGTGTGCAAATATGTGCACCAGTACCCTTTAATGGAGGGAATCCAAACACCTGCCCTGTGTTTCATAGCCCCTATACTGCCAGCATCTAAGGGAAATTCTCCATTAGCTTAAGAGACAGGAAATGTTGCACAGCTGAGTTCTCTCCCCGTTGCTATGCTGGAGTTCCCAGGGGCTGTGGGGAGCACAGGGACACCCAATAAGTCCTAAGTGGCTATGGTCTGTTCTATTGCTTTGCACTGCTCTGTTGGGCAGAGGTTGGCATTTTGATAGTTCTGAGCATCCCCGCTTCCCCCATCTCTGCCATGCAGGAGGGAGGCTCCTGGGCCAAGCTGGTGACTAATAAAGGTCTCTCCAAACTGCTCCAAGCACGGGGGAGATTAGCTATTCTCCTCCATACAGCAGGTCACTGGAAATGGGCAGATGCCAGACTCCCTCCTGCATGTGCCAACCCCACCTCGTTGAGCCCCCGGAGATGAGGAAATGGTGCTGGCAAGCCCCCAAAGGCCAGTTGTCAGGACACACTGCCGACCTAGAGGAGGTGGCCATGCCAGCCACAGGGAGAGGGCCCTTGGCTGGAGAAAAGTGTCCAAAGCACTTAAATATCCCACCCTCCTGCCTCACGTAGGTGAGAACTTGGCTGGCCTCAGAGAGGCAAAGCAAGAGGACCTGGAACCTGGAGCATCCTTGCAACATCTTGGGCTCTGGCTTGCGCTCGTAGGATAGTCCTCAGCCTGCAGAGCCCTTTCTGGTGGTCCCTGCGGCTGATAGAGACGATGGAGGTGGATAGAGGACTGAGAGTGGGAGGTGTTAGCGGCTGCCTTTTGAAGGTTAAGAGGGGAGGTGACTGGGTGCTGGGCTCACTCAGTGTCCATCTGAAATAATCAGCAACTAATTGTTTCCTGGCAACCGGAACCTCTGAGCTGACTCCTGCCTGAGACTCACTCCACAGCTACAGAGCTAGGTTGATTTCATGGCTGTCCATTTTCTCCTGCCCCATAGCGTGGCCCTCCACAGGGTTCTGGGGCTGCCCTCAGGGTGCACAGGAGGTGGGATCAGGTTGAGTGCCTCTCAGCTGGTACCCCTGCCTCTCTTTTTTAGGCTCCCCTCAGAGAGTCAGAAAACAGCTACTTGACTTTGGGTCCTTCCCCCTCCACTGACAGGAGCTGGCTGACCTAGGGGAGAGGATAGCAGTTGTGAAACTGATCTTACGCTTGATTTTAGCCACATATGCCCCTAACTTGGGCTCCTGTTTCCCTGGTGAAAATCCAGCGCCGAGGGGCTCGCTTCTGTTGTACACCGGGAGGAATTGGAAATCGGTGGAACTGCGCCCACCAGGGCCAGCACAATGACAAAGAGCACCAGGCGCACTGCAGGGCTCCTCCCAGCCTACCCCAGCCTAAAGCAAACTGTGGCCCATTAATTCTTTCTTTCTGCAAACGCAACCCTTGGGCTCTGTAGTAACAGCAATAAGATTTTTCATTCCAAACGTTTTTTCCGATGCCAAACAGCTTTTCCTTGGGAAAGGGCCAATTTTGAAGAAATGTGGGGGCCTTTGTTGAAAAACCTGAAAACATTTCCCGCTTCAGCCACTGAATCATTTTCCTTGGCCACAAACCTAACGGTTTTTGGGTTGGAGTTTGGCTGGCCAAAATGTTTCAGTTTGGCGAAAACTTCAACCGGCAAATCTTGAAAAAGTCTCGTTTTGTTTTCATCTAAATCTTTTGCAGGTACCCAACAAATCAGTTCCCAGCCAGCTGAGCTCTGTAGCTACGCGGCCAGATTTTCAAAAGAGCTCAGCTCTCGTCTAGGTACTTAACTACAGGACAGATACTCCAGATCTTACCCCCCAGCTGCCCCTGTTGTGCTATGAAGGACCAGCTGAGCTCTTGTGAAAATCTGGATGCTTATTTGGCAGCCGTGCTGATTCATTTGTATCATATCACCAAGGACCCATGTCTTGTGAAAATTCTGGCCCTAAGAAACAGACAGGTACCAGCATTAATCACATTTTATAGGCGTCAGACGGATATTCAGTGACCGGATCTGGACTCAGTGCTTATAATGGAGATGCCAAATACCAATATTTGATGGTAAGTTTGAAAAATATAATGGAAAAAACCCACCACCCCAACCCGAGGCAGACCTTCTAAGGTAGCTGCTTGAGTCTGGGTGGGACTAGCAATCGGCAATCGGTTGTTATTAAATCACTCTTTGGCCAGTGGACTTTTCTGTCCCCCTGTCCCGACCTTTGTCCTGTTGTTTGTGTGGCACTGATAGTCAAACGCAGGGCTGCTAGGAAAAGACACCAAAAGGACAGATTTCTGGAGGAATTAGCCCATGGACTTACCTCTGTCTATAACAAAGTCCCACTCCAAGGGCCTCTGCTGATGCAGACAGGGGGTTCCCGGTGAACCCCCGGAATCACTGGTGGCTGGGATGAGTCTTCTCTCTCTCTCTCGGCTTCTCCCCAAAGCTTCTTTCACTCAGTGACAAAGTTTAAATTCCAGCTGAGCAGAAATAGCGTCAAGGATTGCAAAACCCTCCCCAGTTCTGATTGGACAGTGGGGCGAAGGGCTCTACACTGACTGACAGCTAGAGGGGAGCGGTAATGGCTGAGGGGAGCTGGGTAACTATTACCAAGATGTTTTTGTTGTTCTCCAAGCCAGAGTGGGCACTGGGCCGGCAGTGCAAAGTCCCAGCCCGCTCCATCTCTCTGTGAACTCTCACCCACTTTCAGGAACTATTTCCCTTTTGCTAGACCAACGCATCAGCATTAATCACATTTTCTGGGTGTCAGAAATAATCCCGGGGCATTTGGAAGATGTTGCTTTGGACTTGTGCCCTTATCTTATCCTGTATCATAAAAACACTGAACTGCCTTTCTGGCCTTCTGAGGCCAGGGTACAGGGCAGGACACCTGGATTCCTAGGTTCTACCCCCAGGTCTGGCCCTGACTTGCTGTGTGACACTGATCCAAGTCACCTAACCTCCGTACCTTGGTTTCTCCACCTATGAAATGGGGATAATGGTACTTACCTTCTTAAGCACTTTGAGATCGATGGATGTAAACCTCTAAGGAGTAGAAGGTTATTATCTTGCTCTGTCTTCTTTCTCCCTCAGTGGGTAGAATTCCCATATGGTACCAGGTGATGGAATGGGTGGAACTAACATCCTGAGGTCTGACCTGGCTCTCACTTGTACTGCCTGGACATTGACTTTAATGGAGTCACTCCAGATTTACGCCAGCATCAGTGACAACCCAATCAGGCCTCTTGGCTCTGGCCTGCCAGGTGCCTATGGGGCGATAGCACTGCTGAAGCAGCTCCATTGTAGCTTCTTCTAGCGCATGAGCTGTTCTCCCCAGTAGTGCAGTGGCTGAGCTTACCATGTTGCGCAGATACTAAGGTGATGGGCCCACTGGGAATCAGAGGAGACAGGCCACACATTCTGAACTTCATAGAGCAGTCCAGTTTTGATGGGTCTGTTCCATGTCTAGCTGTTCGGCGAAGAGCCCAACGGCTAACCTCACCAGACAGGCAGCCATCCACACCAGGTAAGGCCTCTGGGAAGCCTTTGAGGGTAGTCCCATGTAGCTTGCACTGCCGTGACGCAGGCCTGGATGACAGCAGCAAGGCCTGGATCAGAGCGAAGCGGTCCCGAACACCCAGCCAGACATAGCTGGAAAGAGGCCACTGCTCCTGCCTGTGATTCCGTCTGGTTCAGGCCAGATATAAATCAACAGAGCTGTGAGGAAGCAGTGGAGCTGGGCCTATTTATCCTAACTGCGGAGCCAGCCCTTTAAACTGAACGGCGGGCAGCATACCCATCTTACTGATCGGTTGTGCTGCAGTTAAGGTAAAATAAAGTCACCCAACAGCTACAAATTGCCCAGAGAAATTCAAATGAAAAATAAGGCACAAATGTTTAACGGCAAAGGTGGTTGACCAACGGACCGAGCTCCCAAGGGAAGGGTGGATTCTCCATTTCTTGGTGTCTTCGGACCAAGATTGGCTGCCTCTCCGGAAGTTGTACATTAGCCATTTGCTAGTTAGGCGGCCCAGGACTGGGCTAGCAGTGAAATCTACGGCCTGTGACATACAGGGAGTCAGACCAGATGATCTGAAGCTGTATTCTGGCCTTAAACTCTATGAATCATTGTGGTGGTGAAGACATTGCCAGTTTCTATTATAACCCTTCTAGGGAGGTCCCTGTAACTTGACTTTTCGCAGGATGTTTCTATGATCCTATGGAGATGAACAGAGTGTTGAGGCTGGCGGATAAACAGAGCGCAAACATGGTAGCAGATGCGGTCCGAGTAAGGTGACCAGACAGCAAGTATGAAAAACCAGGATGAGGGTGGGAGGTAATAGGAACCTATATTAAAAAATGACCCAAAAATCAGGACTGTCCCTATAAAATCGGGACATCTGGTCTCCCTAGGTCCTAGGTGCAGACTGGGATGAGCCTGTTGAAAGGAAGGCGAGGCTTGTGGTCTTGCATTCTGGAGAATCTAGGTTCCAATCCTGGTGCTAGCACAGACTTCTGGGGTGACCGTGGACAAGTCATGACATCCCTCTGAGTAGCTCCTCCTGCGTAAGGTGAGGATAATGATACAGATTTCCCAGGGGAGCTTGGAGAATGAATGATTGTCAGGTGCCTGTTTACTGCAGCCACAGGGGCCAGAGAAGCTCCTAGACTGATGGAGGACATTGACGGCTGGTGCGGTGGGGAATGGAAGGAGCGATGTGACCCAGAAGGTAATTTTCTCGGTGCAGATTGTGGGAGCTGTTCACTCTGCGTTATTGCACGGCGTCAGTTTGCCCTTCGGAGCTCATTCAGGCAGAAAACGCCTGTTTCAGAGGAGTTTCCAATAATCATGCACGGAAACCTCTGAATCCGGGCAAGTGGATGCTTTGGGCTGTGGCTAGGGTGCTTCCTGTCTGGCGCTAGGACAGCGAAGGTCTGATCCTGCTCTCAGTCACATGGGGTAAGTCAGAGAAGGGCCATGGAAGCCCAGATGTAAGAGCCAGTTGCCAGGCCAGGCCAGCTCCAGGCTGTCACAGGCGAATGGTAGGCTTGGCAGTCGATCCCGATTGTGCCTCTGGGGTGGGGAATGCTGGGAACGGAGCAAGGTGGGACATATACAAGCATCCCCTCTGCCTGAGTCCAGCACTCCCCTCCAGCAACAGGAGACCTAGGCGGATTTCCCCCCGGCAGAGGGATCCCGAAGCCCAGATGAGTAAGAAACCTTGTGACTTGGGCATGGCGCAAGGGGCCGGGGGCGGGGGGGTGGGGAGCAAGGCCATGAGTGAGAGGCAAGGTCAGCGTCTAGCACTGTTATCTCATTGCACAACATCTTCCGATTAGCAATCAATGGCCTGATCCTAGGAGGTGTTGGGGGCCCTCAGCATCCGCTGATGTCCCAAGGGGTTGCAGATGCCCAGCACCTCATGGATTGGGCCTTAAGGGAGCGGGGCGCCATTAGGGATTGAAGCCCAGTGGCCAAACTCAGGTGAACACAGCGGGGATTGCCCACTAGGCACCTGCTTGGCAGATCTGGAGAGTGAGTTTAGCAGATCGCCTCACCCCCAAAGCCCACTGACCCCATCTCAGAGGTACTCTCCACTCTGCCTCTGCTCAGAAGCAGGTTGCAGTCAAAATCGGCAGGGAAGGCATAAGACTAAACAGGGTCTGTCAAAATTCAGGGCTCATTAGATCGCTCCCAAGAAGGAATGTGGGGCTGCTCTCTTGGGCAACAGTCCAGCGGATACACAGAGCTCCCCTGCTGCCGAAGAGACACAGAGCTCTAATGCGGCTTCGTGGGCGCATGCAGGTTCATACCCACTGAAGGAAGTTGTGATTTCTTTAATTCTGTTCCCCAGGTGCTGTCAGCTCCCTTGGTGATGCAATAGCATGAGGGCAGGAGCATCCATTGGGCAATGTCCTCAGAGATGTGATTTTATTGCTGGCTTACCCATGGCACTTGGTGCGAAGGTCACACGTTTCAGCGTCATGTTCTGCAGGCGGCAGCTTGAGGAACAACTGATAATTATTAGCAGAACCTGGAGCATAACGGCAGCAGAAAGCAGCTAAATCCAGGCTGCCGGGGACATCCTCTCCTGGCCTCCAAACAGGACGGTGGAAAAGCCAAGAAAGAAACTGCCCCCCTCCTTCCATCCTGGGTTTGATGCTGAGCTTGGCACATGCTGGGCCAGGATTTTGGGTGCATAGCCTGTGCCGTGGGGATGCCCAAGCTCAGTTATACAGCTCACTAGAGAACGTCTGATAGCATCTCTTCTTCTTTGCCCATAGCAGAGAATCTGGGAGAAGGGAGAAAGAAAAAAGACTTGGGGCATTTAGAAAGGATGGCTGGCCAGCCTCCAACTCCCATACGCCTTAAAGTTCATGCTTCAAGTCACTGGAAGTGGAAAGGTCTTTCAGCTGCAATGCAAAACCGAAGGCCTGCAGGCTTTGTGGTTAAGGAGCCCATGACACTTTTTGCAAGGTTTGTACTGTAAAATGCAGCCTCCTAGCCACAGGCAATTCTATTCTGTCTCCCTACACACCGCATCAAATGAATACTGTATTCTCCTTCACCTGTGTAGCGTTGCTGTGTGCTGTTATAGAGCAGCTGCGTCCCACCCCAGAGGTGGCTGCGTTTCAGTGGGTTTTCAGTAGTTTGCACAACACCCTGAGCACAGTGGATAGGCCATCTGACTACCCAGCAGGCTGAAAAGCTGAGCAAACTCAGGCAGATGCAGCTGTATTACGCTTCCCCAATTCACCAAGCTCCTGATTTTCCAAAGGTTTGTTTCATTCCCCCAACAAATAATCAGGGCTCTGTTGTAACACATTTTAATTTTTGCAGCCCCCTCTAGCTACAAAAGTATCCAAGGTGCTCTGTA
Organism: Gopherus flavomarginatus; assembly: GCF_025201925.1. Classification (NCBI taxonomy): domain Eukaryota; kingdom Metazoa; phylum Chordata; order Testudines; family Testudinidae; genus Gopherus; species Gopherus flavomarginatus. The sequence continues at coordinate 8,122,587 of NC_066640.1, read as the reverse complement.
GTAAAGAGACCTAAAGGTAAAATAAACATCTGTATCAAACCAGATGGGAAACCAAGGGGCTGTGATGTAAAAACCAAGAGGCTGTGCCAAACGCCTGAAGTAAAATTTTTCATCAAAAGGGGCTGACACCCTGGGACTTCTGGGAGTAAAAGAGAGGAAGCTCCAGAAAGCTGAGGTCCCAAAAGCAAAGATAAAGAGCTTGATTCTCCCCTCATTTTCACAGGTGTAAATCAGAAGTCACTCCACTGATGTCAAAGCAGATTAAACTGATGTAAGGCAGTGGAGAATCAAGGCCAAAGCTAGTACTTCTCTAGCGCCTCCGTGTTCCTGGTTCCTGGTTTCAGATCTCAAAAGGCACCATGGCCTTTATATCACAAGAACATCAGGACAGCCAGCCTGGGTCAGACCAATGGTCCATCCAGCCCAGTATCCTGTCTTCCGACAGTGGCCAGTGCCAGATGCTTCAGAGGGAATGAACAGAACAGGGCAACGAATTGAGTGGTTCATCCCCGGTCATCCAGTCCCAGTTTCTGGCAGTTAGAGGTTTAGGGATACCCAGAGCGTGGGGTTGCATCCTTGACCAGCTTGGCTAACAGCCATTGATGGACCTCTCCTCCATGAACTTATCTAATTCTTTTTTGAACCCAGTCATACTTTTGGCCTTCACAACATCCTCTGGCAACGAGTTCCCTAGGTTGACTGTGTGTTGTGCAAAGTAGCATTTCCTTATGTTTGTTTTAAACCTACTGCCAATTGATTTCATTGGGTGACCCCTGGTTCTTGTGTTATGCGAAGGGGTAAATAACACTTCCTTATTCACTTTCTCTGCACTATTCATGATCTTATAGACCTCTGTCATATCCCTCCCCCCCTTAATCATCTCTTTTCTAAACCGAACAGCCTCACTCCTTTTAATCTCTCCTCATACAGAAGCTGTTCCATACTTCTATCATTTTTGTTGGACTTTTTCCAATTCTAATATATCTTTTTTTGAGATGGGGCATCCAGAACTGCAGGCAGTATTCAAGATATGGACGTACCATGGTTTTATATAGTGGCATTGTGATTTGTTCTGTCTCATCTATCCCTTTCTTAATGGTTCCTAACATTGTGTTAGCTTCGAGTGCTGCTGCACATTGAACAGGTTTTCAGAGAATGATCCACAATGACTCCAAGATCTCTTTCTCGAGTGGCACCAGCTAGTTTTGACCCCATCATTTTGTATGTACAGTTGGGATTGTGTTTTCCAATGTGCCTCCCTTTGCATTTATCACCACTGAACTTCATCTGCCATTTTGTTGGAGTCAGAAGCTCACAGAGGAGGTGTTATAGCATTAACTGGAAGAGGAGAAATGTGAAAGTGGTTTGGGCTGGGTTTTGGTTTTTTTTTTGGTCACAACCTGACTGTCAAAACTGATGCCGGCAATTTACCCACTTGGCGCTGGTACCAACGTACAGTTATCAGGGTTTGCCGGGATTAGGAGTGCACTTGATTTTAATTGCTTGCATGTAATTATGCAATTAAACACTGCCCTTTGATCAATGAAGCAATGCCATCTCATCAGCTTCCCAACCGAGTCAGATGGGGGGTTTCCAATTGGTTAGCCCAGGCCTGGGTGGCAACTAGGGGGGTGACCTAGGAAAAGGGGAGGAAGAACAACTTGGTGACACAAGACTGTGATTTGAGGCATGAGCTGATCACTAGAGAGTGTGTGATAAGGGAATCTATTCTTGGTTATGATTCATTGACAATGATTAGTTCTTTTATATGTATTTATTACCTAGATTTCTAATTCAGCCAACACCCTGGTATCAGTACCCGACTGGGATAAAATCACGCACCTGGGACGGGAGATTTACCTGTCTTCTATGGCATCTTGGACCAGCCAAGATCAGCAGTAGAATACTGCTCTGCAAGGAGCATGATCCCTGAGTCCTCATGATGCTCAGAGTCAGAACTAAAGGCAGTAGCATCTCTGTGACCCTCTGTCTCACACACCCATATGAATTTATAAACGAATGCAGTTAGTTCTCCTATGGGCTGGGAGGAAGAAAGAGAGAATTTTATTGTTCTTTCTGTTTTAAAACCCGTAGGAAGTGCTCAGATGCTCTGGAGGCAGGGAGCCATCTGAGTAGCTAGGCAGACAGATGGATGACAGACGAACGGAAAGATGGGTCTCACTGCATCCTTCCAACTTCTCCAAAAACTCTTAAGATTTATTATTGATGAGAACACCTGGAAATCTGCATGATGAAAACTAAAGTTACAGAAATTGTTATTCCCAGCTAATAACTCCATAAAACCCCAGACCTTCCACTCCCACCATCCTGTTCACTCAGTCCTACTCACTTATCTCCAGGTCAACCCCATCCCTCGATCCACTCCTCATCCCTACCCACCTCACCATCCACCCTATCCCACCCCCCCATCCCACACCCTACCCCAACCCTCTATCCCCCATCCCCTCATTCCCATCCTACTCCATCTCTTATTCCTCCACCCTATCTCATCCCTTTGTCCCCCACCCTACCCCACTCATCCCCCACCCCCTCATCTCCACCCTACTCCATCCCCTTATCCCTCCACCCCATCCCTCAATACCTCAACCCTCATCCCCATCATCCTTCCCACCTTACTCCATCCCCTTATCATTCCACCATATCTCATCCCTTCACCCCACACCCTACCCCCACCTATCCTCCCCCGTCCCCTTCCCTACCCCATCCCTCCATCCCCTCCATCCTTCCATTCCCCTCCCTACTCCCACCCCTCATGCCTCCACGCCATCCCTCCTCCTTCCCCCCATATCCCTCCACCCCTAACCCCACCCCTCTACCCCATCCCCTCATCCCTCCACCCCATCCTCCACCCTACTCTCACCCCATCTCTCCCCCCCATCCCTTCACCCCTACCCCCACCCCTCTACCCCATCCCCCACCCCATCTCATCCCTCCTTCTTCCCCTCATCCCTCCACCCCATCCCTCTTCCTTCCCCCATATCCCTCCACCCCCCTACTCCCACCCCTCTACCCCCACCCCTCATCCCTCCACCCCATCCCTCCTCCTTCCCCCCATATCCCTCCACCCCTACCCCCACCCCTCTACCCCATCCCCTCATCCCTCCACCCTGTTGGTGTCATTGGCCCACTCGGGAGGGTAGAAAGCCACTGTGTCTCAATGAAGCCCCCTGTTAAGGCCTCAGTGAACCAAAGTCCTTCCATGTTTGAACTCTCAGCGACCTGACAAGCTGGCTTAAAGAATGGAATGTAAAGTGGCTGACTATCAGCTACAGTGCTGGTACCAAGAGGCACTAATGAGGCCTGTATGCACCTGGCTAGGGGAGTAGAATAACAAACCAGGATGAGAAAGTAGTTTAGAGAAGAGTCACTAACAAGATAGATTAGTAGGTGCCAGGAGTGATTTAACTACTTGGGATAATTGCTTTTGTAACAGTCACAGGGAAAGATGGGAGGGGGGAGAGGGGGGCATGGGGGGGAATAGAAACGGCTTGGCTAAGTTATGTATAAAAAGAGAGAAACTGTTTGTATCAGTGTGCATGATCTGAGACGTGCCTGTCTCCTTGCATCTGTTTGAGATCTCAAATAAACCTAGTCTGCTTCTCCACCTTGGTGTGTTCTTTGGCGTGAAGCACACCAGGCGACGAACACCCCCACTGTTGCTGTCCTCGGGCACCCTGTGTGCCGGCAACAGTTTTGGCGTCCCTGGGTGGGCCTCGAGGCTAAAACTGGCCTTGCCCGGACCCCTCCTGGAGGTCGACGGATTGCGGCAATGACCGACGCCCAGCGCGCACCGGTGACTTCATCGGGGGCCTCGGCAGAGACGTGGTGTGGTCGACCCCGGAGGGCACAACGGTGCAACGCGCTTGAGTAGTGGAGAAGCTGCTGCGGGCGACGGTGGGGAACCGGTCCCGTGGATAAGGTAGGAACAGTCCAGTCCTGTAAACCTTCTTTTGCCTGTTTTGACCTGGGGACGCCCAGTGTCTCCCTAGAGTATGGGGCAGGGACAGAGTACAGGTAGGGCACGGTGTACACCCTTAGAATGCATTCTAGCCAATTGGGAAGTGTTTGGATCAGATCCACTAACTAAAAGCAAACTAAAAAGATTCTGTACAGTAGACTGGCCTCAATATCAACTGGAAGGTCAGGAGAGGTGGCCACCGGAGGGATCACTTAATTACAACACGATCCTTCAGTTACTTTTGTTTTGTCAGCGTACCGGTAAATGGAATGAACATATGTATGCACAGCTGTTTAAGTTATTAAGAGATAGATCAGATCTTTTGCAAAAGTGTAATCTGACTCTGGCAGGTCCGGCAATTGCTACTGGTATTCCCCAGAACTCCCCTCCGATTGTAATGACAGATTCGGTGTCCCCTTCGGCTGTAACACCCCCACCGTATAACGAGAAGGTGCCTAAAGCCTCAGGGAGTGCCCCCCCAGTGGGACTCTATCAGTTAGTTACAAATGCCAGGTTAGCACGCATGCCAGAGGGAGATGATGAAGAGGCTACTATCCTGCAAGTTTACAACCATGTCCCTTTTAGCCCCGTGGAACTGGCAGCCTTTAAAGCACAGGCAGGGGAATTTTCCACGAACCCCAGTAAGTTTATCTCAGTGTTTGAGGGGTGCCTGGCTAGCCACAAGCCAGACTGGGATGACTGTAACGTCCTCCTGAGAACCCTGCTGTCAGAGGTAGAGCGAAATCAGGTCCTGGCTAAAGCACAGGAAGAGGCACAGCGGAGACATGACCGGGATCCTCGGAATGTCCCCATTCCCGCTGACATGCTCCCCCGAGCAGACCCTGGGTGGGACCCAAACAACCCCAGGGGTATGACCTGCCTCACCGTGTACAAGGAGTTGCTTTTGCATGGACTCAGACACTCAGCTGTCCGACATAACAATTGGGCTAAGCCTTACGAGCTCATACAGGAGCCCAAGGAAAGTCCGGTTGCTTTTCTGAAGCGCATCCGGGATGCGATTCGGCAAAATACTAATGCAGACCCTGATAACCAGGAAACTGAGGCAATCATAAAGGGTATCTTCACCAGTCGGGCCGCCCCTGATATTCAGAGAAAACTGCAGAAAAAGGAGGATTTAATGGGCATGACTATGGCACAGATTTTGGAAGCTGCAAACAGGGTTTACAGCAATAGGGAAGCAGAGAAGGAAAAGAGACAAGTGAAAATGATAGTTGCAGCAGTACAGGCTGGTGGCAGGAGAAGGTTTCAGGAAGGTGGTAGGGGCCAAGGAATGAGAGGTCGTGGGCGTGAACGCCCTGGTTCGCAGGAGAGGTGTCTGGGTCGCAACCAGTGTGCTATATGCAGACAGGAGGGACACTGGAAAAATGAGTGCCCTGAGAGGGAAAGTACCTCTATGATGGCAGCAGGAAATCAAGACTAGGGGTGTCAGGGGAGACGGACCATCCTGCCCCCGGAGCCCCGAGTAAAAATGTGGGTGGGAAATTCGGAAATAGACTTTCTAATAGATTCTGGAGCAGCACGAACTGCTGTAAACCAACCCCTTCAGCTGCCAGTGGCAGATTCTCTCACAGTAGTGGATGCTACAGGAAAAGGAGCTAAGTGTCCAGTGTATGCCCCAGTGGAATGTGCCTTGGGAAACAGAACTATATCTCACAAGCTGGTCTACCTCCCTGATTGCCCAACACCCCTGCTAGGATGGGATCTGCTTTGTCGCTTAGGAGCCACCCTGCATTTTACCCAAGACGAAATAACCCTTACCTTACCCCCCGAGAATGCCTGGGTAATGGCCCTTGCAATTAAGCCTTCAGCTATGCATGCCCCAGAGTGGAGCCAGTGGAAGGACCAGGTGTACCCCCTGGTATGGGCATCAGGGGTCCCAGGAAAGGCTACCCATCAAACCCTCATTAATGTTTAGCTCCTGCCAGGGAAAGGTCCGGTGTGAATCAAGCAGTATCCAATCAAGAGGGAAGCCAGAGAGGGTCTGCAGGGAACTATAGACCGCTTTCTACAGTGTGGTGTGCTTCGAGAATGTCAGTCAGCTTGGAACACCCCCATCCTGCCTGTGCAGAAGCCCGATGGCACGTACTGGCTAGTGCAGGACCTGAGAGCAGTTAATGAACGAGTTAAGACTCTGCACCCCCTGATCCCGAACCCCTATACACTGTTGGCCTCTGTAAGGGGACAGTACACCCATTTTTCAGTTCTTGATTTGAAAGACGCCTTCTTCACAATTCCAGTCGATACTGCATCTCAGGAGATTTTCTCCTTCGAGTGGGAGGACAAAAAAAGGGTTAAAAAGCAGCTCTGCTGGACAGTGCTAGCCCAGCGGTTTAAGAATTCCCCCACCCTTTTCGGTCAAGCCCTGGCTAGAGACTTGGAGGAGTGGAACAATGAGGATAAAATTCTCCTCCTGCAATATGTAGATGACCTGTTAATTGCTGCTGTGGGTCTCACCCTGTGCCTTAAAGCAACTGTGAGTCTTTTGAACTTTGTTGGACTCCGGGGATATCGGGTAGCACAAAGCAAGGCTCAAATTGCTCTCACAGAAGTGCAGTACTTAGGATTTCACCTAAGGCAGGGGGAGCGTCAGCTTTCAAAGGAAGGAAGCTATCTGTCAAGTGCCTGTCCCAAACAATCGTAAATGGCTCAGGGCGTTTCTGGGAATGGCAGGCTTCTGCAGAATATGGATCCCTGAATTCGGACTGTGGGCAAAACCACTGTACGATGTGTTAAGGGAGCGGATCACGACCCCTTTCACTGGTCCCCAGAAGCTGACAGGACATTTAAAATTCTAAAGAGAAAACTGATGGAAGCCCCAGCCCTGGGTCTGCCGGATCTCTCTAAACCGTTTCAGCTGTATGTGCATGAAAGGAAAGGGGTGGCTCTGGGAGTGCTTACTCAGTTGTTGGGCACCTGGAAACGTCCCGTGGCTTACTTTTCCAAACAACTGGATCAAGTTGCCAAGAGGTGGCCGGCGTGTCTACGAGCAGTCGCTGCAACTGCCCTAGTCCTTGAGGAAGCTGAAAAGCTAACTCTGGCAGGGACTGTGCAGGTCTACACTGCTCACATGATTCAAACCCTGCTGGATGCCAAAGGTGGTCTCTGGCTCACACAGGCTCAGGTGGCTTGGTATCAGGCTAAGCTTTTGGAAAACCCCGAAGTCACCCTGCAGGCTTGCCCCTCCCTTAACCCAGCCACCCTGCTGCCAGAAACAGAGCAGCAGGACCATGACCGTTTAGATGTCATAGATGCCCAATACTCCAGCCGCCCGGACTTAAAAGCTCAACCACTCCCAAATGCAGATTATGAGTGGTACACCAACGGCAGTAGCACTGTTACAAACGGACACAGGAGGGCGGGTTATGCTGTTGTAACTCTCCACGAGACAGTGGAAGCAGAAAGCTTGCCTGCTGGGACATCAGCCCAGCTGGCTGAGTTAGTAGCCTTAACCCGCGCGCGTGAACTGTCAAAAGGAAAAAGAGTTAACATTGTCACTGATTCCAGATGTGCCTTTGGAGTGCTACACGCTCACGAAGGTCTGTGGGAGCAGAGGGGAACGCTGACAGCCCAGGGCTCTCCAGTCAAGCATGGACCCCAGATTCTCCGGCTTCTGGAAGCAGTACAGCTCCCCGCAGCGGTAGCAGTGATACACTGCAAGGCTCACCAAAAAGACCATGATGTAAACAGGGGCAACGCCAGAGCGGATAAGGAGGCCAAGCGAGCTGCTACCCTGGAACCACTGGAAACTGAGGATGCCCAGATGCATGCCCTCATCCCATCTGTAGGGGAGCTCCCAGCCCCTCAGCACTCTCACGAGGAAAGAAACCTGGCCGACACACTTGGGCTCCAGGAAAAGGAGGGATGGCTTCACTCCACAGAAGGAAAAATCCTCCTACCAAAGAACCTAATGTGGCCACTGCTGCAGAGACTACATCAAACCACTCACGCTGGCAGAGTGTCTCTAACCCAGCTCGTGAATAAATATTTCCTGACCTCTGGACTCAGACCTCTGGTCTCCCAGGTACAGGCCGAATGCTTAATCTGCCAAAAGAACAACCCCAGACCAGGACTTTCAGTGCCACCTGCTACTCTGGAACCCACCCCGGGTCCAGGACTGGTCTGGCAAATAGATTTTACTGAGTTCCCTCGAACTCAAGGGTACAGATACCTCCTCGCCTTAGTAAACCGATTCAGCGGATGGCCCGAAGCCTTCCCATGCCGAAATAATACTGCCAGAACAGTGGCTTTGAAGTTGTCAAGGAAATCATTCCTCGATTCGGACTTCCCCAGTGGATGGAATCCGACAATGGAGCACACTTCACATCAAAGATCATTCAGAGTATCTCGGATGTCCTACAGCTCACCTGAAAACTCCACACTCCATGGCGACCTCAGGCCAGTGGAGTAGTGGAACACACCAATCAGACACTCAAGCGACATCTCTCAAAGGTCTGCCAGGAGGCCTCTCTTCGGTGGCCTGATGCATTGCCCCTTGTTTTACTCCATGTCCGTACTCTCCCAAAGGGTAGATTAGGGCTTAGTCCCTTCGAGATTATGTTTGGAAGGGCATGGCCTATGAATGGTACACCGGTTCTGTTAGGGGAGTGGGAAGTGGGATGTGGTTTCTTGTCTCAGTACATGTGCTCTCTGTCTGCTGTTCTCTGTTCTCTTCACAGTACACCAAAGATTTGCAGCCTCTCCCGCTGGATGAACCTATCCACTCCCTGCAGCCAGGTGACTCTGTCCTCATTCGTACCTGGAAGGACGAGCCTCTCCAAGAGAAGTGGAAAGGACCCCACACTGTCCTGCTGACCTCCCACACAGCGGCCAAGGTTGAGGGACATAAGAACTGGATCCACCACTCTTGTCTGAAAGCAGTGCCCGCTCCTGAACGGTGGACCATCCAGCCTGCGGAAAGAACTGCCAGCGACGATTTGGGACTTAAACTATTGTTTAAACGACAGTAAGGTCCACTGGAAATGCCCTGTGCCCTCTTCGGACAGTCACGGCATATTCCCCGACCACTCTTAGCATTGGTTCTGTTTATTTTCACAGGGCCGGCCTAACCTCGTGGCCTGGTCCCTTCTGTTTTTAATCTGTTTGCTATTGGTAATTGTTATTTTGTGGGTATTTGGGGAATTGTAATTGTTAGGCCTTACGGTTACCTACCCAGTATGGAGTTCAGGTCAGAGCTTGCCACAGTACTCATTTTGGTAACTCCTGGTTCTCCCCAGCACATGCGGGATGGAGAGGAATCCCTAACAAGCTGGAAACAAACACGTATGAGGCCCTGAAAGCTTGTTTTGCCCAAGAGTTTAACCTCTCCAACTGCTGGATATGCTCCCAAATCCCACACCATGCAGCTGGGTTGCCCTGGAGGGTGGTTCCCCAAAATTGGTCAGATTTCTGTTGGGGATGGTTCAGTAGGGGGAAAAACATTTCGGGTACCCCCTTGTCTCAAAACTGTACAATTAAGTCCCAGTATGCATGAAGGGACGACCCCTGGGAACCGCAAGCCAACTCAACGCATCTCCCTCCCCCTATTAGGCTGCGGCCAGTGAACCCCGGGTTGTTGTGCTATCAGCAGTCCAAGTCCAGCAATCACACCTGGTCCGCTCGGAACAGCACCTGCCAGTATTATCTATCCCCTGGCAGTAATGCCTCTATCCCAGTCTATGTTAATGGAAAACCCAAAGCTACTGCCCGGTTCGGAACTTTCAGTAGCTCCCAAACTGAAAGGTGGCAAAGTGGTTATAATGGGCTAGTGGGAAATGGCCACTCCTTTTATATTTGCGGTACCTCTGCCTATACGTGGCTCCCACATCGGTGGTATGGAAGCTGTTATGTGGGATATCTTGCTCCTCCTCTTCGAGTGCTTCCTAAACTGCCCCCTGGCCGCCCCAGGCATCGGAGGTCTTTGTATGCCACCCCTGAGCCCATTGGTGAGGGAGACGGCTGTCTCAAATGTATCGTAAACTTTCTATGTTTCTCACCAAGTTTGCTAATGAGACCCTGGCCATAGAGAAAAGCCTTAACTCAGAGCTTTACCAGCTCCGATTGCTGGCCCTGCAAAACAGACAGGCCCTGGATTATGTTTTAGCCTCCCAGGGCGGAGTGTGTGCCCTGGTTGGCAGCGAGTGTTGTACTTATGTCCCAGAAAATTCACAGGACATTAACAAACACATTTTGTCAGCCCAACAGGCTCTCAGCCATTGGAAGGCCCAGGAAAGGGAACCCACAATTTTTGATTCCCTCTGGAATTGGTTGCTTAATCTAGGAGGGCTGGGGGAAGGCCTTGTGCGTCTCCTCCTCACAGGTGTGGTCTTGTGCCTGATCACCCTCCTCCTGATCGCGTGTTTCAAGCTGTTACTCTGCAAACTTTGTAACCCCCTGACCCCAGAGATCCCTACATACCCTCTTGTTGAGAGCCCCAGCTCCATAGAACTCAATCACTTCTTGTCTGTAGAGTATGAGAAAACTCGGCCAAAGGTTTGTTGAGTATTCTCAAAGGAGGGAATTGTTGGTGTCATTGGCCCACTCGGGAGGGTAGAAAGCCACTGTGTCTCAATGAAGCCCCCTGTTAAGGCCTCAGTGAACCAAAGTCCTTCCATGTTTGAACTCTCAGTGACCTGACAAGCTGGCTTAAAGAATGGAATGTAAAGTGGCTGACTATCAGCTACAGTGCTGGTACCAAGAGGCACTAATGAGGCCTGTATGCACCTGGCTAAGGGGTCAGGATAACAAATCACAGAAACTAGGATGAGATAGTGGTTTAGAGAAGAGTCACTAACAAGATAGATTAGTAGGTGCCAGAAGTGATTTAACTACTTGGGATAATTGCTTCTGTAACAGTCACAGGGAAAGATGGGAGGGGGGAGAGGGGGCCATGGGGGGGAATAGAAACGGCTCGGCTAAGTTATGTATAAAAAGAGAGAAACTGTTTGCATCAGTGTGCATGATCTGAGACGTGCCTGTCTCCTTGCATCTGTTTGAGATCTCAAATAAACTTAGTCTGCTTCTCCACCTTGGTGTGTTCTTTGGCGTGAAGCACACCGGGCGACGAACACCCCCACTGTTGCTGTCCTCGGGCACCCTGTGTGCCGGCAACAACCCCATCCTCCACCCTACTCCCACCCCATCTCTCCTTCCCCCCTCATCCCTTCAACCCTACCCCCACCCCTCTACCCATCCCCCCACCCCATCTCATCCCTCCTTCTTCCCCCTCATCCCTCCACCCCATCCCTCTTCCTTCCCCCATATCCCTCCACCCCCTACTCCCACTCCTCTACCTCCACCCCATCCCCCACCCTACCCCCACCCCTTTACCCCATCCCCCCACCCCATCTCATCCCTCCTTCTTCCCCCTCATCCCTCCACCCCATCCCTCTTCCTTCCCCCATATCCCTCCACCCCCTACTCCCACTCCTCTACCTCCACCCCATCCCCCACCCTACCCCCACCCCTCTACCCCATCCCCCCACCCCATCTCATCCCTCCTTCTTCCCCCTCATCCCTCCACCCCATCCCTCTTCCTTCCCCCATATCCCTCCACTCCCTACTCCCACCCCTCTACCCCCACCCCTCATCCCTCCACCCCATCCCTCCTCCTTCCTCCCATATCCCTCCACCCCTACTCCCACCCCTCTACCCCCACCCCTCATCCCTCCACCCCATCCCCCACCCTACCCCCACCCCTCTACCCCATCCCCCCACCCCATCTCATCCCTCCTTCTTCCCCCTCATCCCTCCACCCCATCCCTCTTCCTTCCCCCATATCCCTCCACCCCCTACTCCCACTCCTCTACCTCCACCCCATCCCCCACCCTACCCCCACCCCTCTACCCCATCCTCCCACCCCATCTCATCCCTCCTTCTTCCCCCTCATCCCTCCACCCCATCCCTCTTCCTTCCCCCATATCCCTCCACCCCCTACTCCCACTCCTCTACCTCCACCCCATCCCCCACCCTACCCCCACCCCTTTACCCCATCCCCCCACCCCATCTCATCCCTCCTTCTTCCCCCTCATCCCTCCACCCCATCCCTCTTCCTTCCCCCATATCCCTCCACTCCCTACTCCCACCCCTCTACCCCCACCCCTCATCCCTCCACCCCCTCCCTCCTCCTTCCCCCCATATCCCTCCACCCCTACTCCCACCCCTCTACCCCATCCCCCACCCTACCCCCACCCCTCCTCCTTCCCCCTCCCCACTCCGCTATCTCCCGCTTCCCATCCCTCTCCCTGCGCGTCCCCGCTGGCGCGCACGCGGCGAGCGCTGCCTTGCCCGGGGCCGCGCCTCGCAGCCGGGAGCGCGCTCTCGCGAGACTCCCGCGGCCCCCCTCCCCCTGCCGGGAGCGCCCGCCCCTCCCCGCCTGGCTCGCTCCGGTGCGGCCCCGCCTGCGATGCAGCCAGGCCCCGCGCCCTGACTCCCTGCGGCCTCCGCTGCCCCCTCCGCGGCCAGGCCGCAAAGCCCCGGCCTCGCGTAGTGCGGCTCGCCGAGCCCCGCGGGGGGTAGGGCGGCCCCGGGCCGGGCCATGCGGCGGGGCCCCCGCTAGGCTCCGCGGGACAGGAGGGAGGCCCCGGCCCGGCCATGCCGGCCAAGAGGAAGCCGGTGCTGCCGACCCTGACAATCACCCCGACCATCGCCGAGGGCCCGAGCCCGGACGGCTCCTCCGAGTGAGCGCGGGGGGGACCCGGGCCGGGGGGGGGCGGAGAGGGTGCGGGGGGGACCCGGGCCGGGGGGGGCGCGAAGATGGTGCAGGGGGGGGGACCCGGGCCGGGGGGGGCGGAGAGGGTGCGGGGGGGACCCGGGCCGGGGGGGGCGCGAAGATGGTGCAGGGGGGGGACCCGGGCCGGGGGGGGCGGAGAGGGTGCGGGGGGGACCCGGGCCGGGGGGGCGGAGAGGGTGCGGGGGGGACCCGGGCCGGGGGGGCGGAGAGGGACCTGGGCCGGGGGGGGGCGCGAAGATGGTGCAGGGGGGGTACCCGGGCCGGGGGGGGCGGAGAGGGTGCGGGGGGGACCGGGGCCGGGGGGGCGGAGAGTGTGCGGGGGGACCCGGGCCGGGGGGGCGGAGAGGGACCTGGGCCGGGGGGGGCGCGAAGATGGTGCAGGGGGGGGACCCGGGCCGGGGGGGGGCGGAGAGGGTGCAGGGGGGGGACCCGGGCCGGGGGGGGCGGAGAGGGACCCGGGCCGGGGGGGGCGCGAAGATGGTACGGGGGGGGACCCTAGCTGGGGGGGGCGGAGAGGGTGCGGGGGGGGACCCAGGCCGGGGGGGGCGGAGGGGACCCGAGCCGGGAGGGGCGAAGAGGGTGCGGGGGGGACCCGGGCCGGGGGGGGGCGCGAAGAGGGGGCAGGCGGGGGGGCAGGGAAGCCGGGTTGGAGGGGGAGGCCAAAGTAGGGGGCTGGGGAGGGGGAACCTGGTCTGGGGCCAAGGGGAACCCAGGCCTGGGGGGCGTTTGGGGCACGGGAGCCAGGCTGGAGGGGGAGCCCAGAGTGGGGGGCGAGGAGCCTAGAGTTGGGGGATGGGGAAGTGTGGGGGAGCCTAAGGGGGGCTGGGAACTGTGAGTGGGGCTCTGTGGGGCAGGGGGCATGGGAGGAGCTGGGGCAGGAGGTGCCCCCCTCGGAGGGAACAGCAGGGGTGGGGGCAGGAGCTCAAGCAGAAATGGGGCGATGAGAGGGGTCGCCCCGAGGGGGCCAAGGGAAGGGCAGGGAGGTGGGCAGGGGTTAGGATGCCCGAGACAAAGGCGACTGGCCGGGCTTCTCTCACTGGCTGGGGATGTGGGAGTGGGGTGAGAGAGGTGGTGTGGGGGTACAGGGGATGTTGGGGTAGTCATGCTGCGGGGGTGGGTGGACTGGAGAGAGAAAGGGGGCTCAGAGATGATAGGGGCTTTACAGGTACTCCCCATAAACCCCTCGCAAGCTATAAAGAATCACCTGTCCTAAGTGCTTGGAGCTCTGCCCACTTCTTCACCACAATCATTTACCTGTGAATGTAAAGTTAGGAAACAAAGCTGGGGGAATAGGGTGCTATTGCCAGGGAAGAGGGGGTGGGCTCTAGGTGTCAGGGTTGGCAGGTGATTGTAAAAAGCGCCTTCAGAAAAAAAGACGTTTTAGGGTGGTGAATTAAAATTGTGGATTAAAGGGCTGTAATGGATTTCGAAGGGGAAATAGCTCCACACCCTTGGGCCTACCACACTGACAGTCCAGTCTTCTCCTGACCAAAGAGATCCCAACAGGAGCACCAAAAGGCAGATGGTGTCAGAGCATAAATACCCCATTGTGCTTGGATAATAGATAGGCATCATGTTTGGGCAGGATAGTGAGTGGTGTAGTGTTTTAAGCTGGGGGATTTGCATGACTTCATGGAAAGTCCCTCTCATGTTACTTAGTGGGCTGCCTAGCTGTATCCCTGGATTCAGAAAGGGGAGCGGCTGCTGGCACAGCTTGCTCCTCTCCCGGCAGTGAGCAGCACTGCTGCTGGAGCGCCTTTAAGGTTTTAATGATTCCCCCTGGTTTCGCTTAAATGGCTGATTGTGAAAAAAAATAAAAAAAAAATGCATGTCTGTAAGGGATTTGTGCTTCTGGGAAGATGTTGCATCATTTATCTCCAATATGGCAATTCTTATGTCCCTATCAGTAACATTCCAGGGTTCGTGCCTTTCATTTGTTTCTTTCTGCCATATCAAGATTTGAATCTGAATACACATCGCTTTGGAGAAGGTTTTCCTCTTAGCTTCCTTCTCCCTACCGGCAGTGTTGAAGGGGTCCAACATAAACTATATATGGGATTTGTATTACGCTGGGCCTTCTGGCGCTTTGTGTAGCTAGCAAACAGCCAGAGTTCCAGTTTTGCCATCTCCTCTGGAGGAAAGGACGTCAAATTCTCTGTCTTTAGCAGAGACCTAACCGGCTCTAACAGTTTGTCCTGCTCCTCCCTGTTTCTCTTCAGGGCAAACCTGGTAGATCTGCAGAAGAAGCTGGAAGAATTGGAATTGGATGAGCAGCAAAAGAAGAGGCTAGAGGCTTTTCTCACCCAGAAAGCCAAGGTTGGGGAGCTGAAGGATGACGACTTTGAGAGGATCTCCGAGCTGGGAGCTGGCAATGGTGGGGTGGTCACCAAAGTACAGCACAAACCCTCAGGACTCATTATGGCACGAAAGGTAAAAGAGAGGTGGCAAGTGAATTGTCCTTCTTGTGCTTGTGTTGGCCTATCGTGCCACGCAGCAGAGAGGTTGTAATAGCAGATCGCTCTGGTACAAAAGCAGGACTTTGCCCATCCTAACCCTTCTGCTTCCTTAAATGAATTCCATACTGGTAAAGGCTGATTATGAACCCTGGAGACCAAGTTTCCTAGGTATCCTTAGAACAGGCATTGCCCAGGCAGCAGCACTGCTCTTTTCTCTGTGCTTCAACCCTGACCTGGAGCATCCCCTGTTGGGGTGAGAAGAGAGTTTAGTCTCCTTGTCCTTTATGCTGAAACTACAAGCAACGGTGACTCTTGTGATATGGTTACTAGCAAATGGATTTAAGTTTCTCAAACTCTTTATGCATGAGCCACCAGTCATCAGTTGATCCTGACTTTCTGCCGCTGTTGACCTGAGCTGGATTTGACACAGTGGCACAAAGATGAGATTCTTCCATAATTAATTCTCTGAGAAATCCAGTCTTTTGTCCCCTTCTTCAGTATTAGCCTATGGAACACGAGTTGTATTATGTCAAATCCTATGTATTGTTTAGAGCACGGTCATGCTTTATCTTTCCATTAGAGCAGCTCTTAACTCAGCTAAATTGAATGAGGTTTGTGGGAAAGTTGTACAGTTTTCAGGGGCAAAGGGTAGCTAACAAGGAGAGAAAAAGTGTGGCAGAACTTGCAGAAGGAAGTGCAGATGACAGGTGAGTTAAAGTGGTTCCTGTACTGTTTGCCACTTGCTATGAATTAGATCATACTCAGCAACAAAGTCCCAGAGATCCTTGTGCCTTGAGACGTCCTTTCTCAACCTCCAACTTAATATCTTTGTTAATGCTAGACTAGTTCTGTGAGAAGCCTTGTGAGTTTGTCACGAAAACTTACTGTCCCAGACACAATTTGTTCATCCACCTAATGATACCTAATAATGGAAATAAATAATTTACTTGCCTGTCAGAAAAAAGGACTAACCTTCCTTGAGAGAACAGGTAAGATTTCTGTTGGTTGTTCAGATCCACGGTGTGACTTAACTTGAAACTCTGGTCTCTTGTCTTATAGGGATGAATTTTAAAAGCAACAGGTAAAATTCTATGGGTCTGATGAGCCAAAATGTCCCACTGACTGGCTTCCCCTGGAAAGCAATATCTATATAGCCTTCCACAGTAGCATCTAGCTTGGGAGTACTGGAGCTGGAAGGGTGTCAGCAAGATGCTGTGTATGTGAAAACTGATGGAAACCTGTGTTCAGAGCCTGGTTTGAGATTTTGAGCCTTGTCAAACTTCGGGCTGTAAGTTGTTGGTCCAAATCTTCCCTGTCTCCCCATGTAGAATGATAGAAGTCCCAGGAGACTCTGAAGCGTGTAATCTCGATCACTGTTGTTTGAAAGTGACTTGATTTTTCTAGCGGCTACAGCTTCCCTTCCTGCGAGGTATTCCTTGCACATCAATAAACTGGTCCTACGTGGAGCTCAAGGAATAATGCATCTGCTCCTCAACTTTCAAACAACTCTCTCTTAGTGATCAGGTTTTAGTTCTTCCCTGGTTTCTTTGGGATTCAAACACCCTTTATAGTGCCTGTAGAGATGGCTTTTTTTGTGATAAACATTTACTATGTTGGTTGTCGTCTCTGCACCCAGCTTGCTACATTGGTTTTCTGCACTGTACCCTGTATTATCAGCCTGGGGGTGACTAGTGTGCTCCCTTGCATTCTGTGCAGGATGTGAAATTAAGAGTAGTATGGTAACCATAGGGCAAACAGCTCTCACCAGCACATGACAAAGTGGGGCTCTTTCAAACCCCTCTTCTGCTTCTCCCTTCCCTTACTTCCAGGCTACAGCTGTATGTTCTTGTAGCTGCTCCTTGATTCTGTTGTTTGATTTTTCTCTCTTTGCAGCTGATTCATTTAGAAATTAAACCCGCCATTCGTAATCAAATTATCCGAGAGCTGCAGGTCCTGCACGAGTGTAACTCACCGTACATTGTGGGTTTCTATGGAGCATTCTACAGCGATGGAGAGATCAGCATCTGCATGGAGCACATGGTTAGCCTAAACTCCCTCCTTTTAAGCTGCTGCTCTCCAGTGCTATATACTGGGCAGATCCCTCTGGGTTGTAGATGCAAAGGAGTATGTGATGCTAAGAGTTTTTTCTGACAGCAAAGGCTTGTTGCTCAGGGTGTGGGTGGTGGAGCTGGGACATCAGACTCTGTCTAGGAGCTGCAGAGCCCTACTTGGGCGACTAAAATACAGAGAAATAGACTTTCTGGAAAGCGGAAGTGGTGGTTTTGGGGTCCAGCCAAGAGGAAATGTTGCAAACCCTCCACTGAACAGAATTCACTGAACTGCAGTGTGTCTTCCGCTGTATCTGGTGGGGAGGGCGTGTTGTATCCCCTCCACATTGGTGCAGCCAGCGCTGCCTTTGCATTGACAGTAGTGTGTAGGGGAAACAGTGCGGAAAGCCTGTGACATTCATATGTTAAACGATGCCATTAAAATGGCATTTCCTATGATAGCAAAGTTTAATCATGAAGTGCTTAGCAAGAGATAGGCGTATCCTCGGAACACCCATCTGTGGTGATTACCCGAGAGATCTTCCTTAATCTGTGAACAGTCTGATCTAGTGTTACTGACTAGTGAACCCAAATGTGTTACACTGCTCAGTCCTCATAGGTATGTAAATGTGGAGCCTAGAGCTGGGAAACATTTTTTCAGACCATTTATCTTATTTTATTTTCCTGCCAGTGCTCAGTTAATTTCTCTGCTCTGGATTTAGGATGGAGGCTCTCTGGATCAAGTGTTGAAAGAAGCCAAAAGGATTCCTGAGGAGATCTTGGGGAAAGTCAGCATAGCTGTGAGTATCCCTCTCCCAGAGCTCACTCAAAACCCAAAGGGAAGAAGAGAGGCTTCAGGCTTTCAGAACTAGGGTGGCCAGACGTCCTGATTTTATAGGGACAGCCCCAGTATTTGGGGCTTTGTCTTATATAGGTGTCTATTATCTGCCACCCCCATCCGAACTTTTCACACTTGCTATTTGGTCTTATCAGAACTTATTGTCTCTCAGGGTGTACTGGGAGCAAATACCATCTGAGTCTTGACCCTTTGCCGGTCTGTTTCCCAACCCTTCCTGAAATCCATTCTGTACCCCAGGACTCTCTTATTTCCTTGGAGCTGGAGCATAATTTCCTGTTGGTAGATACACCTACTAATTCAAGTTGCAAACCCAGGTTTTCCCTCCACCCCGCATATTGTTATTGTATCATCAACTAGGAGTCAAAAGAATAACCATATGAGCTGGGAAGTTAGTATATTTCAGACTATTTGCTGCAGTCCCAGCTGGGAGGGTAGAAACTGGTGTAGGAGCCTCACGGAAAGCTTCCATCGAGCCAATGAACCAGTGACTTCATATCTAACACTGTGGGATTTTCAATTGTCTGAAAGTTTTATCTCCTTAAGCAGAGTGGATCTAAAGTGCAGCCAACATTTGCTCAGCTGTGTGTCGGTTACTCCCTAAAGTTGAAGCCCTTAGTTGCTACAGGGAGGCTTTACTGATGGTGTTGCAGTATTACAGGATCTTAAGGCTGTGCAGGATATCTCTCTCCAAAGGTAAAGACTTTTCCTTCCCAGCTTTTACCTCTTTCTGTCCTTTGGTTTTCTTCTAGGTTCTGCGAGGTTTGGCCTATCTAAGAGAGAAGCATCAGATCATGCACAGAGGTGAGAGGGGAGAACCTAAAAATAGCTTCTCGTGACAACCAGAGACCTGGATTGCTCTTACCTAGCATTGCACATACATTTTTTATCTCTCTCTTTTCTATTCTCAGACGTGAAACCTTCTAACATCCTGGTCAATTCCCGGGGAGAGATAAAGCTATGTGACTTTGGGGTTAGCGGTCAGCTCATTGACTCCATGGCAAACTCCTTTGTGGGGACTCGATCCTACATGTCTGTAAGCCCCTTTATTCTTGTGCAAACGTTTGGATGTATTCTACAAGGGAGAGGGATTTACCACTCTTGGGAACCAGACAGAGCATTAGCATAGTGTCCAAGATCACTCACAACTCCACCAGGCACTCTTAGCCTGGCCTGTAGTATCCTGCTGTTACGCCCTTCGATGCCGAAACTAGCAACCTAGCCAACCATAGAGGTAGTTGTCATATATGGACAAATCATTGAGGGCTAGATCAAGACCTCACTTCACTTCTGTCTCCAGCCTGATTTATTTTTTAGATGTACAAAGAATACTTAAGTGTACTTACATAAATCTGTGCCTTTTAAAGGAATGCCATCAATCTTAAAACGAGTCCATTTCAAACAAGAGTTAAAAGTAGTCTGAAGTCCTATATGTGTTCCTGAGTTCCCCTGCCAATATTTTGTGGGCTTAGAGTTGCACTGGAACTTCTGACACACGCCTGCGCGCGCAAATGGTAGTATGTTCCATTCGCTTCACACTGGTGCAGATATTCCACACGGTGCAGGGCCATGGGGAATCAGGTCCAAAGTGGTGTCAGGTGCCCCACGCGAACTGGAAAAAGAGAAGTGACAGTCCCCTCAGGTGTTACTTGTAGCAGTAGGTAGAAGAATTTCAGGCAGAGGTGAGATGTCTGAGTTGAAGTTCCTTTAATCATTAGATGCTGTTGGGCGTTCTCTTTCTATCCACACAGTCTGGGGGCAATGTAACTTCTCTATCTGCAATGGAATTGTTGCATATTGACACTTGTGTGTCTGTGAAAACGTGCACAGCTCCCATTCTAGCCAGCTTCCTTTGCTTTCGTCAGTGGGAGATTTACTGACCAGGATAATTACAAAACTCTAAATCTGTGCTGGCACTTCGTCCTTAGCTTGTTTGCCTCAGTGGAGCAGCGTATAGTGTGCATCTCCCCAGCTGGACGGCTAGGAACAAAGACGTGGGTTCTTAGGAGTGCTGTCAGCCTGCACTTGTGTCCTTCTCTCTGAACTTCTTTGTTCCTCTTCAAGTGCAGTTATAGTTAGGACAGAGACTGGAAAACAAAAACAAAAAAACCTCCTCTTCTTTCTCAGTCCCTCAGCTCTGTGTGATTTTTGAGTCATATCTCTATTGGCAGCTGTGACTCTTATTGGTTCTGCAGTGATGTAAGGAGCAGAAAACCCAGCTAGGTTTTCAGATTCTATTTGGGAGTTTGTAGTATTGGGGCAGGGTTTGGTTTTTTTTTGTGTATACTGAGTAAACTAGATCTGAATACACTGAGAAAATAACCCCATGGTGTCAGTTACTCTGCTGGCCATAACAGAACTTAACGAAGAGCTGCACTCAAGTAGCATTTAAGTATCTAAAACCTGCACTACACATTCTGTGGACATGACCTTTCTAGGTAAAAGAAATCCCGTGTTCCCCCCCCCCAATATTTCCTCTGAGCATATTAATGTTTCCTGCTGGTGTCAAGAGTTGCAAGCCCTCAGAGGATTCTCGTTTGGAAACTCACACTGTCTTCTTTATAAACAGCCTGTCCCCACAGCAATTCAGCCTTGAAACAGAAAAAATCCAGTAAGCAAGAGCTGCTTTAGCCTGAAGGTGTGGGGGGCAGGGAGGGAGAGAGATAGTCGTGTCTATTTCATTTAAATGTATAATTAGTGGGGAGTGTTTTATATCCTTCTGTGTGAGGCAGAGTTTCTCCGCAGTAACATGCCATAGCCACAAATTACTTCCAGTCAATGGAGTCTCTTTCATGTAGTGACCTCTCTTCTGTTGAGAAGTACAGTTTGACTGAGGCACATCTGTGATTTTTCATTACAGCCTGAGCGGTTGCAGGGCACTCATTACTCAGTTCAGTCCGACATCTGGAGCATGGGTCTCTCCCTGGTGGAGCTGTCTATCGGAAGGTACCCAATCCCCCCACCAGACTCCAAGGAACTGGAAGCGATATTTGGCCGTCCCATGGTCGATGGGGCAGAGGGAGAACCTCACAGCATCTCACCGCGGCCCAGACCCCCAGGGCGCCCTGTCAGTGGTAGGGGCTGAAATTGACACCTGTCTGCTGGAATGGTTTTTGGTTTATGGGGCTGGGTTAGAAGTATGAAACAAGCCAGGACCATTCATTGGCTTTCATCATTTCTCTGCATATGGACATGGAGTTGAAGCGAGGCAAATACCTAAGGGTTCTAATGGGAACATGTTCTGCAGAAGACTGGCCTATGCCCAAACACTGGAAGCAGAACCAGCACTAACTTGATTCTCTGGTTTTTACAAAATATATGTGTAAAATCAGTCTCCCATAAAGGCAGCGCACACTTGAAGCCAAGATGTTCCAAAATGACTAGTGATTTGGGGTGCTCAACTTGAGACGCTTTGAAAGGAGCCTGATTTTCAGAGGCCTGGTGTTTAGCCCTTTGAAAATCAGGTCCCTTTAAGGAGTGTGAAGGGCCCACAGAATCATTGGAAAATCTTGGCCTAACTGTGCAGAACTTGAGCTGGAAATTTGTCTCTCTAGCAACGTGATATTGCTTTGCTGACTAACTTTGTTGGTGAGAAGCGACAGCCCTGGAGGCAAGTGCTTTTACTCACGGGTCAGGTGCAGCGTTTGTATTGGCAGAGCAAGCTTCCTGCTAGCGTGCCTGAATCCTGGCCTAGGGGTAAGGGCTAGTTCAGTTTCAGCAGCCCATTTGCTCCTTGGTTTCTGATTAAACTGTTCCCCAAGGGGCCAAATACGTGCCAGTTGTGGTGTATTTGGGAGCTGGACTGAGGCCACCAAGTTCATCTCATGTAGGCATCTGAACAGCCATTAGATGGTAATGGTTGAGTGGCTGGATTTGAACTGCTGATCTAAAGGCAAAAGGCTTCTTGGTCCACTTCCAGCCCTCCAAGCTATATGATATTGTGCTTCCCAAATGCTCCCAGCTATTAAATGGATCAGGAATTTGGTAGCAGAGGTTGAAACCATAAAGCTCAAAACGGGCTTTTTTAAAAAAAAAATCCATCTCCATTGTCTTGCTTTTGCTTCCATCAGAATCTGAACTCCACTCTGCAGGTTCTGTTACCTTCGTCCCTGTGCAGTTTCTTACTCTGCCTTTGCCCTCTTAACTACACAGGCCACGGAATGGACAGTCGGCCTGCGATGGCCATCTTCGAACTGCTGGACTATATTGTTAATGAGGTTGGTATTTGAAATCACCTTTCATCTCCTTTCCCCCTGTTTGCTGGAGTCTTTTGGAGTCTCTGGACTCAGAATAAAGTGAAAATCTTCATTTGCTCATCAATTAAAGGGGTAACAAGTACCGGAAGCTTCACTGATATCTCCTTCTCTCCTATTCACTCTATTTGTATTGGGCCCCATTCCGTCTCTCCCATTTGTTCTTCCTGTCTCTTGGTATTAAAGTCTACAACGCGAAGCTGCCTCTAGTTCTGGAATAAGACCCTACAGACAAGGGCTTCTAATATCTTTGAAGGAACTGTGAGAAGAGTCAAAAGGGAAGCCTTGAGGGTTAATGAATATTTGTTCAGTAATCAGCCATTTAGAACAAACTCCTCCATAGACCTGTGAAGGATAAACAGTCCCTCTGCTAGGAGCCAGATCACCCCAGTGTTCTCAGCCTGGGGTGAATGCCTAGTCTCTTTTTGAAAAACCTTAAGGTAAATTACAATCTGGGGTCTTAAAGTGAGCATGTCCCAGTTCGGAGGCAGGACTAGTCTGTGGGAGGAGCAGTTTCCCCTGTATGGTGACATGATGAGTCGTTACCTAACCGCAGTTGTATCTGTTGAGTTAGTTCCATCTGCTGTAGGGTTTCAGGTATGTGGGATTTGCTGTGTCTTACCCGAACACTGATCTAGGATGTTGAACTCCAACCTTTTGGCAGCAGCTAATACTTCGGTGCTTCAATACCAGGCAGCTCTGCTTCCCCTGTGAACCTAGCCAAATGGCAGTGCTTTACCTCGGGTGGGGGGCAAGGCTTTCCTTCAAAGGCCTTGAATGATAGAGCTGGCAGAAGATATGCACTGATGGGAGGCTAGTGGCTGTAAAGGGAAGCAACAGTTCCTCGGTTCTGAGGTTTAAAGGGAAATGCATATGAACAGTCAGGGCTTCGGGCTGCAGCTTTTCAGTGACTGTTCTTCTTCCTGACCCATTGATGCAGAAAACCCTTCTGCTTCTTTTCCCAGCCTCCTCCTAAGCTGCCGAATGGAATTTTCACGCAAGACTTCCAGGAGTTTGTAAATAAATGGTAAGGATCTCTTTCTACAAGTGAACATAAAGGCTATGCCCAGGGCTGGTTCGGCAGCCCTAGAGATTGAAATTTTCCATCCCATAGCAAGGTGGCAGCACATGTTTTCTCATGTACCCCAGCCAATGTGCGTCCACTCTGACCTGGAGGGACCACCCTCAGTCAGACTTTGTGATCCATTCAATCTGTGATCCCTGTGAGCTCCTAGGTGGGCGCTTGTCTTACAAAGACCACCGACCCATTTCATATAGGCTACAAAAATGGCTGTTGGGTAATGGCTTGGAGTTGCTACCAGTGTGGGTTGGTCACTTGAGTCATCCAATCCTCCAGTCTTTCTTTGTATCTATTATAAGACTTTTGGTGGATGCCTAGATAAACTGCAGCCGATGCTGGTTTATTGACAGCCTTCTCCATGATGTGGTATCCTTCCAAACACTCACCCCGAGGAAGCTTGCCTAGAATGTTTTCCAGGAGCATGAGACCTTCTCTCTTAATCTCTTGCCTTCTCCACACTTAGAAGGGATTGTTTTTCTTCAGTTGGACTTGCCTTGTTTGGGCCTTCATGCTCTGATGACATTGCCAGCTCAGCTACCTTTGCTTAAGACTCATGTCCAGAAGAACCTGTAATTAATGTAGACTGTGTACTTGGGAAGGAGGGGTTGGTTGTATTTAGACATTACAGTGCTAATTTTCAACATTAAAGGATGCTGTCAGCCTGCATATTAGTTACACTTAATGAGGCAACATCATGTCTTGTGGGCCTGAACTGAAACCCGCCAGCTTTGCTTTGGCTCATGAATGCACTTCAGTCTCAGATATGGGTTGATCTTTTGCAGCTTTCTAGGCCTAAATTTTCCACAGTGACTAATGACTTTGAATCATAGAATATCAGGGTTGAAAGGGACCTCAGGAAGTCATCTAGTCCAACTCCCTGCTCAAAGCAGGACCAATCCCCAGTTAGATTTTTACCCCGGTTCCCTAAATGGTCCCCTCAAGGATTGAGCTCACAACCCTGGGTTTGGCAGGCCAATGCTCAAACCGCTGAGCTATCCCTCCCCTCAATTTTTGGGTGCCCAACTTGAAACTCCTTGAAGAAGCCTGATTTTCAGAATTGTAGAACAGCAGCTCCATTTCAAAATGAGGTGTCTTTCTGGTGTTTTAAGTTGGGCACCTAAAATGGCTGGTCACTGCTGGAAACGTACACTCTCATCTTTATTTTCAAATGAGGGTGGGAGTGGTTTAGCAGCAACCTCTGCTAGACTCTTCCTTGAGAATCAGGTTTCCCTGAAGTTTTTCTATGATGCTTATCTCCTAAGCCTGCTGCAGGGTTTGGTAAGTGCATGGATACAGTGGTGTGGCATGAGAACCTGGATAGATCTGATATTGAGGTCTGACTGTTCAGGGGAGTCCTGCTCTCCAGGAATCTGCTAGGATAGACTTGAAGGGTGTCCCTCAGTGGTGGGTCCATAAAGCCACTTTTAAAGTTGTGATAGAAGTGACCAGGTCTAGGTCTGCTGAAGGCAGGATTCTCTGGCTTCCAAATAAACCAGACACCAGGCTGGATAGCCCTCCCGGCCAAATAAGCAGCTTTTCACAAGAGGGGTCTGACAGATCTTTCCTGCCTTTTCTTCTGTTCTCAGCTTAATTAAAAATCCAGCAGAACGGGCAGATCTGAAGATGCTGATGGTAAGTGGGGAGCTGCAAGTTGTTTTGTATCGTGGGCGGGGTTTTCCTCCATTCCTTTACCAGAAGCAGATGCTATTGGATTTGGTTTCTTCCTCTTGAGACACTGAACGCTCCAAAGAGACATTAAGGATGAACTGAGTGGGAGGTGAGGGAAAAGCTGCAGGAAAATGCCAGTCAGACTGATGCATTTACAGTCTTCCAGAACCGGGCCCAATACACGTACGTCCTGCAGCCCATCCTGCTAACCAAGCCCAACGCAGGCACCAGGCCTTCCTAACATGGTTCCTCAGAGAAGTCTTTTGGAAGGAAAATAGTAGTTTCTGTCAGAAAAATTTCCATGTCTTCCCAGGCGGTTTGGGAGATCAGTTTTCCCTGTTAAGCTCCAGAGCCTCTCCCCAGCTGTGGACTGGTTTCGTAAACTGCTGTGGACTGGGATATGGGGAGACTGTGCCCCCCCCCACCCCCCAATACCTCTTGGAGCTGCTGCTCTGGGCTTCACCACCTGCCTCCCCCCTCCTCCAGGTGTAATGGCTGGTGGTTCCTTGGAGTGGCAGATCCTTTACATGCCATCTCCCAGTGTGACAGCCTGCGGGGAGCTGTGCTTCCCACAAGTCTGGGATGCAGGCTCCTCAGATCCTGCCCACTCTGGATCAGTTCTGCATCTAAGGCTCTCTGCCCGGGGGGTGGAGTACAGGATTTGCAGCTCTGGAGCTTTGCTGAGCCAGTTCTGAGACCGCACACCGCTCTGCCTGTGCACCTGGTGCTGCATCCCCCCCATCTCCCCATGCTTGGTGTCCCTCCAAGGCTTGCCAGTTGGGCAGCAGTGGGGATGCATGCGCTTTCTTGTTCACTGGGGCTCTGTCTCCAGTGTCTGCTCATTCTATCCCGTGCAGTACATCAGCCAATTATAGAGCAGTGTGGCTGTCACCCCCTCCCCTACTGATAAACTGGCTGAAAACCAAAAAACCCAGCCCCACAGCTAGTTGGACGTCTATCTAAAAAGCTGGTTTTGTTGGCTGGGGAACAGAACGAGCCGGTCCTCCAGCTCCATCAGAACGGTGCTGGCAGTACAGCATGACTCCAGCAAGAAGCTGTCACTGCAGCACAAGCATCTGTCAGACCAAACCGTTAGCAACATGATGAGTCACTGGGTGATATAGACCCCGTCATTGGGTTAGAACTGCTTTGGGGAGACAGAGCTCCGGGCTTTTATCTAGTATAGCAGCAGCAGCAGACGCCATTACCCTGTGGCAGCCCTTTGTCCTCCCATTCGCGTCCTGTAAAGCACTGCCTGGGAAGCCCTTGTTACATCAGCGCTGGCTCGCAGATGGCAGTATTAGACCTGAGAGGGGCTTGCTGAAGCTAGCCAAGTGCAGCTGCCGTTTCAGGGTATGTAATTGCTCCAGAATCCTGCCACTGCGTGCCACCGTCCCGTGTCTGGTCTGAGTGAGCTTCCTACACTGACTTCGGGAGGCAGGGCCGCCTGCCAAATTGACAGCGCAGCTGCACTGTTTTAATGCGTCTGGAGAAGGCACTCTAAGGGCAGGTCTACACTACGGGGCTAAGTCGACCTAAGTTACGCAACTCCAGCTATGTGAATAACGTAGCTGGAGTCAAGGTAGCTTAGGTCGACTTTTGCAGTGTTTGCACCGCCGGGGTCGACTTACCTTATGCTTGTCGTTCCGGTGGAGTACTGGAGAGATGGGAGAGAGATCGGGGGTCAATGTAGTGGGTCTTCACTAGACCTGCTACATTGACCCCCGGTGGATTGATCGCCGCACGTGAATCCCAGGTAAGTGGAGATAAGCCCTAAGCCAACAGAGAGAGCTCTCCCGTTAGATTAATAACTCTCCCTCCGAGAGGAAGTAGCTACGTCAGCCAGAGAAGCCCTCCCTGGACATAGCGCTGCCTACACGGGGGATGACGGTTGGTGTAACTGTGTGGCTCAGGGGTGTGGACTTTTCACACCCCTGAGCACTGTCGTTATACCGAAGTAAGTATGCAGTGTAGACCGGGCTAGGACTTTGTGTTAGAGAAGTATGGAGTGTCTTGTGAGCTGTGATAGACAAAAGAATGCATGTGCTTTACTCTCTCTTTTCCCCTTTCAGAATCACGCCTTTATCAAACGCTCTGAAGTGGAAGAGGTGGATTTTGCTGGCTGGCTATGTAAAACGCTGCGGTTCAACCAGCCCAGCACCCCCACCCGCACCGCCATGTGACGGCAAAGCAAACTGCCTTGTGTCCACACGTCTGCCTGTCAGTCACCGTTTCCTGCCCTTCAGTAGAAGACAGAACCGCCCTCCTTCCTACCCCGTCCCCTTCCCAAAACGGCAAAGCACCATCATTTTGGGAAATACCCATCATCCAAAAAACGAGCAGAAACGGGCTTGCTTTCTTTGTTTTGTTTTTTCATGGCTGCGTTGAAGCGTGGCTCAGTCTTTGAAGTTTCTGACATTTGGGAAATGTGCTGCTGCTTATGTTGCCTCTTTTGAAACCTGTTCCCTTGGGTTAAAAAAATATGGTGTGTGTGCGGGGGGTAGGGGGAAGATCATGTGCTTTGTATACTTCCTTTTGGTGGGGGCTTGAAAATGGCTAGTGTCAAAAGCTGTAGCACTGGACACAGAGAAACCTGTCAATGCAAAATGGCTAGGGTGAGGGCAGGGACAATTGCCAGATGGTAGAGCTCTTGTACGTGTGTTGGCAGAGAGCAAGAAGGAGAAGGGAAGGTGTTGAGACTAATAGATTCCTTGAGCTTGCTTGAGGAAATTAGCAAGGGCACTGCAAGGACAAAGAGATGGTTCGTGGGTAATATTTTTAGCCTAGCTGGGGAAAGAGGAGCAGCACTAAATTCTCTCCCACGTTTCTTGTGTCTGTTTGACACTCAGCTCCTTAACAGGGAAGCCTTTCTTATCTCCCCTTGTCCTGTTCCTCTTTGTGTCCAGCCAGGGCTCTGTCCTAACCCAGATGCTGGAGAAAGGACTGACAAGGGAATCTGTTTTTCTTCATATAGCTTTGAGGTCCTTTTGCATTACCGTGTGTTGGAAAGTTGGTTTCTAGTAGCCCAACATCCTTCCTTGCTGATCTTCTTCCAGGTGTAGCGAGGAAAAGTTTCTGCTTTTAAAACGGGTTTTCTAGTATATTCCAGGCATGCACTGTGTGTTCGGTGATCGTCTTGGGCTACTAAATTGCCACATTGGGCAGTTAGCCTGCTAAGAAAGGGAAAAGAGTTTGAGCCAATTAATAACAGACTGCAGGGCAATACTGGCCACTCTTCCAGTCAATGTGACGGTCAGGGCAAGAAGCTTTTTGTGGTAAGCTTGGGCCTACCAGAATTGTGATGGAGGAGACAGTACCCTCCAGCGGCTGCAGCAGCATTACTGCCCTGCCACACTTTGAAGGGAAAACTGCGTTGTGCACCCGACAGCTGGCGATACAAAGGGAAAGCAGGCATTCTCTGCAGCTCCGGCACGTTCTGCCACCAGTGCAGAGATGCTGCATTGGGAATGGAATCCCGGGCGACTGGCCCAGGGAAGAAAAGTCCTGATCTTCCTTCGGATCTACTCACAGCACTGACAAGGCTGATTGAGCAGCAACCCAGGAGTGTGATGCAAACTCCAAAGGCTCTTGGGGCATAGCTGATCCTTTGCCCGTTTTCTGTGCTGCTCGACAGTCCGGCGAGAACCATCTCCCACGAGGACTGTGGCGGATGCAAGTATTTTTAGAAACATTCTTTGGAGAGGCAGGGAGAGGATGGGTGAGATGCCTCAAATCCTACAGGAAGCCAAACAGCAGATTTCCACCCAGGGTTCTTTCCCTGTTTGAAATGGTCTCCACGCTGCTTGCTAGTGGTCAGGATTATTGAGTTTTGTTTTGTTTTTCCTCCAGCACTGATGTTTCCCCCCAGCTCCTACCAGAGGGTTTCAAACCTGTGATCTCCCACGGAATATACCTAGTCTTTCTGAGTTCGTTCTCTTCCCTCCCCTCCCCTGCTTGGTCTCACTGTGTTAGAGTGGCTGGTTTTTAACTGTATACCTGTACATTCAGCTGAGCCTTCAGACAACCACATAAGACAGAAGACCAGGGCGAGGTAGTTGTGACTCCAGCCGTCTTATGACCAGCTGGCGAGATGCTGTACAAGGCCATTGGAGGAATGAAACCACACATCGGAACTAGTTTTATGACATAACTAGCCAAAAGCAATCAAGTCTCTGGGGGAGACTTGGCATGCCTAACTCCTGTTGGCATTAATTGGAGCTGGATGTCTTAAACTGTCCTCTTTGCCTGGGCGATATCTCCCCCCTGACAGTTTGATGGCACGTGCTCCTTGGGTAGGGGAAAGACCTGTCCAAGCCACCCAGACATGGTGCACGTCTCTTTGCTCTTCTGATAGGTAAGGATGCCATCGCGCTGTGGCTGAACTGTTACACAGAGCTGCCTGCACCATTGCAGCACCTTTCCCGAGCCCCCTCCATCTTAAGCTCCGGTAGTTAGGAGTCCTGTCCAGTTTTAGCCTCTCCCCATCGCTCGGCGTTCCCTGCCGAAGGCCAGTACAAATCCCTGTGCGGCATAGTTCCATAATTGTGATAGGTGGAGTGGTAACTCCAAACATGCTTCATCTAACAACAGTCCTGCTGGCACGCTCTGAACCATGAAGATCTCCATAATGCCGAGCTGGGAGTAGAGTCTTGCTCTGACCCCACTGCCTTGGGCAAGCAGATCTTGCTTTCTGCCTTTCCCCGTGAGCTGCCTGGTTCTCAGAAACGTTTTACTGTAGACTCTCTGGGCAGGGAGACCCAGATGGCGAAGTGAAAGTGACTAACTGAGGTAGCTGTTTGCTCCTGCTGATCCAGACAGGAAGTCTGAGGAAGCCTCTTTTGGGACTACTGGGCCTCGCTTGTGTGACCAGCGGTAGCGTGTATGGAATTTGCCGAGTGTATTTATCTCCTCTTTCTCAGCGGGGATCCGGCTCTTCATTTCCTTGAGGGAAAGGAATAAGAGGTTAAACAATAGTTAACCGGAAGGGCCTGCTCACCTTTGGTGGAATCCCGCTTCTCTCAAGCTACCTCTCTAGTTTAGGGAATGATAGGTACGTACCTTGCAGTTACGGGAGCAAGGAAGGGCCTTGTTCTGCTGTAACGGTTGAGTCTCATGAGGTGGGAAGATAGCCTGCATGGATCACATGGACAGGGTCTCTTCAAAGAGCATTTTATTTTTAAATATACCCTTTCTTCTGCTTGCTGTAGAAATACAAGCCATAGGAATGACTCATTCCCTTGCCCTCTTGGCTTTGGGAGGGGGTGTGTGGGGAGGTCTCTGATGTGCGATTTCCATTTGGCTAGAGTCTAGAAATCTCGTCTTCGTCGGTTCCCCTAAAGCAGGAGGTCTTGACTTACGGGGCAGAGGCCTGTCGGCGTCCTCAGCCGTCGCATTCTTGTGCTGCTGTTAAAGGAACAACCTGAGCCAGACCACGGTGGCTGCAAAGGCCAATTGTGAACTTGTAAATTTGGGGAAGGGGCAGGGGGGCGCTTGATTTATGAGGCTTGGAAAGCATGGCCACTGCTGCTTTCTAATGGACAGTCCCGTTATTGGGTAGCAGCAGACATATCAGTGCCCCTCCCCCAAAATGCATACATTCTTCTGTAACCGCGTTCCACTGGGGAATGTATCCAATCTACCTGAAAAGGAAAGGATGTCGGGCGGAACCTGATCACTCATGAAGCACCTGCCGTGTCTGTATGGTGTTGGTTTCACCCCCTTGATGAAGGGCAAGGTGCCAGCCAGTGTTGAATAAAGTCTTTCAACTAGCACGTTGACAGTGTAATTTAACGAGGGGTGGGGGGATTCCCTCCCTACCCATAGATGCATTTCATGCTGCTGATTGTGGTTCAGATATGCTGGGTGTTTAAAAAAAACACACACACCCACACAAATATAGTGGATTGTGCTTATTTTTTCAAATAGTACCAGTAGCTCAAGCACTGATGTCATTTTTACATCTTTGAAGGCCTTTGTTTTTACCCCGGAGTTACCCTATTTGATCAGATCATCAGGTGCTCTCATGCCTGGGTTCTAGTTAATCAGACCACTAGGACATTAATGCAGAAAAGCAGCCGAGAGAGCTGGAAGAATGTGGATCTCTCACTGTTCGGGGGAACCTCTGCAAAGCTTTTACAATCTCCTGATGTCAGGAAGAAGTGGAAACAGGTTCCACTGCTGCTCCAAACCAAAGCTTATGCTGCAGGCTTCAGATTTCACTCTAATATGCCTCTCTCTCCATTTGCCACAGCGTCCTGTAATATTTATATAGCAGGAAGAAAATGGGTAGAGTTTAATAGCCCGAGGGAAGACTTGTCTGCTAGGTAGCAAAGATTTGAGAGCAAGAATCTGAAGCATCATCTCTGAGTGGCAGTTGTATGTTTTCCAACAACCCATTAATTTTTTTTCCTGGAGTGCACTTATATTCCATCAAATCTGGTAACTCTTGAGGATTGAATGTATTATACAAAGTGTTTGGGTTAATTTAAAAAAAAAATTCTAATGGAAATGGTGAGATCATGTGCTCTGAATGACTATGTACTGTTTTTTGGTCATGTATATGAACCATGAGGCTCGGGTGGGGGGTGTCTCTTTTTTGCCTCTTATTTAAATACAAAATGGTCAAGAGTTCTTCTGTTCAAAAGCTTTAGGATATTTTTGTTTTGCTTTTGCGCTTGGTTTTGGAGGTGAAGGAGAAAGTGTATTGAGCATTTTGTTGGTGCAATTTTTTTTAACTATTTTCATCATGGAAAAAAAAATAAATGGCACTTTACATTAAAAGGCCCTTTTTCCTCTTTCGTTTCATCACAGGTGGTTTTTAAACATGAATTTTTAAACAGAAACATGAATTTTAACCTTCATAAAAAATGATGGGTCTAAATTAGCTGTTTCCACTCAAGAAAGAGATCTTGGCAGCATTGTGGATAGTCTCTGAAAACATCTGTTCAGTGTGCAGCAGCAGTCAAAAAAGGTAACAGTGTTATGAACTACTAGGAAAGGGATAGATAATAAGACAAAAAAAATCATAATGTCACACTATAAATCCATCGTACGCCCACATCTTGAATACTGCGTGCAGCTGTGGTCGCCCCATCTCAAAAGAGAGATATTAGAATTGGAAAAGGTACAAAGAAGGCCAACAAAAGTTATACAGGGGTGAGGAACAGCTTCTAGACAAAGAGATTAAAAAAACTCAGCCTGTTCATCGGAGATAAGAGATGACGTAGGGTTTATAAAATCATGAAGGGGGTGGAGAAAGTGAGTAGGGAAGTGGTGTTTACCCCTTCGCATAATACAAGAATCAAGGGTCACCCCATGAAATGAATAGGTAGCAGGTTTAAAACAAACCAGGAAGTATGTCACAACGCACAGTCAACCTGTGGAACATGTTGCCAGGGGATGTTATGAAGGCCAAAAGTATGACTGGGTTCAAAAAAGGATTAGATCAGTTCATGGAGGATAGGTCCATCCATGGCTAGTAGCCAAGATGGTCAAGGATACAGCCCAGGCCCTGGGCGTCCCTAAACCTGTGACTGCCGGAAGCTCAGACAGGACAATGGGGGATGGATCACTCAATACATTGCCCTGTTCCATTCATTCCTTCTGAAGCATCTGGCACGCCACTGTCGGAAGGCAGGATCCTGGGCTAGATGGACCATTGGTCTGACCCAGCGTGACTGTTCTTATGCTTCAAGAAGGTAGAGGACGAAGAATTATTTCAGCACTGTGGATCTGGGACCCTAGTAGCAATCAATAGTGTGTCAAAGAAAGAGGCACTTCTCATTGCATTTCTCATTACCCTGAATTCTGCCCCCAGAACGTGTGTGTGTGTGTGTGTGCTGGGGATCATGGATGCTAGTGGGGAAAGAATAGCCTCTGTCTCCCTAACTGTAGTGGAGGAGCATAGAATTTGCCTCTACAATATTTTGGAAAAATCCACAGTTTAAAAGGGGGATGGGTAGTGAGTGAAAAATGGGACACAGTCCCCCTGCTGTCACAGAGAGAAGAGGACGCACTTGACATCACTCTTCCAAAGAAAAATCAGATGAGTTTAGGACCCAAATGTAGGTGTTTTTTTTTTTTTTTTTTTAAATCATCATCACGTGACTAAAAAAATAGTTTCCCTTAGTTGTAAAGTGAAACTGACCCAAACAGCACAGATGCTTGGAAAGCAGATATGAATAATCAGTTGCTGTTAGCAAAATACACAGAGTCCTGCATTCATTTTTGATCCTCTGGACAGAGCAAACGCAGGGCGAAATGGCGCCGTCCGATGAAAGGAGTGAGCAGTGTGGCACATGACGTAGCAGTGAAGCGGACCCAGCCTATGCACCTGGCAACCTGAAACACTTAAAATAATGGCACTCAAGAAGCTAATTAAAGAAAACGCTCTCCCTTGCTCTGGACGGTTGTATGTTCAAAATGGAAGGTGAAATCCTGGCCCCACTGAAGTCAACCGGAGTTTTGCTGTTGACATGAACGTGACCAGGAGAATTCGGTCAGAATTTGCCAATGCGAAAGTGAAAAGTTTTGCAGCCACAGTTTGATTTTGATGATGATTTGATGGAACTCAGCGCTGTTCCTGCCTGCTTGGGTCTGTCTATGCTGCGAAGAAATACCTGCACTGGCCCACGAGCGGCAAGAGTCCCAAAACCTGGGCTTCAGCCTGAGCCTGAATGTCAACACTGCAAGGTTATTGCTCCATGAGACCTCAGGGCTTCCAGGATGCCTGGTTCCCATCCCCTTCCACTGAAAATTTTGGTCTGTTTGTGTTTCTCTCTGAATTGGAATGAAACAAAACAGCAAACTCTGTGAACAGAATTTCCTTTCTCAACCCAGCTCTGTTGTACAGATGTTAGTTTGGCCTGCTCTGTTGCGTGGTGGCCTGCCTGTCTGGAATTGATATTTCCCAAAACCTAATATCCCTGGAAACATCTTCATAAACAGAGATGTGTGGGGATGATGGGCAGGTGCAAGGGAAGAGGCTTTAACCAAACACTTGCCAGCCACCAGTAAAACTAGCTCAATGGACCCTACCTGGCAGGATTGAGCCAGCTCTGAGAGCTACACTATATGGTGTCTGGTGCAAAACCATCAACCATAGTCCCTCTGGCTGGTGCAATGGTCCTTAATAGACTATGCGTGTTTGATTAAATTCACACGGGGTTTTGCAAACATAAGGCAGGATGCTGCCCTGAAATGCTTGATCTCAATGTTGCCAGTAGACAGCTCTCCATTATTTACTGGGGAGCTTGGCGTCGTAGTGTGTCAGATGCTGTACACAGGGATAATAAGACAGTCGTGTACCAAAGAGACCCTAATTCTGCCATTTCCTCCATGGAGATGTCAGTGGGGCTCTGGAAAGGTGCAGAGATCGCTCTGTGGAGATCTGGGCGCAGGACTGGGGGCTTGAGATGAAAGGGAAGATTTTCCCCATTTTGCAGAGGTGCAGATAATGGGACTTGCCCAAACTCTGCTCCAACTTGCTACGGGAATACAAATAATCAAGTCACCTGGGAATCTCTGGTGCAGGTGGGAATTGAGCATACAGCAACTCAGCCTGCATGCATTTCTTTAGAGATTGATGCTTTCCGTCTCCAGAAAGATTGACCTGGACTGGCTCTTCCTCTGAAGAGTCTAGAATAAGTTTAACAAGCAGCTTCCAAGACATCTCAGGGATGCGTCCGTCCTCTTTCTGCCTGGCCCTGCTTGCCATGTGGAACCAACTAATTGCAAAGGATGACAATTGTGAGGTGAATGCGTTCACGCTCATGGAGTGCAGTGATGCTTCCATTCCCAGCTCTCTGTCCCTGTGCTATCCGGGGGTGTACTGCATAGTGACATGACCATCTGCATATTGGCTGGAGCCCTGCTAGTTTGGGGGTGTCCTATCTGTCTGTGCCCTGATGCAGCAGGGACCCGTTGGCTGATGGAGACCAGGGGATAGCTGGTAGTGTGGGCAGGGAATTCTTGGTGGCACTTGTGTCTGAGTCTGAGATTAAATGGAGTCAGTCCTGCTGGCTTCTGGGCAGGGTGTTTAACCTCCTCTCTTGCCCGTAGTGGAGCAGCAGAATTGTCCTGTCCTTGCTGGGCATCTGTGCTTGGAGAAAGCAGAAAGCTGAGGGGAGCCTCAGCAAGGTCTGTAAAATCAAAGAGGAAGCCATGCTCTCTCCTCTCCTTCAGCACTCAGAGCAGCAAGGATGGGAGAGCCAGGGGGTGACCTGTAGCCTGAGGCTGCCAAAACTACTAGGTGCGCCCAGGCACAGACCCACAAGTGGGTCTGGCAGTGCAACCGAAAAAGGGGTCAGGCCCAGGTTGAGAAGAGCAGGATCGCCAGTCACAGGATCTCCACTGTCCCAAGAGCTGCCCTAAGAGCAGGTGCTTTTCCCTTTTCAGCAAAGGACTCCATACCTAGCACATGTTTCAATCCCATCCACACTTGTGTGTGCTGTGGCCCTGCAGGCTGAGGCTCTCAAAGCACTTTGCAATCACTGAGTGAATTGTAGGTGAATATGGTTCCCCCTGTTTTTTGAGAGGAGGAAACTGAGGCATAACAAAGGGTTGTGACTTTTGTGGAAGTGGCCCCATCACTGTGTGTGACAATCTCACCACAGTTGCTGGGGGCACTACTACCTTCCCCCCCCACCTTGTGTGAAAACATTTCTCCATTTGCACGCTGTTGCCTTGAGTAACAGCAGCGTTGTGCTTGCCCTGAATGAAACACTGGGCCACTTAATAGTACCTAGCTCTTATACAGAGATTTTCATTTTCAGAGCTAAAGCACTTCGCAAAGGAGAGGAGCAGTGTGTGCCCTGTTTTACAGATGGGGAAACTGAGGCACCTAACATGACTTGTCCAAGGTCACTCAACAAGCCAGGGGTAGAGGATGGGACTGGAACCCAGGTCTCCTGACTCCCAGGTCAGTGCTCCAGTCACAAAGCCAAGTTGCCTCCCTCCCACAGTGGACAGTAGCTGTTGTCAGCATCAGTCCTCTCTCCCATGATGGGAATGGCTTAGTACTAGACAGGGAGAGGAGGGGAAATACTCTTGATCACGTTAATCCTTTAAGGAGTCTGTCCCATGAATGGAGCAATGGTGGAAAAGCACTGGCTTGGTTGCCCTGGAGGGCAGAGCATTGTAATTACACTGTCCCTGGGCTGGTGGTAGGCAGCAGTCAGGGTGGCACGCACGGAGTTTGGGCTCCGTGATCTTGGCCGAAGCTACCATGGAAGTGGCCCTTTCCAGTCAGTGCTGGTGGAATAATTCTGCTTTTGCTGGATCTTCTGCCTACAAGGGAGCTGCACCAATCTAAGCCAGCGGAGGATCCGGCTCGAGGAGAGGAGGTCGGGAGGGAGCTGCCCGTCTGCTACCGGAGCCATCGCATTGAGGTTACAAGCCCTACACCTCCTGCCCTTCCTTACGTGGGACGCCATCAGCCCATGCATGCACCACACAGAAACGGCCATCGGCCGGTTTTACTGCCTGCCCCCCACCCCAGATCCTCCTCTCCCCCCTAGGGCTATGAAAATGTGCTTTAAAGTAACCGTATCCCATCTGTAGTGGATGTAGAGGGTGATGGTATTGTATTAACACAGAGCACTGTCCGGACTCCCAGGCTTCTGCTTGCATGGGTACAGGCTTTGCTTTCCCCAAGGAAAGGGGAAATAAATTATCAACCAACCACCCAAAACCCAACCTCACCTTCTTGCATGTCGTTAGAGACTGTGAAGACCTAGGTAGTTTAGAGAGGAAGGAAGGTCTTGGGGACGTGGGTCTCAGGTAGGATGACCCGACAGCAAGTGTGAAAAATCGGGACGGGGGGGAAGGGAGGTAATAGGAGCCGCTATTGAAAAAAGCCACAAATATCAGGACTGTCCCTATAAAATCGGGACATCTGGTCACCCTACTTTAGTTGCCTCTCATGGCTATTTAGATTGGAAAGTCTTTGGGGGCAGGGACTGTCTTGTACCATGTGTCTGTGCAGCGCCCAACGCAATGGGGCCCTAATCTCAGCTGAGGCCACCTGGTGCACCGCAATACGAACAATATTACTGGCATTCTCCTTGGGCGAGTTCAGGGAAGAGGTTGGGTGTTTCTGTCACTCTGTCTGTGAAAAGTCTCCGGTTTGAGGCTGAGATTTAAATCTATATAGTCCTATAGCCCAAAATAACTTCCCATGTGACCTTAGGCAAGTCACACGCCCGCTCTGTGCCTCAGTTTCCCCACCTATAGATTAGAATGCCTACCATGCCAAGGTGTTGCGAAGGTCAGCTCAGTAATGTTTGTAACGTGCTTTGGGATCTGTATCTGGACGTATTGCTATGGATGCACCTATTGCAGAGTACCTCTGCACAACTTCCAAGCTCTGCCAGGCTAAGCAGCAAGGAGGACATGCTTTGGTCTAAGCCTGCGAGTGCAGCTTCATAAACCAGGCAGGAGTGGGGCAGCGAACCCTGATGCTAGTACTGTGCTCTAACCACTAGGCTACATTGCCACACACCAAATGAGCCAGGTCCCAGCATGCTTTGAAATGTGATCCCAGCCTCTGTTCCTTAGAAAGAATCCTTAATCATACCTCATTAAAGTTAGAAGATCTCTGTGCGTGGCACAGTTTGCCCTGCCTGTGTTAGGTGTACGACCATCTATCCTCTGTCTGAGGGGATATAGCCCATTGGCATTATGATGTTATTATTTGTATTGTGGTAGAATGTAGGAGCCCAGGTCCCGGACCATTGTGCGAACAGGAGCTGTGCAAACACAGCATGTTGTTTTACCTGTGAACACACCTTCTGAGAGCTCTGATTAAAGGCACATTACGGGTTTGCCAATTCCAAGCATTCAAAAATCACCAGGTTGCCCTAACATTCATGTGGGGTTTTTTCAAATAATACCTGTTGGGTTCTTTTTTTTCGCTTTCTGGTCTTTGAACCTTCAGGGGTCACATTTTCAACCCTTTTTTTGCAGCCAGGAGGGCCAGAAATTTAAGAAAGTGGAAGCTGAGAATCACCTAACTCCAGAAACTTGGGCTTTCAGACAAATAACATGTTAAATAGGAGTGTTGGCAAAACTGCACTAGACCTCTCCATTTAGGCCCCAATGGACTTCAATGTTTTTAAAAACGAGTTAATGCAAAACTGCCCAATAAGAGGGATATTTTGGTGATTTTCTTTGTTCGCTTCTTTAATTGCAGCAAAAAGGCTTCTGTGGGTGGCATGATTTTAACCTTTCACCTGCTGCTATGGAAACTCAAAGGGAACAGCCTAGCAGAGAGAACAAAACTGACCAGTAATAGAAAGTGAAACTGACCTGGCTAGTGTATTTCAAGGTCTTTGCTGAGTGAGTGGCACAGAAACAAATGGTGTCACGGAGGTGAAGTGATTACAATTCTTCATAATTCTCTGACGGGGTGTTGGTCTAGTTGTGTGTAAGGCAGGTAGGGTATAAATCAGGACACCTGGATTCCATCTCCAACGCTGCCCTCTGCTCGATGTGTAACTTCACTTCCTGTCTCCAGGCCAGATCCAAAGTCTTTCAACAGGCGTTGGATCAGGGCTTCTGTGCTTTTCTCTGCCAGTGTGTAAAAAGGAGGCTGAGGCTACCTACCTGTTTGTAAAGTGCTTTGAGATCCTAATGGGAAAATAGGGTGACCAGACAGCAAGTGTGAAAAATCGGGACAGGGGGTGGGGGGTAATAGGAGCCTGTATAAGAAAAAGACCCAAAAATCAGGACTGTCCCTATAAAATTGGGACATCTGGTCACCCTATGTGAAAAGTAAGGGAAATAAAGGCAAGGTATTATTAGTCACAATCCAAGTACTGAATGATAAACAGGCCAGCAGTTTTTATCTTGAATTTCCCAGTAAGAATATAAGAATGGCCAGACTGGGTCAGACCAAAGGTCCATCCAGCCCAGTATCCTGTCTTCCCACAGTGACCACTGCCAGGTGCCCCAGAGGGAGTGAATCTAACAGGTAATGATCAAGTGATCTCTCTCCTACCGTCCATCTCCACCCTCTGACAAACAGAGGATAGGGATACCATTCCTTACCCAACCTGGCTAATAGCCATTAATGGACTTAACCTCCGTGAATTTATCTAGTTCCCTTCTAGAACCCTCTGCAGATCTGTTGATTAGTCCTCACTGGGGTGGTTGGGGAGCTGTTTATTATTTACCTCTTTGGGTTTTGTTTCGCTCTCTACATTTTTAAGGTTTTGATTTCTTCCCTTTGTGAGTTTATACACTGAAAAAAAAAATCTGTGACGCTTTAAAAGCAAACACCCCCCCTGCCCAGCTCCCTCTTTGCTTCTCCCAATTGGTTGCCAAATGTTTAAGCTGAAATGCTCAAGAAAAGCATGGGAGTGTGTAGGGATGTGTGTTGGTGCATACACACTCGTGCATATTTGCATGGCTGCTTGTTCGTTGTGTAGCTTAGCGGATTGAGTACTGCATGGTGGGTCCCAGGAGCCCTGGATTCTATTTCCAGCTCTGCTACTAGCCTGCTGGGTGCCCTTGGTCAAGTCATTTGCCCCCCTTCTGCGCCTCAGGTTCCCTGCCTGCAAAATGGGGATAATGATAATGACCTCCTTTGTAAAGTGCTTTGAGATTGACTGATGAAAAGTGCTATTATAGGGGCTAGGGATTATTGGGTGGGTGCTTTGCTCATTGGTGATGTGTGGGCACTTGTGCTTGTGGGGCTGTGTGAGTGCAAGGAAGCTTTGCCTATGCTTGCCACATGTCAGCTCCCTGACGCCAGTGGCCACCTGTAACACGAGCACCTTTAGGCCTCTGCAGGTTAGTGATAGGCCCACTCCAACCCTTCAAGCGTCTCCCCGGAGGGCCCAGCCGCGGATCCACTGGACACTCGCAACATTGGCAGATCCGCTGCTTCCAAAGACGCTTGCCAGTTTCACCTCAGACCATCTCTCTGCTTAACACAAAGCA
This sequence comes from Gopherus flavomarginatus, assembly GCF_025201925.1. Taxonomy (NCBI): domain Eukaryota; kingdom Metazoa; phylum Chordata; order Testudines; family Testudinidae; genus Gopherus; species Gopherus flavomarginatus. Next base: position 8,082,557 of record NC_066640.1, on the reverse strand, counting down.
CTTTGGCACATTTATAGTGAAATGAGCACAAGGCTGTTGAACAGAAAGAAGCGATTCAAGTGCTAGCGTGTCAAGTTGAAGTATTGGAAACAAAGGATTACCCCCAAAGAAACATCATCACACACATTCTAGAACCTTGTTTAACTAGATACTTTCATGTCTTACAGGCCCGAGCTCACTCCAAAGTCCTGACAACAATTTACAGCTGGGCCCGGCTGAGATCCCTCGGTCATGAGACGAAACACACTGCCACCTTGTCTCCTAGGTGAAGGAATCCTGGGTGTCTCTTTCTGCAACCTCAGATATATCAAAACAGTCCTTCCGCCTTCATTCATAAACCAGACGCCCTCTTGCTGATCATTCCTCGCTGTAGATTTTGCCATCTCTTGTCAATTTCAAAATCTTGATTAGCTTGTGGCTCAGTTGCAATTGTGTCTATTGTGAAGCAGTCAATACAGATATGACCAGACAGAGAGAGAAGCATATTACCCCCTGCCTGAAAGGAACATGCGTGAGAGACGCCACCTCCTAATTGCCTGCCTTAAGAATATAATTTTCAGTATAGACACATTACTCCTTAAATATTATCCGTACATACATTTTGCGATGGTTCTGACAGTCAGCAGGGTACTAGCCCGATAGAGGCCTTATATTAGAGTTTTTCAAACAGGGGTCGCCGCTTGTGTAGGGAAAGCCCCTGGCGGGCCGGGCTGGTGTGTTTACCTGCTCCGTCCACAGGTCTGGCCGATCACGGCTCTCGCTGGCCACGGATCGCTGCTCCAGGCCAATGGGAGCTGCTGGAATCAGCATGATCCATGGCCAGGGGGAGCCGCAATCGGCTGGACCTGCGGATGGGGCAGGTAAACACACCGGCCCGGCCCGCCAGGGGCTTTCCCAACACAAGCGGCGACCCGTTTGAGAAACCCTGCCTTACATGCCATCCTTTGGTGAACTAGTATGCCTATATTTGGACCAGGGGATCCCTGTAAAACTCTCTGCATCCCCTGTGCCCTCTGCCAGTCAGCATCAACAAGTCCCTGGGTCACCGCGCGTCTGTGTACACGCGTGCACAATTTTAAACATGCCCACTTTCCCCTCCTATGAAACCCAACATTACCATAAAAAAGGCTGAGGCCCAGGCAGGGGCGGACTTTAAAAATCACTCATATCTTTCAGGTGAGACCTGGAAAGCCAAGGTCCCCTCATATATTCTGTGGTGACATTAAAGTACCCAGGATACTGTTTATAGAAGCAAAGGTCCTTACCAGGGTCCTTGGCCAAAATCCACACACAACACCCCCCCTGCTCTCTGATATGGTGTGATGTGCAGCCCTCCCGCCAACAGTGGCCACATTCCAGCAGTGCCATGGGGTGCTATGCTGTGGGACTCCGCTATATGAAACATGCTGTAGAAATGTAACACAGGTAAAGGCGTTTTGCTTGTAACGAGGCTTGGCAGGAATTCATGCTTATTTTTTTTTTCTAGTTTCAACAGATAACGTTGATGTTTGGTTTTAAACATTTATTTTTATCTGTTTACACTCTCACAGTTGCATAAAATTATGGGTTTTAAGCATTTTCCCCCCCCCTCGATTTTCATTTATTTTAATGTGCCCAGTTGTGGAGAAATCGGACACTAATTATTTAATAACAATCGATCTTGGGATTCAAAAAGTTAAAGCCTTATAAATGTTAAAGCACAAACTGTCAACGTCACGTGTCAAAACATACCAAATAAATCGCCTCAACTCAAACTCTACGAAGGTGGCAGGCAGCTTTGTCCTAACTTGGCCTATCTGCACATTTCTATTGTTACTGATGGAAACATGACGTGTGCGTGCGGTGAAATGGGCGTTTATTGACATTTACTGATAAACATCTAATCCTTCCAGACCCACCTGTAACAGCTTGGGAGGCCTGTGCTGAGCTGGATTCTCCAAAGGGAGCCCAGAATCCCACATTTTAGGGCTTTTGCAGCAGAAAGTTGACCCCCGACCTTAGTTTTAAAGGGCTTTTTGCCCTAAAGTGCTTGGGTGGAATCCCTAGAAGGCCAGGGGTGATCAGACAATGGAGACAAGCAACAGCTTACATAGCAGCTCGTCATGTCCCTGTCCTGAGCTGATTATCATGTTACTCTGTGCTATACCCAAACAAGGCCAAAAGACATCCGTGGGCTGATCTGTTCCTGACCCCTTCCACTTGACCTGCACTAATGACCATTTCTATGCTGGTAGCACTGCCAGCACCAAACATTCAAAAATCACCTCCCCCCACAAACAAGAGACAACAATAAGATATTTCAGCTTCTATTTTTTTTGTTGGGGGGGGGGTAAAGGGGAGTCATGTTATCAAGCTTTTTCCTGCGACCACCACAGCTAGAAACTTACTTCAAAATGAAAGGTGAGATTCTCCCCCATCACATGACTCCAGGAGTTGGGGCCTTAAGTGAAACACCAAATAGCGGCAGCACTGAGTGTGAGAACTCACACCCACAGATCTCCTTCTCTGTTACCAAACTGCTCGCCTAGCCAGCCGCACAAGCAGGCTTTCCCAAAAAGGCCTTTTGGCGGCCCCAGTGAAAGGTGATTGAATAATGAATTTGACAAATGTCGTGCTTTTTTTCTAAGGGTAGTGGTTTTCAACCTTCTTTCATTTGTGGACTGCTAACAAATTTCAACCCCTTTGGAAATCTTAGACATAGTCTGCAGGCCCCCAGGGGTCTGCAGACCACAGGTTGAAAACCACTAGTTTAAGGATTTGATTTATATTTTTCCCCCCATATACAGAGCTGGGGCAACCATTCAGGCATAGGCATCAAATAGTTCATAGGCCAGATTTCATGCCATTTTCCAGCTTTCCAAGGCTTGTGGTGGTTTCTTCATCATTGATTATTTTAAAATCAGGATTGGGTGTTTTTCTCAATGATCTGCTGTAGCTCAAAACAGGAATTATTTTGGGTTAATTCTGTGACCTATGGCAAACAAGACATGAACCAAGATGATTGCAATGGCCCCTTCTGACCTTGGAATCCATCAACTATTTGTCCAAGGCCAAGATTTTTAGTAGCGTTGGATGATTTTGAGCTTCTGAATTTTTGGGGTGCCACTTAGAGATGCCTTATGTAGGCCTGATTTTCAGAGGGGCGAGTGCTAAGCGTTTTCTCAAAATCACAAAAAAGAGGGGGTGATCATAGTGTGAACATCTGCACAAGCTGCTGTGCAAAGGCATCTCACTTTGGCATCAAGTGGGAGCCACTGGTTAATTATTTCGAGTCTGAGCTTTGGGTACAGATTATACAGAGTGGGTTGCTCTGATTTCATTGAAGGGGGGGGAAGATAGGATACAGTTTCTTGAATGCAGACTGAAAATTTATACGGGAACCTCCTAACAGGGGAAGAATATATTGAGATCAATTAACTGGGCTGACACAGGTGATCCTGGATCTATTCTGTTTGCTAAGTTCTTCTACCGTGCCCACCAGCGCAGTATTTGAGCATCTTCCTGAAGAGCATTAAGCGACGGGAGGAACAGCTCTACATCCTGGCTCTGCCACAGACTTTCTGTGTGGACATCTCAGGCTCTGTTCTGGGGGTGCTAATACCAAAAAACTGTTCTAAGGATAACTGGTTAAGGTTTCGTCAGCCGCTCAGATATGATGGCACAGAGTACTCCAGAAAACCCTGCGAGTCAGTACAAATGTAAATAGGCAGGGTATGGGGCTAGGTAGCACAACAGGACTTTCCCATCTCTCTTTTTTAGGAGCTGGACTGTTTGCTGGAGGTTACCTCATGAGCGTGACTGATTTTCTGTGGACCACTCACTGTGTCAACCCCCAAAATGACACTTACTAGGAGACAATCCCCGCCCCAAAGAGTTTACCGTCCAAATAGACAAGACAGACAAAGGGTGGGAGGGGAAACTGAGGCAGGGAACAGGGAAGTGACTTATCCAAGGTTGCTCAGCAGCTCAGCCCCGTGGAGAACCCAGGTGTCCTGATTCTGGGGTGACCAGATGTCGCAATTTTATAGTGACAGTCCCAATTTTGGGGTCTTTCTCTTATACATGCTCCTATTACCCACCACCCCGTCCCGATTTTTCACACTTGCTGTCTGGTCACCCTACCTGATTCTAGCCCTCCACTCTAGCCACTAAAGGGGAAATCTTAGTAACAGTCCAATTGTACTTGACGGTCTCCAGCGCTTTCCAATGGTGTCTCCCCAGGCTCTTTACAAATATCGTCACTCCTGTAGTACCCAGGGGGAAACTGAGGCACAGAGCGGCAGCTGTGACTTGGCGAAGGTGACCTGGGAAGCATGAGGCAGAGACGGGGAACCAGAACCCACCTCTCCCATGCCTCTAGCCATGGGCCCAGCAGTGCCTGTTTTAAGTGAAAGTGACCCAACTTCCCCAGGGGATGGCTGTAGCAGCTGAGAACAAACAAACTGCTTCCACGTGTGAGCACGTGCGTGTGTGTCCGGGAACACAACAGCTCCCTTCTCCCAAGGGTGCTCTGGGTTAGATAACATGGATCGCAGCCAGGGAGGGAGGCAGAGGAATGGTGCAGCTCCCCTCTCCCGGCTGGGGGGTGGCTGGGTCTTGGGGAGCCGAGGCAGAAGCAGCGAAGGGCGAGCCGTGGCAGGAGGGTGTCCTGCCCTCTCTCGCTCTCTCCCTGCCGGGACTCGCCGAGCCTGTTTCAGGCGCCCTGGCGCGGAGGCTCGCCGCCCGGGGAGGGAGAGGGGAGGCTGCTGCACCTTTAAGAGAAGGGAGGACCCCTTTGCCCTTAGAGAAACCAGGAAGGGAGTTCAGCATCATACGGGGCTTTGCATATACAGTTACAGTAGGGGCAGTAACACCAGAGAGAAGAGGGAGAGCTGGCCGGGAACTGACTCCAAACTCCAGGCAGACCCCCCCCCCGCACCCCCAGCCCCGCCACCCCCAGGACCAGCAAGGTAAGACTGGGATCGGGCTGTCTCGGGAGGGGAGGTGCTGAATCAAGGGGACATTTCACCCCCCCTCGCCGGCCCCCCACCCCCACCTCAAACAGGGAGGCTGCCTTGGAAGGAGGAAAGTCCCCGCTCCCCCTGGCTTGTGCTTTACTTTATCGCCACCCCAACTTTATAAACCTCGGGATTTTTTTTTTTACATAGGGAAGTGGGGGGGGGGGCTTGTCCGAGAATTTCTAGCAGCTGAGGGGGGTTGCAAAGGGAGGGGGCAGAGGGTGAACAGCGCGTGCTTGTGCGGGGGGGGGGCGAGATTCATTTTCTTCTCCATGTTCTAGGGAGGGTGTTTTTAATCTGCCTGCCTGTCTCTTTGCATTTGGCAGTTGCAAGGCTGGTCCAGGCGGCTGGGGTTGCAATATCGTCGGGGGGTAGTTGCAATATGGTGGGGGGGGGGTTGCAAAGAACTTTGCGGCCATGCAGTTAATGCAGTTCCCCCCCCCTCTCTATTCTCTGCTGCGTGCATACGTTGTACTTGGCTGGGCTGGTGCTTCCTGGGGGGGGGGGAGTTTTTTTTGAGGGGGGGCTTGCAAGCAAATAGGGGGGAGACTCGCACAGAGGGGTGGGAAAATGAGGCTCATGGGAGTTGTAGTTTCCCCGCCCCGCTCGGTCTTGCAGGTGCAATGGGGCCTTGGACTACGACTCCCAGGGTGCCCCGCGCAAGGCCGGCCGCCTCCAAACCAACCCTGGCCGGGAGGTGTGTTGATGGGCGGGCGGCCGAGCCAATGGGAAGAGGACCTCCGCCCCTCCTTCCCGCCCGGCTCCGCCTGGCCAATGGCGGACCGAGAGTGCTGCGAGAGTGGGGGGCGGGATGCGGAGGCGCCGCCGAGAGTAGCTCGGCCAGCGGGGCAGCGCCCTCCCCTCCCCCCCGGCACTTCCGGGCCCCCCCCGTCCCCTTCACGGGCAGCCCGGCCGCGGGGGAGGCGGGGTCCCCGGCCGCCGCGCTCAGGAAAGGCCGCGGATGCGGGGCCTAGTCTAGGCCCAAGCCTGGGTGGTGTCCGCAGGGCTCAGGCCCGGCCTCCTGCCCCCACCCCCAGCGCAGGCCTCCATTGGTCGCTGGCAGCCCGGGGAGGGGTGGGGTGTGGCAGGCGGCCAGGCTCCCGCGGGGAGGGGGCCGGATTGCGGTGGGGCTTGGCGCCCTGCTGAGGGGGGAGGGGTGGGGCCGGGCCTGGCCGCCCAGCCGCGGGCAGGGCGCTGGGGGGGGGCTCGCCGGGGTGGGGGGGTTGGGTCCAAGGTCGCCCACAAGCACAAGGCCGCCCCAGTGGGGGGAGGGGAGCCTGCTGGCCGGCTCTCCCCTCCCTTGGCAGCCAGAGCAGACGTGGGGAGGCAGCTCCCAGGCTGCCTGGGCTTTCCTCCCCCGCCCCAGCCTCTCACACCCGGACGGTGGCACCAGGCTGCAGGAAGCAACTTGCAGCTGGATAATCCACCCCTGGCGGGTTGGAGGGGGGAGCCCCCATCAGACTGGCTGTGCACAGATTCATCCAGGAAATGGCCCGGAGAGGAGAAATCGCTCTGCCAGCCCCCGTGGAGCTGTGGAGCCCTGAAATCAAGCTGGCAAGTTGCTGCAGAGGCTGGAATGTGGAGACCAAGCCAGTATTGTAAAGGCTTCAGCATCACTAGCTCAGGCTGGTAGGACCAAGGGACTTCTCTACTCCTGCCAGTATTCAGGGCCTTCCTCGGCCTTCCTCCTCCTCTGAAACCACAGCTAATCCTTGAGTTGGGGATCAGAGAGCTATAAATCAAGCCCATGCTTTGGGCCGGGAGCCAGTCTAAAAAGCTCTCCCATAGAGGCCAGGAAATATATCTGAAGTTCATTGCACGCTTCCCATCGTGAGCCACAGCTTTTGCGGGGCTGATCTGTTAAATAACAAGTGGGTGAGTTGTGGTGACCATGGTTTGGAGCTGGTGGTTGGTTCCTGGCTAGCTGGCTGGGGAATAGAAGTGCTGCTGTCTGTTCTCTGTCGGTAAAGGTTTATACTGAGACCATGGAAAAATGTTAAATTTGTTGAACCTGTGTGTAGCTTACAGTTCACAAGATTGTCAGACCTTTCTGTCATTCTTCTCAGGGATCTTTATGCTCTCAAAGTTTGTGCATTAGCTACTGCTTGGTCTAATAAAATGCATCACATTGAGGACCAATATGGCTACCTACATTTTCTCTTTACTACAGCATTTCTAGCAGACCTCCCAGTGGTTCCCTGGAGGGTCCATTATTTCCAAGCAGCAGCCTGGACAGCGAATGGTCCTGATTCCCTGTAATGGCCACTTGGCAGGATTTACAACTGGTTCCTGAGTTAAACTAACAAGATTACCCACCTCTCTGCTAATTTTCTGCTATTAAATGTATTATTTATATCGTTCCCAAAGTGTATTAGGCACTTTATGAACAAATAGAGAAGATGCCTGCCTTGAAAGGTTTACAGTCTAAGTAGGTGGAAGGATGAGGCTTGGGGGTTGTGTGCAGTGCAACAGCAGAGAAGTGGTTAATTCCAAGATTTTTTGTTAGTACTTTGATTGAGGAGATGTGACAGAATATTACAGTTTGTCTTGGATTGAAGAAGCAACCTATGGTCATTTATGAGGGTTGATTTGGAGAAAGCAGCAGGTTTAGGAATTCCAGCAGTTTGCTTACGGATGTTTTTAAATGTTTTCTTTTTTTTTTTTTAAGTCTATGAATGGGTTATTGGAGAGGAGCCATTGCTGTTTAATATTCATTCTGGCCGTTGTTCAGGCTTGCTCTGGGAAAAGAGGGAGTGCAGCGGCACAACCCAAATGTGGATGAGGTGGTGGGATTTTTCCACCATGCCTTAGTAGTGCCTAGGGAGAGTTTTGCAGTGCTGGAGTTCTAACGAATTAGGCGGTGGATAAAATAGTTCTGTGCTTTATGCTGATCTGTGGGTCTTCGCGTGGCCTTTTTTGAGCTCAGAAATGCACCCTGTTGCATTGTGGTACAGGGAACTGATAGTACTTAGCTATAATACTTATTTTTCTTAAAGGCGTGGTTTTCAGGGGTGCTGAGCACTGGAAGATCCCCTTGACTTCAGTTGGACTTGGGGCTGCCCATAACCTCTGAATGTCAGGCCCATAATGCTTTACAACTCCAGTACTGTACTAATCTGTATGAATGTCAATTGAAGACTGACAGTTTTTTTTTCCTTATGGCTATGCTTTTGCAGCCATAAGTAACTGCATTTTGTCAATGAACCCGAAGCTCATTAATAAGTTAGAAAGTTTAAAGTTGAGGCACCCTGGCCCAGATCCTCGAAGGTATTTAGGCTCCTAACTCCCACTGATTTCATTAGAAGTTAGGAAACTAAGTACATTTGAAGATCTCGGTGAGTGTTACCATTGAGCTGTTAAATTAGCATTTTGTTTGCCTAAGTGGTTATTTGGGTGCCAAACTACGCATTTTAGAACCCAATTGTAGAATTAAACATCAGAACATAAGTGCCTGTGTTTGAAATTTAGGCCCCCAAACTTGAAAATCAAACCCAAACATTTGAGAGTGCAGTTGAATCTTGATTAAAAGTGTCAGTCTTAGGCTGCTAAAGTCATCTGTGACAGACGATTAGACTTCCACTTGTTATCTTGCTAATCAAAACAATAAACAATCATCCTCAACTTTGGAGAGACCAGCATGTCTTTGTAATTAAAAGCCTTTTGATGAGCAATATTTGAGTGAGAGAGAAAATGAGCATCCTGGATGGTGAGAAGTATTTGTGCCAAATCCCATGACCTTTTGATCCGAAATAGAATGTTTTTTTCTGTTCAGAACTTTCTTCTATTGGTCACATCGCCAGCCAGTCAGTAGTGTGTCCGTGCCTTCGGTACCTGAACTCAGAGCATCCCGGTCAGAACAGGAGTAAATGAGGTCAGACAGGCATTGGGATTCTATACAAATACCTCCGCATATTCCCATGCAATATCTTGATGCTGCACATAGTCTAGCATCACATTGTCGAAAGCCCAAACGTTGCAGCTGGATTCTGGAGAATGGACTGGATAATGGTCTTCGCTGTCCAAATGGCAGTAATCTATTCTTGTGGAGCAGGGCGTAGGGTCATCCCGTGTGAAGTCAAAGAATTTCCCCCCAAAGACCCAGCGCATGATGTGATTTTTCACTTTCCTCTGAAGCATTAGGGCTTTGGCCTCTGTTCTGTTTGGGAGACAGGACCATAAGTGCGTTCTGCTCTGATATGATAGGGAGTGGAACGCTGTACTACATGGACTGCTCTGGTGTAGCTTTAGGTAGGAGAAAAGACTGTGGGTACATCTAGACTACCTGCTGTATCTGCGGGTAGCGATCGATTTCTTGGGGATCGATATAGTGTGTCTCATCTAGACGCAATATATCGATCTCTGAATGCTCTCCCGTCGACTCCGGAACTCCACCAGTGCGAACGGCGGTAGCGAAGTCAACGGGGAGCCGCGTACGTTGATCCCACACCGTGAGGACGAGAGGGAAATTGATCTAAGATACTTCGACTTCACTACACTATTCATGTCGCTGAAGTTGTGTATCTTAGATCGATTTCCCCCCCCCCCCCCCAGTGTAGACCAGCCCTAGATTAGGGGAGCTGGTGGTCTGCTCTTATATGACAAGGAGTGGGAGACGGACTCATGATGTGCTGTAGCATAGCTGCAGGTGGCAGACAGGACTTGTAAATCCTCATTCCCTAATGACAAAATGCCCCGGAGTTCGCTGTGGGTGTTTAGCACTTCCATTACTTCTTTTCTTTTTAATTTCTTCTTTTCATGCCTACTGTTCTTTAAATTCCACAAAGTTATACCTCGGTCTCTGAAAGGGCATGCAGCTCTCCTTTCACCGCAGCTCATGTGTGTGGAACAGTGCCACCCAATGTATTTTAACACCATCTATTGTTCTGTTTGCGCTCTTAAAGTCCTGATTGACATACCCAGCTATTCCCCACTGGAAACCAGGAAGTAGACAATTTTTCCCCTCGTTCCTGTTTCTGAATGCATCTCCAGTGCAGTGCTGTGCAAGTCACTGGAGCTTGGGCTTGTAGCTACAGGTAGGAGTTCTCTCCTTACCCAAAGTCTCCTGCCCCAACAGGCAGAGAGGACAGGAGGTGCTGTTCAGCATTCCCTTCCTTTGTAGCTGTACAATCAGTATGCTGGAGGAAAAAAAAGTTAATGGCAGGACACCATTCCTAGGAATTTATTTTATGGCATGCTTACTCCTGGGATTCGTTTCTGCACTTCAAGTAATGAGCAATAAGACAAGAACTATCTGCTTATTCACAAACCAGGCATTACATAATTGCCGGTCCTGCCTTGTGTGCTTTGCTTTGTCAGTAAACCTAAACCTTTGTCTTTTTATTTTTTCCTTCCTGGTGTGGAAAAGATTATTGGCCTTTGAGGCAATCAGAATAACACGAGACCTTTAAACTCTTAAGCCAGAGGGAGCAGGGAAGGAAATGGCATGCGTATTTGAGGGAGGGTTTTGGTCAGGGTGGAGGGGAGTAGAGACGGTAAAATGATTGCAGTTTTGAATATGATCGGTTGGGCCTCGCAACCTGAGGGCAGTGGGGAAACTAGGTATCAAAGAGTATCCAAAGCTAGTCTTAATATGTCTGTCTGCAAGACAGAATAGTAAATGTGTGTGAGATCATGTGGGGGTGAGAAGGGTGGGTTGTGTGAATTGAAAAGATAATTTGATTAATTTGTAGACAAAACAATAAAGGATGGGACTGCAAAGAAGTGATTCGGTGGTGAAGGGGACTAGTCCTGAGGTGCCCAGTTCTGCAGGTTGCCCAAGGTTGAGGCTCTGGGCGGAGCTCTGGTTGCACAATAGGAGTCCTGCTTGAGTAAGGAATGCAGGATTTGGCCTCAAATGCCTTGTGTCGACTCGTGCCCTGTCTTCCAAGCAGCTAGAACAGAAACATGGCCTACGTTGGAGGCCAGTATCCTCACCCTGTCTTCAAGTCCAGATGGAAATCTATGGACTGATGCCCCCGCTCCCCCACCATGTGCCAGAGTCCCTCCATGGGCCCCTGCCAGGTGAGGTCAGAGATTCCTTCCTAGGTGGTGTTCTGGGGAGTGGGTTAGCACCGGAGCCTGTTTTATCTTTTTAATAGTGATTTTTCAGGCTGATGCCAAGACTATTTGGTGCCAGGGCCACGTGTTACCTGTTGAAATTTTGTTGGTTGCTTTCAGGTTTACAGAGCCATCAAGACACAGTACTTCAACTCTGCCTTTTAAAAGCAGAAGCCCTCCCATGGTAACCAATTCAATTCCAGGCATTCTCCCTCGCCCCCCACCCCGCTTTGCAAAAATGGTAATGTCTGAGGTTTCCTAAGGAAGTTAAGTGCCCAAAGATGACAAGAGTTGGACATTTCAGGAAGTAAAGCTGTCTTTGAAAATCCTATCTGAACTGTGGTTTTGTAGTGATGCATTCTGGTCACTTTAAATATTTCCCTCTTAAAAATAAGTAATCTTAAAATCACCACAATCTGTTTGTTTCTTTATGGCAATACCAGAGCAACTTCGGGGGAGGAGAAAGTCCATTGGACTGTGATAGGCATGCAGATAAATTTTGCTCTTGGCCTTGAGAGTCTGATCCTGCAGTGAAGAAAAGACCTTCCATTAAACCATGTATTTGGGGGGAGACGGTCATTGATGTTTGACTGTTTGAATAGTGCACTATTGTAGTGTACCAGCAAACATAGCCCCCCCCCTACACACCCCGGTTTGGTACACACGCAGGTCTTGACTGTATTGCTGCATCTATACATGTATCAAGACACATTCCTGCGAGATTAAATGTGGTCCCCTGATGACACAGGAGATAATTGTCAAGGAGGTCTGGGTGGAATAACCAGTTAAGACAAGCCTTGCAACACAGAAGTTTGCCCTAGTTTTTAATGTCAGTGGTTAAAACGGCCCTGTGTTGACATAGTGTAGAATCATCCCCATGTGTCTTCTGTGCTGCCCTTCTGTAGGTTAGCTGGGTGGGCTGGGTTGTATTTAGCCGTGTTTGGGGTTTACTCCTTCTGCTATGCCTTAACTGAAGGGTTTTCTTCTCTTAATGTATGATGTGCCATATTGATTTAGACCATTGTTACCTAATCACTGTCCTGCTTCCAATGTTAACCCATACCTGACGCCTCAACAGAAAATGAGCTGTCCCAATACATCACTGTAACACATGTGAGGACTTTCTGACCCCTGCAGTAATCAGTATGTGTCATAAAGCAGGAGGAGTTGATTACCCCGTGGTAATAGGAGTAATCAATGGGGGTTTGCATGGCCACAGAAGCTGACTATAATAGCCAGTTCTTTAATAATCAACTACAGTATTTTTCTCGTTCCTATGGCAAAACATTGTAACCATGTAGGCCTTGTCCTGAGATACATGGAGCACCTGCATCTCCTCTGGAAGAGTTCAGAACATCTCGGGTGAGGCCCTACATAGGGCGATATTGCTTCCTATTCTGAATTTGCTTGTTGTCATTGTCAGGTGTCTCCTTGGCCCTGGCCTTGTGGCACAGCCAGAAAAAGGAGCGGATCAGCTTTCACTTTACCCTCCACAATCTTAATTCTCACACTCATCCCTTTTGTTGTTGTTTGTATTATGGTAATACCTAGGGGCCGGAGGGACTGGGCACTGTGCGCAAACACAGCAAGAGATAGTCCCTGCTCCCCCTCCCCCAAAGAACTCAATTTAAATTGAGGAGGCAGACAAAGGGAGGACAACAAAGGCACAAAGAAGTGAGGGGACTGGCCCAAAGTCACACACGAGTCAGTGGCAGGGCTGGGAATAGCTCCCAAGTCTCCTAACTCCCAGTCCAGGACCTCTACCAGTTAGATCACACTGCCTCTGATTTTTCTAGTCTCTAAACTAAATCCTAGTGGGTTTTGTCCCTCTCATCAGATGATGAATCCAGTCTATTTAGCTTAACAAAGAGAACGTTAAGGGGTGACTTGATCATAGTCTGTAAGTACCAACGTGGGGAACAAATATTTAACAATGAGCTATTCCATTCCATCTAGCAGGGAAAGGTCTAATACAGGGGTTCTCAAATTGGGGTTGGGACCCCGAGGGGGTGGTGAGGTTATTACATGGGGGGGTCGCCAGCTGTCAGCCTCCACCCCAAACCCTGTGTTTCCTCCAGCATTTATAATGGTGTTAAATATATAAAAATGTGTTTTTAATTTATAAGAGGAATCACAGTTGGAGGCTCGGTGTGTGAAAGGGGTCACCACTACAAAACTTTAAGAACCACTGGTCTAACATGACCCTGTGGCTGGAAGCTGAAGCTAGACAAATTCAGACTAGAAATAAGGCAGACATATTTAATGGTGAGAGTAAGTAACCATTGGAACAGTTTGCCAAGGGTCATGGTGAATTCTCCATCACTGATAATTTTTCAATCAAGATTGGATGCCTTTTTAAAAATATGCTCCAGGCATTATTTTGGAGGAGTTCCCTGGCCTGTTTTATTCAGGAGGTTGGACTGATGATCACAATGATCCCTTCAGGCCTTGTAATCTGACTATCTTATCTTCTACATCTGTAGGACTAGGTCCCTACCAAATTCACAGTCCGTTTTGGTCAATTTCACGGTCGTAGGATTTAAAAATAGTAAATTTCATGATTTCAGCGATTTAAATCTGAAATGTCATGGTGTTGTAACTGTAGGGGTCCTGACCCAACACCGAAGGCAGCAGCGCAGAAGTAAGAGTGGCCTGGGATGGTATTGCCACCCTTACGTCTGTGCTGCCGCTGGCTGGGTGCTGCGTTCAGAGCTGGGTGCCTGGCCAGCAGCTGCCGCTCCCCGGCCTCAGCTCTGAAGGCAGCACAAAAGTAAGGGTGACAATACTGTGCCCCCACTACAATAACCTTGCAGCCCCCCCCCATGACCCTCTTTTGGGTCAGGACCCCCTATCTGAGAAGTGCTGGTCTCCCCTGTGAAACCTGTATAGTATAAGGTAAAAGTGCAGCAAAGACCAGATTTCACGGGCTGTGACGTGTTTTTCACGGCTGTGAATTTGGTAGGGCCCTACATATGACTGAAGGAATTATCCCCTTTTATAGAGGCTTTTTCTATTTAGTCATCGTGTGAAATGTATTTACATTTTCCCGGTGCCAGAAACTGAAGGACAAGTAATGAATCCCTTTGCTGGTGGGCTGCAGTGTCCCTAATAATCTCCTCGCTTACAATGAGGAATCCCAGCCCTATAACATCTTATTACGTTCAAACAGAGCCATTGATACCAGAGAGTCAGTTCAGTTTGGGTAGCAATTATCTCCCTGTTTCATCCCAGCTCCGTGCAGGGGGAGGTACGGATCCGGGTCGCTGTTTAGTCAGAGAGAGGAAGAGAAGAAGAAGACGGACATTCTTTCTTGCGGAAGTCTGATTTGGGGGAGGGCATGGCTGGAGGAGGGTTGGCCCTAATCCTTTGTACTTAATAGAGCCTTTGGCCTGAGTATCTCAAAGAGCTTTGCACGCAATTGTGTGTCAGAACAGTTCTGAGGCAGCTGAGTGGTGGGGTGCCTGTCTGATAGATGAGGTACAGAGGGAAGAAGTGACTTAGGGTATGTCTACACTGCAATTCAACCCCTGCGGCTGGCCTCTGTCAGCTGACTTGGGCTCGCGCTGCGGCGGTGTAAATGTGTGGTGGAGCTATTTGGGCTTGGACTGGAGCCCATGCTCTGGGACCCTGAGCCCAAACATTTACACCACAATTTTACAGCCCTGCAAGCTGGTGTGGGCCAGCTTTGGGTGTCGTGTTATAGACACCCTGCGTGGCAGAGCTGGGAGTAGGAAGCCCTGTTTCCCAATTCTCTGCTTTAACCACTCAATTGTACTGCCTCACCAGCACATATGGCTGGTCAGCATGTCCCAGAGTACAGTGGTAAATGATACCCGTTCAGCTGGATCTTTGTCATCCTTCAGCTGTTTTCATCTTTGACACAGGAGTAAAAGGGAAAAAAAATGTGAATGCTAAAATTGTTGTAAACAGGCTGGCTTGTAAAATTCAAATCCGTGTCTTGGGATGCCTTCTCTCAGCTCTCCGTAACTTACCTGGCTGATGGGGCATTGCTGAATTACCTCCTAATGCCATGTGTTTCCAGGAGTTCGAAGAAACTGGGTGGTACTCGGTATTTGCCTAATGGTAGAGGTTCTTTTGATGATGGTTTTTACCTACTGTTGGGAATTGGCCGAGAGCTGTCTACCTCCTGAGTTTAAGATCTAAATCGAAAGAATTCAGATGCCAAAACAACAGACTGGAGGGTTTTTTGTGTGCCGATTTTAGACGCAAATGTCCCTGACCAATTTAGATGCTCTGCCAAATATATCAGCCCTAGACTGGCTTCTCTGAAGGCACACACAGGATGCAGCCGTTTCTGATCTAGGAAATGGTTGACGATTTAAGGAGGTTTTTTCTTGTTGCATTGGCTCTGTAGTTCTGCCCCTTTTTTGATCAGTGCTCGGAGAGGAGAGCTCCGAGGAAAACCTACCATGTCACTTGGCATCACTGGAACTTCTGCACGGCACTACGCTGTTGGAGGAGGTGTATTGTTTTTCATGTGAAGTAAAACCAAGGTTCTTTATCACTTGTGGTCAAGCGTTGCACACCTCTTGTTGGAAAAGTGGTGGGCGTTAATTCAGCTTCTGTCCAAACTTCAGATTGAGTAATTACTACATAGTCTTCCTCTCTAACACCGCCAGCGGAATTTAATGGGATGTGAGAGTCGTCTTTTCATTTTGTAAACTATTGTATACGTCCCACCTCAGAGGTGGCTGCATTTCAGTGGTGGGTATAGTTCCTGCATGCTGTTGTATATGGCTTGTAAAATACTTTGAGGTAAGAAGTGACCTATAAATACAAATGATGGGGCAGGTAAAACTCTTTGTAATTACAGGCTGGAGAATTGGTGGTAGAAAAATCCAATTTTTTTTTAACCTTTTGGGCGGGTACCTGGTATAAAAAGCAGAATCATAAAATGGGGATGTGGCATCCATATGTGCCTTGCTATTGCTTCTACCCTGATGTGCTTTTCTATGCAGCTGTAAGAAGCAGATCTCTGGCAGGTCAGACCTGGGTCTGGCAGGTGAATGAGGGCAGGTGATGTTATGGACCCTAGGACAAGTGCAGGTCATCTAATGATTTGATTGCAATTAGGTGGTTTTTTGCCATAATCTAGAGATGTTGGTGCCTTCTCTAACATCTCGTCCATCTCAGCCTTAGTCCATAGTTAAGAAATCTGGGGTTTTTGACCCTAGAGCCGCAGTCCCTTAGATCCAAACATGGCCGGGGTTTGTAAGGAGAAGAAACCACAAAATGCACCTTTTGAGTTCAGTAATAGCCCATGTGGCATTTTGCCTTTAGATTCGCAGGTCTCTCTCAGGGGAGTGGCTGAACGTCATTATTGTCTGACATCTGTTCAGTTGACATGGGGGTCAGTTTGGATTCCTAGTAGGGAAGCATTCACTTCACAAAAGCCGCCACCACACTAGGCACTAATTACCCCCCTACTCATGGCCTCAGTAGAGTGCCAAGGCCCAGCTTTCCTAGGGGTGGTTCCTCCAGAATAGGGGGCATTCTGGGGTATCCATGATAAAAAGGGGAGTAATGCAATCAGGTGATGATGGTATAAGGAGTCACGAAATGTGGGTTCTGTTCCTGGCTCACTGACCTTGGCCAAGTCACTTACCCTCTCTCTGCGCCTGTTACCTCAGCTGTGAAACCAAAATGACGCATATCCCCCATTGAGATCCATGGGTGTAGAAGTTCTCTCATTGCTAAGGAGGTACCATTTGTCTGTTAAAGAGAGCATTTCATCCTCCTACACTGTCAATCCAGTGCCATTCGCCAGCTCTAAATTGCCTTTTAATAGTCTGTCTAAACCCTGTCATTGGTTTCCATTGACATCCAGGATCTTCATCTCAAGAGCATGCTTTTGTTTTGCAGGTCCACATAATTCAGATGCTTTGATGGCACTGCATTGCCAACAGCACATTCTTTTTGGGAAGCGGTTGAATTTTAATAGCGACATGGCAGAGGTGAAACCAGCTGCTACTAAGTAGGCAAACACCCTACTTTAGGAATGCTTCATTTCCTCCTGACTGCCATCTTCCCACTGTTGGCTCTGTACTGCACTTCTAGGCCTCTGCAGAGTTTAGGGAGGATCCTGGGCAGAAAGAGACCTGCTCAGGCTTGCCCTGTAATGCTGCAGAAACTGGTATCGGCAGAGATGTCTTATGCTCCGAATGGCCTGAGAGCTGCGTTTCTCTCAAGAGGTCGAGGGCTGCAGACATTGAGTGGGAAAGGGGAACCGGGACGACTGTTCCCTCAGGGTAAATGGAACAGACAAGGACTTGCATTGGGTGACCTATAATGGGGGTGAGCTGTTCGTAGTGAGGGACGTGCCCATTTCTCCAGCTGGTGGTGAGTGAGGGATGCAGTAATGTTTGGGCTTTGGACAACAAACTGCAGAATTTTGTTTTAATAGCAACATCATTTTAATAATCCTCTGCAGCACTCCTGCTGTTTGGCTGTACCTTGAGCAAAAGGACATAAGCAGTGGCCTTGTGTGCCTCCTTGGGTGTGTTGTGACACCTGGGGTCAAATGGCAGGCGCCTTCAGCTCTTCCAGGCGGTTATTCCCATGAAGCCTTCTCCTTAAAACCAAGTAACAGTGGTGCCCTGAACCCATCCGTCCCTCTCATCGATGAGTGAGCTGATTTAGTTCTAAACTGTTGTGTAACATTATTATTAAACAGCAGAT
The DNA here is from genome assembly GCF_025201925.1 of Gopherus flavomarginatus. Classification (NCBI taxonomy): domain Eukaryota; kingdom Metazoa; phylum Chordata; order Testudines; family Testudinidae; genus Gopherus; species Gopherus flavomarginatus. The sequence goes on along the minus strand of NC_066640.1, from coordinate 8,064,804 downwards.
GTGTTGGTGGCAGAGCTGGTGGCATTTTGGCAGTGGGGAAGGAGCTCTGTACTTTATTTATAAAGTGCTTTGGGATCTTCAGGCTGAAGGATGCTTTGCAAACGTAGTACTTTCACTGGCTAACCAACCATCTGTGACTTATCTGCCTATACCATATGGTTCACAACCCTCATTAGCCAATCAGATTCCTCCTTTCATCCAGCTAAACTTTAAATAAGTGCAGGGCAATAAGAGAAAAAATTAAACAAACTCTGCCCTCAGGCAAACCTGGTCATTAAACAGCACAATGTCAACAGTTTTAACTTTGACCCTGACATGACATGGGCATGTCACTTGAATTCACAGAGTTCCCATAAACTGCTGACTCCAATGGCAATAATTTTGGAATCTGTCTTAAATAAACCAATTAAAATTTGTGAGTTGTCAAGTCATGTTTCTGCCTTTTTTGAAAAGTCATTTGTCTGCAAGCCCTGAAAGGAGTTAAAATCGCCTTTGTGTGAAAATAACTTCCCTGCTGTTACAAGTAACAGCTCAGATGATTGAACTAGGAAGAGATGTATTCTTCGAGTGATTGCTCATGTGTATTCCACAGTAGGTGTGCGTGCTTGCCATGTGCACCCATGCCGAAGTTTTTCCCTTAGTATTATCCGTAGGGGGGAGCACCACCCTGCAGTGGCGCCTCTATATTGCTCTATAAGGGGAGCTCCGTGCTCCCTACCACCCTCAGTTCCTTCTTGCGGCCGGTGAAGGTAGTCGGAACTTTTGTGCTCCAGCTTTGGTGTAGCTCTCCAATTAGCCTTAGTAGTCCTTGTCTTCTCCAGTAGTTGGATAACTTCTTTAGTTGGTTGCCTGGTGTGGGGCATGCCCTGTGCCCCAGGCTTCAAGTCATGCGACTCCTGTCGCAGTTCTATGCCAAGAAGTGACCCGCACACTCAGCGTCTCCGCTGCTTGGGTGAGACCCACATTACAGACCACTGTAAAATCTGTAGATCGTTCAAGCCTCGAACTAAACGAGAGAGGGATATCTGGCTCCGGGCCTTGCTAATGGAATCTCTGTTGGCCCTGGACACTGCGCCATCTGGACATGGCACCGGGCACTGCGTCCTCGGTGCGGAGTGAGGCTCCCTCCACCAGCCGGCACCGCTCACCTTCTAAGAAGCAGGGAAAGACTCAGCGGTGCCTACAAAAAGACAGGGGTGAGGCTGGACCCGAGTTGGGCAGCCCACGATCCCCCTGGGGACCCAGACCTCCGACTCGCACTGAGCGGAGTAGCCCGGTCCCGTCCACGTGTGCCTCTCCCGCGGTGAGAATGCCGTCAACGCCGGAGGCTGCACAGGCCGTGCACCACATCCTTTCCCTTCTGGTGCTGGGTGCGCCGCTTGAGACGGGCACCTGGTCCCGAAAGAAGCCGCTGTTGGGAGCACACCAGCTCTCCACGGCAAGACACAGTCCCCACTCCAAGGACCATGCACTGCCCCATTTGATGAGGTCTTCACTTAGCTTGTGTCAGCCCTCCACTCCGCTCAGATTGGCTGACTTGCCTGCGCCGAAGTCTTGAGGGTGTTCTACACCCCACCAGGGGGACAGGCACTGAGATAAGTGGCGTTGATGCTTGTCCTCGAATTGTGGCTACAGGAGCAGATTCCGATGCTGTCGTTACAGACGCTCAGGTTTGAGTGCCTGCTCCACCATGCCCGGAGCTCCCCTCAACACTCTCAGCTTCTTAGCTACGAGAGCAGCACCTCTGACGAGTACCGCTCATTGTTGAGGTCCAGATCTCCAGGTTGTTACCGACACGACCATAGACACTCCCGCCGTTCTTCCGACACCGTGCGGTCAACGGCGACCTCGGCTTCGGCACCCAGCCTCCTGTCCCTGAGCTGTACCGCCCCTCAAGAGCAATTTGCACTGCCAGGTACCCAAGCTGGTCAGTGGCAAGGGGCACCATGGCTAGAGTAATGGTGTCAGTGGCCGCAGTTGCCCACCCAGGCAAGACCCCACTCGGTGGCTGGAGCATCCCAGGCCCATTCGGTGTCTCCTCTCCCACCCCCCCCCCCCCCCGCGACAGAGTCAAAGTCGATGGGTACTGACTAGGCAGTACCGGGCCCGGATACAGTCTTGGGAATCTAACTACCGGCACCTCCCAATGTCCTGAGATCCGGACCAGCTCCCTTGCTGGTGCCGGAGGAGACCATAGCAGCCCCTCCGCCCATTCTACAGGAGGACTTTAAGGCTTATCAGGAGTTCCTCAAGAGGGTGGCCTCAAATCTCTAACTCTCGGCCGAGGAGATGGAGGAGCCATCAGACAGCCTTTTCAATGTGCTGTCCTCCTTGGCATGGGGCTGTGTGGCCCTACCTCTCCACCAAGGGGTAGCCAACATATTGACTACTCTATGGCAAACCCCAGCTTCCCGGGCACCTATCTCCAAAAAAGTGGAGAGGAGGTACTTTGTCCCGGCTAAGGGACACGAGTACTTGTACTCCCACCCGGCACCCAACTCCCTGGTGGTGGAGTCAGTCAACCACTGGGAATGCCATGGTCCGCCCACGCCAGCCCCCAAGGACAAAGATGCCGGGAGACTGGATTCTTTTGGCAGGAAGGTTTATTCTTCCGTGAGCTTCCAGCTCAGAGTGGCCAACCACCAAGCCCTGTTGAGCCACTATGATTTGAACTTATGGAGGTCTCTACTAAAATTTGAGCCTCTTCTCCCAGAGCGAGACAAAAAGCAGTTCAAGGCTCTGGTTGAGGAAGAGGCAGAAGCAATGAAAGCAGCCTTCCAGGCCTCCTTGGACGCGGCCGACACAGCAGCCCGTTCGACGGCCTCGGCCATATGTACGCACAGGGTGTCCTGGCTTCTCCTGTCCGGTCTATCTGCAGAGTCCCAGTCCTTGATGCAAGGCCTTCCCTTTGATGGGAAAGTGCTGTTTGCAGATGAAACTGACGTCCGCCTGCATGGGATGAAAGACTCCCGCACCACCCTGCAAACTCTGGGCCTATATGTCCTGCCAGCAAAGGACAAACCTAGGCTGCAGACTTCAGCACCTCCCGCTAGGGGCAGATATGAGCCCCCGCCTAAGAGACTGAGGGAGCAGAGACGCAGGTCTCTCGAAGGACAAGAAGCAGGAAGAGGTGGTTTTGACTCTTTGGGGGGGGCCACCGGGCCTGTTGCTGCGGAAGCACCCCAGTTAATAAAGTTTGTGTTCTGCAACCGTTTATCTGCATTCCGAGTGGAGTGGTCCCATATAGCGTTGGACCAGTGGATCCTCAGCACTATTTCCAGGGGCTACATGTTGCAGTTCACCTGTCTCCCCCTCCAACACCCCCAGTCCTGGGAGGACCTTGGGAAACTGGAACATGTCCCCCTTCTAAGCCAGGAGGTGCAGCTGCTGGACCTAGGTGTGGTGGAGAGGGTACCGGTAGAATTCCAGGGCGTTCCTTGGCCCAGTGCTGGGAAGCCCTGGACCTATGGGAATTTTGCATAGCCCACCTACCCGGCGCGCGCAGTGTGTGAGCCGATCACCTCAGCGGGGTGTTTTCCCGCCAGTACGAGTGGTCACTCCACTGGGAGGTCGCCCGACAGCTCTTCCGAGAGTGGGGAGATCCCTGAGTCAATCTCTTTGCTACTACCCAGAACCGACGCTGCCCCCAGTTCTGCTACAGGGCAGGGGCAGAAAGGGGCGGGGGTGATCTCAGATGCATTCCTCTTCCAGTGGTCAGGCCATCTGTTCTATGCATTTCCACCATTCCCACTGATAGGCAAGGTCCTGCAAAAAGTAAAGGTTGATAGGTTGAGGGTTATCCTCATAGCCCTGGATTGGGCCCACCAACATTGGTACAGGACCCTCCTACAACTTCTACCGGCCCCACTCACAGAGGCTGCTGCTCCGCCCAGATCTCCTCTCCCAGAAGAAGGGATGTCTTCTCCACCCCAGCCGAGCACCTCACCTGACAGCGTGGTTGCTCCATGGTTAAACGAGGAAGAGGGAAGGTGTTCAGAGGATGTCAGATGAATTCTGCTGGAGAGCAGAAAGCTGTCCACATGACAGATGTACCTTGCCAAATGGTCTAGGTTCTCTAGGCGGGTGGGGGAGCGGGGTGCCTCCCCGTCATCTGCATCCCTCCAGCTCATTCTTGATTACCTCCTGTCCCTTAGGACCTAAGGACTAGCTCCTGCCTCTGTCAGGGTACATTTAGCGGCCATTTCAGTCTTCCACCCTCCGGTGCAAGGTCACTTAGTTTCTTCCCATCAGATGACCCCCTGCTTTTTAAAGGGCCTAGATTGTGCATTCCCATACGCCAGGTCCGTGGTCCCGCAAAGGGATCTGAATCTAGTGCTGTCCCGCCTAACGGGTCCTCCCTTTGAACCCTTGGCCACGTGTTATGGAAAGCGGCATTCTTGATGGCTATCACCTCAGCCCGTCGTGTTTCGGAGCTTAGGGCCTTGACCTCGGAACCCCCGTATACGGTCTTCCACAGGGATAAAGTCCAGCTTTGCCCACACCCTGTGTTTCTCCCGAAGGTGGTCTCCCCCTTCCATATGGATCAGGACATTTTCCTACCAGTACTCTGACCTAGGCCGCGTTCCTCCAACGAGGAACGCCACCTACACGTGCCAGACGTATGTAGAGCGCTGGCCTTTTTATCTGGACCGAACCAGGCCATTCAGGAAATCCTCGCAACTGTTCGTTGTGTCGGCAGAGCGCATGAGTTGGCAACCAGTTTCCGCCCAGCGCCTTTCCCGCTGGATCACCTCATGCATACGCACCTGTTACGACTTGGCAGAGGTTGCCCCGCCGCCTATCGTAAAGGCGCATTCCACACGAGTGCAAGCCTCGTTGGCTGCCTACGTAACCCACGTCCCTATCCAGGACATATGTAGGGCTGCCACGTGGTCCTCTGTCCACACCTTTTCCTCGCAGTATGCTATTGTCTCCCAAGCATGGGATGACGCCAGATTTGGTAGGACGGGACTCCATCCCAGAAACCCTTAAACTCCTACCCACCTCCATCAGATATAGCTTGGCATCACCTACTGTGGAATACACAGGAGCAATCACTCGAAGAAAGGACAGTTACCTGTTCCGTCACTGGAGTTCTTCGAGATGTGTTGCTCAGGTGTATTCCACATCCCGCCCTCCTTCCCCTCTGTTGGAGTTTTCTGGCAAGAAGGAACTGAGGGTGAGGGGAGCCCGTGGCTCCCCTTATAGTGCGATATAGAGGCGCCACTCCAGGGGTCGCAGTGGTCCCCCCCCCCCGCCCCTCCCGGGTACTGCTAAGGGAAAAACTTCTGGCACCGGTGCACGTGGCAGGCACGCACACCTACTGTGGAATACATCTGAGCAACACATGTCAAAGAACACCAGCGACGGGACAGGTAACTGTCCTTTTCTCTTCCACTTCGTACATTCCGCATCACTTTGTGTATTGTCACTTTCGCTGGTTCCCCAGCAGCGTCCTGGCTTGTCTACACTAAGAACAGTTTGGCTGGTACAGCTATGCCGGCAAAAACCTTCAGTGTGGAGGCAGTTAGGTTGGTATAAAAATGCTTATTCCAGTATAGCTAATGCTGGTTTGGATTAAACAGCATAAACTGTACTGACATAAACACAGTTATACCAGTATAATTGTCTCTACGTTAAGGCTTTTACCGGCATAACTATGTTGATTTAAAAGGAAAAAAAATCCAAACCACCCTCCTCCCCCCCGCTGTCTCAGTAAAAAAAAATTTAGTGTAGACCAGGCTCCAGTTAGTTTCCCTGGTGTGGCTCTTTTGAGGGAAGGGGTACTGCTTGACACTTTTTTCAATTGACTATATTTAAAATTGACACTGTACCTTGATACAGGTGCTACAAATTATGCACATGGATATAATTTTGGAACCTTTGAAATGCAGCCACCTCTGGGGTGAAATGTAGCATCTTTATAACAGCACATTGCGATGCAATCTAGTGAGCGTAGAATGTTGTATTCAGTTGGAGAAAAAACTACGTGGGAGATTGAGGTCAGTTGCTGTCCTGTGGCTCATTCAGTCTTTAACATGGCAGTTGTGCCTAGCTTGAAAGCCCCCAGCACACGTGTCCATTAGGCACCGCACTGAGACCCCTCAAACTTGTTTCATACAAGTCACTGAAAAGCCCGTTGCTCCATGGCTACTGACATGGGCTGCTTTGCAATCTGTAAAGGTGCACGTCTCCCTATCCCATTACTAATATTCTGCATGCTTTAATAACCTTGCCATTTAGAGTCCCTGAATAAGGGAACAGCGTGTGTGATTTCTGCCAGCTGTTCAGAAGAACTTAGCAAGCGGTATGCAAGGTAAAAAGCCTTTGTGCTGTTGGCCGAAGTTTTATAACCAATGCTGCTGTGATAGAGAAGCTGTTTGCTCAAGGATAACGGAGGATGCTCGCCTGGGGGGGAGGGGGGAGTGTATATGTTTTTTAAACTCCTTCACGTTCTCAGCTGCTGCAACTTTGAACCACAGCTCAACACAAAAGGCATTTTGTCCAACTCGAATAAGTTGTGAAGTCTCATGACCCAACCACCATTCCCACACTATGCTGTCGATTGTCCCGGCTCCCAAATTGTGTGGGATTAACCCTTGCTTGGACGGTTGCCTTGCACCTGGCTATGGCTAGGCGTGACAAACCCCAGCTGTGTGGGTGCTGCAGGCTGCCTGGCCAAAAGATTATCGCCCAAAGCTGCTAAATGCTTTGCCCAGCTCAAATTCTGCCTAAAAGGGAGGAAAAAACCTCCCTCCAGCATCTAATCTGGGGAAATCTCTAAATTTCATTTTGAGGACCAGGCCAAAACACACTCGCTCAGTGGGATAGCAGTCTGTCCTTCACGTTTGGCACTCCCTCTTTTCAAACACAGAATTCTGCCCATAGTCACCCACTTGTGGCCCCGCTGTCAGTCAGCAGGGTTGCATGATTGTAAATTAGGCCAATTCCATCTATTTAGGTACTCTGTCATATTTGAACACCTTACTATTGCTAATAAACATACCCTTGCACAGCAGCCTGTTAGGGAAGGAATTATTTACCCTCGTTTTACAGATGGGAGTGGAAATGAGGCACAGAGCGATGAAGTGATTTGCCCAGGGTCATCCAAGGAGTCTGTGGCAGAGCCAGGCATTGAACCTACATCTCCTGTGTCCCCATCCAGGGCTTTAACCACAAAACCATCTTTCCTCCTCCCTTATCACTGCCCTTCATCTCAAAAACCCATGAGCCCAGAATCTAGATACACTTTTGTGCTTAGTTTTAACGCATGCAACCATATTTCATCCCTTGCAGCTGGTGTCAGTTCCTTCCAGGCCAGGAATATTTCAAACCCTGTAAAGCGTCTGCATTTTTACATGCTGTGAGACACCACAGCTCAGCTGATCCATGTTAGTGGCTACTCGCTAATGGATGTGCTTAAGGGCCTGCTCCAGCAGCTCCCATCAGAGTGAATGGAGGGACTCCCAATTACTCCCTTGGATGGGTGCACTTGCACCATGCAACTCTGGGATTTTAAAGCCTGTTCCTGCCTTGCTGCTGTTCAGATCGATATATTTCATTAGGATTGAGCCCTTAGTGAACATCTGCTGCGGCAAGCGCTCTCAAGTGCCAAAAACTTCCATCCAGGACCAATTTTATTTTGTCCCTGACTGACCCAAGTGGGTGTTACTCAGAACCTCAGGGTGAGGTTTGAGCTGTTCTTTGAGCTATTGGAATGAGAAAAAAGGTAGCAGGATTTTTTTAAACAGGGGAAAGTGTAGCAAAATCCCCTTCTCTTGGGCTGAGATCACTCATGGAAAGTTTCAACTTGAAAGCGCTGCTGGGGAAGTTATGAAAAGTAGGTGTGTGCTTGTCTGTAATGAAGACTGTTTTGCAACCTTCGGTATTGTGACCGGGTTCCTGTCTACCACCACTATAACATAGCGCTATCAATTGCTTCCCTGTGTAGTTAGTTCTGTGCCTGACTCTGCCACTGATTCATTATTTCACGTTGCACAGGTCACATCCCTTCTCTGTGCCTTAGTTCCCCCTGCTCGGGTGCCCCACAACCAGCCACATTGGCTGCTGCTGGAACGATCTGGGGCCAGTGGCTCTGGCCGGTCCCAAGCAGCGGTCCTGGGGAGTGCCTGAGCAGCGGTCCCAGAGCCAGCCACACCAGCTGCTGCTCATGTGGCCCTGGGCAGCTGGCTCCAGGGACCTCCGGAACAGTGGCTGGTGTGGCTGGTTCCGGGGAGCCACCTGAGCAGTCCTAGGGGTGCCCTGGGGATCGCCCGAGCAGCAGCAGTCCCAGGACGGCTGGAGCAGCAGCCCCAGGGGTGCCTGGAGGCCATCCGGAGTGTGGTCCCTGGGAGCAGCAGCCGGAGGGCAGTCAACCCCCAGGACTGGAGCAGGACCCCCAGGGCAGCAGGGCCTCAGAAGTGGAGATTTAGTCAGGGGTATTTTTTATAAAAGTCATGGACCGGTCACGGGCCTTGAATTTTCATTTATCGCCCGTGTCTTGTTTATGACTTTTACCAAAAAGACCCGTGACTAAATCTCAGCCTTCTTATGATTTTGTATTATTATAGCACCTAGAGACTCCAACTGAGAGGAGCGCTCTTGTGGCAGGTGCGGTACATACTTAGCGAGAGCCAACTCCTGCCTCAAAGAGCTTCCGGTCTTAACTGGCAAGGGCGGGAGAGAGGAATTATTCCTATTCCTATTTCATAGATGGCAAACTGAGGCCCAGGGAGATGAAGTGACTTCCTCAAGATTGCCCAGGGACTCTGTGGCGGAGGTTGGAATCGAACGTGGATCTCCTGATTCCCAGCCTAGTGCCTTAATCACCAGACCCAAACGCTGCCGTACCCCTGGCTGGCAGATCGCTTGAGAAAGTAGAAAGGGTCTGAATAGTCACAGTAGGAAGTTAAGCAGAGCCGCTTTGTCTAGCTAGCCTGCTAGGGCTCACTAATAACGTTAGAGGCATTTTGCTTGGAGAGTAACGTGTGTGAGGCTGGCGCACCAGGCTTTGTGCAGAGCCGAGTGTGCTGCCGGTGCTTCCTGAACGTTTCAGGAGCAGCTTTGTCGCAAGGCTCTTTCCTTCCATGCACGGGAGTGCAGCTGGTGAACTGACAGAGCAGGGCTCGTTGGGGAAAGGGGATGGGGTGGCACAGGTACAGCCCAAGGTTTTATAGGGTCCTGTGTGAGCTAAGATGGGTGGGGATCCCAGCCAACTTCCGCCACCTCCACTCAGGCTGCCAAGCCGGTGGAAAGGCTGCTGGGGTGTCCAGCTGGCATGTCAGGAGCACAGGCAGCGTGTGTGTGTGTGGGGCCGGGGGGGGTGTGTGGAAAGTGCTCCACTGAGGCACCCTGCTTCCCTTCAGTGCATGTGGGCGGAGAAGGAACAGAGAGGTGGGGCGTATGGGCACTATGAGTGGCACTCCCTTGGCAACGCAGCTATAGGAATGGGGGTCGCTGTTCAGCTGCACGGTGGCCCCCTGGGATAGGACGGGTGGCCCAGTGGGTCCTGCACCAGGCTGGGGACATGGGAGGCTTGGGTTCATTTCCTGGTTCTGCCGAAGGCTTCCTGCATGACCTCGGGAAGTCCATTAACCCATGCTGGGCCTCATGCCCCCACCTGTCAGCTGGGCTGCTGCCTGCCTGCCTCCCAGAGCGGGGCAGGGTAAATCCAGCCATCACGGTGCCCTCATGAGTCCTCCGCTGGGGCAGAGAGAGAGACTCCATGCAGGGACGATTCATAGGGGCAAGAGGGATTCAGCTTCCCCTACCCATCGGGTCTGTGGCCTCTCTGCTCTCCTTGCCAGCTGCTCTTGTGGCTACTATAGGAGCTGGGCTGGTCACCGCGCTCATTTCAGCCGGGTTGCAGCGGGCCGGTGCCCTCGGTTCTGCTGCATAAACTTCAGCTGCTTCCATAGCTCTGGGGGGGTGCCATGGAGTGATGGCCGGTGGCACAGGGTGGGGAGCCCGGGGGGGGGGACGACCAGAGAACAACAGGGTCTGTCTGTGTCCAGCAGCCTCAATAATGAATCCCCTTCATATCCATTGAGCGCAAGTCCTGTCTCTCTTCTCCCACAGGGAACGCTCCTAATTCCACAAGCATTTAAATCCCCGCTGTCCTCCGGTCTCTGACCTAGGCTCGTCATCCTGCAGCGGGGGCTCTGGCAACAGGATGGGAAGATTTCGTTATTTTCCCGTCGCTACAGGCCAGGGCCCTTCAGTGCCCCGGCTGCCTGTGCCCCTCCCGCAGGGTGGGACGTGTTGGTGTGTGTACCCTGAGACATGCTGAAGCTGTCCCGCCCCTTCCCCAGCAAGTCCTTTGTGGATTGTGCTATGAGTTTCTCTCTATTTTTCCAATTGCTTCTCAGCTCTAGAGCCACGTAGCAGGGGATCTCTCCAAAGGAGACGGCAGAGTGGGAAGAGCAGGAGACCAACCGAGTGTGGGACTGTAGAAATGTTAAGTGCGAAGAGGACCTGGGGGTTGGGGTGGGTGCATCGGGTCTCTAGTATGAAGGCGGCATGCATGTCTGGCATGTAGATGGGCCTTTACATGGGGCAACAGACAATAAATAAGACCTGCGGTAGGAGATGCTTTTGACAGTCCAAACACCTTTTAGCAATGAAAGGCTCTAGAACTGATCCTGCTTTTTTTTTTTTTTTCTCGTCTCTTCCCAGCCTTTGGTGTTCAAAATGGCTGGTGGCGTGGACGGCCCCATCGGGATCCCGTTCCCTGATCACAGCAGCGACATCCTGAGCAGCCTGAACGAGCAGAGGAACAACGGGCTGCTGTGTGACGTGGTCATCTTGGTGGATGGTCAGGAGTTCCCCACCCACCGCTCTGTCCTGGCGGCCTGTAGCCAATACTTCAAGAAGCTCTTCACCTCAGGGTTAGTGGTGGACCAGCAAAACGTATACGAGATAGACTTTGTGAGTGTGGACGCCCTGTCGGCGCTGCTCGATTTCGCTTACACCGCGACCCTGACCGTCAGCACTTCGAACGTCAACGAGATCCTCAACGCCGCCAAACTGCTGGAGATCCAGGCGGTAACGGAGGTTTGCACGGATCTCCTAGACAGGAAGATTCTGGCCAAAAATGACCAGATGGATTTAGTAGATCAAATTGATCAAAGGAACCATCTCAGAGCAAAAGAGTACCTGGAGTTCTTCCAGAGCAACCCCATCAACGGCCACCAAGGCAACTTTCCATGGACCAACCAAGACTTGAGAGACCTTCAGAGACTGAACTTCCAAGGGCAAGAGGACGAGGAGGAGCCGGATTGCAACGGCATGGACTTCTACTCACAAGCCCCCCCAAACGAAAGACCAAAGGTGAACGATGGTGACCCTGACAGCAACCATGCCATGTGGCTGGAAAGAGAGGAAGAGGAGGCCCCGGGAGCCTTATTCCCACCTTCCCAGAATGGACATTACAGTGGACACAGCCTGACGGCACAAGGAGAAGAGGAGGCAGCTCCGGGAGGTCACCTGGACCAGCAGGAAGCCAGCAACTCTCCCAGTTTCGTTCCTGGGGGAGCGGAGGCTGAGGAGGCTGAGGCTAGAGAGGTGGACGGTCTGGCCGCCAGTGCCCTACTGCAGCAGATGATCAGTTCCGTGGGAAGGCAACAGCTGGGTGAGGACGACCAGAAGGACGACGACGGGGTGATGGATTATTACTTGAAATACTTCAGCAGCTCTCACGAGAGCGACGTGTATCCGTCCTGGTCCCAGAAGGTGGAGAAGAAGATCAGGGCGAAAGCATTCCAGAAGTGCCCCATCTGTGACAAGGTGATCCAAGGGGCTGGCAAGCTGCCCCGCCACATCCGCACCCACACGGGCGAGAAACCCTACGAATGCAACATCTGCAAAGTCCGATTCACCAGGTGAGGGGCAGAGGGGGGTGGCGAGGGCGGCGGAGGGGTATTGCACAAGCCGGCCCGCTGCTTACGGGCACGGGTGGGCGTGGGACGGCTCAGCCTTGCACAATCCCCTGCTGCCTGCAGTGATTCATTTCCTTTTTGATGGGCAAGTGACGAGTGATTTTTTAATTTTGAGTGCCCGGTTTGAGAAACCCTGACTTAGAAAGTACTGAGCTAGCCATCGAGTTAGCTACCCTTCTGGAAATTGGGGGCCCTTCCACGGTGTCAAATGCCCCGAATCTCTATAGTCCCTGATCAATCTTGGCCATGCCTGGGATTTGCAAAGGGGGCTAGTGGGGGCTGGGCATCTGGGGGAGCTTGGATTCCCTAGCAGTTTCCCACCCCATATCATCTCTGTCCTTGGGGGAGTAGATTTCTTTGGCCAGCGGGGGCTGTTTAATGTAGATGACGCTTGAGAAATGGCCCCTTCTAAAGACTGAAACAGCCAGAGCCTGGTAACTGCAAAGTGCCCTGAGCAGAGCTGCCACTGCAGCCACCTGGTGATGCTGGATCTGAGGAAGGGATCGGCGGGACTGTCTCTCTCCCTCCTTCCCTCCCCCCATTTAAAAAAAAAATCAACTTTTTGTGGCCTCCTAGGGGTATGGGTCGTTTCAGCCCCATTCCTAATCCGGGTCTGCCTGGGCTTCCCTCTGCCACGGGTGTGCCGAAGAAAGAGGATATTGTTCGAGTTCTTCTGGTTCGCTTCAGTCCACATGTTACAAAGAGGCCTCCTCTTTGCAGTCTTCACGTCTGATTGCGGCGTGAGGCCGGGGTTCCGCCCAGATCTTTCCGCGCTGTGCCAAGCGACTGTGTGGGCTGGCTGACAAAGAAGCCAAACAGCCTCGCCCGCTCAGCTTGCTTTCTGCTTACGCAAATAGTCCCGGATTCAGGAGCACCAACGGGGTTTGAGTCCCGTGTGGAGCCTTGGGGTGGAGGAGGAGGATCGAGCCAAGAAAACGCTGAGCTCATGGGCCTGATTCTGATCTGCCCCCTGCTGCTGTAAATCAGAAGTGACTGGGTAGGGTGGAGCAGCAGCCTCATGGGTGAGAGCGGTAGGCGGGCGAGGGGAGAGGACGCATCACACCCAGCTGTCCTTGATTTCCACTGAGCGGGAGCCTGAGGGGTAGCTGCTGAACCCCTGGCAGGATCGGGCCTCAGTCCCTCTTAAAACGAAGGGAACTGCACCTGCTGAAGTATGAGCAGATGTGGTGCAGCGACCCGCCCGGCCATGCAGCGGGGAGAGGGCCCTGCATTTGTTAGCTGTGGCATGCAGCGTGGGGGCCAGCTGTGCCACTCCTGTAACCTGCTGGGCCAGCTCTAGCTTGGAGTGGCCAGGCATTGGCCCTGACCGGCGGGCGAGAGACACCTCCGGCCCCCTGCCGGTGAATCTGCCAGCAGGGAGAGCGCAGAGTCATGGAAAGCAATGCGTCTGTGGTACGCATAGGGGTGTGTGTGTGTGTATGCAGTACATGTACACGCGAGTGTGCGCTCACACACCCGTGAGCCAACCCACCTTCTTCTCAGAGGTGCTGTTGAGAAGCCGGAGGACGTGTCTGTCTCCTGAGCATGTCCAGGTTGAAATGCAGACGGCCACTGTCCTGTTACTAGATCCTGCCTGCCTGCTAGCTACAGAGTGTGCAGGGGCGGGGGTTGAGATGGGTGGGAACCCAGTGCCTACCTTGCTGTGGCGAGTTTGGAGAAAGATTTGATGATGAGGCAGTGCAGCCTCATCGCTTTTTGATCTCTCTGTCCTGCCGTATGCCCATATGGCTGTATCACTCTCTCTCTCTCTCTCTGTGCCCTGAGCCCAGTCTGCATTATAAACAAGGCTGGTGCATAATATGCTGCGGCCGAGTTTCCAGACTGAAATCCAGGAAGCCTGTATGTGGCCACAGAAACCCCAGAAAACAGGACATCTGTAGCCTGGGCTGTCTCCCACCGTGTCCTCTCTGCCCCTTCATTAGCAAAGATGCCCTTTAATTGCAGACCCAATGTCACAGCTGTCCCAGGAAGACCTGCTGTTCCACTCCCTGTTTACGACTTCAGTTTGTTGACCTCAGAAATGCTAAGAAATCCTGACTGGTGTCCTGCTCCCCTTCTGCTCTGCTCATCTGACTTGTGCCTGTCGGTCTTTGTCAGATGTTTCATTGCTCAGTGTGAGGTTCTGAAGGCTGGGGGTTGGTCCAGCCAGCCCAGGAACATTTGTGTCTCTTGCTTTTTACTGTAGTTCTGATCCTTTCAAACGAAGGTGAGGAGAGCAGCTGGGTTCTGCTGCCTTCCCTTTGACCTCCTCAGTGATGCCACCTCCAGGGCTGCAGCCTGGATTTCCCATGAACCCCTCTGGGTGCTGAGTCACCGTGTGCTTTCCTCGGCCTGCCTTCTACAGCTTCCCGCGCGCTCCGCCCCGCCACTCCTTTCGTTAAAGAGACTGGGGCAAGCTAAAGCTCATCTGTTAAAAATAAAGGTCCTTATCTGTGCTAACAGTAATAATTAATGATAACAAATTGGCCGTACTGTGACAGCTGCTAACAGATCAGGGATCCGGTTATGCTGGGCCCTCTATATACACAGGGTGAGAGACAGTCCTTAAAGAGCTTACAGTTTAAACAGGCAGGGCGGACAGAACAGGGGTCAGCAGCAGAACTGTGGATACAACCATAATCCACCGAATGCCAGTGCAGTGCCCTACGCCCGCCTCTCTGAGAACACCCTAGATTAATAAAACGGGCACTTGGAAATAATCTCATTTGCTCATCACCATTCATTACCTTTTCGCTCAGCTTGGAGAATTGCACAGGGCCAGTCAATCTGATGTTCTTTTCTAGTCAATTTCACTTTTGGGGTTTCCTGTACTAGCCCAGTGAGGAATGTTGGGGGGAATCATAACAGAACAGAAAATCATTTAAAAAAAAATTTGATTACTATTTGGTTTTTAAGAAAACATTTTGGCTTAAACAATGTTCCTTTAACTGGAGCCAATGCAAGAACCACTTAACCCATTGCAAACCTACAGGGCGGCCTTTTCGAAACCTGTGCCGATTTCTTCCCCTTTTGGGACCCGTTCAGAGCCCAGCTATTGACTCATCCCGAGCACCTCAGTTCTTCCAAAAAACTTTCGGCAAAGCTCTGCGGTTGCGCTGGCTTGTTACAGTCCGCAGCAGAATTTTCACCAGTACATATTCTCCTTATTTATTATCGGCATGGGATAGGGCCCTGTTGTGCTAGGTTGCTGTGCGACCAGGGGCGGCTCCAGGCCCCAGCACGCCAAGCACGTGCTTGGGACGGCATGCCGCGGGGGGCGCTCTGCCGGTCGCCGGGAGGGCAGCAGGCGGCTCTGATGGACCTCCCGCAGGCGTGCCTGCGGAGGTTCCGCTGGTCCTGCGGCTTCAGTGGAGCATCTGCAGGCACACCTGTGGGAGGTCCACCGGAGCCGCAGGACCGGTGACTGGCAGAGCGCCCCTCGCGGTGTGCTGCCTTGTTTGGGGCAGCGAAATGGCTAGAGCTGATCCTGTGTACAACCCCGCACGAAAAGCCTGTGCGTGCCCCGAAGCCCCACCAGGATAAGCAGGCCGCTCCAGGAAGTTGTGTGTGTGGTTTGTGTGTGAAGATGAGCACTGGTGGGCAGTGGTCTCCGTCACATACAGACACTCTCACGCTTACCAGGGAAATGAGGATAGCCAGAGTGACAGGGACCTATGAAACATTTTGGAAGGGATCTAAATCCTCCTGTGTCAGAGCATGAACCAGACCCTAACTAATGGGGTTGGGAGAAAATTTCCCAGGGGCAGGATATCCCATAGCTGTTGAGTGGGGAAGGGGAGTTGTGGAACCATTCTCGAAAACAGCTGATGTTGACCGTAGTAGGTGACAGGCTATCAGCTGGATGGACCCGCGCTCTGCTCCGGTGTCCCAAACAGGGATACGTAACTCCGGATTCCTGCACACCCGGCCCCAGTCGCAGGACCGTCTCCACTCAGTCTCCACAGCAGAAACTGTCGACACATGGTTCACATGCGGCTAACTCTAGTGGGGAGTTTGGGGACGTGGATGCTAGGCCACCAGCTTGCATCACGCAGGCTACCAGGCGGTGGCCCTCTCGGCTAGGGGAAGGCTCCATAGCCCGTTCTCGCGGAACTGAGTCAGCTTGTTCCCTGTAGGAAATCTCTCAGTCCTTAGCACAGCCAGCCCCGAGGGATCATGGTGCTGAATGTACAGGGCTTCCCAAGTCGCCACGGGTCAGGGGGTGGGGGGGGAGGTCCCCCTCTGGTCGCCACATGTCTGGGTGAGGGAGAGATGCCAGGTGGTGGCGTGGGAGTGAAGGCTCCCCTGAGCCACCCCCTCTGGGTGTGGGAGGGTTGCTGGGTGGTGGAGGTGAAGGCTCCTCCCCTGGTCACCAGATGGTGGCATAAAGGTGAAGGCTCCACTCACCCCACCCAGCCCACCGTGTGGCAACCCTGCATTCAGGCGCAGAATCCCCGCCCCCTCCCTGATTCCATCTCTCTTTCCCGTGCAGGCAGGACAAGCTGAAAGTTCACATGAGGAAGCACACAGGTGAAAAGCCTTACCTGTGCCAGCAATGCGGGGCTGCTTTTGCTCACAACTACGACTTGAAGAACCACATGCGTGTGCACACTGGCTTGCGGCCTTACCAGTGCGACAGCTGCTTCAAGACTTTCGTCCGATCCGACCACTTGCACAGGCACCTTAAAAAAGATGGGTGCAACGGCATCCCATCCAGAAGGGGGCGCAAGCCCCGGGTCAGAGATGTGAGCGGCCTGCCCGCCCCCGCAGGGAACCCCGAAGATGGAAGCTTTGAAGCTGGTGGCGAGAGACAAGAATCACAGGAGGACACCGTGCAGAAAAATGGCCAGGAGGAGCACTTTGAAGATAGTTCTAACAATGAGGCATCAGGAGGATTGAATGTAGCGGAGGGGTCGTCAGAGGGTAACACACAAGGACTCTCCTAAACCAAAAAAAAAAAAAAGTGTCACAAAATCTAGTTAGTACTTTCCTCCAATTTCTCTTTAAAATATTTCTCTCCCTTTTAAAAAGATTATATATATATATATATATATATATATATATATATGTTTCCAATCTTCCCACCATAACCAGTCCCGTGGGGACACCTCTAATAGCTAAGGACCTTTCGTTGGAAGGCAGATGCTTAGGAAGTGTGAGATTGGGAGGGTTGAAAGGTTGATCTATAACATGGAAAGAAGCTTCCATGCAAATCCAAAGCTTTTATTTTGTGTCCAGACACACTTTAAAAAATGGCAGAGATGCATCTATTTAAAAAAAAACCCAGAAAAATTCCAAGAGGTGAATAGGTTCTTCCTGGACAGTCACTACATTTTGTGCCTCCGTCTGACTGGATGGGAAAGAATTGAGTGCAGCTTTCTCTCCACTGGAAAGTGAAAGCTCCTGATGCCTGAGATGGTCTTGTGTTGATCGGGGATTTGATTCTGCCGTAGGGAGTTCAGATCCTTTCTGGCCTGATGCCGAGCGAAGCTGGCTGAAATCACCTGGTGCACTATTTTTATAATGATAATTGGGGGGGGGAGGGGGGGAATGGATGATATTTTACATATTCAATTTTTTAAGAGTGATTGCTCCTGCCACATGGGTGGGCAAACAGAATTTTGCAAGGCTGCTCCAAGCCTCAGGTTTGAAATGCCTAGATGCCAGGTGAAACTGCGACTCTCCCCAGGAGGTTTAGATTGGCGCTTCTTTCCCGATTGGGAGGCAGGACTCCTGCGTTCATTCCTGGCTCTGCCACAGAATTGCTGGGTGACTTTGGCAAGTCGTTTTCCCTCTCTGGGGTGCAGCTTCCTCAGCTGTAAAATGAGACAAATGCTGTTTTGTGTGAGATTTGGGAAGTGCTTTGAGGTCCAGGGCGTGCGTGTTGCGATAAAGGTGTGAACTCCTTCCTTGGCAGAAAAACTGCTCTGTTCAGGGGTTACTACGTGAGGGTCTCTTGGACAAAAATGGCAGCCACTCTCTGCTCTGTGTAAAGATCTTTGGGGCACTTTTCCTGAGGATGTTTGCAGAGCCGTTGGCCAACATTCCCCCTCACCCACCCATTGGGCAGCACATGTTTATGCCTCACTCTTGTCCTCCACCCCAGAGGTGGCTGCATTTCCATGAGTGCTGCATGTATATAGTCTGTAATGTGTTGTAGCATTGAAGGCCCTGTTTTAGTAAGGTAGCCGTGTGGCTACCAAACCTCTTTCTCCCTAGCCCACTGAAAACCCTGAATCGGGCAGGAACCTGAGCAATCTAATCCAATTCCAGGCAACCTCTGATGGAATGGGCTAGTTCTCTACTTTGATGACTTATTGCCTGGTCCTGTGCTTGGCAAATTGTGCCCCAATAGGAGAGGAGCAGAGGGTAGATTTTTGCTAGATCAGATTGTTGCCTCCTGAATCTGAACCTTGCCTTTCAAGACGCAGCAATTAGTCAATCCTCACTGATTCAGATTCCCTGATACTCCCCTCCCCCAGAGCTGAAGCTCGAGCCCCCTCTGGGATGTAACAGGATTCTTCTGTATCTTTGGGCCTGCCGGGAGTTAAAGATCAGTAACTGACAAGATGCGGTGTTCAGTCTTTTGCCACGCTGACATGGAATGGACAGCGCCCGTGTGATCGTGCTTTTACCACTTGTTAATAGAAGCTTTCATTCCAGGATCTCAAAGCACTTCATTAGATAGTTCTATTAAGTAAAAGAATCTCTTGGAGCAGGGTAACCCCCAAGATTTTAAGAATCAAATGATAGCACCCTAAAAGCAGTTAAAACTGAGTTTTTGGGGTTGCTTTGTTTTTGTTTTTTTAAAGGGTTATTTAAAGTCTCCCTGAAAGGTGTGCTGAGTCCTTCTGGAGATGGAAGCTGTTGGGATGGGGGGAAAAAAGCACTCTGGGGCTGCTACTCCTTTAAGGCTTTGGAGTTGGGGTTTGGAATTTATCTCCTCTGGGGATCTCAGGCTGGGCCATTTAAATGCACAGGCTTCTGGGATGGGTAGTTCTCCATCAGACTGGCACCAATGTATTTACTGTTCTGCAGAAGCAAAGCTGAATTTATTTATTTGAGTAGCGGGCACTGATAGACTGGCCCGGGGGATGTGCACAGAGCTAATGTGGTGGGGTGGAGGAGATGGGCACTGGGGCTGACTGCACCTCAAGCCCCGGCGTCCTCTCCTTGCTGCGGTTGCTAGGAGAGCGCCCAAAGCTTCACCCGGTCCCTGGTTTCAGTCCCCAAAAGATGCGGGCGTGACCTGTGTGTGAGATGATCAGAATCACAGGCTAAGCTGGTCCAAAACAGGCCACTGACTCCTTGACACGAAGGGGTTCAGGGCCTAATGGTTACACCAAAGTCTTTACAACCCTCTGCTAGCACAGGACCTTGAAAGTGGCTTGTAAATTACTCCCACTGTCCTGGGGCCCAGGTGGCCTGGGTCTTCGGTCTGGTCCACACACAAGGTTTTGTACCAGTATAACTGTGTCAGGCAGGGGTGTGACTTTTCACTGAAGTAGTTATACCAGTACAATGCCTACTGTGGATACATTGGTAACAGTACAAAGATTTGAGAAGGGAAATAAGCAATACTGGTATAAGCATCTTTCTACCAGTAAACTGCATCCACATGAGAGGGTTTGTGCCCCTTTAACTACTCCGGGACAGGTAAAGGGGTCCCGTGCCCTCATGTGGACACTGAATGTTGGTGGTGGTTGGTAACCAGTCCCAGCCCTATGATCTGAAACATCTTACACGGGTCAGTCTCAATCAATCCCTATTCCCTAGCTGGATAGAGAGTCAAGTATGCAGATATAAAGTATATATTGGTGTGTATTACCCAGCTCCTCCAGCTTAGCAGAGTCTAGAAAGGGCATCTTTCAGCCATTCTCCTGTTTTTTAAATGCACAGTTCAAAATGAAAAGAGATTCTAGTCCTTTTATTTTGAAAGCACTTTTTAGATTTTATTTTAATTTTAAAGTGAGAGCAGGTTTGGCCGAATGTAAACTGGAGAGGGAGTGAGAGGGGAGTGTGTGAACTGGGGGGTGGGGGGGTGGGTGTCGGGAGAGAAAGATGGATGTTTATTTAATGCAGAAAAAGCAATAAAAATTTAAAAAACCATTATTAAAAAAAAACCATAAAAAAAAACAACCACGAAGTCTTAGCACTTTGCGATGGAACGGGTACTTTGAAATCACTTTATCTTAATTTAAAAAGCAAAAGCGAAACATGTTTACAAGTTGAAACCAACTTCTATGGAAAAAAATTATTATTAAAAAAAAATTCCTAAATTTATTTTTGTAAGAAAAAAAATGTGTGTGTATATATATATTAAAAAAAAAAAAAAACCCCACAAAACCCAAACCTAGGCAGGATCCCACGTCTATTTCATGGAATAACAAAACAAAAAGATATCCAATGAGAGGAAGGATGCTAATTAGGTTCTGTGACATGACCTGAAAACAAACCCCTCAGAAGTGATTGCACTTCACAAAACGGAAGCTTGAATATTAGACAGGAATCATGGGTGTTTTTGTTTTTGTATTTTTTTTCCTTCTATTTTCTTTTTTTTTTAATTTGTCTGTTTGTTTCTTAAATGTCTTATAGCCAGTGCTAGCCCAGATGTCTCTCCCACCTCCCCTCATGCCCCTCCCGCCCCCAGGAGCATCTTAGCTTGTGTAGCAAGGAGGAAAGAAAGCATCTGAACTGCTGGGTTATGTAATTGATCGGGGGGGAAAGGATCGTGGGATGGAGGCAGCCCCTGTGATCTTCCTTGTTTCATTTCTTCTCCGAGGGTCACTCAGCCAGACTTGGGTAGATGATGAGATACGTCTCCTGGGTAGAGCACTCCAAGCCAAAAGCATACTCCATCTTCGAAGTTAATCTAGCATTTCCCAGCTCTGCCTCCTACCACAGCACTAGACGTGCTTCTAGCATGAAGCAGGGATTCAGGTTTGAAGTCAATTGGTTGAGGTCTAATTCGGGATAGAGGCTTCTGTGGCTTGATGGTGTATGTAAACTGTCGTCCTCCCCACTCGCAGTGAGCCCTGTGACTATTCCAGAATCAGATGCTTGGAGTGGAGGGGGGCGGGGAAACCCACCTTACAAATTAAATACAGAGAAAATAAAGTATCAAAAATAATATCCCCCATTGCTTTTCTTTGCCAACCGCTCGGCTGGTAGCCCGATCTTTGCCCCACAGGAGCGCCCTCCTTCTGGTGTAATGTAAAAACCAAAAAAAATTTCACAGCAAGGAATTTTGTGTTTTTTTTCCAAGAATAAAAAGAGGACAGAACCGGGCACTCCTGAATCAGCGTTTCCCCCGGGGTTTAAGCGCAACCTTACTGTCTGAACGCGGGCTCGCTCCAGGAGACGCAGAAAACCCTGTGCTGGTGCCTTTGCTTTCAGGCTGTTCCCAGTTGCAGAGCGCGAAGCTGGGCTCGGATGAGCTGTAAGATCAGTGCCGAGGAGATAAACTGGGGAGAATGTGCCCTGCTGTCAAGGGGGTGGAATTGATGACCTAGGAGGTCTCTTCACCTTTGACTCCTGATGCCATGACAGTTGAGATCCATTTTACTAAGATGGCTCAGTCATCAGCTTCATTTAGTGCTGGAAGCAGGTCTCCCATCTGTTAGACCGCAGGGGTTGGAGGGTGTCAGTCAGCTGAAATGTACATCCAAGCAAGGGACCATATCAGTCCTCACGCAGCAGCCAACTAATGGGGGAGTCTGAAAATATCCTGCTGCCCCAAATCCAATCCCAGTTTCTCCGTAGTGTTGGCAACAGTGCAGATGCTGGGTGTTTCCTCCGTGCTGTAAAACACCTTAATCCTGGCCCCTGCCTTCCCATCCAAAAGAGAGCGGAGTGGAGTGTCCCGTGACCCGGGCACTAGCTGAATGTGGCAAGCCACCTCTTCCAGGGATGAACCTCTGCTTAGCACTGGCTACCTATTGCATATGCAAAAACTAGTGTGGACTTGTAAATAGACAGTTACTTGAGGTTCTTTATTGTAATCAAAAGTTGTGGTATCTCTTTTCTCGTTTGTGTTACCCCTTCTCTGCCCTCACCACCATTTAAAGCTTGGGTTTCTCTCCAAACCTCCTCCTGCCATTTCGGGGGGTGGGGGGAAATCTCCCCCCCTTCCAAAATGGACAGCAAAAAAAAAACAAAAAAAACTCAGGATTCTTGTTGGAGAGAGTGAGTCAGACACCTAGATTCCTTGTAAGAAATGAGAGCAGCCCCGGGGGTTTGACAATCCCAGCCTGCCCTGTTCCCCCCCCCCCCCCCCCCCCGCATATCTTGGAGATCCCAAGCTGCTTAGGAGGTGCTCTCTGCCTCTGAGAATGAGCAAACGGGCGGGGCTGTTCTTAAGGGCAAGTCGCGTCCCCTCCTCTGTGAAATCTGAACAGCAGAGCTGGAGCCTGAATTAAACGCCGAGATCTTGGTTCCAACCGCAGGGCCCCCACCCAAACCAGAACAATCCCACACTTTGGGAAAGATCCCCTGGGGGGCTGGAGCAGAAAACTCCCTGGTCAGTCGGTTAACCATGGGGATCTGGTGTTCTGGTCTGTGGTTTGGGTTGGGATCCATCTCTGCTACAAGACGGGGGTATCCTTCCATCCCTGGAGGAACAGAGGGCAGCTTCCACCCGATGTAGGATGGCACTACAACTGCCCTCCACGCCCCCTGACCCACACCCTGCCACTGTCCTCTCTCCAGAGTAAACCTCCTCTCTGTCCCCTTGGGGCCCCTTGGCAGAGGTGGGTTTGGAGGCAAGTCAGCGATGGCTTCTGAACAGAGATACCGCACCTTATTTGTGATATGAGATGCTTTTACCTTTATTAGAGAGCCGGGGAGCTGCCGCGTGAGCTTTGATTGATACAAGAGTGCCGGCAACACTTTAGCACAAGCCTTGATAAGTTTGCACTAAAAACCAACCAACCGATCTTCTCCCTTCTCCGTGTAGGGAGGCGTGGCCTCCAAGTACATTCTGCCTTAACTTCCTCACCTGTCTTACGCTATGTACCAACCGACGGTGGACAGACTAGTGCATGCAAAACCTCCCCAATCATATACTGTATATAAGCATTGATTCTTCTTGTTGTTAAGATGATTCCTCTTCTTTTGAAATTCAGGTTGTGATAAAGTGTTGCCAAAGATACTGCTGAATTATGACGTTTCAGGAAAAAAAAACCAACCCCAAACCCGTAACTCCTACGAAACAAACAGACGACACAGCGGACTTTTTAGTACTGCCTCGTTGTTTTCTTGGTACAAAACAAACTATGTAATTTCAGGAGTGGTA
This sequence comes from Gopherus flavomarginatus, assembly GCF_025201925.1. Classification (NCBI taxonomy): domain Eukaryota; kingdom Metazoa; phylum Chordata; order Testudines; family Testudinidae; genus Gopherus; species Gopherus flavomarginatus. Next base: position 8,041,575 of record NC_066640.1, on the reverse strand, counting down.
TAACTCTGTGTGTGGGTATGCGTGTCTCAGACAGTGGTTTCCCCTAGGCTGAGGGGGCTCCTGGGTTGTCCAGCCACCCGAGATGGGGCTTTATCCCCCTGCTGATCAGGACTAGGGGTTTCACGGGAGCCGTTTGAGAGCTCCACTGCTTTTTTGGGCTAGTTGAGGATCCTAATTGCACAGACATGGGTTGGACTGGGCTCCAGGCAGGACGAACGCCCTTCGAAGTCAGCCATGGATGTGGGCTCCGAAACAGGCCTGGGGTTTTTGACACTAAAGACATCTGTGTGGTCCCGTCACCCTCTAGCATTGTGAGAGGAAAGCACAGATTGTCCAATGCATCTGTCCCGCTACCTGCCCCCCCCCCCTCCGTCTAGAAGGAAACCTGCAGAGACACGCATACTGTCCCATGTTTCCCTCATACTGTCCCATGTCGCCCAGCCGTGGTGGGATACAGAGAAGCCACCTTCACTCTAGGAAACCATGGATTTGGGCTGCGCCCAAGGCTGTCAGGCTCACGGAGGGAATGCTGTTGTCACTGTTTGACGTTATCTCCTCCCTCCTTTCCCTTCTCGTCCCTCCCTCCGCCCCATATGAAACCAGTGAATGTAAAACCGTGACCGTGGGAGAGGCGCGGGCAGAGCTGCCCAGCTGTGGTTGTAAAAGATCCTGTTTGCGTCCGGGCCTAATGGTGGCAAGATCAGAACCGTGAGTTCCAGCAACTTCTTCAGTCAATACCAAAGTATACTCCACCCTCACTGCAGAGCTCTCTGGGGGGGCGGGAGGGGGATTTCTGACGGGACCCCTTTGATCCCTTCCCATCTTCAACTGGCCACTGACCCAGCCCTCCTGGGGAACTTCCTGGGGGTGACGAACCGGCAGATGTCAGGTGGGCCCAGCTGCTAGTGCTGCGGTCGCCGTCTGACGTGAGCGTGGGGTGTATTTTCCTCTCCGTTTGTTGTGCAGCATGTGTCAGTTTCCTTTTTGTGCTCCCCCTCCTTCTCTGAGCTCCTTTTAAAGATGCTGCATCTTCTTGCTTAAGCCTTCCCCAGGTCTCTGTTGGACCCACGGGTCAGTCGAAGGCTTTGCCTGCGGAGGCGGAAAACCAGCCACGCCCAGGTAGAGCTTTGGCTGGGCGGGGGAGGCCCCCAGTTCTGAATTTTTGCAGGGAGGAGGGGAGAGGAAGGAGCCGCAGCTAAACCATGTGCTGCCCCCACCCATCGCTGTCATGGGGGAGCATCACACGTCCCCTCTGCCCTGGCGTGGTTGCAGCCGAGGCCGCTGCCCATTCTTCCAACCCAGCCCTTGAGTCGCCTCCTGCCCCCGAGCAGGGGGCTGAGTAAGGGGCCCAGACTCTTCTTTCTCCCAATTCTGAAACCAGAAAGAGGGATGCAGCATCTTGAAGGGCAGGAGGTTTCTTTGCACTAACGGGACACAGTCAACTCAGTGGGAAGTTGTTCTGTTGCACGTGTGACCGTGGCTATTCCAAGGTGAGAACAGGCTGTTGGGCTGGGGAAGCCGCGTTCCTGGCGATTTCCCTCGTTTTGTGGGGGCGGATCTCTGCACGCACAGGGCTCCTTTTCCTTTAGCATCTGCTGGTTAATGCTGTGAGGGAATTTTCTCCCTTCTACCCCCTGCCCTCCAAAGCTCACCAGCCACAGCTACTTGGAGCCTGGGGAGCCCAGCTCCAAGGAAGAGGGGAGTAGGTTGAAAACCCGGAGGGAGAGTTCAGCTGTGGGGTGCGGCGGGGGTGCATGGAGGTTTCTGAGCAGTGCAGGTATTAAGCCATTGAGACAGCTCCTCAAGGGATGGGTGGATTCTGTCACGTGGTCTCTTTAAATTGAGCTTGGCTGTCTGTTTCCAGTCAGATTACACCCTTGTGCAGCCCCAAGGTGCCGGCTGGAAGCGGGAATGGTCAGCCTGGGTGATCATAACAGTCCCTTGAAATCAACAAACCCACGTAAGTCCCTAGATCATCCCAGAACATTTGGGATGCTCGAAATAACCCCATCTTGAGCCCATCTGTCAAGTTAGCAAACCAAAAGCTCTGCCTGTATCCTCAAAATGCCAGTGGGAGGAGTGTTCAGGAGGCCTGATTCGACTATTTAAAAAAATCTATATTTATATTTTTGATTTATTATGAAAGTTTTATTTAAATAAAGAGGAACACTTTTTAAAGAGCAGGTAGCAGATTTAGCTTCCTAGTTGGGAACCTGTGTGGCTAGCATTTGTACTGCCTGGGACAAGTGATGAGATGCTGTATTGAAGTTATGTTTTCTAAAAAAAAAAAAATATATATATATATGTGTATACACACACACACAGAGATTAATCTTTAATCTGAGGTGGGTAGATTTTAAACTCTCCCATCACCTCCCCAGAAATCAACTGATTTGATATCAGGAGGGAGAAAGAGAATATTAAGGATAGGGCCCCATTTCCTGCGTCTTTATATATAAACAAACAGAAAAGATTTCTATATATAAAGCACTCGCAAGTTTCATCAGTTTTATGTGTAAACTACTTTGTGTGGTATCTGGGTAATGAGCGAGGCACAGAAAAGCACAGAAAAGACATTCCATAGATTGTAACTTTGGTAGTTCTTTATAAAGTGTGGGAGACGAGAAAAAAAAATAATAAAAAAATGCACTTTTTTGGGGGCGTTAAAAAAAATAAAAGATATATATTAAAAATATAAAAATGCAACAGTTTTTTCTTCTTGTATATCAGAACCACTAAAACTCAACCACCAGGAAAGTAACAATCTGCCCGTTACATACCTGGGGGGAGTTTTTGTTTTTTTTAAAACTTGTTTAAAATCAGAAGAGAAAGAAAAGGAAAAATCCAGCTATAGGCTAAAACGTGAGGCGAGCTAGGGTCCTGGTGGGACGAGAGGCAGCGGCTAACACGTGCACGCCTGGCATGTCACCAGATTCATGGTGATTCCAATCCTGTGGTGCTCTCAATCCCATTACTATGCCCAATATTTCCCCCTGCTTTTCTCAGGGGTGGGAGTTTAGGCCCCATTGCAGCTGATGTTCACTCCAGAGCAGGGAGGCTGGTGCCTCTAATGGCCCGGAGGCCTGGGACGGACTCCTTTGCACCAGGGTGAATGTCACCCTGGGATCTGAGGTTGGGCAGTGACCCCCGGCTGTGGCATTGAGCTGAGCAGGTGCACAGGCCTAGCGGATCCACAGGGAACGTGGTGCTAGTCGCTGCCACGAGCTAGTGGATCAGAGGGGGAGAACAACCCTCTTGTGCCTTCCCGGTGTCCAACCCTCAGTCCCCCATCCTGGTTGCCGGCTGGCGTAAGTCACCCATGGCACTCTGGACTGAATGGAGGGAAGCCAATTTACGCCAGCTGGCCTGCAGCCGGGCAGGGGAAATTGTTCTGAGGGGTGTTTTCATTGGAGCTGATTTCCCTTTGGGTTGATTTTGTTTTTATTTGGATTTGGGCTGGGCAAGCCCCGGCCCGGCAGAAGGAGGTTTGGAGCTTTGTTAACGAGGTTGCTGCTCTTGGATTCCCCCCAGTGCTGAGCTTGGAACGCAGTTGGGAGGCGGATGGAGATTGGGGTTTTAGACCCATGCTCTTGGCTTTACGGTTGCTGAAGGAGGGCAGGGAGGTCTTTGGATGGGGCCATTGCCCGGTCATTTGCCTGCATCCCGCTCCTCCAGCTCACTGGGCATTGGCTGCCGGGCTCACCCAGGTCCTGTTTGCTGGGTGCCTGGCACCTGGACTTGTGGCTTGTTTCACGGCGACTAGCCATGTTGGACTCTCCCTTCTGCCCGGCGCCATTTATACGAGGGAGCTGATCCCATTCGCCCCGGACCTGGGGCTGGCAAGTCAAATCCCAGTGCTGAGGAAGCCGAGCGTAGGTGGGAGTGGAGGCAGGGCTGCTTCTCAGACCCACCACCCCAGCAGGTGCCTGAGACCACTGAAGATTAGTCCCCGAGACTGTGGGGCACAATCCTCAACTGATGTAAATCCGCATCGCTCAGTGGAAGCCAGTGGGGCGCTGCTGGTTTTCGCCAGCTGAGGATCCAGCCGTGGGTCTACACTGGGAAAACGCCCTGGGTTGGAAAACGGGTAACTGGTGCGGCTTTTCCCCACCACTGCGCTCCTGTCCGCGTTCTCCCCTGGACCAGTGTGGATCCGTCCTGGCTGGTTCCCACTGGAGCAGAGGGCACAGCGAGGTGTCTGAGCCACCTCTGCAACAGGGGGTGTCGATCTCAGTCCTGGCCCATTCCCAACCCCAGCTGGAGGGATATCAGGAGGGGCTGGTAAAGTTTTGGGGGCCAAACTCTACCCAGTGGTACCAGGTCAGTGGCTGTCCTCCCGGTTGACCGGGCTGGAAGCTGGAGTAGATTCAGAATCTGGCCCTTTGGTAGTCCTGGTACTGGAGAGAGGCACGTTTCTCCCAAGCTACGTGGGGCTAGTGACAAAGTAACTCCGAGCACTTTGCCTGAAATATTAGGTCCCATCTGAGGTTCTGCTCGGCGTCTGCTGGTTTCTAATGCAAGTGGCATATGCCAAGCCTGGCCAATTCCGGACTGGCTTTTGCCAGCATAGACAAGGCTTTAGTGAGCTCAGGGCCTGACTGAGCCAATAGATTTGCAGAAGTTTGGGATTCTTCACGCTTCTGGCCCCCACACCAGGGGCAAAGGCCCATCTGTCCTGCCCTGTACTAACTGCTGGGAGACAGGTCTGCCAGGTGCGAGTTACTCCTCCAGGAGCTAACCGCCTGGGGTTGATTTCTTTGTTCCAGTTGGGTTTGGGATTGACTAACCTGCCTGCAATTCGAAACGATGGACCCCTAAGGATCCCTGCCAGTTTGTTTCTATCCCAGGCCCCAAGATGTACCCCAAAATCCTTTTGCAGGAAAAATGTACATGGAAGTGAGGACTGGAGGGTAGAAGAGGCCAGTGGCAGCGAGCCTGGGAAGGGGACGGGGTGATACTTAGGTTGGAAATCAGGTGTTTGACTCCCTGGTTAAAGGCCAGAGTAGACTTGCCTCACCACTCACTTCCATTGGGTTTTTGCTGAGGAAGGGAGTGTTTTCAGTCACCTTCCTAGGGGGGAGCCACTTGTTTTAAACTGACTCAGTTCGGAAGCAGGCCTGAATCCCCCCCAATCAGCCCTAGAAGAAAGAAATCAACCAATGACTCCACCCCAGCCCCCGACTAATCAAAGATCCCGACTAATTTTGCCCAGGACGTAGCGGCAAAAATGCATCTTCCTGGCAAACACCCTTTTAAAACCCAAGCAACGAGGTGAGTGAGGTCGTATCTTGTATGGGCCCCTGTTCCGAGGGCGGGAAAAAGTCCAGCTGTTGGGCTCACCACACAGCTGTGTGGCTCGAATGCTTGGCTTGCTCCCCGCCAGCCGCCAGGCCAAGAGAAGATGTGACCTCGCCCTCCTTGTGGCCCGAATAGCCGGGGCCTGACACCGCTGCAAACACCCATTTTAAAGTCAGGTCAGGTGTCTTCCCCATCTCCTGCTGAAACAGACAATGACCCCACAGGATGCTCCTTCCTGTAAATGGCTGGGTGCAGTAGTGCCAGACTTCACTGCTGTTCCTGCTCCAAACTGCGGAAGAGGAGGCAAGCCGCGCTGGCTCTCCGATGGCCTCGAACCCGTCTTCACAGTCCCGTGACCCTCAGCGCTCGTCTGCTCTAAGCACCGGCAGTTAACGGTGATGCTTGGTGGGCTGCCTGGAGACCGGGGGGGGGGGGGGGGGAGGGGACCTCAGGCCCATCCCTTGCTCTGTAGCTGGCGTGGCTCCTTTCTGATTCCACTAGTGACAAATGGTCAGGGCGGCTGCTCACGCCCGAAGGGAAGTGGGCTGGCGAAGGTTTGCTGGGAGACCTGGGTATTATTATTATATTTTATTTTATTAATCCATGTCCAGGCCAGGGCAGCCACCACTAATTTCAAGTCTGTGCAGGCTGCGTGCCCGGCCCCTGGCTTTTCTATCTGTAAGGAGACGCCAGTTGAAACGCTGCATTTGATTCTTTTCTACTCTTGTTCAGGATTGGTTGCTGACTAAAATGAACTCAGTTGTACGTTCCTTTCCATCTGTTGTACTGTAATAGAGAAATGGTCATTTTTGCACTAATAGATTGTTTTCTCTCTGACTTCCGGCATCTGCTCCCTTTACTTGTGTCCGACTCTCATTCCCGTGGCTGCTACCTTGTGACCATTGGCGTTCACTACTTGCACGTGGCTCCGCCTGCACGGGGAGTCGTGGCTCACGCGCTGGCGGCTGGCTCCTGCATCCAGCATTCCTGCTGCAGTCCCTGTGCGAGCGCTAGGGGACCTGAGAGCTCCAGAGCTTTTCCCAGCACCTCCTGCTGGACGCTTCTTCACAGATGTTGCTCCCACCCCAGCATCTGTTGGGGCAGGCGAGCCTGGAGAAGCTCTGAGCTCCCGCCTCTCCTTCCACGTCTCCCCTAGAAATCAGCTTTGCAACCCCACTCCTGAGAGCTTCTGCCTTGTGATGGGGAGGGGAAATCAAGTGCCACAGCCCCACCTGGCTTGCCCACCCAGTTCCAGCAGTGTAACAGCTTCCAGCTCCCCCCCGCCCCTGAAGGAGCAAGGCTGGAGCATCGCTCCCACTCATCGTCCACTAAGGGGCTCCAAAACAGCAGGACCTCAGCAGGGACAGGGGCTCCCCCAGCAGCCCGCGCGGGGAGGGGATGCACCACGCTGGATGGTGCAGTGATCAGGGTGCAAGCCGGGAGGTCAGGAGGTCTCCGTTCCAGGCCAGGGCTGCCACAGCTGGTCTGTGTTGTGACCTGGAGCAAGTAACGTAGGCCCTGGTTCCCCATAGGGCCCTGGGACCCTGCCTCAGCGGGGTGCTGTGCTGCCGGAGAAGGTGGAACGGGGCAATATAAGTACCTGTGGGAGACGCCGGCTGTTCTGTGGTTGAGCCCCCGCCCCTGGCTCTGCAGTGCCTCCTTGTGGTGGGAGGTGGAATAAACCCAGCTAGCAGCCAGTACCTGGCAGTGGTCAGCTGATGGACACTGCTGGATGGACCATGGGTGGGGGGAGGGTTTCCTCCTCACCCCGGCTTCTTGCTTATTTACTGGGTGACACACTGTGGCTCATCTTTGCTTATTGTCTTTAAGGAGCTTTCCCAGCTCTCAGCGCGCTAAGCCGCTTGTCGGCGCTGGCCAGAAGTGCGAGGTGATGCTGCTGATGCCGGGATAGAAGCACAAAGCATGATTATAATCCTCATTTTGCTCAGATTACTGCCTGAGAGGCTGCTAATGCTCCCCCGCGCAGCATGCTAAGGAGTTGGGACGGACCCGCTGCTTAGCACGGGCCAACCTGTCACCCAGCGGGAATGCAGCAGCATATGGCACGGGCTTAATGAGCCCCCCGGGGGCTCAGCTGTGGGCCGTGGCCAGGAGTCAGCAGCCCCGCTGCCGGCCTGTCACAAGAGGGGATTGTGCAGGGCCGGCTGGTGCACCGAGGCCCAGTGCAGCCAGGCGTGGCTCTGCTAGAGGGCCCACAGGCCATAACATCGCAACAGGCCGGGGAGGCCATGTCCTGAGGTACAGGATGGGGAATGTGACATGTCCATAAGCAAAAAGGAAACTGAGGCCTGACTTGCATTCCACTGCGCCCCCCCTCGCCCCTCTCCCTCAGCCTGGGGCAGAACCCAGGAGCCCTGCCACCTACCCCCCCGCCTGCTATATGTCAAATGCTGGTTTTGCAGCAGCGCCAGGCCTCTCTGTGCCTCGGCGCTCAACCCAGCATCATGTTACCCCACGAATGGATTTGCCCTGACGTGCAGCCTGCGGGCCCCACTCCACCACCACCACCAAGGCCCCCTGAGTTGTGTGCTGCACCTGGCAGGGGTCGGGCCAGTCTCATAGACTTTAAGGTCAGAAGGGATCATTATGCTCATCCAGTCTGACCTCCTGCACAATGCAGGCCACAAAATCTCACCCACCCACTCCTGTAACAAACCCCTGACTTATGTCTGAACTATTGAAGTCCTCAAATCGTGGTTTGAAAACCTCAAGGTGAAGAGAATCCTCCAGCAAGTGACCCATGCCCCATGCTGCAGAGGAAGGCGAAAAACCTCCAGAGCCTCTGCCAATCTGCCCTGGAGGAAAATTCCTTCCCAACCCCAAATATGGCCATCAGCTAAACCCTGAGCATGTGGGCAAGACTCACCAGCCAGCACCCAGGAAAGAATTCTCTGTAGTAACTCGGATCCCTCCTCAGTCACGCTCCCCTCCCTCTCCCTGCGGGGGGCTTGCAGTCAGCTTTTGCCCCTGGAGCGCAGCCCCAGCGTGGCAGTGGGCAGCGTAGCCCCGGGCAGGATGCAGGGTGGCAGGGGCGTGTGCGCCAGGCATGGCTGTGCTGATTACACTGGGGTCTGCCAGGCCCTGGCTGGCTGAGTGCCCCACGCATTAAAACCCTGCCGCTGCTCAGCCTCTGCTGGGGGTGGGGCTGTGTGTGAACAGGACACAGCTGTGTTATGCTCACATAACTGTAGACACACGGAACGAAGCCCCCGTGAAACACATGGGATTGGGTAACACTTCCTGCCTGCCAATCCCCTTGGCCTTTGACCAACCTCTGGCCCCCACTCCCAGGAGGCGGCCAATGGCAGATGCAGGTGAAAAGCCATCGCCCCAGGTGGAATGTGACCCAGAGCCCAGCCAGCCCCTCACTCGCTAGCCTGGCCTCGCAGAGGCAGCATAGGCAATGCTTAAGCCCTAGCACTTTCTGGCTTAGCAGTTCAGCGCCCGGCACCTCTGGGCCTGGCAGTTAGTAGCCCCCAGCACCTCTGGGCCTGGCAGTTCAGCGCCCAGCACCTCTGGGCTTGGCAGTTTGTAGCCCCCAGCATCTCTGGGCCTGGCAGTTCAGCGCCCAGCACCTCTGGGCTTGGCAGTTTGTAGCCCCCAGCATCTCTGGGCCTGGCAGTTCAGCGCCCGGCCTCTCTGGGCCTGCTGCATCAGTTATTAATGTAAAAAGTTGCTTGAGTCCCGGCCCCTCTTTCGTTTGAATTAAGCTCTGGGTGTACCGGATCCCGGGGCAGACATGGCAGAGGCAAGACTCAGCCATGGCGTCTCCGACAATGTGCAGCAGGGTGTAAACAGGCGAGACGGGCGAGGAAAGAGGCAGATACTCTGGTGCCAGCCGAGGACTCGGGAACTTGGGGTTTAGGTCTCTTTGCTGAGTGACCCTGGGCAGGTTGCCTAGACCCACATCCTCAAAGGGCTGTAGGTGCCTAACTCCCATTGGACTCACTGAGAGTTAGGTGCCTCAATCCACTGGAGGAGCCAGGCCGCAGGCTCTGTGTGCCTCGATCCTGCCCCATGGGGCCTACAGCTCTGCCCGCCCGCCGGGGGCCAGGGCAGGAGAGGGGCATTACAGATTAGCAAGCGCAGCAGGGGGAGATGCCCCAGCACCGGGGAGCCCCTGGTTCACATGGCCCTGAGTGCTGCATCGTCAGCCTCGCTAACATGGAGCTTAGCGTCTCTAGGACTACAAGGCTGCTGGTAGGACAGTAATGCCCAGAGGCCCCAGCCAAGAGCAGGACGCTGCACAGACCCCGAACACGACAGTCCCTGCCCGAGGGATTTGGCCTAAAGGGGGCGGGAGGAGGAGGAAATTACTCAAGGATCCAGCGCTAGGATTGGAACTCAGCTCTCCTGCGGCCAGCGGATGGCTCTGTGCCCGGTCAGGCAGCCTCCCTCGTGGGGCTCAGCTGGTCAGAAGATGGCGACCATGCAACTACAGGGTTAGGTTAGGGGAGTCAGGAACTGGCTCTTTACCTACAGAAATGGCTCCCCAGGAGAATCACCACAGCTCTGCTGCGCCTGCTCTGCTGCTGACCTTAGACAAGTCACTGCCCTGCTCGCTGCCTCAGTTTCCCCACCAGTACACTGGGACAATGCTACTGGACTGGGGAGATTTGGGGTTTTGGATGGGAAGGTGCTTCCTCATAGTGCCAGGCCCCAGGAAGTCCAGCCTAAGCTGGGTGTTGGAGGGAGACAGGCAGACACCAAAGGCACCGGGGGTGATGCTGCAACTCACCCCACGTGGCAGCACAGCTGCCCTCCTTTCCCACCATGGCCTGGCATGGTGTAGCAGGGACAGGGGCTGGAACGAACCAGTGATCCAGACACTGCCGGTGTGAAGACAGCTACGTGACCATGCGCTCATCCTGCAGGGGTGAGACAGGCCCCGGCTACCCCCAGACACAGAGGGGGGCACCCAGCCCCTCTCAAATGCTGCTCCAGCCCATGCAGGGGAACCGTGGTTTGGCCCTGCCAGGCGCCTTGGTTACCACGTGTTTATAGCCTTGTTCTGACGGGATCCCAGGCCCGCAGTGCCAGGCCCTGCCCACGCCAACGGGACAGGCTATTTTCTCAAGAGCTTGCCCCAATGGAAACGTGGTTAGAATCACAGCTGGCCATCAGGGTTAACCAGGGCGATTGTGGTAGCAGGGGGAGGGGGCTTTGGTTACAGGTCTCACCCCTGGAGGAAGCAGGGACAGCTCCACCCAAGGCCTGGGACCCTCTCCAGGCGCAATTCCAAATACCCCATGGCAGAGGCTGGTGCACATTGCAGCCATGGGGGGATGGTTTGAGACCCAAACTCATTTCCCAAAGGCCCCCCACTCAGGTAATGAGGTAAAAGCCCTATCAACACTGGTTCTCCAATTGCGAGGTAACTCCCTTCTCTTCGTGTGTCAGTATAATAATGCCTGCAGCTGTAAGTTTCATTCCATGCATCTGAAGAAGTGGGGTTTTTACCCACAAAAGCTTATGCCCAAATAAATGTTAGTCTTGAAGGTGGCACTGGACTCCTTGTTGTTTTTGCGGCTACAGACTAACACAGCTCCCCACGGATACTTGAGGTAAAAGCGGCAATTCCCAGCCTCTGTCGCGACTGCCCACTCCCCCTATGTCATTAAACCAGGACCCTCCTTCCATGAAGCCAGTTGGGAAGGGCAGGAGGACCACTGCATGGAAAGACGCCTTCGAGAACAAAACTAGCCCCAAGCCTGCAGAGCGAAGGGGACCCGGGTGAGAAAGCGGGAAATCTTTTTTTTTCCAGGGGAAGGGAAGCAGGTGTAGTTGCGTCTTTAAGACAAAGCCTCGACTATGGGAATGAGCCTAATATTCTCGGGACGTCTGGCTGCTGGCTGCAGAACCCATATGTGCGAGCTCGGCACCGGGACCATCAGTCCTGATTAGCCACTAGTTAAATAAAAATCCATCATAGCTCCTGCTGCTTTAGCATAGTGCAGCCAGGAGCCAGGGTCACCCACACGTTACGGCCATACCCTCCACTCATCCTGGCAAGGGCCACATTTACTCTGCTAGCGATTCAACAGGTCAAGCCAGGATCCCTTGAGGCAGGAGGGGAGGGACGTGAGCTAGGAACTGGCCCTTCTTTGTTCACAGGCCAGGCCCAGGGTGTCTGGAGAGGAGCAAGACCGTGGTTACACCTCTGGGAAAAGGAAGCTGAGGTCTCACGGGAGGAAAATGGAAAAATCTGCTCAGCAAAGGGGCAGGTAACTAGCAGCCACCAGCCTTCTTGCCAGGACATCGTGAAAGAGAATTTCAACTCAGCAGCCCCCTTGCAGCCCTCGGGCCGGTACCCACCCCATGTACATTTGAGCCAGGGGTTGAAATGCTTTTCCCCAGCAGCCTCAATTCAAAGGGCGCGGCCCACATTAAAAGATTAGTTTGTGTCATAAGCTTCCTATTTTTCGAGACCGCTATAAGATTTTGGGGGCTTAGCTGCTGAGATTAAAACAGCAAAGTCGTCTTTCTTAGCAAGGCTGCTAATGCCACTTAGGGCCTGGGATCTGCGATTTTCATTAAGGGCATCAAGAACAATTAGCAGGGGGAAATTAGGGCAGGGTCTTTCTTAAACAAAAATGGAGGCTTATCCAATCAGTAAAATTAATTTCCAATCAAAGCATCGCAATGCCTCCACCCCCCCATGCAAGGAGGAGATTTGAAGCCCCATATGTGTAAGCAGCTTGCGTGGGGTGGGGTGGTGGGGCACACAGGTAGGAACCTACACGTGCACACTCCTAGAAGTCAGGAGAGAAAAGGAAGCGGCCGTTCCCAGAGGATTCATTGCACAGTCACAGGAACAGACTTTCACAGTGACGCGGTGCTGCTTGGACAGGGTTTTAATACAAGGCTGTGTGGCGGTGTATTTCCACGCGGGGGGGGGGGGGGTCGCTCAATTTCACTCCAGTGTCACGGGGGGCTACGTCTGCAAAATGTTTGTGCTGCACAAGACCTTCCCCCTCAAGGAAACCCACCCGAACGACTTTACAAGCCAGCCGGGGTCAGAGGCATTAACACAAGAGGGGGGGCAGGGTCACTGGCTGGCCGTCGGCAGGGAAGGGGCCACTCAAACCGACAAGACAAAGCGCAAGGCAGACGTAGAACGTTACTACCTGGTTTAAACCAAAATGCCACAAAGTCTCATGGGAATTAAGAGCCTGCTAGGTCTCTGCTAGTCCACTGGTGATTGTTCTCTGCAGCACGTTAAGGAGGGCTGGGCCCAGCCTGGCTGTATATGGCACGGGAAGAGTTGGAGAAACGTAGGGGTGGAAGGGATCACAGGAGGTCAACTACTCCAACCCCCTGCGCTGAGGCAAGACCAAGTCAACCTTGACCAGCCCTGACAGGGGTTTGTCCAACTTGCTCTTAAAAACCTCCAGCGCCGGGGCTTCCACAACCTCCCCTGGAAACCTGCTCCAGAGCTTAACTCCCCTGAGAGTTAGAAACTTTTCCCTAATATCCACCCTAACGCTCCCTGGCCGCAGATTAAGCCCATTGCTTCTCGTCCTGTCTTCAGTGGACACGGAGAACAATTGATCACCGTCCTCTTTAGAACAGCCCTTAACAGATTTGAAGACTTATTACATCTCCGAGCAGCCCCCCTCATCTTTTCTCAAGACTAAACCTGACCCGTTTTTTAAACCTTTCTCATCAGGTTTTCTAAACCTTCTCTCGCTTTTCTTGCTCTCCTCCAGCCTCTCTCTACTTTGTTCACATCTTTATTACAGGGTGGTGCCCACAAGTGGACCCCGTGCTCCTCACCCATGCCGAGGGGAGCAGGACAATTACCTCCCATGTCACTCCAACACTCCCGTTAATCTATTCCAGAAAGATACCAAACTTTTTCACAGCTGTTCGCACATTGGTGACTCACATTCAATTTGCGATCTACTGGAACCTTTTCAGCAGCACGGCCACCTAGCCAGTTATGTGCCAGGTTGGATTTTTCCTTCCTAGGTGAAGTTCTTTACACACTAAAGGTAGCTGTGCTTCCATCCCATGTTCCTTTAGTCGAACAAATACACTTCTGTATATTAGACCCCTGCTGCCTCCTCTCTATAAACAACACCTTCTGGCTCCACCTCCAGAGTGGGTTTGCACTGCCTGGGGTGCCCCAGCTTCCTGGCCCTAAATAGAGGAGTGTGGGCCAGGCTAACCCTGGGTGCAGTAGCTTAGGCTACAAGGAAGCGATGAGTGGATTGGCTGCCCAACTGGAAAATGGTTTTGCTTGTGAACATGAGGGCGTGGCCCAGAAATGGTCATTAGCAACAGGGCTTGAATGTGGGACCTCCGGCTCTACACAGAGGCCCCTCTGCTGCCTGAGCTGACAGACCCATGTCCCCTTGCCACAGGTGCAGATGGGTCAGCAACACCTATCTGTGACCCAGGCATCCCTGGGGAGGGGAACGGAGCAGCACCCTCAATGGATGAAGGTTACATAGTCAATGCTGAAGATAAAGACATGGTGCTGATCCCTGGTACAGGACTGCTCTGCATCTGGCCCTGGCCCAGCAGGAGAATGGAGACTCCACACCCCATTCAGTCCTTGGTTTGTCTCCAGAGGCTGCCCACGAGAACCGTGTGTGATGCAGACAACTAGTTATCATAGTTGAGCAGGGGAACTTGAGGCGAAAGGCTCTGTGCTTCCCTTTACCACTGGCCTGGGCCCCCAGAGCAGGAGTGGCCAATGCTGAGGCACTCGTAGACCAGAATTTGCAGAGCTTCTGGGCACGCTGCAGAAGACTTAGCGGGTGGGGAAGGGGAGGAGTGGAGAGGATTGCATGCGTGCCCCTGGAGCAATACAGGTGGACAGATGTCCTATAGGTAGGTGGCAGGCTGAGGTCCTGTCCGATTGCTGGTTCAACTGCAGCAGGGTGCTATGGAGCTTTAGGACCCCATCAGTCTTGAGATCAAAACCACAGAAGGACACAGAAAGAAGCAGCGCCGAGGAAACGCTCCAGCCAGTGAGGAAGGGCAGCCCATCAGCATTCAACCACTGAAGACTCTGGGCAGGTATGCAGCTACTGCAGCTGCCCAACGCCTGGCTGGAGGGACTCAGATGGAGTGGGGCTACTCGAGGATCGAGTCCCAAGAGTCCCAAGTCACTTCTTTACCTCCACCCTCTTCAAAAGGGGAGGATTGCCAGGCCCCAGGGACCCAAAGGCAGACCCCGCCGAGCTGTTCAGGGGCTGCTCCAAAGCAGAGGAGGAAAAGCACCCCCAAGATCTCCTTGCTGAGACAATCCCTGGTGGCACAAGGCTCTCTGGAGGCTGGAGAAGTGCAGGCTACAGGTACGGATGAGCCTGCAGGGGGCGATGGAAGTGGGGTCTGTGCCAAGGCCAGCTGAGCTGCTTCTCCTGCAGGCCATTGTGGGCGCCCGCGGGAAGGTAGGGGCAACGCTGGGAGGCGGATGGGTAGAGAGGGAGAAGGGGGAATCCAGGCTGGCAATGCGCAGAAGGGCCGGGGCCAGCAGGGTACGCGTAGGGAGGGCAGCAGAGGCAGTGACGTCCTGGGCAGCAGCTCAATCCGTAGAAGGCGTAGGGGTGGTAATAGCTCAGGTTCACTGCCATCCTGCATGGGGCAAGGAGAGGACAGTCAGACAAAGCTCCTGCTCTTGGTCTAGGGCAGATTCTCCTGAGCTGCCTTTGGCAGGGGAAGATTGTGCCTCCCCCGGCAGCCTGCTCACCAGTGCACCAGGTGGGTTGGCCCTGATGGAGGGAAGGTGGTAAGATCACCCCCAACCCCTGCCAAGGCAGGGCCGCTTCGGTTTGGGGCTAGCAACCCCATGGGAGGTTCAGCTGTCTCAGCTACGTCCCCTATTGCAGCTTCCACCCCAAGGGTGCGAGAGTTCATATTGGCCCCCAGGAAGGAACATAAGAGCAGCCATACTGGGTCAGACTAAAGGTCTATCTAGCCCAGTATCCTGTCTTCTGACAGTGGCCAGTTGCAGGTGCCCAGAGGGAATGAACAGAACAGGTAAACATCAAGTGATCCATCCCCTGTTGCCCATTCCCAGCTTCTGGCAAACAGAGGCTAGGGACACCATTCCTGCCCAACCTGGCTAATCGCCATTGATGGACCTGTCCTCCATGAACATATCTAGTTCTTTCTTGAACCCTGTTACAGTCTTGGCCTTCACAACATCCTCTGGCAAGGAGTTCCACAGGTTGACTGGAAGTGGGTCTCTCTCCAACATGCCCTGATTTTCCATAGTTCCCATCTCTTCCCATGGGACCCTTATTCTCCCTACCCTAGTATCTTTCACCTGAGTGCCTCTCCGTAAGTGCTTACCCGACTTCAGCGCTCTTTCAGCAGCCGGGGAGGGAGATGAGTGTTTTGCCCATTGTACAGATGAAACTGCGCCCCACATGCTGACTTATCTAGAAGCTGCATAGCTGAACCCAGGAGTCCTAGCGCCCCAGCGCCAGTCTCCTGCTCACGGAAGAGCTGGAGCCCCAGAAGCCAGAAACGAACGAGGCTGCATTTCATGAAATTGCCGAGACCTGCAGGGGTCCTTGGTCTCACGCACCGAGGAACGTTTAGTAAACACGGGAGGTCTGGAGCCCTGGTGCCTTCCCCCGAGACCTCTTCCCGCCTCACCGCAACCCAGCACCAGGTTGAGTCTCTCCAGTTGGCTGAAAGGAGATGTGATAGTTTCTTTTCTCCCTCCAAGAGTAGAAGGGTGATTATAGAGCAAGGGTGGAGATGAGGTCACCGGCAGGACCAGGCTCCAGTGAAAGGACAACACGGGTAACATTTTGGGTCTGGCAAGGTCAGATTCAGGTCAGCATGAAGGAATAATGGTCTTAGCCCCGAAGGGGGAATAGTTCCTGCTGGTCATCAGGCTAGAGGTTAAGAGTCCATTAGAGAGGGGGTTACCATGCAGCTGGCTTAGGGATAAGCGAAGGATTTGAGCCCCTGGTGCCGCTAGCCCTGATTCCCCAACCCGAGCCACCTCTCACCTGCGGATGCGCCTCCGGGCTCGGCGCCGGTGGTAGTCGCCCTTGGAGAAATCCTCCAGGTTGGCCGGGTGGATGGCCCAGAAGTGCCCTTTGCCGTTGTCGCTTCGTCCGGCCTTGATGAAACATTCGTTCAGGGACAAGTTGTGCCGGACGCTGTTGCGCCAGCTCTTCTCCTGCAAAGTCAAAGAGCGGGGGAGGAAGACTGAGATAAGGCAAGTGGAGTAGGAACGTAGGCAATCAAACCAGCGGTTACAGGAGCAGCAAATCCTCCAGATCCCAGACCTGTTTTCATGCTAGGATCTCAGATCATCGGTGGATCCCTCAACCATCCCATTGTGTCCCCGAGCTCTACAGATGGATAAACCAAGTTAGAGGGGGCCCTGCAAAGGACTTAAAAAAGAAACCCCCTCATCCCTGGACTTTAGCCTTACACACTTCTGGCATCTAGGGTGACCAAACAGCAAATGTGAAAAATCGGGACGGGGTTGGGGGGTAATAGGAGCCTATACAAGAAAAAGACCCAAATATCAGGACTGTCCCTATAAAATCAGGACATCTGGTCACCCTACATCTTTCTGATGGATAAAGGAAGTTCTCCTCTCCCCTGGTGTTTTTCCTCGCTTTAGAAATATCCAGTCCGGTCTTCTCCAGTTCTGCTGGAACAAGGTTGTGGAGGTGCCTGCGATTGCTGGGTGAATCTTTAACTGAGACATCTTGGCTCCAAATGGTTCGTTCCACATTTGTTTTTTTTCATTCCAACAACCAAGTGCCGAAGGACCGGGTCGGAACAAACCGCTTCCCTCTCTCAGTGCCTGCAGCTCGCAGCCTTTCAGCTCATACCTTGCTTTTGCTAAATCTCCGCTTTCCCTCTGCCAGCAGAGATTCTTCCAGGGACAACTAGCCCTCACTTTGCAATGTGAACAAGCAGATTTTTGTTGTGACTTATGGAAAACACCAAGAGAAAAAAAAAAAGGCAGATGCACCATATTCTTCTGCCTCCTCTGCGGGCCACTTGAGTTGGCCCCACATGTTGGTTCCCCACACCCTATTCTAAGCCCTAAGCAACACCAGCTCAGGAACTATAACTCCTGCAAGGGAGCATCCCCATGTACTCCAGACAGCAGCGTCACAATTCTCATTGTGTTTGCTCAATCGTTCGGATGACCCAGGGACGGGGACACTTTCCTATAGCACAGTCACGGTCAGATTGTTTTCAAAGATGAGTCTGACCTGGAAAACACACAAAACAAAACCCCAAACCCCAACACCACTCAGTCTGAAAGCTGCGGACTCCCCTGCACCTGCACCTCTAACTGCTGCCTTCTCCTGCCAGGCCGAAAAAGGGCCTTTACAATTCACCTTGCAGGCTCAGCAGCCCAAGCAACGGAGGTTTAGAGCAGACGTTCCATTTGAACGTTTCCTGACCTTTTCCATCCATTATACTCACAGCGGCTGGAAGGCAAGAGGGGGAGCATTGCCTTCACCCTGCCCTCTCGCACGCACGGCAGATCACAAAGAGCAAGTTTGAAAATCAGGCTGAGGAGGCACAACAGCAACGAACAGGATACAGCACCCTTGGGGAACTCAGCAAGTTCGGGGCACGAAAGGGCGAACAGCTGAGAATTTTCCACTCTCCCTCAAAGAGGAGGTATTCCCTAGTTCTCTCCCACCCCCCATCGGCTCTGCTGGTCTAATTTCAGAGGCCAGGCAATCTAGTGTCTATTCCTCCCCAGAGAGGGGCAAGTTTGTACTGGACAATTAAATCCACCCCCACGTGGCCCCCCTCAAATCCCAGTGAAAAAAAAAATCAGAGACAGAAGCCATGCTTTGCGATTCAGCCGCAGCTGTGCAAGTGACTCAGATGGGGCTGGTGGGTTTTTACGAAAAAAACTGTAACCGAGTTCTATAGAGTCGCTTTACTCCCCAGGAGCCAAAATGCAGCCCCTAAAAGGAGTGACTCTGGAGCTAGAGGGGTTTGGAGAGCCTGAAGCCCAGGGTACGAATGAACTGGGGACTGTTGGACCCACTCCAGCCCTCACACCGGCCAAGCAAGGCTACCACTCCAAGAGAGGGGGAAAAACTCACCTTGTTTTTGAAGTAAGGGTAGTTATCCATGATCCACTGGTAAATATCCGAGAGCAGCAGCTTCTTTTCTGGGGAGGAGAGGATGGCTGTGGAGATGAGGGCAATGTAAGACTGGTTGGGTTTGTCCAGCGGATCCAGAGACTCAGGGACCGGTGGCTTCCCCCGAACCTCCTCTTCCACTGATTTCCTTTCAGAGGAGCCAGGGATGTCCTGTGGCCAGCAGCTCCTGGACTCCCGCTCCCTGCTGGCTGGCTTCCCCTTAGCGAAGAGCAGATAATCAATTGTGAAGGAGGCTCCAGGTTGGCATCTGCTCCCAGCTCCTGCCTCTTCCATGGTCTGGGCAATTCTGGGGGTTTCACCCGAGCTCATCCTCCTTTCCTCCTCCAGCAGAAGCAGCGGCTTCCAGTGGGGCCAGGGAAACCCTGCAGGAGCTGAGGGGAATGAACCTCCTGAGTGCCTGATAATTAGTGCAGATTACACGGTTTGCTAATTGTGTTTTCACAAACGGGCTGCCTTTGCAAAGCAGCCTGTTTATCTGGCAAAGCCCTGGGTTTAGCAGGATTTGGCCCATAAGCCTAATAAATAAAATGATTAATCCGCTCGAGGTGGAGGAATTCTGAGCCAAGGTCTCCAGCAAGGCCAGGGTTCACGAAGAGAAGAAAGCTGCTAGAGCGACGCAAGGGAGGACACAGAAGAGGGCTGGAAGATATTTAAGGAGGGTGGATCTTCTGAGAGACCTTCCTGAAAACCAAAACCTGAAAGCCATCGGCACACTTATTCACCAGCTCTGTTATCGTAAAGGGGCTGCAGATCTATAAGATCAGCGTTCTCCCTTGGGTGGAAAGGTGTCAAAGGAGAGTTGAGTTGCGGGTGGGGGACCAGTTGTGGAGCTCCATTGCTGAGCAGGGTCAGAAGGAAGCCAGCTAGGGAAGTAGGTAAAAAGTCAAAAAGGTACCAGCGTGGCTTGAGTGTGCACAATGGGTCTCGGGCTCCAGGCTGCTACTTCTGAGGTCAAGGACTCCGAGAGCAATGGGTGTTTTTCAGCTGTGAATGACGAGCACAAGACTGTGAATTCCACAGTGAGGCTCTCTGAAGAATTCTGCTTCTCATACTGGTCACAAGATAATTGATCACAAAGAATCATAGGATGGATCGAAAGCTTTTGAAGGGCAGAAGCATTCACACCCTCAGCCAGCAACTTAAGAATAAGGCGCTAGCCAGGCAAACCAGCATCACATATTCAAGCAACAACCGGCTCGTGTTGCATCATCAAGCACTAGCCGCTGTTAGGGCCAGATTTCCAAAGGCGCAAATGGGAGTTCAGTGCTCAGCTGGCCCAGCAAATCAATGGAAATTGGGCATTTCACTGCCCTTGCACCCTTAATCTTTGACTCTGAGAACAGGAAGATGGTTGAGATGCTCAATAATTAAAAGCAAAATTGTTCTAAACCATTGAGGTTATAGCAGCTGCCAATTCTTGAAAGCCACAAGAACACCAATACGAAACCATACTGACTTTCAGCGTGAGAAGGTCTGTCCACTCCAATGTGTGCATTTGTGCATCTAAGACGGCTTGTGCCTCTTAGACAATTGAATGATGGGTAGAGCTCTCATCTCAGCCAGCCTCCCACTTACTGTGTTCTCATGTTCTTCTAGGCCCGTCTTGCAAAAGAACAAATTTCTACCCTTACCCCCTCCTCACTTTCCTGTTGGAGTGAGTGGCCCACCTGTTTAAGAATAGAACTGAAAGATCATCTCGCTCCACCCTAGTCATGATACCAAAAAAAGACACGTTCCCTTCAGAATAGAGAACAGGCCTTTGTCTGATAGAAACAGGGCATTTTACCCCATTTTTTTTTAAAGTGCCCAGAAAAATTAAACCAATTTAAAATCCCAACGTATTTTAATATACAGGTTAAGAGAACCAGCCAGCAAGGTTCCCACTTGGCCTGTCTAGTCAGCCTTGTGCATGACACATTAACTCACCTTCCTCCACTGTATGAACCAGCTCAGAACTTAGGGCCTGATTCACATTTAGATGTGCCAAACTCGAAGCCGTTTATGCCCAAAGGGAGACCGCTTTGCACCACCAGAACAGTATCAGTGTAAATGAGAAACAGGCCTTTCCAGGTAGAGGGATTTGCAGAAGTCCCTAAGGGTACATCTATAGATGGGAGGTGTAATTCCCAGCTCAGGCAGACGGACACATGCCAGCTCTCCTCACTCCAGTGTGCTGAAATAGCGGGGTGGCCATGGCAGTGCAGGCTAGTCCCCCCCAAGCATATACCTAGGATTTTGGACGGGTGACCTAAGCTGCTGCACGTGCTGGGAAGTGCCCAGATGTAGCCTAGGGGATGTCTACACTGCAATGGAACCACTTGCAGCTGGCCCACGTCAGCTGACTTCGGCTCACGGGGCTGTACAATTTCAGTGTAGATGTTCGGGCTGGAGCCCAAGCTCTGGGACCCCACGAGGAGGGAGAGGCCCAGAGTTCAGCCTCCAGCCCACATGTCTACGCCACAGTTTTGCAGCCCAAGCTGGAGTCAGCTGGCAAGGGCCAGCTGCATGTGTTTAAATGCAGTGTAGACAGACCTGTAGTGATTTTGGGGCACACGTCCCACCGAAAGCCAGTGGGACGTGTGCTCGTCAGCCACAGAGGCGCTTTTGAAGATTCCCTCCAAATCTCATGATCCTAGGCCCCAGAAAAGCCACCCTTACCCAGCATCCATGTGCTCCTAAAGCAACATAAGAATGTTAAAAACTCTGCAACTTCCCAGGTTTCTGTGTGCTAATTTGAACTTTCAAGCTTGCATCAGGGCTTTGGGAAGGTTTTATGCCCTTTCTAGGGAAGGTTTTTAAAGTGGCGTGATCGATGGTGCTGTAACTGTCCCTTGCCAAGTGAAAGGCTGAATGCTCTCTCTGACGCGACAAAGAAAGCTTGGAGAAACCAGAATCTGACTGTTATGGGGGAAGTCTCCCTTATTTGCAGCAGCTAAGACAGCTTGTGTTATCCACAGGGAACCAGCCCAACAGAGGCTGTGGTCTCTCACTGTCTGTGGGCGGATGGGCCAGCCTTCCAAGCGCTTTGCCAGTTTCCAGCCCATCAGTTTGTTGGAATTGCTGAGACATTTCAAAGCCAGGATTCAAGACCTGCAACAGGATTAAGCAGTGCTGCATCTTCTCAGAAGTCCTGTCCTTGGTGTATTTTGCTTTAGACCTCTGCGCTGCTGTCCTCTTGCTGGGCTGCCGGTTAGCGGACCTCATGGGCCCAGCTCTCACTGATCCCCAGTCGCTTTTTGAAGATTAAAGTAGTAAAAAAACTACTCTTCCAGGACAGAAGAAAGTTATTTAAAATGACAGTAACGCCTAGAGATCCCGAAGTCTTTGGCTTTGTACTTACACAATGGTCCCCTGCTCCAAAGAGCTTACAATCTAAGCGGACCAGGCAGATGAAGGGAGGGAGGGGAAAGAGGCAGAAAAAGGAAGTAACTTGACCAAGGTGACACAGCAGTTCAGTGGCAGAGCTAGTAAAAGAACCCAGCTCTCCCAAGTCTCAGTTCAGTGGACCATGCTGGTTAAGGTTTGGAAACCTCCAACCTCCCTGGGTCCTGTGTAATTCCTTCCACAATTCTGGCTGCCACGTGCTTTTTGTTTGTGCCCAAGGATAGGCGGTTGATGACTGCACCATTTTGTTTCTTATCCATGCTAAGAGGACATCGCTTCTGTTCTGGACCTGATCTAAGTTCCAGACATTTATATGAAATAAACGTGTTAACATATAAATCGTAGTTTGGTTCAGTGTCCTATTTTAAGTGGTGATTTGATCATAACTGCAGGGAATGGAGCCAGAGCTCAGGGTGAATGCTGAGGGATCATAAGACCTCCAATACAAAGAAATCCTTGAATAGGAGAGAGGAACAAGGGCTGGTCCCAGACTGGATTGGTAAAAGGATCCATGCAAGCTCAGAGGAGCCTTTCCCACTCAGAAGCCCGACTCATGATACAAGCACGAATGCGAAATGCAGGACAAGGCAGGCACTTTATTCCTAACGAATTCAGGAGTTCTGGTGGGGGACACGTGGGAGGTTCATTGCTGTAATTTAACAGATGTACACAGATCCCATTTATGAGCAGGAGATGCACACACTCCTATGAACCAAGACCCCATGTAAAGAGATTACAGCTATGGTTTAATAACCCGTCTGTGACACTCTTCTGGCCCATGCACGGAGTCTGTCCACATGGCAACTTATTCCATGGCAATCATACATCCCCTGAGCTCGTCCACCCCAGTGCCTCGGAACAGCTGAGCTTTAACTCTGGGCATTCTGGGAAAATCTAGGCAGCTATTGTCCAGTGCCTCGGCCGGGAACAGAGTAGCTGGGGACACGTGCCCACAGAGTTGCAGTCCACCAGCCTGTTCAAGGACACCCTGCCTGCTGCACTGAGAACGAGGAGGGAGAAACAGGCAAACTGGTTAAAGGGAGTCTCCTCCACACAGCCAAAAAGGAGGCTGTGACCAATTTAACACCCATGTGCCCACTTAGGGTGCATGTGGTAAGCTACTACAGTCATGAATATTAATCATGTGTTGCTGCAAACCATATCTGCAGTCAGCCACGTCACTAATGAGTTACTGACTCAAAGTTACAGCGTAAGAGTTGCAATGTGGTATCTTCCCCATTCAGCCTGCCTGGCTCTGCCATCTTCCGCTGGAGAGTCACAGATTAAGGGCCAGGATGACCATTATGATCATCTAGCCTGGCCACCTACATGATACTGGCCAGAGAATCCCATCCCGTGACTCCTGCATGAAGCCCAATGTACAGTGGAGCCAGACTGTCTCCTTTAGACGTCTGGAGCACCAGATTCTCCCTTGCCCGGTACTTCTCACCGAGTTTAAAAGTCCTAGTAAGTCACCACAGTAACATTCACTCCCACTTCCCCCTGGTGTATAATTGACAACGCTGGGTAACAAAGCATCAGGCTCCCAATCTTGACCCCACAAAATGAAGAATCCACCATCTCTCCCACCTGCTCGACACTACAAATTAGATCGACCTAGCTGTGTTGCTCAGTGCTGGGAGAAAACTTCTTGCTTGGTGCGACATTGAAAGGTCGACCTCACTCGTGGTGGAGGCGCAGTGTCAGCAGAAGAATTCTTTCACTCTCAAAGAAGTGGATTAACATCAACGGAAAATGCCCTTCCATCAACGTAGGCAATGTCCACATTATGGCCCTCCGATGGCACAGCTGTGGGGAAGACGGCTGAAGCAGCTGTAAGGTAGACATGCCTTCAGTCAGAAGAGGGACATCCCAAAGTACACAATGGAAAAGGACAAGCTGGGAATTAAATGTAAATCTTTCTTTTTATTTAACAAAACACTAGAATTCTGAACATTGAAGAATGTGTACTGAGGGAAAGAAAAATAATTCTTGTTTTTTTCCTCTTCTTTACAAAAAAGAAAAAACAGGATATAAGAAAAACATGTACAGGAGGAGCTGGCCAACTCAAAAAGAAAGGAGTAACAGAAGCATGTCGTCTCCAAACAGTGGCTTGGCCTGGAAAATTTAAAAACAATTAAATTAGGATACAAATATTAGAAAAAAAACTGGACTCTTAACACTACCGGGTGGCTGGGGATGCAAGCCGCAAAACTTTATAAAGTAAAACAATTTGAGCTCTACCAAGTTATTTTTATCTATTTATTTGTTTCAACCTGAAAACATATTGCTTATTTGCAAAAATAAAATAAAATAAAAAAAGTCTTCCATACAAATAAAGGTTTTTCTGTGGGAAAGGAACTAAAATGGCGGAAGAGTGAATGAGATTCCAGGGTTGCCTCTTTCCCTCCTGTCCCTCATCCCCTCAATTGCTCTTAGGGGGCAGGGGGAAGGCTGGGTAATTCCTTCGCCATGTTTTCACAGGCTGGTGCTGCTGCTGAGGAAATGTGAGAGAGGCTTCTTGACAATCC
The DNA here is from genome assembly GCF_025201925.1 of Gopherus flavomarginatus. Taxonomy (NCBI): domain Eukaryota; kingdom Metazoa; phylum Chordata; order Testudines; family Testudinidae; genus Gopherus; species Gopherus flavomarginatus. The sequence continues at coordinate 8,017,220 of NC_066640.1, read as the reverse complement.
CCCCCGCCACCCCCTCAGCCTGATGTGCCCCTGCCACAGTCAGCTTTGCAAGTGTTCATTTAGGGGGGTGGGAGGGGGGAAAGGCAGAAACATTTTCCACCTGCCTCCACTTCCGTTTGCTGGGCCAAATACAGATTTGCAGGAAGGACCTTTCCCTTCAAACATGCCCATGCGGTCCTAGGTGATCAGCTCTCGCTCTCATCAGAGGACTCAGAGCACGATAACCCACCACCACCGGGCCCGGGATTTCTTGAAGCAGCTTAATCTGAGGGACAGCATGCCTCACTGGAGAAAGTTCTATTCGGACATCATGCAACAAGTCTCAGTGAGGATTTGGAGAGGAAAGACTCCGAAAGCCAGGGTCTAGCTTTCTGCTCAATAGCATCTATGGGATAAAATTCTGCTCTCTTCCTACAGGCTTTAGAGTAGGTCCTTAAAAGGGTATTTAAAAAGAGTTCTAGTGGAACTTGATGGCTTTTAAGTTGATGGGGTATTTTAAATGCATCACTTTTTCTTAAATGCATCAGAAGTGCTTTGGAAAGCACCATCACTTTGGTTCTGTGGTTTAACATAGCTGCCTCCTTTCCTCCAGGCCCAAGCTTTAGGGGAAGAGGTAATTATAGGACATGAAATAGAGTCCACACTGCCCATGTGTCTGTACTTTCACCAATGGTTAGAGAGTACGGTGTAAGCAGAAGGGGTGGCAGGGCTGAAAATGAGAGAATGTCCTTTGCCAGTAGCTGGGAAGTCTCTATACAGCACGACTGGAAGCTACACGCATGGCCTTGGTTGGAGCATCTCTGCTCAGCTGGTGGGGTGGTCCATTGCATTACTAAGGGCAGTTACTTTGAGTTCCACGCTTCCCTTGTATATGCTCAAGGGGCAAAGTCAACATGCCAACTTCCTTTTAAAGTTTATTCTCATCCACAGACGAGAAAGTCAGCAAGGTCCAAAGAGAAGCAGACTTCAGAGGCTTTTAACTAGGGACAGGCAGAGCTGCGTAGGCAATTTAGTTACCAAAAAAATCTTTACAAGACAAAGGAAAAGGTTACCATTTGGAAACTCAAAAGCAACAATGTTTTGCCATTAAGAGCTTAGCAGTGGCTTTGGGTCTGGGACCAAAGCCTTAACAGACGTGGAAAAGTCCAGAGGCCATTAATACGTGGTCGCCGTGCTCCACTTAGCCCTTGGCTAAGTCTCCAAACACAATGACATTAAATTGGTCAGCAGTACCAGTGATGGGCTTCGCACTGTTTCATGACTGAAATAAACCTGAATTGGAGTTACCGAGGTAGTTGGCTAGAAACTGAGATTTCCCCACCTGGCATTTTCTTGAAGGCCATACATCCCCTCCACCCCACCTCACGCCTACACAATGCCCCGTGTCCCTGCAGGCCCCTGGCACCGATTCCGGAGACAAAGCTTTCTTTACAAAAGGGAATGCACAGCCCTTTGCATCTTCAAAAACACCAAGTTATTGCACTTCATAAATACAACAGATTTGTGGTTCAAGCCCTCCTTGCCCTCCCCATGGCTTCTGCTCAACTAAAATGATTAACTACGCACAATTTCTACATCATCTTCAGAGTAGATTAAAAGGATTCACAATGTGTCTCTTTACATGAGGTGCAGAGCTGCTGGGGCTCCTAGCAAGAACAGTGCGATTCCAATCTTAAGTCTTTCCTTTCATTCCTTCCCCTACCCTTAAAAAACCCTCTAACCTTGCTGGGATATATAAACCTCCCCCCCCGCCCCCAGCCCAAGTCCCTCTCTTTCCCACCCTAACCCACCCATTCACATGTCCAGCAAAACTTTAGATAATCAGGAATGATTATTTAACAAGACAATAAAAATGCACACAGCTTTGGAGATGCACTGGAGTTAGCCATCCTGTAGGTTTTCAGGGGAACTCCAGCGATTCACACTAATGCTGAATGGCACCCAAGGTCAGTTAGCTCTGGATCCTGGCTGCCTGGCTTAAGACACTTTCCTTACTTCGAACTCCGGGTCAGGTTGAGCTGGCAGAGCTCGGGTCAGGCTGTTTAGTGGGGCAGTTTTCCAACCAAGAAGCAGCTCAATGGTTTTATTTTTCGTTTTAATGGTTAACTTGGAATAGGAACGTCAAAAGGAGACCAGGGAGGAAGGGAAGTGAGGCGAAGGAGAAATTCCCCTCCCCTCCAGTTTAGTAAGCACCAGAGTATTCAAGTCTGTCCATTCTGAGATTCAGAGCTACTTCCGCAGTCAGCAGGCAGAAACTAAACCTTTCTCGTAAGAGCAGCGTCGTTTTGGTTGGGGTCCATCATCGTCGTCGTCGTCTTCTTCATCATCTTCCTCCTCCTCTTCCTCGGATGATGAACTGTCCAGTGTTAAATCCACAACGTCGGCGGTGACCTTGCCGTTCTCTCCATTACCATTGGGAGTCGGCAACAGCCCGTTGACATCGGAAGAACCTGGGAAGAAAGGCTTCGTTAGAACATCTACAAAACTTCCCGGCTAACGCTCCTTTACAGCTCTTTCACCATCATCACCACCACAGCAAATCCCAGAGGGATGCAGCCTCCTTGCATATCTGAAAAGTATTTGGAGAAGTGGCAGATAAAACATTTTAGGGAGGCTGAGTACGGAAATCTATCTATCTACTTAAAAGACCAGGAGGGTAAATGAATAATTCCTGAGATGTCCTAGAAGACCCATACATCCTTGAAGATGGTTACTTACCTGTACTATAACTGTTCCTCTTCTAAATGTGGGTGCAGACGCATATTCCACTCACATGTGCACATACCCAGAGAATTTTGCTTAGCAGTACCCAGTTTTCATGCCTTCTGGCCCTCAAAGCCTCTGCCCACAGTTACATATGGGCCGCTCATCCCTGACCCCCCTCAGTTCTTTGCAACCAGAATCCAAGACTGGGAGACTGATTCAGACATGACAGAGGGTGGGTTGCAGAATATAGGTCTGCACCCACATCTCCAAGAACAGTTATAGGTAAGTAACCATCTTTCCTTTGAGTGGCTGCAGATGTATACTTCACTCAGATGACTCTCCAAGCCCTACCTCCTACTGGTACTACTTGAATCTACTCATACAATGACTACAAAAATGCCTTCCTTCAGTTTGCATCTGACCTAGATGCCACCGCATTAAGTACATATGAAAGACCACGCAGCAGCCCTGCAAGTGTCCCATATCGAAACATTTTTGAGAAATAACAGATGTCGCTTGGGGTACTCCATAAGCTGTCATAATGCTTGAAGTTCTCCCACCTGGAAATTGTGCATGTCGAGACCAGGTGTCCTGTCATCTGATCCACATAAAAGACAAAAAGCCAGTGCAACGATTGAAGTGGGTTAGTCCTTTGCACATAAAATGCCAAGCATTGCTTCCTATCGAACGTATGAAGATACTGATCATCTGAGTGTGGCTTAGTAAAGGATACAGGGTAACTAAATAACCTGCTTATGGTGAAACTGTGAAGTCACTTTGGATAAAAAAACTTCATATGTGGCCTGAAGGACACTTGGTCTGTGAACAACTGTGTAGGAGGAAGCCCTGCCATCGGGGCCTGCTGTTCACCAACTCTTCTTGTGGATGTTATAGCAGTAAGAAAGGCTGCCTTCTGGGAAAGAAAAAAGAAGAGACACAAAAAGCAAGCTCAAACGGACACATGAGGGTGGCCTGTACAGTATTAAGGTCTCACAACTGGACCATTTCCTTCACAGGTGCAAACAGACGGACAATACCTTTCAGAAATCTCACTGTCATGGAGTCAGTTTTCTCAGACTTCCTCTGGATTGGAGGATGGAATGCCGAGATTGCTGCCAACTGAACCCTCAACAAGCTAAGAGGCAGACAGGAGGACTTCAGATGTAACAAATAATGCCAGACCATCCTGAGCATGAGCGAACATCAGCTGAATTCCCCTAGATATTGACAAGGTGGGAAAAAAAAAAAACCCCTTTCACTTGGCTAAATTGGTGGTCCTAGCAGATGATTTTCTACTATTAAGTAGGACCCTCCAAACTGATTCCAAATACTGCCTTTCCTCTTCATCTAACCATCCATATCGTGAAGTACAGATTGCTCAGCGTAGGATAAGCAATTTAGTCATGGTGCTGAGTCAGTCGGTCGGGAAAAAGAGATGAGGTCTGGGAGGTTGGACAGACAGACAGATTGAGAAGGTTACAGATCCAACCTTGTCTTTACCAAACTGATACTTTTTGTGCCAGCTTGGTCAAGTCCAACTTCAGAGTTTGAGGATAACCTGAGAGATAAGAGGAATAGGGGGAAAGGAGTACATCAGAGCTGATCCCCAATTCAAATGGAAGGCACTGGTTAAAGATCCTGGACTGAGATCAAGAACAAAACTGATGGCATTTTTACTGTCCTTTGTTGCAAACCAGTTTACTGAAGGGATGTTCCATTCCCTGAGGATGGGCCTCACCACACCGCTTTTCAGAGACCACCTGTGGTTCTTGGAGAAAGTTCTACTGAGATGGTTGGCCAATTGGTTTTGCGAAGCTGGTAAGCGTAAGGCTGTAAAGCATGATGTCTTTGATGCAAAAGTACCAGAATTCTATTGCTTCCTGGCAAAGCTAGTTGGAACGGGCTCCTCTCTAACTGTCCACATGAATCACTGTGGTGCTATGCTCCCGGTGGTATGCTCCCCTGATCTGATCCCAAAAGGCAGGACAAGCATTGTAAGTGGCTTGAAGCTCCAGTATGTTGATATGAAAAGATGCTTCCATCTCTGACCACAAATCACAAACCTTTAACGTCCCTAGATGCGCTATTATGGAGACATTGTTGACTGGAGTCCTGGGCAGTAGAGGACAGGCAAAGGGAACCTGACATGCACTGTTCTGTTTAGCCCAGTATCTCTAGTAGCACTCAAACCAGTCTGTCAAATGATTGGCTACTCGGATGAGAGACCAATTTCAACCACGACTGAAGAGGAAAAAGATGCAATCTCACGTGCTGGACCATGGTGCCATATGGTCTAGTAACTTCAGGTATATGTGGATCATGGTAGAAGGCTGAGATTAGAGATCCAGAAGCACAAAAGGTGTCATATTGTTTGGAATCACTGACCTGGGAGAAAGGGCCTCAAATTCAGAGAGTTTAGAAGGGTCCCCATAAAAATCAATGTCTTCTTTGCTGTGTTCAAAATCAACCCCAGTTGATCAAAGAGGTACAGTGTGAACTGGAGAGGACTGAGGACTTATTCTTTGGATCTGCCCCTCACTAGCCAGTTGTCTGGGTATGGGAGGACATGAATTTCCCTCCACTGGGGATAAGTCACTACAACCATCATCAGACATTCACTAAAGAAACGTGGGGCTGATGACAGGCCAAAGTGGAGACCAGTGTATTGATAATGTTGACTGATGACTAGGAAACTTCCTGTGGTCTGGAAAAAAATCACCACATGGAAGCAAGCATCCTGAAGATTGAGGGCAGCAAACCAGATGGCGTGATCCAAAGTGGGGTGACTAGCAGCCAGGGTAACGTGGAATTTTATGCATTTGATGTAATTGTTGACACCATGGAGACGGAGGATAGGTCTCAACCCTCCCTTGGGCATGGGGATCAGGAAGTGCCAGGAGCAGAATCCCTTTCTCTGATAAGGGGGAACCACCCTCTCTACAGCTCCCAGAGCAGAGTCTGGACCTGCTGAAGCAGCAGCAGCGGCTCGTGAGATGGGTCCCTGAAAACAGATGGGGTTAAGGATGTGGAAAGGGGAAAAAGTACAGAAGTTGGATGGCATAACCTGACCCCACAGTGCTTAGGACCCATCTGTCCTTAGTTATCGCTTCCCATGCACTGCAGAAGTGAGAGAGCCGGTCCCCGAACTGAGATGTAGTTGAGATGGTCACAACTGGTAAGCTGCTCTCCATATGCAAGTCAAAGATGCTGCCTGCCCAAAGATGGAGGAGGAGGAGGATGGGCTGGTTGGTTGGTTAAAATTAGAACCAGGTCTCCTCTGTGATTCATGCCCTTTTCTGAAGAAGTCTTGCAGCCTAGCAAGGCAGGAGAACAGCTGGAAGTATCATTGCACATGATATTGCTGGGCTGTAGCTAACCCCGCAAAATGACGCCTCTTTGTGGCCTGGGTATAGAATTCCCCAATGACTGGAAAGTAGCACGAGTCCTCAACAGAATGCAACATATCAGCAGTTTCTTAGAGAGAAAAAACTGACCACAAAAGGTAAGTCCTCTATGCTCTTTTGGCCCTCAGGAGCTATGCCAGAATCTTGTAACCTCGAGGCCTTTCTCAATGTTACAGCCAAAGCTATAAATCTGGACGAAGCATTTGCCACATGCAATGTTGACTGCAAAGAGGTTTTGGCCACCGAATGGCCTTATGCAATAAATGCCTCACAACTCTCCCTGGAGGATTCTGCTAACTAATCTGTAAACATGGACACAGCATCTCAATTCACAAAGTCATATTTAGATAGTATTTTCTGCTGGTTGGCAATGCACATTTATAATGGAGATTGAATAAGCTTTCCTCCTCATCAAGTCCAACCTCAGACTCCGACTTGAGGAATGGATTTATATCCCCCCTGCCATAACTTCTTGGTTTTTTACCATCACAACCAGGGAAGTAGAAGTTGGATGTGAGAAAAAACACACTTGCATGGGAACCTTCCCTGGGAACATACTTTCTCTTATCAGTACATTTTGCTGTGGGTGTTAGAGACATTGGGGGTATTTCGCAGATTTGAGAGGCTCTAATATCACTTCATTTATAATGAGAGCCGCTCTCCTAGGAGCTGAGAACTGAAGGATATCCAGTAACATATGTTTGTTCTCCTTAAAAACCTCAGCTTGAATAGCCAAGATCAAGGTCATTCATCTCAGGAGATCTTGATAAGGATTTAAAATCTTTAGGTACCAGAGATGAAGAATCCAGCACTATAGCATCATCTGGTGACAAGGAAGAAGAGGGAAGCAGTGGAAATACATGACTATAACAAGGGTTCCAGGATGCACCGATTAAGAGGAAGCCTACTCAGTCTATGGCTGAAGCACAAGCAGCTCAGAAGGGGAGAGAACAGGTGAGCTTTCCCTAGACTTACTGGAAAATGGGGACTTTGCTGCCCAAGGATTCCAAGTAAGCCACTGGATAGGGTATGACATTAGTGACCAGTAGAAGCTAGGCCAGGTGCAGTTATCCCTACTGCATGAGTGGTACCAATCCCCATAAACTTCTGGGCGATTGCCAATGGTAAGTGACTTCAGAGTGGGACTGCGAAGGTGAAGGAGATGGAAAGGTCTCTTAACTAGATCCTGAAGACGCTTCCATGTAGTCTGACTGTAATGGAGGAGCCACTCCAGATGAAGCCAGTAAAGGCCTTGCATCCTCTGCAAGAGATGGCACTTACAGTCCTGACAAAGGCATCCCACTCGGTATCAAAGCTGGCATTGGTACCAGAACCAGAGTTGATCCCAGACCCAGAGTTAGACTGCTCTGCAATCATTGTCAGTACCGAAGACAGCGTCTGCACTGGCAAACCCCTCAGTACAGACCAGGAAGCCAACTGTAACCCTGCCCCATGGGTACAAGGTGCTGCAGACAGAGCCAACAGTCTGCAGCCAGTGCCAGTGGTGCCAAGGACACCAATATGGAAGCCATCCAGGACGACACCACTGGTGTTGGGACTGGGCTCAGTGGATGCCCCACAGGCGGTACCAGAGTTGACTGTACTGGTTTCACATTGGTACTGCAGAGGGGGTTGACAGTCCACCTCTATCCCACATACTGAAAGACTCACGGTGCCGGTCTACACTCCTCTTAGAAAGGGAGGAGGAACCTCTCCAAGTTCTGGAGCAGCTCCAGTCCATTTTGGGAGAGCTTTTCCTCAGATTACCAAAGGAAGGAGAACAATTGTCGTTGCTCCTGGGAGAGGAATCCAAGTATGACTGTGGAGTTGCAGCCCATACAAGCTCAGTTGCTCTCTGAGGGGCCTGATGATCTGTGGTAGTCCCCTATGCTGAAGCAGGCCTCATGCTCTGCTCTAGTAGGTGCCAATTTAAGTGCAAGGCTCTAACCACCTGCATTCTCTTCTTGGACTTACAGATGGAGCATCTTTCCTTAATGTGCCCTTGCCCAAGGCACAAACATTGAGTGTGGGCAGGGCCACTCAGAGGATTCAGGGGGCTTGCGGCGCTTGTACTCACCCGGCGGTGGTCCGAGTCTTCAGCATTTTGGCAGCAGGGGGCCCTTCGGTCACTCCGCGTCTTTGGCAGCAATGAAAGGCCCTCCACTGCCTAAGACCCAAAGCAACTGAAGAGCCCCCTGCCACCAAAATGCTGTAGACCTGGACCGCCGCCGGACCAGGGCTTGCAGGGCCCCTGCAGGGCCTGGGGCAAATTGCCCCACTTGTGCCCTCCTGCCACCCCCGGCAGCCCTGAGTGTGCGGAGCTCACTGGTAGGGATAGCTACTTTGGACAATGCTTAAAACTCAGGGAAGGTGTCACACCTGGCTAAAAACTAACTACACGGCACTAAACCCTAAGGTACTACTAAACTAACCATTTTTTGTTTCTCTCTACCCCCAATAAACACTGCGATAGAGAACACGAGGTGAGATACCATACCTGAACGCTCCAACTCAAGCCGCGGGTGGGCGAGAAGGAACCAAGGGGGACCAGAGTGCTGCCTCCCTTATATAGGGGCTATGGCAGCCAGTGGGCACAAGTACCACCCCAACAGGTACTGCCAAGCAGAGTTCTTTGGCTTCGGTGCTTTGGGCAAGTGTGCACATGACGAACACACATCTGCAGCCACTCAAAGAATCAGTGTTTGCTCGGGAAATATTTGCATAAAAACAAGGAACCACTTCAGTCAGAGACGTTACAGAACAAACGCAGACTGATTAGTTGGTAAAAACGTCACTAGCGAAAGGTCTGGCCTTCCACTGTCCAAGAGTGGAGGCAGAACATTGCAGGGTTATTCCATAAGTGAATACATAAAAGATGTTAGTTCCATGCCACTTGGAAGGGATAACCCAGTTTTGCTAAACAACTGATTTGAACGCTAACAAAACCATTAGGGATCTATTCAAAGGGCTCGAGGACCGCAACCAGAATGATCCCCTTACTGTGCAGTTACTACCTCTCTGATACTACTTGCTCTCTTGTATAAAAAGACAGGGGAACCTATTAGCTGACTTATAGCAGTATTCTGAGCAGAGCTCATATGGTGTTCAACAACTCTCCAACACTGACCCAGCTTCCTGATTTTGTATCAAGTGATCTGTGTATGTTCTTTACAGTTCATCGTTCAGTGCATTTAAAATCATTAGCCCCACTCACTACACACTCACCTAGTACCAATATTGGACACTGAGGGCTGCAGCTTCTCTCTTTCTCAGCTTTGATTGGACACCAGGATCCATCTACCAGGTATTCAATTTCATCTGCATCCTCGCATTCAGTCAATATTTTTGATAGCAGCCTGGAGAGGAAAGAAGATGCCATCTATTAGCCTTGAGGCAATCAGCAGAGCACCTTTGACGACAGAATGCTAAGATGGATCCTCACCTTAAATGGCCCTAACATTTATGTTAGGAAGGGAATTTGGTAATGAAAAGCTGCTACACTCAAGTCCTATTCCCCCCCACACAACAGGTACTGGCAGTGCCAACATCCCCAGTCCATCCTGATATGGCTTAAACCATGAATCAGAGAGCAGCCTTCATGCTCGATTCAGTCCTTGGTCTCTGTTGATGCTGCCCATGGTGTGGGAGAGGACAACTATTGTTACTTATGACAGGTGGTAGTTTTGTGATGAAGACTTTCCACCAGGAAGTGGGCTGAGACAGCAGCTCAGTTATTAGACCACATCTGAACACAATGCAAAAGACTCAGCTCCTCACACCCCATCCTGTAGCCCAGCAGATACCAAAAGCTGAAATTTTAATTACAGTAGAACACAGTCCCACTCCACTGCAAGTGTGAAGTGAGGCCAATAGACAAGTCCCTTGTGATGCTGTCCAGACAATATTCTTATGATGCCACATCTACAGTACACTGGGTGACTCATGCACACACATTCCATTTATTACATTATGGAAGGACAGAATAATCCACCAGATTAACAAAGTCAGGTAGGAAGTGTAGCCTTCCTCTCTTCTTACTCTTTATCAGTCCAGACACTGCACTTCCCAAGCTACTGATGAAATCTCCGGGAAGTATAAAATGCATGCAATGTCCTCCCGGCCAGAGGCTGCATCAGAAAAAGCTTCTGTGCCCAGCCCACACTATGTTGAAAATACAAAAATGTTGGCATAGATCCAGATGGCCACCTTACCCATTTCCAATCATGAGGAAATGGATCTCTAACCAGATGGAGACTACCTTTCTGGTTCATCGTGCCTTAGCGGTTGGGCATTTGCTTTACTATTGTTGAAGTGTTTCTCATCACTGGCTTCAAGAGGGTGTTTAATAGTTATTGGAACAGAGCATCTAGAATTCAGATTGGAGAAAGCATCACTCACGCCTAGGCTGTGGAGTTTTCCCTTTATCAGTACAAGGGTGAACCAACACTTGATTTGTAAAAGTTTGAAGTTTCCTTGATGCGTGAAACCATTCTGAGAACTGTTTTGTCCCGATTGAGTGGAATCAAATAGCAGATCCATGACAGGCTCTGGACAGCTCTAGTCTCCTAGCCTAGCAAAACGGATACTAGAAATAGAACTTTAAAGATGTAAAATGGTTCAGGGAGGCTTACATGAGATCCCTCAACTAGCTTGGTCTTCAGTAGCTTCCCTGAATCTTTACTGGATGAGTTGCGTTCCTCTGCTTGCTGAAACGGACACCATCTGGATCAGACTCCAACATGGTCCATTCTAGTTTACTCCTAGACTGATTATTACCAATTTTACAAAAACTGAACAGGAACAAAGTTCAGCTGTCTATTAGAGAGATGCCAGATTAATGACAAAGGCACGGATTGGATCGAGTTCATCTTCTCTACCTCACTGTTTTCTGCTGTAAAATAAAGAAAAGGAAGCTTTGCCAGTGGAGGAAGCACTACCGGAACACCCTTTCTTCCATAAGCTTTAGCCCTCCATAGTCAGGCTGTAAATGAGAAAGGGAAATGGATATTCCTGTTGTATTTACTCCTGGGGGAATTCTGAACACAATAGTTTAAAATTCTGCATATTTGTCAAAATAATGCAATATAATCACTCTGGTTTTAATTATTTCGGTAATGTATTTAAACTACAATACAATGGATGGAGCACAGGAGTGGAGAGCATTGGAGAAAGTCCCCAAACACCCTTGCCTAACAGTAATGTGGCTAGGTTTGATCCTTTATTTCTAGTTATTAGTCAACAAATATATGCAGCCATATGCTCAGTGTTGCATCATAGACAACTGAGGGCTGGGGAAATCAAACTCACAATTTACATTGGCTACTGACCATCTCCAGAAAGGTCAGCAGCAAACAGTTCATGGAGCACATTTTGATAGGAAATGTTTTCAGTCCAAAAATGTAGACCAGTTCTAATCACGAAAGCACAAGCAGCATTTATAAGGTCACACTGTCCTTTACACCAGTGCTTCTCAAAGTTGGGCCGCCGCTTGTTCAAGGAAAGCCCCTGGCGGTCTGGGCCGGTTTGTTTACCTGCCGCATCTGCGGGTTCGGCTGATCATGGCTCCCACTGGCCGCGGTTCGCTGCTCCAGGCCAATGGGGGCTGTGGGAAGCGAACCGCGGCCAGTGGGAGCCACGATCAGTTGAACCTGTGGTTGCAGCAGGTAAACAAACCAGCCCGGACCGCCAGGGGCTTTCCCTGAACAAGCGGCGGACTGGCTTTGAGAAGCACTCCTTTACATCCTTCTGGCAATGTGAAAGAACTTAAAACTTTTACATCTGTTTTATACACCTGGGGGGGGGGGGGAATTCAAAAGACAATGGGAACAATTCATTAAGCAGGTAGGCTGCTACATTCTGCTCTGCTAGAGGGGACAGAGCCTGCCTCATTCCTACCTCCTTAGAAACTCCCTGACGCTCTTCTTCACACACAGTATGCTGCAACAGCGAGCAAGAGGGACACAACGTCTCTCTCTCACTTGCATGAATGCCCAGCTCCCCCCTTCCGGTGGTGATTTACACCTCTACTGGCTGCTCTGGGCACCTGAGCCAACCTGTCTGTGCTGTCGGGAAGGGGCGCATGACCACTTTTGTAGCTCTCCTGTCAGAAGTCATTTTTCTGTGGGGAAGCAAAGAAATCTGGAGGGGATATGAATTCTGCACATGCACAGTGACGCAAAATTCCCCCAGGAACATGCATTGGTAGGCTTGGCAGAATTTATTTAATAATTTTGATGGATAATCTCAGACTATTTAAGCACCTTCTTCTCTTTTCATCTGTTTAAATTTTCCACAGTTTCAGGAAATTAGGTGGGGTCAAACAATTATTTAATGACAGTAGATGTTAAGATTCAAAAGTGAAATCTTTAGAACTGTTAAACGTCAAAATATACAAAGTAAATATCTTTAAATCAAACCTCTAGCAAGTTCTCAAACATCATTTTTCTTTCTCTGCATATCAGTAACTTTGATTTTTTTTATCATTTACTGAGAAAAATCTAATTCTCGCAAGCCTGCGTATTGGCCACAGGGCAAAGTGAACAGGTAATCTATGTCTAGGTTGCTTCAGATTGACTGAAGAGGTCCCAATAGCCAGAGAAGATCAGTAACTATGAATTTCTTGATGACTCGAGTACTGTCTGCATGATTAAATCCATGGGAATATATAACCAAGGCTGAAGTTCACATAGACTCACTCATCTGCCCCTTTGTAGAATTCATCTGAGCTCTTGTGATTGGTCCATCAGTATATTTCAGGGAAATCCCCAATAGGAGGTCTGAGATATCTGAGTGGAGAGTTCATTTCCTAGAAACCAGGAGCTCTGCACCTCGTTGCTATCAGCATTTGTACAATTTGTCCGCAATTTCTACACTGGAGCTCAGTGAATAGTCAGGCTGCCTAGCCATTTCCTGACTCCTGCGCTGCCTTGTTCACACAGGAAATGGTGGCATTCATCACTCTGTTCCTTCCTTTGCTCTTGGCAGAGTAGGCAACTAGTTTACGGAGTTCTCCTTTAAGGTGATCAGCATCTAAACCCAAGTTTCTGGAGCTACTGGGAATCCTAGTCAGGTCTGTAACTTGTTTAGGATGGCATCTGTTGCCAGGACTAGCTAATTCAGTGGTTCTTGTAGAGGACTCGTCCTGGCTCTGCATATGAAAACATATCTCAATGATAAGAGGCAGACATTCCTTGGATAAGACTATCCTCTTGATAATACTCAGTTCCATCTCTCCATGTTTCTTTATATGATCTTCTAATATCACTCTATCAAACCTTGTTCTGAGATGCACAATGGAAGCATATCCCCTCCAAGGTGCTCCTCTATTATCAAGCATTAATCTTTGAGCAGTTGACATTCTTAAGTGTCTTCAAGGCTAAGGACTTTCTTTGACTCAGCTAGTTGCCCAAGCATAGACAGACTGTGAAGCTTTCTCCCTTCCAGGCTGATGTATAAATGTACACCATGTTTGAGAACGTCTATGGTGCTGTTGCTAGTCCCAAAATATTGGTACTTGTATGTGGACTCCAACACTGAATATTGCATCTGTGGGACATGCTCCTCACAGGCCAGTTCTCTCATCAAGTGTTTTCAAAGGGCATAAAAACCCGCTATGGTTCACAATCTGAAGGCATGAGCTTTTAGAGTTGCCACCTTAATGTTTGGGACCCACAAGAACACATTGGGCAGCACAAGACAACAGAATGAAAGAACTCTCCTCCAGATATATTAAACACACAGTTATATTTCTCCATAAGGGGCTAAAAGAAAAGGATGTTTGCGGTTGGCCAGTCTAAGGACCTTCCCTAAAATTTGTGGCTTCAGACCCTTGCCCCAGATTGGGGAAGACAAAACGCAGGCCTCCTGCTTCCCAATGTGGACCATAATGCTCTCTTGGACTTGGTTCTCTGGACGCTGTTTCAACAAAGTGACCCAAACTCGACTGGCTGCATCAGAGCTCAGCAGGGCCCTCTACAAACCTTAGATACCTTTTTTTGCAATCCTACTGGCGCACTTACTGTGCTTACTATACTGTTTGTAAGTGCTGTTGAGTGCTGCCAGACCTTGTAATGTTGTTAGAGATACAATACACAGGATCTTCATTCTGAAAGTCTAAAGCTTACTCACAAAAAGCTCCTCTCAGAAAGCAGCACAAACAACTAGTATGACATTATAACAAAGATGATTCAATGCTTAACAGCTTGAGGTTCTCTGAACCTACCAAAGTAAGGTTATTGGAGGCAGACACTACTAGAACCATGAACCAACAAGCTCCTTTTATTCATGGAAGAACTTTATAAAAGCATCTTTGTTGTACTGTCTCCATCTAAGGCAGGGAAGAGCCTGGATTAGTGCTCAACGATGCACGACTACAACCCTAAGCTGCTTTGATGAACCCAGACCAAAAGAATCAAAAAAGTAAAAATAAAATCATTTCAAGAACATATTAGTAAAAACAATGGCTAAAAAGCCAGGAAAAATTCCAACCTAAGCTTACAAGAACCCCAAACCCTTGAAAGTGTGGGTATTCATAAATAAGGTGCTCAAAATACCTTCAATGTGTCCCTACAGAGATTCCAACCCCGTATCTTGTTCTTTTTATAGGAACTCATAATATAGAAATTGCCAGCAAAGCTTTTTTTAAGGACTTTAAGGAGTTTGCAGCCTACTGCTACAGATACTATTTGCAGTTTGCAGGTAGAGTATCCAAAAAAGAATGTACCCACAGAGCACTGGTTTATAACTGCATTCATACCTCCATCTCAGATGTGCTAGCTCTGCACCTAATGACACCTGGATTAATGGTTGGCACATACTTATGAAGTGCTGAGAACTGCTTGTGAGGTACTGCAGGATCAGGCCCTTAACGAAGGAGGGGAAGACGACTGCATGCCGAAGGCAGCCTGTCTTGTCAGGAGTGTGTAAAGTAGTTTTACTCTAGGGAGTGTAAATGACAATCAGTCACTGCATGGAAAAGAGCAAAGCATCCTAGCTTTTGCTGTCACCAAGATGAAAAATGAAGACGGTTGTACGAGTTTCAGAGCGAGCTGATGAGAAGCTACAGAATCAAGAAGCAAAGACTAATGACCGAGTCTCACGCAAACCCACTACCACCAGTAACGGGGAGGTTAGTCTTTTACATGCTCATGGAGCAATTATACATTTTAAACTTAAAAACAAATTTTGAAATGGAGGTGGATCAGCTAGAAGGCCTTAAAAACCAGAGCATGAGCCCAACGTGGAAGAGGGTGGGGAGGAATAACCGAAGGGGCAGAAGAGGAAGGAGCATAGGAACTCACCCATCAATTATTAGCTGGTCATAGGGTGCTGGTTTGTCACACACAGGACACATCCAAGTTGGCTTCTTCTCATTCATCTGGAGGTAGAAGACTGCATCGAAGCACTGTAGGTGTGCACAGGTCTCAGCCCGGCATGGGACAGACAGGCGCATCTTCACCAGCTACGGGACCAAGAGCAGACAGACCAGTGACCCATCCCACCATTGTATCACTAGATGCTTCCCCTTCCAAAAATGGGATACTGGTGCCATGTGCAAATACACAAGAAACTGCTTCTAGATGGTTTTGGTGAAAGATGATTATCCTGTAAAGATGGTTTGGACAGATAAATAGGAGAGCTAGTGTTAATGGCCTGGATTGCTGGGCAACAACTTACCGGGCAGATGAGCGAGACTCGAACACCTGTAGTAGCAATTTCACTGTCTGGATCCAAACGTAATTTCTCCTTTACTGTATTCAGGAAGACAAGAGGATAAAATTAAGGCAGCCCGTTTTAAACCTAGAAATAACATGGAGTATAAGAGGCAAGCTTCTGCGGTTGTCACATGGGGAAAAACCTGCTGATGCCAGGAGAGGATGCAGTAAATACTGCGCAATATGCAAGTGACTCAGACACCCATGGAGAGCAGGGACAACAGGGTGGAAGGTGGTAGTGGGTCACGTCACTGCAACATCAGGGCAGATACTGGACAAGGAACAAGGCATTCAAGCTAGGGCCACACCCACTTAAAAAAAAATGTAGTACAATACAGAGTGACACGACTATAATGGGGCAAGCCCAGGCGATAGCGAGGCAGCAGGACTCTAGTCCAACTGACCCTCTTAGTCTCATCTGAGCTGAACAGACTAGCTCTATTCAGACCCCAACGGGATGCAACTCTGGAGCTGACCAACAAGCTGGGCTGCGGGCATACTGGCCAGTTTCTGCACTGCAGCAGGCTTTGTCACGTCTGGGAGATTAACATGCAAAGCCAGAGAGCAAGGCAGGAGGTCTGGCCAAAATGCCATTTTCCAAGAAGGGAATAGGCATATTTGGAATAATCGACACATTAGGATAGGAGGTAGGGAGTTCAGTCTCTGCTGAAGCTCACCCACGTAAAAATCTGGTGGGACAGACAGAATCAAGGATGATGCTCTAGCTGGCAGGTGAGATGTGGGGGCCTACGTGACTGCAGAGGCCACAGGGAGACAACCATTTACATCTTTTGGAGGGACATTTTTCTTCAAACAGGTGCTGAATGAACACAGAAAATTGTCCCTAAACAAATCACTCCAGAAACATTACAAAAGCCACCACTAGCACTGCTGTTCATACACGTTTATTACACTTCCATCATCTCTCTTTGGGGAAGGGTGCACTACCTCAGCTGTCTCAGACCATCATAAAACACAACTCGATATAGAATCTTTATGCATTTAGAAACAAAAAAAACCAGCTCTATGTTGAGATGTTGCTTTACAACTAAAACATAACGGCTGGTGGGGTTGTAGAGTATTGTTTTACAAGAATACCAAGCATTAAATGCTGCAAACAGTTAAATTCATTTTCCATCCAGCCCAGCAGATCATGGGAAATGAGACCAACTATATCCTAGGAGCTGTTAACTAGCATCAAGATTTTTTTCTTTAAAATGGGTGACGAAACTTTGGCTTTCAACTCCACAGTTAGGCACCTAAGTACCGGATTTCAGAAAGTGCTCTTAACAGAAGTCAACAGAAACATATGCAGAGGAAGATACGTCAGCCCGGGTAAGCAAGTGGAGTTAAAGGGCAGTGTTAATGGTTATTAAAATAGAGAGGTGATCAGAATCCGAAACCATTGTAGAATGCACTGGTGAGCTATCGTAGCAAGGTTTACAAGCTACCTGGATCTGGCAGATTCGGATGCCCACAAAAAATGAGTTTGTGGAAAGCCAAAGTGATGGTGTTTCTCATTAGCTCATAACATGACCAGGGAAACTAGACAAAAGAAAAATGACTCCAGGGTTAAGAATTTAACAAAAGTAATCCACCTCTGCCAGCCAAATGAAGTCAAGATTTTTATTTATCTATCCCACTGGAGTTAGAGGTGATGACAAAAACAAGCTTGCCAACAGTAAAGGCAGGAAATCCTGTTTGTAGAATATTTGCATGATGCTTCCAGACTTTGAGGGGATATATTGTAAACACGAGTTTTGAAAGGAAAAGCCATTCTACTCTTGATTACCCACAGCCCTGTTTCACTAAAACTGGGCTCAAAGAGGAATGATGGGATCTGGTTTTATTTACAGCACTAACGGCATGGGGAAATGGGAGAGCAGTCCACAACCGCTGCTTCAGCTATGCTAGGGTAGCTAAGCCACACAACAACCAGTGACTGCCAAACTCTTAGCTGGTTACCATTTTCCTTCCCCTTATTGCCATAAGCAAAGATGCAACAGTTCTGCAGATGTCAATCAATCACATAGGACCATTGGTTATTTAGGCACAATTGTGTCAAAGCCACTGTCTGAATGTTGAGTTGGAAGGGATCAGCATGTTCATCTGCCCCACACCTGGGCAGGGATGGGAGCGAGGGGCAAGATACAAAGGTATATTTGGACCCATAGAGAACCCTAAAGATAGTTGTACAAATGGATGCTAGAGTTTGGCTGAATTGTTGCAATGTAATAAGTCTTATCTATAGGATGACCAGATGTCCTGATTTTATAGGGACAGTCCTGATTTTTGCGGCCTTTTCTTATATAGGCTATTACTCCCCACCCCAATTTTTCACACTTGCTATATAGTCACTCTACTTATCTAGGGCTTTTCATCAGTAGATCTCAAAACACTTAAAGGAAGTTAGTACCTTTAGCTCCATTTTATCAATGAGGAAACTGAGGCACAGAGCAGGAAGTGATAAGCCCAAGGTCACCCAGCAGGCCAGTGACAGAACTGGGAATAGAACCCAGGCCTCTTGATTCCAAACCCAGTGCTCTATCAATTAGGCCACACTGTGCCTCCTAAAGGAATGCTGAATTCTCTCTTTTCAATATAATCAGTCATCTGTAGCTAGTGACCAGGCTACAAGGACCTGACACATCTGAATGTGTGTTTTTCCCTATACGTTAAATAGGCCTTTTTTGAAATTGTGCCCCCTAAGCCTGGTAAGTGCAGTTTGTGGTTAGCGTAGAATACCACAGCATGTTTTTTTTAATTGTCCTCTCATACAGAATTAAGTGCTACGGTCATTATGTCATAACATAATTTGGAATCACTGAATGACTGGAAGTAAGTTCCTTGGACTACTAGGAACTGACGGTCTGGCCTTGCCTTTGAAAGGTAATTTCCCAAGATTTCCAATAAGGTTCTGCATTTACCCAATACCATGATCTATCTGAATGGGTTCGACCAAGGATCACCTCTTTTCTAAAGATCTATATCGCATTTGAAACAGGTGCTGTGAATTCCTGCTCTCAAACACAGGGGGATTGGCAGCAGGACATCCCCACATAAGAGTTCTTTGCTCCAGAAATTTCCTCTGGAGATCCTGCAAGTGCTCTGGCAACATTCATCCATTTATAATTATTCAGCTGAAGCAGGAAACCACTCATCAGAATGACACTGAACCTCAGCATCACTCACCATAATATGACCCGGGAATGAATTCTAACTCCAACTAAATTAGGTCAAAATTTATCTGTATCATGAAAAGTGCTGCAAAAATCTCTGCACAGATCTGGGGCAATCTGATAATGTGCCTAATATATAGCTTAGCAAAGTCACTCAAATTTGACAAATGATTTTATAGAATTGCAGAGAAAGATTCTATAGAATTTGACAATTGTTTCCGCACAAAATTTCTAGTAGCCTGACTTCTCAGACTGTCCAGTCTGATGAAGACTGCATGAACTTTAACAATGACATGGACTTACCGAGTGCCTTGCAGAGCTCTGGATGTTTAATTCCAATGGTTTTCAACCTCTGCAGCAATTCCGCTGAGGTCATTTGCCGCACTAAATATAGGCCCACTGAATAACTCTAAAGAGAAAGGAAAGGGACAGGATGAGAAGAAAGGGCACACTCCACACACATGCTCGTTTATTTCCCAAGTCATGCAATCATTTACCTTTCCATAATTCCCCCACGTAACTGTGATTCGATTGGTCGCTGCTGACAGGTACATGAGATGTGTGAGGTTAATGGGACGACAGGGCCTTTTAGGCTCCACTCCAGGCTTGTTAGATGGGTAGTAGCCCTGTAGCAAAGAGAGACATTTTTCTCTTTATTTTACCAGAGAGACTGCTGTAGCTGAAAAGGAAAAAAAATCCACAAGGACATCAGCCTTGAAAAATTCTACTCATGCACAGAGTAACTTTTTTGGATGAGATTATCAAGTCATAGTAAAGAGCAGGGAAGTTGACACTGCACTTTCATGGCAGTTTTGCAAGAATACTGTTAATGAACTCTACAAACCAAATCCATTACACAATGCACTTCAAAGTCAAAACAATCTATTATTAGCACTGCAGCTCCCCGTCTGTATTCACCAGAAAACAATTTCCAGAATAAAACAGAACCATTTAAATCACACACATTCTCCCTGGGCTGTAAAGTGACACTTCATGGCTGGGTTGACTTACCGGCACTGAGCAGTAACTATGATTCACTTTTACTGCGATGTTTGGAGGGTACTGATCCTCCTGCGGGGAACTAGTGTCCGTGTAGCAGATTCTGGAGAGAAATGGTGACCTTTAAATGTCTACATCCCATATGCGATTTAAAAGATCTCTACCCTAATAAATACTATCGACTTCAACAGCAGCCAGCTAGGAGTACCACTCAAACTAAACTATGCTTGTCATCTAGTCAAACCAAACCCATTACACCCAGGAATCTCTACGGAGGACACGACATAGACTTCAAATTCGGCTTCACAGCAGAATGCTACGTAACTAGCAGTTTCTATTGCAATAACTCAAATATCATCTGCAGAGAACCAAGAGGGTCAATGCAGCAGAAAGTTATGTTGTAAGATGCTTGCGCTATCCTTGCAAACAAAGGACTTGCTTAAAGTGATCCGTTATTTTGTAGCTATTGAACACAGAGCATTGAAACGGTTACTATGTTGTACTAGTGATCTCCCTCCCCTAGTTTGCTGCCTCATGGGTTTAATTAATTTCATGGTATTCAGACTTACCTTAGCACAACCTGAACAGATTTCACACCAGCTTGCAACTCCCTGGTAAAAACAAAACAGACTTTCATTTAACAAAACCTCAGTTTTCTTTATCCAATCAACAAATAACCTAAAGCTATTACAGATATTTTTTTTTAAATCACTTGTCAGGGTTTGTGACATTTACATTAACTCCTCACTTAACATTGTAGTTATGTTCCTGAAAAATGCAACTTTAAGCAAAACGATGTTAAACGAATCCAATTTCCCCATGAGAATGAATGTAAATGAGGGAGTTAGGTTCCAGGGAAACTTTTTTCACCAGACAAAAGATTTTATATATTATCTCTGTGTGTGTGTCTGTAAGTAATATATATGATGAGAGAGAGATATCTCTCTCTCACACACAGTATAAGTTTTAAACAAACAATTTAATACTGGTACACTGTGATGATGATTGTGAAGCTTGGCTGAGGCGGAGGAGTCGGAGGGTGGGATATTCCCAGGGAACGCCTTACTGCTAAATGAACTAGCAATTGACTGAGCCCTCAAGGGTTAACTCTCACAACACTCTACAAGGCAGCAGGAAAGGAAGGAGGGCAGACAGAGACACCCTGTGTGAGAGAGAGAAAAAAAATGTGCATTTCCCCTTTAAGTAGCTGACCCCAGGCTTAGGTACACTGCCTTGTTAATTAAATCAGCTTACTGAGACCTGAAACTAGCAGCTACTGCCTAGAAGCTCTCTCCCTCCCTCCGTCCTGTTCGCGCCCCCCCCCCTTCATGGAAGATGGGGTAAGCAGGGTGCAGGAGTGGGGGAAGGGGAGACACCCTGACATTAGTCCCCCTCTGCCCTCCTCCCCCATACAACAAGCAGGGGTCTCTGGGAGCAGCTCCAGGGCAGAGGGCAGGAGTAGCGCATGGGGGGAGGGCCAGCTGTTGCACAGGGAACTTAGGGGAGTGAGGAGCTGATAGAGGGAGCTGATAAGGGGGCTGCTGGTCCACCCTGGTTCCAACCACCCACCAGCTAGCTGCAACGGGCTGCTCTTCCTGCAAGCAGTGGACAAAACAGGCGGCTGCCAAACGACATTAGAAGGGAGCATTTCACAACTTTAAACGAGCATGTTCCCTAATTTTGGTCTGCAACTTAACGTCAAAACAATGTTAACTGGGACAACTTTAAGTGAGCAGTTCCTGTACTTTAAAATTTCACTTGTTTCGGAAAATAGGAACGGTCTGGTTAGTTTCATTTTCCAGCTCTCATGCACCAAACCAAGGTTTTGGTATTTGGGTTTCCAAAATTGCAGAGAAATGTTTAAAGAAAAGTATCTGTCTTCATCAAAATATTAAGTGACTGCAGAAACATTTCCAGGCAGATGAGATTTTGTTAAACATTCCCACTCTCTGCCCCCCACTATGCCTAGGCTGACAATGTCCCTACAACACCCTCTTCATTCGATTAGTAAACTAAAACTGCTCTTTCAAATAAAGGAATGAGCATTATGGTACCAACAGAATATTCCTGTTGACGCTATTAGCTTTATCAAATGGTATATTAAGTGGTTTCAGAAAAGCTGCATAGCAGAATACGGGGTTCTTAATAGAAAGTTTTAGACACAGACACAAGATGTACTCTAACTTCTGCCCAGATGAAACTCAGAATTTAGCCTGGATTTGACAGTGAAAGTGTTTTGCAATCCAATCCTACTTTTAAATTGTTTAAAGTTTTCAGGAGGTTGAGTTCAGCCCATAGCTTACAGGAAAGGGAGTTACTCTGACAGCTTTAAAGAGTCCATCAGCGGGGACCATACTTAGATACTTCTCGCTGCTGTCAGAGAAGGCAGAACCTGCCCTGAAGGAGCATTGCATCTGATGTCAGGCGCTCACTAGAACGCCTAAAGGGAGTGCATACTATGTTCTAATCAGACTACAGCTGATGAGAATCCCCTCATAGATCCAAATATTCCGGGCTTTTCCTTTCTCCACATTCAAGATACACAGTTAGCAGTCTTCTGTTAGATCATCCCAAAAGGTCTGCCCAAGTCTCTGTGGTCTTTGAATGGCATTTCTTTGCACTACTTTCATCTATGTGGATCGCCATACTATTTGAGCACTTAACATAAAAATAAATATTCAAGAAGGAAGCTTGCCCCGATGTGTGACATTATTATTCTGTTGTTTACTGTGGGGAAGTTGTGTCAGAGTTTTACATTTCACTCAGCTCAAAAGGTTTGTCATCATTCTGATCTCTCATGGCAGCAAATTCCAGGGTCACAGGCCAGCTGCTGAGTAAGCTTTACCTCCCGCACTGATGTATTTCACTCCTGGGGTTGAAAGTTCTCTCACTGAAGAGGAACGTAGTTGTCATGGGAAGTCCTAGTGGCAGAGTGCAAGATAGCTGCTCAGGCAGCTATTATCAAGAATCCCTGGGTAATGGCATTGAGCATAGAGCGTTTAACCTGTTATTCAAAAAAGATTCTGCAAACAGATTTATACTTTTGGCTTAAACAAGAAGTTTCAAGACCTCAATAATTGCATGCTGTTTGCCCTGCCTAAACTTACTATTCTAGCTGGGATTTATCACACTAGCCAGAAGGAAAGCCTACAGAGACCAAGACAGATTGGACAGTGCCAAAAATGATTATGTGCCTCATGTTGGGGAAAACCTGTCTGCTGGTGTTCTCAAGTGAGCAGTGTTACCAGGCAGAGAAGAGAGACCCAATATGGAAGGAAGACTGTCAGGGAAGTTATGCATTTAACAGTGTTTTAACAATACACAGCACAGAGTACCTGGAATTTCTGATCAGCTCCACTTGTCTTGGCGTCAGTGCAAAAATGCACGGACTCTCCTGAAGCTTCTCGTTATTCTGTGGGACTGAAGAGAAGGAGAAGAGAGAGAGGAGACTTTACACTCCAATGTACATCCAAGTGCTACTGAAATGAGTAGTGTCCTATCCCTCATTTCACTTTCTGTTTAGCAATACACTCATCATTTGTTTCTTTGAATTGGCATTGGAGAAGTCGTCGTCTGCTGGGATTAGAGGATGCTCCTATAAAGCCAAAGAGATGCATGAATAGTCCAAAAAAAAAAAAAAAAAAAAACCAAAAACAAAAAAAGGGCACCTTGTCATGGCGGCATAATGAAAGGAGAGATTTGTGAGACAAATGTCTTTGCATCATTGATCAAAATGCACTGCTCACTCCTTGCCTGCCTGTTTTGTTACCAGGGTTAACATGCTGTGGAATTTGTCCCACCCATTTTATAATGTGTTCCTTCAACTTCCCAATCAGGCAACAGGTGTACACTTCAAAACAAGAGCACACTATGAGTGGAATCACAGCATGAAGACAGAACTCAGGGTGGGAGGGGGAAATGTAAGGATGTGTCAATGCATAACATGAAAGTATTTATAGATGGGACCATTAGACTGGCTGTGGAAAAGGAAAAAAAGCAATCTAACATCAACATCAGGTGATAAGATAGCATCAGAAGGCTGGCCCCAAAGGGCAGAGAAAAGAGGTGTCAATAAATGCATTAAGTTAATGGTACAGTTTTAGGTATGGTAATATAATGATCTGTAGACAGACAAGGAGATACTGTTAGCCACAACCCAGAGTGGACAAAAACTGAAGTAAAAAAAAAAAAGGTCAGTTTAATTTTAATTAAAAAATCCAAATAAAATACATTTTTCTTTTTTAAAACAAGCTTAATTAAAATAGAAATTATGACAACTATGTTAAGGCCTAACCTTACTCTAAGGAATTAAGATATCTCGCACTGCACAACATTCAAGCAGTACATGTTTGTGGATGAAGTTTTAAAGAAAGCCAAACCACTGCACTGGAGGAAGTCAGTTTAAAGCCAGAAGGGACCACCAGATCAGTTGGTTGACCCTCTGTATATTATGCACCACATCATGGGGGGCCTGAAGGGGGAAGGGGATATTCCTCCTATCCCCAGTTGCTGACCAATTTAGAGGCAGCAAATCTTATTGGCCAAGCACTCATTACCTAAAGTGCTAACCAGCAGTGGCCTCTTCTGCAGGTACAGCAAGAATATTTTCTTCAATTCAGTTTATTAGACTAGATCAGTTCAAAGACTAGTTCATTCAAATTTGGAAAAAGGATTGGGAGTTGAAAACGCAGGAAAGCTAGTTTACCTCTTTTGATCTATGAATAAAAACTAGATATGAGGATGAGATCTACTAGTTCTAAAATCTTGAACGACATGGTGACCAGAGACCAACTCACCAACTGCAAACAATACTTCCTTTAATAAATTAGTTTTAAATGCAAATAATTAAACAAAACAAATTTTAAAAAGTTGCCTTAGTGCATTTTCAGTTGAATTCCAATTTCCATGCAAATGCAGCTTGACACAAATCACAAGTAAAAATGAATCTAGTAAATAAATATTTTTCACCATTTTCTAATGCAATAAAAAGTCAATTACAAATCTGAATAAATGTATATGAAGTTCACACAATTGCTTAAATGTGTACAGGGCACCCTGCTGGCTAGCAAAAAGTTTCCAAATTACAACAGTGAGAATTAACCTCTTCAGAAATTAAATAAAAAGTACAAATACAAAACAATTAAAATCCATGAGTCAAATCAAGATTTCCTGCTTGGTGATTTAAATTACTTATATTAAAAAAAAATCCACTGTGCAAGAATCCCTCTTCTTTTCCAAAGCAGCCACCTTTTCCAAAAGCAATGCCTGTACCCCAATTGAGAGTACAAACCTCAGCATCAGCAGCAAAGCCATGACCCAAGCAGTTTCCACCCATTTATCCCATCATCACTGTAGGATTAGGTTTTCATGTGAGGTTAGGATCATCTCTCTTCATCAAAGTATCTCCCAGCAGCAAGATATCTAGCATACCATCTACCTCAAAAATGCATAAAAGGCCCACTTCTACAACATGCCAAATGGCTTCTGACAGGCACCATGGGTGAGGTGTCACTCCAAGATTACCTCTTTCCCTTGTCACTCAAATGTAATTGGGCTACTAGTCCTGCTAGAGGCTGGGGAAGAAAACAAGTATGACTGTTAGGCAACATAGCAGTGCTCTCCTCAGACCACAAATCAGAGACTGAAGCAACAGCAGCCCTAGTCAATATGACTGTGCAACTTGCTCCATAGGAAAAGCAATATCAGTCAAAGCAAAACCCTCCCTTTCAAGGGCAGCTCACTAGCTGCAGAAGGAAAGAGGAAAGGAAACAGAATTAAGAGACCTGAGCCACCTGGGTCCCTTTGATCTTTCTTTATTCCTCTCCATGAAGGAGCTGGGCAACTCAGCTTTCCTGGCAAAGAGTTAGGCTCCTCTCAACCACAGCCAGTCAATATCTCTACTGGGTGAACCAGAGGAGGCTGCTAGAGACTGATATGAGTAAAGAACTCTTAGCTATTCCTGATCCAAAAGAAGCTAGGAAGAAAAGCATCTACTCCAGTATTTCACCAACCGTGGCCAGTACCAGATACTTCAGAGGAAGGTGTGTGTGTATGGGTGTGTGTGTCGGGGAAGGGCGAAGGGGGAGTGGGGAAAACCATTCAGTAAGTTATGGGATAATCTGTCCCAAGGGAGAATTCTAACCGGATCTCGACTAGAGATTGGTTTATGACCTGAAGCATGAGACTGTAGTGCCTTTCAAAAGCTCACCGTAAGTATTAAACAACTCGGATGAATTCCAGAGTCTTTTTGCTATGGCACAACCAAGTACAACCTTGGCCAACAGAAAAAAAACCATGTAAAACTATTCAATACTTTTGAGTTGGGCACTTTTAATCAAAAATGAGTTTCAGCCAAAAGCCTTTTCTGAAAGTGAACTAAGTTAAGCTTTTCTGATCTGTGTGGCTTTTGTGACTTGCTGGGATGAATTTCTGTTAAAACCCCAGGATAGCAAGATATAAAGAAGTCAATTAATTATGAAGTTTGAGCTAGATCAGCAAATCTCAGACTAAGACATACAATCTCTAATACTCACAAGTACTTGGCATAGCCTTTTAGAATTTTAGTCCAATTATAATGGATTCTTATTCTGAGAAGCCAACCCACAAGCCAGTTTGAGAACAGCTGAGCATGATCACTTAATGTTAGTAGGATTGTTAGTTTAGGATTTCCCTACACCAAGCTGTATGTTGCATCAGTGCATCATATTTAATAGCCTGGGAGCCTATTACCTTAGTCACCACCTCTCCTTCTGAGACATATTACCATAGTTGTGGTCAGCGGAGGCAATGCTAGATTCTCTCCCTTGATATACAAGAGAAGGGGCTGGTGGCATGGGATTCTTTGTAAAAGCTCCAGAGCTCTGAAGTGTCCTTCCACCCCACAATCCAAAGTAGCCCAGATTTGATGCCTTTCACAGTACAGTGCAGTGCCCATTCATTTCCACGACCTTTGAAAACACATATTGACTAATGTAAGGGGATGGTAGTGGAGTTCATACTGGGACTTGGGTGAGAGCCCATTAGTTTGTTTTTATAATTTTAAATAACTGACAGCGTTCTCAGGGAATATGGATGGGTGCTTTTTATTCTAACTCCAAATGAATCAATCACCCAATTTGTTCACCTCGGAGAACTAGCCCAGAGAGAGAACTGAACCAATGGCTTGCAAATATGCTCTTGGGAGGATTTCTCAGAGGATGTCAAATGCAGGGATGTGTGTTTTGCAATCAAGAGAATACAGTTGCCTCAGCCACCACAGATACCTGCAATTAGACACCAGTGGCTGGCCTGCGCCAGCTGACTCAGGCTCCCAGAGTTATGGCTAAGTGGTTTGTTAAATTTCAGGCTCGGGCTGGAGTCAGAACTCACAGCGATAGAGTTCAGGCTCCATTCTGAGCTTGAACATCTATACTGCAATTAAACAGCCCGTTAGACTGAGCCACGCCAGCCTGAGCCGCGGGTTTTTAATTGCAGTGTAGACATACCCCAAGACAGACTGAATATACACAGGAACTGAGCATGATCTTCAACAGGGCAGGAAATAATACTGTCTATTTTATTACTCAAGGCTAGATAAAAAGCAGTATACAAATTGCCAAGTAGATACCATCAAAGGGTATCAAACTGAGATACAGTTTACTCTGACAGTGGCTGAAACACACAGATTATGTAGCCCTCTGTTCCCACAATGACACCAGCAGATCCTCCTCAGGCACTGCCTCCAAGCAAAGACCTCAGCACTCTGCATCCACAGTAAACATGCAGGCTGTCACACTCTCTCTCGCTTCAGGAGAACCAACCAAAATTCCCTACCACACCACATTTCACTATTACCAAACCATGTTCATCTCTGATAAAAACCAAGGCATTCACTGAAAGCCACAGTATGGCTAAGGAAATCTACAAAAACATCCTGTCAGCAAATACTAGGTTTTAGGCCTTGTCTACACACAAAAGCTGTACCGATTTAACTAAACCAGCACAACTACCTTGCGTGGACAATCTTAAACCAATTTAGAAGTGTCCACACAAGGAAGTTGTGATGATTTAATTCAATCCATTACTAAACTGAATTGGTATAACGTGTGTGTTTAAGTAGTTACCAAATATGGAATGTTACCTGGTTCACAAAACACTTCAAGTCTCCTTGCCCTAACACCTGAAGCTGTATCTTTGTCTGCAGGCATAGTAATCTGACACTCTCCTGCAGAGAAAAGCATGTCTGCCTAGAGACACAAGGTGAGTGATGTAATAACTTCTGTTCACGAGAAAGAAGCTTTCGAGCTTACACAGAGCTCTTCTTCAGGTGAAAAGAGCTCTGTGTAAGCTTAAAAGCTTGTCTCGCTAACCAACAGAAGTTGGCCCACTAAAAGACAATACTTCACCCACCTTGTCTCTCTAATACCCTGGGATCCAAACAGCTACCCCACTGCATATAACAATTGTAGAGATCATTGGCTGGGATGATTTAGTTGGGAACTGGTCCTGCTTTGAGCAGGGGGTTGGACTAGATGACCTCCTGAGGTCCCTTCTAATCCTCCTATTCTAAGTTAAATATAGCCCACCTTTTGATCTCAATGTGATCATTTCAAGGAGACTTGTTTCTCAGCACATATTAGCTTCTGATTAACAAAGATCCTTCTATTTAAAAAAAAAAAAATCAGGGAAATGCACAAAAGTTTCAATTCCCTGGTTTCCTTCATCACACTACATATGCTTAAAATGTCTTCTGTAGCAGGACATTTACCCAGGGCACATTATGATGTCCACGTGAAATGGGTCTCTGATCTCAGATATTTCTATGGCATACCACCAGTAGCATTTGAATTTTCTACAGAATAGGTCTCAGGATTAGTCTGTACACAGAAGTTGCACTGCTTTAACAAAAGATGTAAAGATAAGAAGATACAGTAAACCAAAGCAACTGATAAGCCTTTATTCTTTTTCCATCTCATTAAGTAGAACTCCATAGATATAGACCTTTACTTTGGTATTCTTAACTTAATATTCTTGGAGCTAAATTGTCAACGTCAGTTTCCAAAACACAAACTATTAGTGTGTATTTGTAAGCACACTGATAAGCATTTTTCTTGGGTTAGGATAACCGGAATCTTACTGAGCCAAGTACAAAAGTTAGTCACGCAGATATCTATCACCTCTGCTAATGTTAATGCTAGGAGAGCAAGAGTCCAGAACCGGATCTCAGTAGCAATGCCTACTAGTCTCATTTCTAGTTACCAAAATGAACGAGTACATCAAAGACATTCTGCCATGCTGAAGCAGCCAGGGAATCATACACTGGGCTTGCTCCCCACTAATGATACCCAGCAATTGTACTCCCCACTACCACC
The DNA here is from genome assembly GCF_025201925.1 of Gopherus flavomarginatus. Classification (NCBI taxonomy): domain Eukaryota; kingdom Metazoa; phylum Chordata; order Testudines; family Testudinidae; genus Gopherus; species Gopherus flavomarginatus. The sequence continues at coordinate 7,987,869 of NC_066640.1, read as the reverse complement.
AATGCTGGACCTGCAGAGCTGGAAAGATGAAGTAGAACTATAAATCTATATTTCAGTGTGGATTCGGAGTGATAAATCAGGTTTAAAAAGAGCATCTGTTCCACACTAGCTGCCCTATAGCAAGTCCCACAGATGAAGTACAAATTACAAAAGAGAAAATTGGTCAAACATGCCCAGGGAACAAGAGACCTTCTGGAGGTTGTAGTTTTCATATGGAGTCGGATGCCAATCTAGCCAAACCAAAGATCTGGTCTGACGCAGAACATCTATGTATTGTTAAACCTCAGTGTTCTCTGGTAATCAGGCTAAATATATTTCTCCTCAACTCTAGATGCTTCCACTCCTTCTCAGAGCTATAAATAGGAGATGGGGTTGTAGCAGGAAAAAAAAAAAAATCACTTTTCTCCCCCTTCGAAATATGAAATTACATTTCATTTGTTTCTCCAGTGGACTGGCACACAGTGTTCAAGACTGAATTAGCCAATTTCTAAAACTCTGTTTAAGTCATCACAGCCTTAACGTCTATACTGCCTTCTTATGCAGACAAATCACATATATCTGAAGCCTGTATAATATAGTCATAGTTCTCTTTTTACACTGGTAAGTAGTCCAGAAGCTAAGAAATATGGAAAATAAGAGTAAACAGGGAAACTCCACAAGGAGTAATAAACATATGGAATAAGTTAAGAGGGAAGGCAACTGAAACAGAGGATATAAATAACCTCAAGGGATACCCAGCCTAGTTTGTGAAGGCGGAAGGGAGTGAAGGGTTAGGATGAAAAAAGCAGGAAGATGGGATTAAGAAATTATGAAAGTGCAGGCACATAGGGCCAGATGGCTGTTTCCTGTTCCTAAAATTTATGTTCTCTTGAATTAAAGAGGACAGTTTAAGTATTATCTGATTTGTGTTCTGGCAGGTTTCTCAGAACCACGTAACATGGTTAAATAAAGCACCTTTTATGTCCACATTAGAGCAACAAATCCACACTTCTGCCTAGTGAGGCTATTCAGCAATGGCTGCTTCTCACATGCCTTCAAATTTCCAGTTCATGTTGAGACACTGCAGCAGTTCATCTAGCTGAATCTTGGTAAGATATCATTACCATCATTTATCAACACTGCTTTCATCTCTCTGCACATTAGGATCAAGCCTTTCCAGCAACAGGAGATCCTCAAATTCCATCTTTATTTTGCTCACAACAAGGTCCATTTTGTAATGAGGCCTGAGGCAACCACGTTTACTTTATGGGCCGTTGAAGATGGGCGTAGTTTGATGGGTCACAAAGCAGAGGGAGCCACAACCATAGCAAAAAGGCCCATTATGCCTCTGTCACACACAAAAAACACATTACAGCCAGTTACGGCAATGCTCGTCACTACCTCGAACCATAACAACGCTAACCCAGACTCTGGTTATCATGGCTCCAAAGTGGAAGGAGCTGCTTCTTTCATCTTCCAAGCTCCTCTAGCTGCTCTTCAAAACACAAGATATGGTGCATAAAGAACTGCATGACAGGTTTATAAACGTAAGACGACGTGTGTGTGTGTGTGTGTGTGTGTGTGTGTATTACAATAAGTCATCTTTATTTGTGGGAAGCTTTAAGTCTGCCATGATAAAGTATAGAACTAACTAGTATCAGCATAGAAAGGGCAACTGTTCCAGTTTAGCATAGTTGTGACAATGACGGAGAAAACAGCTGCTTCCCTAATATACTGCTACATTAGCTGGAGCAAGAGCAGATTATGATTCAGTACACAAGGATGCAATATGTTAAAAAGGCAGTAAAGGATACAAAAGCCACAGCAAAACAGGACCGGCTTTCAAGTCACCTTGATAAGTGACTGCCGCTCCTGCTTTAAGAAAGGTTAAAAAAAGCAACAAAAATTAATCTAGGAATATTCTGAATAGACACCAACTAAAAGAGAACCCATTGGTTCTCTCTCTCTCTCTCATGTGGCCTCACTGCTCACCAAAAATGCTGCCATCATTTCAAAATTTGCATGCTTTTTCACCATCCTTTCCAAGACAGAGTTCTGGGCGTTAGCATTGTATTTGCATATGAGAGAGACTCACCTAGCTCTGTTGGCTTCAGCAGTTCATCCAAGGTGGTATAGAAGGGAAGTTTCACCAGCCGAACTTCAGGCTTTACAACTTTGGGTGGTAATCTCCCCAGTCCGTTAAGGTATTTCCCATAGAGTGCAGGATAGTCAATGTTAGGCGTGGAAAGAGAAGTCCTAGCAACAGTGTTCCCACGGTCATAGGAAGAATGTATGGAGAGCGCCTCTGGAGGTCGGTGCTGCTGTGGCTGCCCCGGTTCAGAGTTCTTCTTGGCATAGCGAGTCTCATAGAGCTCTTTAATTTTCTTGAAAACTTCAGGGCTACAATCAAACTGGACCAGCTGCAACGCTCTAGTGACCAGCTCGTGTTTAAGTCCACTCTTACTCCGGCCAACAAAACCCAGTAACATCTGAAGATCTGAGACTCTGAAACTCATCACCATGTTCTAGGAAATAAATATAAAAAAAGTAAAAGATTCTTGGCGCTATAAATAGATCAAGTGACAATTCTCTCCAAAGCCTGTACCCTGGAACTCAAAAGATTAAAATTCACTTGCAAGAGTGACACCAAGCCTTCTATTTAAATCACCTGGTTTTCAGCTGATTACTGTGTCATGCACAGACACTTGTTTGTGCAATGGGAATACACAGCAGACCTACTGAATATCATTCAGTATACACAGATACAAAGGCAGTGACACAAGTAGTCACTGAATTGCTGTATTTATCACAGATTTTTTTATAAAGTAATCTCATGGTAACAACTGGAAACAGTGTCAATCACAAGGATACTAAATATCTTGCATCAGGTTGTTGGAAAAGCAAGTGTATTTGGGGTTATTAACTACTTCAGCCCACACCTCAACTCCCTTCAATCAGCTCTCCTGTGAATAGGACCAGTGCCTGCTTCTGTTACTGCTCTGAGTGAGCACCATGAAACTACCAATTTCAAGGCTGATCCTAAGGTTTTGAACAACGCTGAAACTGACCAGTCTTGTCAACTTCGCTCTCTTCTGCCTGGGGAAGCTCAGAGGGAACTGGAGCTGTCTGTAGACTCAAAGACAACACAGGATTGATCTATGCTTGGAAGTGTCTTCATAAGGATAAGAGCCAGAAAATATTAATTAAAATTAATGCTCACATTCTGTACAGATTGATTGTTAAGGCCCTTCTTCATTGCCAAAAAAGTTTCACATACACCCAGGGTGAAGAAAGTGTTTTTTGAGCCCTGAAAATATGTTTGAATATTTGCATTTATTCTGGCAGCTTGCTCACTGGTTTGTAAAAAATTCAGGAGAAATTTTCCAGAAAACACTCCTACATGTCCAGGTGCATGGGATGGAAACAACACCCATTAGGTGTTTTCCATATTTATTTTCTGATAATATGGAACAGACATACAGAAATCAGATTAATTACCAAAATAGGTTGAAAATAATGTTCTTGCTGTTCATTGAAAAAATTGACAGGCCAACTTTTAAAGGAAAATGGCAACTGATTTAAATCCAGAAATATTCATTAATAGTATTTGTGGGGCGTGAAATTAAGGTCACATCTACACTATGGGACTATAGCAGCCTAGCTACGGCACTCGACCTCTGCCGGCATAACCCTATAATATAGGCACGGAATACAATGACAGAAAGGATTTTTTGGTCACTGCAGGAACACAATATTCCCGACCGATGGTAGCTACGATGATGGAAGCATTTTTCCCTTGACTTAGCTGGGTCTACACTGGAGGTTAGGTGGGCATAAGTATGGTGTTCATGGGTGTTGATTTTTCACCTGAGTGCTACAGATATGTCAACCTAAATTTTAAGTGTAGACCAGGCCACAGAAAGAATTAACTTCTCACATTTTATTCTTCTCCTTTCCTGTGAAATTCACTTGGACTTTCTATTTCACTGACGCTGTTCTATAATGCATCCCAAATGCATCTGGGTGCAAGGAGACATTTAGTAGTGTGATGTGTTCTGGAATCTCTTCAATGAGAAAAAGAAGGGGGTGGGGTGAGAATAGAGCTTTGACAAACCAAGGAAAAAATGTTCAGTGATTAGGGAATCAATCTAGGACTTGGGAGACCCAGATTCGATTCCCTACTCCACCATGTGCTCTGGTGTGAACCTGAGCAAGTCATTCAGTTTCTGTGCATCACTTATCCATTTGTAAAATGAGGGTAATGGAACTTGCCCATACCTCACAGGGGCACTGTGAGAATAAATACATTACTGACCACATGGTGCCTAGATACTACAGCAAAAGTGGCTGCATAAGCACCCTAGACAAGAAAGTTATCCCTGTACTCATTGTTGCCAATTTCCTGTTCTCTGGGTGTATTAGGTATATAAACCAGCGCTTAACTCAATTGCTTTTTGCAGTTTACGTTTACCCAGATTTCAGGTCTAGTGATGTTATCAGATTTAAACAATAAAAAGCAAAACAGGCTATTTTGGCACAGAGAAATAGATGTCTAGAACCTCACGCCTCTAACTCAGAGTGAGCAGTATGAATATGCAGTTCTCATTAGCCAGTGAGATTATTCATTTTAAAATGAATATAGATGTAGGCTTTAGGCAGCAACAAAAGACAGGAAATTGTGTGTTCAAGGAGCATGGAAGATAATGAACTCTCACTACAGCCAGGCAACAGATAACAGAAGTCTTCAAGATGCTTCCTTTCAGAAGAGTGGTGGGCTTCTGCCCACAAAAAGCAATGAGGAAGGCCTAACACAGGGAGAAGGGGTCAGCCATTGTTATGCCTATGTTTAAAAAACAGGGTTCTCTACATTTTACTTCTGTCCTACATCAGCCAGTTCTAGGATTCACAGCATTCACTGGGCCTGCCCTGTCATTCTATTACTTAATGCCTAATCCTGCCAGAGGCTGAGCCCCGTCAACCATCATTGAAGTCATTAAGAGGTATTCTGCATCTGTCAAGAATGGGAACTTTACCATGAAAGCCCTGTTGTGTGCATGAGAGATTACAGTTCTGCTTCACAGACAGTACACCTGTGATTCCACTCATTGGCAGGCAAGAACTGAAGAGCCCCACTCATGCAGAGAGCAGTATCACATAGCAGAACTGGACTCAATAAAGAGAGGCTTGGAATCTGCACTGCAAGTCTTCCTCTCCCTAAAGGGGCTTGTTATGCACAAGATGTTTTGTAAGTCTAATACAACTTCACATATTTTTAAAAAACAGCATGTCACTAAACAACGTTCAAATACATCAGACATCACAGAATCCTCTAGTCTATGCAGATTTATAGACATATCAAGATTTTCTCCAGAACATTTAAAGCATTTGATGCCATTCATTATCCACCTCCATATTCACTTTGCTGAAAGCCTCTCCATACCTTCAATTTAGATCATAAAATAAGACATTTATACCGGGGGGGGGGTAAAGTTTGCAAACAATTGACCCACAGGAGACATTTGGACAGTTCATTCACCCCTCACTCCAAAACCATTTTCTAAAGTGTCAGTGGAAGAAACCTGCATGTCATCACTTCACACTCACACCCTCAACTGCACTTGCAAACTCTTCACTCTGAAGCCCAATGAGCTGAGATTGGAACAGGAAAGGCGGCAGCATGAGGGAGTCACAGAGGAAGGGGAAAATGAGAAGAGTAGAAGTGAGGATGGGAGAACTGCAGGAGGGATCTGAGGCAATGACTACATGGGGGAGGGAACAGGGAGATAAGATGAAGCAGCGGGTGCGGAGGGAAGCCAAGGTGTGCAGGGAGCAGCATGCCTGTTGAAATGATTTTTTCAAAACAGTTATAAAGGATGTGCTGAAACGGGGGAGTAAGCTGGGGATCTTCAGGTTCAGTGTTGGGGTGAGAAGAGGCTGAGACAGAAGTAGGTGGGGAATCTTAAGCATCAGTCGCAATGAGTGAAAGTAGGGGAAGCATAGGTGGTGGGCAATCTCAGAGGTCAATGGGGGTGACGAGAAGGCCCTGAGGGAATCTCAGGAATCAGCCTGGGGATAAGAAGGGACTAAGGCATTAGGCTGAGCGAAGTGGTCTCTGGAGTTGGCGGGGGCAGGAAGGCACTTATACTGGTGGGATTGTGGGGGGGGGGGGTAGGTCTCCAGACTGGCGGGGAAAGTGGTGACACCAGAGGGATGGGGGCTCTCTGGGGCCGTGAGAGGCAGGAAGGTGCTGACACAGGTGGGGTGGGGGAGGGTCTCAGGGTCAGGAAGGGGCTGATGCTGGGGTCCCCAGGCTCAGCTATAAAATGGCAGGATGGCACTGATGCCAGGGAGGGAGGATTAAGGAGACGCCTCCGGGGACGGTTACTGGGGGCGGGGGAAGGTACTGTCAGCAGGAGATGGGGGGTCTCCAGGGACAGGACGGCAGGGATGGGACTGCGATGGCGGGGGGGGGCCGCGTGTCTCCAGGATCCGGAGGGCGCTGAGGCGCGGAGGGGTAAGAGAGGAAGACGATCGGGACGGGACGGCGCTGACGGGGGAGGGGAGGCGCTCGGGAAGGGACGGCGCTGACGCCGAGGGATGGGAGGCGAGTGAGGGCTCAGACCGGCAGAGGCGGGGCTGCTCGGGGCCCAGGCTAGCGGGCGAGGGCCCTGGCGGGGGAGCGGCGGGGGGGCCGGGCCGGTCCCCGCGGGGGGCCGGCGGAGGAGGCAGGAGCCGGGGGCGGCTCCCGCAGGGAGGTTCCAGGGGCCCTCGCGGCCGGGGGGTAACGGGGGCGCCGCCCCCGGCCGCGTCGCTGCCGCCCCCAACCCCGCGCCCCCGCCGTGGCCCCACCCCTCGCGCCCCCCGCCGGCGGGCGGCCGCTCACTCACTTTCGCTTCCACCAGCTCCGCCGCCATCTTGGCTTCCAGCGTCCACCGGCGCGCCGGGAGCCGCCGCCGAGTCACGTGACCCTCAAGGTGGGGCGGCGCGAGGGAGGAGCGGGGAACCAATCAAATCGCGCTCCGCCCCCTCCCGCCGGCCGGCGCCGGCGCACTGCCGGCCGCTCGCGCCCCGCCTCTGACCCCGTTCCAGCCGCCTGCGGGCTCTTAAAGCGGCAGAGCCGCGAGGCAGGTGGGGCCCGGGCGGGGCGCTGCCAATCCCCGCTCTCCCGCGGCGGGGGCTGCCCCCCCCCCCAGCACAGGGCCGCCGCGTGCGGGTGGAGCCCGGGGCACGTAACGGGGTTTAGTTAATTAATCACTGAGCCGACACGGCGGCGTCACAATGCCCATTGATTGGCGTGCGGTGCAGCCGGCAGCGTCCAGCGCGGCGGCTGGTGTCCGGTCTGCTGAGGACCGGCTAACTCATCGCAGCTGGGGCGTGGGGGGGTGATGGAACCGCGATGGGGGCTCATTAATCACGCTGCATCTCATTAGCGCAATGCATCGGTTCGCTTGACTCCCTGGGCCCAGCTGGGTGTTGCCCAGGCGCGGTGGCCCTTGGACTCCAATGAGAATCCTGCTCAGGTGAGTAAGGGATGTAGGCAGGGGCGCTGAGAGCACGTGAACCAAACTGCAGACCCTGCATATGATGGAAACCGCTTCAAGCCAGGGGGTGCTGCTGCCGCCACCCCCTCAGCACCCCTAGTTCCAGCACCTGTGGGTGCAGGAGCAGGCCCATGTTTCGAATGATGGGCCAGATCTCTCTTCAGGGAGATTTCACCTGCTCCTATCAGGGGTTGGCGTTTGCCCCTTCCCATTGAAAAGGCTGGGGTCTAATCCCTCAAACATCGCAATTTCCTAGCGAGGCCAGAGTCGTTCTCAAGGAGCTCTTGTGTGTTCTCGCTGTGTTCCCAATGTCAGTTCCGGGGCAGAGTGGCTCCTTGGACCGCATGCTATAAGGCAGCGGTTCTCAAACTTTTGTACTGGTGACCCCTTTCACATAGTAAGCCTCTGCGTGCGACCCCTCCTTATAAATTAAAAACACATTTTTATATATTTAACTCCATTATAAATGCTGGAGGAAAAGTGGGGTTTGGGGTGGAGGTTTGATACCTCACAACCCTCAGTTTGAGAACCTCTGTACTAAGGAATCAGCCTGCCTGTGGAATCAGACTTGGGTAGACTAGTACAGTCCTGGAGCTGCCTTACTCAGTGGCGCTGGTGGGAAGATGAGGAACTTCTGGGCAGGCTCACTGACTTCACCACACCTTCCCATCCAGTGTCCTCTGGCTCCTACCACTGCCTGGACCCCAGACTTGTGGAGTGGGTTCCGCAGGGTCTGACAGAGGGAAGGGAAAGTGCTGCAGAGGTAGCCGATATCCATTTTTCCTATAGAGAAGAGAGATATTTATACATGGAGCATCTCCTTTGCCCATGGATCAGAGGGGTTTGGCCCAACTCACTGTTAGGGGCTATACAATAATGATCCACCCACTCTAGGTTGGACAGCCTATAATGGAATGTACTTTATAAGGCCCCCCCCTAGGCCAGCGCTGCCCTATTACAGGGTGGAATAATGCCTGTGAAACCAAAGGCAAGATCACTCCAGGGGAGGAAATAGTTTTAGGGAGTTCAGGTGTGGAAAAACCATGGCTGCTAATTCTATTTAGGTCCCAAGGCCTGAGTCCGCAAACAAGTTCCATGAGCTGGAACCCGCCGCACCCCCAGTGAAGAAGAGTCAAGCAGTTCTGAGGAATGGGGCAGTGGGGAGTAAATCTCCTATTTCATTATGGAGGTTGGGGTGGTGGGGAAGAGAAGACATATCTCATTGCTGTGACTAGGTGCTGCTCACATATGTTAATCCAGTTTGGCTGGAGAAAGGCCATGTCTACACCAACAGGCACTACAGAGGCACAGCTACTGGTGCCATAGCTAGGCTGCTGTAGCCCTGTAGTGTAAATGTAGTCTGCAGGGACAGAAGGTGATTTTCTGTCGATGTAGGTAATCCACCTCCTCAAGCAACAGTTGCTAGGTGGATGGAACTATTCTTCCAGCGGCCTAGCTACGTTTTATGTGTAGATCAGGTTAAAATTTACTGCAGACCTGGATTATATATTGCCAGATTACGAAATCCCTTTTGAGTGCCTCTGAAATGTTCTTTCTGGCATGTTTTTGAAAACAAACAAACAGCCTTCCCCACTAGACACACATACCTATCCTAGCAAATTAAAATAGAAAAACCTCTGTGAAACCAAAAAAACGAACACTCTACAAAACAAACAAGCCTTTCAGGCTTCCTTGACCTATCACAGAGAAACATAAAAGAACACAAACTCAAAATTGTTTTCCTTTGCAAGTCACCCTTTAAGAAACTGTCTACTGAACAGTGAGCAGTTTTCAAACTTGTATATTTGTTGCAGCCGCTTTTGATTCAAACTTCGTTGTGCCAGTCCTAGGTGTTCAACAATCATAAGTCAAAATAGCACAAGAGTGGCTTAAAAATCATGGGATTTCAAAAAAATTATATATTTGGGGTTCTTTTAATTTCCCTTCTGGTTTCTAACCTTTCTACTCAGTTCATGATTTTAGTCTTTTTTCACAATCACAAGGGCTAGAAACTTAATTTTTTTTAAAAAATGAGAGTGCTAAGAGCTAGTCTAAGATTCAAAGTTATGTTAGCTCAGCTACATGGCTCGGGGCTGTGAAAAACTGAATGTCCTGTGCAATGTAATTAACGCCAACCTAAGACCCAGTGTAGACGCTGCTAGGATTTCTCTCATCAGCCAGCAATCACTTCTTGGAGAGGTGGATTCACTACCTCAATGGAGGAACCCCTTCTGTAGCTGTCGGGTCTGTCTACACTGCAAAACAGCTGCAGCGTGGAAGCTCTGCGGCTGTAGTGTTTCTAGTGTAGACATGAGATATTCATGGAATCACTTGCTTCCAGGAGCTGGGGCTTTAAGAAAGTCACCAAATCTCATGAGACCTGGTCATAAAGTTGCAAGTGTTGGCAACCATGCAAACTAGACAAAAGGCACTAGTGCGCCTTGGCCAAAATTTTCAAAAATAGGTGCCTAAAGTGAGACTTCTAGGTCCATAGTTAGACACCTCAATGAGTGACCCGGTTTTCAAAAGTGCCGAGCACCCAGCAGATCCCGCTGAAATCTTTTGAAAATCAGGTTACTGTCATAGGCCCTGATTCTGCAAAGTCTTAATGCATATGGGTAACATTATGCACTGTGAGAAATCCTGCAGTGGGTTTACTAATAGTGTATAAAGTTAACTAAGCGCATAAACGTGTCTGAAAGTCTTTGAAGAATTGGGGCTTTATACGCCTAAATTTATTCTCGCTCTCTCTTTTTTTTTTAATCTTAGCCCTTAGGGACATTGAGGGAGATCTTCACAGCCACAGACGGCATTTAGGCAATGAGAGTTGGGTGCCTAACTCCCATTTGTGCCTGTGAACACTTCTAGGCAGAATATTCGAAAGTCACAGATACATATAGGAGCCTAAATCTCATAGAAAGTCAATAACAATCCTCATCCCGGGTTCTTATCCAGCCCTTCTCATCAGAAGAGCTTCAGGTGCTTTGCAAAGGAGGTCAATATCAGTGTCCCCATTTCACAGGTGGAAAAACTGACGCATGGGAAGGGGATGTCACCCAACAGGCTAGTGACAGAGTTAGGTATAGAACCCAGGTCTCCTGACTCTGACTTCAGTATGCCAGCTATGAGGCAACACTGTTCAGGTTTGTAAAGGCTACATTACACGCAGAGAGGCGTCAAGTGGGTTTTTAAATGTACTCATGTGCCTAACTCCTGCTTGTGGGGAGCCCCCTGTTGTCAAATAATCCCCAGCTTTGATATACTACTTTTCATCACTAGATCTCTATTGTCTCTGGGATTCTCGCCCCTAGTGCTTTACAAAGGAGGTCAATATCCTTAGTCCCATTTTACAGATGGGAACATCGACACAGAGAGAGGAGAGACTTTCCCAAGGATATGCAGCAGGCTGTACATGGGTGCAAGAGTCTACTCAGGTGGGTTCACTTGCAGGATCTGGTCCTGAATGCAGTATTCTGCATTAGTGTAACATCTGGATTTCGATTATTTCTCCTTCTGTTTTCACTTGATCAGAACTTTCCAAAAAAGTTGTCTTTGGAGTTGAAACTTTCTTTGCTTAGGGTCAGCCCAGAGTTGATTTTTTTTTTTTTAAGGCAAATCTGAAGAAAATCTTTTCAGCTGGTTTTGAGTTATGGGAAAGTGGGGGAAAATATTTTTTTCATCTTAAAAATATGAAAGAAACATAAAAAAATTATGAAATTTTTGATCTTGAAAAAAGAGAGGCTTCTTTCCCTTACGCTGTTCTTTAAACCTGTGTGAGGCCAGGTCTACACTAGGAAATTAGGTCGGTATAATTACATCACTCAGGGGTGTGAAAAATCCACACCCTTGAGTGATGCTGTTAAACCGATCTAACCCTTAGTGTAGACAGTGCTAGGTCAATGGGAGAATTCTGTCAACCTACTTACCGTCTCTCGGAGAAGTGGAGCACCTACATTGACAGGGAAACCATCCCGTTGGTGTAGGTATTGTTGCTCCCGTGAAGACTGTAGAAAAGCCCTAACTCCATCTACTTTAATGGAGTTACTCCTGATTCAGAGAAGAATCAGGACCTAAGGTCCAGATTCGCAAAGGCATTTAGGTGCCTAAATCCCACTGGAAGTTTGGCACCTAAATACATTTGAGGATCAAGGCCTAGGCCTTTTTTGCTCACCAGTTGAACATGACTTGAATGATGGAATATGCAGGGCCAGTTTATCCAGAGCATATTACAAAATGCACCTGGCCAATTGTTTTCTGTAACATGTATGGATTGCCTCCTGACCCTAGTTGTTAATCAGTTTATGTCCTGAAGCATGAGGATTGATCACCTGGTCATTTTAACTCTATTTTTATGGCAGCCAAGTCTCAGCTGGTGTCAGGAAACTGCTCCCTGCAGTTTATTACCCAGCCTTGGTGAAAACTCTCTCCAGCCGAGTGGTGACCTCTTTCTTCACCAGCCAGTTCACTTCGATGAGAGGGTAAACGCTAGTATCTGTTCAAGTCAACAAGCTGTTACCTTCACCTCCTGGTTGGGAAGATTCATCCTAACACCAGGCAGACCAGTCCCACTGCAGCGGGTGTCAGGGTGCTTTATTAAAGGCCTGAGCTCAATACAGACCCGACGTAAAAGGATGCAACTCGGCTGAAGTCCCTGCCTATCCCTCTTCTCCAGCTAGTGCTCCAGCTCCGCTCCATGGGTGGCAGTGTAACAGTCCTTCTGGCTGCTACCACCATTGAAAGCACTTTGATGATTAGATCTGCTCTGTGGAGAGGGTGAAGAAGCCTGTAGTTACCAGGAAAGGGATCTTCTAGCACTGTGATGGAGTCTATGCACCCTGCTTAGCAGACAGCAGGGAGGAGGTTAACTCTTTCACTCGCTTTTTCTCGCGGAAGGAGAGCTGCAGGGAGCCACTCCCCCAGGAAAACCCCTCGGTGCTCAGGGATTATCGGGGATCCAGGGGAGCAGGGCTAGCCCCAGTTGTAGAGAATGGTCATCCTTCTGGACACTACAAGATGGATGTGTTTGGACTTTGGGATCAGCCCACACTAGGGGTACATCTACGTCACAGATTCCAGTGTAACTGTAGTGCAGGTAGGCACACCTGTGCCAGCTTGAATTTAGCCAGCACAGCTACAACTAGTGACGAAGACATGGTGGCATGGACCCTGGGACGGACTAGTACAAGTCACGTACGTCCCCAGTGGGCCGTACAGAGGTGGCTAGAGCCCTTACGGAACCCTGTCGCCTTGTTGTCACTACTATTCCTACCTGCGTACGCTCAATTAAAACTAATATAGTTATGCCTCCCTACTCTGCAAGCCCACCTTAATTTGCAGTGTAGACGTGTCAAGCGTTAGTTCCTTGTCGGGCTGCTTCATGAACCTATCTGAGCACATGAGCTGTGCAAAGCCACTCCTTTGTTGATTTGGTTGAGAGACCTGGGCAAAAGGAAGCCCCTTTCCAAACTTTTTGGTGTTGGTAACTCCCTTAGCTGTCTGTGAACATTGTCCTGGCTCTGTAAAGCCTGAGGCATTTAGGGTGAAGGGGGTGCTCAAAAAAGCCATATAGACAGATAGATTAGGGCTGTTGATTAATTGCAGTTAAATCACGCCATTAACTCAAAAAAAATCGTGATTAATCACACTTCTAATCGCATTGTTAAACAATAACAGAATACCAATGGAAGTTTATTAAATGTTTGTGGATGTTTTTCTACATTTTCAAAGAAGTTGATTTCAATTACAACACCGAATACAAAGTATACAGTACTCACTTCATATTATTATTTTTGATTACAAATATCTCCACTGTAAAAATGGTAAACAAAAGAAATAGCATTTTTCAGTTCACCTTATACATGTACTGAAGTGCAATCTCTTTATCCTGAAAGTGCAACTTACAAATGTAGATTTTTTTGTTTGTTACATAACTGCACTCACAACAATGTAAAACTTTAGAGCCTACAAGTCCACTCAGTCCTACTTCTTGTTCAGCCAATTGCTCAGACAAACAAGTTCGTTTACATTTATAGGAGATAATGCTGCCTGCTTCTTATTTACAATGTCACCTGAAAGTGAGAACAGGCATTCGCATGGCACTTTGTAGCCAGCATTGCAAGGTATTTACATGGCAGATATGCTAAACATTCGTATGCCCCTTCATGCTTCGGCCAACATTCCAGATGACATGCTTCCATGCTGATGATGCTCGTTAAAAAAAAAAAAAGAGTGTTAATTAAATTTGTGACTAAACTCCTTGGTGGAGAATTGCATGTCTCCTGCTGCGTTTTACCCATATTCTGACATATATTTCATGTTATAGCAGTCTCGGATGATGACCCATCGCACGTTGTTCATTTTAAGAACACTTTCACTGCAGATCTGATAAAACACAAAGAAGGTACCAATGTGAGATTTCTAAAGATAGCTAAAGCACTCAACCCAAGCTTTAAGACTTGGAAGTGCCTTCCAAAATCTGAGAGGGAGGAGGTGTGGAGCATGTTTTCAGAAGAGTTAAAAGAGCAACCCTCTTGATGCTGAAGCTACAGAACCTAAACCACAAAAAAAGAAAATCAGCCTTCTGCTAGTGGCATCTGACTTAGATAATGAAAATGAACATGTATCAGTCCGCACCGCTTTGGATCGTTATCAAGCAGAACCCACCATCAGCATGGATGCACGTCTTCTGGAATGGTGGTTAAAGGATGAAGAGACATACGAATCTTTAGTGCATCTGGCACATAAATATCTTGTGAAGCCTGCCACAACAGTGCCATGCAAATGCCTGTTCTTACTTGCAGGTAACATTGTAAAGAAGAAGCAGGCAGCATTATCTTCTGTAAATGTAAACAAACTTGTTTGAGCAATTGGCTGAACAAGAAGTAGGACTGAGTGGACTTGTAGGCTTCAAAGTTTTACATTTTTATTTTTGGGTGCAGTTATTTATTTGTACATAATTCTACATTTGTAATTTCAACTTTCATGATAAAGAGATTGCATGACAGTACTTGTATTAGATGAGTTGAAAAATACTATTTATTTTGGTTTTTTTACAGTGCCAATATTTGTAATTAAAAATAATATAAAGTGAGCACTGTACACTTTGTATTCCGTGTTGTAACTGAAATCAATATATTTGAATATGTAGAAAATATCCCAAACTATTTAAATAAATGGTATTCTATTATTGTTTAGCAGTACAACAACTATTGCCTTATATTATGGAAACACAAAGGATTTTAAACCTCTCGTTAATCTTCACCATTTACCTTCCCTGTTTACATCAGACAGATTTTCAAAGGAGCTCAGCTCCCATTTACACACCAAAAGAAGTGGCCAGATTTTTCAAACGCGTGTCGGGTCCTGCTGAGTACTTGAGAAGCTGGCCTGAGAGCCTTTCGTGGATGGGAAACTGACAACAGAGTGGGAAGTGCCACTCTTCTCTAATCTTTTCATTTTCCCCCTCTTACGCATTAGCATCAGGCTGCAAAGTTTGGCTTGCAAACACCCTGGAAATATTTCGGTTCCCTTTAAGGCTTCTCCACTTTGCCACTTTTGTTCCAGCTCTGCATTTTGGGTCTAAATCTAGTAGATTCCATTTAATGCTAATTACTTCTGGACTCAGGGCAGCTGTTAAGTGAAGATATCCCTACACAACAGGAGTGCTTCTCCCGTTGGCGTAGTTAATCCACCTCCCTTAGAGGTAGTAGCTAGGTTGGCGGGAGAAGGTCTCCCATTGACATAGTCCTGTCTACATGGGGGGTTAGGTCGGTATAACAGTGAATCGCTCAGGGGTGTGGATTTTTCACATCCCTGAGCAACATAGTTATACTGAGATAGGTTGGTTGTGCAGACCTGGCCTCAGTAAATGACCGAGGTACATTCCAAAGTGAGCTCTCCCCCAGTAAAGTCTGCGGTGTTTGTTGCTGAGGAAGTGGCAAATCCTGGAACTCAGCACACAGCCTGAATAACGGGGTGTGACAAAGTGGGAACGTTCTCGATGTGTTATTTGAATGCTGAATGGGGAGTATTAACCTGGGAAGGTTGCAGGGGAGTTTTGCTGGGATTGTTTGCCTGCACTGGGGAAGGGAGGATACCTGAGCATGTAACATGAGAACCAGGAGAGGGGTTGGAGGCCAGGTAACACCTCTGCCTGGGAAACTGCACAAAGAACACAAAGGCTGGGGGTGGAGCAGGGAGAGGCTGATAGCCGGAGGGAGTTTCAGTTTGGAGCTGGCTGGGAAATGGAGAGGGTCAGCCCTACCAACAGGGCTGTGGCCTCCCTGGGGCCCCCAGATGGGCCCAACTAAAGGGGGTCCTGTTGTCTGTATCAGCAAGATCTGTTTTGGACTGTGTTCCTGTCATCTAAATAAACCTTCTGTTTTACTGGCTGGCTGAGAGGGTGAATCGCAGGAAACTGGGGGAGCAGGGCCTTATCTTCCCCCACACTCCGTGACACTGGGGTCACCATGGGGAACCCCCAAAAGAATCCCCACCAGCAGTCCAGGCTGTGGAGCCACTCTGCAGCTGCCTCTGCAGCTTGGGACTGCAAAGCCAAGGTAGCTGATGTGCCACCGACAGGAATAGTCCCTGATCTACCTGCCCTGCATCACTCCTCCCCATCCTCCTTCCACCTGCTGCACAAGGAGACCCTGTGGAGTTGAGCTCTGTGGCACGCAGGGGTTATTATGTACCTTATGGACTGGTTCCAGGCAGCCTGGCTCTGTGCATAGTAGGAATGTGCTTCCAGGGAGCGGGGCCACGGGGATGGGATTTGCCTATAAAAGCCCAATTCTTCAGTCCTCATGCAAACAAAATTGCCATTGACTTCAAAACTAGCGGCCTGAGTGTGCACCTAGGATCTTGGATGGGGGTGTGCGCAGGCGGCTAGTGCTGCTTTCCCATCAATGGAGGAAATCTTCCCTCAACCTTCGGCTGTCTTCATGGGGCCGGGGGAGGCAGCTTCATCAGGGGCATAGATTTTTCATGCCTCTGAGCAACATAGCTGGGTCAAACTAACTTTTTAGCATAGACTAGGCCTGCATCTACCTAGGAATTACACCTCCCAGCTGCAATGTAGACACAAGAGAATAAGCCTCCAAACGTGCAAAGGGAATGCATGGGACCAGTGCTGCTGGGGAAGGAAGAAATTTCCGAGAGACTTTTGCACATTGACAACAGCTACAAATATTCACTGAAGACAATTAGACAATTTCCCTGACAGGCCAGTGTGTTAATTATGCCAATGGTGGCCAACTTAAATTCTGGCAAAATCCAGGGTTTGTGCTAAAAATGCTAACAGTTACCGTGGCAACTGCAACAGCTGTTAGCTCCTCATGTCACAGAGAGCGAGCACACCCCCAGACAGACTCAGTGGGGCAAAGCAATCCGTGGTGTAATGCCACTGAAGCCACCAGAGTTACACTAGGAGTGAGTTTGGCCCTTTCTCGCCCATATGCGCTGCCAACCGCTGTCTGTGATCATTCTTAAGTAAGCTGGGGGAGGCGGTGTGAGGAATTCAGCAGGAGACTGCTGACTGGCAAGGCAGTTATGAAACAAAGTGACTTTGTTGTGCTCTAACTTTTATTATTGTAGCTAATTGAAGTTTCAGAAAAAGAGGAATACAGTTCTTATCCCATAATGCCGTTTAGCCTGATTGAAAATAAATAAAAGAGAGGGACTATATCTATCCTCTAAAGAAGGAGAAAGCGAGAGTCGGGCCTCCTGGGTTCTATCCTGTCACTTAACTCACTGTGTGACCTTGGGCAAGTTACTTAACCGCTCCCTGCCTCAGTTTCCCCGTCCGTGAAATTGGGACAAGGCGACTTCCCTATTGCACAGGGACTTGGGGAATCTTCATGAATCAACATGACTGTTTTTTCTCTCACACCAGGTTGACATGGCTGTAACTCTGCTACCTTCAATGCAGGGGCAGCTCCAGGCCCCAGCACGCCAAGCGCGTGCTTGGGGCGGCATGCTGCAGGGGGCGCTCTGCCGGTTGCCGGAAGGGTGGCAGGCAGGGTGCTTTCGGCGGCGTGGCATGCCTGTGGGAGGTCCACTGGAGCCGCGGGACTGGCGAGTGGCAGAGCACCCCCCGTGGCATGCTGCCGTGCTTGGGGCAGCGAAATGTCTAGAGCCGCCCCTGCTTCAATGAAGTTACTTCTGACTTATATCCATGTGAGAGAAGAATCTGAAAATGTTTTTGAAGCACTCTGAGATCCTGTGAAGGAAGCTGCTTATGGGGCAGAATAAAGCATGAGGTGGGGCAGGGTAGATAGCTGATATTTAGGTCATGCCACAGTGTAGATGACGCTACCATCAGCTGAGCCATGTCTACACTTGGGGTTAGGTTGTCTTAATTTTTCACATCCCCGAGTACCTAACTTTGAAATATAGACCAGGCCTTAGGGGTCATAAGGGTGTATTTTCTGAGTCATACTTTGATTTTTAGATGTATTTTCAACAGGAAACAAACCATCCAGAGTAAGAACAGGAGTCCTTGTGGCACCCTAGAGACTAACAAATTTATTTGAGCATAAGCTTTCGTGGGTTACAGCCCACTTTATTGGATGCATACAGTGGAAAATACAGTAGGAAGATGTGTATATACACAGAGAGCATGAAACAATGGGTGTTACCATACACACTCTAATGACAGTGATCAGTTGAGGTGAGCTATTACCAGCAGGAGATCTGCTGCATCTGATGAAGTGGGCTGTAGCCCACAAAAGCTTATGCTCAGATAAATTTGTTAGTCTCTAAGGTGCCACAAGGACTCCTGTTCTTTTTGCAGATACAGACTAACACGGCTGCTACTCTAAAACCATTCAGAGTAAGCTAATTGCAGAATGGTTAAATACTGAGCAAGGTGCAACTTCTGAAAGGGTCTGGATGATGAGTGAATTTCTCACCTGGAGGGTGCGAATCCCCAGACCATCCCCTGATACAACTGGGTGTGCAAAAAAATTACCATCCACCCTGAGCCAAGCAGGTGGCCTCAGCTGAGTGCCAGACTATACTGCCCCACCCTCAAAGCACTCCACTCCCCTGTGCACTTTGGGATCCTGATTTGATCCAGCCGACCTCATTGGCCTTTCTCCAACCCTCTCTCAGCAACTCCTTTCATCTAGCAACAACCTCCTCTCTGTGCCTTCATGCCATTTCACCATTGTTGTGAGAGCCTTCCCCTCTGCAGCTCCTGCCACCTGTCTCTCTTCCAGCAGTGAATGCGCTTTAAGGGGAGCCTGCCTTTTTAAGGTTTCTGCAGTTAGTCTGTCTGTGAAGGGAACGGAGCCAGGACCCCACCCTGCCAGGAAGCAGGATGAGCTTGCATCCTTCAGGGCCCAGTGCAAGATGCATTTGTTTGCACAATCTTCTCATGCATGCTAGTAAGGAATAGATAGGTCAGCACTGGCTCTTCTGGAGAAAAAGCCAGAGCATTTAAGGGAGCTGGGTAAAACCATGGCGATATGGAGATCATTAGATGCTATGTTTCATTTTCTCGGTTGCTTAGACACCCTAGTGATGAGCCCGCTGAAAGCGCCTAACTAGACAGATATGGGCCACTCATTCCTCCACCTGCAATGAGCTGACCATTCTGCCAAAGCGGGAGGAGGTCTGCAGCATGCGTTTCAAGGAGACGTTTTAAAAGCCTCCCTCGCTGCCGGGCGCAGGCCAAAATCTTCCCCCTCGAAGATCTTTGCACAGGTGATGCCTGCGAGAATTGAAGTGCACGACAGAGCTATATACACAGGCCCCCCAAGAGCCAGGTTTCAGTGGAGGCTCTAAAAATAATTCTCTTTAGCACATGATTTATGCAGTGCTGCAGAGCAGCCCTGCTCTCCCCTCCTGGCATGCCAGCAAACACATGAGCCAGCTAAAGCAGCACCTCTGGGAGCTCTTGGCTTGCAGTGGAACCTCCCTTCCTGTAGGTGTAGCTGCTGCCCCTCCTCTTGCAGGCGTTACATGCGCAGCACAGGCTCCCTGCAGAGGTTTTTTTTTCCCTTCCCTGCCCCCTCCTGCAATATTTAATGCAGGCCTCTGAGGCCTCCCCACCTACCCGCCACCCCTGGGTATTTTGGTTATAAGCACAGAAATGATTGAGCTAATGCAGCAACAAAGAGTCAAAAAAACAAAATACAGAGGCCAAAAAAATCCAGAAAGGATTTTTTAATATCAGAAAGGAACACAAATTGCTGAATTATTCCAGCTTCTGTTGAATTGTAAGCATCTGGCAGCAGCTGCATTTGAAAGCTCTGACAGCAGCCCTGGGGGGGCAATAGTTTCAAGGAGAATAAGGGTTCTAAGATTCAGCCTGCAAATTAAAAGCAACCCCCAGCAATCGGCAGTGCTATATTCTCACGCACTCTTTAGACGTATATTCAGGGCAATGAAAGCTTTTCCTTTGATTTACAGCAAAGTAATGGACCAAGCTGGGGCCCAATCTGGAAAACCTTCACTCACACAGTCGTTTCCTTAGACTTCAATGGCACAACACGCAGGATTACTTGCTTGCCTAGGGAATTGCAAGATCAGGTCTCGGTTTCCAGCTGACCAAACGTTAACCCGGTGAGCTAAAGGTTAGTGCTTCAAGAAATGGTGGCGCTTTTTAAAAAACACCCTTATTTGCATCTTGCTTCTAAGAACAAGACTAGAGAGCCTGCAATGAGCAAAGCCCAGGTGCAAGCCTGTGCTTCTGCAGAGACCCTGTGACTTAATCAGGGCTCCGCATGGAGTCCGCCCATGCAGAGCTCATTGCAGGACCAGGGCCAAAGTAAGAAATAATGTATACAGGCTATAGTCTAGGGTGTTTTTGCACCCCCGAGTGAGAAAGTTGCAGCGCTGTTAATTGCCAGTGTAGACAAGCCCCAGTCATAACTTGTTTTCACCAAAGTATACTGGGAATTCCCTTAGAACCCAACTCTCCTTCCAGTTTTAATACATGGCAAAATTTCCCTTTGACTTTAATGACAGCTATATCTGACCCTTGGTTATAATTTATTATACAAGAATCTGAACAAAAATTAACTGATGTATAAGAAGCCAAACTACTACAGTCCTAGTTAATCATCATGGTGAAGTGAGTCATATAGAGATAACATCATCGGTAATTAATTTTTGTGCTTAAAGAATTATATTCATTTGCTTAATTCTATTTAATCACGGTGTGTCAAACAGAATCAACATCCAGGACTAGCTTGTATTCTTGATAAATGTTTTAAGCAGAATGCACTTTCATTCACTGTGTAGTGGTTTTACTAACATGTTTTACATGTACTCTATGAAATGTGGCCTCAGTCCTGAAAAGGGATTTGAGTGGACAGATCCTCATGCCTTGCTGGAATCCCACTGATTTCAACAGAACACCAGGCAGGGCCCTTTGAGAGATCATATATCTGTGACTCATAACTAAAGAGTCAGCTGTGGGGGTTTTGTGTTCCAGCCCTGCACCTTAGCCCTAGGTTGTGAGTGTGACTCAGATCAGAACTCCCCATACCACCCTGCACTAAAAATGAAGTTGATTTTGCCCATAGAGGAGGGCACTTTAGGGACAAGTATTAAGGGATTCCCAGTTCCCCAAAGAGCTTGCAAATATGAAATGTGTTACCTATGTATATGCTTCAAACCCGCAATATCTAATACCATCCTTCATATGTCTTACCCACGTTTTATTCTTCCTTTACTTTACTTTTAAAAGTGGAGAGCTGGTTATTCCCTGTTGTATTGCTTTGAATCATAAATGGAATTCTATAACTTGTGTTAAAGGTTAAACAGCCCAAGTCTCCGCCTCTCTAGCATTTATAGCAGCCCCAGGGCTCTGCCCTGTAGGAGATTTGAGTGGACTGGCGCCTGGGGCTCCCCCTATGCACAACCACGTGGTTGCAGCACGTCCCCTGTTAGTTAAAGGCCCTTCGGACCATAGAGATCCCTTTAGGGCAAGGGGGAAATAGAGCGGCTCTGGCGCATGCGCTTTGAGCAGCCCGCTGTCCCCGCCTCGACGCCGGCTCCGGCCTATAAGAGGGCTGGTCGTTGACGTCAGCTTTCTCTTCCGCCCGCTCTGTCCCCACCAGCGAGACAGGGCCGCAGCCGCCGCCATTACCGGTCCCCTCCTTTCCTCCGCTCCCGGAGAATCCGCCGCCATCCGCAGCCATGGTGAGCCATCCGCGCCCCGGGGGCGGCTGGGGGGACGCGAGGGGCCCGGAACTAGGCGGGCCGCTGGTTATGGCCGCCCCCTGGCCGGTATAGATCGACGGGGCGGCCTGGGAAGCGGGGGTGGGGTGGGTAGACCCCCCAAATACTCCCCCCCATGCCTGGGAACTGCGGGGCCCCGGAGCCGGGTAGGGGGAGGGTGTCCGCCCCTTTCCTGGGTGTGGCTTGTGCTACCCAGGGCAGTGCTCCCTAATGGGAAGTGGGGAATGGAGGGTTAACGGGGGTGGGGGGGTCTGGGGTGCCCCTTCTCTAGGGTAGATCTGGCCCCTGTTGGAGTGGGCTGTGGGCCCCCGTTAGAGGAAGCCCCGCCCCGGGGGAGTTGGATGCACCTCTCGCAGTGGGGTAGCTGCTCAGCGGGGTCTGCTAGCCCCCCCTTTTTTGTGTGTGTGGGGGGGTGATCTGTGCACTGGCAGTGAACACAGACCTTCCCCCTCTTCTGCCAGGTGTGGCTGCGCCATTGGGGCGGGGGTCAGAGGCTCTGGGGCCTGCTAGCTCTACCCAGCCTCCTTGCCGAGCACTGGTGGTAGGCGTGAGCGTGTCCTTGTACGCCCAGTGGCTGTGCAGGTAGCTCAGTGATGCTGATCGGCCCCCTCCCCGAAGAGACAGGCGGGCAGGCTCCCCAGCCCCACTCTCCTGTCAAGGGGTTTGTTTGACCGAGCCCTGAAGCTGTGGTGCGGCTGGGAGTGATGTGGCGGGGTGGGGGAAGGCAAGTGCCAGGATGATGTTTCTGGTCTCTCCTCTCTGGTCAAAGGGAGGTACTGCAGCCCGGGGGGAGGGGGAATATTTCCTGCAGTGAGGTAGTAGCCCTCTTATGTAACTCTGCAGTCTGGAGTAAAATCCTAGCTCGGATGCTTGGGTTGTGAAAGAGTGAGCTGCTGCGGAAGGTGTGCTGAGTGGGCTTATGTTGTGACATAGCGGGATAGCTGTGTGTGGTATGGGTAGGAGTACAGGTGTGAAATGTGAGTCATGGTGATCTTAAGATGGGGTTACAGGGGAATTTATTGACTGTAAGAGCCTATTAGGCTGTGGAATAGTTGCCCCAAGGCCATTGTAAAAGCCACTGGTTGGGGCATTCAGCTAGATGGGAATGCACTGGGAAACGCTGCTTTCTCTGAGTTGCCCTGTAATGTCTGCTGAGCAATAAACAGAGTGACTGAGCTTGGCATTGCTATGTTTAGATTCCCGGAAGAACCTGCCCCTGATCATATAACCTTCTCTTCAAGGTGAACTTCACAGTAGACCAGATTCGGTCCATTATGGACAAAAAGGCCAATATCCGAAACATGTCTGTGATTGCTCATGTGGACCATGGCAAATCCACCTTGACTGACTCCCTGGTATGCAAAGCTGGTATCATTGCTTCTGCCCGCGCTGGTGAGACCCGGTTCACCGACACGAGAAAAGATGAGCAGGAAAGGTGCATCACTATCAAGTCAACGTAAGTTCCTTTGCTTCAAGCATCCTGGTGTTCAGTTGCTTCTCTTCCTTGTGTCATGGTCTGATCACAGGACTGGGACCCAGGAACTCCTCCTGGGTTCTAGTTTCAGTTTCTGATACTAAACTAGGGGAAGAAGAAACTACTTAATAAAGTGCTTTGGTTGCCACCAGAGGCTTACTTCCCTGCAACCTAGGGCATTGTAAGTGTTGTCTAAATGTAGTAGGACAGGGTTTCTCAAATGGGGTTGGGATCATGAGGTTATTACATGAGGGGGTCATGAGCTGTAAGCCTCCACCCCAAGCCCTGCTTTGCCTCCAGCATTTATAATAGCTATATAAGTGTTGTTTAATTTATTGGGGGGTCACACTCAGGCTTGCTATAAGAAAGGGGTCACCAGTACAAAAGTTGGAGAATCACTGTGGTAGGAGTACTAAATACTGGCTTGTATGTGGTGTATCAATTACTATATCTTGGTAGTCAAAACAGTAAACAATCTTTCATGCAATCATAAGTTAAAACGTTCCCTTTTAGTATCTATTTATGTTAACTGATGTGGAATCCCTGGAGCTGGTTTGTTTAATGCATTTCTTTAGCCAGCAACTTACTGGTCTCTAAAAACTTATCAGGAGTATGCCTAAGCTACATGAGCTAAATGTACTATAAATGCATTGCTGAAAACAGAATGCATTATCACGTAGCACTACTTTTGTGTATCTTTATTTTTCAGAGCTATCTCTCTCTTCTACGAGCTGTCTGAAAATGACATGGCTTTCATCAAGCAAAGCAAGGATGGTTCTGGTTTCCTGATCAACTTGATTGACTCCCCTGGACACGTAGATTTCTCTTCTGAAGTCACAGCTGCTCTCCGTGTCACTGATGGTGCCCTGGTTGTTGTAGACTGTGTCTCTGGTGAGAACCTGTAGCACATTTAAATGCATGTTGGATAGGACTAGCATGCTAGTCCTGCAGCAGTAATCAAGATTCTGCCTCCTCCAGGTGTGTGTGTACAGACCGAAACTGTGCTGCGACAGGCCATTGCTGAGAGGATCAAGCCTGTCCTGATGATGAACAAGATGGACAGGGCACTGCTGGAGCTGCAGTTGGAGCCAGAAGAGCTGTACCAGACCTTCCAGCGTATTGTGGAGAATGTCAACGTCATCATTTCTACCTATGGGGAAGGAGAGAGTGGCCCCATGGGAAACATCATGGTAAGGAGAGGAATCAAGGGAATGTATTCCAAATGAACAACTGTCCAGAGCTTGCCCTCAGGTGTTTTGAAAGACATCCTTCCCCTTTGAAGCAAGGAGCAGTTGTCTGATATTCCTCTGGAGGTTACTTCCATTGTAAACTGACATTGGGGACCCAGAAGAATGTTTACTATAACACAGTATGGGTAGCTGTCAATTGTATTTCAAGACTTATAGTCATGTTTCAGTTTGGATGCACTGAATTACAGGCTTAATCATATTGCGATCTGACCTACTTAGTGTCAAACCACAGTTGGTGGAGGTGAGGGGAAGAATGTCAATACAAACTTCATCTCAACACTAATCTTCTGACCTATTTCAGATTGATCCTGTGCTAGGTACAGTTGGCTTTGGTTCTGGCCTGCATGGCTGGGCTTTCACCCTGAAACAATTTGCTGAGATGTATGTTGCAAAGTTTGCTGCAAAGGGTGATGGGCAACTGAGTGCTGCTGAGCGTGCCAAGAAGGTAGAGGACATGATGAAGAAGCTGTGGGGAGACAGGTAAGTGACCTGAGCTCATGCCTTTTATCGTGCTGCTGATTTCCGATCTTGGGCTTGCCCTATCTAATATTACTTGAGCTACATCTTGAAACAGCTAGCTGAAGCAGTGACCCCATAACTAGAGATGGCAGAGCACAGAGGTGGTCTGTAAACTCAGACCAGGCAGTGGTGGGAATACCTGTAGAACAGCTCCAGAACAGGGGAATACTTGAGCTCTCCGGCGCTGGGAGTAAGGAAGCAGCAGTATGGTAGCACCCAAAGGAAGGAATCCTAATTATGGTGGATGGCTTATTGTGCTGACTACTTGCAAATCCTTCATGGGAGGGACTTTAAATCTAGACTTAATCAGACAAATAATAGGGGATGGGATCTGGAATACACCATACAGGCAGATCTGTTTTGCTTTTGAAGCGTGACTGAAAGTGCATCAAATCTCAGGAAATAGAGGTAAACTCATCTCAAAACAGGTCTTTGACTAGATAACCCTTCCCTCCATCTTGAAAGGTGAGCAGAATAAGCAGTGCTAATTAAACAAGATGGTGAAACCACAATCCCCTCTGACTGGATTTTTCTAGATATTTTGATCCTGCTTCTGGCAAGTTCAGCAAATCTGCTACCAACCCTGATGGAAAGAAACTGCCCAGGACTTTCTGCCAGCTGATCCTAGACCCCATCTTCAAGGTAACTACCATGGTACTAAGTCTCCTGTTAAGTGGTCGTGGTCTGTGCCTCCTTTGTGTATGCATGATGATGGAAAAATTTCTTCACTTTGACCTGACTTGACTGTTTGAAGAAATTTTAAATATCTGACACACAGCTGAGCTGCGCACTAAGGGCTGGGAGAGTTACTGCTCTCTAGACAAGAAGCTGTTTATAAACCATGTATCTGATCAGCTGACCTACTAATTGGCAGATACAAGGGTTGCTGTTAATAAGGCAGTTAAACTGCCATTTACTGGCTCTCCCTGGAGAAGGAGTATGAGCTGCTTTCTCTGAACTGGGTTGCTTGATGCTTTCTCCCCTAACTTTGAATTCTTGTGCTAGGTTTTTGATGCAATCATGAACTTCAGGAAAGAGGAGACTGCTAAACTGATTGAGAAGCTAGACATCAAACTTGACAGTGAGGATAAAGACAAGGAGGGCAAACCCCTGCTGAAGGTAAGAACTGACGGGCATTGCCTTGGGAAGAGACATGCAGTGGGATGCTAAGCTAGTCTTTCAACACTGGGCTGTTGGTAGATAACCTAAGTCTGCATACCTTAGCTGAGAAACTTAAAGGCGGGGGAGGCAATAGTATGAGCAAAGAAGGATTTGCCTGAGCCTCATGCCTCCAATCTGCTTTTTCAGGCTGTGATGAGGCGCTGGCTGCCTGCCGGAGAAGCTCTGCTGCAGATGATCACCATCCACCTGCCTTCCCCTGTCACAGCTCAGAAATACCGCTGTGAGCTGCTGTACGAGGGCCCCCCTGATGACGAAGCTGCCATGGGTATGAAGCACTTGTAATGTGCAGGAGCATAACTGCATTAAGGCTCTAAAATGCCCAGAGCTGTTTGTTTGCTTTTCAACAAGTATACAGCTGGGCTGCAGTTGTAATTCCTGCACCTGCAGCCTTTCTAGTGTGGATCAGACAAGCTGCTTAGTGAGCAGCTTTCCTGTGGATAGCTGGGCTAGCCAAGTACCTGGATAGTAGCCAGAGTGTATACTAAAGGCTCAGTCTATGTTAATTACAATGATCTCTTGGCACATAGCTTTTTCCTTGCCAGTTGGGCTAGCCAGCTACCTGGATGGTAGCCAGCAGGCTGGTGTCACAACTGCTGCATTCCATCTGAGTGATTACCTTGCTCCAAAGCAGAGAACACTAGTAGTGGAAGAAAGCACCACAGGTCAGTACTGATCACTTCTTCTCTTCCAGGTATTAAGAACTGTGACCCCAAAGGGCCCCTGATGATGTACATCTCTAAAATGGTGCCAACCTCAGACAAAGGTCGTTTCTATGCTTTTGGACGTGTCTTCTCTGGTCTCGTCTCTACTGGCTTGAAAGTCAGAATTATGGGACCAAATTACACTCCTGGCAAGAAGGAAGATCTGTATCTGAAACCAATCCAAAGGTCAGTAAAGGCAGGGATTGATCCCATGTTGAGATTAGATTTAATGCCTCATTTTTTTCCCCTCTGATGTAGGTTCCATATTTACATCTACATTCCTAGCCCTTGGAGTGACAGTTTAGTAGTGTCTTGATATTTGTGTCTTCAGTGGCCCTTTTCTGCCCCTCCCTAGTCTGCTCAGTCAAGCAAGAGACAAGGCATCTAGCTTTCCTGTGCAAACCTGTCACTTGTAGGCTGGTATCCTTTCTAAGGAGCCATCCAGATTGACTCAAGTTTTTCTTCACCCAGGACCATTCTTATGATGGGCCGTTACGTTGAACCCATTGAGGACGTGCCTTGTGGTAACATCGTTGGGCTGGTCGGTGTTGACCAGTACCTGGTCAAGACCGGAACCATCACCACCTTTGAGCATGCTCATAACATGAGAGTGATGAAGTTCAGTGTCAGCCCTGTGGTGCGTGTGGCTGTTGAAGCAAAGAACCCAGCTGACTTGCCCAAGCTAGTAGAAGGACTGAAGCGTTTGGCCAAGTCTGACCCTATGGTGCAGGTAAGGGTCCTCTGAGGGAACTCTTCAATAGCAGTTGCTAGGAGATCTGTCGAGTATTGTCCACAAACTATATGTGTAATTACACAGCCCAGTACCATAGAGGAACCATGTTCTCTCCTCTCCCCAAGCCGCAACATTTGAGGGAATACTGGCAGAGAGCTTCCAAAACTCATCCATGTGAAGCCCTTCACTTGAATGAAACCTGCAGCATGCCATGGAAGCATGGGACAGGGATAAGACTTATTTTTTGGGGTCAGGGTCCAGACTCTAGAGCAGGGGTGAGCAAACTTTTTTTTATTTGGCCTGAGGCCCACATCTGGAAATAGAAATTATATGACAGGCCATGAATGCTCATAAAACTGGGGTTGGAGTGCAGGAGGGGGTGAGGGCTGGGGATGAGGCATTTGGGGTGCAGAAGGGTGCTCTGGCTGGGACCAAGGGGTTTGGAGGTTAGGAGGGGGATCAGGGCTGCAGCAGGGGGTTGGGGCACAGGGGGAGGCTTAGGGGTGCAGGCTCCAGGCAGTGCTTGCCTGAAGTGGCTCTCTGAAGCGGCAGTATGTTCCTTCTCCAGCTCCTGCACAGCCAGGCAGCTCTACATGCTCCCCTCTCCAAAAGCACTGCCCCTACAGCTCCCATTGGCTGGGAGCTGCAGGGGCAGCATGCAGAGCAGAGCTGCCTGGCTTCCCCATACATACAAACTGGAGGGGGGTCATGCTGCTGCTTCCAGGAGCTGTGTGGATCAGCCCCCAACCCTGCTCTCTGGCTGGAGTGCCAGAGCAGGGAAAGCCCCAGACCCTGCTCCCCAGTGGGAGCTCAAGGGCTGGATCTAGCCTGTGGGCTGTAGTTTGCCCACCCCTGCTCTAGAGGAAAAACAATAACATATTTGCAGTACATTCAAAAGTGTCAATCAGTTGGATTTGGCCCATGGTCTGCATATTGACTACCCCTAGGTTGGGATCAACTAGATCTCTGGCTGGAGTGAAATTATCTCCCTGAATGCTCTACCACATGAAGGTCAGTCTGGGGACCAGTGGCAAGATCCTGGATCATCTTTGGTCTTGGTTGCTACTATGGAGCTTAGTCAAGATCCTCAACACTATTTAGTTAACGCATCACTATCCACTGTACATACATTGATGGGACATTGCGCATTGAAGGGCTGATGAAAGACTGCTGGAACAAAGCATGTGGCATGCATAACTTTTTTGCTGCCTGATGCTACATACAGCTTCCATCTAAGTTCTTAACAGAACGTGGAAAACACGTTAAGGGTCTCCTGTAACTTAACCATGGCAATGGATGTCATGGCAATTCCTCTTCCGGTCAGAAGAGGAAGGGACTGGGAAGCACAGCATCTGTGCTTCTCCTCTTCAGAGGCAGAAAACTGTTGCCCTGGCAAATGTCTTCAGTGAGAAAACTTACTAACCTTGCTGGGCCACTACCAATCTGTTTTGTGTTTTCTCACCCTGCCCCCTGTAAGTCAGTTGATGTATGTAAAGATCCAACATCTCAAGTGACTTTTTTAACCATATAGACCAGCGCGCGCACACAGGTACTTTAATGGAGTCCTAGTAAGGAGTCTCTCATCTCTCTGCCCCCACCCCATTGCATAACTGGTCTCTTTCAGTGCATCATTGAAGAGTCTGGAGAACACATCATTGCCGGTGCAGGAGAGCTGCATTTGGAGATCTGCCTGAAGGATCTGGAAGAGGACCATGCATGCATTCCAATTAAGGTAAATGTGCCACATCTTCCCTCTTGGTCTAAGCCTAGAAGAACTCAAGTGAAGGCTGAGTGGATGAAATGGCTGCAGATCTAGTCAGTCTCTGAACTCCTGGATTACTGGGAACAAATGCAACCGTTGAAGCTGTTTTTCATGATGGGAATTGCAGTAGCTCTGTAAGTACCAAATCCATGAGGCTGCAGCAGGGTGTGGAATACCCTGTCTCCACAACAGAGATGCTGTGGCTAGTGGACTGACCATAGGGCTGAGTCAGGTGTTTCTAACCCAGCTGAGCTACTGACTTCTCCTAATTCTGCTTTCCTTAGGTATATACTAATCTATAAAATGGAGACAGATGCCTAAAATGAGTGAGTCTCCTACAAAAAGGGTGGCTGATGTCTAGTGCAGGAACACATCAGAGTAGTAACAGTTGTCTTGTGTTTCTGGCATATTAATAATGCTGATTGGATGTCCTGCTAAATTTTCTGTGCTGGATACAATCTTGCACTTTCAAAGGCCTTTTGTATGGCTTGTGGATGTAGAGTAGACTTAACTGAGCTGTGAAGCAACTGACTATTGCTTTTCTCTTTCCAAATTCTCTGGAACTAACTGGTGACTGTTTGTCTGCAGAAATCTGACCCTGTCGTCTCTTACCGTGAGACAGTCAGTGAGGAATCCAATGTGCTGTGCCTTTCCAAATCCCCCAACAAGCACAACAGGCTGTACATGAAGGCCCGACCCTTCCCAGATGGATTGGCTGAGGATATCGACAAAGGCGACGTCTCTTCCCGTCAGGAGCTGAAGCAGCGTGCACGCTACCTAGCTGAGAAGTACGAGTGGGATGTCACTGAAGCCCGTAAAATCTGGTGCTTTGGTCCAGATGGCACTGGCCCCAACATCCTGACTGATATCACCAAGGGAGTGCAGTACCTGAATGAAATCAAGGACAGTGTTGTGGCTGGCTTCCAGTGGGCTACTAAGGAGGTAGGTGCAGTAAACTGCTGTTGATCAAAAACAGGAATTCATTGCTTTCTTGCCTCTTCTCCCCTCCACATAGTACATGTACCGCCATACTAGTGAGCCAACATACTGCAGTCCACCCATGGGCAACTAAAATTGACTGGCATATCTTGATGCAGCTGCTAAAATTGCGTTTAATTTCATCCCATAAAATAGGGGAGTCTCTCTCTCTCTCTCTCTCTCTCTCTCTCCATTTATCAAGGATTCTGATATGCCAGGCCCACAGTAACTCTTGGCAGTACTTTCCCTTGGCATCTGGATATGGATGGATGTCTGGCCTGTATGAGACAGACTCTGAGCCAGGAGTGGCATCTGTTTCTAGCTCATTGCTGTTAATAGATTTGTCACCTGGCATGCCCCTGCTAGAGAACTGTTTGTTTGCAAAGTTCTACAGGACATGGCTGGAACTGTCCTGCATTTGGGATCTGTTCCCAACAAAGTGGTACCTAGTGAGGGGCCTGGAGAATCTCTCAGCTGGTCGCTGATATCTGGGCTTTGCTCTCTTTCAGGGAGCTCTGTGTGAGGAGAACATGCGCGGAGTCCGCTTTGATGTGCACGACGTGACCCTGCACGCTGATGCCATTCACCGTGGTGGTGGGCAGATCATCCCTACTGCCAGGAGGTGCCTGTATGCCTGTGTGCTCACTGCTCAGCCAAGACTTATGGAGCCCATCTATCTTGTAGAGATCCAGGTACTTACACTTTGTTTAGCTTCAGATCTAACATTTGCACCTCTTTGAGTTGCAAACAATCCTACAATTAAAAGACTTTCATTTTAAGCTTAAGATGAAAGCAATGCCTGTAATACAAACTTTCTGTGTACCAGTGTCCAGAACAAGTAGTTGGTGGGATCTATGGTGTCCTGAACAGGAAGCGTGGCCATGTCTTCGAGGAGTCCCAGGTGGCAGGCACTCCCATGTTTGTTGTTAAGGCCTACCTGCCTGTCAACGAGTCTTTTGGTAAGTGAGCTTAACATTGTTCTTGGTCATCTGATTCCTTCTACAAGCCTAGGAACTGCTGCTGGAGCTCCACATAGCATGTACTGACCTCTAGAATGGTAGAGATGGGTCCTCAAAGCTGATGGTGCATGGGCTTAGTAGTTACGTTCTTCCCTTAACCTCCCTTCTTTTGAGCCTGAATTCTCTCTTCTTCCCCCAGCCCCCCAAGTGACTGGAACACAACAGTAGTTTCTTGGGGCTTAAATACCATGTGCTCTAATTTCTCTTGGAAAGTACTTGGTTTGCTCTTGGTGACTGTTCCTATCTCAGAACCTCATAATCAAACATGTGCCTCTCTCTAAGCTCTTTATCCCAATGGACTTTTTTCCTCCATAGGTTTTACAGCTGACTTGAGATCCAACACAGGTGGCCAGGCCTTCCCCCAGTGTGTGTTCGACCACTGGCAGATCCTGCCTGGGGACCCCTTTGACAACACTAGCCGTCCTTGCCAGGTGGTTGCTGAGACCCGCAAACGCAAAGGGCTGAAGGAAGGTATCCCGGCACTAGACAACTTCCTAGACAAATTGTAAAAGCTACCCCAACACCAGTTTAAAATCACTGTCGTTGGACTCTGAATAAACTAACTAGCATAACATCAAATGCAGCAGGCAACTGTAGACTGCAGTGACCATCTCTTTGCATTATACTTAATCAGTTTCATAGCAATTTGAGACTTTCAGAAAAAAACACATTGATATTCAGCCTTATAGGTTTCTGTGTTGCACATGACTCATTAGGGCCCCACTTGGTGCCATTGTAACTTAAAAACATTTCCACTTGATGCAACTCAAGTTGCCCAGTTCCGTATTTATTTGACACAGGAAAGATGCTTTCCTCTCTGCAGGGATTGGGCAAAAGGGGTGGGGTGGGGTAAGAGGGCACCTGCCTCTTCAAAGGGGGAAATTCATAATGCCCAGCGACTTGCAAACCAAGCAAAATATTGCAGGAAGAGGGTTTGCTTGAGTTAATGGCCTCTAGTATGCTTTTTTTTTTTTCTTTTTCCCCCCCCAGGGGAGGGGGATGTGTAAGGGGACTTCTAGTTGGGCAGAAACTCAAAGGCAGGAAGATCTTGTGCAGTGTGATTGTATCATGAACATCAACCAATGTATTAGTGCCACTGGAATAATAAATTTGATATGGTGATGAGTATTCAGCTGGATTCTTGTTCAGTTTCACTTCATTCCAGACAGTCCAGCAGAGAGGAAACCTTCAGCCCCCCTTCATTAGGGATCCAAAGCTGCTGGGGTGTCTTAAAGCAAAGAGTGTCATCCCTGCCTGATTCCAAGGGGAGAGGCGCCAGGCTCAGCCAAGGGCTCATATGGAATGTCACTTCAGCTTGTTCTAGGTCCTACTTTCCCCAGTCAGGACAAACCTAGGACTGTAATTCATGGTTAGCAGGAAATCTGTATAGCAAAAGTTGCATAGATCCAGCAAGACAGCACTGTGTAGTCCAACCTGAACAGTTTTTCCTCCCATACCTGCAAGAGGTGCAGTCTCTTCAGGCTGTATACAAGTCATGGATTGTTTGCTAGCATTTTATTGCTATTTAATCCTGTCCTGCAGGGTTTAGGACTCCTCTGTCCAAAAAGTCACACTGGTTTAAAATGGAAACTGCTGCAACTTTTCTTGTAGAAAACTCCTTGAGTATGCTGAATGGAGGGGGGGGGGGTGTGTGAAACTGATGTAGTGAGTGCACAGAACTGTCCCTCTTGTGTATGGAGTGTAACTGTAGCCACATCGGTCCCAGGATATTAAAGACAAAGTGAAATAAGGTAATATCTTTTATTAGATAACCTTCTGATAATAAGCTTTTAAGCCACCCCAAGCTCTTCTGGGAAATGTACTCCTACTGTTGAAGCAAAATGCAGGGTGGAACAGATAGATTAGCCTAAGTAGTTAGCACGCATAAGGGACCATTCAAGATGAAGTGGCCTTTAAACATTTTGGAAAAATCTCTTCTGAACCTACCACTTCTGGCCTTCAGACATAACTTTTCTCCCTCCCAAAAAAACATAACCTCGTCAGAAGCAAAGCTACCCCTGACCAGGCCTTGCCAGAAGTACAGATGCAAAATCTGCAGCCATCTCCCCTGCTACAATGATCAACAGACCTTTCAAGGTCAATAGATCCTACACATGCCCATCACAAGAGGTGGTATACATCATTCAGTGTGCTAAATGCCCCAATAACACTAGGTGGGTGAAAACAGACGATCCCTATGCTCTTGAATAAACTCCCATAGGAAAATAAGACAAACCCCTCTCACCTATGCTTAACCATATGATTCAGTGACATTTTGGGACCTCTGTCATCTTTCCAGCCAAGGCTGGATCAGCAGTCAGCCATAGAGGCCAAGCCTGGCGATGCCAAAGAGCTGACCAGTAGCTAGCCCTGAGTCCACTGGAGCAGCAGCTGCTGCACTAACCCCAGCAGTCAGCCCCTGGTGCAGGAGCAGTGGTGGGGATAGAGCAGCTGCAGGCAGTGCTGTGTCCATCCTCATGGGTGTTTTTAGTAAAAGTCAGGGACAGGTTATGGGCTTCCAGGAATTTTTTATGGCCCATAACCTGTTCCTGACTTTTACTAAAAATAGCCATGACACAATCCTAGCCTTACTTAGGGGTAAACACTTCCACAAAGCAGCCTCTGACCTATCAGTCCTCATCCATGTAGAAGCCTGCACAATGCTTTCAAAAGGCGAGCCTGGGAGCTTAGATTCATTCCTCTGCTAGACACTAAAAATCATGCACTGAACAGACATTGGATTTATTTCTTATTAAAACAATCTGTAACTCCCTGCACCCCCCTTTTTGTCCTATGACTGCAGTGGTGATAATGGGCCACTCCCCCTTGAATAGGAGATCTTTTCCAGACCTGAAAAAGAGCTCTGAAAGCTTGTCTCTTACAAACAGCTGGTCCAGTATTACCTCACCTGCCTTGCCTATGTCCTCCCAATTGATGCAACTCCTACTGCTAACTGTAGGTGGGTGTAGTGAGCTCACTCACATAGGTACTTACCAGTTTCTTAACTAGTTTGGTCTGTAACATGATGGTCCTCCATGCTGACCTACCTCTAGCACAAATTAAGGATGCCTTAAGCTCCAGCTAACTGGCCCATCAGTGTGGGTTAGGGTGACCAGATGTCCCAATTTTATAGGGAATAGTCCTGATTTTGGAGTCTTTTTCTTATATAGGCTCCTATTACCCCCCACCCTGTCCCAATTTTTCACACATGCTGTCTGGTCATCCTAGTGTGGGTTAAGTTCAGCTGTTGCTGGTGGTCCAACTAGTTCCATGGTGTGGGTGCGGTAGCTTAAATTACAATTTATCTGCTACCCATTCAATCAGTGTTTTGCAGTGTGGCCCCCTGCTCAAGTCATGCCACTGGTGGAGTGAAGCCAAGTCCCACGTTCAGAAGCAAAGGAGTAGCTCTTACTCTTAAGTCTGATTGTTCATAACATGTCTACATTGCAATAAAACAGAGCTGGCTTGTGTCAGCTGACTTGGGCTGGGGGTTTGGGGTATAAAACTGCAGTGTAGATGTTTTGGCTCCCTGCTGTGCTCCTGAGAGCTGTTAATTTGTAGCCCAATTGTACAAGAGAGGAGGTGGGAAGTTTCCTTCAAGAACATGGCTCCTGTGCTGTCAAAATGTGGGATTTGGCTCAGAAATTTCAGGAGGAATCAGGTTTTTTTTAGCATTTGAGAAACATGTTCTGTTCAAACATTGCTGTCAGCCCAGCAGAGAAGTGTTTGAAGAAAGAGCAGCAACAGGCTCTGTCTGCTGCATTCTGCGCAAAGCACAGTGCAAGTGTGTGCAGTCTTTTCTGCTCATTTTGGGAGCTTAATATTAAACTTGGGGAGTGAAGAGTGCAGGGGCCCTCATGTTGAACCCAAAGACTCACAATAAATTGACACAGCTGCAGCAGTTAAGGACACTTGCCAGTACAATACCATTGGAAAGGACTTGGAAATCTATGGATGAAAAGCACCAAAAGGTGAAATAGTGTTAAAATTACATGTGCCTTTCAAGATGGTCCCTGCCCCAAACAGCTTCCAAGCCAGTGCAGCCACCTCTTCCGTGGAGAATAGGACATAAAAGGCTATACCAAAAATGTGGGACGGGGAGATGGAAGGACCCTGGGGCAAACTTTCCCATACAGTAAGTGCCATGGTTCACCCAAGCAGTGTGGACAGGGCCTCTGTTCTTAAATTGTATAGTTAAGAAGAATGGTTTAAAAATCCACACCCATGTGACTAATAACTTACATGTCGCTGGCTCTGCCACGCTGGAACATTGTGGGTGTGGAAAGCAGGGAGGTCCTGCTCTGATCTCCCAGCTCAGCAGCTGGGAGACACATACACAGCACTCCTTGAGCTGTGCCTAAAACGCCCAGTGGAGGCCGGGCGTCCAGCCCCACTGCAGCCTAGCCCATGGAGGAGCCTGTCTGTTCGCAAGGGTTAAAACAGACAGAAGCGCGTCTGGCTCCTGCCTGTTTTCTCTGGTGGAGGGGAGCCCCCCTCCCTGGAGAAGGGGTGTGGGGAGCCCACCTCCTCTCCCGGGGGGAGGGGCGGGGAGGGGGCACGGGGGAGCCGCGCCGCCCGAGGGGAGGGGCGGGGATAGGCCCGGGGGGGTCACGGGGGAGCCCCGCCGCACGGGGGGGAGGGGCGGGGATAGGCCCGGGGGGGGGTCACGGGGGAGCCCCGCCGCACGGGGGGGAGAGGCGGGGATAGGCCCGGGGGGGGTTACGGGGGAGGAGCGCCGCCCGAGGGGAGGGGCGGGGATCGGGCCGGGGGGGGGGTCACAGGGGAGCCTCGCCGCACGGGGGGGGGGAGAGGCGGGGATAGGCCCGGGGGGGGGGTCACGAGGGAGCCCCGCCGCCCGGGGGGGAGGGGCGGGGATAGGCGAGGGGGGGGTCACGGGGGAGCCCCGCCGCACGGGGGGGAGGGGCGGGGATAGGCCCGGGGGGGTCACGGGGGAGCCCCACCGCCCGGGGGGAGGGGCGGGGATAGGCCCGGGGGGGTCACGGGGGAGCCCCACCGCCCGGGGGGAGGGGCGGGGATAGGCCCGGGGGGGTCACGGGGGAGCCCCGCCGCCCGGTTCCGGGGAATCCCAGCGTGTCCCGGAGCTGCAGCCTCCCCGCAGCGCGAGGCTTTGCCCTGTGACGCGCGGCCGGCTCGGCCAATGGCGGGCGCGGGGCCGGGCTTGCTGCGGTGACGTAGCAGCCGCGGCTCAGCCAATGGCGGGCGCGGGGAGCGAGCCGGGAGTGTCGGAATGCGGCGGCCGCGGGCCCAGGTGGGGGGATCCGGATCGGGCCGGGGCTCGGCCGGCTGGGGAGTGGGGGCCTTGTGGGGTGAGGCGGGGCTTGGGCCGGGGGTTGTGGGGCGGGGGGTCTATGGTGGGGGGCCACAGGGGCAGGCTGGGGGGGCGGGCTGGGGGTTGTGTGGTGCCGGCCATAGGGAGTGGGGCAGGGGGCTATGGAGCAGGGTGGGGGTTGTGGGGGGTCTAGGGGCCTGTGTGGTGATGGGCCACAGGGAGTGAGGCCGGTGTGTGTGGGTTATGGGGCAGGGTGGGGGGTTGTGTGGTGCTGGCCATAGGGAGTGGGGGCTGTGTGTGGGTTGGGAGTGGGGCAGGGGGTTGTGGGGGGGCAGGGTGGAGGGCTGTGTGGTGATGGGCCGCAGGGAGTGAGGCCGGTGTGTGTGGGGGTTATGGGGCAGGGTGGGGGGTTGTGTGGTGCCGGCCATAGGGAGTGGGAGCTGCGTCTGAGTAGGGAGTGAGGCAGGGGGCTGTGTGGGGGCAGGGTGGAGGGCTGTGTGGTGCCGGCCATAGGGAGTGAGGCCGGTGTGTGTGTGGGTTATGGGGCAGGGTGGGGGGTTGTGTGGTGCCGGCCATAGGGAGTGAGGCCGGTGTGTGTGTGGGTTATGGGGCAGGGTGGGGGTTTGTGTGGTGCCGGCCATAGGGAGTGGGGGCTGTGTGTGGGTTGGGAGTGGGGCAGGGTGGAGGGCTGTGCGGGGTACTAGGGGACTGTGTTGGGCCGAGGGGTAGAGAGGGGGTGAGGGGTTAGGCGTGGAGGGTTGTGTGGAGCTCCAGGCAAGTGTAACTTGGGGACAGTCAGAGATGCTGGAAGTGGGGCTATTGCCGCACCCCATGGCTTGAAGCGGTTTCCATCACATCCAGGGTTTACAGTTTGGTTCGATGGCTCTCAGCACCCCCACTGTACAGATTGTTCCTGCACCCTTGGGGACAGTGGTTCTTGTATTGTAGCTGGAGTGTGGCGAGAGGGTGAGGCCTGCTTGTGGGGGGGCGGGAGAGGGGGCACTAAGGAGGAGGCTGAAGTTCCATTGTGTAGATCCCTCTCTCCTCCAGTGCACCCCAGTGGGCAGAGTGGAAACGTTGTAACAAGCTCGGCTTTGCTTCCTCCTCTTTCAGATTTATAAAATCAATGTGCTGATTGAGCCACTCGTTGCCTCCATCCAGGGCCTGGCGACTTATTTAGGGGTCTCACCCAGTGCTGTATCATGGGGCTGAGTAGGGGAGGGTGAGCTTTCCTCTCTCTTAGCAGAGGGTGTCAGGGAAGCTGAACAAAAAGATGGGAAGGAGAGTGGCTGAGGGACAAAGAATGATGGTTTGGGGGTTATAGCACTGGACTAGGACTCGTGAGATTTGGGTTTAATCCCTGGCTCTGCCACAGACTCCCTCTATGACTATGGGCCAGTCCCTGGGCACGGACAGTCTCTTGCTATGCATCTATACAGCACCTACCACAATGGGGCTCTGCCAGTAGCTCCTCAGGGCTACTGTAATAATCTGCTAGACTGAAATAT
This sequence comes from Gopherus flavomarginatus, assembly GCF_025201925.1. Classification (NCBI taxonomy): domain Eukaryota; kingdom Metazoa; phylum Chordata; order Testudines; family Testudinidae; genus Gopherus; species Gopherus flavomarginatus. The sequence continues at coordinate 7,949,743 of NC_066640.1, read as the reverse complement.
CTTCCTACAAGCAGGGGGGTGGGACTGAATCATAACCCTGGAGAGCAGACGGCAGGGATCAGTCCTGCCTTGGCCGGGTGCGAATGAACTAGAAATAGATGCAACGTAAGAGCAGCGCTCATCCATCTCTTGTATCCATTCACGTGCCAGTTTAGAGCAGGTGCCGCTGTGTCATGCAGGGGGTTCTGTTGCTCATCCCACAGCGCTGGAATGTTTGGCTGATTGGGGCATGACAATTCTCTCCTGTTTCCTTTGTCTCCTTCCAGGGTTGAACTGAGCTGTCTGGCTCTCTGAAGGGTGGGTCGGGCTCCTTTTGGTCTGACAGCCATGTCCACCTTCAGGCAGGAGAATGTGGAGGACCATTATGAGATGGGAGAAGAGTTGGGCAGGTGAGTGTGCTAACTAGGGGGCGTGCTTTGCTGCGGGTGGTGCCGTCTCCTGGCCATAAAGCCAAGAGCCTGACCGCTTATAGTCATTAAATAAACCCATGGCATTTCTTTTGCTATTTCCATTTCTGTTCGCTACACCCTGTCTCCCATGTTCCCACCCTGCGTGTTCCATCAGGTGTGGGATTCTCTACCACTTGCTATTTTAAAGTGTTGGGCAGGTCTGCTGTTCAGCTGCTGTGTCTTTCTCCAGAGCCAGCTTTATTGCTGTGGCGGGTTAAGGGATCTGTTTATATCCCTTATCTACCTCCCAGGGGTGGGTCGGGGGAGGCTTAATGAATATTTAAAACTTGAGCTGGTTGGGAATATTTTAACACCACTTTGTTTTGGCCAGACAAATGTTGATTCATTGAAACAAACTTTTTATGGGAATGGGCCAGTTTTGATAATTCTTTAGTTGGCAAGGTTTCTCAGGTTCAGGATGGAGTTTCAGCAGAGTGCCAGCCAGCCAGCCAGCCTGATGGGGGTGGGCGTGCGGGAGAGTTCTCAATCTCTCCTGCTGGAGTTGTTCCAGTTTGTATAAATAATATTCATTGGGCCAATCAGAGAGACCAGACAGTGACAGGCTCTTATACAAGGGCCAAGCATTTTTAGTCACAATTCACTCCTTTTCTAGTGGAGCTATGGCTCTTTTCCCCCATAAGCGGCTCACATCATATCCCTGTTTGGCTGGGTCTGCCCTGCCTCAAAAATATCACTGTGGCTTGCTTAGCATTCTTTACTATTGTCTCAGTCGCTCTGCATGTTTGGGGCATGTTCCTGCTATGAATCATCTTTGCCTCTCGGCAGAAGCTCGACTGTCTTTGGAACACGGGAAGAGGAGGCTGTTGTGTTGCATGCAAACTGGACTTATTCACATTGTATGCAAAACCTGTGTGTGTCTTAGCTGTGCTCCATGTCTCAGCATCAACAGAAACCCTCCCCAAGTTTTTAGTGTTGATGATTGAGCTACTATTTATTGCAGCAGTGTCCAGAGGTCCCATTTGGCGGAGGCCTTTGCTCCAGGTGCTATACAAACCCGTAGGAAGATGTGACCTGTGTTCCAAAGGGCTTATAGTCTAACACAGTGATAGTCAGACAGGCTCGTGAGCTGCAAGTGGCTCTTTAATGTATCTCCTGCGGCTCTTCGCAGCACATGATATTAAAACACCGTGTGATGGAATTATTAACCAATCAGGGTGCTCTTACTATGTTGTTAACCAGTTGTAGTTGCTAAGATAATAATACTTGGTCAGTCATTTTGCTGTGAGAATAATATATCCAAATAGGAAATGAAACAGTGAATTCACACGACTGTGGCTCTTTTGGGTAACGCTGATGGCTAATTTGACTCATGAACCACTGAGGTCTGAGTATCACTGGAGTTTGACTCTGCAGGGGAATGCTTGCTTGTAAACAGTAAAATAAAAGTGGAAAAATCCTGTGTTGGGAACATTTCCGATGATCTTCGGCTTCTTAGAAAACCTTTCCCCACCAAATTAAACTTCTGAATCAAATTGAGGTTGTTGGTGTCCCTTGAAATCGGTATTCCAAGTCTGAACCGTAGAAGGAGAGTTAAAGTGGTTCAGCTGTAGCAAGCCCAGAAAATTCTGGGTGTGTGTGTGTGTGTGTGTGTGTGTGTGTGAACGGCGTTTTAAGTTTTGCGTTAGACTTTGGCATCTAAACCTAGCTGGTGATTGCCATGGTGTCTCTGGTTTAAATAACATGCAATGTTAGATGTTTTGTGGACTGCCTTCAGCGTCCGCCGCCGCTAGCTAAGGCCTGTTGTGTATTGGAATACAGCTCAGGAGTTCCTTAGGGACAGTGTTTTCCTTTTGAGTGCTGTAACCGCACAGGTGGCCCTGTTGGTGTTTAAATAAGAATAGCACTCGTGGGAACCCTGCACCGGCTCAAAGCATTTCCCAAGCAATCCTCCCTCCGCTCCTCTAAGGTGGACAGGCCGGGAGTGTTACCTGGGCAGTGGTATTGTGTGGGGCTTTGTGGGTCTGGCCCATGCTGCAGTGCATAAGTGCGTCTTTGTTTACTTTGAGATGGTAATCGGTCTTCTCCATTGCCGAGAATGTGTGTGGGCATAAGAGCTGGCAGTTCTCAGGGGAGCTCTTTCAGAAGCTGTTAAGGCTACATTCCTGGGCCTCTTGGCCTTTAGTTGAATTCTCTTTTCCAGTCTGCTGGACCAACCTGCTGCTGCTGTAGTTCTGTCTTCTTGGGATGCGGCTGAAAGTTTGTTTCATGAGTTCCTCTAATCCCTGGGCTCCCCAGCCCCTTGGAGAAGGAGTTTTGTGTCACCATCCTGTCCAGCTGAGCAAGGAATGGCATGGGTTCCCCTTGCTCCCTGCTGTTCAGGCACCTGGAAGGTTGATGACTGTGGCAGTGAAGAGAGATGGGTGCAAAGGGGGACACCTGATGTTTAAAGGAGGAAAGTGGCTCCCCCTTCCTCTGTGCTTTGGGTTTGACTAATGTGCTCATAAAGGGGCGAGCAGCTTAAAACGAGTGTGCCTATTGTGCTCCCTGGGGAAGGAATCCAGGGAATCTAGGGCTTTGCTGCTCTGGCGGTATCTCTCCTTCGGTGCGTGACTATTTCATCACTTCTCTGTCCCGACAAGGTGACCTCCTTATTTCTGCATTTTCTAGAAGACATTGGTTTGTTAGACACTTCACGCGTCATAGCCCACTTCTTCCTCCCCTGCTCAGCACTCTCTAATCCAGCCAGGCTCCTGGGAGGTAAGAGGCTGTTGGTTGGTCTGGGAAGCTTTTAGCATTTGATTAGCTCTGACTGTTTCCTGTCCAAGCACAAGCCTTATATGGAAAGTTCAGGCCTGGCAGCCAGCAGCCAATGAAGCAAGCCTTGATGTCAGTGTTTAAAAATGTAAATAACCCAGTTGGAGGCGAAGATGCTGGCAGTGTAAGGGGGGGGGGGGTTAGGGTGACCAGATATCCCTATTTTATAGGGACAGTCCTGATATTTGGGGCTTTGTCTTTATATAGGCCCCTATTTCCTCCCCCCCCCCTCCCCTGCCAGTCCTGATTTTTCACACTTGCTGTCTGGTCACCCCAAAGCAGGGGCAGTTAATATTGATCCTCCCAGGAAGAGGAAGAAATCCATCCAAATCCGGGTCTGTACCTTCCAGAGGCAGCATTGTTTTGTGGGTCTGGGGGGTCAGGATTCCCTGGGTTCTGTTTTTTGATTTTGTTGCCAACTCCCTGCGTCTCAGTAACATAATCTCTCAGAGCCTCAATTTTCCTGTTTGTAAAATGGGGGTGTCACTGACGTTGACCACGGGGGCTGGGAGGAGTTATAAATTAGTATTCACAAAGCACTTGCAAATCTAAGGAACTCTGTAAGTGCCGAGCGTTGCCGCCTGGGTCAGTTGCACAGGCATGCTTCTTCCCAAATGCTCCGCACGGTGAAATCGACATCTCGGGGTGCTCCGGAATGGTGGTTGGAACTCTTGAGCTGCTGGATTCGTAGATCTGAAGGCTGGAAGGGACCATTGTGATCATCAGGCCACGGGAACTGCCTGATTCCGGCACTGAGCCTTGTAACTTGCGGTTAGGTATCGGCAGGATATTGCACAAATGCCTAAGCAGCATAATCACGTCATTACCATGATGTGCTTCCTGATACCTGGGTAGATTAATACATTTCAAGGAAGGGCTAGAGATTTGTATGAATCAGAACAGCATCTGCGGTGACATACTTCGCATAAAAGCAGCATGAGCCATCAATCCTCATGCTCTAGGACAGGAGTAGGCAAACTACGGCCTGGGGGGCTGCATCCAGCCCTTCAGATGTTTTAATCCGGTCCTTGAGCTCCTGCCGGGGAGCGGGGTCGAGGGCTTACCCCTCTCCGTGTGTGCCATGGCTCTGTGTGGCTCCTGGAAGCAGCGGCATGTCCCCCCTCTGGCGCCTATGTGTGGGGGCAGCCAAGGGGGTCTGCATGCTGCCCCCACCCCAAGCGCCATCACCACAGCTCCTATTGGCCAGGAACAATGGCCAATGGGAGCTTCAGGGGCAGCACCTGCAGACGGGGCACGGTGCAGAGCCACCTGGCTGCGCCTCTGCTTAGGAGCCAGAGGGGGAAACATGCTGCTGCTTCTGGGAGCAACTTGAGGTAAGCGCTGCCTGGAGCCTGCACCTCCAACTCCCTACTGTGACCCGACCCGTGACCCTGCCCCAGCCCTGATCCCCCTCCTGCCCTCCAAACTCCTCGGTGCCAACCTGGAGCACACTCCTGCACCTCCAACCCCTCATCCCCAGCCCCGTCCCAGAGCCCACACCCTAGCTGGAGCCATAACCCTCCCCTCTTCCCCACCCCTCTGCATCCCAGCCCCAAATTTCATGAGCATTCATGGCCCGCCACACAATTTCCATACCCAGATATGGCCCTTGGGCCAAAAAGTTTGCCCACCCCTGCTCTAGATGTTAACTGAACTCTCGCTGCAGCCAGGAGGGAAGCCTCTTCCTTCCCTCTTTCATCCTACCCAGTATGCAGTGGCGATATTGGTTTATTCCAATCCTGCCTCTGATACCTCACAGACTGACAACCACAGGGAATGAGCTGGGCTATTGATCTGTCCTGGCTTGGCAGCAATTCGGTCTGTCTGTACACCACAGGCGGTTGAAGTGTATTCTCCAAGAAAGGGGCTTTTATTCTGCCTTGGTGCTCAGCTTTCAGTGTCTATGATGCCCAATCCCTGAGTTGGCCAAGTGGTGCATGGAGAAGGCAGATGCTTAGACCTAGAGTCGAGTGGAAGGGCTTTACCTCCTGCTCACGGAAGTACTGTGGCTCCCAGCAGGTTTGTAAGGAGTTGCACCCTTCTCAGTAAGGAAACGCACCTATGGTAGGTCTCTTTAGACTCGGAGCATTGCAGGCTGTAGATACCCCACTGCAGTCACTGACTCTTCCAGGCAGGTGCCAGTGAGGAGACGTCTTATTAACTGATGAGTCCTTTTTCCCATGTGCAGTGGCCAGTTTGCCATTGTGCGGAAGTGCCGGGAGAAGAAAAGCGGCCTGGAGTATGCGGCCAAGTTCATCAAGAAGCGGCGCCTGTCGTCCAGCCGGCGGGGCGTGAGCCGGGAGGAGATTGAGAGGGAGGTGGACATCCTGCGGGAGATCCAGCACCCCAACATCATCACGCTCCACGACATCTTCGAGAACAAGACAGACGTGGTGCTGATCCTGGAGCTGGTCTCAGGTGGCGAGCTCTTTGACTTCCTGGCCGAGAAGGAGTCTCTGACGGAGGAAGAGGCCACCCAGTTCCTCAAGCAGATCCTGGATGGGGTCCATTACTTGCATTCCAAGCGCATAGCGCACTTCGACTTGAAGGTAAGTTTCGGCCTATGGTGCCCAGGGCCCTGGCCTGCTAGACGCAGCGGAGTCAAGGTGTGGACAGACTCGTTGACTGTGGGGCTGGCTCCATCTGGTGCGGTGGTCTCATTAGATCGTCTCAGCTCAATGAGATCAAAGCCAATGGAAACTGGGTGGCAGATCTCCAAGGGCTGCTGTGGGAAGCCGTTCGTGGTCCAGTAGTTGGCGCTCCTTTTTCTTGGGTGTGGTGTGGTGCTTTTATCTCTCACTTGGAAGAAAAGTCCCAATTGCTTGGTCTGTCTCCACTTCCCAAGCCCTCTGAACCCGAACCTACAGGCTGAATTCTGCTCTCGTTTGCACTCGTGCCAATCCACTTACTCCGGTGGAGTACTCCTGGGTGTTTGCTAGCATCAGACTCCGGCCTGTCTCTTTGGAGTCAAACCGAAGCGTGTATGCACAGAGGCAAAGGACTGAATCCAGATCGGACACCCTGTGCTTCACGTAGGCAGGTGAAGCTGGGAGAGGTGGTGAAGGGCTCTTGAGAGACAGTAAACACAACCACAGTAGTGAAATAATGCTCAGTGACTTTACACAAGCACTGTGTGTAAGTTCAGAGTCTCAGCTGCAGCTGAGGCTTATCCTTGGCTTTCTGGGTGAATGTTTGAAATAGTCATGTGGAAATGGTCCCATACCAGCGCTGCTTAGTCTTTACTTCCTGACGTGCATTTTTAACTCCTCTCGGCAGCGGCTGTGGGAGAGCAAGCTGGAATCTGTGCTGTTTCACAAGGCAGCATCAAAGCAGTTGTCAGCGGAGCTGTAACCACAGGGTCTCCGTTACTGATGTGGCAGAAAGGAACCCAGCTTGCCTTTCAGATCCCAGGCAGAGTCTGCAGGGCTGGCAGTCTGGAAAGCCATGTTCTGAGCAGAGATGACTAAGCTAAAAAATTAATTTGGCCTGAGCTAGGTCGATGTACAGCTGCAGGGGTTCACGTCCATGCTATGCCCCCTCTGTTGGCTGTCGCGCACTTACCAGGAGTACTTCCACTCAACTGTGTGGAGCACTGACAGCTGGAGTCCCACCCTGCCCTGGGCCCCCCAGCCCCTGGCATCACCCTGCAGGGCTCTAAGCTGCCTTACGTTGACCTAACTCTGTAGTATATAGTTAGACCAAATCGGGAGGGAGAGGAGGATAGGGAATCACAGGATGTCTCTTTCCAGTATAGTGTTGCACTCAAAGGTACAGAGATCTTAGTGTTGCTGGAAGCCAATATGAAAAAGCCCTGCTGCGTTTGCTTCTCTCCAGCCCGAGAACATCATGCTGCTGGACAAGAATGTGCCAAACCCCCGCATCAAACTCATTGACTTCGGCATTGCTCACAAAATCGAAGCAGGGAATGAGTTCAAAAACATCTTTGGGACCCCGGAGTTTGTAGGTAAGAGGGAAGTGGGGTGGTGGCGGCTCTCGGTGTTCTGGAGGCTTGTTTGAATCTGGGAAAGATGCCCTGGGACTTTGCAGCGAAGGAGAGCCGGGGGGTGGGGTGGGGTGGGGTGGTGGAGAGCTGTATTCCTGCATGGTGCCCCTGTGTATCGGAGCCCACAGCAGCCTCCCTTCGCTCTATCAATTGTGTATCCAGGACCTCCCTGAGTCTGAGGAAGCTGCTAGTGCAGCCCTGGACTGGGCGAGATTTGGGTACCCTTGCTACAACTCTTTGACGTCCCCAGGGGAAAAGTATCACCAAAGCTCTGGTGAAGTCCAGTGGGGTTAGGGTTTGAGTCATTGCACGAGATGCCCCAAGCTGCTTGCAATGGATTCTTCCTGCAGCATAACTTTCTCTCTCTCTCTCCTTCTAAAGCCCCTGAAATAGTGAACTATGAGCCCCTGGGGCTGGAGGCTGACATGTGGTGAGTATGCCATGACTTTCCATCATAACCACAGGCCCGTTGTAGAACAGCTGCTGATGTGGGTGGTTTCGGCCCGGTTCTTAGTGGCAGGTATTTGCACCCTCTCTGTGCTAGACACCAGCTGGCAGCTTCCTGACAGAGGCCAAGAATTAAATGCACCTGGGGACTGAACCGTTGTCTTGTTGCTGGAACGGAGTCCCTCTAAGCCAGGGTTGAGGGGTGCTGGTTGGGCAGGGTGAGAGAAGTGGCCCATACTAGCTGATAGCACATGCCCCACTAGCTAGCCTATCTTGGCCCATACACTAGCTTGCAGTGCTAATATCTATGTGGCACGTTCTTGTAGGTAAATAGGTTGCTTCAGTCTGCGGGGCTGTCAGCCTGGCACTGACAATCAGCCCAGGACGAGGAAATTCTGCATCTGTGGGGCTTGTTTCTGTCCCTTGGTTGTCTCCCGTAGCCAGGCAGTGTTCTGGCTGGGGTCTGCTGAGCCTGTTGCTGTCTGCTCGGTGTCATAGAATCTCAGGGTTGGAAGGGACCTCGGGAGGTCATCTAGTCCAACCCCCTGCTCGAAGCAGAACCGATCCCCAACTAAATCATCCCAGCCAGGGCTTTGTCAAGCCTGACCATCTGATTCCCTCCTTTTATATCTTTTTGTCCCTCGCTCCTGTTCCTGTGTTTCATTTGTTGTCCCCAGTCGATTCCTGGTTCTGAGGTACCCCTCTCGCTGAAGAGGACAGGCCTTTTAATTCCTGGTGGGCCCCAGCAATCTGACTTTCAGACAGGCTGGTCTCTTTGAATGCTGCTAAATCTAGCTCTGGGGTGGGGTTGGGTGGGTGTTGGGTATGTGGGCCAGGGCTCTGGATAGGCCTGTAATCGCTGAAGGCTGAGTGGAATTTGGTTGACTTGCACATCCTGGAAGCTTCTAATGAAATAACCCAACCCCGGATTCCCTGACCTGAGCTTTGATCCTTAACTCGGGCAGCTCAGAGACATGAACGGGGAATCTTGTCCTAGACCTAGAAAGTGTCTGTGCTAAGGGAAAGATGAAATCTTGGGGAAAGCTGGCTGCAGGGTGGACCGATCTGTCACTAAGAGGTGCCCTCCGCTGGAAAACCTAAAAGACTTAAGTCTGGAGTGAGGAAAGACCTGACTAAAAACTGCTCTACAATGCAGTGATCTTGTGTCCTCTCCCTCTCTCCTAGGAGTATCGGGGTCATCACATACATTCTGTGAGTACAAGGACAATTCTTCTTCTCTCTGGGTAAGAATATGCTCTGCCGTGCTTGAGGAGACAGTGTTGTCAAAGGCTGGGATTCAGAAGTCCTGGGTCCTACTCCCAGCTTTGCCACTGAGTCACTGCCTGACCTGGGGCAAGTCCTCCTCCTGTCGTGACCCAGGTCAGGGGAACGGAAGTAATGTTAGTGCTGGTGTTTGGGAGTGAGCGGCAGGGCTTGGTGCTGTTGGCACAGAGCGGTGTCTGATGGTAACTGTCTGATCTCGCCCTGCAGTCTAAGTGGCGCCTCTCCGTTCTTGGGCGAAACGAAGCAGGAGACGCTGACGAACATCTCCGGCGTGAACTACGACTTCGACGAGGAGTATTTCAGCAACACCAGCGAGCTGGCCAAGGACTTCATCCGGCGCCTGCTTGTCAAAGATCCCAAGTACGAGACCAGTCGGTTGAAACGAACCGCGGGGAGCGAGGCATGGGGACGGTCTGCTGTATGCCCAGCACTACTCCCTGCCAGCAGCCTCCAAAAGCCCCAGCCTCTCTCTTGCTGCTGTTATGCAGTGGAAGAGCTTGGCTAACCTGCTGCTTGTTGTCACCACACAGCACACTCAGTGTAAGAGGAATGGCAGGCGACTGCCCCATGTCTTAGGCCAGAAGTGCTGTTTTCTCAGGTCCGTAACCTCCGACAGCTGCTTCTTATCTGCCGTCAACAGGTCCAGTCTTTCACAATATCCTCAAAGCAAAAATATCTGCTGCTCCAGGTGTGCAGGTTTAATGGGAGCCGTTGGACTGGCTCTCGTCTCTCCAGGATGATAGTCTGGTACCAGACTGCCGCTGCAGCATCTCTGGAAGCCAGCTCCTCTCCAACGGGGATCCTGCACTTAGCAGAGAAGCTAGCTCGCCTTGGGCAGCGGTTGGGTCCACAGGGCAGGAAGGCAAATAATTACAGTACAGCATGTGTCAGCTCAGCTGATGGAAGCGGGAAACTGCTGCTGATTTGCCGGCTGGCGCTTGGTGGGATTAAAGCAGAGACTGAGAATAACTGGCTCAGCCCTCTGCATGCGGGTTTCATCTGAAAACTAGTGACTCCGAGCAGGCCGAAAGCTCGGTCCAGCTGCTGTAGCCTAATGAACAGACCTAATGTCGTTGCAGGAAGCGGATGACCATTGCCCAGAGCTTGGAGCATCCCTGGATTAAGGTAAAAGTCCATAAATGCTTGTGGCCTGGCTCTGTTTCCCAAAGGTACCGAACAGCCCAACTCCCACGGATGGGAACAGTGTGCACTCAGCCCCTCTGGAGAATCAGGCCATTTGTTGTGGCATCTAAAAATTGCTCTTGGTATCACCCTTTAAGCAAGAAGCGTTTGGTTCTTGTTCACTCCACCAGCCTGGAGAGATCTAGCAGCTGTGCTGACTTGGTCTAGAGGAAGCTGATTTCTGGCCAGCCTTGAAGCAGGGGTGGGGACAAAACAATCTGGAATTCTCTACAGGCAGGGGATTGGGGGACCAGTGGCCATGTTTCCCTCAGTATTGGCTTGCACCACGGAGGTAGGGGAACTGCACTGCACGTAGGCTGGCTCTGAACCATACGCAAAGTGTATGCCGTGAATGCAGCTGCTGGGCTCGCTGTTGGCCTGCACTGCTACAGACTAGGGACCAAGTGGCTAGGCAGCAGTTCTGCAGAAAAGGACCTAGGGGTTACAGTGGACGAGAAGCTGGATATGAGTCAACAGTGTGCCCTTGTTGCCAAGAAGGCTAATGGCATTTTGGGCTGTATAAATAGGAGCATTGCCAGCAGATCGAGGGACATGATCATTCCCCTCTGGTCGACATTGGTGAGGCCTCATCTGGAGTATTGTGTCCAGTTTTGGGCCCAGCACTGCAAGAAGGATGTGGAAAAATTGGAAAGAGTCCAGTGGAGGGCAGCAAAAATGTTTAGGGGACTGGGGCACATGACTTATGAGGAGAGGCTGAGGGAACTGGGATTGTTTAGTCTGCAGAAGAGAAGAATGAGGGGGGATTTGATAGCTGCTTTCAGCTACCTGAAAGGGGGTTCCAAAGAGGATGGATCTAGACTGTTCTCAGTGGTACCAGATGACAGAACAAGGAGCAATAGTCTCAAGCTGCAGTGGGGGAGGTTTAGGTTGGATATCAGGAAACACTATTTCACTAGGAGGGTGGTGAAGCACTGGAATGGGTTCCCTAGGGAGGTGGTGGAATCTCCTTCCTTAGAGGTTTTTAAGGTCAGGCTTGACAAAGCCCTGGCTGGGATGATTTAGTTGGGGATTGGTCCTGCTTTGAGCAGGAGGTTGGACTAGATACCTCCTGAGATCCCTTCCAGCCCTGATATTCTATGAAATGCGCAGCCTGGGGGTGGGAGGGAAGAGTCATTGACTCTGGACAGTACCTGAGAGCTGAGTTTTCCCTTTTCCTCCTTGCAGGTGATCAAGAGGAGGAACGTCCGCAATGAAGACAACGGCAGGAAGCCGGAGAGGCGGCGTCTCAAGACCACTCGGCTCAAGGAGTACACCATCAAGTCCCACTCCAGCATGCCCCCCAACAACACCTACATCAACTTTGAGCGCTTCTCCAAGGTCCTGGAGGAGGTGGCTGCGGCTGAGGAGAGCCTACGGGAGATGGAGAGGAACAAGAAGTCCTTCCGGGAGGACATCGAAGCCTTGCGCTCCATCTACGAGGAGAAGGAGTCCTGGTACAAGGAGGAGAATGAGAGCATTCGCCAGGACCTGCGCCAGATCCGGCAGGAGCTGCAGAAGACAGAGGCCTTGAAAAAGCAGACCCAGGAGGAGACCAAGAGCACCCTGCTGGTGGCCAACGGGCTCAAACGGCGCTACCGGAAGCTGGAGAACCGCTATGAGGCTCTGGCCAAGCAGGTGGCCTCGGAGATGAAGTTTGTGCAGGAGCTGGTGCGGTCAATGGAGCAGGAGAAGCTGCAGGGTGGAGAGGGGGACTGCAGCATTCGCTAGCCTTTATCCTCTGAGCTTGTGGGGCTGGGGAGGAGGACACTGTGGGTGGGAGAATACCTTTGCCATGGCCTCTGTGGGCAAGACACCCAATCTGTGCCCACTTGAGCTTCATCTATTCGCTAGGAGCCCGAGAAGCTTGGCCTTAATGGCATAAAATGGTAGACTGCAGCAGCAGTTAATAGGCAGGTATGACAGCCTGGACACTACAACTCCCATCATGCAGTACTTCTGATCCAAACTGTAGTCTGCTGAGCCCACTGCATGCTGGGACCTGTAGTCTTACCCCAATTGCCCCGCCATATTAAAGGAGAAGGCTGCACTATTTATGGGCGAGTCTCCGACCAGCCCCCTTTTTTGAGGGTATATTGGCAAGGGCAGCTTTTAATTACTTGCGAGTGGGTCCAGCCCTTGTCCAAGGACTTGGGCTGTTTCTTACTCTGAAGTTAATGAAATCACTTGCTGATCATTCTCAATGTTCCATCTCTCTTCCCTGCTGGCTCTGACCACCAGCAGCGAAGCTCTGACTTGTCTAATTCCCAGGAGCCATGGCTGTGGCTATGATGACCTGGGTACTGCAGCCGTTCGGATTTCTAGAGTATTCTGGCAGCAGGAGCTGCTCTTGCAAGTTCACAAGACTCTTGCCTGTCTGAGGGGAGAGACCAGCGGATGTTCCCAGATAACTAGTTCCATAGGGGAGAGCTGAACGTCTCAGGAGGGGCCTTTGATCTGGGCATTGTATAGACTGTCTCGATAGCTCCTGACACGTTTGGAGAGCGAAGAGCCAAACCCTTTGGAAAAGAGGCTTCTAACTGGCCAGTCCGTAACCTGGCTGTCAAGCCCTCCTGACCTGGGCAACTTGCCTTAGCTGACCTCCTTAGCCGGCTCGCGCAGTGGCGGCCTGTCTATACTCTCGCCCGTAGAATCTCTCTCGCTGATTTGCAGGCTCCTCGAGAGCTGTTGCCTCAGCAGTGTGACCTACCTTCCTTCCTTCTCGGGAACTGCCTTTGTCCCTCAGCTACCCAAGTGCTGCTTTATTCCCTGGTGTGAGGGGAGGGCTTTAATTTCTTTTTAACCTCTCCAAGCCACTCTACTGTTGGAAATAAGTTTTCTTACCAATCTAGGCGGAGAATCGATCACCCTGCAATAATGCAAACCATTGAGACTAGAGCTGCCTCCTGTCCAGCAGTTACTAACCATAACCTGTGGGGCTTGGGCTTGCTTTAGGGCTTCTGGGCACTGGTCCCAGCCGCAAAGGATGCTCTGGAAGGTCTCTGGAACGCTTGGGCATCCTCTGCGTGATCCTTGCCCTTCAATTTGCACCTCACTTGATCCTGGCCACGGAAGAGACTGGCTGAGCTCTCCTGAGCCAGTGCTGGGTTGGAGAATTGGAGAATGAAATAGTTTTCCCTCTAATGAGGGCAGGGTTTGGCCATCTCCTGCCATGCTTCCTCCCTGCTGGCCTCCATATCAAAGACCCAGCTTTATTTGAGGCAGGAGAGCACTGGGAGTCTAGGATCTTGACACCAAGCAGGCGTCTTCCCAAGATACGCTGGGCGTGCTGCAGCTCTGACGGCCGCAGGGGCTGCCATGAACATACCTGCCCATGTCAACTCCCCATGCCTGGTCTCCTTTTCTGCACTTCCTGGTTTGGATGTTCCTCTGGAGCCATCTTGGCTAGGGTTGTTCCTGCTGCTTCTTGGAGCCTTTTCCACCTGTCGGTTGCTTGTTGTCTCCTGAAGCAGCTGGATACCTCCCAACTTCAGTCTCTGCCTGTCCCGTGGCTTCAGTTTTCCCTCTGCGTGGTGCCGCTCAGCCCTGAGCCCTCGTAGGAGTTCATGCAGCCTCTTCTTTAACAACCTCTTTCTTCTTTGTACACTAGGAACCCCAGTGTCAGGGAAGCTAGAGGTGGGAGAGATCAATTAGCAGGCCTATGGAGTTGGCTAACGCAATGCAGGTCCTTCCTTGCTGTGTCTTCTGCCTCTTCCCTGATTCTCTTCTCACGCATGTAACAAGCTGCCTGGCATCATGCCCAGTACTCCGGACCGGCTTTGCTGGCCACAGAAGGGCCCTAAGGGTCTCGCCTCACTCCTGCTCCTTGTTCTGCGTGTTCCTAACAGCTGCTTGTCACCGACCAGATCTTCAATTTCAATCCTGCCCTGGTGGCCTGATTCAGTGTTTGACCCTCTAGGGCCTAATGCCCTTGCATGTTTCTCCCACGCCCTCTCCTTATGTTCATCATGTGCAGAAGCCACTTCTCAGGGCTTGTCCCTTTTCTCCCCTACTCCTACCCCACCTTTAGGCGTGGACTGGCCTCTAGGCACTTCCCATGTCCCTGCATGTTGCCAGCATGCGCCAGCTCAGGGCCTGCGGTCTATAGTGCTTTATTTGTCACTTCCCTGGAGTTATTCCCTTAACGCCTTCCAACCAGGGACCTGAGAGTGCTTTGCCGACACCAACTGAACCTCAGTTGACCCTGTGAGCAGAATCCGTGTATGTTTCTAGAGGTGAACTGAATTGCACAGTCAAGTCACGGGAACAGAACCCAGGAGTCCTGCCTTCCATCTCGACCCACTAGCCAATCCTCTTGCCTGCGAGCTAAACCACATTTCTGCCTCCACCACCCATGTCCGGTTACCGCTGCTCTGTGGCCTGTTACCCAGCCAAGTTTAACTTTGTGTTTCGTCATCAGCAAAATGTTCGCTGCCCCCTTGCTGCAATGTACCGACAGCTGCTTTGATAGTTCAAGGCAACTGTTTGAATCTATAGTGTACCTTGAATTTCAGTTTCCCTAACTTTGAACCTTACAGCCATGTTCTGTCTTCAACCCCACGTCCAGTCAGTTTCCTTTCTTGGCTTCCCTCCCGTCTGTCCTAGCCTGGGTTTGCTCTTTACAACCACCCAGTGCAAGAAAGAATCTATGTGCAGACTGGAAGTGGTGGGGGAAGAAACCATCTCAAGTTGGAAAACAATAATCAGGCTGCTAACGTGGCATGTGCAGCCTGTCTGGTTTCTTCTAGTCTGTGGACTCTAGCATCAGGAGGGGAAGAATGCCAAGAATGCCCTGGAAGCAGTGAGGAATTTGTTGCTTTATGGTTTGTGCATCTGCATTGAAAAGCCAAGCAGGCTAGCTGCTGCATTGCTTGAGAGTCCCTTTGCAGCTGGTCTCTCTAAACCCTTGCTTTCTTCCATGTCTCTCTGTCTTGTCCTTTTAAGCAATTTATGACCAAGGACTTTGAATCTCACGGGGGCCCAGTCCTTGCAGTTGCCAGATACATTCCAGTCCTGTCGTTTTCACTGGGAATAAAGGATTGCTTGGCATGTCCCAGGATCAGGTCCCACAGCTGCAGGGAGCGTGACTTCTACTCTGCGCTCATGTCACTTGTTGCCAAGCTATGTAACCAGAGAGGGAGTAGGACCCTGGCGGTCGGGGTGCAGGGCTGGGTGCTGCAAGGTTGTATCCTGGGTGTGGTCGGATGTGACAGCAGCTACACCTAGAAATCTCTCGACCGTTCTCTTTACTCAGCTTAAGGATTTGGGCTCCATACTGTAAAATGAAAGAGCAAGAAAATGCCTAGCGGAGAATATTGCTGTTGCCTCTTCCTCCGCAGAAGCAACATTTGATGCACTTATCTCATTCCAATTGTATTCCCCTTTTCTCCTGTGCCATAGCTCCAGAGGCCGTGGATTCAAAAGGCAGCCCCGTGCCTGCACAAGGTGCAGCATTGAGGGCTGTCAGGTAACTCTTGAACTCAGCTGTAGCGCCCCCGGTGCTGCCTCAGAGATGAAATAGACTCGTGCGTTTGTGCCAATCCGAGTCAAAAGCACCATTGCATGTGCCCTAACCCAGCACCCAACTTCCATAAGGAAGTGGACACTGGCCAGAGGGCGCTTTCTGGCGAACTTATGCTAGTGGCACAGAAATGTCTGTGTGAAATGAGGGAGGGGCCTGGACTGGTTCATCTCTAGGCCTGTTTGGATACACAGTCGATCAGAGAAACCAGATACTGAACCAAGAGATGTTGGCTGCCAAGATCTGCAGAAAACTTGTGTTTTCCCGGCTTCTTCCCAGCCTGTGATGTGTGATCTCTAAGTGTCCTTTCTGTACCAGTGTGCTGTGCGTTCCGAGGGCCTGGAGGAGGGAACCTTGCATCCACTCCTGTGTGTTCCTGGTTTTTGAATACCTTTACCCCCAGTCCTGGAGAAAGCAGGTGCTGGTGTGGGATTAAATAGATGAGGGGAGGCAGGTGTGAACTACCAGGTGAGCAGTGAGGTCTGCCCATGGGCTGGTCTCTAGCTGCTCGGATGAGTTGGGAGCCCCATGGTGTGCCTGAGTGTATTGCACTGTGGCAATCCTTGGCTGTCCTTGAGCAAGGACCAGCGTCTCTTCCCATCCAGGGAAAGTCCTTAGTCACTCCCTGAAGCTACACGCAGATGTCAACACAACACAGGGCTCTGAGGAGGGAGAAGAGCATGGGCTGGGTCTTAGGGAATCCCGATGCTTGTCATGAATGTGACAGTGGGGCAGATAGAAACTCCTGTGTGAAAGTCACTGGGACCCCTGGCCCCTTCCGAGAGCAAGTCTCCACTCTGTCTAGGGGTCCCCAAAAGAGAGGCTGGGAGAGGTCTCTGGGGAACAGCAGCTCTTCCATTGCTTGGGGCAGGGAGTTGACTGGTTTTATCAGAACCTAGGGTTGAAAGGCAGACGGTGCCTCTAGCTCCTTGCATGAACCGTGTGCTGGAAGGAGAGCTGTAGCACAGCAGCAACAACTAGCAGCCAAACAGTATTCAACTTTACCTGAAGGGAGTCAGGGGTTGGCCAATCACTGGCTGTCACTGTTATCAGTGTAGACAGGGGCTGAGCCCTCTTTCTTGGTTCACCCACTTGGCTGGCTGGGCTCAGGGGTCGTGTTGGTCTGTGCCATGCCCTACTGCCTGTGTAGCAGGGAGCTGTATTAACCTTGGGCTAGGTTCACTTTTAGTAGGAAGAAGTGACCCCATGTACCCCTCTGCTCTGGGACACACACAATCCAGTACCAATGGGTTACACCAGCCTGTCTTTTATTTTAAAGGAATAAAGATTTCTGTATCAACAGGCTGCAGCGTTGGCTTGTGTTCTGCCATGGGTGAGAGGAACCTGGCTTTAGGGGAGGGGGGCAAGGTAGCCTCAGGGGGGAGAACTTATACTGGTAAACTTTGTCTGCCTCTCGCTTCCAAGATGCTGGTTTGAATCCAGCTGGAGGATTCAAGCTAAGCTGCGTCACAGTAGCTCACCATGAGGGTGCCCTGCATGGAGTCCAATTCTTTGCATCCATGTGATTGCAAACCCTCCGTGGGCCCAGGCCCTGCTCTGTGGCTGAACACAGGCCTTTCTTCTCCATGGGTGGGAGGCTGATTATCTCTTTCCTGTGCTAAATTCACACCACTTGAAACACCTCAGCTGGATTCCCTGTGGCAGGAGCTCTCTGCGCTTCAGTGCAATTTCCTGGGCAGACTCTGTACTTTTGCCAGTTGAGTTAAAGGTGTCGGTGTCCTTCTCCCTGGCACTGATCTGACAGGAGAACAAACCTACTGCAGGTAGGCCAGGGCACTGCCCTAAGCATCTGTGAGCCTGTCTCGCTAGGAGCGTCCCGTGTAGGATAACAACCTACTCGTGTGCCCATGCAGAAAACTCTGCCCTTCGTGCTGGAGCTCCTGGTTTGCCTCCTGCAGCCATTTCTTTTGCTGGCCCGGGAGCGGGGAGCCTGCAGGACCCACAGCAGCTGAAAACTTTAGTCTGCTGCATGAGTGATGCTCATGTGGGAATGCTAAGAGGGGAAACACCCCTTCATACCTATCTGTGCGTGAGATCAAGCCCCCCTGCATGCTGCCCCCAGATCATCACCATTTATACGCTCTGCCTTTGCTTGCTTCACGTCCTCTGCTGAAAGGAGGCAGCCAGGGTGCTGTCAAAGCCCTACCTAGCAGAGCAGTTTGGAAAAGGGAGTGGGGGAGTTGCTTACTCCACGCTCCTCTACCCTCTGCAGGCAGGTTGGTCCTGAGAGCAGCAGGACCTGTTGAGGTGTTAGGTGCATATGAGATGGGGGGGCTGTGCCCTAGGCAGGGGGAGAGCTTTATGCATATGAGATGTGGGGGGGAGGAATAGCTCAGTGGATCGAGCGTTGGCCTGCTAAACCCAGGGTAGTGAGGTTCAGTCCTTGGGGCCATGTAGGGATCAGGGGCAAAAAGATGGGATGATTTCATTGGGGATTTGTTCTGCTTTGAGCAGGAGGTTGGACTAGTTGCCTTGGAGGAGGCAGGAGCCAGGTGTGACTCAGTGCAGTTGCCCAGGGATGCGAAAGCCTCTCGCTTCCCTATCACAGCACCTCTTCCTGCTTCCCCTCAGCCCTTGCTAACTGGCCAGCCCCTCCAGCTGAGATTCCAAAGGGTTAACCCCGGTTGGGTGTCTGAATCTGACCAGTGGGTTCCCTCCCTGGTTGGGATGTGCAGACAGGCTGCTGCTGGTACCCAGGGCCCCAGACATAAAACAAGCCCCTCCTTTTGTTTGCCCGCTGCCAGAATCCCACAAAATGTTTCCAAACAAACTGCATTTTCCAGCGGAAAAATAGTTCCACCAAACGTTTCCACCTGCCCGACTGACCCTCTGAATCTAGCAACCAAGGCCCTGGCTGTTTTTTGCAGGCTGGGTTTCCCTGGTGTTTTCCCCCATCTCGGTCTCCTGCAGCAATTACAGGGCACCGGAAAGGATGCAAATGTCAAAGGGACAAATCATCTGCGGCTGCAACTGGCCCAGCTACGTGGAAGGGGGTAGGGGAAAGATCAGTGAGCCTCTCACCTCCTGCATGCCACAGAGCTGCACAGTGAGAGGGCTCCGTCTAGGCCACTGAGTGCAAAGGGAGGTGGCTGTGGGCCTGGACAGCCCCGTGCCGGGGTGCTGTACGTGCTGCAGCTGGTACAACAACCCAGAGACGTCTCAACTGCCTGCAGTGGGAGGAGTCCATTGCTCCCAGTCTGGCACTGAGACCTGGGGTAGGATCTGCTCCGTGGGATGCTTTAAAAAAGGCACATGGTGATTAAGGCTGCTCCTTCTCAGAGGGCTCCCAGGCTTAGTTGAAATCCTGCTGCCTCCACGTCTGGTTCCTGTGACGATCCGTGACCAAGTGGGCCAGGAAAATATGTGTTGGTTGGTTCATTTAAAAGGAAAACAAAATATGGAATTGTGGATGTTTTGTGTCTAAAATCTCAGGGGTAGGTGCCAAAACCCCAGGGATTCCCCTAGAGAGTCACCAGGGCTTGTGCGCGCTGGTCCATTGCCAAAATAACATTAGGCACCAGGGCATTTGTTTTCCTTTCCAGGACATGGCAAGTGCACAGAGGCTCCAGTTTTGGAACACTGACAGATGCATCGCATGGGCAAACTCGTACGCTGGATCCCACCTGGGAGATGGCCAGCAAAGGCTGAACCTGGCCCCTCCGGTTTTTAAAGCATATCCTCTAGGGCTGCCTGAGCGAAAAGAGCCACCTCTGTTAGCTGAGGTTGTGGCAGGGTTATCGACCTCCGTGTGTGACCCAGGCACCATCAGTGGGGATCTGAGCACCACACTGAGGGGGGGTGGGTTACAGGTGCTGAGTTACACTGCCTGGGCCTTGAGAATTTAGCCCCAGATCTGCAAAGAGTTTGGTTTGGGGGACCTTGTTAGATCCAAGTTTGGTAGAGATGGGCCTGATTCTGCTGTGTAGGACGGTGGTGTAAATCAGGAGTCACTTCATGGAAGGGACACTGGGGTCAGACCAGCATAAGCAGCTGGAGAATCAGATGGGGTGAGTCTAATCCAGAATGAACCTGTGGCTGTTAGAACATCCATCTAGTGAATTCCAGCTTGATGCGTCATTCTGCAGCTCCCAGGCTGTTCAGTGGGGCCAGGATTTTAGCTCAGCACGAGGCTCGAAGGCTGTTTTCTGCTGGAATCTAGTAGCAGGTGTTTCGTTGCTACGGGGCAGGCTCGCCACGGGTTCCTTTGGCATAAGGCAGCCGCACAGTAGCAGAGCCGCAAGTTCCAGGCTCTTGTCACTTTCCAAACTGCCTACCTCCCAGTTGACCTCTGGAAATGGCCGGAGAAAGACTAGCTGAAAGACTTTGACTTTGGCTCTTTCTGAATTCAGCCACGAGGTGGCAGCGCAGAAATGGGCAAGGATTTCAGCATCTCACACAATTATCCACTGCAATTTTCCTTGTGCGCTACCAGGTTTTTAATTCCTGCTTTATTTGTTTTTTGGCTGGGAGATGCAATGCCCAGACCAGCTCGAACTAAACTGGTTGGAGGTACTTATAACTACCAAGGCATCTGCACCAACACCCTGATCTATCTATGATCCTGACAGAGCCCTGCTGTCTAGTATCTGAGCAGCTCTCAATCTTTAATGTATTTACACCCCACACACACCGTGGGGTAGGGAAGTGCCCCATTTTATAGAGGGGAACGGGGGCACAGAGACATCAAGACTTTGTTGCAAAGGCCAAGACTATAACAAGATTCAAAAAAGAACTAGATAAGTTCACGGAGGATAGGTCCATCAATGGCGATTAGCCAGGACAGGCAGGGATGGTGTCTCTAGCCTCTGTTTGCCGGGGCTGGGAATGGGTGACAGGGGATGGATCACTTGGTGATTCCCTGTTCTGTTCCTTCCCTCTGGGGCACCCGGCATTGGCTGCTGTTGGAAGCCAGGACACTGGGGTAGACGGACCTTTGGTCTGAGCCATGATGGCCGTTCTTATGTTCTTGTGTCTACGCTCATAGGCACCAACTTCCTCTGGCACTGGTGGGTGCCTGTGCCCCCTGTTCCTTTCCCTGCCCCTGCCCCTGCCCCAACTCCACCCCCGAGTCCCTGCCCCTGCTCTGCCTGTACCCTGAGGCCCCACCCCCATCACCTGTTCCTTTCCATCCCTCCCTCCGTCACTCGCTGGGTCATCTCAAGGAGCCTGCCTGCCTGCAGGTAGGAAGCCCTCAACAGAAGGACAGGCATGGAGCCTGTGTGCTCTTGGCACTCAGATGGGGGCACCAGGAGTTGGTGCCATCAGCCACATGGCTCAGCGTGACAGGAGGGCAGCGAGCCAGTGATTAGATACTGGCCAAGGAGCCAATAGGGTCAGAGCAAAAAGCCCTGATGGTGCCTGGATCCCCAGTCACTTGTGTCTGTCAGCACATGGGCAGCTGCTCTGCCTCTGTTTCTTTCTCTCCTCCTGCTACTTTGTTCCTTCACTAGACAGGGCTGGCGTCTGATGTGAGCGTGACTGGGGCGATAAAAGGCAACATGCCCCAAATAACTCACCCAGCGAGGGGTTTGCATAGCAGAGATTCTCCTGAATGCTGGCCAGGACGAGGGCATGACTTTCTGCCCAGGCTGGGCCCGAGCGGTGCAGTTCAGATCAGGATCCAAAGTCGTGGGGAGGGGTCCTGAACCCGCATTCTTGTTCGGGCCCATAGCTAGTTAAAATATACAAACCTGGCCCCACTCTCTGTAACCCCATTGCCCTTGTGGGAGGCAGAATCCCACTGGCCGTTTCACTAGCTGGGATCAAATTACCAATATTGGTTGCCATGCTTCGGGGCACGGAGTTGTCAGGGGCTGTGGGTCAGGAAGACACTTCCTTCCAGCAGTAACAGCAATCATTGCAACTAGACAGCAGCAGTTCTGAGCCCGTGGCCAGCAGGCCGCATGTGGCCCGATTAGCACACAGCTGTGGTATCCCAGCTCAGCAGTGGGCTGAAGGCTGCGGGGTCCTGTCCTGTGGACTCTGGGCAACTGGCTGCCTCCTGAACCCACCTAGTGGGGCAGTTGGCTGCCACCCAGTGGATCTCAGGGACTGGGCAGCCAGCTACTGCCCAGTCCCACACTGCGGGGTCCCAGTGGGGTTGGGGTCCTGGCTGCTTTAAGGCCTCATGTAGTGGGGTCTGAGGGCCCAGTGGGTCTGGGGTTGGGGTTCTGGCTGCCCCTCGGCCCCCTACAGCAGGGTCTGTGGTTCTGGCTGACCCCAGCCCCCTGTGGTGGGGTCCGGGAAGCGTAAGAAACCTGCAACCTGCTGGATGTTCCTTAGTGGGGCGCAGGAGGGCCGTTACTCCCCCATAACCCATTCTAGATGGGAAGCTCAGGTCAGTCTGCCATTCATGAACCACTGTCCCATGCTGCACCACTGAAAGAGTCTTGTATGGGGGAGAGGACACCCTATCAGATCAATTCACAGGCAGCAGCACAGGCCTGAAATTCTGAGCCCCTTTCGAATAGACGGTGGGTGCAGCCACCTGCTAATAATGCCTAGCTCTGATCTAGCACTTTTCACCTCTAAATCTTGCAGTGCTTTTCAAAGGAGGCCAGTATCATTTTTTGCAGGAGGGGAAACTGAGGCACGGAGCAGGGAAAGTGACTTTTCCGAGGTCACCCAACAGGCAATTAGCAGGGCTCGAATTAGAGCCCTGGTCTCCTAAATTCCAGTCTTGTGCATTAACACTAAGCCACTCTGCCTCCTTGATCCCCAGAAGAAGCCAAACTTTCGGTGCCTTTGCAAAGCAGAGTCTGGCAGGGGAAGGGCTGGATTTGATGGACTGTGACACTGACCCTGCTCCTTGCTGGGGCGGGGAGGCAGCTGTTCTGATGGCTTTGTCACACAGTGTTTGGCTCTCAGCCCGTGGTGTCAGTGATCGAAGCTTGTGGAACAAACCCTGTGAGTCGTGCTGACCCCAGGTAAGTCAGGCCCTGTTCCCAGCTGCGTGTATTGATGAAGGGGAATGCCAGCTGCCAATCCGCCTCCCAAGGCAGCCAGACAGTCCCAGCTTGACGGCAAGACACCGGATCGCTTGCTTATGCGAACAGGGGGTGTCGGTTTCATCCTGACACATGGAGCACGCAGGCCTGGGGATAATTATAGCCCCCCCGGCCAACTCCCCCTGCTCCATCTGCGTCTCTGAGAACCAGCCCACCCCCCGTGCTGTGGCAACTACTGCACCCTTGTTCATAGCTGGGCTGGCAGGAGCACCAAGGGGTGACTCCTATGTCCTGAAGTGTGAGATTTAAATGCCCTGGCTCTAGGGCCGCATCTTAATTGTTGGTTGTTCTTTGTATTACAGCAGCAGCTGGCGGCCTGTAACAGGGCAGGGTTCCCTCAGCCTGCGCTCCCTGTTGTGAACAGCCCTCACGCCCGGTTGCAGCAAGTTGAACACCCAGGGCGTGATTTCCAGCACGCCACGCAAGTGCCTGTTCCCCATGGGTGGGAGAGCGTCGCCCGCCGACGGAGCGCTGTCCACACCGGCACTTCTGTCAGCGTAACTCAGGTCAGGGCTGTGGTTTTTTTCACACTCCCGAGCGACATACATTTTACTGCTAGTGTTGACTGTCCTCTGCTGAAGAGTGGAATCACCTGGTTAATGGGTTAATTGCCTGGTGCTTAATCAATTGTCTTGTCAATTTAGCACAGGGGTTCTCAAACTGGGGGCTGGGACCCCTCAGGGGGTTGTGAGGTTATTACATGAGGGTGTTGCAAGCTGTCACCCTCCACCCCAAACCCTGCTTTGCCTCCAGCATTTATTATGGTGTTAAATATATAAAAAAGTGGTTTTAATACATTAGGGGGGTCATAATCAGAGGCTTGCTGTGTGAAAGGGGTCACCAGTACAAAAGTCTGAGAACCCCTGATTTAGCCCCTGTGGGGACGCGTACTGTTCCCACTCTGTCACAGGGCCCCAGCGAAGATCAGGGCCCCACTGTGCCTGGCACTGCACAAACCCAGGTGAGATGCAGTCCCTGCCCCACGGAGCTGACAATGTAACAAGACAAGGAAGGTTTTTTTGCCTCAGCCCCCCATCGGTAAAAGAGGGTGAGAGAAGTCACGTGACTGTGGAAAAGGCAGAAATTGAAGCTCGGTCTCCCACAGCCTTGTCCAGTGCTTTAACCATAAGTCCCTCCTTCCACTTTTCTCAGTGGAGTCAAGTGTGTTTACACTTGGGTGGAATTTGGCCTATTCCCTCTCAGCTCACTACATATTTCTTTGAAGGCCTCGTGTGGCTAAGCTGGGTTAACTTCCAGATGGTGGCAGCAGTGGGATGAAGGCGCGACAGGGCTGTTACAGTCAGGAGGTGGTGAAAGTTTTTCCTCTCCTGCCTTTATGCGGCGGATCTTAGGAGTTGCAGTTAAATCACTCGGAGTTTAAAAGTTTAATCACTCTCCGTTTAAAGGTCCCTTTTCCAGGTGTGGCTCCTTTCTCCTTGACATGGGCCTGGAGCAGGCTGTGAAGCGGTTCTGACCCCGATGGCCCCAGGCCCCGTACTCGCTGCCCTCTTGTGTTCACATGGTGCGTGTTGGGGTGTGTGCGGGGAACAAGCTCAAGGAGCAGCCCTATATGGGAGGGCGACAGGCAGCCCATGAGACCTTTCCCCTCCCAACTTCCAGGCTCAGTGAAAACTGAGACCCGGTGCTGCCTTGATCCAGGCAAAGGCACTCATCAGCAGGAAAGGGGTCCCAGGGTAACCTGGCTCTGAGGGCCACAGCCAGTGCCTGGGGCTGGCCTGGTCTTAAGGTGACCAGATGACAAAGATGAAATATCGAGATGCCGGGGGCGGCGGAGAAAAAAAACAACAGCTACCGGAGCGCCCCCCAAGCCTGCCGCCCTCACCGCTGCCACCACTGCCAGAAGCTGGACTGGAGCAGTTCGCAGGGTGAGTGCTGGGGGCCACCCCCTCCCTTCAGGCTTGCGCCGCCATACAGCTGATCGGTGCAAGCCTGGGAGGGAGGAGGAATACGGCGGGGCCAGGGCAGAGATTTGGGGAGGGATCCAAAGGGGCAGTGAGGGGGTGGGGCCGGGGTGGGGATTTGGAGAGGGGTCCAATGGGGGAAGGAGGGAGCAGGACTGCGGAGGGGAGCGTCTCTGCCTGTGCCGGAGCAGAGGGCAAAATTTCTTGTTTGTCCAGTGTCCGACGTGGGACAAACAAGTAAATATCGGGACAGTCTCAATAAAATCAGGACATCTGGTCACCCTCCCTGGTCTCCTCCACTCGCCATCTGGACTCAGACCAGGCCTAAGCTTCCCCATTGCTCCTGGCTTCCCGTGACACGCTCCTCCTGCCACCCTCAGATTTCTGAAAACCTGCCAGTTCTTGCAGAAAGGGCCAGGTGACCTGTGACGGGCCAGGTGCATGCTGGAAAATGTCTGGTGACTCCAACTATCGTTACAGTGGCACGGAGAGACTTTGGCCATGCTCAGGACCCCGCTGTGCTGGGCGCTGCACAGACACTGAGTAGGGCACCGTCCCTGCCCCGGAGAGTTTACAATCTAAATAGATCAGTGGGTGGGAAGGGAAACCAAGAGGAAGGGACAAAGCTGATCAGAGGTAAAGCTAGGAAAAGAACCCAGCTCTCCCGATTCCTCAACCAGTGTCTGCTCCATGGCACCATAGTGTCTCCCAAGCATTGCTTAGCATCTAATGCAGGAACAAGGGGAGTTAAAAATGTGCCAGCTGATCATGGCTGATCCCCCCGTCAGGGGTTAAGCGTGACTAGCTGACACAACTGGCCTCATTCTCCCAAGGGCAGGAAATTAAGATTGATGGAAATTAAAGGTGGGAAAGGCTCCTGGGATCACTTGGTCATGCCTCACAGCTGACACAATACAGAGCCCTGCAGCGTATTCTCACGGGCTTCGTCCAGTGTTGCTGCAGATGACATCCTTTAAGATTGGCTTCTGTCAGCGCCCAGGAGCACCTGCTGAGGCTGTTTTCCCCCCATCTAGGAGCATGGCATCTATCAAAACACCGAATGCAGAGACAGTGTCAAAGGGGGCAGATCGGTCGACTTCCCCGCCGTTGCACCAAGGCTGAATTTGTCTCACTCCCTCGTGCTGTAGAGCCAGCGCGCCTGCATGGCTATTTGTCCCCACAGCCAGCACAGGAGTGGATGCCTGGAAATCCTCCAGCAACGGTTGTCTCAGGGCTCAGCAAGACTCACATGGTGCCACAGTTTGCAGAATGTTTCTCTTGCCCACGGTTCTAATTCTGGGCCCTTGAGGGAAACAGGTTCTTGGAAGTTACCCACTGATTTACTGTGTTCTGCCTGTGGGAAATAATTACTCCAGTCTTGGGGCAGTTCTTTCATGGGGTGACCTATTGTATTAATTTGGATGGAGCATATGGGCTAACGGTGTTGACATAGCCCAGTCGCTATCCAGCATTAGACAGTGTTGGACAAGGTCTGGGATTGGTCTGCAGCAGAGGTCCCTAAACTGTGGGGTGTGTCTCCTCAGGCAGTGTGTGTGTGAAAGTCTAGGGGGGCGTGGCGGGGCCCAGTTGGGGGGGCAGGAAGGGAGTGCCACCTAGCCCCTCTCTGCCCCTGGCTCTGCTCCAGTTTTGCTGCTATTTATGGCTTGGCTAAAAAAAAAAAAAGCCACAGGTGACTTGCAGCGTTCTTACCGTAAACTTTGCACAGGGGTTCTCAGACTGGGGGTGGGGACCCCTCAGGGGGTCACGAGGTTATTACATGGGAGGGGGGTCGTGAACTGTCAGCATCCACCCCAAACCCCGCTTTGCCTCCAGCATTTATAATGGCGTTAAATATATTAAAAAGTGGTTTTCATTTATAAGAGGGGGTCGCACTCAGAGGCTCTGTGTGGGAAAGGGGTCACCTGCACAATAGTTTGAGAACCACTCACTTGCCAGATGAATAACTGGAAAAAAGCAAAACTCCTGGTGACATTTACAGGTCATGAAATTGTGACTGGGGTATTCTACTCTGTTTGAGAGGAAACTTTTGCCAAGTGCACCACCATTTATTATGTGGGTAAGAGCCCCCCTCAACGACACGTTATTTTTATAACAATTCCAGCTGCTTGATTCTGAAATGGTATTGACGAGGGTTTTGTCCAGCGCGTGACTGATTAGCACAGTCCTTGAGCATGTCCTTAACTTTGAGCATGAGGATAGACCTGCCGAATTCAATCAAACTGCTCACGTGCGTGAAGCAGATGTTCAAACATTTGCAGGATCAGGATCTATATTAGAACTTGAGGCATTTTCAGGACAAATACCTGAAAAACCTTTTCCCAGTTCAGATCCGTCTCAGTTTAATGTTAAAGTCTGGGCCGATTCTACCCTCACTCACATCTGTGCAGTCTCAGCGAAGTCACGGGCAGTGCCGAAGTGCAATGGTGGTCCCAATTCTCCCTCTGACTTTTACACTCCATAGCATGGCCGTTTCTGCTGCTGATGCAGTCCTAGTAACTGGGGAATTCAAGACTGAATAACTTTCATGCTCATATTACAAGATGAAGAGGAGCCAGGAGCTCCCACTCAAAATTCTTTATCTTACAAAAGGCAATTGACTATAGAGTGTGAAACAGACCATTGTGCCGGTGTGCTGAGGGCCAGCAGCTATTCCCCCAGAGAAGCCCTGATTGAGGGGAGGAAGTCTTAATTATCTAATCAGACTGGAGATTGATGAGCTAAGGTGTTAATTATCCCATCAGCTGAGATGGTAGTTAAAAAGCACAGGCACTGGGTACAAAGGGACGGCTAGCAGAGTCCAGGGGAAGATAGGTTTCTGGCTCTTACTCCTGCGAGACAGGGCTAAGGATTGAAGGTAGATCTACTACATGGGGATTGTGGTGGTGACATCAACATACTCACAGAGGTGCTGATAATTAAGAGGCCTCTGACTGTGGAGAACTGTAGGGTGGGAGAGGCACTAGCCTCCTGAAAGCCACAGTATTTTAGGGTAAATGCAAATTTGATTCAAGCATAACATAATATGTAGAGGTTTGACTGACATTCAGCTAATTTCCTTCCCATCAGCATGTTTTTAAAAACTTGAACTTAAAAGGTGGCGTCACGAGCAATAAAACAAATGTTTAACATCAGCTCAGAAGTACAGGCAGACCAGATGGTGGTTTTCTGAATGTTTTGTTATAAAAATGCATCTTAAAGCATTACATATTTAAACCAGGGGAATATAAAAAACTGCCTGTGGCTGTGTCTTAAATAACTTCTCTTTTTTTCAATTATATACATTAGACCTTTCCCAAAGGACAGTATGTGACTGGTTTACACAAATAAACCCTACATGATTCTATCTTCTAATGTCTAAAGTACTATCTACATCTGGTCTATACCTGGGTCCTTCAGCTCTCCTCAGACCTTGAAAAAATAAGAAAGTAATACCCGAGTGCTGTTTCAGTGGGGTCAACCAATACCCGAGTCCTGTTTCAGTGGGGTCAACCAATACACGTAGAGGCAGATGCATATTTCTCTATGAACAATTTAAAAGCATGTTCTGAATCTCTTCAAAGACCTGATTGTACAGGTCATCTCTGGACTTCAATCCATCCAGATAAACTGAAAGGGGGAAAACAAAAATCAATGATTAGTTTGCAGTCAGAATGGCATTTGTGAAGGTCAAATTTCCAAGGCTCTTAAACTGTGTATTGCAGGTGGCTAGCACAAAATAACCCCCGGCCCCAAAACGCCTGCATTTTCAACCCAAATAAAGCTCATTCCATGGAGTCTCTCAGCTTGGTTTAGACTTCCGGGAATAACCTGCTCCTAGGGCTGCATGGTTCTAAATAACACTTTGCCTTTGAATGGTGTTTTCTAATCAAAGCTGTTAACTACCCCTGAGCAATTTCATTAAAGTTAATGAGACTGCCAAAGTTCAACTGAGCAGAATCCAGGACAGCGTTCTGGGCTTCATCACAAGCAAAATAGCAGGCAGTAGAATGACAGGGAATAACCTCCTTGAATGAAGTCTTGACTGCCTTAAATCAGCAGCAGCGTTTGCAGCGAGAGTAACTTACCAGCATCAATCCCATGGGTCTCCATTTCCTTCCTGTATTTTAAATACATGGGCCACACATGTCCATCGAAAAGACCAGGCGGGTCAGGTATAGGATAATGTCGTGTACTGTGGGTGTTAGAATGGAAAGGAATCTGTTAGATTACCATGTTTCATTGTGTCTGGCACCATAGATGCCAACTCTGTGGGTGCAGAGGGGCTGGAGTACCCATGGGGAAAAATTAGAGGGTGCTCCACGCCCACTGGCAGCCAAGCTCCCCTCACCTCTGCCTCGTCTCTTACCCCACTCCCTCCCAGCACTTCCTGTCCGCTGCCTAACAGCTGTTTGGCAGCACTTAGGACTTTACGGAAGGGAGGGGGAGGAGCAGGGATGCAGCGCACTCGGGGGAGGAGGTAGAGAAGAGGTGGGGCAGGTGCAGGGACTTGGGGGAAGAGGGGTCGGAATTGGAGGGGAGAGAGGGAGGTGCAGGGGTGAGGCCATGGAACGGGGGCTCAAGCACCCACGGGGCAGAGGGGAAGTCAGCACCTATGTCTGGCACCATGCTAAAGACCAAAAGCAGGTATCTAATGGTTCTTCAATAGTATACATGTAATGAGATTCCTTCCTAGGTGGTGTTCTGGGGAGTGGGTTAGCACTGGAGCCTGTTTTATCTTTTCAATGGCGATTTTTCAGGCTGATGCCAAGGCTATTTGGTGACAGGGCTGCATGTTGCCCGTTGAAATTTTGTTGGTTGCTTTCAGGTTTACAGAGCCATCAAGACACAACACTTCAACTCTGCCCTTAAAAACAGAAGCCCTCCCATCGTAACCAATTCAATTCCAGGCATTCTCCCTCTCCCCCTACCCTGCTTTGCAAAAATGGTAACGTCTGAGGTTTCTAAGGGAGTTAAGAGCCCAGAGACGATAAGAGTTGGACATTTCAGGAAGTAAAGCTGTCTTTGAAAATGCCCCATTAGCTGTCCTCATCCTCTGACTGCCTTGGAAGTTTGGAATTGGAACTTCAGTTGGAAAGTGATGTCAGTACGTATATTAAACCACAACAGTCACATGGCTAATATATCAGAGGGGTAGCCGTGTTAGTCTGGATCGGTAAAAGCAGCAAAGAATCCTGTGGCACCTTATAGACTAACAGACGTTTTGGAGCATCAGCTTTTGTGGGTGAATACATATTCAGCCACGAAAGCTCATGCTCCAAAACATCTGTTAGTCTATAAGGTGCCACAGGATTCTTTGTGGCTAATATAGGTTCTGCGCACGTATGCAAGACTGCTAATATGCAGTCTTGCATAGGTGCGCAGAACCTATATCAAAGCCAAATATTATTAAATGTATCTCAGGCTATTAGCTTACCTCCTCCTCCTCTTGCATTCGTCATAGGGAACTGTCAGATAGTAGCGTTTGTTGAACACGTCGGTCAGTGGTCTGGGGAAGCAGGGGAAAAAAGGCAACACTAGATCACTACTAGATCACTTATTTCCTCAGATGGAGAGACAAACGCTAGTGGCCACGCTGTGACAAATAAAAGCTTTCTACATTTCTTCTATGACTTGGTATGCCATTGCTTCAAATTCTGCAGCATACAATGTTTCAATCAGCCTGAAATTTCCAAATACTCTTGCATAGTACACAGAAGTAAGGTGTTTGAAGGGGCCCGAACAGCCAGGTTTGGCACAAGAAAGCTAATCAGCCCGTGATCCTGGGGAGAAAAACAATGCAGGCGGGTAATTCTTTCACATTTGACTTGAATTATGCTTCTACTAGGCTGAAAAAAACACTCACTGGAGAGGTCAGATCAGACCAGAAGATCACTGCAAGACCATTCTGATTTGTACAGCAGGGTTGAGCAAAGTTTGGCTGACAGAATTCTGATACCTCCCATGAAGGCTCCCAGAATCAGGGCTGGCTCCAGGGGTTTTGCTGCCCCAAGCAGCCAAAATAATAATAACAATAATAAAAAGTCGCAATCGCGATCTGCAGCAATTCAGTGGGAGATCCTTCGCTCCGAGCGAGAGGGAGGGACCCTCCTCCGAATTGCAGCCGAATACCTAGACATGCCGCCTGTCTCCGGAATGGCTGCCCCAAGCACCTGCTTGCTAAGCTGGTGCCTGAAGCCGGCCCTGCCCAGAATGCAGCATTCCATCTTGGCCTTCATATAGGCTTTTCACTTCAAAATGGAGCATTTCATAATGGGACCCAAAGTTTCATTTGGGCAACATTCAGGCACTGTATAGGCCTTGGGCCCTAGGCAAGCTACCAATGTAGTCTTCAATGAGGCTCTCCTAATATGTAGTCTGTGGAGACAACCCATTTACATTTGACGTTCAGCTTCAGAAAGCAGATTGCCGCTACCTGTGAAGCTTGATATACTCAGCGTTTAAATGTCGAGCAGGTGTCATTGTACATGCTGTCCCCGCAAAACCAGCCACCGAGGGTAAGGCCAGAAGGGACCATTGTGATCATCTTGTCTGATCTCCTGTCTAACACAGGCCAGAGAACTTCCCCGAAATAATTCCTTGCGCAGATCTTTTAGAAGGACTTCCAAACTTGATTTAAAAATTGCCAGTGAGGGAGAACCCACGATGACCTTCAGTTAATTACTCTCATTGTTAAACATTTATGCCTTTATTTCCAGTCTGAATTTGTTTAACTTCCAGCCATTGGACTATGTTATGCTAGACTGAGGAGCCCATTATTCAATATTTGTTCCCCATGAGGGTGCTGTTAGATGGAAATCAAGTCGCCTCTTCTCTAGTAAATAAGCCAGTTGTCGAGAGTTTAGATTCTGATGCAAGGCAACTGTAATGCTTCTTGGAAGTCTCATACTTGTCAACTGTATTTCACTAAAGTTACATTAAGGTTACACACAGTTACATTAAGGTTATATGGAGACTTTCATGTCCCTCCTTCTCCAGCCTAGTCCACTACTCCCCACCTCCAAAACTAATTTTTCACTGCAAGAAGAGTGCAGAAAAATGTTGTTTTTTTTCTCAAATGTGAAATTAATTGCTGAGCTCAGTCCAGTTTTTAACTGAGGATTGATCTCACAGGAGGCTATTAGAGGGCTTTCCCTTCACCCTCTCCCCTGGTTCTTGTCACGTAGATGAACAGCAGAAGACCAGAAGTCCAAAGTGCAGGCAATACGATGTTTATTGGGGTTAGTTTCAAGCCAGCATGTGACGCCTTCGAGCCCTGTTTCCTAGTGTCCCCTCTCCCCCTCCTCAGCAGATATAATTATACCTGAAATGCATCCCCACAGTCCCACCCCTTACAACTTAGGGTCATGTTCTGTTTTGGCTCTGGGGTCTTCATCCCACCTCTTTTGTACCCCTTGGGAGGGGTAAGGAGTGAGGTTGTGCTACGGTCAGGGACAGGCATTTCTTTGGTCTTCCCCACCCATCCCTCTTTGACCCTCCCAAGTGGCTGCTTGACCTTGCCTTGAGATAGGGGTTGAGGCAATATTAGAGTGTGTTCTCCAGTAACACTTTAACTGCTCTTAGCTGTTCCCTTTGTACTTACAAACCTAAGGTGCCACAAGGACTCCTGTTCTTTTGGAGGATACAGATTAACACGGCTGCTACTCTGAAACCCACCATACACAGTGTCTTTTGTCCTTTCTTTAGACATATTAGTAGAAGATATGAGTATCAAAAAGTCAAACCCAAAATTCTATCCCAGGCTAATAAACCTATGTTCTAACAGAGGACAAGTCCTGAATGGGCTTGGAGAATAAAATATCTTGATCCCGTCAGTGATCATTGCCGGTCTAGGCTGAAACACGCTGGTAGGAGAACATAGGAGGGAAGTTTTAATGACTGCTGCAAGATCAGTGGGTAAGGAGCTCTGGTCTAAGCAGAAGTCTGGGTGCCTGTCACTCCCAAATTCAAATTCTGGCTCTTAATTAAAAACTTACCTTGAATGCTCAGTGGTTTGAGCATTGACCTGCTAAACCCAGGGCTGTGAGCTCAGTCCTTGAGGGGGGCCATTTAGGGAACTGGGGTTAAAAAAAAACTGTCTGGGGGTTGGTCCTGCTTTGAGCAGGGGGTTGGACTAGATGATCTCCTGAGGTCCCTTCCAACCCTGAGAGTCTATGATTTCTAAGTCAATCTCTGTCTGTTTCCCCATCAGGAACACGGGGAAAATTCTTACCTACAGCACCTCACAGCAGCACTGCAAGGATTGGTTAATTAATTGCAAGGAGGCTTCGGTGCCCAGAGCTATAAAACTAGCCTTTTCATTGCCACACATTTGTCTGTAAATTAAAAAGACATTTTACTTGTAATTGTAAAGCAGGAAGCCTTCAATGACCAGGATGTGGATCTCCTCTGGGACGGGTTCTTTAGCGTTAGACCTAACGTTCACCCCATGGGAGCGGGCAAACTTCCTTGGCTCCTCAATCCACGCATGCACCGTGCTCACCATTGCATCCATGTCCAATGATTCCAGTGCTAGTTAGAAGAAAGTAAGAAGGGGACATCAAAAGCCACAAACCACCGAGGCATGAAAGTTTGTAAATATAAACTTGTAATATGGAATTATGGAAATTTACCATTAAATCTTAATATTAGAGTGAAAAAGAAATACTTAGGAAAAATATACATTACTGCTTCCTACAGCGACCACCGCTCTTACCATCCCATTGTTTAAAGCCGTCTTCCCCGACTTCTATCTGATCTTGTGGCTGAAATATAGCGAGCAATAAAACAGGGCTGCAAATGCAGGGTGATCAGTTAGCTATGATGCACTCACTACACAAGAGTTCACTTAACAGACCACCTGCAGCCTCCTTCTGGCAGGGGAACTTGACGGGGCCTTTTTACAGGCCCCGCAGCCTGAGAGCATCAGAAAGTTCGTTTGCTCTCTTGTCCCCAGGGGGCGGCTGCTGACAAAGGATTCTAAGTTTAAGGTAGTCTAACAAATGCCAGATCTGATTAGATCTAGGACCATGGGTTTGCATGAAGAAATACAATCTTCGGCTATAAAAAACACAGGTCATATTAAGTGACAATTGCTAGATCGCATGTTCAGCGTAGTAGGAATGAGTGTAACGAACACGTCCAGTAAAAGCTGTAGGTTGGCATGGTAAATCTTGCTCCATCTTAGCTCTGCTTTCAAAAACCATTTATAAATTAAACATGCCAGAGTGACATTGTATATTTTACAGGAAAAGGTAGAGAGAACTCCACCCCCTTTACCCTCAACTCCTATTAGCATTAATCTAGCTGCATTTTGTGGGTTAGGGTGAAGAAATGCTCCCAATTTAGCAGCATATGCAGTCTATTTAGTTCTATTCAGTAGGGTGTGTATACTTATGAAGGTCGGACCAACAGGGCTTACAGGTTTGTCAGCACAGGAAAATCTACAAGGCTAGGAGTATCGTGTTATTACAATAGGATTGCTCCAACCGTATCATCATAACACGGCTTGATCTTCCCTATATCAGTGGGATCAAACTATGGTATAACCCAGGGGTAGGTAGGCTGACCACAGCAAGTGTGAAAAATCGAGTGAGGGGTAATAGGAGCCTATATAAGAAAAAGACCCCAAAATCAGGACTGTCCCTATAAAATAGGGACATCTGGTCACCCTAGGGGTAGGCAACCTATGGCATGGGTGCCAAAGGCAGCACACGAGCTGATTTTCAGTGGCACTCACACTTCCCGGGTCTTGGCTGCTGGTCTGGGGGGCTCTGCATTTTAATCTAATTTTAAATAAAGCTTCTTAAACATTTAAAAAACCTTATTTACTTTCCATACAACAGTGGTTTAGTTATATATTATAGACTTATAGAAAGAGACCTTCTAAAAACGTTAAAATGTATTACTGGCATGTGAAACCTTAAATTAGAAAGAATAAATGAAGACTCAGCACACCACTTCTGAAAGGTTGCCGACCCCTGGTACAACCATTATGAAAATTGTTAGAGAGTGAAACACAATTCAGGAACATGTTCTAACGTGGCTTGGTCTTTGACATCATCTAAGCTTGATCCAACATACCCACTACCTCCAGTGGGAGTCTTTCCACTGACTTCCATTGGCTTTGGCTCAGGGTCCTACAGAGGTAAAACAGAGCTAGTGGTGTTAGACAGTCCCCTGACATAATACTCTTCCTGGCCCAGCTCCTGACAGGTATTTTGACTTCTAACTTCCATTGAAATCAGTGACAGGAGCCTTCAAACTTTTGAGGATGTGCCTAAAGGACGATAGATTGGTTTGGCTTTGTTTTAAATTATAAATGCCGACCTGCTTCCAGCTTTGTCATAAAAGATCATTTGAAAGCACCGGAAAGAGAGTGATAGCAAGAAAGGGTCAAAGTGGGGACAAACTGGGAAAATAATCTGAAATAAAAGCCCAAAAAAAAGAGTTTATTTAAAACCATGGACTGATCTAAGGTTAGATGCACTTGCTTTGAAATTAAAACTGAATGAGATAGCGAAAGATCATTTCCACAGCCTATGCTCCAACCTTGTTGGCCTAACACGCTGGGTTCCACACACTGTGTTGAAACTAACACACTAGCATTTAGTAAAAGGCAATTATCTTTCAGTCTGTCCAAAACAATTCAAACATGAAATATGCTCTTCCTAAACAACTTAACCTCACAAATGCACACCAAACCTTCCTGTGGTACATACTTGACATTGTACTAAATAGATAAATACATTAATGGATTTATAAATAGTTCTATATTTAAATAGGCAGAGTAGTTATACTTACCTTGTAAAAATCATCCTGATGGACAACACAACAGTTTGGAAGTGCTTTGATAAGCCGGTTGGTCAAAGTGGTTTTGCCACCGTTGGTCACACTAAATAGAAAATTTGAAGCAGCATTGGGGAAGATGCATTAGTTCAATGAGCAAGTACTGCCGACTAGCAGCACTTCTTCAGTGGGTATTTCCATTACAACCAGGTCTATCTGCTTCTGCGTTATATGAATTAAAAAGAATCTTTAATCAAGAATTCTGATTTGTGGCACGTGTTGAAGGCCAGCAGGCTCCACACTGTTTGCCCTGATGGAAGGAATGATGTTTCTTACATTAATTCTGTCACTTTCACTTCAATATTTCTTGCCCCCACAGGATCTGGCATAAGGAGGCTAGGGACAGCATCTCTGCCTGTCCTAATAGCAATTGATGGACCTGTCCTCCATGAATTTATCTAGTTCTGTTATAGACTTGGCCTTCACAATATCTCCAGGGTCCTCCTCTCAAGAACCAGAGCCAAAGGGGGGGGACCCCTCTAGTCAGAGGGAAAATTCCCCCTGTCTTTCAGATTGTTCCCCTCAGTCTCAAATGGGGGGTGTTCTATGCTCCCCTGTTGAGGGTCCAGGATCTCTGCTGTGTGTGTTTCAATGGGATCCCTGAAATCTCTCTGAGACCCATGTGGCTTCAGCCCTGGAGGGGCAAAGTTGCTCATTTAAACTATCACCCCATCTTTAACTCCTGGGATTATGAACAAGGAACATGAGCAGACGTCTCCCAGGGATTCACTCACTGGGGACTGGCCCAGGCAGGCACCCTTTGATGAACAAGCCATTTTAAAAATAGATTCCAAATGTCATCTTATTGGCATTGCTTTAGCCCCGTTACCCAGCTATCTGTGGGAGTTAGGATACATCAGTTGATACAGCCAAGATCCTTGAGACTTTAAAAAAAAATCTGTCACAAGAGGGAAATGCTTTAAACAGCTGCCTTGAAAATAACCCCAAAGCAGGGAGTCTGCCTTTGCTGTCCTGTGAATGAGCCTTGGGGCAGATCTGGATTTAAACTCCCATGTTCCTCCCACAACTGCACCCCCAAGCAGAGGGATTTTCCTCCCCAGAGGAGGGTGGGAGTCATCAGGGCTGAATGTGCCAACTTCAAACATTTCATTCCAAAGCTTTCACCCTGGCGTGCTTTTCCAGACCCCTATAAATCAGATCCTCCACTGGCATCAGTTGAATGGCCCATGACAACCAGCACCCGCAGAGGATCTGTCCCCTGCAGTCACCCAATTCTGGAGGTTTATGCAGCTCTACTTCCTAGTCTCATGCATTTGGAGGGGAAGGAAAAAAAAGACCCTCCTTTTTGGATCCATTTTAGGAAGCTTTTCCATCAACTTGCCCGCCCTCCCCTGTGTTTTGCAATGGAACTCTTAAAACCTCACTCTGCCTTGAAAAGCTCTTTCATTTTCTTTGCTGCTTAAACCTACTCAGAAATCACATATAAAGATAAAGCTTTTCTGGCTTCTGCTCCCTCCCTTTATTACTGTATAAATCCCAGCCTGTGGAGCTCTCCGCATGCAATATAACAAGCATGATCTAGCGTTAGGAGACATTAGTGCTAGATTTTGCCTTATTTAAATCCTCGCCTTATTGCCACATAAAAGTACAT
Organism: Gopherus flavomarginatus; assembly: GCF_025201925.1. Lineage (NCBI taxonomy): Eukaryota > Metazoa > Chordata > Testudines > Testudinidae > Gopherus > Gopherus flavomarginatus. Next base: position 7,912,678 of record NC_066640.1, on the reverse strand, counting down.
GTCATCTTCACGCCCTAGGGCATGCTGCAAGCAACAAAAATAAAAAGCAGGAAATAAATGCAGTATCACCTAGCGACTTACCCTCCTATACCTATGATGTAATGCATCCCTGGAGTTGCGTCCTCAGCAGCAAGGGGGAGGGAAGAAACTTGGATTCACAAGTAGAAAGGATGCAGAGCTAATGCCTGATCCTTTCTCTCCCTAAACGAGTGGCTGTCTGCAGCCTCTCGCTCTCAGCTCTGCTTTGCAAGTTGCTTGACTATTTCATTGAGGGGAAAAAAGACATGGGCGCCTTTAATTTATACCCCGTTACTGCCATGACCTCCCCCCTCCCTCAGCCTTTCTGTGCCCCACGAGGTGATGGAAAAGCACTATGACTATCATGAGATGGTCTTAGCCAGTCCTGATCTCAGTAGCTGGGTCATGCGCACAGCAGCGGCACCTGTTTTCCACCCCTCTCAGAGCTCTTTACTACCCCTTGCTAGCTGGGTTATAAATACCTTCTTGGCAAACCTTTCCTTTGCCTAAATTAGTAATGGGCAAGCTGAGACTGTGCCCCCTTTTGACATTTCCATGGGGACTTCTGGGATAGGGGTGGGAGGTTGGTAATGACAAAATGAGAAGCCTTGTCTTTTCCCTAAAGTGATACATACTACGTCTTTGCCTTCCTCCTGTGTTTCTAAGTGTCTCACAGTGAAAGCACGAGAACTCAGGATTCCACCTATGATTTTTAGAGGAACATTTCAAAGAAGAATGCAGGGGGAGGCGGTGAAATGATGCTGGGCTACCACCCCTTGAGGCTTTTTTAGGATGGGCATATTGGCTTAACCAACCACTGTTTGGGCTTATTTCTTCCACGTTGACACAAACGCATGATCAATTAAGTGAGCTGCCTTCCCAAGCACCTGCTTCTGCAAAATTGACTCCCATTGAATAGCACTTACTCATGGGAGTTGACCTGAGTTGGACTACACACTTCAATACGTGCCACTTGGTGTGAGCAAGGATTGGAGAACCTACCCCCAAACCTTTATTCTTTCCAGAGGTCCAGCTTTCTTTGTCCTAAAATGAAATACTGAGACTCAAATGCTTTTGCTGGTGTAAGGACCTTTCGAAGTGAAGGCTAAAAAAAGCTGGTGTTAACCTGGAGATCATTTTGAATGATCTTTTTTCTCCAGATCAATATGATGCTAACAGTGCATAAAATACACTTAAACCTCCTCTGTTTTGAACAGAGATGGAACTTCTGGGTTTGAATTCCCCAACCACTGTGTATCTTTTCTGTTGTGCGTTTATAGAATCAGCGGATAGACAAAAGCTTACCAAAAGATGCCTTACTTTGCAAGGCTTCATATGCACCATTGTAAATGTCTGTGCTGCTGATTTTTATTTAATCAGGGAATTCTGTCCCTTTCTTCTCCACTGTTCTGCAGTCCCAGAGAGCCACATTTTGCACTGTGCTCTTGGGGTTACTGTACATGTGGGTAGTTCAGAGGTGGGGGCTTAGCCAGTGGATTGTCAGGCTGCAAGCCAAGCTGAAGGAGAATGCAGGGAGCTTGGACACTCCTACAGCACTGAGGTTGCATTAATGGTCATGGAAAGGGTTCCAAGGTGACCTGCTGTAAGGCTTTTTAGGGAGCATATCTGACTGGAAGACTTCGGGAGCCTTACATTATACCTCCCACTGGATCCCCACTTAAGCCCATGTATCAGAGTTGGAATAAAATAAACTACCACACGGAGATAAACTCACAACACTCTATTTACTAAAGGAGAAGGAAGGAGGGGGAGGGGGATGGATTAAAGACACTGGAGATTTGGAATATAAGCAAAGATGTTTCTCTACCTCCTTCAGGGACTGCCGGTGGTGAGGCTACAGAATCCGGACTGGTGAGATCAGCGATGGACACCAATGGTGGATCACAGGGGGCCAAGACAGGTAAGTAACCCTCTCTCAGACCCACCCTGTCCCTCTTTGCGTCATCTGTGCGTGAGTGTCAGATCTAACTAACTGGATCTAATCCGAGAGTGCACGTCTGCTTCCCAAAAGCAAATAACTAATAAACCCCAAACTGACAACTTCGTTCAGTGAGTGGCTACTGCAGGCCAGTAACCCATGTGGGAGCTGTACCACCCCACAGAGAGAGAGCTTTTAGACACCCGAGCCCCAAAGATTAGACGAGAGCCTCTGGCCGTTCCCTTCGTTTGTTTATATAGAAACCGGTTACTTAGCAACAACTGATTCCCGCTCTTTTCACTTTCCTACCTTTTGCATGGAGGTCACCTTGTTCTTATCCAGACCAAGATGGCCACCTAACAAACAATGCCCTAAAATCCAACTGGGTGGGTGCCTTCCCCAAGAACTTGGCAGGGTTGTAGTTAACACTACAGCTTGGAGAAGACGGAAGAGAAGTATTCTTGCTGAGCTTTTACACAGCCTTGATCATTGTAGCATCTGGTTGCATAGTATTTTGTGTACTGCATCTTCCAGAGAATCACTGGGCAATACAAACACACTCAGAATTGGACCTATTAAGAATAGGAAGTCGGCCCATCCCAACAATATACGTCTATGGACAGTCGCAAAAAAAACGCAAAGTTTGAGTGGTTTGCAAATGTCACCCATAAGCCTGGATTGGTGTTTCCCAACATATTCCCATCACTTTAAGCACAGCACAATATTTGCAGTGGGGAGTCAAGGGGGCAGATCCTCAGCTTGGGTGAACCGTCATAGCTTCATTTCAGCAGAGTAGGAGATATGACCTGCTGAGGATTTGGCCCAAGATCGGATCTCGGGACATGTAGCTTTTTCCACCCTCACTGCACCTGTCTGCTGCCCTGCACCCCTGGGCTGGGACACTCTGCCAGCAGGGACACCTGGGGGGGGCAAGTGGGGCAATTTGCCCTGGGCCCCACAGGGCCCCGCAAGCCCTGGCCCAGTGGTGGTCTGGGTCTTCAGCAGCATTTTGGTGGCAGGGGGCCCTTCAGTGCTGCCGAAGACATGGAGTGACTGAAGGGTTCCCCGCCACCAAAATGCCGCCAAAGACCCAGACTGCCACCGGGTGAGTACAAGTGCTGAAGCTCCCCCGTTTTGCCCCAGGCCCCCTGAATCCTCTGGGCAACCTTGTCTGCCAGAGATAAAAATACCAATGTATTGCATTAGTTTGTGTAATCTGGTGTTTGCATAGTCGTATTTCAAATATACCACATGTATGTAAAGTTTTAATTTAAAACATCATTAATGACATTTCTCAATGTATCATTATTTGTTGGATCATCTGAAACTTCCTTTTCCTTCCCTGTGTGGAAATAGTCTCTTTACTGATACTATATTTGTACAAATACCTCCCACCAACCCACCCCAAACAGATAAGGAATATGTTACGTCTCTTTATATTACTTGTGTATTAAGAATGTTTACAAATAGTTAAGAGGGTTAAAATATTTTGATAGTTAAAATTTTGGAGCTGGTTTGAATTGTATATGAAAGCAGATAATTTTACATAGAACTTGATGCTTTTTCCAAGGAACTAAAGAAAATAACCCAACAATGAATTTTGTAACAGCAATGTGTTAGCTCGTTCTCCTCCTTTGGCTCCCTTCTCAAAAATCACTTCTTTAGTTGGTGTTCTATCATGAAAGTGGAGATTTCCAGGGCCCCTGACTGCTCTTGCCTATAGTTGGACTAAAAGACAACTCCACAAAGTCTCAAATACCCCAAGAAGCTAACGATCAAAGCCCAAAGTTCCTGTATGTGACACACTAAAAATAAACATAAAATGCTCCGTTGAAGACTTTCCCTCTCTCTATTTGCTTTGTCACTTCATTAATCTCCCCTAGTGTTGAAATTTTCTTTACTCATGGTATTAACGGTGTATAATTGTAAGCTCTTTGGGGCAGGGATCTTGTCTTGTTTTCAGCCTAATGCCCCATGCACATCTATCATGACATATATCTGATAATAATGTATGTCATCAAACATGTTGCTTCATTCACAGGCTACCTTAATTTTAAAATGAACAATATTGACATAAAACGGAGGTGGGGGAAGGTGAATTTTCTGCGGTGGTGGTGGGGTGGAACTTAGCTCTTTTCTTGTGGGAATTTGGGTAGAAAGGGTTTCAAAATTCCTGGAAGATTATGGGAAATGTTGAAATGTCATTTTAGTTGATTACACTTTTTTTGGGGCAAAACTTTGTTTTTTATCATGCTTTATGATTTGTCTGATGGTCTGGCGGGGTATTTTTCTTGCTTAAAGTTATAGATGTCTGTGAACTTGCTTGCCTTTTAATGAAACTAAACTGAGAAATATTGGCCCCCAAGAGTAAATTTGGGTTAAAGTGGCAGATTTTGACTTGAGTTATAATAGGATGTGCCATTCTTGTACATGTCTCATTAATGACGCCACCATTTTATATGTCCAGCTATATGCTCTCTCTAAACAAGCAGAAGGCAATACCACAAAAAGTGACTTTTGATTGAGAAGGAGAGGAAGGACTTCCATTTACCCCATGTGGGCTGGTTCATAGACCTTAGTGATAGACACAATCTTTTAGGTAGGATTGGCAGAATTTGATTTTTATTTTGTTATAATTTTGATGGATAATATGTTTTATTTTTAAGCATTTTTTCCAATTTTTATCAGTTTACATTTTCACGGTTGCATGAAATTGGGGGGAAGGGGGAGTCAACATCACATGTCAAAATATACTAAATAAATATCCTTAGCATTTTTCTTATCTTGCTTGTCTCTACATTTCAATCATCATCAATAGAAATATTTTTTGCCCGTTTGTGTGTATACAGTGAAATTGATGTTTACTGACATTTACTTGTAAAAAATCGAATCAGTCTAAGATTACTTTTAAGTCATCTACTCTATCCCAGAGCCTGGCAGGATTGTTTCCTACAGTGCTCTGCCAAGTGCTGATTATGGCAGAGTTTAGTAGTATAAGGGGCCTACCATCAATCAAACGTTGGCCTTGTCAATGACCTGTCAGGTCCCACTCACCTGTCACCCTAAAACCCACCCTCCATGGGGTATTACATCTGGGGTCAAGATGGACACATGACCGGAAGGAGCTTAATGACTTGGACTTAATTTCCATTAGTGGTCTTCTCATTAAGATTTGGTCTTTTACAGTAACTGAGGGCATGTCTACATTATGGGCACTACAATGACATCGCTACCACACTGAAGTTATGCTGCTGTCGTGCCATAGCATAGATGCTTCATACAGAAATGGGTGGGGGTTTTCTGTTGATGCAGATCATCCATCTTCCCAAATGGTGGCAGCTAGGTTGATGGAAGAATTCTTCCATCAACCTAGTCATGCCTATTCTGTGGATTAGGTTAGATTAACCTCGGCACCCCAGGGTGTGAATTTTTCACATCCTGGAGTGCTATAGTTATGTTGACCTATGTGTACACCCAGCCTGTGTGTGTGATCTTTTCACGTAGGAAGGGAATGATGGCCTGCAAGTGTGCACTTAAGGAAAATATTAGCAAAGTGATCTGTTTCACAATCCCTTTATCTACAGAATACACATGGAGGATTTCCCAGGTTAAGTGAAATGAGCAACCTAATTCCCCCCTAAATCCCAGTACATTTCAATATCCCCACAGGGTTTCTGAGCTTTCCAGTGAATCTCATCTTCTGCATGCCAGCTCTCAGACTATGTTTTTTTGTCCCAGAGATGCTCGTCTTTTTATTTCTGGTGCAGAGAATACTGTCAGTGCTTAACAAATGCTAAATAAGAATATAAACATGCTAAAGTAATCAGCTACATAGAAGAAATCATTGTCATTTATGGAAAAATACAGAAAAGACTGCGCAAACGATGTGTTTTTCCCAAGAAGGACATTTTGCCTTCTGATTTTTCCTTCAGTAGAGTAGCAGTTCATTTCATGCCACTGAAATGAAATCCTATTTCAGTTGCACTGTGCAGTCATAATGTGGGGAGCGTGCAAACTTTATCTGTTGCGCTGGTCACATTCCTAGCTGTCAGGATGTGTGATTAACATACCTTAGTCAGGATTCCTGGCCTCTCTTTTTGTAACCACTGACCGAAATTCTTCTGATGGCAGAACAGTGAGGTTAATAACAATCTGAAGGACCACTTGACATATTTTAGAAGTCATTCATATCCTAGTAACAGGCAATGTTTTTGTCTCAGACAGCATGTTACACAGCATTACTTCAGTCAGCATACTGTTGTTAAGTCTCTGGAAACAGACCAAATGAGAAGTTCATACACTATTACTTCCAACTCCAACTTGCCTTAAGTTTTAAAATACCACTCTCTAAGCACGGTATTTCATCTGCTCGTACCAGTGCTTTTGATAGAAATATAATTTAAAATCAGAGATGGGATCAGACAAATTATCAGAACGTTTAGTTGTTATATATAGCGGCAATAGTGACAGATGGTCTGTAAATCAATATTAAAAAAAAATGGGTTCAATTCTGCTCAAATTCTGCTCTCAATTTCTGCTCTTGTGTAACCCAATTGTAGCCCTAATAGTTTATATGCATATTAAATGTTATGGTAAATTTTTCACAATATACATCCAAAAATGCTTGGTTTACGATGATATTAATTTATATTTTATGTTCTCGCAAATATCTAATTTAAAAATGTTTTTAGCATTTAAGTTAGGATCCTGACATCTTAGCTATATGTTGGTTTGTAACAGAATCTCTTGTGATTGAACGGTGAAGCACGTATGCCAATTAGACTGTAAATGAAATCTACAAAGAATAGGTCTTCTCAAATTTCAGTTTTCGGGGCAGAGTATGGTTTTGCACAGAGTGGGCAAAACAAAGCTAATAGGACAAGTGTCTTCTGAAGCAAAATGTAGAGAGACACTTGTAAAAATCATATTGATGTAGTAAAGGAAAGTTGCTATTTTTTCAGTAAGAGCATTTTGAGAGCTTCACTTTGCAGCCTCAGCATTAGAAATCTGGCACTTTGTGACTTGTTTTCTAGGAGGAAATGGTCCTTAATCCAAAGAAACTGAGATTTTTCTCCTGGTTTTACATTTAAGGCCACTTTGTAAACAAAATATGTAACAGTGAAATTAGATGCACACAAAATGTAGGAGAGGTATTTTCCTTTAAGGGTCATTCTGATTTTAATTAAATATCCACAGATTTCTATGGCATAATACAAAGCAAAAAATAATAATACATAGTTAACAATCATCTAGGTCTTCTAGCATAAATCACCTAAATACAAACACTTTAGAAAAATGACAGTTCACACATTTTTACACGTAGGTATGTTTTGGAGGGCCTGCTGCAAAAGAAGAAAACTGAAATTGATTATAACCCTCTCTGACGGTGGCTTCAAAATTCACTTTAACAGTAGCATGCTCTATTTTTGATTACCAGTAAGTATGGAAATACAAAAGAAAAAGTGTCTGCATTTTTAAAGCAATCTTGTCTGTGTATTTCTCCTGCTACCAAGCCAATATAAGCTTAAAACAACCATTCTTGTATTAACTCTTCTTTTTTCCTAGCCAGGAAGGTGAAATAGAGGAGTGTTGCTTTTAAGAACTTTTAACACTTAAGAATATTGTTTTTCTCTACCAACATGTAGACACATCTGTAAGCAAAGAGTCTTTGGAAAAAGTAGATGGAAAAAACTGCTATGAGGTATGCTCTAAATGGACACTCAGATTTACACAGGACTGTAGAGAAGAAATTGAATTCATTTTTTAACTTGATTAGATCACAGACTGTCCATTTCATTTCCTGTGTCTTGTGGGACCAAAACAAAAACTATTGCACAGTCCTGAATTTGGACACTTTCTAGCAATGCCAGCACACAGTAGTTTGATTGCATAACTCTGTTGACTGCTGCTTAACCCTGGAAAAGATATCTGCAGTTCAGAAGGATTGATCCTGTCCACCTCATTCTACTGATTTTGTTGGGTTGTCAGTAAAATACCGCGGAACAACAAGTAGATTGGAGAGAAATCACCAAAGCTCTTAAATGAACATACAAAAAGGTTTCCTTCACTGTGGCCCATATCCAAAGTTTACTGAAGTCAAAGGAAAGATTCCCATGGACTTTAATGGACTTTGGAGCAGGCCCTTAGGGAGTATGCATGAATACATTAAAATTGAATTAGGATGTTTTAAACTCTGCCCTTTAACTATCTCATATAAAGACGAGAATCTGATTTTTTTAGTTTCTGGTTTTCCATGACCTGGATGGTAGAATTCAACCACTAGTAGCTGTGAGTGGAATACCTTGTTGTTGTTCTTGGAGCTGCTGTCACAGATATAAGATAAACTTTCCCTCTCTCAGAAATGTTGCTCTGGATAGACTCAATATTTGAACTAAATCACATAAGTGATAGAGTCCAAGAGTTGCCTCACCCAGGAAAATGTGTTTGACACCTGTTATTTGATATTATACAGAGCATTCATAAGTCAAAATAACTCATCTTCAGAGGAATAAGGCAGGAATAAGACCAGGTCTACACTAGAAACTTTTCTCATATAGTAATTGTGATATTTTTACACTTTTATACCAGCAAAAGCCCTAAAGTAGATGCTTCTGCTGGCCTAGCTGATTTTGTTTGGGGAACTGATTAAAACCTGCAGCAACACTAGAGTGTTTTGCTAGTAAAACTGTACCAACTTAGCTATCCCATTAAACCCTTTCTAGTATAGACAAGGCATTAAAGTCATCACTGTCAGGCCTCTTTAACTCAATGGCAAGGAAATCTCTTGCCCTACCTCCAATACTCTTTTCAGTTGGTATTCTGTATAGCAGCATCACATCCAGGCATAACCTTTGGGAATGGCAGATCCATTTTGCCTTGGAAAGTAATGTTGTTATTAACATCGATTGTATTTCTCCAGCATCGAGTAACAGTGGAGCTTCAGTGAGATGTGTGGAAATAAATCCACCAAAGGCTTCTAATGACATCATTAACCTCCACAGTGGAGCTTGAATGATGCCACCAGATTTCTGACATGGCATTATGTGCTACCATGTGACAATTTGTGCATTTCTAGCCGATCCCTGCATATCTTAGTTTTGCGAGGAGCCCCAGGTCTGTTAAATGCCTTAACTACCTAAGAAGTACAGCTGTCCAGTTTGACGGGACTTTGTGAAGCGTTATTACTGTCATAAAGTGTATTTTGTTGTAGTTTTTAAACAACTGGTTGAGGACTCCAGGCCTATGCAGTTATACTAGATCCCTGTGCTTTCAGAAACTTTGTCCACCATTCTGATTCTCTTTTGGCAGGCCAAATTCAACCCTCTTTGAAATTCACCGAGTCTTTCTATTGTCTTCATTAAGAAAATCCAGCTCATAATGCTCTCTTTAAAAGGAAAGCAGCCATTTTGTGTTGAGTATGTTTACAGTCTAAGGATCTTGTATTATATTGATGTATAAAAACATTTTAAAATCGCACAAGGCAGTCAATACCAGTCTTAGAGATGCGGCTGCATATCTTGTTAAAGGGATACCGCCAATTTGAATGGCACATTTCCATCTCAAACTTTTGTAGCTACTATGGTTACAAGTAATACCTAAAATCACCACAACTGAAAGAAGTGATTGATACTTTTTTGTCTCTTTTTAAAATTTACTTTGTGCATTCGACAGCAGTGTGCGTATCATCTGTTTCACTTTTTCTCCTGTATACTCAGTTTCTTTCATATTAAAAAGATCCTTATAAAGACATCAGCTGGGAAGCAGAAAATCTCTCAAAAGTTTTTTAAAAAAAATCTAGGATATCCTGTTTAAAGAGTGCTCTACCAGAAAGTGTACTTTAAAAAAAAATTAGCTCATTTTATTAAATTCAAATTGGCGTTCTCCATTTCAATGAATTACCTTCCCTGTATGTGCAATGAAATAGATGATGTATATTTTAATATCCTCAAACCTCAACCCCATTGTGGAGGACCTACCTCATAAGATACTAATACTTCAATCTTCAGGTCCATCCTTTCTGTGGTTTCTCTGCTAACGCTGCAAATGATGGTGTTTAAAAAAGTTCACCTATTGTGGTTACTATTCACGATCAACATTTTAATTCTCAAGGTCTCAAGATTGAAGATAAATCTTTTTTTCCCCAGCAGCACGTGTGCCAGAACGGTGTTAGTCCACTGACTGGGGTGTTGTGAACATTTTTGCTGAAGTATTGAGTTACTACAGACGTGGTAGAGGTTTCTGGGGTTGGATTTCAAACATCTCTTTAATGTTCTACCAAACTGCCCATGATATGACTTTACAACTCCCTTCCACCCTGCAATATCATACAGTTTATTGCATTCTTGACTTCCACTGAAATGCAGGAAAGTGTTCTCAGAATGAAAGCGAAAGTCTAGGCCCGGGAATTTCTGATAGAAAAGGGGAATTCACATGTTCTGCACCACAGTAAGGGCTGTAGTGATTTATTCTGAGTGTGTTCCAAAGTTCTTTGAGGTCAGAGGGAGTTTTTCTATGCACTCCAATGGGTTTTGGATCAGTCTGTTTGTGGACCAGATTAACCCTTACATATTCTGACTATTGCTTCTTGCCTTGAAACTAAGTGACTGCCGAGTTTTTTGGAATGTTTAGTACAAAATGTCCTTTTTTTTTTGGTCTTATTTTGTGTAAAACTCAAACTCCAAAAAAATTGAAGTGCTGCTTTCTTTTGTTTGTAGCACAGAAATCCTACCTCTACAGCCAGCAATTGGCTACGAGTGAAATTTCCAGGAAGCCAGGTGGCTTTATGAACGCTTGGCAAATGAACGGTTACTTCTTTTTAACATGCCTGCAGAGAAAGCATCAAGTTCTTCTGCTCCTGGGGGTCATGATATCACTTCAGTTCTCCTCTCCTTCCATGCATGTGTCTGCCCAGTAAATAAATCCATGATTGAAGAGTCATGCATCCCACTGAAAACCTTCCACCCACACTATAGGAGAAACATGCAGAACATGAGAAGATAAGAACATTGGCAAGTATATGGTTAGCCAGTGTACTCTCTGCTCCTCTGCCATTGTTAATGATGGGAAAGAATAAAAAGCAATGCTCTGTATTTTACAGAAAGCTGATTCCTCTGTTCAGAAAATCTTGCTTTGCCAGTGTTGCCCTCCTGTGGGGTTTTACAGCAGAGTGAAGTGGTATTAATTTCAAATGGGAATGAATAGCTGGACCGTTGGGGCTCTGTACACAAGATCCACCAGGGACACCAGTTATAAAATGTCTCTTGATCACTGAGATTCTCAGATAATTCTTCAGCTGCAGAACTCATCCGTAAGGGGTTTTACCTTGTGCATGTGCGAGATTGTTTGCATAGGCTGACCCTGGGCTAAGACAGGGGTTTACAAATCACGTTGTTTGATTTCTGCTTGTTCAAATTCTTCTCTCCTCTGCTGAAAAAGCCTCATGATCCCCCAAACCACGTGTTTAAAGTCCTGATACCGTGTCTGCATCGCTTCAGAGCTGAGCACCTGCATGTCCATACAATTCCCTGTCTTCATATTTGCAAGATTCCCAACCTGCATTTGTGCTGGTCACGCTACAATCCGCCCTTTGCTCAGACAAGACTCTCACCACCCAGGAAGAGAATTTAGGAACATTTAGCAGCTTGTTTTTGCAATAGGAGGTATAAAGAGTGGATGATTGTCCAGTGTCATCTATATAAAGAAGAGGCGTGAAAAACTTCCCAGTCCATAAGGTTCCTTCATAAGAATAGGTCTTCCTTTGTGCCATGCTGTGAGAAATTGCTTATAGAAGGATTCTGGCTAAGGTGGCATCTGAGATAGAGGATCCTTCTTTCAGAGTATAGTCTTTTATCTGTGAGAGCCTTATGAAGAGGGACAGGACAAATTAAACATCATCACACTCATTCATAGATAAGTTTCACCATGAGCTAGCTAGCAAGCTGAACCAGCAAGGATGTAGGAGGTGTAGGAGCCAGGGATGGGGGAAATGTGTTGGCCAAAGGCTTGGTGGACACTCAGTATCTACTGGAAGAAACTTACACCATATCTGTAAGGGAGGAAAACTCACTCTTCCCAGTCCCTGCATTAGTTAACGTAGGGCCATGGCCATCGGAATCGCTATGTGGAGGAAACTGATGTGCAACTGAAAGCAAAATCACACAGTGCTGGCCAGCAGCAAGCTGGAGAAGGGGTTTATACATTTAAAAAAAATAGACCTCTTCTTTTGGGCTGGGGGCTGTGATGGACTATGGGGTGATGCTCATGTGCTAAGAGGAAATATTTATACGTTTGCATTATTTATCTCTTGCCACAAGCCATTGTAGAAACAGGAGCCTGTCCTAGAAAGTGCTATTCTTGGATTATTCTTTCCTTAAATAAAATGTTTCCAGAAGCTTTAAAGGACTTTGCATCTCTGAGACGGGGGAGGCAGGTTCCTTGATCTTACAGGAGTTGGAATGAGAAGATGACTAGATCTTGTACCAGGAAGGGCATTTACAGTGGGTGACTGCCAGGCTGCATCGTTCTCTGCTTCCATTCATTCCTTGTTATTTCTATTCATGACATGCTAGGAGGGGAGAGAAAGACAGGGACATTTTAGAGGGCAAATTGTAAGAAATCTTATGCTTTGAAAGCCAAATAGCTAAGCGTCCCAAATAATATGGATACGCAGGAGTTTAATCCTCCATAAAATTCTGCAAGCCAAATATGTGTCAGGCCACCTCATGAAGGCTTCCCTTTCCCAAAACTCCTATTCACTTCAGTGGGCATTTTGGCTGAATAAGGATGGAAGGTCCAAAACGGGAAAGTTTTTATTTACCCCAAAGTAGTGCTTATTCCTGCCTGTAGTCCATTGATGGCTATGGTCTACTCATATGAGTAAGAGCGGCAGGGTCACATTTAATGGGGCCCTTACAGGAGCAGTGCCAGTGTTTTTGGTGCCCTAGGCACACGGCCATTTCGTTGCCCCATGCGCCGGTCCCGAGGCTCTGGTGGACCTGCCGCAGGCGTTCCTGCGGAGGGTCCGCTGGTCCCGCGGCTCTGGTGGAGTTGCTGCAGGTCCACCAGAGCCGCCTGCCGCCCTCCCGACAAAATAACGCCCCTCAATAATCCTGGCACCCTAGGTGATTGCCTAGGTCACCTAAATGGAAGCGCCGGCCCTGGGCCCTTAAGAACTCTAGGTATTTCCTACGTTGTGATCTATACGTTCCCTTATGTGCTGTAGATTACAGCTGTTCCACTTTTTAAACATTCTGTGTGTTGTCCAGTAGACTTTTAGGGGGTTGATGTTTGTTTCCTTCCACCAGTTGTATGATCCTTGATGTTAATGAACATTTCTAACTGGTTACAGTAACTTCTGATGGCCAGTACTTAAACATCATCAATGCAGGCCACTGCCTGGGGCCCGCTGACTAGCCCAGCCTCGTTCTCTGGTAGCAGGGCAGGAGATGATAGAAAGTTCCCTGGCTCATCACTTTTAGCATCTCATAATATATACTTTCCTGCAGCGCAAGATCATTCGAAGCCCAGTGTCTCCATCCAGCAGCTCAAGGACTCGCTAACACTACACCCTGCCCAACCCTTCCTACTGGGTCAAGCATTTCTCTGCTATTAAACTCCATCAGCAAGATGCTTGTGTCTCCAGCAGGTGTTTCTGTGCTTGAGGATAGTGGAAGCATTAAGGAATGCCAGTCAGGACACGTCTACACTGTAGCACTTCAGTGCAAACACTTGTTACAGCGATGGGAGGGGTTCTCCCACCGCCGTCGTGAAGCCATCTGCCCCCGAGGTGGTTGCTAGGCTGACAGACGGACTCTCCCGGTGACCTAGCACTGTCTACACTGGGGGTTAGGTCGGCTTAACTACATCGCTTAGGGGTGTGGACTTCTCACATCCCTGGGCGATGTAGCTTTTGAGTGTAGACCTGGCCATAGTCATGCTTGATGAACATTAGCTTAATCGCAAGAGACAGTTCTGCTAATTCAGATAGACCCAGACCAGAGCCAAGATCTCTGTATTCCAACGAATGGCATAATTAAGGGCAACAAAAATGTTGGCAGGGATTTTAAACCTTGTCCTTCAGGGATTAAGCCAATCTCTAACCATTACACTCTGGTTGAGCCTTATGCGGAGGGCAGATTAGCCCACAGTGTCTGCAGCAGGGTTCTTGCACCTTCCTGGAAAGCATTTGGCACTGGCCACTGTCAGAGACAGGACAAGGGGCTAGATGGACCTTGGATCAGATCCAATCTGGGAACTCCTATGTCCCTATAAGTAATATAGTTGCAGCATTTGCTGGTAGGAATGTCAAGGAGTGTCACTGCATGGCAGAAATAATGAAAACAAATGTTAGATTCTGAATTAGAAATAGGTTTCATTCCAACCTGGTTTCCTGATCCTCCCTCGGCGGCAGCACAGGCCTGCTTGGGAGAGAAACATTGCAGTGAATACGCAAATCTGCACTAAATATCTGTCATCCTCAGCTAATGGTCCTAGAGTCTCATGGGGTTCTTTGGAGTGACACAGGCAGCTCCGGTGGCGTCTCCCAGGTTTGATCTTATCCTGGGGAGGGACTAACAGGAAGACCCACCTTCCCCTTCAGGAGCAGAAAGAAAGACTCTGTGTTTAAATAGAGTCGGAACCAAAGCTGTCAACTAATCATGGCATGAGGTCTTGACACTGCAGTCTGGCATTTGTCATTGCTTTGCGATGATGCTGGAGGGTCATATTCTGCTTCTAGCTGTACCCAGGAGTTCCAAGGAGTTGCCCATCTTTACCTAGCAGCAGAATTTGGCCCTGTCATTTGCAGTGATGCAACATCAGAGACGAACATTGCTACACAGGGTCAGGAGACCACATCATGTGACATTGTGGTTCTCTGGCTCCATTCCCTGACCACAGTGTGCTTCCAGCTCTTTGAAGTTTAAGAGCACTGCCAGGAATCCATTCAAACAGATGAAAACCAATAACGGAGCGAGATCAAGCTGACCTATGTATTCTTTACACAGTCACAGATGTAAATATTTCTATGTAAATATTTCAATCTCTAGAACAGGAGTTGGGCTCATCTGAGTTGGGACCCGGGGGAGATGATACAGCGAGGCCTTGTCCTATTGGTATCTAGGAACAGCGAGGCCTGGTACTAGGATTAGAGAATTCGCTAACTTGGACAATTCCAAAATGCCTGGGAATCACCCAGCTGTGTTTTAAGGTCATTCCCCAAAGGGCCATCTGATAGTTTCAGGGGGTGGCTCTTCAGAGAGCTACCCGACAGCTGCACCCCTCTGCAAATTTCTGTTTCCAGAAGATTGTTGCCACATTTATGTCTATAAAGATGTTGACCTACACCCGTGGGTGGGGTTTTTCCTGGTGTAAATGGGAGAGAGAAACTGGCAAAGGCAAAGTCCCAGGCTGATGGAAGGAATTAAACCTTACCCCAAATGGGGGTGGAATGGCTATGATGCAATAAAAGTCTGCAAAGTTCTCCCTTTATTCATTGCCTTTGGGCTAAGAGCAAGGTAGAATCAATTTCCCTGCAGGGACAGCATGAATTCCAAAAGTCTCTCATTTCCTTTCTCACGAAATCTTCTTAGGATTGCCAGGTGTCCGGGTTTCAACTGGAAGGTCCAACTGAAGACACCAAAAGTCTGGTTACCACTTGGGGAGTGGGGAGGCACCAGGTTATTAACCCATGCTAGTCCCTGCTCAGCCAGGACCGCCTCCTACCTGCATCTCGTGGGCAGGCAGGATCTGTGTCAGGGGCTGCAGCTCCTGACCCAGCCCCAGAGCAGAGGGAGGCCAGCTGGTAGGGGGAGGGAGGTGGAGAGGATCCAGTGAGGAGGAAGGGGGAGAGCAGTGAGTGACAGGGGAGGGGTGGAGAGGAGCGAGCAGGGGCAGGGCCTCATAGGAAGAGGCAGAGCAAGGGGTGGTGGGGGAGGGGAGAGGTTCTGACACTCCTGCTTTAGGGTCCAGTTTTCAGAAATTAGAAAGTTGGCAACCCCAAATCGTCTCTTGGTTCCCAAGAACGACACTCTCTGCCCCTGGTTTCACATCCTTTGATATGCGACTCCCCGGGTGAGTCCCAGGATTATCTATGCTGGAGCTCCCTGGCTTCAGTGATTCAGGAGGGATTTGCATTGTAACATGTTGTCTTTTCACTGTGGCCCATGAATACACAGTTGAGCAGTCACATGCATTGGGGTGTGGGGTTTGATGGCAGCAACTGACTTTGTGAGCTGCTACACAATAGGATTGTTGGTTATGCTAAGAGCAGGCTGGTCTTTAGTAGGGTTAGAATCTTCTTGAAGTATGCACCAGCTAAGTCCTACGGCCAAGTGTGTTCCCTTCCTTTTCTTTCTGGAGATCTTGCTGATTTGCTAGCTAGATTTTTCCCGCTAGCTTTTATCACAATGTTTTCAACCACTTCCACCATCTTTTCAATGGAACAGACCCAAAAACAATGAACAAGGCAGGAGCTGAGATGCAGTCATTGCATGCAGCTTGCCGACAAGTGCAGGGTATTTACCTTTCTTTCTCTGCCATGTCTTGTTTCTCCTCTGCCCTGTAACGATAAAACGTATTTAAAATCTACCGACTGGGAGCAGCCAATGTGAAAGGGACACACTGGCTTCTCCAGCACATGCAGCTTCTAAATCGAGACTGGACATCTTTCTGAATGAGATGCTGTGTCTCCACCTAACGTGATTTGGCCTGATGCAGAAGTTAATAGGAGGGGTTCTTCGACCAGTGTTATGTAGGAGATCAAACTAGATGATCGTAATGGTTCCTTCTGGCCTTAAATCTACAATTCTATTAAAATACCGAGATCCAGACCTTTCCATTTTCTCTTGCTTATTACAGATCAATTTCGCCTTTATGGTAGGGTATAGTGTTCTGAAGATGTAAAGTGCTATGTACCTCTATTGCTCATTACGGTCCTGATCTTGCAGCCGTTGCTCGAGTGAGTCACCTTGTCTCCCAGGACTAGCCCTTTGAGACTGCTGACTGCACTAATTTTACATTTGTGGCAGTTTTTGAGCTTTAGAGAATCTTGCAGTTTTTTTTGTTTGATCAGCTCAAGCAATTTAAAGGAATACCGCACTGATTACTTCTAATAACTTGGGGCTAGAGCAAGCTCAAATGCTCAGTTTGTGGACTATGTACATCAGCAATACTAAAGACAAACCCACAGTAACTGTTTCCAGTTTGTGAGGGACACCATGGAGTCAGTTTCTAGGAAACAGATACATTCATGGAGGTTAAATCCATTAATGACTATTAGCCAGGATGGGTAAGGAATGTGGGCCCTAGCCTCCATTTCTCAGAGGGTGGAGATGGATGACAGGAGAGAGATCACTTGATCATTACCTGTTAGGTTTACTCCCTCTTGGGCACTTGGCATTGGCCACTGTCGGTAGACAGGATACTGGGCTGGATGGACCTTTGGTCTGACCCAGTATGGCCATTCTTATGTTCTTAGGTTCTAACCTAAATGAACCCAAAGTTATGGAGACAGATATGAGTCAAGTAGGCCAACAGAGTATCAGAAACCTGGAAAAATCTCTGACTGGATGGGCTCAGGCGTTTGGTCACAAGCTAAGGTGGTTTAAAAGTTTTGGATTTTTTTAAAGCAATTTTGAACAATCAAACACAGCAAGCAGCAAATATTGGGCCGCACACTTCTGAAACCCCAAACCATGTTCAGGTTTTGGCAGACTATTTTCAGCTTTTCAGTTAAAAAAAACCACAACAAATTTTGAAGGAAAGCAGACATTCTCTGTGGGTTTTTTTTTCTGCTTTTTAAACCCCCCTAGTTTACAATCCAAAAAAAGTTTTGATGGAAAATATTTGTCCAACCCTTTTAATGACCTTTAGTGCCTTTTAGCACAAGCTGATGCTGAGAACTAGTGATACCTTGTAAAAGTGATTTGAAAAGAAGTTTTCTTGAAAGTGGGTTTGTGCTGAGATGCGGAAGGTTTTTAAACGTTTATTTTTCCCAGGGCCGCCCTTCCAGCTAGACTGCGAACCACTGATAACTTCTCTCTGAGTACAGGATTCCAACCAGTTGTGCATCAGCCCTACAGTAGGGTTGTCTAGGTTATATTTCTCTCATTTGTTTATGAGAGGGTCATGTGCAGGGCCGTCACTAGCTATGAAGCCCCCCTTGCATGTGTGTGGCCCCAGGCATCTGCAGCAGGGAGCAGGGGGGCTGTCCTCAGGGCTCTGCGAGGGGAGGGGCGGGCCCCAGGCCTCTGTGGGGGGGGCTGGCTTGGGGGCAGGGGGGCAACCACTCACCAGCTGCGCAGCTGGGGCTGAGTCCACACTTCCCGCCACCGCTGAATGCAGGCCAGGCCATGGTGCAGAGCACAGGGGAGTGGGGTGGGCTAAGGCAGAGCACGGGTGGGAAGAGGGGGGCTGGGGCGGAGCAGAGGCGGATGCCCTGGGGAAGAGGCGGAGCAGGGGCTGGAGCAGCACACAGCTGTGCAGGGCACCAGGAAATGTGGTTCCCCAGATTTCCTGGTGCCCTATGCAGCTGCCTACTTTACGTATGGGTAAGGACAGCTCTGCTCACATAGATACAGTTACTTGTGCGCACTCAATGGGCGTATTTGCATGCCAAAGTTTTCTCGTGTGTGAGAGTTCGCAAGTCGGGGGCATAATTCTGACTCGAGTTGTCGTGCTTTTGGTCTGGAATGGTCACCATGGCTCGGGCCTGTGGCAAGCGTTCCTCCTCCCAGGTTGCTAACATTTAGGGTGACCAGATGTCCCGATTTTCTAGGGACAGTCCTGATTTTGGGGTCTTTTTCTTATATAGGCTCCTATTACCCCCCACCCTCTGTCCTGATTTTTCATACTTGCTGTCTGGTCACTCTATTAACATTTGATTTGTTCTGTCTATGGTAGTGAGACCCAGGCATAATGAGACATTTGGTTGTAACAAACCTCCCTGGACGCAAGCTGACTCAGCTAGCTTGGCTTCCTTTCCTTATCCCCCTCTGCTTTTAGCACAGGGTACTGTAATGTACTGTATGCTATTGGCATGAGTTGCGGTAATAGAACCTAATTCAGGATTTTTTTTTTATCAGATGAGGTGGCTTAAAACATGGAAATAAAACAAATTTGGATATAATGGGCCCAATTCTCATTTATAGTAAGGTCCCTTTACACCTGTCTGGCCTTAATGAGAGCGTAAATTACATTTCCTGCCACTTTACACCACCGTGATGAGGCAAAACAGCCTTAAGGAGGCTTTAGAGCTTGTCTGGGCGGGAAGTGGTTCCTGATTAACTCCACGTGTGGTATTCCAGAATAAGAGCGTCCACACACAGAATTAGGCAGGGACAGTTAAGCAGGAACAACTCCTTGTGTAGACAAGCCCTTTGCCTAACTGAGACTCGGGCTAAGTAGTTCCACTGCAGGTTTATTCTGGGGGACTGTTTTTGTGATGTGTTAAGGTGTTAGCTGGGGGACAGGTTCTTCCTCTGGATGGAAGGTGAGGGTTGAAATTACCACAGGGGACATCTTCACTAGGGAAAACATACATTGTTAACTCAAGTTAGCTAACCAGAGGTAAAATCCTAGTGGGGACTAGGCAGTTGGCAGGTTTCACACAAGTTAGCAGGTTGAGTTAAAACCTATGGGGAAGCCTGGGGTTTGCATCATGTGCCTGTTGTGGATGAATATCAGGAAAAGTCAAATACAGACCAAACGGGTTGTCTGGGTTATGAGGAACACACAATTTACTGGCTGTAACTCCCATAGGAGAAATCTTTAGAACAATAGGAGCCCCATTCCCCCCAAAGCTGATTTTTTACCTTTCTTTCCTGGCTTTGATTCTTTCCTCTTCGTACCTGCAATGAACAAGAGAGACTTCCTTAAATGTCGCTGCCAGCAAAGCGCAGCACTCACTTTAAAGGCGAAAGAACCTGGGGCAAGCAGTGACTCCAGAATACAAAGAGTTAATGTGTCCTCTCTCTTGCATTTCCTGCTTGAGACACAGAGCGGGTAGGACTTGCCCAAGGCCAAGCAATGAGTTGAGCTGGGACTAGATGACAGCCAGGCCTCCTGAACGGGACCATCCTTCCTCTCTGAAGCACGGGGAACAGGTGCACATGGTGAGGCGCTAATGGACTGTGGCCCCCAGAGTTGCCAGGTTTTCAAGTAAGAGGTCCCTGTGATACTCACTGTAGGAGGCAGTCAGGAATCTGGACGTGCTCCATGGGGATAATCTGCTCCAGTTCTTCCAGACTGTGAACGTACTGGATCTTATTGATAAACTTCACACTGACAGAGGAGAGAACATGCACCCTTGAAGAGCTTAGAACGGTGACTATCTGGGACATGCAGCCAGATCCTATTGAAGTCTATGGGAGTTTTGCTGTTGATTTCAATGCAACTGGGATGTGACCCAAAACGAAGGCTTCCCTTTAGCCAGAGACTGCGAACAGTTCAGACATCTAGAGTGGGGTTCTCCTGCTCCCAACTTCATTTTACTCTTTTGACAGTAACTTTTGCTGGGAGAGCTGTGAGTGCCTCTCCTATGAGTTGTTACACCAGTCTCTACACTGACCCCTACTGGGAGAGGCTGGGGCTAAGGCATCTGGAACTTCTCAAAGAACCAGAGCTCTTGCACCGGATCTTACATTAACTCCTGGGGGGAGAGAATTTGGTTTAGAGTCCTCCATGCTAGAGCACCCACCCGGCCCACGTCAGGAGCTGCCCAACCGTTCCTTTAGTTGTTATAAGAACTTGATAAAAATAAAAACAACCCCCCCTGCCAGCACCATCGGGACACCTTTCCCCTCTCCCAGTCAGCAAATTTCCGGCCACAAAAACCCAGCCTCCATTTCTGGCTGCCTCAGTAGGGTAACAGGAACACGGGGCTTGCCAGGCTCAATCAGAGCGAAGGTCCATCAAGCTCAGTATATTCTCTCTGACAGTGGCCAGTGCCAGATGATTCAGAGGAAGCGGGGGAGAACCCTGCACTAGACCCAGGTGGGATAATCTGCCCCTCGTGTAGCCCTCATCCTGCTCTCTAACACGTAGAGATTGGCACAAGGTTGAACTGCCATTCCAAAACCCACTGGGATGCGGGAGAGTTCTTTGTTCACCTGATGAAGGGCCTGGATATAGCCAGCACTGTCCGGATGAACCACGAAGGGTGCACGATTATCAAAGCTTTCAGGTTTTTCCGGAGCCTGCGGAAAGGCCAGAGGTGAAAGGTTAGATGCAAAGGCCTTGCTTCTGAACTCCTGGGGGACTCCGTGGATTTCAGGGGTTTACTCCAGTGTCGGGGCAGGATTGGGCCCACAGGGTCACATAAGTTAGAGAAGGAGAAGACCTGCTAGGGCAGAGTCCCACCACCTGTAGCTGTTGTAGGAATGTTCCTACAGTGTATTCTTCAGCACTTCACCCACGCCTTGTTTGAGACACTCTGATGATAATAGGGCCCCCACCGGGGCTGGTGCAACCCATTAGGTGACCTAGGTGGTCGCCTAGGGCACTAGCATTTGGGGGGGTGGCATTTCGGGTCCTTCGGCGACGACCACGGTGGCTGGATCTTCGGCCACCCCAGTTGTCATCGGCATTTAGGCAGAGGGACCTAGGGAAGGGGGGCGTGGGGAGGGCCACCTGCAGCAAGGGGGGGGGGAACCAAAGAGGAACCACTCCCCACCCCGGCTCACCTCTACTCCGCCTCCTCCCCTGAGCACACTGCCCCACTCTGCTTCTCTCCCTCCCAGGCTTGTGGCGCCAAACAACTGATTGGCACCGCAAGCCTGGGAGGCAGGAGAAGCTAAGAGGCGATGGCATGCTCAGGGAGGAGGCAGAGCAGAGGTAAGCTGGGGCGGGGAGCTGCCACGGGAGGTGGAAAGCTGCCACAGGGCATGTGGAGGGGGGTGCAAGGTGGAAGTTTCACCTAGGCCGTGAAACATCCTTGCACCTGCCCTGGCCCCCGCCACGTCCCTTGGAAGAGAAAATCTGTTCTAGTCCTAAAGCAGCAATGGGCTAGTCACCCGAAGGGTCTTAGGCCGGCAGTGCACGTTTAGGTGCCTAGAAAATCACTGGGATTCACAGAGCCCAAGTTCGGGGCCTGAGTTCCCTATACAATGAATGGGGAGAGCCAGGTGCCTCAGAATGGAAATCACAAAAGCCAGAGCTCCAGGAGGCTCCTTGCCCAAGCTAGCTAGAGAGAGGTGTCCTTCCCTGCCCCCCTCATGGAGATAGGTTCCTTTTTCTGCCTGGGATTCTCAGCCACAAGATGGTGGGGTGGGGTGGGGGGCTCCCTTATAACTTTGAACGCAGTGGGTAGCATACTCAGCTGGGATGTGGGAAACCCCTGTTTCCAGTGCCCCTTCACTGGAGGAGGAGAAGGAGGAGGGATCTGCCACCTCTCAGGTGAGCACAGGTGTAGTTTGACTTCTATATTTGGAGGGGGGCGGTTCCAGTGAGGCAAACAGGGCTGTGTGTGTGGGAGGGGGTTACAAATTCCATGCCTGCCCCCAGGGGGCGCCATTTCAGATTGGGGGACGACGACACACACAACTTTAACCGGGATTCCAGGGGCTATTTAGGCAACTGAAAACTTTAGTGTTTTTGTAGATAATAACTTAGAAATATCTGACGGGAGCATTGTATCGAATTCCTATATAAAGAAAGAAAATTAAATAAATATTAGACCCACTCAGCTCTAATACTAACATGGTCTGACTTCTTGTGGCAAGACACTTATGAGACACTGGTTAGGTTTAAAATGGTAACGTCTATTCTTACCCAGTTTCGGAGTAGCAGCCGTGTTAGTCTGTATCAGCAAAAACAATGAAGAGTCCTTGTGACACCTCAGAGACTAACCAATGTATTTGGGCATAAGCTTTTGTGGGCTAGAACCCACTTCATCAGATACATGGAGTGGAAAAAAAACCAGTAGCAGGTATATATACAGAGTGCATGAAAAGATGGGAGTTGCCTTAGCAAGTGGTGGTGGTGGGGGGGGTGTCAGTGCTAACGAGACAATTCAATTAAAGTGGAAGTGGGTTTATATATAAAATCTAAGGGTTGGAAGGGACCTCAGGAGGTATCTAGTCCAACCCTCTGCTCAAAGCAGGACCAATCCCCAACTAAACCATCCCAGCCAGGGCTTTGTCAAGCCTGACCTTAAAAACCTCTAAGGAAGGAGATTCCACCCCATCCCTAGGGAACCCATTCCAGTGCTTCACCACCCTTCTAGTGAAAAAGTTTTTCCTAATATCCAATTTAAACCTCCCCCACTGCAACTTGAGACCATTGCTCCTTGTTCTGTCATCTGCTACCACTGAGAACAGTCTAGATCCATCCTCTTTGGAACCCCCTTTCAGGTAGTTGAAAGCAGCTATCAAATCTCCCATCATTCTTCTCTGCTGCAGACTAAATAATCCCAATCCCAATCCCAAATACATGCTTGCATTTAATACTCCTGTGAAATATAACCAATAGAAGGGATGACACAGCATCGAAGTCTGATGTGAAAATGACTCTGTGTTTTCTTGTTTATGGACCCCCTGGTCTGTATATGCTGCATCTTTGTCTTCATATATAACAACTTGGGGCAGGTTGCCAAGAGTGAACATGGTAATCAGGAATGAATGACCAGTGAGTGTAATGAGGAAGCAAACCCAACAGCTCCTCCTGCTGGGGCCCATTGGGCACTGCAGGCTGGCTTTCCCAGTGTATCCCTTTGAAAGAGTCCCTGGTGCTTCATGGGAGATGTGGAATGATACCTGGGGAGAAACAATTCTGCTGACTTTGTCCCCTTTTCGCTCAGCAGGATGGATCCATGCCCCCGGGACTTGTCATGCTCAGCAATTTTCTGCTGCTTCATCTGCACTTTAAATTCCACCCCCTAGAGGTGGGGTCTCAGTCCTCTGTATGCATCCAGTCCTAACATACCTTATGTGGGCGCCGAAGAGCCAAAATCAGCGTTCAGCTTTGGGGCTGAGTCTCAAGTACACTAAGGTTCCTTTGTATTGTTTTGGTGGTGCCTTAAGCTGGGTGTATAGTGCAGTGGACAATCATGGAAATAATCTGCCCACAGAGGGCGTTCCTCACCTTCTGTCTATCATCTGGTAGCATTTCTTCAGCCAGCCCAGGCCCGGCATCCTCCGACGTGGTGTGGCTCCATTCAGGTACACGATCATGTAGTCCTCAGCCACCAGCAGCTCCAAGCTACTGATCACGTACCTATCGGGTGAAAATCCAAAGCAGCAATGGAGTGGGGTTGCAGGGATTGAAGCTTCAGTGCATACAGCAGGGTTTCTTTGTTTATTTGTATATACCCTCTCTCCCAACCCCACCATTTTCCAGTCTATTCTGACTCTGTATTGTGACCCAGGTCGCTGTATTTGGCCAAAAGAAGGTTCAAAGGAACATTGTAACTGAAAATCTGACCTATCTATCCTTGTGGGTTTTGAGACTTGGAGAAGATGTTTCAAATCCACTGTGAGGCACCTTTGCAGGAGCCATGGAGGAGTGAGCTTAGGTGGGGCTTAGAGATCAGGAATGGTGGTCCATACGTTTATGTCCATAAGTTCCTTTGCACAGCAGTAGCCTCAGATGGATAATTTCTACTGTGGACATGCATTTATTGCTGGCCAGCATACGGGCGCACCTTAATGCTATATATGAAGCCACTTTGAAGTATCTGTGTTGGGTCAGAATTTGGACCATTGGGCATGTAGGAAGACACTGTGGACATCTGGTCATCCAGTGGTATTCAGCCAGATACACAGCAGTACCCTGTACAACTGGCATGGATTCCACCTTGCCTTGTTTCCCAGTTGAGGTGCTCCATGTAAAGTCCCAGTGAGTGGCACAGATACTGAGGTTACCCAGGGACCTGGGACACTTTATGCCTCCCCTCCATCATGCAACTTGGCATAGTAACTTACAAGAAGAGGTTCTCCATGATGTAATGGTAGTCAGCTAGATTGCTGTCTGGGAGATAGCAGGCAGCAAAGACAATGATAGCATTGAGACCTTCTCCGTAGTACCCTAATGGAGAGAGAGACAGACAGCATGGCCACTTAAGTGAGACAGAGGCAGAAGGTCAAAACGGAAAACAACGAAGTGCTTCTGCAGCCAGGTCCGTGCTTATGCTGTGTTGTGGGACACCACCCCATCCACAGAGAGGTGTCCTGACCTTGCGCAGAACTCCCACTGAGCTCCACGCAGGAGGAACTAGGCAGGATCACGGCCCGGGAGAGATGAAACGCAACATTCGCTTTGTTGTATTAGTTTATAAAGCTCCTGTTGCTGTAGCAGCTCAGGGCTTATTTGTGAATAACTACGGTTTGCAGAGTGCCACAGAGCTGTGCAGATTAAGATTTTGGCAAATTCCCAAGGAGATTGAGTTCCAGAGGTAGAGGCCATTGACTGAGAGAGCCCAATTTATGAGCCAGTCCAGGAAAATTTTACCTAGGGGACGAAAACAACGGCCTCCCAGTTGATCTTAACATGCTCTGTCAGGCCCCATATTTGGAATGGTCAGCTCATTGTTCAGTCTTTGGATATAGACCAGTCTTTGTATTTGGGAGAAATATGGTGTGATGTCAAAGCACAGGACAAGGAACGCTATTCCTGGTTGTACCATTGACTCATTGCTAGCCACGAATTTTCAAAAGCGGCCATGATGTCTGGTGCCTTAGTATTTGGGTATCCAATCTGAGATACCAGGGTCTGTTTTTCAGAGCTGCTTTGATCCTGCAGCTGCAGTGGACTTCAGTGTAAGCTGAAGGTGTCCTGCACATCTGAGAAGGACCAGACCCGAGATCTCTTGCTGCCGTCAGTTCCTGTATGCTTTCTATTATGTAGCTAGGTGTTTTTGGGTGACATACAGAGCTGGGTAGAAAATGGTTTTCCCATCCCTGGAAGATTTTTGATATTTTATCCTGTCGGAGGATGAAAAATCAAAATCTTGAAAATTTTTGCAAATGAAAAATCAACAAGACCTCCAATTCAGGTCAATCAAAACATTTGGTTTCGATCTTTTAAAAATTTGTTTTACATGAACTACGAATTAACTTAAATTTTGAAACAAATAGTCATTTTGGACCAAACGAGGGAAACTTTTTGCTTTGAAAAGGTCAAAACAGAATGGTTTGACAATTTCAAAACTTTTTTTCCCCAAACATTTTTCCAAACAGGCAGTGCATTGAAACTGGCCCTTTCCTGCAAAGAGAAAGGGCCAGTTTTTCATAGGAAAAAAGTTTAGTTAAAATAATCCCAACCAGCTTTAGTGATGTGAATGTTGCCGTGCTGAGTGGGATAGCTACCGTGTACGATATGGGGAACCGGCTCTCCTTACTGATGGCCAAGACAACCAGTTGCTCGTGGGTGGCGGGTATCAAAGGCCAGGGGAGGCTGCGTGGCCTTGTGTGGCCCTGCCCACAATCCGCTCCCAGGCTCCCTCCTGCTTCCTAGAGCTCTGCAGCCCTTCCCTCTTGGCCCCAGGCTCTGGTCTGGGGCTAATGGGGGCCAGCCTGTTGCCAGGGACTCCGGGCGGCTGGAGCTGGTGCACATGCTTGCCTGCCCGCCCAGTACTCTGGGTTTGGGGGGGCTGAGCCACCTGCTCAGTGCTGGGGGGCTCTGGGCTCCAGCAGGGGAAGGGGGAGAGGAGGGGTGGGGCCTCGGCCACAAGGGTGAGGGCGGAGCTAGCCTCCCTGAGCCTGTGGTTCACCCGCCGCCTATGTGGCTGCTAAATCTCTTCCAGCCCTGCCATCCCAAGAAGCAACATTTTATAAGGAAGGCCAACAGGCCAGTGCATTTCTGAGGCACCATGGTCTTCCCAAACCTCACCTCCATGTGTCACCACTTTCATGTAGGGTTTGATCATCTGCAGGTCAATGCGGTGTTCCTGCTCCCCAATGATAACCGTCCTCCACAGTCTCCCATTGGTAGCGCTGCCGTCTTCCACCACCCCGTCCCCAAAGAGGTCTGCGCTGTTTCCAGGCATGTTCTTGGCTGTGGCCACCGGTGTATCATCTGGAAGAGGGAAAGTGAAAGCTCTGGTGAGCTTCTCCTTGAGACTGGACAGAGGTCTAGGGTGCTTATCTAGGCTGCGCTGTAATAAAGGGCTGATCAGGGGACAGGGAGGGATAGCTGAGTGGTTTGAGCATTGCCCTCCTAAACCCAGGGTTTTGAGTTCAATCCTTGCGGGGGCCATTTAGGGAACTGGGGAAGAAATTTGTCTGGGGATTGGTCCTGCTTTGAGCAGGGGGTTGGACTAGCTGAGGTCCCTTCCAACCCTGATATTCTATGATTTACACTGAAAACTTACATCAGCGTAGCTGTGTCTCTTCAGGTGTGAAAACCCCCTTCCTCACAGCAACACAGTTCAGACGACATTCAGAATGCATGCCTTAAGAATACAAGCTGGAGTCTCAGTGTGCTCTCCACGCAGGACAATAAGAGACCGTAACACCCACAAACTGAGAATCTGCCACCTCAGGATGGGATGCAGAGATAAAATTTCTAGACACCATTAATGATGGCCAACTGAAGCAGCTAAGCCTGGAGCCCACAATGGGAGAGGCAATTCTTGCTTTAGTCCTAAGCAGTGCACAGGATCTGCTCCAAGAAGTGACCCTAGCTGAACCACTCAGTAATAGCAACGATGGTGTAATTAAATTTAACATCCTGGTAACTCCATTGACTTCACCGGAGGCTGACAATTGACTACAGCTGAGGCTGTGCCATACCGTCAGCCTTGAACATACAGAGGGCAAACGGTATACAACGGAGCTACGTGTCACAGCTGGGGAACAGCAGAGTCAAAAGAAAGAGGGTTGAAGTTAATCCAAGACAAGCCCCAAATCCTAGCAAAATCCACCCCACACTGGCCTTTTACCTTCCCATTCCAGTTCATTCCCGTTGCCCAGGAACTCCAGAGAGTCCGTCTCATCCGGGGTTTCGATGTCATCCACGTTAATGTCCAGGTCATCGGGCGTGTCCAGGAAGTCATCGGACAGGATGGAACCCTCACTTTGGTCCAGGGAAATGTTGATTTCAGGGGCTATGAGCGTCTTGCGCTTCCGATGAGCTCCGTTAAAGTTCAAACTGTTAGGGGGAGCTGCAAGGGAAGAGGAAAGTAAGCGTCAGCTTGTCCTGATCATCCACCCTTGCAGCAAGACTTTGCTTTGCCCGATCCTTGCATCTGTGCAGCAGCCTTACACCCCTGTGCAGTCAGTCATTTTATCCCCATTTTAAAGAGGGGTTAAACTGAGGCACAGAAATGTTAAGCATGTGTCCAAGCCAAGAGAGTGAGTCAGTGGCAAGAGTCAGGAGTAGAAGGCAGGTGTCCTGACTCACAGCTCTCTGTTCCAATGAGGTCCCTGCACACTACAAAATACAGCCCTTCTTCTGAAGTGCTCACAAAGTCATTCCTCCCTGAGTTGGGCAGATTACTGAGACTGAACTTTCTCTGGGTCCAGAGTCTCTGTTCAGTTAATAACACTTAGCATTAACACAGTGCTAACTAATTGATCTTCACAAGCCCCCACGAGACAGGTCAGAATCATTATCACTATCTTACAGATGGGGAAACTGAGGCACAGAGGCCCTAGCTATCCCAAGCAGGAAACTGTGGCTGAAAACTCTATTAAAATATAAATAACCATAAGAATAGACCAATTTGGGGCCTAATGATGCTAGAACCTTATTTGAGCCTAGTTAAGAGCCTGATAATTGTGTGCATGATTTGGTCTCTGGAACCCTTGCTATGGCTGATCGGTGATGGTGGTTTGCTGACATCACAGAGGAGGCAGCATGGGACAGTGAATTAAATATATGGTTGTGATGAAGGAATTCCTGAGTGCTCATTCTGGTTCTGCCACTGACTTCCAGGTAGGGCCTTAGCCCAGTCACTTGTTCTCTCAAGTCCTATCTATGATGCTAAACA
This sequence comes from Gopherus flavomarginatus, assembly GCF_025201925.1. Lineage (NCBI taxonomy): Eukaryota > Metazoa > Chordata > Testudines > Testudinidae > Gopherus > Gopherus flavomarginatus. Next base: position 7,883,798 of record NC_066640.1, on the reverse strand, counting down.
CACTTCTCTTATCTTAGGGGAAGTCTACCCTCAATAGCCAACCACAACGACAGCTGCAGAGCTCAAAGCATGGGGGTGAACGGAACAACTTTTCCTTCACGGATAAACAAACCAGCGAGGGAACAAACATGTTTGGGGCCACTAATGCAACCATCTTTTTGTGCCGTGTTTGTGCAGCACCTAGCATAATGTATAGCATCCAGTCCTGGCCCAGGACCAGGCTCTGAGCTGCCCCAGCAATGCAAAGAATAGATATTAATAAGGATTGCTCCTTAGGGTTCTTATTCTCTCCCTATTAAACAAGTGCTAAATAATATTCTGGCTCCATTCGTGGAGCGGGTAGAGCCATTGTATCTGCTCTATTCTCCAGGAGTCCAGGTGCCCGGCAAAGCTCGATCAAATAATTGCGATGAGCGTTCTGGTCTGAACTCTGTTCTGAGCAAAGTGAAGGATGGCAGCAATTGCTCAGCTTCTCAATGAGCATCTGGCTTTTCAAACTCTTCCGACTGCTTTGCAGCAACTCACTGAGGCTGTAGGCACAGCCGGGTCGCAGGCCGGCTGCCAGCTGGATGGACGCCATGGGGAATCCCACTCAAGGAAGCTGAGAGCAATGGGACATAATTCGAAGGGGCTGAACACCCCCAATTCCAACAGGAGTCCATGGGAGTGCTCAGCACTGCAAAAATGCCCGTTTCCCCAGCTTGTTGTGACTCTGCAACACACTCAAATGGCTCTTGGTTTCGTCCACCGGGCAAGATTTTTTGCCAAGACTTGAAGGGAATTTGTTCTCTCTCTTCTCTAACCACGGCCTGCCACCCACGGGGCTCAACAAAATACCCTCTTCGAAGCCCAATGAGGTAAGGCTGATACTTACAGGATGCTTTCTCATCTGCGGGGCTGCCCAGGGAGTCCATTCCTGTCTCTTCTGGGAGGGGTCTGCAAGCCAGCCAGAGCAAAGGGTCCAGGAGGCAAAGAAAGCACAATTAGCAGGAGATGCCATTATTAAAGTCCATTCATCCCAGCTCCCTGGGCTTCGTAACAACTATCTTTAAGTATATTGGGCCCATCGTATTTATCGAATTCAAGGTACAACATCATTTAAAAATCCATCAGGAAGACGTCCCCCACCCTAATACCAAATAGGACAGGACCAGTTATCCTCAAATCAATGCCTCCTCCCATCCAACTCCCTAGCAAAAGAGATCAATTCCCAATGGATGCAAAGGAGTAGAGGGGAAAATGGCTCGTAGGTTTAAAAAGCTCTGGAGCAAGCCACAAAATGGACAAGAAGAGACCAGCCAAAGAAGATAGGATCTGCCATGTATCCAGAATAAGCAGGCAGCGAAGGACCCCAGGGAAGAGAGTCTTTCAATGCAAAGAGCTCTGGATTGAGAAAGATCGAGCCCGAAACTGGTTCATCTAAGGATGGAGAACAATAGATCTATCCTGGCCACCTCTAACTGCTGGGCAGGGATGTAGGGTCAGAAGAGGCCTTCAGTTCGGAGTATGAGGAGCTTTAGAAGATAATACTTGATCCTGAGCTACGAAGCTGTTGCTCAGCTGGCTTTGAGGCCCTGACCTTGTACACATGGGCAGACGGTGCTGCCCACAATGGAGTGAGAGATCAATAGCGTTGTCGCTGCGCTGGTGAGCATTTCAGCCAGACGCAATAGTTGAGTTGGGTCCATCCCATTTGGAATAGACTGGGCATAACCTAATCAACTGCCATTTATTTCTATAGCATTTTGCGTTCCAAGGTACTTTAGGAACTATCTATATGAACACACATACTTACACACACACATCACATCACATCACATCCCCACTGAAATGCAGCCACTTCTGGGGTGCGAGGCAGCAGCCAGACATACTGCTGCCACTCAGCAAGAAGAGTGGACATTTGAGCCAAGGGCAACAAGGCAAACTCTCTTTTACCCCCCCAAAGCGCCAAAAGACGTCCTCACTCTCCCTTATTAAACTGTATGAAACCCACAGATGGGATGTTGACGGACAGGTGAGTCTAGCAGAGCTGCTGAACCTGGACGACCTGTTCCCTCCCCTGCTTGGTGGATTCTTGTTTAGTCATTCTCACTATTGCAAGGCACCTTACACTCTTGTTACCTTGGCCGCCCAGATGAGGCTCCTCTCTGAATCTAATAATAATAATGAATAATAAAATATTCACATAGGAGACCCAGTCATGGGCCAGGGCCCCATTGTGCTCGGCAAACACAGAACAAACAGATGGTCCATGCCCCAAGGAGCTTCCAATCGAAGGATAAGACAAGACACAGCAGATGGAGACAGTGCGATGGAGGAGCACAAGGAAACAGTGGGAGCAGCATGATAAGTTGTGGGTTAGCGCAGCAGCAGCAGGGCTGTTGTCAAGTTTTACACATTGCAAAGTGCATTGACGTGTTCTCTTGGGTTTTCATTTAAAGTTTCTGGTTTGGATTTAACCCTTCCCCTGCTGTGTCCGCAGCCCAGACAGCATGGCCCTGTGTGCGCCCCTTGACAGCCGGAAGGGGAAATGGACTAAAGACAATGCCCCGCTGATGCCTTGGAGCTCAGCTACTCGATGGGCTGCACTCGCTGTTCAGAGCAGGTGGATTTGGCTGCTGCATTCACCCACCCTGGCCTTCCCTGAAGGAGCCCCCAACCTTCCTGTGTCCTGCCAAGAACTGTAAAGTGAACAGACTCTGGGCACGTCAGCACCCACCCTGGGCTGGTCAGCTGGGGCCTGACTTCATACTTCTGCTCAAAGAAGGTGGGGGAAAAATTTATCCCATGGCCCACTTTGCAATTTTTCTACCCACAAATCTGCGAGTCGCACCTCAGCCCTAATCTGCAACATACCCCAGCAACTGCCTTTTACTCGTTCTTTTCAAGGCACATGGGTGGTGGGTGGAGCCACCTTCGGAGAGCGAGTCCTGACTCTGCCCCTTCTGCCTGCCGCCCTCCCTCTCCCCGCAGCCAGAGCCCCATGCCCCATATGCCCCCCATGCCCGGAGGAGCCCTGAGTTCCAACCCCTTGGCTGGAGGAGCCTCTAGCCCCACCTGCCCAGAAGAATCCTGGGCCAGCTGCAGCCACGCCGTGTCGCCTCTCCCTAGACCCCAAGCTGCCCTGGGAAAAGGGTCTGGAAGAAACTTTTGCTAAGCCCCAGGCAGGTTCTGGGGCAGCTGAAGAGACGGGATTTGCTACACAATCCAGAGACATTTCTGAGGAGCCCAGGAAGCTGAATAGCACATACCACCTCCTCAGCCACCCCCAGAACCAGCCTAGGGCATAATAAATCAAAAACTTTCCCCCCAAACCCCACAACCGGGGGTCTGGTGGCACAGCCTCCCCTGGCCTATTATACCTGCCACCCTTGTCAAGGTACCTTGCAGATATTAACTAACGAACCCTTTCAGTATTATTGTGGCCTTTATATGGGTGGGGAAACCGATGCCAAGGTTCGGTGATTGGGGTAAAGGGAGTCCGTGGCCTTAAAACTCAGGAGGACTGGGCACCTCCATGCTATGCTCTGTCTCAAGCCTCTCCCATTTCTATCCTGGCTCTCCCTTGTGCAGAAACTGATGATTCCCAACTCCCCCACAAAAAAAGCTGCAGTGGTTTTGTAATACACACAGATAGGACCCAGGCACGCTGTATCGTTTCCCTACACAAGAATTTACAGCCATGTCTCGGGGAGCAAAAGGCCAGGGCGCTCACTCTCTGAGCAATACCATAGCCCCTGGTCACAGCTCCAGAGGCAGCTTCTGACTTTCGGCTGGGCCGTAAACCTCCATTTTCTGCAAGAGGGTTGCTGCTAGCCGGAGGTTTCAGCCATGCCAATATAACAGAAAGCTTTGCTTTTAGATGCAAGGGCCAGGGCCAGATTCTGCACTCAGTCACACGGGTGCAAGTCCTGCATCATTTCAAGGAGGCCCGTGGATCTACCCAGGGGTAAATGAGATCAGAATCTTGCCCACACTTTGCATATCTTAAGCAACACGTCTCGCCCACGTCCACTTGTAGTCTGCCCAGCTGAGCTCCGTAGGCTTTCGCTGGCAAGTGAATGATGTACGTTATTCTGACATCCAGCATGCTGTGCAAAATGCCAGGCTGCGTTCCTTCTGCCTGGTGCCTAATAACCCGAACTAGAACTTGCGTTCCACCATCCAGGGCTTGCTAGGGGCTGCGGTGTGCAGATTTGTGAGTTCAGGGATGGAGGCCCCCCCCAGAACAAGCCAGTCTCAGAGCAGCCCTGTGCAAGGGGGATAGACTGCACATGCCCTACAAAACTAGAAAGACTGCCTTCTGCACTGACACACCACCACAGCCATCAAATGAAACTGTATAAATATTCAGGGATAATGAAGGGATAATCTCCTTAGAGCCAGGTTGTTGGATATTAATGAGTGCACGAGTTCTGATTAAAGGCACGTTGGCCCTGCCTCTAAATTCCAGCCCAGTGTCCGGCAGACAGCAGTACCCTAAACTGGTAAGAAATAAGAATGTTCCTAGATCAGTGCAAAAGATCCACCGGACGGACGGACAGAAGGACACACACACACACACACACACACACACACACACACACACACACACACACACACACAGAGTCTTTCTCCCTGGTTGGTTCTGTGACTGGTCTAACCCTCTGATGCCTGACACAGTCGGGTAATGCACCGTCAAAAAAAAAAAAAAGCCATCTGGCTTGGGTGTATCAAAATACCAGCTGCCGTGGGGCTCAGGGGGTTATGACGCTGATGCGGGATTTCAGAGTCTTTTCATTTAGCAATAGTATCTGTCTAAAAGTCAGAGGTACGGGGTCTTTCTTGCCTTTCCAAAGGATGCTTAGACTGCTGTCTCCCACTTCCTAGGGTAAGTCTGCCCTTGGATTTTCCTTCCCACACAGCTAGCTTAAGAATCTTTCCCTTTTCCAGAGTTTCCTGAATAAAGCAGCTTTTCTAAGGGTCATGGGCCACCATTTTGCTCCGTACTGATCATCTACTGGCCAGTTTCACCCTATGAGGCACCTGCTCTCAGGCGGCGAACAGCCTGCGCCTCTGCTGTGATTAGATGGATGCTAGAGACACAGTGAGCATGCTCCTGCATCCACCCTCTCGCATCACTACAGCATCACTGCAGGACCGGAGTCACACAAACAGCTGAGACATGCCGGAGCCAGAAGTGTAAACCTTCAGGGAGCTCTAGGGAAGAGGGGGAGGAGTCTCTTCTTGCTGGTGCAACTTAGGTTATTCTCAGCCTGGGTGGCAGAGCTCAGCCTAGTCGTGCAACGGTGGGTACCACCCCTTTGCTACCAGGGAACAGGAAAGTCACCCCAAGAAGCAGCTGGCTCTGGGGAAAGTTCACATTCTGCCCTTGGCCAGGCGCTGAATTCGCTTCACCCAGCGGGGATCTTTGTAGGGACAGCCTGCACCTTCGGAGCCAGAGGGGCTAATGACAGCTGAGCAAATACAGTTGCTCAGCACATCATCCAGCAGAGAGATATGGGCTGGAAGGCAAGACGGAAGGGACAGCCTTTGTGATTTGAGTGTGAAAATACCTTTAAATAAATTCTCCAACCCCAGCTAAATTCTGCCAGTCCAGCGGGGGCTCCTGTGTCAAGTGACAGTTCTTGGTTAGGACTGATTTACATTAAAGGTCTTTCCCTGTTTAATCCCTATGCAGGAGGCTGGAGCGTGGTCTAGCGGCTAGGCCAGGGGGGCCTGGTATTCAAGGCACCTGGGCTGAGTTCACAATGCCACCACTGATTTGCTGCGTGGCTTTGGGTACATTACCTCAGCTATTTGTGCTTCCATTTCCTATTCTGCACAATGGGAATAAAGGCGATCGACCCTCCTTGAGATGGAGGGGGGAAACCCACCAGAAATGCTACGTTATTATGAGAAGATAGCGAATTTGCTGCAACTGAAGAAAATGGGGCTTTGTGGCTCCTGCATAGACATAGCAGTGTGATCTAGTGGCTAGTGCACTGGACCAGGACTCAGGAGACGCGGGCCTGTTGGTCGCTGTGTTTGTACAGCACCAAGCACAATGGGGGAGGGGCGGGGGGGGTTCTGAGCTCACTTGGGATCCTAGTTCCTCTAGATGCTTCTGTCATAGAAATAACAAGAACGTTTGAGGGTGTCACGACTGCTGTCCAGCCTTGCAGCAGATCCCCGGCTCAGGGCCAGCCTTACCATTTTGCCCCTCCCTGGAATAAGCGAGGGCTATTCCCATCTTCTAGCAACACAAAGGCCTGGCTGAGTCTCGTTCTTGTGCTCGAGGAGGATGCCGAGTGAACAAAACCTAGCCGGGTACAGTGGGCTGCAGACAGAGGTGCTTGGATGAGCCCTGCAGCTGGAACTTGCATAAACAGAGCCAAGCGAATCATCCAACAAGGAGGACAGGAGACCTCTGACTACAGTGGTTGGCCTTGCCAAGGTATTGGACTTAACAGGCCGAATTACACAGCGGGCCCACTGTCCTATGAACACAGGGTGGCTGTAGCCCCGGCAGTAGCAATTCCGCTGCAGCTGGGAAGAGATGCTCGCTGCTTGAAAGGCGTCCTCACAGCATTCAGGCAGCACCGCTCCACCCCATTCATCGGCGCCAGCTGCACGCTGTGTCCCGAGAGATACGCACGGGTGTAGCCAGGTGCTGGGTACAGGCTGAAGCCTGGAGCTGGGAGAGATGGGTTCTGTGCTAGGGGCTGGAGGCAAAAATTCAGATCGGGCGCGACTCGGAGTGGATGCAACTCCGTCTTTCTCTACATGGCTGGCTGACAGCCCGGTGGGGAAGCAGTTAGGACCTGATTCTGCAACTCATCACGGCGTCGTGTAGCAGTCACTCACCCAAGTAGTCCCATTGACTTCAATCGCCTCATTGGGGCTGCTTTCTTGAGTAAGTACTTGCAGAATTGCTTTCTTTGAGGACTTACTCCCTGCATCTTAGACGAGAGAAGGAGGCACGTCCACCTGGCTAACTATCACATGACCACCAGGCCCCTCACTCTGGTATCTGAGTGCCCAAGGAGGTGTGAGTGTGATGTGAGATTATTGCCATGCAAACATTTTAAAAAGGGCCGTGAGCCATCCTTGCAAAATCCCTGCTTTCTGAATGACGGTTTACCTGAGCTTTGTCAGACCCAGGTGTCCTATTGCTCCCTAATACCATTTTCCCTGGCCTTTAGCTGCAGCGTTACCAGAACAGACCTGGGGAAGTCCTCGTCCTGCCACTCCTCCTTCACCTCCACGTTCTCCATCCGCAGCGTGGCTTCGGTGGTGCCCATCACGCTCGGGGGGAGACTCTGGCCTCACTGGGTTTCACCTGCCGAGGGGCTTGTTCTGGAACAGGAGACACAGCCGTATGGCAACAAGCTGAACGCCGAGTGTAAAGCTACAGACTTCAGGATCTGCAGCCCACTCTCAGGAGCGTGGGAGTCCAGGGTTTTGATTCTGGTCTGTTCCAACATCAGAAGCTATTTGGAAAATTTAGCTCCAGATGTGGGTCAGGGGTGAGGGGAGTCTTCAGATCTGACGTGACTCTCTAGACTTTCTACATAAAACACAGTGGCTCTGTAAAAGCATGAGCCAGTGAGCCCCTGGGCATGGTGTTTTGGGGCCACTGACACCCCTGGATAAAAACAAATCAGCTGGCCCTGGAGCATAGGCTCCGTATAAAATGCAATCGCAACAAACGGCCTATTGCTCACCCTTTGAGATGCTAGTTCAGAGCAGAGCCATTGCAGCGATCCACAGGGACCCAGCAGGCTCCGTTCTGTGGCATGCAGGCTTACCTTTCAGATTTGATTCTGCCGTACTACTAATATTGACGTTAACCAACACGCTGGCCAATGGACATTCAATACGAGTTTAAAGGATAACAATACAAGATCACTTTCAGGTTATGTGGCAGTGACACTTGTTTCTATGTTGCTGTCTCCTGTGGATGTTAATCTCTTCTGCTGCACACAGAAATTTCTGAGCGATGTTCTGTATTGCCACCCAGCTAACCCCCTCGCACTGAGAGAGGAAGAGAGGGGTCTATGAGGAAGGACTTCTGTGAGGAAGATGCTGGCTCTCCTTCACTCAGGAGATACACGTGTTAGCCTTGTGCCATTCATCACTTGTCTGGGTTCCCATTTTTATAAAAATATCATATAGGGACATGACTGTGTATGGGCCTTGGCTCTGCGCCCGCTTCCATGTGGTTTATACTGACATAACTCCATTCACTTCAGTGCAGTCACTAGTGCAAGGGAAGGCGGAATCAGGACCAATGGGGCCAGGTTCTCATTTATATTCAGGCCTTTGGCAGTGCTAAGGGGTCTCAGAGTGACCGTGACTGTGGCTGACTCTCGCTTGGTGACCTCTTTACGCTTCCAGCCAAAGAGACTCATGCCCATCGTATCTAGGGCCTGACCCTATATTCCTTGCACGCCTGAAGCTCGAAATGAAGTCAGCAGGAATTTAGGGCGTGCAAGGATTCAGGATCAGGACTGCATGTTGTCAGATCCTTTAGCAAGGCCCCATACACTCTTCTGGATTCTATTCCCATTGATCTCAATAGCAGCTGAATTTAAAGGGAGCAGGAGCAGGCCCAGTGTCAGAGCTGAATAACCAACCAGGGCTGCCTGGGGGTGGTGGGGGCAAGTGGGGCAATTTGCCCCAGATCCCACAGGGTCCCCCACAAGAATACAGTATTCTATAGTATTGCAACTTTTTTTTATGGAAGGGGCCCCCAAAATTGCTTTGCCCCAGGCCCCCTCAATCCTCTGGGCAGCACTGTAACCGACATGACACATCTGTGCATAAGCGTGGTCAGCATGAAAGGCACATGAATGTTCAGGCTGAATCCAATGGATCCAATGTGCATGAGATGTCTGTGTATTTAGAGGTTGGCCAAATAGTAACACATTCTTAAAACAACGGGCCAGATCCCAGTCTCAATTACATCAGCGTCAAGCCTGAGTGACCCCACTGAAGCCAGTGTTGCTCCTCTGGCCCACTCGATGCTGTTTGTGAGAGCCAGTGCGATTCTCAGGGCCTTTCTAAAAACGGCCTCCATGATGATGGGTAAGCAGGAGACGCGGTTCTGTCTGCATGCTGCTTTAAGGTGGTAAAACTCTATGGATCACCGAGGAAATCCGGTGTTCGGATTTACTGTGGACATTGTTGGAGGTAGGAGCCAGCCCCGGAGGAGGCTGGCAGAGAGCTGTGTGGCGAAGGGTTACTGCGTTCTCCCCACCCTCCCTCTCTCTGTGCGATGCTTCCTGCATTACATATTTGTCTTTATCCTGGTGCATTGCTGGATGCGCTGCCCGGGAAAGGAGCGTATTGGTGCTGAGGGATGATTTCCTAGTATGTAGGAACCAGCCATGCCCCAGCACTGATGCAGATCCCCCTTCCACAATCCCTTCAAAGCATGACGGAGGCAAAAACACTCCAAAAACTGGACCCAGTGTTTTCATCATCAACCCTTTCCCCAGCAGAACGGACGCACGGGTGGTGCCTTGTACTTACCCTCTGAGGGTCTCTTCTTGCTACTGATGAACAAAGAATCTCTCTCCTGTATTCCAGTTGGGCATTCCTCCTTCTGTAGCAGGGGGCTCCTTAGGACGTCCAGGATTGGAATAAAAATACCGTTCGGCAAGGCTGTCGCAGCCGGGGAACGAGGAGCTGCATCAGCGCCAGCCTTCAGTGCAGGAGCTGGCAATTTGCTTTGAAAATGGATGGCAGTTATTTGTATTCTCTTAACACGGCCAGGGCCACTGCTGCCTTCCTCTGAGGTATTCGATTATTTGCAGCTCACAGCTGGCTAAGCCCCTGCTCCCTTAAGACAGCTAATTGCAGTGCTTTTGTGTGCCGGGAAGGGAGGGAGAGGAGTGGGTGGAGAGCTAGCAGCATAAAGCACCCCCTTTTCAGTGCCGTGTCGCCTCTGATTGGATAGAGGACAGCAAATGTCTCCCTTGGCATCCTGAGCATCCTCAGCCCCTGGCAGGATCCGGCCCAGGAAGAGAGGGGTGGGGAGAGAGCTGTTTAATATAGAACATCATTGGCTAAGGAAAGGCAAAGGCGAAGTGGTCCAAGCCAGGTTCTCTGTCCCCAGCCTAACAATGCGCCCTCTTCCCCCCCAGCATCTCTCTGCACCTGGAACAGAGGGGCTGTCCCTGCTGCTGGGAGCTGGAGTGTGGTTGGCTAGGAGGGCCACGAGGGAAGTGCAGACCCCCAGAGGGCTTTGGGGGAGCTGAAAAGAATCGGCTCTGCGGAAGGGGGAGGATGGAAGGCAGGTCTGTGCAGATGCAGCCCAGAGCAGATGGCAAATGGAAATGGCACCAGCTGAAGATTTAGGCTCAGGGGGATTACAAAAGGGTGGGTCTAGGGTATCCAAACCCCACTGGCAATGGGAAGCAGGTGCCCAATTCCCTTAGGCGCCTATGAAAATCCCTGCTTCAGCCAGGTTTTTGGAAACTTTCCTCAGGCTTCCAGGAAAATGCTGTTTTGAACACCAGGTGTTACTGCTGAGGCGCACCCGTCCGCTGATGAATTATTATTATTATTAATGATTTGTCTCACCGTTGGGCCTAGGAGTGCCGGTCACGGACCAGGTCCCCTTGTGCCAGGGGCTGCAAAGGCACAGGACAAGAAGATCATCTCTTCTCCACAGCTAATAGACTGGCTCCCAGCTACTTGCATCCAGCACATCAAGTAAAGCTTTGTAGTCTTTGAGATCATCTATCCTGCCCCTCTTTCCTTACTCAATCCTCTAGCTAGATGATATAATACTCTGATGGACCTACTGAGCAAATCCGGTCCCCCAGCCCCATCCTTGCACATTAGGAGGGGTAGTTGGGGTGACATGCCAAAGACGGGTTGGGCAGGGCTCCACATTACGTAGTCACACTCATTCCCCTCCTTTTCTTTGCACTGGTTTGGTGCCAACCCCATCATGCACAACCCTGGAGTCCACGTTGATTCTGCTGGATTGTGGGCTTCCAGCTGCCCTTCTGCTGATGGAGAGTTGCCAGGATGAGGTGGAGGCTTTGGGGCAGGAATCTTGCCGGCGATCACGATTGAATGGCTTTGCAGGAGGAGCGTGTCTTGAAGAGCGAAGTGAGGGAGGAGCAGGAGGGGGTGGTTGGTCACTTGAGAAGCAAGAGTCCATCTGATGTGTCTTTGCTCTTCACACAACATTAAGCGTAAATCTTAACTACAGCCGACCTGGGTTCCAACTACAAACACTAACTGCAGTATATACAAACATACACGCCCCCGTTACACACGCGCACCCTTGCCCCTGTTAGGTTTTGGTGGCTTCTGCAGAAGAAGACAAGAAAGCTCCCACACTATTTAAAGTACCCAGTTCCTAGTCCCTACACTTTCCCAAGACCAAGCTGGGACAATGAGCAAAGGGTCACTTTAGAACATGACAGCTCAGATATTGCTGATCAAAGTGGGTGTGGGAATATCCAGCGGAGAGGAACATTTCGATGTTTTCCTCTGTTTTGTTTTTGCACAAGAAACATTTTCCTCTTTTGCAGTTTTGTGGCAATCGAAGCCTTATGCAAAGCTTATGAATGCCACCTGCTGGCTCTTGCTCCCATAACTATTGTCTCTGGGTGCTTCTTGCTCAGGCTTCTTATCAGTCTGGTCATTTGCTAAAAATATGTGATCCTGGATGTAATCACTCCCACCTTGTTTGCTGTGCCAAAATATTTTAAATCCCTTCTTTGATGAGACGATGGATTCATTCTCTTTTCATGTTGTTGTGTGTGAAAAAAGATTGAGCAATTTTAAGAACATAAGAACAGCCGTACTGGGTCAGACCAAAGGTCCATCTAGCCCAGTATCTGTCTACCGACAGTGGCCAATGCCAGGTGCCCCAGAGGGAGTGAAGCTAACAGGCAATGATCAAGTGATCTCTCTCCTGCCATCCATCTCCATCCTCTGACAAACGGAGGCTAGGGACACCATTCCTTACCCATCCTGGCTAATAGCCATTTATGGACTTCACCACCATGAATGTATCCAGTTCTCTTTTAAACCCTGTTATAGTCCCAGCCTTCACAACCTCCTCAGGCAAGGAGTTCCACAAGTTGACTGTGCCCTGCATGAAGAAGAACTTCCTTTTATTTGTTTTAAACCTGCTGCCCATTAATTTCATTTGGTGGCCCCTAGTTCTTGTATTATGGGAATAGGTAAATAACTTTTCCTCATCCACTTTCTCCACATCACTCATGATTTTATAGACCTCTATCATATCCTCCCTTAGTCTCCTCTTTTCCAAGCTGAAGAGTCCTAGCCTCTTTAATCTTTCCTCATATGGGACCCTCTCCAAACCACTAATAGTTTTAGTTGCCCTTTTCTGAACCTTTTCTAGTGCCAGTATATCTTTTTTGAGGTGAGGAGACCACATTTGTACGCAGTATTCAAGATGTGGGTGTACCATGAATTTATATAAGGGCAATAATATATTCTCACTCTTATTCTCTATCTCCTTTTTAATGATTCCTAACATCCTGTTTGCTTTTTTGACAGCCTCTGCACAGTGCGTGGACACCAAGATCTTTTTCCTGACTCGTTGTAGCTAAATTAGCCCCCATCATATTGTATGTATAGCTGGGGTTATTTTTTCCAATGTGCATTACTTTACATTTATCCACATTACATTTCATTTGCCATTTTGTTGCCCAATCACTTAGTTTTGTGAGATCTTTTTGAAGTTCTTCACAATCTGTTTTCTACAATTTTCTTTTAAGCCTTTTCATTTCTCCTGGTCATTATTTCAGGCCCTGATTCTGCAAATACTTATGCAAGTGCTTACTTTTACTCGCATGACTAGCCCCATTGACCTTGATGAGACTCCTCTTGTGAGTAATGTTCCATACATGCATCGGTGTTTGCAGGATCGGGGCTTTAGTATAGCTGAGAACTGGAGACCCAGGTTTTGTTAATTTCTGTCTCTCTCTCTCAGATACTTATCTGGCCTCCATCACTATAGCACCTGAGCATCTCACAATCTTTAGTCTCACAACACCCCTGGGAGGTAGGGCAGCGCTATTCTCATTGTACAGAAGCACTGATTTTACATTGATACAATGATGTCAGTTAAGGCTGTGATTTTTTTCCTGATATACCACTACAACCACTAATGTGGATGCAGTTATACTGGTATAAAAGCGCCTTATACAGGTATAGCTTTCTTTAGAGGAATAAGTTATACTGATATGACAGCGTGAACTGTCACATCGGAGAGAACCCGCCCCCCCGAAGCAGCTGACTCCCATTAACCAATCTTCTCAGAGGCTGCTGGGAGTGGGAGGAGTCTGGGCTCTATATGAGCCAGACCCTGATCCTTCCAGCTAGGAAGGAGGTAGCGATATTAATAATCAAGAAGGCTGGAGGACAACAGCACCAGAGAGGGGCAGGAGGTCAGGTGATCAACCGGGGGAAAGGTACTGGGTCTGGGAAAAGTTGGGCACAGGCTCTCTGGGAAGTTTTGGACTTGCCTGAGAAGTAAGAAAACTTATGTGGAAATGGGACTAAAGGCTTTGGGTGTAGATGCTGATTGACTGTATGGCCTCAGGGTGGCCCTGCCTTGATTTCCCTCTCCTGGTCACTTGCTGTTGTAGGAGCAGCAGTGATCTGTATGCTCTGTATGACTCTGCTATGTATAACCTTTATGCTCAAAAGATCTGTTACACTCCCCCCACTCCCTTGTCTCCTCTCCCTCTCTGAATACCCGTGAAGGTGCTTTCCTCCTCCCCCTCCCTCCTGGAATGCTTGTGGGATGAATGGGCTTCTTAAGCAGCTGGAAGTCAGAAGAGCTTCCAAGTAGACAAGGTGTTTGGGACTCTAATTAGGCAGCACTCACACCCCAATGCATGGACACAGCTGAGGTGGAGTGTGACCAGCCAGACACGGCCAAGTCATCTCTAGTCGCAGGCACTGAGGAGCTGGTCTGTAAAAGGGGAAGGGGGCATGTGCTCGGCAGGGCACTCACAAGCTTGTACCTCCCGTGAAGGCCCTTCGCCTGAACCGCCTGGCCAGTGTTTGCCACGTTGCAGTCTGTTGTGCCTCGGGAAGACTTACCTTCATCACACCATCCATTGCTGTGCTGGGGGTCAGGAGACACTTACCTTCAAGGATCCTGACGTCTCTGGTGCAGTGTCTGTCCTGGGAGCATCAGTATGCAAGTGTGAGTGTGACACCCCCTGCCTCCCTTAGCTTAGCTTAGTGCTCAGTATAATAAACATGCTGCTTTCTGCCAAACTCTGGTGGGTCATTAGTCCTCCCTAAACTTACTAGCTGGCCCAGTTTTGGACAACACTCACCAGGGCTGATCACCTGCATGCCTTTTCTACCATGTGCCTACCTCAGTTTCCCCTCTTGTCCTGGAGTCTCCAGTACCTCCAGCAAGTTTCCAAGCATAACTAGCTCTTTGTGGGGTTATCATATAAGTCCCCCCAACTGTAGTCCAGATTTCCCCAGCACAGTCCAACCAGCACAGTCAGTCTTTCAAAGCCTAACACCAAGGAAGGATCCAGCATCTCTCCCTACGCCTCTGGCTCTCATATATGGCTCTGGTGTCTTCCTCCTCCTCTTGCAGCTGGGGTACTTCTCTACCCTCTCTCCTTCCCAGGAGTGGCTCTAGCACTCACCCCTCCATCATTCCCCAGACTTCAGCCCTCTCTGGCATCAGCTCTCTGGCCCAGAGAGCCAGCAGGCATCTGCCTCTGCAGCTGCCAGCCTTCAGCCCTCTCTGGCCTGGGGCAGTCTGCAGGTGGCCCTGTCCCTGACTGCCGGCCACTTTCACCAGCCTGATGTGGCTCCGCTACTCTGTCCGTGTCCTTCTCCGAGGGCGTCCCCGCCCTGACGGGCTCAGCCCAGCTCTTCTGAGCTCTCTCTGCTCTTGGGACTCAACTGTCTCCCCATCTGAATTCTCTCTCTGTGTCCCCTTTACAGCCCAGGTGCCCACTTTTAAGCCCAGTTGGAGTGAGCTGGTGAGTCGCAGGCACTCTGGCCTCGCCCCTTTAAAAGGGCCAGTCTCACCCTGTGACAGTGATGCATCCCTTTTGTAAGTACTCTCACATTCTCACTGGCTTCTGAATTTCTTCTGAGGTGGTTAGCTCAGCATGGTGGCACTCGGTGTGGTGGGATCTAGGGCTTAGCCACAGGGCCAAGATACCTAATTAGCAACCATCTGCTGAACTCCCTGAGGCTGGTGAGAATCCACCAGTTCACAACTGGCGTAAGCACCTTTATACCAGTATAACTGTCCACCCTGGGGGATTGTACTGCTTTAGCTATGCTAGTAGAGTTAAAGAAGTATAACTCATGTCTGTAGACAGGCTTACATGATGTGCCCAAGGTCACACAGTTATGCCAGAGCTTCCAGGCTCTCCGGCACTGAGCCTGGAGCCTGAAAAACTTGGGCAGTGCTGGCTATTAACTGAGGCAGAAGGGAGCCTCAAACATTGGCTCAAACTGGGGCTCTCCTGGCTTCCAAGCCCCTCCACCATTCACTCAGCATAGCTTGTTTTGGACACATCGCTGGTTCGGAAGCAAATTTTGGGGGGGATTTTCCGCTTCGCAGGAAACTTCGAAAGAGCAAAATTTCCCACAAAATGGAAACACACACACACACCCCACAGAGAGGAAATCCTGCCTTTCAGAGAGCTCTACACACACCCTACACCCCATTTTGGTCACCAAGCAAAACACCCGGTTCAGGTGCTAGCCTGGGACTTGGAAGACCATTCCCTAGGTACCATTTTCTGCTCTGCTACAGACTTCCTGTATGATCCTGGGCAAGTCACTCAGCCTGCCTGTGCCTTAGTAAAATGGAGCTATTAGTGCATCCTTGCTTCCAATGCATGTTGTGGAGCATGTTGCGAAATGCTGGTAAAAACCACTATATAGGATAACACTACTTATAGGAATTATTATTATTTAGGAGCCTAAATAGCATCTTTTTGGGGACACAAAGCTCACTGATCGCAGAGCAACTTGCTCCCAGCGCTCCGACTATCAGGCAAGACCTCAGGTGAACCGGGCAGAGGAAGAGAGAGAAGCAGTTATATTGGAAATATGGTCAGATGGACTGGTCTCTAAAGGAGCGTGGAAGTTTTACTACTCTGTCGTGGCCTTGGAAGATGGTGATCAGCAACCTCTGCATTGGACTTGTTACTGGAAGAAGCAAAACCTTTAAAAAAAAATCTGGTCCCTAGTCTCTGTGCCTCAGTTTCCCATCTCCCAGGGAGTTTGTGAAGGTAATGGCCTTAAAGATCGTGAGGTGCTCAGATACGCTGGTAATGGATTGTATAGATTTTTTTTTTTTGCACAGACAACTAAAACCGATCTCTCTAACGAGTTCTCTCCATGTTCGATTAAGAGCTAATTTATTTAGTCTCCTTCAATTGCTTTTGAGAGAGGTCAGAATTTCTGTTCTGTATGAGCGGTTGGATATTCTGGGGAGCAATACTGAATACTCAGTGTAACGTGCTTGGATGCTCTGCAAGAACGAGGCCCACACACACTATGAGTTATTTGGCTTTAACGAAGGTAAAGTGACACATTCGCAATGGGGACCCCGGGCATTGCTGTCACTTTGGCGGGGAACCCAGCACCAAAGCTCAGCTCAGCCTGGGTCGGAGACCAAAGGCGGGACTGGGAGCATACAGCTATATAGACACAATACAAAAGCAACTCATACATATGCAAAAAGGGACTTCCCACAGGCTATGTCCGCCCCTTGGCCAAAGGCCAGGGACTGTCCATGGGCGGTGTATGCCCTTTGGCCTAAGGCCATACAAGCTAGTTTCAACCAGTTAAAAGCAAGTTATAACTGGCATGCCGTGTCCTACAACGGCTGGCCACTTAGCAAGCAGGGGCTTTCCACAAGGCCGCCGAGAAAGCGGAAATACCCTAGCTAGGCCGTGACACAGTCTTCCGCAGTCCTCTACACTCAATATTCTCAATGACTCTCTTGAAGACGTTGCCTCTGTTCTGTCCTGGACAGAGATGCCACATTTAGTCCTTATGGTGGAGATATAACTCATAGCTTTTATTGAATATTTGCATGTTCTAAAGCAATTCAGTTTGTCAGTGGCGGACTCACAATAGGATTCTTTGAAATGCTGATGAATCCACAGAGTCTCGCAAGGTTTTGCACTGAGCCAACAGAGGTCAGTGTGCCCTAATTCGAAACCATTTTGGAAAAGGACCCTTTTAAAAAAAAAAAAATCTCCTCTTAGCCAAAATTGCTTATCCATGAATCTGCCTGAAGGGGTCACGCTGCACCAGGAGATCACAGCTGCCAACGTTGCAAACATCACTAGAAAAAGTTCCTAACTGTCAGGGTGTTTAAACACTGGAATAAATTGCCTAGGGAGGTTGTGGACTCTCCATCTCTGGAGATATTTAAAAGTAGGTTAGATAAATGTCTATCCAGGATGGTCTAGCCAGTATTTGGTCCTGTCATGAGGGCAGGGGACTGGACTCAATGACCTCTCGAGGTTCCTTCCAGTCCTAGAATCTATGTATCATCCCTCGGCTGATTCTCTAAGGATATGTCTACAATGCAATAAAACACCCATCAGCTGATTCAGGCTTGAGGTGCAGGGCTATACTATTGCAGTGTAGATGTCTGGAGCCAAGGCTCTGAGTCCTGGCAATGGGGGGGGGGGGGCAATCCCAGAGCCTGGGCTCCAGCCTGAGCCCAAACATCTACGCTAGCCCCATGAACCTCATTCAGCTGATGTGGGCCAGCCGCAGGTGTTTGGCTGTAGTGTAGACACACCCTTCATGGCACCTGGCCCATTGGCTGGTGGGTCCTGGTGATTTTCAGGTTATTTTAAATGGCTCTTCTAACAACTGGGGGGCCCCCAAATGAATGGGGTTTGGAACAGCATCCTGAAGTTCAGGGAGGGGATAGTTCTGAATGTAAGGGGTGCATGTCTATCCTCCGTGCCCAAACAGCTCCCCTTCTTAGTGGCCTTTGCGGGGAAGGTGGCCCAGCAACTGGACATCCTCCAAATCAAATGTTCACAGGAAAATTTGGGGAACCTCCCTTCCACCCCACAAAAAGCCTCAAACATTTTTCAAAATTCCCCCCCAAAAAAACAAAGGGCATTTTTTTCAACTAGTTCAACAGGGGCCTTTGGTCTGATTAGCCCGGAGTGAGCAACGAGGAGAGGAAGACAAGCGTGCCCCAAAATCATGAACTAGGCTTAGTTCTGGTATCTGAGCCTGGAAGGTGCACTCTGGCTATGTTTTCAAGCCCTTCTCTGTGACTACAAAGGATAGATACTTCATTCAAAATGCAAGATGAGATTCTTGCTTATTAACGTGACTCCAGGAGCTGGGGTGTTACAGGGCCACCCAGAGGATTCAGGGGGCCTGGGGTCTTCAGCGGAGGGAGGCCCCCGCCACCAAATTGCCGCCAAAGATCTGGCACTTCGGTGGCTGGTCCTGGGGCAGAAGGACCCCTCCGCCGCAGGTCTTTGGGTCACTTCGGCGGTGGGTTCTGGAGCGGAAGGACCCTCCGCCGCTGAATTGCAGACGACGATCCAGAGCGGAAGAAGCTCCGGGGGCCCGGGCCCCACGAGAGTTTTCCGGGGCCCCCAGAGCAAGTGAAGGACCCTGCTCTAGGGGCCCCGAAAAACTCTTGTGGGGACCCCTGTGGGGCCTGGGTCAAATTGCCCCTGTTGCCCCCACCGGGCGGCCCAGGAGTGTTAAAAACACCAGCTATCATGAGACTCGTGGTAAACATCATGGTGATTGGCAACACTGTGAACCCTATCAGGTCCATGCATTCCAAAATAGGAGATGTTATGTTTTTCACCTGGTAGGCAAAAAACATAACAAGAACCTAATTGATCCCCCTGGTCCCTTGGGATATTATCACAAGTCTTACGAGTTAGCAACACTGCACTTAACCCCTGTCGCTGGATGGTTGGCTTGATGGAAATGGCTGCAGAAGAAACAGCCCCTCCGTTGTCTCCCTACATTGCTGCACTGGGTGTGGCAGCTGCTAGAAAAGGGGAGATGGGAGAATTACCCTGAGTAGAGCAAGCTGGGAACTTTTCAATATGAGTTTTTCTTTGTCAGAAACTGCAGACGTATTGAAACCAAAACTGCGTGGGGGCTGGAGGAGGAGAGCGGGTTTTGACAAGTTATTTGATATGAAAACAAATGTTTGAACTAGTCCATCTTCTGACATTTTTAAAACACAAAATTCCAGTTTTCTGGTTCACGATGGCTTTTTTTTTTGCCTTGTAATTTAAGATAATTATAGTTTAAAAAAAAGGTATAAAAAGCAACTGACAGTTTAAAAAAAAGATAAAAGATCAAAATGAAACACTTTGGAATTATCCAAACGGAATGTTTCAATTGACCTCAATGGAAATCTTTTTTTTCGATTCCCCCACCCTCCCGCTTCATGAACATTTTCAAGATTTCATTTTTGGGGCTTGATTTTTGGACGAAGACAAATCTCAATCTCAAATTTTCTTGGGCTGGGGAAACCGCTTCCCTCCGAGTTCTCACACCAGGGGCTGGAGCGGATCTCCCGAACACAGCAGCCTTTTCGGAAGGGATGGGCCCAAACCGAATGCTGCTGGTAGAAGATGGATTTGTTGTGGCTCTGAATACCCCTCATGAAGCTACTTGTATGTAAATTGAGACTGTTGTGTGGGACTGAATCTGGGAAGATTTGGCCCATGTTTAGCCATTTTTTATTTTTTTTTCCCCTCTCCTCTTCCAACACACTCTTGTTTAGGAAGCTGGCTTGGGGATATTGTTTTCGTACCGAGATTGCATTTGATGCAGGTGCCAGAACAAGGAGTAATGGTCTCAAGTTGCAGTGGAGGAGGTCTAGGTTGGATATTAGGAAACACTATTTCACTAGGAGGGTGGTGAAGCACTGGAATGGGTTCCCTAGAGAGGTGGTGGAATCTCCATCCTTAGAGGTTTTTAAGGTCAGACTTGACAAAGCCCTGGCTGGGATGATTTAGCTGGGGATTGGTCCTGCTTTGAACAGGGGGTTGGACTAGATGACCTCCTGAGGTCCCTTCCAACCCTGATATTCTATGATTCTATGATAATAAAGAGCAGGGTGAAATACCCCAGTAAAAAAGTGAGTGGAGCATGTTTTACCCAAGAGCGTGTGTGGATGGAGAATGTGTTTGTTCACAGATCCCCAGCAATGTGCAGCGAGGGCCAGACAAACTCGAGAGAGACAAACAGTGTGGCTTAGTGTCGGTAATGCAATGTAACTAGACACAAACAATTGTTGACGCTGACTAATAAGGGGCTGGTAGGAGATCGATGCTGGCAAAGTAACGTCTGGGATGTGTTATGATGATAGATGCCAGTAAGCAAACAGGGGTGGTGCTGCTGGGCATGTAATTAATATATGCCTGCCTCCACACATCCTCGCTTGCCCTTGGCAGCTCTTGAAACCACAGAATAAACATGTGGGAAGCCCTGTACCGTTCTCGAGGCAGTCTCTTCCCCTTCGTCTTGGGAGGTTTCCTTCCTGAGGGGTTGGGTGAGGTTTTTAAGTGGACAGCGCTGCTGTTTCCAGCCCGGGGAAGGTGGGAACTGAGAGCTATTACCAGCTGCAGCCTGCTTGGGCACTGGTGTGAAACGTGGTGGTGATGTCTCCGGCCTTGTTCCCTGTTTCTGGGAGCCTCAGGCTCTCACAGCTGCCATGGCACAGGGGTGATCGTTTGTTCATAGATGCTGGGATCTTCAAAGGCATCCGAGTCAGCAACGGGTGGGTGCTGACTGTGGGTGTGGGAATGGAGCCAGTCACTGTCTTTACACTCTGATCCTTTGTTCTGTAGCACTGGTTCCACTTGACATCCTTCCACTCACCCTCAGCTGGCCCAGGAGTAGGCGTCTGCGAGCCCCATCCTCTTCCTTCCCCTCCCTATTTCTGCCTTTCCCCCTTCACCCCTATCCTCCTTACACCCCCACGGGATGGCTGCCATCCCAGGGACTGAGCTAGGGAATTCCAGTGCTAAATGCAGGAGCTGCCAGAGCTAACGAGCAAATCTTCCCCTCCGCGCATCGGCCCAGAGGGGGAGCTGCACCGCCTGGGTTACGCCAATACCCACATCAGCCAGCTGGGTGGGGAGCTGAGAACAAAGACAGGGTGGTGTGTGTGTGTGGGGGGTTCTTTCCAGAGCATTTCCTGTAGCCTCTGGTTCCCTGATTAGAAACAACAAGCAATCAGGCTGGGCCAAAGTAGCTCCGAGTCTAATCAATGGCATACCGTGAGGCCCCAGGGAAAGAGCTGGAGGGAATTGTCGGGTAGGCAGGAGCTTCTTCCGAGGAATGCATGGCCTAGACCCAGTAGCTTTCTGATGGGCCCCCTCACCTCTCATGGATATTAAAAACCGCTCCACAGAGGCTTAGGGAGAGAAATGCAGCGGAACCACGCGGAATGCGTGTGGGATGAGGGAGCGAGCTGTGAGGCCGGGGGAC
The DNA here is from genome assembly GCF_025201925.1 of Gopherus flavomarginatus. NCBI lineage: Eukaryota > Metazoa > Chordata > Testudines > Testudinidae > Gopherus > Gopherus flavomarginatus. The sequence goes on along the minus strand of NC_066640.1, from coordinate 7,862,312 downwards.
ACCACAGCCCTGACTCTCTCTCTATCCCTCGTGAAAAGCCTGTGATTTCTCAACACCCACAGCGTGCCCCCCACAACTCGGCCCTCGTGATCCCAGTCCATTCGCAGAAGCCTCCCACTCAACAACATCTTGGGAAGGCCGAAAAGTGGAAAGTTGGAGAGAGTCGCACAAGATATTTATACTGTAGCATAAACAGAGGCCCGAGGGAGAGGCCGGTGTTTTTCTCCTGAAATCCTGATGGTTCTTTTAAAGGCCAACGAGCCTAGCAAACGGGGCCTTTGCCCAGTACGGGGACTCCCTTTCATTGTAAAACTGAGATTCAAACTGGAAACGAATCCCAAAGCTTGCTCAATGCTCTGACTGGAGACAGCCCTGGGGGGTTGATGTGCAGGGACCTTCCCAAGGGGTCTCAGTCATGTGCCTCCCCAGGGGAATTTGAATGGGCTTCCCCATGAGGGGGTGCTGGAGGAAGGCAGCCCATGGCACGCAATGGCACATTTGCAGAGCGGCCGCACAGTCTTGTCCTAGGCCGAGGCAAGAGAGAATTATTGTGGCCAGGGCCAGCTTTAACTTTTTTGCCACCCCAAGTGAAAAAAAAAGAGCACCGCCCTGCCATAACACCCCCCGCAAGCGCTGTGCTGCTGACCCCCCCAATTGCCACTCCTCCCAAGCCCCCGCCCCCCCTCAAGTGCTGCACCGCCGAAACACCACCTCCCTCCGAGTGCCGCCCGACCGAACCTAAAGCAAACAAAAACCAAAACCCTCCAGCACCGCCCCACCGAACCAAAACAAAAAACAAAAAAAAATCCTGAGTGCCGTCCTGCCCCAAGGTGCCACCCCAAGCACGTGCTTAGTCGGCTGGTGCCTGGAGCCAGCCCTGATTGTGGAGCAGTTCTTTGCCCTGTGCTGTGCAGCAGGTCCCACTAGGTCCCTTTGGGCCTTGGCATCTGAGGTGAATCTCTAGTGTAGACACACCCAAAATGTGCTGATCCTGAATTCCTCCTGGTGCTGAGGTGCAGCTGGGCCCCTGAAACGATTCCCCAAAGACCTCGCACTGTGCCTGTTGCCACATGGACCATTTTAAAGCAGAAGGCTAAGGATTTTTTGATGGAGGCATTGCTCCAGTTTGATACCCAGGTGATGGGCCAAGAGTTTTGTCTTAACAATTGCTGCAGGTGGCGAAATCTCAGTGTGAGACCCCTCGCAACCTACTGGAGCTGGGTGAGTGCCTCTGGGGGGACGGTCTGGCCCAGGAAAACCATTCAGACCAGAAAAAGCAGGGAAGCTGGAGCTCTGCATGGAGCAGGTGGGCCAGGCTGGGTTGATCGCTAAAGGAAACTGGTTCCACTAGTTCGTGGGCCAATCCTGTCCTCCTGGAAGCCCACGGCATAGCTCCCACACCGCATGCAGGGTCAGGCCTGTGCCAAGACCAGCTCAGCAGAAACCAGGAGGCTGTGTCCGGCTTTAGATCTAATTCCTCTCCCTACTCCGACTCATACGAGGCATCCTGAGGGATCCCCCGGTCTCCAGGACCGAGATGCTGATGAATCCAGTGTAAACACTCCCCGCGCAGCATCTGCCGTCCGCAGACCAGTGTGTCAGTCTAGAATGCCCAGAGCTGGGGGGAGGAACCTGCCTGACAGGGTGGGGTAAACAGGGAATAGGATGAACCTCCTGGGCCCTATTTACCCCTGTCCTGCCTTCTGAGTCCCAGTTCCCTGTTGCCCTGTGCTTCGTGTTGTCAATTGCACCAGTGCAAACAGGGTTATTGTGCACTGGTGTAAATGATGAGATGGCATTAGGGAGCCAGGTGCCCCCATCGAAGGGGCTCTGTGTCCCTCCCCATCTGAGCCGTTATGTGAGTAAGCCCCGGTGGGTTCAGAAATTCCAGGGGAAGAGGCTGGGCGGAGACGGATTTTCCCCTGATAAGCTTCGGATCCTTCCGATCGGCACATGGCAAAGGAGCAAAGGCATCTGGGAGAGATTACAGCCCTGGCCTGGGCTCTGTTGTTTATACCAAGCTAAATCGCTCATGACCCTGCATGGCACAACCTGTGTCACATGGCTGGTTATTTCTCATAAACAACCGGGCTAGCCCCAGCTGCTCCCTCCGGTCGGGTGATTAGCAGCAGCCCCTGTCCGTCCCCTGATTGCTGCCTGTTTGTTTTTCCCTGAGTAAGAAAATATGCAGCAAGAGAGATGGGGCTGCATTGGCCATGTCTTTCCAAAGCGCAGACGTTGTGGATTTCTGCCCTGGCCTTGGCTGAGTGGGGATGGTAGGTTTTGGGCAGAAGTGGCTGTGTGCCGCTAAGCATCATGGGATCTGGCCACTGGTTCTTGTTGCAGTAATGGGAGATTCCTAGGATTTTACCCTCCCCAGATCTAGTGGGGTTTCCTCTGTCTTGCCTTTGGCTTAGTCTCCCTGCATCCAGCTGAGGAGCGGAGCTGGAGGGAGAGACCCAGAGGTTTAGCTAGCAGGACAGCTCCTGGCAGGTCTCCCTAGCTGAGGGGGAAGGTAGATGTGACCATGCCGGACCCTGGGAGAAAGGTGACAGAGGGCAGAGGTCTCCATAGCAACCTGCCACCACCTCAGGGATGGGCAGTAACAACCAGGGGGCACAGGAGATCAGACCCCAAACAGTGCATGTCACCCCAGCCCTTCACCGAGGCCCCTTCCAGTTCTCCATCCCTTTCCACTTTCTCTACTCTCTTCCCCTCCTTTCTCCATATGCTGCCTTCTACCCCTTCTCCTGCCTTGGTCTCCAGTTCCTGGCCCAGGTATTACTGTGCAGGGAGCAGGCATAGCCCGAGGGGAGGAAAAGAGGGAAGAGGAGTGATCTGAGGGGGAAAGAGGATCCCATGGTTAGGGCATTAGCTTCAGAGTTAGGAAACCTCAGTTCAGTTCGATGCTCCACTCTAGACTTTCTGTGTGATCCACAGTGACCAATCTGTAAAATGGGAATAGTAATACCTCACCAGGGTGGTGTAAGGGTAAATACTTTAAAGGTTATGAGGTGCTTAGGTCCTATAGTAACAGGGACCAGATAAGTACATAGCATAGAATTAGTAACTCTCAAATGATCTCTCTAGCCATTTAAGGAACAGCGGATTCTGAAAAGATGTCCCTCCTGTTTCTTCTCAGCCAAACAGCTGAGGGCTGCAAGACAGGGTTTCCAAGGGAGAACACAGGGCATGGTTATACTCCATGGCTGTCTATACATGCTCAGTTGGATCTTCACACAGCGCACACTCAACCTGTGGAACTCCTTGCCTGAGGAGGTTGTGAAGGCTAGGACTATAACAGGGTTTAAAAGAGAACTGGATACATTCATGGAGGTTAAGTCCATTAATGGCTATTAGCCAGGATAGGTAAGGAAGGGTGTCCCTAGCCTTTCTTTGTCAGAGGGTGGTGGTAGACGGCAAGAGAGAGATCACTTGATCATTGCTTGTTAGGTTCACTCCCTCTGGGATACCTGGCATTGACCACTGTCGGTAGACAGGATACTGGGCTGGATGGACCTTTGCTCTGACTCAGTATGGCCGTTCTTATGTTCTTATGTTCCTGGAGAGGTCACTTATTTTTCTCCCAACCCCTGAGAGAAACCCAGCAGAAGCATAATTCATAATCCAGTCTCTGATACCCCTGAAACAATGAGCCGAATGTTTAGGTGACATCCTTGCACAAGGATACCAGTTAGAGTGTTAAAGGGAAGGGGTTCTGGAAGGTTTAGTGGCAGCTTTTATTCCTAATCAATAATGGTTCCTATGTGATGAATTAAAAATAATTAACAATAAATAAATACCAGGCATAATTGCTGGCACTGGCTATACTTAACGTTGCTTAACACTTTCCATAAGACCCTGGGCTCTGAAGTGCAGGCTGGGAGAGTGAATTCAGATCTTGGGGGAGACATCCAAAGTAGAAGTTTACCTGGTCTTTCTAGACAGATTGGTCAGAGATGCTGCAATTGAAGAAAAGTGTGGAAGAAGCAGCCTCTTAGACCCAACAGTGCTGCCCCTCTCCGTGGCATGGTCTTAAGTCTTGGTCCCTATCACAGTTTTGTGATCTAATTGTTCCTCTTTCCAATGAGAATCCAAGGTCTTCTATCTCCCGCTTTGCCCAGACCCACTTCTGAGCAGTGCCGGTAAGCCCTGCGGTGTGGATTTTTCACTAGAAGTCTATCAGCTGCTCCAAAAGAGTTGTCCAAGGATAACATTGAAATATGCAGCTGCGTCTCCTCCACTACTCTGAACGATGCTCACATGTTGGGATAGAGCCAGTGCCCCTCAAGGCCCAATGGCAAGACTAGGAAGCGACAGTCCCACAGGCATTTTAAATGCCGTGTCTGCTATCGAGGGCTGTGTGAATGGCACCTGCCAACATCCTGTATGTAAGTCAAATCTGAGAAGGTTCCGTAATCGATTCTGGGCGGCAGACGGGAATCTGAACAGGGGGCAGCACTGATCTTATCAAAGTCGACACAAAAATCTGCTGCTTTGGGGCTCTGCAGCCATTGCACAACACACCATTATTCACTAGTTAGAAGTTCAGGAATTCCTACTTGTCTGTGTTTCCCTGGCTTGGCTTGTAACAGACCCCGGGAACTTCTCCAGCAATGGCTGCCTCTTTCGCTGTTAATCTTCTTTCCAAAGGTTTAAATGGGGAGACAGTTTTCCTCCCTCTAGGGGTGGCACCATTCTCCCCTCCAGTGGTGCTTCTCACCCCCCAGGCACTCTTTGAGGAGTCTTACTCCACTCCTTCCAAAGATTCACTCAGAATGTTTGCTGAGGCTGAGCTCTATCCAGCCCCCTTCTGTCTCTGGACACGTCTTCTAAGAAGGCTGCAGACCTCACTGCCATTTACTAACCTTTTACTGGTCCTGGAAGGCTACGTTACCATCTTCTGCCCTGGCTGGGCAGAACTCCTGTTTCCTGCAAGCCCATCGTACTATACTGCTTGATCAGCCTCCGGATTCCCTACAGTAGGTTCTCTCAGGGCTTCCAGGCCATCCCTTCTCTCTAGGACAGGGGAGGGCAAACCTTTTGGCCTGACGGCCACATCAGGGTTCTGAAACTGTATGGAGGGCCAGGTAGGGAAGGCTGTGCCTCCCCAAACATCCTGGCCCTCTCCCCCTTTCCACCCCCTCCCTCTTCCTGCCCCTTGACTGCCCCCCTCAGAACTCCCAACCCATCCAACCCCCCCTGCTCCTGGTCCCCTGACCACCCCCTCCCGGGACTTCCCACCCCTAACCACTCCCTCCTGGACCCCACTGCCTATCCAACCCCCCCTGTCCTCTGACTGCCCCAACCCCTACCCACACCCCTTCCTCCTGACAAGCCCCCCGGGACTCCCATGCCTATAAAACCCCCTCTGCTTCCCTGACTGTGCTGACCCCTAGCCACACCTCCACCCCCTGACAGGCCCCCCGGAACTCCCACACCTATCCAACCCCCCCATTCCCCATCCCCTGACCGCACACCCCTGAACCTCCGCCCCATCCAACCGTCCCCTGCTCCCCGTCCCCTGACTGCCCCCTGGAACCGTTTGCCCCTTATCCAACCCCCCTGCTCCCTGCCTCCTTACCATGCTGCTCAGAGCACCAGGACTGGCAGCCGCGCCACCCGGCTGGAGCCAGACAGGCTGCTACGCTGCCTGGCAGGAGCTTGCAGCCCGCCTGCCCAGAGCGCTGGCAGCACGGTGAGCTGAGGCTGCAGGGGAGGGAGGACAGGAGGGGAGGATCCAGGGGCGAGCCTCCCCGGCCGGGAGCTTAAGGGCCAGGCAGGACAGTCCCGCGGGGTGGATGTGGGTTGTGGGCCGTAGTTTGCTCACCTCTGAGCTAGGATCATAGAATCATAGAATCTCAGGGTTGGAAGGGACCTCAGGAGGTATCTAGTCCAACCCCCTGCTCAAAGCAGGACCAACCCCAACTAAATCATCCCAGCCAGGGCTTTGTCAAGCCAGGTCTTAAAAACTTCTAAGGAAGGAGATTCCACTACTTCCCTAGGGAACCCATACCAGTGCTTCACCACCCTCCTAGTGGAAAAGTTTTTCCTAATATCCAACCTAGACCTCCCCCACTGCACCTAGAAGGCTGCAGGAGACGTTTGTTCACTGAGCTGCTGCAGGCACCTAATACCTTTAAGGATCTAGGCCTCCATGCTGCTGCCACAAATGTCCAGAGTATAATTCTTAATGGCCTGTTACAGCGCTCTGCTGAGCCACACGGCCGCTAAGGTCATTGTTTTAATCCCTTTTTCTCCTGACTAGTTAGGGACTGAATGAGTCGCACAGGAAAATTTGTGCTTTGAGTGTGTGATTATTGCCTCTGGACGTCAAGCCAGGAAAACGGCTGTGTCAGGGCTTCATCTCGTGGGAAAGCCTCGCCGTCTCTTGTAATGCGTAGCTCTGAGCACGTGCACAAGGACTTTTCTGCATTGGGGTGTGACGGAGCAGGAAGCCGGGCGGATTTGACCTGGGAATGTTGCAGGAGAGTTACATTGGGGATGGGGGACTTCCCTTGAAGGAAGCTACCTGGGTTGTATCCTGAGCCAGAAGGGGGGTTGGGAGAAGTGACACCTTCTGCCTGGGAAGAGTGAACAAAGGAGAGGAGGAGTTGGGGGACGGGGGGAGAGAGCTGCTGGAAGAGGTTTTGTTTTCAGTCTTGGGCTGGATGGTGCAACGCAGGGAACCCCAAGCTGGGGTCTAAGCTCCCTGAACCCCCCTAGAAGGACTTGATTGAGGGGTTCTGGTTGTACCTACATGCTCCGCTTGGGACTGTGTTCCTGTCATCTAATAAACCTTTTGTTTTCCTGGCTGGCTGAGAGTCATGGTGAATCTCAGGAAGAGGGGTGCAGGGCCCTGACTTCTCCACACTCCGTGTCACGGGGCCATAGTGTTTTATATTATGCTCATTACTATGATGTATCATGATGAGTGATCAGGGCATAGCAAATCTTCAGTATGTCAGAAGAGCCTCTCTCACACCAGCTGATGTCCTTATCCATGGGAAATATTCCTCACTCAGGGATTCCCAGCCACTGATAACAGAAACCTTTTAAAAAGGTGCCTCAGTGAAATATTGCAGTGACCTTGACATTCACGGGCTAAGGGTAGTAAGGGTTTCAGTCACCCTAAGCGTTTGCATCTGCTGATTAATTCCAGCCAGGTGTCCACAGAGCAGGTCTTTGAAACAACTGCCTTCAAGTGTCTGGGAACACTTAGTGAGCCTTCACTTTGCAATTCCAAGTATGGATAAATATTTGCACCTTGGCGGCTGTAAGACACCTTCGAGAGGAAGGCGGCTACTCTAGGAGTTTTTTACAAGACCAAAAGCTTGAGGTCCTGGGGAGTGATGGGGGTTTACAGAGGAGGAGCCTGGGAGGTGGGACTCCTGGGTTCTTTTCCCAGCTGCATTGCAGACCCCTGGGTGGTCTTGGGGAAGTCACATGCAGGCACTGACTTCGGGGTCCTCCATAGTTTGGAGTCCAGTTGGATTGAACTCCCAGCTCCCATTGACTTTTGTCTTTAAATTATCTGTGCCTCGGTTTCCCTAGCTGTAAAATAGGGTAACACCAACAACCTGCCTCACGCGGGAGGGAGCTGAGGCTAAATCCACTAAGCATGCAAAGTGCCCTCCTGGAGGCCCTCTTATGGAAGGCCCTATATCTCCAAGTACTAACAACAACCCCTGGCTTTTGTACTTTGCTTTCCATCAATAAATCTCAACGTGCCTTCCGATCTTTAATGTACCTATTCTCACAACACTCTGTGGGGCAGGGCAGGGCTGCTATCCCCATCGTACAGATGAGAATACTGGCACCCAGACCGGCTAAGTGAGTGGCCCAAGGTCCTACAGGAAGTTTGTGGCAGAGGATGGGGTGTATCCCATGTCCCAGTATTAGGATTTATTACTGTTTCCATTGTCACTTATGTTTCAATAGCTGCATTTTTCTGCTTTCTTCCTGTGAATAAAGCGCTGGCTGTCAGGGATTTACACATGAATTCCAAGCCCATCCTTGAGCACACTTGCCTTAGTAGCTGCTCTTCTAAACCAGAGGTTGAGGAGAAATCAATTGGAAAGAATCCAAAGGGAAAATGTTCATTCTGCGCCCGCCTTACTGCGGGGTACAATCATTCGATGCGGCCTCGGTGTTCTCCCTGTCATTTCAACTAGATCTGGTATTCTTCACTTCCTGTCCTAAAGCATCATGGTTCCTGGCAGTGTGCTGTTCGGCAGCTCCGCCCATTGCACCCTGCTCTGGATAGCAGATGCTGCATGGCTTAGAATCATAGAAGATTAGGGTTGGAAGGGACCTCAGGAGGTATCTAGTCCATTCCCCTGCTCAAAGCAGGACCAATCCCCAACTAAATCACCCCAGCCAGGGCTATGTCAAGCTGGGTCTTAAAAACCTCCAAGGATGGAGATTCCACCACCTCCCTAGGTAACCCATTCCAGTGCTTCACCACCCTCCTAGTGAAATAGTGTTTCCTAATATCCAACCTAAACCTCCCCCACTGCAACTTGAGACCATTACTCCTTGTTCTGTCATCTGCCACCACTGAGAACAGCCGAGCTCCATCCTCTTTGGAACCCCCCTTCAGGTAGTTGAAGGGTGCTGTCAAATCCCCCCCTCACTCTTCTCTTCTGCAGACTAAATAACCCCAGTTCCCTCAGCCTCGCCTTGTAAGTCATGTGCTCCAGCCCCCTAATCATTTTCACTGCCCTCCGCTGGACTCCAATTTATCCACATCTCTTCTGTAGTTGTGGGACCAAAACTGGACGTATTACTCCAGATGTGGCCTCAACAGTGCCGAATAGAAGGGAATAATTACTTCCCTCAGTCTGCTGGCAATGATTCTACTAATACAGCCCAATATGCTGTTGGCCTTCTTGGCAACGAGGGCACACTGCTGCCGAATATCCAGCTTCTTGTCCACTGTAATCCCCAGGTCCTTTCCTGCAGAACTGCTGCTTAGCCAGTCAGTTCCCAGTCTGCAGCAGTGCATGGGATTCTTCCTTCCTAAGTGCAGGACTCTGCACTTGTCCTTGTTGAACCTCATCAGATTTCTTTTGGCTCAATCTTCCAATTTGTCTAGGACACTCTGGACCTTATCCCTACCGTCCATCACATCTACCTTTCCTCCAGCTTAGTGTCATCTGCAAACTTGCTGAGGGTGCAATTAATCCCATCATCCAGATCATTGATAAAGATGTTGGAACAAAACTGGTCCCAGGACCAACCCCTGGGGCACTCCGCTTGATACTGGCTGTCAACTAGACATCGAGCTGTTGATCACTACCCATTGAGCCCAACGATCTAGCCAGCTTTCTATCCACCTGGTAGTCCATTCATCCAATCCATACATCTTTAACTTGCTGGCAAGAATCCCATGGGAGACCCTATCAAAAGCTTTGCTAAAGTCAAGATATATCACATCCACCACTTGCATGAGATCAGATAGCAAGGCCGGGACAGAGGTCAGAATGGAAGCTGAATCACCACTGGATAGATTTTGCAAAGCAGTCAGATCCCATTTATGAAGTAGCCATATTTTCTCAAGAGCTCAGCTCCCATTGTTCTCAGCTGGGCCCTTATGCATGTGCTTAACTTTAAGCATTTGCTTACATCCGATTGATTTCAATGGTACTTAGCCCTGGGCTTGTGTGCTATCCTGAATAGGGTTGTTTTCCTGAATCAGAGCCTGGGCATGTCAAGGACCCACTCTGTGCCTCAGTTTCCCCATCTGTAAAATGGGGATAATGCTGCCGATCTCCCTGGTAAAGCGCCTTGCGATCTCCCGATGAAAAGTGCTCGGTAAAAGCGCAGGATTGATGTCATGATTATTACATTGTTCTCAGTGGGAGCTGTTGGCTTGCGAGCTCTTTGGAAAATTGCCTAATACTCCCCGCCCCAAGAAGCGCTGCTTCCTTTCCTGTTTTGTGGTGCCTAGCTGCTAGCTCTGTGTTCTGAAATTCTCTCCTCATCGCCGGATCTGTGGACCCAATTCTGGGTCACCAGGCTGCCTGGCAACGCATGCGGCCTGACATTGCTACAGCATGAGTGAATTAAAACTCACCCCTGAGAAACCCTTTCCCAATCACTCAACTCACAGAGGCATTTATAGGCGGTGGGACTTTTTATTATCCTTTTGGCTGAGTCCAAAGGATCCCGCGAGAGCTGTTCCATCCAGCAGCTGACAATGTTACGTTATGCCCTGCTATCCCAGTCGCTTGAAGGGAGTCTGTAGTATATTAAAACCATTGTAATAACTTCACGCAGGCATTTCCAGATTCAAGTGATCCTAATAATGCCCATAAAACGCACTCAAAGTGAGGTATTTATGAATTACTCTACATGGAAAAAACCCCCTCCAAACCTGGGAAGGATTAATAGCACAGGAAGAACCATAAATTCAGTAGAATTGGATTGCGGAGATGTTTTACGGATTATTTCGCATGAGTAATAAAAGGAACACTTATTGCTTTGGGATGTAAACAGAGGTCAATCCTTTTTGGAGAAATAGCTCCCTTGAAAACAAAAGAAAATAATTGAGCCGCCTTAAAGGGAGATGCCAACTCTTTGGTTGATGCCTGAAGGCAGAGGGTGGGAAGATGCACCTCCCAGCGAGGTATAAGCTGCCAAATGCATTTTCTGTAGTCCAGTGCCCTGTGTTCTCATTTACCCCAGTGCGGGGGCGAAATGCTTCTCGGCCTGGTGTTCAGTCTCTGGCAGGGGCCATAAGAACATAAGAGTCATAGAATCATAGAATATGAGGGTTGGAAGGGCCCTAAGGAGGTCACCTAGTCCAACCCCCTGCTCAAAGCAGAACCAATTCCCCACTAACTAAATCATCCCAGCCAGGGCTTTGTCAAGCCTGACCTTAAAAACCTCTAAGGAAGGAGATTCCACCACCTCTCTAGGTAACCCATTCCAGTGCTTTACCACCCCCTGAGTGAAAAAGTTTTTCCTAATATCCAACCTAAAACTACCCCACTGCAACTTGAGACCATTACTCCTTGGCCATACTGGGTCAGACCAAAGGTCCATCCAGCCCAGTATCCTGTCTACCGACAGTGGCCAATGCCAACTGCCCCAGAGGGAGTGAACCTAGCAGTAATGATCAAGTGATCTCTCTCCTGCCGTCCATCTCCATCCTCTGACAAAAATAGGCTAGGGACGCCATTCCTTACCCCAGTTAACTTAAGAGGAGAGTGAAAAACCTCCCATAATTGTACCTAACCAATGGTGCACACTCTTGATACTTCGGATATGAGTCAACAGTGTGTCCTTGTTGCCAGGAAGGCTAACAGCATTTTGGGCTGTATAAGTAGGAGCATTGCCAGCAGATCGAGGGATGTGATCATTCCCCTCTATTCGGCACTGGTGAGGCCTCATCTGGAGTACTGTGTCCAGTTTTGGGCCTCCCACTACAAGAAGGATGTGGAAAAATTGGAAAGAGTCCAGCAGAGGGCAACAAAAATGATTAGAGGGCTGGAGCACATGACTTATGAGGAGAGGGTGAGGGAACTGGGATTGTTTAGTCTGCAGAAGAGAAGAATGAGAGGGCATATGATAGGTGCTTTCAACTACCTGAAAGGGGGTTCCCAAAAGCATGGATCTAGACTGTTCTCAGTGGTGGCAGATGACAGAACAAGGAGCAATGGTCTCAAGTTGCAGTCGGGGAGGTCTGGGTCAGATATTAGGAAACACTATTTCACTAGGAGGGTGGCGAAGCACTGGAATGGGTTCCCTAGGGAGGTGGTGGAATCTCCTTCCTTAGAGTTTTTAAGGCCCAGCTTGACAAAGCCCTGGCTGGGATGATTTAGTTGGGATTGGTCCTGCTTTGAACAGGGGGTTGGACTAGATGACCTCCTGAGGTCCCTTCCAACCCTGATAGTCTATGATTCTATGAAACACTGTGGAACAAATGCAGTCCTGGTGTGAACTCCAGAGCAAGGGAGGTGGAGAGATCCAGGCACGCAGTGCCCAGAGGCAGGAGTGATGGAACAGAGGGGCCTTTCCCGAGAGTGGCAGGATCGTGTGAACAGAGGCAGGTGTGGAAAGAGGAGAGGGAAGGAGCGAGAGAGGAGAGAAGGGGCTTGATTCGCTGTTGCCCTGCACCTTGCATAGTCCGTTACAACAATCAGTGCTTCATTTGTAATGAAAGAGGTGACAGGGCTCGAGCAATTTTTGTACATTTATAACTGATGCAGCAAGCCCAGAGGTGCCGGGGCTCTGAACAGCCAGGCCCAGAGGTGCCGGGACTCTGAACTACCAAGCCCAGAGGTGCTGGGTCTCAGCTCCAGCAAGCTCTGGCACAAATTAAGCACTGACAATGATGCAAAAGGAGTGTCACACGCTATCAGGTCAGAAGGGGAGGATTTTAATCCTGCTTTTTATGGCTGCAAATGGATGCACAAGAGACAGGGAGAGACAGGACCCATGGCCTCTAAGGTAGGTTGGAGCAAATCCCTGGTAGGTTTTGAAAACAAGGAAGGTAGTTGTGAAAAGGAAATTGAAAGGAATGGGGCGCTAGGGAGGGTGTTGGAGTATAGGGGCACAGGGGTCATTGCTATTTGAGAATGTGGTCCGGCCATCTCCCCAGAGCAGTTCCTTTCACATCCATCCATCCAAGCTTCGGTTTCCTTTGAGTTAACGCCAGAGTTTTGTGGCCAGAGACCTCTTCTCCATCACTGTGGTGATAAAAACACATGGCCCCTAATATCTCAGTATTAATCACCTTGACCAGAGTCATTTCTGGAAGCTGTTCAAACGCTGTAATAAGGCATCTGTCTGTGATATTTGTCTTCCCTCATTTCCTCACCTGGGTGATGCTTTTACAGCACAGGCTGGAACACAAAGGGGGTTACGCAATGCACAATGATCCAGATTTACAGTGGGGTTAAATTACAGGCTAAGAAAACCATTGCATAAGGGGGAAAAAAGACATAAGAACATAAAAATGGCCATGCTGGGTCAGCCCAAAGCTCCATCAAGCCCAGTATCCTGTCCAGGTGCCCCAAAGGGAATGAACAGACAGGTTATCAGCAAGTGATCCATGCCCTGTCACCCAATCCCAGCTTCTGGCAAACAGAGGCTAGGGACACCATTCCTGCCCATCCTGGCTAATAGCCATTAATGGACGTATCTTTCATGAATCTATCTAGAGGCATAGATGCTGGGTAAATCCAGGGTAACTCCTGCAATATCAGCAAAGCTAGCTTGTATTACCACCAGGGTGAGTGAGGGCAGAATTTGGCCATGAGCGAATAGACAGGAAGCCAGTCTACGTTTCCAAAAGCTATTAATGTAAGTTAGAGTTTGTCAGTCACTTCATGAAAGCAGCTGAATGCCAAGGAACCAAGGGAAAGAACACATAAGCCTTTATCAAAGGAGACCTTTGGGTCAGAGGATATTTATTACTCATATTGGTTGATAGTGCATATTTTGTAAACTTCATTGTGGCACCAGCACTAACAATCTCAGTTTTCTGTCTCTCACTGTACCATTGTTAACGGATTTTATCCTTATAAACACCCTATGAGGCCAGGGGAGCCTTAACCCCGTAAACAGATGCAGACTTGAGGCCCCGGGTACATAAGTGACTTGCCCAGAATCATATTTTGATTAAAAAATGAGAACAATATACCACAAACACAGCGCACATTAATTGGATTACAAACTGGCTGACTGATAGGTCTCAAAATGTAACTGCCAATGGGAAATCATCACTGAATGGGTGTGTTTCCAGTAGTGTCCTGCAGGGATCGGTTCTTGGCTCTCCCCTACTGAACATTTTTATCAGCGACCTGGGAGAAAACACAAAATCATCACTGCTAAAGTTTGCAGATAGCACAAAAGCTGGGGGAGTCATAAATAATGAAGACGACAGGTCACTGATTCAGAGCCATCCAAATTGGTTGGTAAACTGGCCACAAGTAAACAATATGCATTTTTATTACGGTTAAATGGAAATGTATACGTCTAGGAACAAAGAATGCAGGCCGTATTTTCAGGATGGGGACTCTATCCTGGAAAGCAGGAGCTCTGACAAAGATGTGGGGGGGTCATGGTGAATAATTAGCTGAACATGAGCTCCTAGGGCAACGCTGTAGCCAAATAGCTAATGTGGTCCTGGGGTGCATAAACAGGGGAGTCTTGAGTAGGAGCAGAGAGGTTATTTTACCTCTAAATTGACCTTGGTGTGACTGCTGCCAGAATATTGTGTCCAGTTCTGGTGCCCACAATTCAAGAAGGATGTTGATAAATTTGGAGATGGTTCAGAGAAGAACCACGAGGATGATGAAAGGATTAGAAAACCTGCCTCATAGAGATAGACTCAAAGACCTCAGTCTGTTTAGCTTAACAAAGAGAAGGTTATGGGGGTGACCTGGTTACATCCTATAAGTATCTACTAATGCACTCTTCAATCTAGCTGAGAAAGGTCTAACACTTTCCAATGGCTGGAAGTTGAAGCTAGACCAATTCAGACTGGCAATAAGATGTATATTTTAGTGATGAGGGTAATTAACCATTGGATCAATTCACCAAGGGTAGCGGCGGATTCTCTATCTCTGACCATTTTGAAATCAAGATTGGATGTTCTTCTAAAAGATCTGATCTGTGAATTATTTTGGGGATGTTCCCTGGCCTGGGTTTTACAGGAGGTCAGACTAGAATAGATGATCATGGTGCTTCCTTCTGGCCTTGCGATCGATACAGAGAAGCTGTAGCTAAACTGGGAACGGAACAGAACACAGGTCTCCTGCATCCCAGCGTAAGCTCTAGCTGCTAGCCCATCCTTCTTGCACCTGCAGGGGTGTTTCAAATTTTTGTCTCCTTCTTGGGTCATAGCCTGATGAACGCATCTTCTCCCTGCGAATGAGGCACAGCATCCCATCAGGGTCCCACTTCCTCTCCAACTTTCCATAACTTCCGGAGAGGACCAGCGGTGGGGATTGGGGCGATTGGCAAACATGTCAGTTCAAGCCCCAACCCCTAAATTTAGACACCATCTTTGCGGTTATTCATTCTTTTGGTAACTATCACGCTCCTGCAGACAATCCCTAAGCCAACTCTCCAGTGTGTAAATCAGCACCATTGCCAGCATCCTTTGGAAGGCCCTAGCTGACTTTCTTCCTTACTTCAAACCTGGAAATAAAATCCCCTCAAACAAGTTTTTAATTGGGTAACCAAAGCCTGCAATATCCCCCCGGGACCCCTGCCATGAGCTCGCCCTAGAATCGGGAGGAATGTGCTCCCTTTCCCCCCCTCACAGGGGCTATGAATAACACAGAGAGACCTCCAATCTGGAAGTAGTTAGAGATCCGTGGACCGACTGCTGGCTCTTAATTGCTGGGGATGGCATGATCTCGATTTTGTCACATGGAACTGATGCTGGATTGGGAGAGAGGCTGATGGGGCTGGGTCTTTCCCAGCGCAGACGCCAAGCGAGGCTGGCAAACTCGTGCCAGCTATGAAATCCGGTAGCGCCAACCCCCAGAAGTTTGGCAAGCACAAGTCGTAGCAAAAAATCATGAGAGTGGCCTAAAAATCATCAGATTAGGAAAAAAAAGAAATCTTTTGGGGGCTGGGTCCTGTTTTTCACCCCGCTGCCCACCAGGCATAGGACAGTGATAGGGTGAAAATTCATAGTGCACACAAATCTGCAGGGGCTGGGTCCCCTAAGCACCTGCTCCCCAACTGCCTGACTCCTGTCCAGAACCCTTCCTGCTCACAGGTTCCACAGCGGCAGGCTTCCAGCACGCTCTGCTTCCCCACAGCTGGCTGTTGTAACCGGCCACTACCCTGGCAGGTTTCCACAACCACCAACAAGTTCCATAGCGCCCCCCGCCACTCCTGCAACCCTCACCCCTGGCGAGCTCCCACAGCTGCACCCTGTCTCCAGCCTGCATGGAAGCAGGAGGCTCCACTGGGTTTGAACCTCCATTCTGCACTTTAGTAACACACGCATTATGAGACAGGATCAGACCCCTGGTCCACCGAGCCTAGTATCCTGCATTTGACAGTAGCTAGCACCAGGTGCTATAAAGGAAGGTATAAACCCCCTGAAATATCAGCTTGGGGATAATCTGGCCTTCACTTTGGGTCTCCCTCCTGATCTCTAATAATTAGCAACTGGCGATCGCCACAGGCGTGGCCATTCTGGCATTGAATCTTGCTGTTTTCTAGGCCTTGCCTCATCGTGCCTGACAGCCAGTTTCCCTGTCTCAGGTCATTGGGCTGCAGGCCTGGAAATAACCTACACAACGATCTCAAGGGCCTTAGTTTAAAGTTGCTGTAGCAGGGGCATGGCAACCTCGGATTTCTGGGTGTCACTGCTGCTAGCTGCAGGCTCTCGTAACTTCACCTGGGCAGCAGGGGTAGAACTCTGATCCTCTCGCTGCAAAACAGCATCATCTCCCTGCCACATAAACTAATGGAAAACCTCTGACAGCAGTGCAGAGACTATGATGCGCAGTCAAGCAGTTCTGATTCCATCCAGTAGAGGGCAGTGGAGTATTTGTAACCCATCGGTGAAAGTGTTTTACAAGTTTTGCCCAGACCTAGTTAGTTAGGGCTGGTACAGACCCAGTTAGTAAGGGCTTGGTTCTTTAGCAGTACGGGCAGGAGCTGGGAGCAGCTTATGCTTTTAGCTCCTGGTGGTGTATTGAGAACTGGGTTGGAATTGCAAGCTATCACTTTAAGAGAGGTATGTGTGTGTGTGAGGGGGATGGGAAGGGCTGTGTTTCCTGTTCCTGCTTGCAGCGTAGGGGGCTCTGTAACAAATCTTGTGAGCAGAGTCAGTCTGGAAAGAGTCAGCTTAAAGTAAGGTGTGTTGAGTTGTGCTTCTCTGCCTAAAGAGCAGCCTGTTTTCTCTCTCTCTGTTTTTGGGTTCTTCTGTGTTATCATTCTGAGTTCTAAGAAATGAAGTCGTGTTATGTTGCAGTCTTCCATCAAGAGCGTTTATGCTTTTATCTAATTTCTCTAGGTGTGTGTTGTGAACATAACACTCTGCAGGTCCCAATGTAATCCCTGCATCACCCAAAATGGCAGCTGTTCTACACCCCTCCTGACTAGTCTCTTCTTTGCAGTATTTACACCTGGCAGTACCCAAGAGCCCCAAGCACTTCTATAATCACACTAGTATTTTGCACATCAAATAAAAAAATGGATTTTCAAACACAACTGGCCCCTTTTTATGGGCAGTCTCAGCTGCGAGGCCAAGGAATGACTGGGCCAGGAGGAATGAACTCCCTAGAGGTGGTCTCTGCACTCAAGATTAAAGGCAAGGGGCAGTATGTGTGAGGTTGGCTGGTGGCGGGGGAAGCTCTCCCAGCTCCTGCCCGTACTGTATATGTTCAAACTGCCTTTCCTGGGGGTGATGGTATGGCACGAATCAACATGCTTTAAATCATGACTACTAATAATTCAGCTAAGGGACCTCACACCTGGGTGTTGTCAACCCCTGCGTGAGATTCCCCAGGCTCTTGATGTAGTGTTTGAAAGATGACATTGAAGCACTTAGACCGGCCAAGCAGACATAATCACATTCGACCTCTGCCATTTCACGGCCAGATCTTAGTTTACATTCACAGTCAGTGATCGTGAGCGCACCTGGTTGTTTGGATGTCTGATCCATCTGCCGGTAAAGAGACGCCGACTGGTCTTACATGCTGCCCCGTTAATGCTATCAATCAGCATCTGTAAAAAGAATCTACTGCCACTAATCCTCTGTGCCCCTCAATAAAAAAATAACAACCTTGTTTGCTCCCAGCTCGCTGGTGGAAAATACCCGAGGATTAAAAAACTCCACTGTCGGGTGTTTCCCACATGGTTGGAGAGTTCTGTTTCAAGCCCATGCAGCACTGAACTAAATATTCAAGATGGAAGGCAGGAGAGAGAGGAAGGCTGCATGGATTTATCTGAAACTAAGACGTTTTTGTGGTTGCACAGTAGTGCCTAATGGATTTCCCTGCTGGTAGGCAGAAAATCTTAAATGAAACACCAGCACGAAAGATTAGTTGCAAAGGGTTCCCAGCTCAATTTCACAATTTAAAGGGGAGCTTAAAGCTGAATGAATGGGCATTGGATTGGAGTTTATTTTTCCACAGGCAGGCGTTTGTTTCACAGGGCACCATATGTAAGCGAGATTAGGTTTCAGGCCCTGCTTCTCCTGATGTGTTATTGCTCAGCCAGGGTGCGGAGCTGGGTAAACTTCAAGTCATCTTATAATTAGAAGGTCATTTTCTAATTAGCCAGGAATGGAATTGGATACACTGCCGGCTCCTGGGATGTTTATGACGGGGTGTCACTCCTGACACTTGCTGTTTATCATTCCTAAGCCGTCCAACCCCTGTCATGCTCTGCGGTGGTTAAATCACGCCCAGTTGAGTGGAAAGTTCATTTCTCAGGCCTGTGCATTTAAATAGTTTACGAAGCGGTTGGGTTCTAATCCAAAACAGTAGGACCGTGTGAAATAGCCTCCTGGAGGAATTCCCTGCTGTGCTGAATCCAGAACTGAAGGAAATTGCTCTGGGTGAGCCACAGTCCAGGAGCAACTGAAGGACAAGGAGGTCAGGTCAGATGGTTAGACGCATGTGGTGCTGTCATTCAAACAGGTGCATTTAGGACATAGTGTTTTGCTACATTTTACCATCAGTCTGTCAACTCTGGTATCCGGCATCTCACAATGACCAATGTTGATGTGGCAGAAGTAAGAGACACGACAGCCATCATGCACCTGCTCTAATGTGCAACAGCCTATGGAAAGGAATCCTCCATCACCCTCCTTGCGTATTTGGTCAGGTGCATTATGGGAGTCATGTCTCTGTCCTCTGGTGCATCAGAGTCCAATCTCATTCCTCAGGATAAGATGAGCACTACCGACTTGATTCTGAAAAGTCCAAGCCAATTTGGATGCCTTAAATTGGTAGGTGTTATGTAATAACAACAAAGAAGTTGCTTCACTGATGCTATTGTTGGGATACCCCTCATCTAATTATGTGCTGGGTGAACTCAGATCATCTGGGAACATGAGCTTCTACTGGTTGAGCTAAAGGATCAGGTCTGTTAGCTTGGAGGTGATAGCAGATACATAATCTTCCAGCTGCTAGAGGGAGACAGAGTCACACACCAGCTTGCGTGGGTTTTGCTGGTCTCTAAATTACATTGGTGGAGGCTACCGGGTGACTGTGTAGGTTGTAGAGTAGCATTGGGAAGAGTTAAGCAGCTGAAGCAGGAGGGCTGTGTGGTAACTGTGTCATGTCTTTCCGATGAGCCATAACAGCAACAGTCCTGGCTGTCCGTGGTCATCAAAGATCCCGCAATGCCTGTCATAAGAACAGATGACCATAATGCTCCCATCTGGCCTTAAAGTCTATGACTTACTCCCTTGTGCAGAGTGGAAGAAGGGCCCAGTGGTTAGACTGCTAGCGGGAAACTTGGGCTCATGACCTTGCCTTGCTATGAACTTCCGGCATGACTTTAGCAGAGTTGCTTAGTTTTTTTTAATGCCTCAGTCCCTCTTCTGTAAAATGGGGATAAACCCAGCCTCAAAGGTGTATTGGGAGAGACTGTCAGGTGCTTAGGTCCTGCAGTAATGGGGGTCATATGAATATCTAAGACTGGCAGACATCTGCTCATTTGGCTATACTGAATTCCTCACCATGTTGGGCTGAGGGACAAATGTTGTTATTGCAGCTTTGATTGTTTAGAATGCATGACGCTCCATTTCAGCCCACTGCCTCCTGTGACCACGCAGTTCGGGAAGCCCTTGAATTCTCTGGAAATATCCTGGTGCAAACGAGCCATGAGAAGGGACATCATTTTCCCTTGTTTAGATGGCAAGTAGAGAGATGATTCCCCGAGGTCTGGGAAGAGCCACTTAAGCAGAGAAGTGCAAGATAAACAAGATGAACATTCAGATTAAGAAAGAACTTGGATGGACTTTTAAAAATAGTTACATTAGGCACAGAAATATACAGACGTGTAAACAGATCTGTGACATGCCAAGGGGGAGTCAGGCATGTTTGCCCTGGGTTGAAAGTTGTTTCATTCTTAAACACATTCCCCTTTGGTGGCACTCTGTACCTCAAAGCAGCACCCTGGAACCCCCATATTCACCACTGTCATATAATTATATTTTTCATACAAAGTATCCCTTGTGAGGTTTCATTTTAAAAGACTCGATCTATGGAACATTAATGTCCAGTTGGATTGTATGTGCTGTCATTGTATGTGCAGTTCTGAAGTTTTGCTATGTGTGTGTGTTACTGAAATATGTGGTGAGGTTGGGAACACCCACAACCAGCTTTTCCGGCACAACGGTGGAGGAGCCAGATGCGCCGATGGCCCATTGAAAGGAATCCATTCTCTCAACGACCCTCTCAGAGAGAGCATGTATACAATGGAGACTGCTTGGCTCATGTCATATCGAAAGATCTTTCCAGCAAGCTGGAAGAAACTATGAAGAGGGGAAGTGATATCGTAAAGTCATATGTAGGTGTTTCTACAAGGGCCAGGATCCAAACTGAATTCCAGATCTCTCATATGTCGTTGCAGCACTCGCTGCTACAGGCTGCTAAGCTGGCCTCTTTTTGGTGAGCCAAGTGGGGCAGGTCCCAGGCTGGTGTATAGGAGTGCAGTAGTTTCATGGGTGTCAATGGGTCTGTTCAAGATCTGTGGAGGTCATGGGCATGGGAGTGATCTGATTCAAAGAAATGAAACCCAGAAGGATTTTGCTGTCTAAGGACCATACAGGACTGGAATGGGGACTGGGGAACTCCCAGAGTTCTTGTGGCCATTTTGGTGAGTGTTTTATGGGAGGAACTGAACAATGAATTTAGCAAAAAGGCTGATTCTTTGGCCTGGTCTACACTGGGGATGGGAAATCGATCTAAGACGCAACTTCAGCTACGAGAATAGCATAGCTGAAGTCGATGTATCTTAGATCAACTTAGAATCACTTACTTCGCGTCCTTGGGGCACAGGATCGACGGCTGCTGCGCCCCCATCGACTCCGCTTCCGCCTCTCGCCGTAGTGGAGTTCCGGAGTCGACAGCAGTGCGATCGGGGATTGATTTATTGCGTCTACACTAGATGCTACACTATCGCTACACTACACTAGACGCGATAAATCTATCCCAAATAGATCAATCACTACCCACCGATCTGTGGTATGAGAGGGGCTCAGCTGATGTCCTCGGCTGATGTCACTTGGCATAGTTCTTTTGCCGTTGGGGGCGTTCACAGGCCAATTGATGTCAGCTGAGGATCCGGCCCCTAAACTATAAATAATTGTAACAAGGTAAAACTATAGCTCCTGCCGCTGAGCTCTCTGTACATTTCACAAAGTAACCAAATCCTTTTCAGTGGCCAGAAAGGATGGGAGAAACACCCTAAAGAATGTACCATGCAAACTTCACATTGCAAGCAATGAAAGGATGGTTTTATTGATAGAATCATGGGACTTGAAGGGACCTCGAGAGGTCATCTAGTCCAGTCCCCTGCACTCATGGCAGGACTAAGTATTATCTAGATCATCACTGGCAGGTGTTTGTCTAACCTGCTCTTCAAAAGCTCAATGATGGAGATTCCACAACCTCCCTAGGCAATTTATTCCAGTGCTTAACCACCCTGACAGTTAGGAAGTTTTTCCTAATGTCCAACCTAAACCTCCCTTGCTGCAATTTAAGCCCATTGCTTCTTGTCCTATCCTCAGAGGTTAAGAAGAACAATTTTTCTCCCTCCTCCTTGTAACAACTTTTTATGTACTTGAAAATTGTCGTGTCCCCTCTCAGTCTTCTCTTTTCCAGACTAAACAAACCCAATTTTTTCAAGCTTCCCCCATAGGTCATGTTTTCTAGACCTTTCATCATTTTTGTTGCTCTTCTCTGGACTTTCTCCAATTTGTCCACATCTTTCCTGAAATATGGTGCCCAGAACTGGACACAATACTCCAGTTGAGGCCTAATCAGCGCGGAACAGAGTGCAAGAATTACCGTACTTCTCGTGTCTTGCTTACAACACTCCTGTTAATACATCCCAGAATGCGATTCGTTTTTTTTATTAGTCTCCTCTCTGTGAGCAGACTGTCTTCAGGGCAAGAAGCTCACATAGCTTCCACCTTCCTGGGCCTGACCTGAGAGCATTCAGCATCCTTTGCCCCTCCATGCGCTTCCCACAGCGAGTCCGCCCAGGTGGGGTCCTGGGGAAGCCAGAGGGTCCTGCACCCCAACTTCACAGTCAGACATGACTCTCAGCCAGCCAGTAAAACAGAGGTTTATTAGATGACGGGAACATGGTCTAAAACAGAGCTTGTAGGTACAGAGCATGGGACCCCTCAGCCGGATCCATTTTGGGGGGCAGTGAGCCAGACAACCAAGTCTGCACCTCACTTCACGTCCCCAGCCAGCTCCAAACTGAAACACTCCGGCCCCTCCTCTCCCTTTGTCCCTTTCCCGGGCCAGGAGGTCACCTGATCTCTTTGTTCTCCAACACCTTCAGCTGGCACCTTTGTAGAGGAGGGGCCCAGCCCAGGTCATTAGTTGCCAGGAGGCAGAGTGTCAGCCATTTCCTGTCCAGACAGCATCACATCTGCCCCCTAGGGATCTGCAACAATCACACCCCCTTTTCCCACCTCCTAGATACTTAAGAACTGCATAGGGGAAGCTGAGGCACCCACACAGTATTCAGAGAAAACATTATGAACATTCCCACTTCATCACACATAGACACTGGCTATGTCCTCGGTTCGCTAGCCCTGCTGTCCTGTCTTCACTGCCAGTATTACTCAGCCACTTGGATTCAGTCTCGCTCAAGTAAGCTGGCTTGTGCACGGCTTTTCCTATGTAGGCAGATCCTCTGGCAATTTTACACTGCTCTGTAATGTAAAGGGACCTTAAAACTGCCAGGATGGTGTAAACAGGCCTCAGTGTAAATGAGCACCAGGCCTTTAAGCCTGAATCCCAACCTGATTATTTTGGGATGGGTGAGTGGGGTGTCAGTGAGCAGCTAGTACAATAATACCTACATTCCGGTGCACAAGAGCCCAGAACAATGAGGTGTTTTCCTAGTAGTGTACCGCCAAGACAGCAGAGCAGAGAAGTGTGACTTGTGTGGGTAGGATTTGTGTGTATGTGTGCTGGGGGAAATTATAGCATTGCTCCTGGGGGACGACTGTATCAAACAGGCAACTTGATCTGAACACCACCACTCTTGGGCTCTGCCTGATCTCTTCCAGCAAGGAGTGCCACAGGCACAGACAGTCCTATCACCAGTCCCCTGGCTGTGGATCTACTCAGCTGCATTGATCCCTGTGGGCTGCTGTCATCGTTAGAGCTGGTAAAGAGATGGTTTTCCTACCCGGCCCTAGGCAGGATGGAAACCCAGCCCATACAAGTGAAGGATTATATTGCAAAGAAGCAAGTGACAAGTCTGTAATCCTCACCCCAGCAACAGGAGGGTTGTTCTTAGTCACACACTGCTCCAGGTAGCTGGAGGAGAGGGAACTAAGTACCAATAAAGCTGGGAAAACCAAACTCAGTTTTCAGTTAGTCAGACCCGTCCCCCGCCCCCCCGAAATCAAAGGCTGGATTTTCAAAGCAACTTCCGGAGGAGCAACTCTCTGCTCCTAGTGAATTCCAATGAGAGCCATGCACCTAAATCCCTTTGGCCTCTTTGCAAATCCTAGCCAAGAGTAACAGTGAACAGAGCCCCGGATTTGCTAGGAGAGGAATTCCAGTGGAATCGCCATATGGCAATGTCTGAAGCCAGCTCAGCTTCCCTCCCCCATCACTTCTGTCCTTCCTTTAGTCCAGAAATGGGACATTTCTGCGATAATAAGGATACCTTGGATTTGTGAGGGACCCTGTTTTCAAACTCACGAACCGGGATGTTTTTCTTGTGGCATTTTTCAGGGTTGTGACGTAATCCTACGAAAGTACACTTTAAACCCCGCCACGTGTTGGAGTAGCTACTGTTAGCTTCGGACTCAAGGGCAACGTGGATGTATTTCTGCATGGGGAGAGTTTTTCCCAGGAATGGAGGGGTTGTCCACATGGGGAAGTTACTCTGGAATTAAGTATGGTGTGAATGTGAAGCACTATAAACTAGCTCAGAACAACTGCCTCTACAGCCACACTTAATCTGGAGTCAGTGTGCCTTTTCCCAGAAGCAGTGTGTTAGTGGTATAGTGGTTAGCGTAGCTGCCTTCCAAACAGTTGAACCGGGTTAGATTCCCAACCAACACAGCTCTCTGGGCTTATTTTGGGGGAGGGATAGCTCAGTGATTTGAGTATTAGCCTACTAAATCCAGGGTTGTGAGTTCAGTCCTTGAGGGCACCATTTGGGGCAAAAATCTGTCTGGGGATTGGTCCTGCTTTGAGCAGGGGGTTGGACTAGATGACCTCCTGAGGTCCCTTCCAACCCTGATATTCTGTGATTCAGTTAATCCACTTCCAAATTGGATCAAGCTAAATCAGAACAAGGAATGAGTGTCCACATGGGGGCGCTGTTCCACAATGGCTATTCTGGTCAATTTCCCCATGTAGACAAGCTCTTGCTGGTCTGTGTGATTTTTATCAAGAAACACGGGGGTAAGTGTCATTAACGTTCACTCGGAGCAAACGAATGTCACCGATCATTTCTGTGCTCATTCGCTCACTCTGCCAGGCTCTTTCCCCCTAGCAAGCACAGAGCGCATTCTCCTCGGTGCAGCCATCCCCCTGGGGCGCACGTTTTGTGATGATTTAAAAAAGCCAAACTCAGGCATTGTGGCTGAAGAAATGAAAAAACCAGGGCCGCTTGGCTGCTGCGGAAGGAGATCCTGGGCCGCAGGGACATCATATGACATACGGGGCCTGTCCCAGAAAAACAGGGACATCCTTGACGGCGAGGGCCTCCCACTGCATTTTGGGAGTGCTTGGATTTCAGGCGCTTGCTCTGGGCTGCTCCATGCAGGTTGGGAGCCAGTCTGGATTCTGTGCACACAGAGCAGGTCTAGACCCAGACTCAAGAGAGAGAAGACATCAAGAACACTATTGTCTCCTATTTCCAGGCCCTGCCTCCGGCTCCTACTCAAGCCTTAACTTCAGAGACAACTCTCCCAGCTCCACCCTCTGCCCCTGCCTCCCTCAAAGGCCACTGATGCTGCTAAGGGGAGCTTGCAGCACCTCTAGCCAGAGTCCACCTTGCTTGTGCCTTCTGTTGCAACCAAAGGAGTCAGGGACGAGCCAGGGACTTGTGGATGAGCCGGCTGGGGGAACTGCTTTTGCAAGTGGAGACGCCACCAGTGACTCCCATTCTCAGGGGGAAAGGAACCTGTTTGTACTGTCCCGTGCAGTTCTTCCCTCTACCTCTCTTCCTCTCTCCTCCATTGCAGCCTCCCTTCATTTCCTGGTGCTAGATCCTGGAGCCCCTGTGAGCCACGAGCATGGGGCAGCCTGGGGAGGATGCTGTACCCGTCCGCTACCCGGTGAAGCTACCTTCCCCCTCTGAGCAATGCCAGCTGTTCTGGCTGGTGCAATGGCTGCTCCCCACCTGCTCAGGTGAGTGAGCAGTGGGCGCCCATGTGATCAACCCACCAATGCAGGTAGCCCGTGCAGGAGAGCAGGGGGGAGTCATGCCCTGTTAGTCACCTGGCTAGTGGCCAGGATTTGGCACTATCCCTGCTATGGCCTTGGTTCAGTTCCAACTCAGGGAACAATGATTTTACATCAAAGAACCTTTAATTATTCTTCACGTGCAATTTAAATAAATCCATGGTTTTTGTGGGGGAGGGAAAGCTCAGTGGTTTAAGCATTGGCCTGCTAAATCCAGTTCAATCCTTGAGGGGGGCCATTTAGGGATCTGGGGCAAAAATCTGTCTGGGGATTGGTCCTCCTTTGAGCAGCCAATTACACTAGATGACCTCCTGAGGTCCCTTCCAACCCTGATAGTCTATGAGCTGGCTACAATTTTAAAAGTCTCCTGTAGGTGGGTGTAAGGTGGCTTGTGCCTGAGCCCTGCCAAGCTGATTGGATTGCACCCTCCAAGCCATCTGCAGTGATGCTGCACGGGACTAGCCACACTGCCTTCCTCTGCCAGGTTTGGATGATGATTTGTAGCTGCTGTAGAATCTAGATCTAGAATCTAGGGTCTTTCCCGTTGGACTGGACAGGGAGATGCTAGGGGAATGAGTGCTGTGTAAGAACCTGTGTAGCACAGACTAGAGTTCTCGCAGAGGAGAACCAGCAGAAGGAATGAGGGTTTCCCCACCTGATGCTGCAGTTTGTTTTCCATTCGCTGCATGTGGTGTCTGCAAGGAGCACAGAGAGGCAGATGGCAGAGGAAAGGAACATTGCCTGGCAGCATGGAAAGGAAGAGATAGCTCATGCCTTCAGAATGTGCGGACAGACGAAGGAACGTAAACACCCCCCCCAGTGCCTTACGGCTGCTCTGTGTAAATCGGGAGTTCACTGGGGTGGAGGATGAGTCACCAGAGGGATGTCCCGGCGTCCGGAGGACAAAAATCCCAGGGGTTGGGAGCAGGCCATGCGGCTGCCACGTTAGGCCTGAATTTGCAGGATCTGCTCTAGATGCAATAACTGAAAAGATCTTATGAACTGTCGGGCATCCAAAACACTGCTGGTTCTTAGTTAACCCCTGCGCTGCCGATTCACCCTCTACACCTTCATTCAAATTTGTTGGCACGCTACCCCGGCGTCGCGCTGGTGTCAACTGGCTGTAGGATGACCAGTCAGCAAGTGTGAAAAATCGGGACAGAGGGTGGTGAGCAGTAGGAGCCTATATAAGAAAAAGATCCAAAAATTGGGACTGTCTCTATAAGATCAGGACATCTGGTCACCCTAATTGGCTGCACAATGGGCAGGGCCATGGAGAATCAGGTCCTTTATCCAGTTACATATAGTGGAAGCCCTTTGGGGCAGGGAGCATCTTTCTTTCTGTGTTTGTACAGCACCATGCGCGAGGGAGTCCTGTTGGAACATCCCAAGCAAGGGGCAAGTCCAGTGAAGAAGTTTGGACAGGCCAGGGCCGGACTGCTGCTAAGCTGGCCGGGATCGGGGTTGCCTTGTTGACCTGTCCTTATGTAAATGTATTCAGTGATACGTCCAGCTGCTTACAATGGGGTGTTTGCCCCACACTAGCCCTGAGGGCGTTCATGGGGGCCAGAAGAGGCCACTTAACCTTATGTTCTGCACCTGGAGGGGAGCCAGGGTTTGGTGAGGCCTAACTGCAGTGAAGCCTTGCAGCAGGAGGAATGGAAAGCCAGGAACTGAGACCAGGAAGAGGCTGCAGGGAAGGGGACTTCACTCTCTAGAGGAAAGGAAGTTAGTCAGAGACAAAGAGGGAGACCAGGGGCAGAGTAAGCCCTGGCCTTCTGCCCTGGGTTAGGGAGTCTGGCAAGATACCAAGGGGGTGAAGTAGCCATGGGGAGCAGAGGACAGACTCGGAGATAGGGAGATGAAGTGGGAAGGAGCCCAGGGAACCAGCAGGAGGGACTGAGCAGATCTGGATTGCTCGTCATAGGGTCCTCGGGCTGGTATCCGGAGCCGTGGGCGGCCTGGGTTCTGTCACTGGGAAGGGGCGCGGGACCTAGAGGAGGAACAGAAAATGGTCTGAGGCAGCACCCAGACCGTTTGAAGTGGGGACTCTATAGTGAACTTGTCAGAGAGCCGAGTCAAGAAGAGAGAGAGAGAGGAACCGCAGCGCAAGCTGCCAGTGGGGCGAAAGCTAATTCCCAGGCCTAGCCACAAGGAGGTGCACCTGGGGGTGAGTGCAGCCCCTTACACTGCTGTGTAGGATAAAGGGGACGTTATGACCCTAGAATGTATCCAAGTTGGAGGAGGTTACACAGGTAAGAGGATGTTATCAGTACAACCGATGCGCCGAATGTACTGCCAGAGGACGAGTAAGGAAAAACAAGCAAGTCCCTATATGGAGTAAGTGATAGCTGGCCTGGTCAGCATGCATGATCAGTGACCAGAAAACCCATGTAACAGGAACACCGTATGGACAGCAATATTTATGTAAACGGATGCTTGCACCTGTGTATTGTATCAGTTATATAAGACACAATGCTTAATGCTGATTGGCTGGTGGTGGCTATATATATGTTGGAGCATTGTAGGAGCAATCCATCGTGACCGGCCTATGCACGAGAAGGTAACTGAGCATTATCTTTTTCTATCTATCTGTCATTCATTGCTGTAATAGTAATTGTTGGCCCCAGGTCTGAATTTGGTTCAGATAAAGAGTTGAGTTAATAACCTGGAGTGTTTCTACCCATAGCATGTTACACTAGCATGTTACACCTCACTCAACTGTCATGGTCTGTGATTGGGGGCACCTACGCTTTACTGCGTTACAAAGAAACAATATTAAAATGAATTAAATAGAGCACAGTGAGATGGCTGGATTAAATAGAAGATACAGGTGAGGCCAATCTTGGGTATTAATTAATGCCCACGTGAGCAATGTACGGTCCATGGGGGGCACAGTGCCACAGCCCCCATTGGGCTTTGGCCAGGAGATCCATAAAAGAGCTTTAGCTTTATGAACACAAGATGGGCAAATCCCTCCAGAAGAGGGACAGTTCAGTAGGCAAGGCCCTGGCAGTTTTGCCATTGACCTCGAAGGGAATTGCAGGTGCTAATGGACACTTCAGATCAGACCCTTCCATCCTCCTCCTGTTCTCTATGGGACTCCTCCCAGGAGCAAGAGACCTGCAGGCAGTTCCATGGAGTCTTCCTAAGGATGAGCTAGTGCAAGGGTCAGCAACCTTTCAGAAGTGCTGTGCTGAGTCTTCATTTATTCACTCTAATTTAAGGTTTCGCGTGCCAGTCATACATTTTAACATTTTTAGAAGGTCTCTTTCTATAAGTCTGTAATATAGAACTAAACTATTGTTGTATGTAAAGTAAATAAGGTTTTTAAAATGTTTAAGAAGCTTCATTTAAAATTAAATTAAAATGCAGAGCCTCCCAGACCGGTGGCCAGGACTCAAGCAGTGTGAGTGCCACTGAAAATCAGCTCGCATGCTGCCTTCAGCACCCGTGCCATAGGATGCCTACCCCGATCTAGTGTCTGTAAGGTTTTTCTAATGTGCCTTTCACTGTAGTAGCTACGTCACAGGAGAAGGAACCCCCCTTCATTTAGACCAGGATCCTCATTGATTTGCTATTAGCTAATATCCCAAGAAAGCTTTGATCAGAAGCCAAAAGTTCCACACTGTAGCTATTCCTCTAGAGTGGAAATACCCATGCTGGATAGTTATGGGCTTTTGAGAGGTGCCCACAGTAACTTCCTAATGAGATGAGCTCAAGCAGCTGGGCAGTTCCCCCTTGTGGCTCAGTCTGGGGAACTGCTGCCTATAAGGATTAGGCTGGAGAGCTGCCACCGTTTGGGTAAGAACATAAGAACGGCCATCCTAGGTCAGACCAAAGGTTCATCTAGCCCAGTATCTTATCTTCCAACAGTGGTCAATGCCAGGTGCTTCAGAGGAACTGAACGGAACTGGTAATCAATCACCAGGTGATCCATCCCCTGTAAATGTCATGACAGCAGTGTTCCATCTGGCATTGGGGAGCTCTTGGGGACACAGTGGGCACTGTCTTGGCCTACGCAGCACATCAGGGGGGTATGCAATAATGGTTTTATTAAATATGACAGGATCCTCAAGAATTTCCGTTAAAGTCAGGAATGGAGACAGCTGGACAATGAAACCAAAGCATGCCCCATAAAAGCCATAACACTGACTGGGAAAAACAAACCTGGAACGATGCATGAATTCTGGCTGCCATGTGGAAGGCTGAAGGTTTCTTCGGTGAACCCAGGATATCCGCCAGTGAGGATTCAAAGGCAATTTGGATTAATGAAGAAGGAAAACATCCTGAGCATATCATTTCTGGCTTGGTTGGAAGCCAAGCAGGGATAAACCAGAGACATCACAAATGGCTATTTCAGATGTCAAGCACCACATGCACGCACACGCACCATGGGACCTGTAAGTCACAGGGCAGCCCCATAGCAGAGAATGAGAAGAGGGGCACTGGCCTGGGGCATGCGATTCCCACCGAAACACATTCAGCACTCTTCACGTTCCAGGCTAAACATCCTCTCGGAAAAGGCCAGGCATGAGCCAGGAAGGATCTGGGGTCCAGCCATGACAGAACAATCAGGAGGGCTTGTCCTTTCAGCTGTTTAGAGTCTAGCGGGGTGGATTTTTTTGTTGGAGTGGGCACAGATGGAGGGACAGGAACGCTGTATAATTGAATCATCTGTGACCACCTTCCATCGGCCACTGGAGATTAGCAGCTCCCAGAAAGGAGGATTCAGCTAGGGGAAGAAGCCTGCTCCAAACTGCCAATGGGAGGATAACAGCTGGTACTGGAAATTCTGCTCAATTCAGGCTCCATGAAAAAAATCCCTGGTACCTTTCCATCCAGTGGCTGTCTGGCCCATTCCGAACTTGGATACCATCCAGTCAGTTGATGGGAAACCCTTTACTCCTGGCTCTTTTGATTTTGAAAGAGCGTGTGCTCCAGAAGAGACATTTTCTTCCTCTGCCTTGTCTTTGCTGTTGTTTCTGCCAGCCTCTTGACTTGTCGATGCACTTGCAAGCGACTCGAATGCAGGCTAGCAGCTCTGCCTGCCTGGAGCGTGGCTCCCCTCCAACACTGGTAATGGCTAAATCCTGCATTTTATGACTGTTGGGACAGATCTGGCCTTGGTAGGGTCATGGCGATGAAATTCTTCCCGCTCCAGAATGTCTCGTGGGGATCCAACGTAAATAGAATTGTAACAGTCTTTTAATACACGGCAGGGCTGGCAGCCCAGCCCAGCTGCAGGGGCTTCCTT
This sequence comes from Gopherus flavomarginatus, assembly GCF_025201925.1. NCBI lineage: Eukaryota > Metazoa > Chordata > Testudines > Testudinidae > Gopherus > Gopherus flavomarginatus. The sequence continues at coordinate 7,831,451 of NC_066640.1, read as the reverse complement.
GCTCGGCTCCAGCTGAACAGCAAGAAGTAGTGCTGGAAAGAGGCGTCAAAACACTGAGGGCATTGTTGATTTTAATGCGGCGCTCTGCTTGGAAACAGAGGGCAAGGCTTGACCTTAGAACCTACAGAACATGGAATGGCCCAACTAGCTTGTCACTCCCCTGTCCTGGAAGTAAACCCTCTATCTGGCCATATATGTACCTCAAACTAGGGCCTGGAGCTGCTCTGTTCCCATTGGCAATAAAAGAACTTCCTGCCCACACAGCCCGGTCAGGACTTACTCCAGCGTGTTCAGGTTTGAAGAGCAGCACACGTCAGTGAAAAGTCCAGCGGGTGGGAATGTCTTGCAGCCTGACTCATTGCTCATCTTTGGTGTCCACCCTGCGGGGCACCAGGGACTGGTAACCTCTCTTGCCCAGGTTGGTTAGCTGGTGTGAAGACGACTCTGCAGTTCCCAACCAAGCATTTCCCAGGGAGAGCACTGGGCCTACCGAGCTGCGCTGAGAATAACTCACTTCCTGTTACAAACACGGGGCCTAGGGGAGGAAATTCTCTATAAAACAGCTGGAGCTGACTGCCCCCTCACCAGCTCATCTGACTTCCAATTTCACTAGCCTTTGATCAGAGATCAAAAGTATTTATTGCTCTGGCAAAGGGATCCCTGAGCACGGTCCTCTCGGGGAACCTGGCATGCACAGAAGGGGCAGAGCAGAACCTTTAGTTCTATAAGAAGCCCAAGTGAAACTGACCTATGGGGCTGGATTGTCCCCGACACAGGGATTACCTGTGCCAGGGGGCTGGGAACTCCACTAGCCTTTCCCTCATGCGTTTTCCATGACATCATTCCATGCCGGCAGAATTTTCCCTCTAAATACATACAGCTCCCAGTGGATCCACCAAGGGCAGGGACATCTTGTGCACAGTGAATTTCCCGGAGCCTCCCCTGCCCTGCTTTGAATCAGCCGCAAGGTGATTGTTATCAGTTGCCACCAGCTGGCTCAGAGCAGCACCTCAGTGCATCAGGTTCACCTTTCCGCTGTAAGACGCCCTCGGCTTCCATCAAGGTTCATGAGTCCTCCCCAAACAGATGCAGCCGCTAGGCTCTTTGAGTGCTTGTGAGAGGTGACCTGGGTATTTGGAGAGCAATTCTGGATCTATTCCCCACCGAAACCATCTTCTCCACCCAGGCAAATGTAACTCACTCTCTGGGTGTGGTGTTCTGTCCTCTCTAGTGGCACTGAGACCACTTAGTGATTGAGTCTGCTACAGTCTTAGCTAAGGGCCATGTGGCCTTTAGCTCATGCAGTAGAAACTTGTGCATTTAGCTCCAGAGGTCCCCCATTCGATCCCATCCGCTGATGACTGGGGGTCTGCTGGTGTTACCCAAACATCCTCCCGTGACCTGCTCGTACACAGGAACTCAATTTAAAGCACTCACCAACCAACCAAGCATTTTCAGAAGAATAGACTAATGCCCAGTGGGACATTTCCCCGCCTGGATCCTCCTGACATTTGGTTGGGGCCCAGCTGCTCTTTATTTTTATTCTGAGCAAAAGCAGCTGCTGTGTCGTTCCTCTGACGGAGCCCATAAAGCGGCGACGAAGACTTCAGTGAATGCCAAACGACATCTAAAATATCAAAAGAATGGCTGCACGAGTGAGGAAGAATTTCTTCCCTAGAAGTCCTCTAGCATTACGGAGAAAGGAGGAACAGCTGGTGGCCCATAGAGGGCTACCCTGATTAACCTTAGCGAGAGACGGCTCACTCTTCCCCATATCAGAATGCTAGTTTGTGCTGCCCGGTACTCATCCATTTCATTTACCAGCAGGCCCCCTGGCTGCCTCTGGAACTGATAGTGTTATGCTTATAAGAAGCACATGGGATTTTTTTTTCAGGGGAAAAGGCAATACGCAGCATTTATTGAAGATACAATAATTAGCATATGCATTTAATTACACCACCTTCATCCATACGTTGTGCCGCCAGTCGATGTTATAGTTCAGGGGTCGGCAACCTTTCAGAAGCGGTGTGCCGAGTCTTTGTTTATTCACTTTAATTTAAGGTTTCGCGTGCCAATAATACATTTGAACCTTTTTAGAAGGTCTCTTTCTATAAGGCTATAATATATAACTAAACTATTGTTGTATGTAAAGTAAATAAGGTTTCCGAATGTTTAAGAAGCTTCAATTAAAATTAAATTAAAATGCAGAGCCCCCTGGATTGGTGGCTAGACCCGGGCAATGTGAGTGCCACTGAAAATCAGCTTGTGTGCTGCCTTCGGCACTGTACCATAGGTTGCCTACCCCTGTTTTGGTTACTAGTTTAGAGTTTGGCTCAATCTAGGTTGATCACAGGTAAGGAGGAGCTGGTTTCTGTTGGTCGTGACACGATGCTCTGTGGAAGTCTTGCCAGAACAACCCAAAGTTTTCTGGCTAGGCACCCTGTTTATATCGTGATTTTTTTTTTAAATTGGGGCTAATGAGTTTTGCACTGTTATGCTGTAATCAATTGTTGTTTGACGAGTGCTTGTTTTTTAAATTTTTATTATAGCTATTTTGTTTTTATTGATAGGTGCTTGTTCTATGTTTAGAGTTGTTAATTTGCCCTTTTTGCCATTTTAATGGGGCGTGTGGCAGCCTTTTGGCGCCCTTGCATTTCTTTCTTTCTTGTTTTTATATTTGGCTCAGCAGTGGCCTTTATTTTTTTACATATACCTTTTCATTTACACACAAAACAGAATTAATTTACACAGAACATTTTGAATACGAACGTTAAATTGCAGCGCACAAGAAAACAATTCTGGCATTTTTTTTACTTATTTTAAAATGCTAAACCTACAACAAAATAGTGACCTTAACACGTTTGTTACTGCCTTGAACCTGCTCACTTTTATTGCACATGCCCGTGAGCTGGGCGGTCTGCAGGGCTTTCCTGGGCCAGTGCCATCATGGCAGAGTCAAGGGTTTCTCATTGGGAGGAATTAGTGCAGAGATGGCTGGGTCAGTCCTGTGGGAACCTCAGTGGGAGAGGAGAAAACTGTGGACTTTTGCAGTTGGTTTTCAGGCATGGAGGGTCTATTTGTGCTTGAGGGGTGAAAATATCGTGGCCCCTTTGAAGTCAATGGATGTTTTGCCATTGACTTCAAAGGGGCCAGCATTTCAAGCAAGATGTTGCAATCAGCATCTCAGGAAATGGTCCATGCCCTTTGACACCTGGCGACACGAAGAGCGGTGCACCCTGTGGGGTCAGCAAGATGGAGTTTGCGTGTGCCTGGGTATCAAACCCGTGGGGTTCTCCTCCTGATTCTAGCAGTGGTGGAGGTGCTGAACTTGGTTTAAATGTCACTGCCCAGAAGCCAGTGCAGACTGGAGCTAGGCAAAGCACAAAGCTGTGATTTTCAAAGAGGCCTGAGGGAGGCCGACAGGGGCGTCCCATGGGTGTTGGGCACCTAACTTGCAAACACCCCTGCTGCTCACTCCAAGCCCTGGGTTAAAGACTCCTTTTTCCTGCAGGGTTCTTTAGCTTTTGGAAATAGCCGTTGGCTTTGGCTGACTCAGCACAACGGTGCCTTCCAAGTCTGTACAAAAGCTAACCCCACGCCTGCTGACAATGCTCCATGGAGAATGGTTGGGGTTGCCTCCTCTCTTTCTGTACGGTGGCCCATTGCGCTCCCATGAGGAGTCTCCTGAACTGAGAGAAGAAGATGGAGCTGACACCTCGGTTTCTTCTCACGTTCTCTTGCCGTCTTGTCTATTTAGAGGGTAAATTCTTTGGGGGCAGGGACTGTCTCTTACATTTGTACAGCTCCCGGCACAACAGGGCCTTGATCTTGGCTGGCGCTGCCACATCCTGCTCTACAACTGCACTCAGATGTTTTTTTCTGGCAGACAGATGGAGGTGAGTAAGCAGGTCCCTGGAAGGTTTTAACTTTTGGGGGAGTTGATTCCAGCCAAACCTTCAGCCCATCTCTGATTCAACCATTTCAAAAGACAATGACCTTTCCCCCTTCTGTCATAAACAGATAGCTAAGGGTTAATGTCTCTTTCACCTGAAGCACCTGACCAGAGGACCAATCAGGAAACCGGATTTTTTCAACTTTGGGTGGAGGGAATTTTGTGTCTGAGGTCTTTGTTTTCTGTCTGCCTGCTTTCTCTGAGCTTTGGAGAAGTAGTTTCTGTTTTCTAATCTTCTGTTTCTAAGTGTATGGACAAAGAGATCAGATAGTAAGTTATATGGTTTCTTTTCTTTGGTATTTGCATGAATATAAGTGCTGGAGTGCTTTGATTTGTATTCTTTTTGAATAAGGCTGTTTATTCAATGTTCTTTTAAGCAATTAACCCTGTATTTTGTCACCTTAATACAGAGAGACCATTTGTATGTATTTTTCTTTCTTTTTTATATAAAGCTTTCTTTTAAGACCTGTTGGAGTTTTCTTTTCTGGGAAATTTCAGGGAAATTGAGTCTGTACTCACCAGGGAATTGGTGGGAGGAAGAAATCAGGGGGAGATCTGTGTGTGTTGGATTTGCTAGCCTGATTTTGCATTCCCTCTGGGTGAAGAGGAAAGTGCTTTTGTTTCCAGGACTGGGAACGGAGAGGGGGAGTCACTCTGTTTGGATTCACAGAGCTTGTGTCTGTGTATCTCTCCAGGAGCACCTGGAGGGGGGAAGGGAAAAAGGATTATTTCCCTTTGTTGTGAGACTCAAGGGATTTGGGTCTTGGGGTCCCCAGGGAAGGTTTTTCAGGGGGACCAGAGTGCCCCAAAACACTCTAATTTTTTGGGTGGTGGCAGCAAGTACCAGGTCCAAGCTGGTAGCTAAGCTTGGAGGTTTTCATGCTAACCCCCATATTTTGGATGCTAAGGTCCAAATCTGGGACTAAGGTATGATACCTTCTCCTGAAGAATTTGTGGTGGCGAGCTCAGGCTGGGAGCCTTCAACCGGGTGCTGCTGAACATCTGGATTTTAATGCATAAGAAGGGCTGGAAGGCATGAGAGGAAACACGAGTGGTATGAATCAAAAGCTGGGTCCCATTCAAGAATCTATTGACACTTTTTTGGGGGGCTGGGGGTGGAGTGAGGGATGGAAATGGGAGAGATGGGCTGAGCTCTTCTTATCAGCTGCAAACCCAGTGGCCACGTGGCATGAAACAGACAGGCCTGGGCTGCAGAGCCTGTGCTGGAAGGTCAGGGGTTAGCAAATGGGATGGTCCTGATGCAACGAGTGCTGGGCTGCTCTCGGGGTGATGTCAGTGGGTGACATAGATGGAGTCACCTCTGGTTTAGGGAAGGTCTGAATTTAGCCCTGGGGGTTGCCTGCACAACTTGATTACGTTTTTACATCATCCCTACCCGCCAGAGTGCCGCTGGGTTGGTTGGAAGCCCCCCCACTTGGCTGGGGAAGAAAGAGAAGCAATAATGAACCAGCCATGTTATTACCATGCACTTCTCCCAAGAGCGGTGATTAGCAAGCAAAGCTGCTGGTGAGGTGTCTGGGATCACTCCTTCTCACCCTTCCCAACCCGAGGCAGAGCCTGCCCATTTGGCAGTCAAGCAGGGAGTTTATTCCAGATCAGAATTGCCTCAAGATGTTCTCAGCCAATTCAGAGGGCCAGCTCCTGCTCTCCCTTATGCTGGAGTAAATCCAGAGGCGCCAGTGCATTTCTTCCAGATTTACACCAGTACAGGTGTGAACAGGCTCTGATTCAAAATCAGCTGCCTGGCAGAATCAGGGATAGCTGGGAGGTGCAATGTATCCTGTGAAAGCTGCAGCCGGCGGGAAGGAGGAAGGCGGGCACATCTGGCACTTGCAGCTCACAGCAGGATTGCCAAAAAGGTGTTGCTCATCGGTTTCCTTTTTAGAAGCAACAAGATCAAGACAAAAATTGAGGGCCCCAATTCTCCGTCACCATTCCGTCCCCGCCCCTTCCTTACAGTGCTGGAAGAGCGGAAAGGGGTGTCAGTGTAAACGCAAATCTGGTTCTAATCCGGGCTCTGCCACAGGCACACAGATTGGCCTCGAACCCTTTCTGGCTCAGTTTCCCCAGCTGCCAAATGAGGATAAGGAATCTTACGCCTCTCCCTCTCCGGGGTGCCCTGGAGGTGAATTAATTAATGCCTGTGCCGTGTTTGAACATATGTGTTGTTATTAGTTATTACACTAAAGCCAATGCCCCAACTCGGCTGGGGCCCCATTGCACCAAGTACACTGTATAAAGTACACTGTGTGCTGAGCTAAAAAAAAAATCCTATGAAGTATTACAATAAAAAACAGCCGATGCTGTACTTACTTCTAGCCATTGGCGTTGCCTGTGGCAGGTACCCTTCTATTTTTTGTCTGTTTCACGCGCCAAGGCTTGAAAAGTGGCTTCGTGAAACTATCTTGTAACAAGACATAACCACTGCAAGCGGGTTGCCATCAGCCGGTCCATAATCTCGCACACTTTTCTCTCGACGTTTATGGCTCAGTTACACCAAGCCCCTATTAGATGGCACTACAACAACTGCTACGCTATCCTCCTCTTTTGTTCCAGGGCCTGGGCCTGGCTTCTGAGCTAGCGGCCCAGGCCCTGGGGCTTTGGGATCTTCAGTTTGTAATTGTTTCCCCCATCATCAAGCCACCTGTCTCGTCTGTCTCTGCTCCTGGGAGCAGCTGCGAAGGATGGGCCAAAGGTTCCGCCTCAACTCTAATGGAGGAGTTTGAGTTCGGGTTCTGCCTCCTAACCTGAACCTTTCAGTAAAGGGGGTTTGAATCTGGGCTGATGCTAGAGACACTTGAATATTTGGATGAAGTGGCCATGAGCAGGTCACCCCTTCACACCACCTGGCGGGATGCTCTGAGGCGGGAGTGCCCTATCTCAGGTTGTGCTGGGGTGGAAGGTCACTGAGTCTTCTGTTATCGTCTGTGCGAAGGTGGGGAGTTGCTGAGCCTTGGGGAGTGTGTGGCCGTGGAGGAGAAGGTAGGAGTGCAAGTTGGGATACGAGTCCTTGGCGGCTCATGTCCTGTTGAACCCAGACCTTTGTCTGACCCACCTGGGCTTAGTCCTGCCGGGAATGGACCACACAGGTTCTGGTTCAGGTGCTGGTGGTCCATATGAACCAAACCTGTAAGGGTTATAGAATCACAGAATATCAGGGTTAAATATCCTTGCTCAGGCCAGGCGGGTACAACCACCTACTGTGGAATCCTGGAAAGAACCAAGCCCATAATGGAGGGGGAAACTGAGTCCTGAGGCTATGGAAATCCTGATATCAATGGGAGTTAGGAGCCTACACACCTTGGTAGGTCTGGGCCCAAGAGTCCTCCAGCCCCACATCAGCCTGCAGCTGTTGAGAGCCCTCAGCAGCTTGCAGGGGCAGGCCTGTTCTCTGTCTAGAACTCAGGCCCTGCTGTGACTGAAAGTCAGGGCCATCCTGCAAGCATAGGGGCACCTGTGAGAAATGGGTTTAGGTCCAGTTCCCAATGTCCACTTCAGAAAAGCCACTGCCACACTGGGCATTGGCTGGTTCTCTTCTCCAGGGCTTTCACCTTGACCCCTTTCATCAGCAGACAGATAGATAGATAGGCAGGCAGGCTGGAGTATGCATGGTGCTGATAGACCAATGGATAGGCACCTCTCACCTTAACGTTGCTCCAAAGGACAATGATCTTGGTCAGAATCTTCATACGTTTCCAGCTCTGCACGACCAATGATCCATTTCAGTGGCATCTGACTGCGGCTAATATGTGTGGGACCAATGTGTTTGTCTGGGTGGGTCCTGTGCACCCCCCTGCACCTGCTGTCAAGGCGCCAGCTCGTTAATGTTTTCGGCTAATATGATGCAGCCAATACTGGATGCCATTTCTTTGCCATTAAAAAAATGACAGTATGGTAATGCCTAGAGATCCCAGGGTGCACATACATGTAGCCAGAGACAGTCTCTGTCCTGAAGGATTTTCATTCGACTCCAGACAGACAAAGGAGGTGAGGGGGAACAGATACAGAGAGGGGAAGTGACTTGTCCAAGGTCACCGGCAGAGCTAAGGACAGAATCCCAGGTCTCTTAAGCTCTAAGGGAGTGCCTGCATCTGCTAGCTAGATCAAACTACTAAGTGACTTGCTATGTAAAACACGCTGGGAATGGCATAAGCATTCCACCTCCTTCCAGCGACAGAGCCATGCAGACAGTGGTCTGTCCAAGAGGCTGGGAAGAGACCAACAAAGGGCTGGTTATGGGCCGAGCTCGGGGGAGGAAGATGAAATTATTGACTGATGACAGGCCATGCTCAGTCAGGAGTTGGGACAGATTTAAAGAGTGTTACAAATGGTTTCCAAGCCAGGGTCTGGGTTTCTGAAGGAAATTAATGGAATGTGTCAGCTCCTCTCCGTGTCTGGTGTAGCAGAGGCCTGGGCGGGACTGAGAGAACCAGTAGTGCAGTGGTAAAAAAAAAAAAAAAAAGAAGTGGGTAAATTAATGTTTGGGGTGTCGCAGGCTGGGCAGTGGCATGGCAGGCACTAAGGGCGTAAATGAAATATGTCCCCAAATGCGAAGCGGGTAAGCTCAATTTCCCCGTGTTTACACTAGTGAAGCTAACCTTGGGGGCTCACGCTAATTGTACCTGTAAGCAGAGTCTGAATGAGGTCTCCCCTGACATCTAGTGGTGAGCTGTGGAAAAAGACTTCAGAAGCAGATCTTGTTTGCATGGACACACCCACCCTTCCTTTGTGCTTAGCATGATGGGACTGCTTGTCCAAATGATCACTTGTGGCTGATGTTGGATCCCCAGCCTCCTTGTTATTGGGGCAGGAGTAATACGTTGTTATCCTTGTTGTGTGAACCAAGGGCAGCAGAACTGGACCTGGCATACCCCATTGGAGGGACTCACCCTCAATGGAACGGCACTCACTAGGCAGGGGACATGGGTTCCAAAGCCTAAAGAGCTGAGAGAGGGCTGGGATGGATATTTGGCGGGGCGGGGCGGGGCGGGGCGGGGCGGGGCGGGGCAGGGCAGGGCAGGGCTTGGCTTGGCTTGGCTTGGCTTGTTTAAGGGTTCTGGACTCTCTTTGATCCTTCCTTTCTCCATGATGTAATAAAAGAGCTAATCTGGATTCAATTGAGAGTCTTATTACATGTTGTAAAGCTGAAATCACTGATACATAGGTCTAAATATTAGACCTACTTGGGGATGGTGTCTTTATTGCAGAAGACTGCCCAGTGTGCACCAGCAGAGAGCCTTCCCCACTGACAACTGATATCACTGAGAGGTGTGTTAAGTGGGGAGGCCCTGAAGACATCTTGGTGAGCGGGCAGCTGGTGGAGGGTGCTGCAAGTAGACAGCAGGGTGACTGGTAGAGAGGTGTGGCAAGCAGCCAGCAGAGAAGCTGGTGGAGCGGGCCAGAGCAGATCCCCACAGAGGCACAGCAATCGGCCATTGGGGCAATGAATGAGTGCCCGAGCAGTGGAGTGTGGAAAGTGCCTCCTAACCCTCACTCCACACAGGGTGGGTGGTAAACTGTGTGGATGAACCTCTGAACTCTGGGTCTGCAGTGGCCAAGGACCAGGGGCGGCTCCAGGCCCTAGCATGCCAACCACGTGCTTGGGGTGACATGCCGCGGGTGGCACTCTGCTGGTCGCTGGTAGGGCGGCAGGCAGGCAGCCTTCGGCAGCGTGTCTGCAGAGGGTCCGCTGGTCCCGTGGGTTCGGTGGAGCCGTGGGACCAGCGGACCCTCCGCAGGCATGCCTGTGGGAGGTCCACCAGAGCCACAGGCCTGGTGACCAGAAGAGCACCCCCAGCGGCATGCTGCCATGCTTGGGGTGGCGAAATGTCTAGAGCCGCCCCTGCCAAGGACAGCAACTGTGAGTGGGGTACAGAGAAGGGACAGGCATGTTAATGGGACTTTTGGGTTGCTGGACTTACGACCTTGAGGGGAAAAGGACGCTGCCCAACTTACTTCGGGGTGGGTCTTTTGCTCATAGCTTGTGTTTATAAACCTGTTTGCGGTGTTTTCCCAGCTTAATACCAAGTTACTTCCCTCCTTTCATTAGAAGTGTTTTGCTACACTCAGACTCTGTGCTAGCAAGAGGGGAAGTATTGCCTCAGGGCACCTAGGGGGGTGGTGTGTATTTGTCCCAGGTCACTGAGTGGGGCTCGAGCCAGTTTTGTGTTGTATTGTTGAAAAGGAACCCCTAGATCAGAGGTGGGCAAACTAAGGCCCATGGGCCACATCTGGCCCACGGGACCATCCTGCCTGGCCCCTGAGCTCCTGGCTTGGGAGGCTCACCTGTGGCCTCTCCCCTGCTGTTCTCCCTCCCCTGCAGTCTCAGCTCGCTCTGCCGCCGGCGCAGTGCTCTGGGTGGCAGGGCTGTGAGCTCCTGGGGCAGCCCAGCTGCAGAGCCGGCCTGACCCGGTCTCTGTGCTGTGTGTTGGTGATGGTGGCTTGACCTGGCTCCAGCTGGGCGGTGCGGCTGTAGCGCCGCCAGCCACCGGTGCTCCAGGCAGCGCTGTAAGGGGGCAGGGAGCAGGGGGAGTTGGATAGAGGGCAGGGGAGTTCAGGGTGGTGGTCAGGGGGTGGGGGGTGTGCATAGGGGTTGGGCTGGTTGGGGGCTAGCAGGGGGTTGAATAGAGGCACTCAGGAAGGAGGGCGGTTGGATGGGACTGCAGGGGGCAGTCAGGGGCAGGGGTCCCGGGGGCAGTCAGGGGACAGGGAGAAGGGGTGGTTGGATGGGGCAGGGGTCCTGGGGGGGGCCGTCAGGAATGAAAGGAGGGGTTGTATGTGGCAGTGAGGGTCCGGGGGCAGTCAGGGAACAGAGAACAGGGAGCAGGGGTGTGTGAATGGGGCAGGGGTACCAGTGGGGCCATCGGGGAACGGGGGGGGGGTTGGATGGGGCAGGAGTACCTGGGGGCAAATAGGAGGTGGAGGTCGGGCCATGACCCCCTCCCCTAACTGGCCCTCCATACAATTTACAAAACCTGATGCATGCCTCAGGCCAAAAAGTTTGCCCCCCCCAGCCCTAGATACTGAACCCGGCCCATGTTGCTGCTGGCTCCACCTGGTAGAAAGGTTACACAATGATTATATAAAAAACAACAACGAGGAGTTCTTGTGGCACCTTAGAGACTAATGCATTTATCTGGGCATAAGTTTTCATGGGCTAGAACCCACTTCATCAGATGCATGGAGTGGAAAAAGCAGTAGACAGGTATATATATATATATACACAGTGCATGAGAAGATGGGAGTTGCCTTACCAAGTGGGGGATCAGTGCTAACGAGGCCAATTCAATTAGGGTGGATGTGGGCCTTTCCCAACAGTTGACAAGAAAGTGTGAGTAGCAACAGAGGGAAAATTATTTTTTGTAGTGACCCAGATACCCCCAGTCTTTATTCAGGCATAATTTGATGGTGTGAACTTTGCAAATTAATTCCAGTTCTGCAGTTTCTTGTTGAAATCTATTTCTGAAGTTTTTTTTGTTGAAGACACAGACCTTGTGACCGGGTCTTGCAGCTTGACCTGCGTCCACATGGCAAAATGACAGGGCTTGGACCCAAGATACAACAGGACTCTGAGCCAGCCTCTCCCCCAGAAAAGTCCTAGGACTCAGAGCCTGAGGGTTTGCTGACCTGAGCCAGGCTGATTTGTGTGTGGATGGAAGAGGGGCTTGGGCTCAAACCCAAGTCACAGCCCGGGCTTCGTGTGCAGTGTAGACATACCCTGTACCTCTTCAGCATCCTCCATTGGCACAAAATTCACCAAGAGGGGTGTATGTGTGTGTGTGTGTGTGTGTGTGTGAGACCATAGGCACCGACTCTGGGGGTTCTTCCCCCACTCATGGGGGAAAAAAGGGGGGTGCTGAGCACTCATCGGCAGTCAGCACCTCCCCTCCCTCCCGTGGGTGGGGAAGGGGTGGGGCCCTGGGGAAAGGGGTGGAATGGGGCGGGGCCTGGGGCACAGCCAGGGTGTCGAGCCCCGCCTCCACTGGCACAATGGAAAGTTGGCGCCTGTTTTCTGTATGAGAGAGAGAGAAACCGCCCAACCTGAAGCTACAGAAAGGAGGGCAAGTGCTAATTGTGTGGGACAGGAGCAAGCAAGTCAGCAGGGAACTGTGTAGTGCTCAGGGAATGACAGAGTTGCATTCTGGTCATGTCTGAGACTGCTGGCATGGCAAGCCCTTCGAACATCCAACCAGTCAGAGAAGTTTGGAAGGAAGGAATTAAACTGCAGGCATGGGAGGGTGTGTTGAAAGCCCCTTGACTGTCTGTATTGTAATACAATTGTTATTTACGATTTTCTCCTTCCTTCAGAGACGAGAAATTTAGCTGCCATGGTCTTGCCATGGTGAGCGCCAGGCATCCGTTGCCTGTGACCTGTCCACATTTCCCATCTGTTAGCCCACTGTGGTATCTGAGCGCGACACCATTTGCCCAGCCTGGTGGTGCCGCCCAGCAACTGATTAACAGCACATAGCAATGCTCAACAACCATTTAGAGCAGGAAGTTTAAAACACTCTACCCAGTTGAGTGGAACCAGCCAGGGCAGTCGCGTGGTTGGAACGTACAGTGATTGGCCACATAATCTGACCAAAACACCTGGTTCATGTCCCCTACTTTTGTACATAGGGTCATGGAATCTTTAATGACTATGGATGATGAAGACCACTGGGTTATCTCCCAACTAGATTTTTATATCATGCCCAACCTTGTGGTGTTTGAGCAGCTTATGTCTTAGGGGCATGGGTGGAGGGTATCACAGGCCAGGGCAGGCTAAGCCTCCCCTAATCAAGGCTGTGGCCCCACCCATGTTGTTCCCTGAGACCAGGCCCTCCCTCTTTTCCTGAAGCTGGTGGAGGCTCAGCTCCAGCCATCGGCCCTGAGTTTGTTCCTGCTGGCAGCCAGGGGCGGTGCTGGGGCCAGCTGGGGTGGGAGGGCAGTCTAGCCAGCTGAGGTGGGGGTAGGGGTTGGGCTAGCAGTTTGGCCCTGGGGGGTGGGATGGCAGTGCTGGGGGAGATGGGGGGGGGAAGGGATGGCAGCTCAGCCCAGCCCAGCAGTGGAGCCAGCCCAGCACTCCTGCTGCAAAGCTAGCCCCCTAAACCAGGAGACATAGGAAATCCCCAGAGGAAATGAGATCATCTAAGTTTGCCAGCTTGACACTCATGTCATATTGCTGCACTGACAACCATTGGTCAAAAATCACAAATTAGGCCTCGAAAAATCAGTCGATTGGCTTAAAAATCACGAGTGTTTCGGGGGTAGGCTCTTTGTAAATATACCTCATGAAACTTACTTAAAAAAAAAAAAGTTGAGATTCTCACCTAATCACTTGACTCCAGGAGCTGGGGTTTTATGACAATCACCAGGTTCCTCTGCCCTCACATGGAGCAGTATCCCCTGGTATTACTCACGGTGTAAGGTACTATGTGGTGTGAGTAAGGGTGGCAGAATCTGACCCAGAGTGTTGATGGCTGTGATACCCAGATTGTCCATGTCTCCTTTGTTAGGCAAAGAATAATGTGAGAATATGTCTGGAGAGCCACTGGAGAGGTAAAGCTACCCAATGAGTCCAAAGCACTACCTGATCCTAATGGAAGCAATTCCCATCCACTTTGTATGTGTAAGCGAGGACAGGTCTGTCTCCCAAGATCTGTGAGAATGAGAGATCATCTTTCAGGATACGTTGTAGATCTTTGAGGATGCACTGGAGAGGTTTTAGTTGGGGGACTGAAGGTGACGGCTAGTGGCATTCTGTTATTTTCTTTGTGGGTCTGTCCTGTAGTAGGTGACTTCTAATCACCTAATCACATCAGCTGCACCATCAGGGGCTTGTTCACCTGCACATCTACCCATGTCATATACGCCATCATGTGCCAGAAATGCCCCTCTGCCATGCACATTGGCCAAACTGGACCATCTCTATGCAAAAGAGTAAATGGACACAAATCTGACATCAGGAATCATAACATTCAAAAACCAGTAGGAGAACACTTCAACCTCTCTGGTCACTCAGTAATAGACTTAAAAGTGGCAATTTTGCAACAGAAAAGCTTCAAAAACAGAATCCAATGAGAAACTGCTGAACTTGAATTAATATGCAAACTAGATGCCATCACTTTAAGCTTGAATAGAGACTGGGAATATCTGAGCCATTACACACATTGAATCTGTTTCCCCATGTTAAGTATCCTCGCACCTTCTGGTCAAACTGTCTGAAATGGGCTATCTTGATTATCACTACAAAAGTTTTTTTTCTCCTGCTGAAAATAGCTCATCTTAATTAATTAGCCTCTAAAGAGTTGGTAAGCCAACTCCCACCTTTTCATGTTCTCTGTATGTATATATATCTTCTTACTATATGTTCCATTCTATGCATTCGATTAAGTGGGCTGTAGCCCACAAAAGCTTATGCTGAAATAAATTTGTTAGTCTCTAAGGTGCCACAAGTACTCCTGTTCTTTTTGAGGATACAGACTACCACAGCTGCCACTCTGAAACCTGCCATCCTCCTAGTCCTTTCTCAACTCCATGTAACCCTCTGCTGAGTGTGTGATACAGGCCCCCAGGTCTCCTCCCTGATGGTAGGAATGGGTACATCAGCCAGCCGAAGACCTCCAGCGCAAGCAGTAACAGCACATGCTTCCCCACTTCAGTCCCCAGGAGAGCGGGCATCACATTTGTACAGGCCATTCATGTTAAAAATCTGTTAACTAGTTGAGGGCTTGCTCCTGTGTGTGGCCAAGGGCCTGATTCTCTCAGGGCCTGCACTTTTCGGCAATCATTCACCACCAGTGCAACGAGCTACCAAAGCCCAGTGGTGGCATTTTGCACCCTCTTCAGTGTAAATGACCACACCAGGTGTAGGGCAACGGAGAATCAGGCCCATCGAGTTCAAGGGGCACAGGACCAGGCACTCGCTGACTCTGTAGTTCACAACAAGAAAACAGAGCTGCAACCTCCTAGAGGGAAGCCTTAGATTCCTAGAAGCTGGTTTCTTCTCCCTGGTACGGGGTTCTCAAACAGGCCCATGGTCAGCCCGTCACACCCGCCCCTCAACGCCAGCAGGAAGCAGAGCCCATCTCTCCTCCAGGCCAAACCCGTGAGTCTCTGTAACAGCAGCAGCTACATCTCTCTGCTGTCTACTTTCGTGAAAACCTTCTCCCAGCTGCTTTTTAAATGTCCCCAGATGGAAATAGTCCATTCTCATAGGTTCCCCTGCCTTCTTTCTCCTCTTGTGCACTCTGGGGCTAGGAGAGGCTGTTACCCCGGTAACCACTTAACCACAAACAGGGCAAATGCTGGGACATCAATGACATTGTCAAGACATTCCCAGTGTGTGTGCGGTTACTGTTCTGCTCTGATAGCATGCCACCCACTTTGCCCTGTCTGGTATAAATGCCTACCCAGGTGCATGGCCATGGAGCATCACGTACCGAAGACCCAATTCTTATTGACGCTAGGGCCCCTTTCCATGTCTCCGGCAGTGTAAGGGCCCCTTGATACTGATTTACACCCTGCTACATGCCCAGAGCAATGTAAAGCGTTCTTAGTGCCTTGTGAACCAGTTCTCCAGATCCTCCAAGAAATTTAGGCTCCAAAGTCCTATTGGTTTCAGTAGAAATGGAGGCACCTAAAATATCCAAGTGTTTTTCTTAGTATCATGTTCTCACTGCCACTTAGCAAAGCTCTTCCCTTGCGGCAGATGCTTTTGCATGGACATTTTAGTAACATGTAATGCTAACGGGGCAACTCTTGCAACGTTCAGCAGTTCTTATCTCATCCATGCACTCAACTGTGGAATATTTCTCCTGTGTTAGTCAGGTTATGAAATCTGCTTTTGCATGTATTCTACCTGTCACCATCCTGGGGAGGTGTTCTGCCTGTGCCAATCACATGGAATAAAGCTGTTGCCAGGAACTTGGGTAGGGCTTTGCAATGAGAACGCTTATACCCCAAGCTAACTATGCAGTGTGAATATAACGTTGTCACGGAGTGTGGGGGAGTCCGGCCCTGCACCCCTCTTCCTGGGACCCACAGTGACTCTCAGCCAGCCAGTAAAACAGAAGGTTTATTGGACAACAGGAACACCGGTTACAGCAGAGCTTGCAGGCACAGTCAGGACCCCTCCACCAAGTCCTTCTGGGCTTTCAGGGTGCTTGGATCCTAGCTAGGATACCCTGAATTCCACCCACACAGCCCCAAGCCCAAACTCCAACTGCTTCCCTCCTGCCGCTCCCTTCCTTTGTTTCCCTTCCCGGGCAAAGGTGTTTGACCTTTCCCCTCCCTTACCTAGCTCAGGTTACAGGCCCTGGCATCGTCCATCCCCTAAAGTCCTCCCCTGCTCTCCCACTCCCCACACAGACAGTCCCTACTGCATCACATCTCTCCCCCCTTCGAGACTGAACTGAGCGGGGTCACTCTGCCCAGTGACCTGGGGAAGTTCAGGGCCCCCTCTCCGGGACAACGCATCTGCTGTCAGGTTGGCACTTCCTTTCACATGGACCACGTCCATGTCATAGTCCTGCAGGAGCAGGCTCCACCTCAGGAGCTTGGCGTTGGCTCCTTTCATCTGGTGCAGCCAGGTCAGGGGAGAGTGGTCGGTGTACACGGTGAAGTGTCGCCCAAAGAGATATGGCTCTAGTTTCTTAAGGGCCCACACCATGGCCAGGCATTCCTTCTCGATGGCTGCGTAGCTTTGTTCCCGGGGTAGCAGCTTCTTACTCAGGTACACGATGGGGTGTCTCTCCCCCTTTTCATCCTCCTGCATTAACACTGCCCCCAGTCCCGTGTCTGAGGCATCAGTGAACACCATAAAGGGTTTGTCAAAATCTGGGTTTGCCAGAACTGGGCCACTAACCAGAGCCTCCTTCAGCGCCCGGAAAGCCTCCTGGCACTGCTCAGTCCAGATCACCTTGTCTGGCTTCCCCTTTTTGCATAGTTCAGTGATGGGGCCGGCTATGGCACTAAAGTGGGGCACGAACCTTCGATAGTACCCCGCCATCCCAATAAAGGCCTGTACCTGCTTTTTGGTTTGGGGAGCAGGCCAGTCTCTGATCACCTCCACCTTGGCTGGTTCCGGCTTCAGGCAGCCGCTCCCCACCCGATGGCCCAGGTAAGATACTTCGGCCATCCCCACCTTGCACTTCTCAGCCTTTACGGTTAACCCAGCCTTTCGGAGTCGGTCTAGGACTTGTTTAACCTGGGACATGTGGTCCTCCCAGGTCTGGCTGAAGATGCAGATGTCGTCAATATACGCCACGGCAAAACTCTCCATCCCCCTCAGTAGCTGATCCACCAGGCGCTGGAAGGTGGCTGGCGCTCCCTTGAGGCCGAAGGGCAGGGTCAGAAACTCATAGAGCCCCAGAGGGGTGATAAAGGCCGATTTCAGCCTGGCATCTGCGTCCAGCGGCACTTGCCAGTAGCCTTTGGTAAGATCCATAGTGGTGAGGTACCGAGCACCTCCTAGCTTGTCTAGGAGCTCGTCAGGCCTGGGCATAGGGTAGGCATCAGATACGGTGATGGCATTGAGCTTTCGATAGTCCACACAGAACCGGATTGACCCATCCTTCTTGGGGACTAGCACCACTGGCGAGGCCCAAGGGCTGGAAGACGGCTGGATCACCCCCAAAGCCAGCATGTCCCTGACCTCTCTTTCAAGATCCTGGGCAGTTTTACCAGTGACCCGAAAAGGGGAGCATCTTATAGGGGGATGTGACCCAGTCTCCACCCGGTGGACAGTCAAATTAGTGCGTCCAGGCTGGTTGGAAAACAGCTGTCGGTACAGATGCAGCACCCCTCTGATCTCAGCGTGCTGGCCCGGGGTCAGTTGCTCAGAGAGGGGAATCGCCTCCAGGGGGGAACCAGCTTTTGTCCCAGGGAATAGATCCACTAAGGGGTCATCTCCCTGCTCCTCCCAATGTCCACACACGGCCAACACCACATTCCCCCTGTCATAGTATGGTTTCATCATGTTCACATGGTACACCCGACGGTGATGTGCCCGGTTTGACAGCTCCACCACATAGTTTACCTCATTCAGTTGCTTGATAACCTTGAAGGGCCCTTCCCAGGCGGCCTGGAGTTTGTTTCTCCTCACGGGGATAAGAACCATCACCTGATCCCCGGTGGCGAAGGTACGGGTTCGTGCTGTGCGGTCATACCAGACCTTCTGCCTCCTCTGGGCTCGGGCCAGATTCTCCCTGGCCAGGCCCATGAGCTCGGCCAGTCTTTCCCGGAAGGTCAGGACATACTCCACCACTGACTCTCCCTCGGGAGCAGCCTTCCCCTCCCATTCGTCCCTCATCAGGTCTAGGGGCCCCCTCACCTGCCTTCCATACAACAGTTCGAAAGGTGAAAACCCAGTAGATTCCTGGGGTACCTCCCTGTACGCAAACAGCAGGTGAGGTAAGTACTTGTCCCAATCTTGCGGATGCTGGTTCATAAATGTTTTTAGCATCATCTTCAGCGTCCCGTTGAACCTTTCTACCAGCCCGTTGGACTGGGGGTGATACGCTGAGGCCCAGTTGTGCTGGACCCCACATTTCTGCCATAAGGACCGGAGCAGGGCCGACATGAAGTTGGACCCCTGGTCCGTTAAGACCTCCTTGGGGAACACCACCCGGCTGAAAATTGTCAGCAGCGCATCTGCCACTGTGTCTGCTTCGATAGAGGACAAGGCCACCGCCTCGGGGTAGCGAGTGGCAAAATCCACGACCACCAGGATGTATTTCTTCCCTGACCGGGTCGTCTTGCTGAGAGGTCCCACTATGTCCATGGCTACCTTCTGGAAAGGTTCTTCTATGATGGGTAAAGGCCTCAAAGCCGCTTTCCCCTTGTCCCGGGCCTTCCCCACCCTCTGGCAGGGGTCACAGGATTGGCAGTACTGTCGGACATGGGTAAAGACCCCAGGCCAGTAAAAGTTCTGTAGCAGCCTCTGCCTGGTGCGCCGGATTCCCTGGTGCCCTGCGAGAGGGATGTCATGGGCCAGGTACAACAGCTTGTGACGGAACTTCTGGGGAACCACCAGCTGCCTCCTGATCCCCCATGACTCTACTTCCCCTGGGGGAGCCCATTCTCGGTACAGGAACCCCTTCTCCCACAGGAACCTCTCCTTGCAACCTCTCCTCATGGTCTGTACCGCACTAAGGTCAGCCCGGTCCCTGTGCTTCCGCAAGGAGGGATCTTTCTGCAACTCGGCCTGGAACTCAGCAGCTGGGACAGGAATGGGGACCGGCTCTCTCTTGCTGGCTGGGTCTGAGGCCGCAGCCTCTCTGCACCGTGCCCTGGGCGTTCCCCGCTCCCTGAGTTAGGGTCCTGCACCTCAGGTCGAGTACCTTCCCCGTTGTCGGGGTGCAGTGCCATTTGCCGACTCTGACTACGAGTCACGACCAGGGCACTCTGGGTGTTACTAGGCCAGTCCTCAAGGTCCCCTCCCATTAACACGTCAGTGGGCAAATATTGGTGTACCCCCACATCCTTGGGGCCCTCCTTGGCCCCCCATTTCAGGTGTACCCTTGCCACGGGTACCTTGAATGGGGTCCCGCCCATGCCCATCAGGGTCAGGTAGGTGTCGGGCACCATCCGATCTGAGGCCACCACCTCGGGCCGGGCCAGCGTCACCTCTGCGCCCGTGTCCCAGTACCCAGTGACCTTCCTCCCATCCACTTCCAGGGAAACAATGCACTCTTTCCGGAGGGGCAGCCCCGCGCCCACCCGGTAAACCAAAAACCCGGAACCGGGAGCATCAACAGGTGGTATGTTGCCAACCCCCCTTTCCTGGGAACGTAGCCCCTCCTCCGATTGGGTTTTTACCCAGTCCACCCTCTGCGGGTTGGGTCTGCTTGGTCTGTCCCTGAGCTTGGGGCACTGGGCCCGTATGTGACCTCGTTGGCCACAGCGATAGCAGCCCATATCTCGTGGGTCCCCTTGCGTGGGTCGGAGGGACCTGCCGCTGGATGTTCCCCTTTTGGGGGGGTTCTCCATAGGCCCCCTTTGGGAGGTCCCATGATGACTCTCTCTCTGCGTTGAGGCAGGCCTGCTCCTTCGAGACTCCTCCCTGCCATCCCCTGCCCGACTGTCCACAAATTGGTCGGCCAGCTGGCCTGCGTGCTGCGGGTTCTCCGGCTTCTGGTCCATCAACCACAGCCTCAGGTCGGACGGACACTGCTCGTACAGGTGCTCCAGTATAAATAGGTCAAGCAGGTCCTCTTTAGTTTGGGCCCCAGCTGTCCACTTGCGAGCATACCCCTGCGCCCGGTTGACCAGTTGCAGGTATGTAACCTCACGGGTTTTACGCTGGCTCCGGAACTTTTTCCGGTACATCTCAGGAGTCAGCCCAAACTCGCGGAGCAGGGCCTGTTTGAACAGTTCGTAGTCCCCTGCCTCCGCCCCTTTCAGTCGGCTGTACACCTCCACGGCTGTGGAGTCCAGTAAGGGGGTGAGAACTGCAATCTTGTCTGCAGGGTCAACCCTGTGCAGCTCGCAGGCATTCTCAAAAGCCGTCAGGAAGGTATCTATGTCCTCCCCCTCCTTACGCCGGGGCAGCAAGTGCTTATCAAAGCTCTTTGTAGGCTTGGGTCCCCCCTCACTCACCGCAGCCGGGGCCTCACTGCTCCTCAGCCGGGCCAGGTCCAGCTCATGTTTACGCTGTTTCTCCTTCTCCTCCCACTCACGCTGGCGCTGGTTCTCCTCATGTTTACGCTGGTTCTCCTCATGTTCACGCTGTTTCGCCTTCTCCTCCAGCTCATGTTCACGTTGTTTCGCCTTCTCCTCCAGCTCTCGCCTCTTTAACTCGAGCTCCTCCCGTCTCAGCTCCCTTTCATATTCCAGCCGCATCCGCTCCACGGATGCCGAGCGTTGCCGGGAGGATCCCCTGCTGGGGGGTGAGCTTCGCCGTGAAGCTCCCCTGCTGGCCGGGGGTGTCACGGTGCCCTCGGTATACACTGGGCTACTCCCCGCCCTTCCTCTACGCCTAGGAAGGGGGGGTCTCGGGAAGCCCTCGTCCGCCGGCTGACCACTCCCAGCGGGGACAGACACTGGTGCCTGCGCTGCATCTGCTCGGCTGCTTCCCTCAGAGACAGGGCTCCGTTCATTCATGCGGTCTCCCTGCTCCAGCTGGGCAATCAGCTGGTCCTTGCTGAGCCTCCCTGGGGGCAGCCCCCTCTGCTTACACAGCTCCACCAGGTCACACTTGCGCCGCTTGGCATACATCTTCCTGCTGGCCACTCACAGGCCGGGGTGCTCGCCGCTCCCCACGGTTTCCAGGGGGACCCCTAGTGCACCAGCCCTTCGTGAGGTCACCACCTCTCTGCCAGGGTCGAGCTGCAGACTCCTCCGCCCCTGGGACCGCTCGCTGCAATCCCCCGGGGGACCCTGTTACTGCAAAGTCCTTCTCACTGGGCACACACTCCCAGGGGTTAACCACCCCTTCGTTTTACTGCTCCCCAGTCACTTACTGCAGGAAGCGCGGTCCACGGGGTGCAGTATCTCCCGCCGCTGCCACCAGTTGTCACGGAGTGTGGGGGAGTCCGGCCCTGCACCCCTCTTCCTGGGACCCACAGTGACTCTCAGCCAGCCAGTAAAACAGAAGGTTTATTGGACAACAGGAACACCGGTTACAGCAGAGCTTGCAGGCACAGTCAGGACCCCTCCACCGAGTCCTTCTGGGCTTTCAGGGTGCTTGGATCCTAGCTAGGATACCCTGAATTCCACCCACACAGCCCCAAGCCCAAACTCCAACTGCTTCCCTCCTGCCGCTCCCTTCCTTTGTTTCCCTTCCCGGGCAAAGGTGTTTGACCTTTCCCCTCCCTTACCTAGCTCAGGTTACAGGCCCTGGCATCGTCCATCCCCTAAAGTCCTCCCCTGCTCTCCCACTCCCCACACAGACAGTCCCTACTGCATCACAAACCTAAGTGATTTTCACAAGATCCCATAAGACATTTATAGCAGAGCAGAAAGTGAAGCTAGAACCCTGGAGACACAGGTCAGAGCTTTAGGGCTGATCTACAGTACAGGGGGTGGGGAGCGGGGCAGGATTGAGCTAAGTTACACAACTTCAGCTCCATGAATAATGTAGCTGAAGTCGACATACTTAGATCTACTCATTGCAGTGTCTTCACTGTGGTGTGTAGACGGGACACGCTCTCCCATCGGTTCCCCTTGTGCTTCTCATTGAGGTGGAATACCAGTTGATGCTAGAGCGATTAGCCATCGTTTTATCACGTATATTCTAGACATGATAAGGGGGGAGGGATAGCTCAGTGGTTTAAGCATTGGCCTGCTAAACCCAGTGTTGTGAGCTCAATCCTTGAGGAGGCCATTTAGGGATCTGGGGCAAAAATCTGTCTGGAGATTGGTCCTGCTCAGAGCAGGGGGTTGGACTAGATGACCTCCTGAGGTCCCTTCCAACCCTGAGATTCTATGACCCCCACTGGATCAATCACTACCCATCAATCCAGCCAGTAGTGTAGACAAGTCAATCCCCACACTGCTATAAGCATCTCTACTCTCAGAATTCCATGGTCAGACCTTAGAATGAAGCTATGCTGATCACTGGAGGATGATTCTGATGGAGACCACTTGAGCTAGCCTTTATTATTCATAGATTTTAAAGGCCAGAATGGCTCATCACGTTCACCACCCCTGACCTCCTGTATAAAACAGGCCAGAAACTCTTAAGCCAGTTATTTCTGAATCAAGCCCAAAATTTGTGTTGTCCAATTCACTCCTACTTCTTCCACCATCTCACCTGGCAGTTCTTCAAGCCTGCCCTGAAATTCCATCTCAGATATGAAAGACAACCGATGCCACGCGAGGCATCCTAGGAATACACTCGGGTCATCAGTCAAGTGCAGACGCAAAGCTGTGCTCTGCAGCTGGGCTGGGAAGGGTGTGTCATACTAGTCTCTTGCTAGGAAACAGCCTTAAACAGTTACTATCAGCCTTCGGGAAGCTCCCCACATCTTGTGAGACAGGAGCGGAACAAACAAAAAAATCCTAAGACTGAAACCAAGCCAATCCAGTCTTCTCTGTTAATTGTGAGGCCAATGCCGGAATGAATCATTAACAACTGCTGACTAATTCGCTTTTCATAAACAAAGCAAAGGAGATAAAAGGAGGACCCCCTCTTCACATGTTCCCCCCTTTTCCCACTCGATTCCCAACACGCACATATAGGCAGGGCATCTGGATCTCATTGTGCACAGCTGCTTTGAGAGGACTAGTGGAAACCATCTGATTTTCTCTCCATGGCGCAGGGAGTTTTTCACATGCCAGGCAGATCTGAGCTGCCATAAAGTCCTAATGAGAGAGCACGTGCAGACAGATCCAAAGTAGGGATGGGGGTCAGCTACAGACCAACCAGTCCAAGGCATCACACGTCCCATCCGTGGGAGCCTCTCTCAAGGGCAGGAAATAGCAGGTTAGCTTATGTGGTCATCCATCCATCCCTTTGCTGGCTCCACCCAGAACTGGAAATGAAAGTGCAATGCACGTATTAAGTGGTGGTGATTATGTCTCCCTCTAGTGGCTGTAGCAGCCTGCATTAACCTACAGCTTTAGCTGAGCAAATTTCTTTTTTTTTTTTGGAGAAATATATATTTTTTAATCAAAGCAACACATTCATTGAAACTGAAACATTTTCCAGGAACGGGTTGGTTTTGATTAATTTCTCGACTTGAGTAACTCAGCCAGAGGTTTGGCATCTATTTAGGGAAGGTTCTGTGGCCTGAAATGGGCAGGAAGTCAGACCAGATGATCATGATGGTCCCTTCTGGCCTTTAAGTCTATGAGTCTATAAAGTCGATGAGGCACAAAAAAAATTTGGGAAAAAAAAACGTTCTGAAATGATCAAAATGTGCCATTTTTACAGGTTTGAAATGAAAAATGTCAGTTTTCCAGTTCAAAATGACTTTTCATTTAGAAATTTAATCTAATTATAGTACCATCTAAAAAAGATAGTCAAAATCGAAATGAAACATTTTGAAATTATCCAAATGAAATGTTTTGATTGCCCCAAACTAATCCCCACCCCCCAATTTTTGGTTTTCATGCTCATCTGAGCTTTTTGAGACTTCCCCATCACCAGCCCCATCTGGAGCTCTAGGGAGTTCTTAGTTCAGAATTTGTGTTGTGGGAGAATGACTCATGCTGGCAGTTACTCACTTTTATTTTCAAGAATTCACCCTAAACTGGATGTTCCTATTAAGCTCACAATGGGGAAAGTTCCCTGTCATTATTTTGTGCCAATAATCTCCAAAAGTCTCAGTTTACCAGTCAAAACAAGAATCAGTTAATGGACAGCTCTAGAAGGCACAGGACAGAATGGATCCTGGAGACGGACTGAGGCTCCCTTGTCTCGTTAGAAGCTGGCTTTCTGGGTCAGGGCAATGTGCTGGGGAAGTCTGCATTGTTGTGACACATGCTGCATCTGTTCTTTGGCTCCAGCTCACTCTCCTGGTATAGCAGTGTAACGAGAATGGCCCGGTCCTGTTCTGACAGATACCACTGTGAATCTGGAGTGACTCCACTGACTTTCGGTAAGTGGGAGGGGGAAATTAATTGTAAAAAGTGGAAAAAATGTAACATTGTAAAAATTTTTGGAGGAGGATTTGTTCAAAGACACTGAGGGGTTCAGGCATGCATTTAATGGGATTGAGCATCCAGCTCGTGGAGGCCGTTTTTAAAATCTCAACCTCAAATTATATAGGACAGCAGTCGCTGACTGATTATAAAACCATCTCATATGTAGAGACCCCCATCCCCCCGCCCCCAAACCAGAAAAGCTCTATGGAACTGAGCCAGCAATCCAGCCCCGTTCACCAACATTAAAGCCCCTTCAATCAGAGATGAAAATTTGACCCCATGGTTTCCTTCTGATTGACAGATGTACTTGGTTTCAGTCTGTCCTTTAGATAGTACATTGGCACAGTGTGGGTGATGTCTCCCTCTCATTGCTGGTCCTTTAGGAGGATAACAACTTAATACCGCTGGCGGCTACTGGAGCTGCTCTTTTAGTTCAAGTGGTAGAGGCCCTTGCAATGGTGATGAAGACCCTGCTTTCAACCCGGTTGACATCCCATGCGGCCAATGGTCATATTGGTACATAAGGGTCTGTGTCCTGCAGATGAGTTGGGGTTATCTGACCAAAGGCCAGGACTCTGGGAACAAGTGTGCTAGCAGCAACTTCCACCTATAACTTTGCATTGGTATTTGCTTTTCATTTGCTCAACAGGACTTTGACCCGAGAGCTGTTTTGCGGCGGTGATGTCTGGCTTATTTTCTCTTCCACGTTTCATCTCCCTATGGCTGTGGAAGTCCCAGGTAAATGACTTTCTTCCAGGGTGTTACTGCAACACAAACAAAGTCGACGTATTGGCTCACAAACACTACCCCCCGCTACAAACCAGTTACGGAGCTGAGGTTTCCTGCCCTGCTCATCAGAATGTGACACTTGCGGCAATCAAATGACGCCTTTGATCGTTTGTAGGTTTTTCTTCTGAAACCGGGCCTGCGTTTCTAGCATGGTCTCAGTTATGATTTAATTTTTACATTTTCAGCTACCTGACGAGGATCGTTTTTCCCCCTCCAGTTGCTGTACATAGACAGATGGTGTCCCTGTCCTTTTCTGGTGATGAGCAATGGCCTCTAGGCTGTTTTCTTCCTTGCTGATCTCAATAAGTATCATAGTAACAACAGGTGGTTAGGAAATCAATTTCCCCCTGCCCCAACAAAAAAATTGCAGGTTTTCAGTGAAATCTTCCATCTCAGGGGTTCTCAAACTCGACCCCTCTTATGACAAGAAAAATTACTACACGACCCCAAGAGGGAACCAAATCCTGAGCCTGCCCGAGCCCAAAACCCCTGGCGGTAGGCTTCGGGGGTTGGCTTCAACCCCGGGCCCCAGCAAGTCTAACACCAGCCCTGGTGACCCCATTAAAACAGGGTCATGATCCACTTTGGGGTTCCGATCCACAGTTTGAGAACCGCTGCTCCAGCTCCAAGATTTTGGCAACTGAAAACCGAAATGTTTGGGGTTAGAACTGAAGGCTTTGATGGGACTGTAAGATAGACATGCATGTGGGCCAAATTCAGACTTGGCCTAAGAAGGAACAGCTTCGTTGATTACAGTTTTAGGCTATGTTCATTGGCTGATTTAGGCCAAGGATGGAATGGGCTGGGGAGGCTTAACTGCTCTCTCCCCACTACAGCAGGACTCCGGCTAGGTGATTGCCATGGAGACAGGGTCACCCAGGGGTTTTGGAGGGTCTGGGGCAAAATCTGAAACTGAGGCCGCCCACACTCCTCACCCGAAACCAAGGCCCCAAGATGGGGTGAGGTTGAAGAGTGAGTCTGCCCCCATTCACCCTGCACTGGCGGCTCCTGTCCCATGGGGCTGGGTGGGTTCCTTCTCGGAGCATTGCAACCTGGCTTACGGGGTCTCAGCGCCGCTCAGGTTTGGCCCAGGTGCCATAGGTTTGGGGACCCTCTCAAATGGAAGTCGTGGGGCAAACTGCCCCTTTTGCCCCATTTCCCCCTGCATGGGTGGCCCTGCCTGGGGATCTGGAGGGAGGAAGAACATCAGCAAGACTAGAGCTGAGATTAGCAGGCAGGGAAGGGAGAAGGAGATGGACCAGCCCCAAAGGCAGCAGCCATTTTAATTCTTTTAAAGTAGATTCAAGCCAACACAAACTCTTGCTAAGCTTTCAGCCTGGGAATGGGGCATGAGCCTCTCCTGAGCCTGCTCCAGTGGTGTCTTTCCTCTTCTGAGACAGCGCCACTACCTCTTTCTCCTTCACCCCCCCCGCCTGGTTGCTTTCTCCTCCCCTAATCTCTCTGCACTCTCTCGCTCTGCTGGCCTCTCTCCTGTCACAGGCCTCTTTCCCTTCCACATCCCTCTCCCCTGTCCCTCTTTGAACCAATCCTCTCACTTGCACCACTCCTCTCTTTCACACTCATCCATTCCCTCCATTTTCCTGTTCTCTCTCTCACTGGCCCACCCATTTCTCTCTCCCTTTTCCGTCATTTTCCAGATTCCCCTTGGCACGGCCATTACCTCCTCTGGAGAACACCAGGGGCTTTAATTTCTCCTTTCTAGATGCTGCTTTGCCCTTTCCCTTAATCCACACATTTCAGTCATACTTCTCCCTTGCTTCACTTTCCTTTCTGCCACCTCATCAGCCTGGTTTTCTTCCTCTTTGCCTTCTGCCATCTTCTCTTTTTCTTCCTGAATTGCTGAGAGACGCTGGCCTTGGGATATGTCTGTGGAGTTTCAGAATCTGGAATATACCAGAGCAGGCCCGCGTCTACTGCTGCCTTTACTATTGAATGCCGTTGCTTGGTGGTTACAGGTAAGCATCCTCAAGGAACCTGGAAGGACAAAGGAGTGAGGGGTCACTCATATCTCTGCAGTCCTTAAGGCCAGAAGAAATCATCAGATCATCCAGTCAGACCTCCTGCATGGCACAGGCCAGCGAATTCCAACCAGTCATTCCTGCATCAAGCCCATTGTGACTGGGTCCCCGGGTTGCAACCTGGACTCTGTGATGCTGTGTCAAGCCACAAACCTCTGGCAGGTGCTGCACTTACACAGATATCCACAAGCAGGGACGCACCCAACTGAGTTACTTTGCCAGCCACTCACGAACCAAGAATAGAGAGGCTCCAGCCAGTTCCTCCCAGCTCCACAACCTTGCACCCCAGAGCTGTACCGTCTTGCCCTTGTCAGAAGCGTGACCAGTGTAAGTTCATTACCCAGTCCACCCCTCCCTCGATGTGGATGACACGCACTAGCCTTTGTAACCTGAACTGAGATTTCCCAAGCCCTTCAACCAAAACACACTGTTTTAGGTTAAATATAAACAGGTTTATTAACTACAGAAAGATAGATTTTTAAGTGATTATAAGCAGCAAGGGTAGCCATCAAAGTTGGTTACCAGGAAATAAACACAAGTTGGCAGTCTGAGTTCTACAAACTAAACAGGATTTGAATCAAGCCATGTCTCACCCTGACAGGTGGCAGAAATAGGTCACAGATACTCAATACACAGGCTGGAATTGCCTTCCAGCCTGAGACCACCCTTCCTCAGTTCAAAGTCTTTGTGCTCCAGACACGTTTCCAGGTGTTGAGTTGTGGAGGGGAGTGAGGCCAAGTCATGATGTCACTTCCCCTCTTTTATACTTTCTTCCAGCTTGCTGGAAAGATCCTTTGATGTGGGGACCAGGCAGTCCCCAGTGGTCAAGCAGTCTTCATGGTCTATGAGCTATCTCTGAGAAGTCTTCTGGGATGGGAGTGGGGAGAGCGGATTCCCTTTAATGGGCCCTCGGTGCATCTGGCTCCTCTACTGTTGTAGGGGAAAGGCTGGTTATGGGTGTGCCCAACCTCACGACATATTTCGGTAACATGAACACATAGCAAAACTTCATAACTTCCCATACAATGACAGCACATAGAATCCAGCAGGATAGTAATGTTCATCAGATCAAGACTTTAAAAATGATATTTGTACATATAATTATAGGACAGTGGTGAATACTGGGCCTCTGGGGGGTCTGCTTTGAGGTACAGCGCGCCACACACATATCTTGTGGTTGAACTAGAGCGCCTCTTGGACAGCAGATCCTGATTTAATGACTCCACGTGATGGAGAATCTACCTCATCCCTGCAGGAGCTGTTCCAACAGCTTATTCTCCCCACTTCATCCCTGGAGCTGAACTCACTGCTCTCCCAATACTGCCAGCTTCTCTTCTGCCATGGAGGGAAAGCCAGGACTGGAAGTCAGATGGCAAGGAATGGAGAGCACTCCGTGTTCATTTAAAGACATAACAAATAGCTGGTAGCTTTATTCTCAGGGAGTGATTGTGCTAGGAAACCTGTGAGCATGGGGAGAGTCACGCAAATCTGCACATTTACGAGGTGTCGGTTGCTAAGGCTCTGTATCTGCTGTGCATGGCTCAGCAGCTGGAGAACAGGCTTGAACGTGCAAACACGCACCATTAGATGAAAAACACCATATAAAACCGCCTGCATTGCAGCGACTTCCAGCATTTCACACACCCCCTTGGCAAACAGCAGTGGGGCACGTCAGCCAATAACGACTCAGGTAGGCACAAGAGTTCATAAGTTCTAATCAGCAGCAGGCTGGAGGCAGGCCTGGGGCTCAGAGAAGCAACGGTCTGGGCCCCCAGAGAGGGCCTCCAAATCCTGAGTCCTAGATTTGATCCCGACGCTCGGCCTTTCTAATGACCAAGCAAGCGAGATCCACTTTGAACTTGGCAACGTGCCACTCGGTGATTGAAGCTGCCATAGCCAGTTGCCACCTGCTGAAAATAGTCCTCTTATCACTGGATGCGGCTGATGTTAGCTAGGGAGGGGGTCGACTAGAAGAATGTATTAGAGGCTGGAACATACACCAGCCAGCTAGCTTTGATCAAGTGGGCGGGGCTAGTCCAACAGCTAGGGATAGGGTCCAGAGTGACCTAGATAAATTGGAGGATTGGGCCAAAAGAAAACTGATGAGGTTCAACAAGGACAAGTGCAGAGTCCTACACTTAGGAAGGAAGAATCCCATGCACCACTACAGTCTGGGGACCAATTGGGTAAGCAGAAGTTCTGCAGAAAAGGACCTGGGGGTTACAGTGGATGAGAAGCTGGATATGAATCAGCAGTGTGCCCTTGTTGCCAAGAAGGCTAACGGCATATTGGGCTGCATTAGTAGGAGCATTGCCAGCAGATCGAGGGAAGTGATTATTCCCCTCTATTCGGCACTGGTGAGGCTACATCTAGAGAATTACGTCCAGTTTTGGTTCCCCCCACTACAGAAAGGATGTGGAGAAATTGGAAAGAGTCCAGCGGAGGGCAACTAAAATGATTAGGGGGCTGGTGCACATGACTTATGAGGAAAGACTGAGGGAACTGGGGTTATTTAGTCTGCAGAAGAGAAGAATGAGGGGGGATTAGATAGCTGCTTTCAACTGCCTGAAGGGGGTTCCAAAGAGGATGGATCTAGACTGTTCTCAGTGGTACCCGTTGACAGAACAAGGAGCAATGGTCTTAAAGTTGCAGTGGGGAAGGTCAAGGTTGGATATCAGGAAACACTATTTCACGAGGAGGGTGGTGAAGCACTGGAATGGGTTCCCTAGGGAGGTGGTGGAATGTCCTTCCTTAGAGGTTTTTAAGGCCCGGCTTGACAAAACCCTGGCTAGGATGATTTAGTTGCCGATGGTCAGGGCTGACTCTAGGCACTAGCAAACCAAGCACGTGCTTGGAGCAGCACAGTTTCAGGGGTGGCATTCTGGCCACCTCTTTTTTTTTTTTCCTTTGGCATTTTAGCTCCTGGAGGTTTTGTTTTTTTTTTTCACTTGGGGTGGCAAAAAACCTAGAGCCAGCCCTGGTGTTGGTCCTGCTTTGAGCAGGGGGTTGGACTAGTTGACCTCCTGAGGTCCCTTCCAACCCTGAGATTCTATGATTCTATGAATAGGGCCCCAATCTCAGCCGCTAAGTGCTACTTTCCTACAAATAATAACAGTCACGGAGAAGAGAGAAGCCCAAGAAAATCCATGCAAAATGGCTGGCTGGCTTGCCATGGCAGCAGGGCCGGTGCAGCCATTTAGGCAACCTAGGCGATCGCCTAGAGCACTAGGATTTGGGGGGCGTCATTTTCTTCGACAGCGACCGTGGTGGCTGGATCTTCGGCCGCCTCGGTCACCGCTGGTATTTAGGTGGAGGGATCTGGGGCAGGGGAGCACGGGGAGGGCCGCCTGCAGCAAGTAAGGGGGGGGCAGCATGTAGGGGAACTCCCTGCCCCAGCTCACCCCTGCCCCGCTTCCTCCCTGAGCATGCCGTGGCTGCTTCACTTCTCCCACCTCCAAGGCTTGCGGCACCTAAGCTAATTGGTGCCGCAAGCCTGGGAGGCAGGAGAAGTGAAGCGGTGACGGTGTGTTCGGGGAGGAGGCGGAGCAACGGTGAGCTGGGGTGAGGGGGTGCCTCAGGGCAGAGGGTGGCGGGTGGGGAGCTGCAGCAAGGGGGCCACCTCAGGGTGGAGGGGGGGAGCGCTTCAGGGCGGGGGTGCAGGGGGGTGGGAGAGGGCACAAGGTGGAAGTTTCACCTAGGGCGTGAAACATCCTTGCACCAGCACTGCATGGAAGCTGTTTTTAGTTAATTGCTGACTATTGTGCTGGAGACAGCCCAGCTCTTGTACACTTCTCAGACTGATGAGGCGTTTAACTTTCAGCCCGAATGAGGTCACTGAATGTGCACTCACCTGGACCGGACCTTTGCATTTAATATAGTAACGGCCAAGAAGGACAATTGCAATTTTTCTCTTCTCACACATTAAATGACCTGTAGCTCTTGGTCTTTTTCTGGAGATCTGTGGTAGACCAGTGAAAAATAACCCTTAAGCCGCCTGAGCTGCTAAATCTCTCAGTAATCCCTCCCCCCAAAACACACTCTACCCTCTTCCGCTGTTCAGCTGAAACGACTTGTCTTGGTGCCATTAATCAACAGCTTTGGCTCCTGGATGCCTCATGGTCCGTGTATACTTGGGGAAATCCTGTCATTTATAAAATGCCGGGACCTCACACAGTCTCCCATTCCCCGTGACCCCAGAGAGGGGGTTAATATACATTGTAAGCCGGCGGAGTGGGAAAGTTTGACTATTTATATGGCAGGCCATTAGCAGCCATATTTTAGCTCCCTTCTGTTGGAATGGATGGTGGCCCCCTATGGCTCTCGGTCCTATGTATAGGCCTGTGGATAGGTTGTTGCCTCAGAAACAGAATGAGTTAGTCCTTTTTTTCTGGCCATCCCAGCTTGTGACTTGTTTCCAGTGCATAAGTCAGCTTGGCAGAATTCAATTTGAAAAATATGTGATAATGGATAAGGTTGCTGTTTATTTTTAAGAGTTGTTGTTCTAATTTTTATTTATTTCAACATTTACAGTTGCCGGAAATTGGAGGGTGGGCATCAGATTACAAGAGGGGGTCAGACAATAATTATTTAATGACAGTAGATGTAGAGATTCAAAAAGTTAAAGATTCTTAATCATTAAAGCACAAATTGTCAACTTCTCATGCAAAATATACAAAGGAAATGTCCTTAAATCAAAGTCTTCTGAGCTTTCAAGCAGTGTTTTTCTTACTTTGCCTAGCTGTCACTTTCAGTGATCATTGATGGACATTTTTTTGTTGGCTTGTGTATGAAGTTGACATTTACTGACATTTATCAATAATTGTCTAATCCTTTAAAACCTGTATGTAAGTGCCTTCATGGGGAGAAAATGCTGGGCATTAAAAGACTCTTTAATGTAGCATAGAAAGTTATAACAAGAACAAATGGCTGGAATTTAAATTCAGATTAGACATAAGGCAAAACATTTTAACAGTGATGTTGATTAATCATTGGAACAAACTGAAAAGAGATATGGTAAAGTCTCGAACGCCTGAAATCTTCAAATTGAGACTGGACGCTTTTCTGGAAGATGAGGTTTAGCCATGCCCAACTTTTTGGGCTCAAAGCAGAAATAATGGAAGAAATGCTCTGGCCTTTGTGGTTCCTTTTGACCTTAAAAATCTGTAAAACTATTACATTTTGTTGGAGTTTAAACCTGACGTTGTCACATCCTTCCTGATATTACCTCACTTAGGGCTTGTCTACACTACCCGCAGGATCAGCAGGCAGCGATCGATCCTGCGGGGGTTGATTTATCGCATCTAGTATAGACACGATAAATCGACTGCTGAGCACTCTCCTGTCGACTCCGGTACTCCACCAGAATGGGGAGCGCAAGCAGAGTTGACAAGAGAGCATCAGCTGTTGACTTACCACAATGAAGACACCACGGTAAGTAGATCTAAGTACATTGACTTCAGCTACGCTATTCACATAGCTGACGTTGCGTATCTTAGATTGACCCCGCGCGGTAGTGTAGACAAGCCCCAGTCTTTAGTACAGAATGCAGCTGGTTGCAATGTTTTAATCAAAACAGTTTATCAGCAAAATCTGGCTTCTCTGCCAACATTTTGTGACCATTTTTCAGTCTGGTTGCAATGTGCCAGTTTCAGGGCGGTTACCGTTTTAATCCCCGCTTTAAGGGCAAAACACAACTCAGTTGAACTGTGCCTTGGGAGAGGCACTTCCAGAGTAAAGATAAAATAGGGTTCATTAAAGATAAGCAACTGCCTGACAGTATTAAAAAGGAACTTAATGGACTCCAGTGAGATCACTGCAAAAGAAGCATTTACACTAAAATTGTTTTACACGACCCTTACACTGTAAAAGGTCATTCTAATGAGCATAAATGTAATTTATGCAAATTTACGTCCCCTTCAGGCTCTGACTGTGAATGAGAATCTGGCCCTGTGTCTTTCTTTTACAAGAAAAGAACATTTGGCAGAGTGGACTGAGGGTACCTCCAAGCAGAGAGACGATTCAGTTTTGGTACACGGTTTTTTAAACTCCTGGGATGACAAAAAATAGGAGTGGAGAAAAGCATTCAAGTGTCAGGCAGGCCAAGGAAAAACAAATGATGAAAGAGATGAGGAGGAGGGCAAGGGTATGGGGAGTGGATTGCATGCATCTACCAGGCACTGTGAATGGCTCAGTTAATAGATGTTAATCATCTGCATCCCAAACAGTTTTACCCAGCAATAGATGTCATCTACCCACACCAAGCCCCTTGTAATAATTGTGCCTAGGACTGATTTGTTTGAAGATAACTGAGACGCAACATCCATGAAGAAGGACGCAATTGGCTTGGCAACAACACTCAATGGGGAACAATACGTGATTGAAATGTACGGAGCTGCCTTCCTGGTGGCATGTGATGTAGCATCTCTTTGTTTGAATGGGAAGAGTAGAGCAGTGTATGGGTGTTGGGATTCAGAAGGCACATTCCAGATTTTCTTTAGCTCTTTACAGAGCAAGGAAGTAGGGGATGGATGGAACAGTCCTCAGATTTCTGCCCTGTCATCTCCAGTGTCGACGCACATGCCCCGAAGAACACAGGAGCCTGTGAAAAGCTGCCCCTCTCCACCCTCCTCTTTCCCCCACCCTGCTTCTCTGCAGGACCCCTTTGTCATGGAGGAGTTGCCAAGGCTGATCGGCAACAGAGACTAGGGACACGCAGAACCTGGTGTTGGATCACTGCCCATGATAGCTAATAGCCATTGATGGACCTAGCCTCCATGAACTTACCTAGTTCTTACTGGAGCCCTATTACAGTTCCACAGAGTTCCACAAAAATACTTTCTTTTGTTTGTTTTAAATCTACTGCCTATTAAGTTCATTGGGTGACAACCAAGTTCTTGTGTTCTGGGAAGGAGTAAATAACATTTCCTTATTCAAGTTTTCCACACCATTCAGGATTTTATGGATCTTTATCATATCTTCCCTAAGTCATCTCTTTTCCAAGCTGAAAAGTCCCAGTCTTTTTAATCTCTCCTCGTACGGAAGGCCTTCCATACCCCTAATGATTTCTGTTGCCCTTGTCTGTAGCTTTTCCAAACCCAATATATCTTTCTTGAGATACGGTGACCAAATCTGCACACAGTATTCAATATAGGGTAGTACCATGGATTTATATAGAAGCAATATGATATTTTCTGCCTTATTATCTATCCCTCTCCTAAAGATTCCCAATAATGTGTTATCTTTTTTGATTGCCACTGCATATTGAGCAAATGTTTTCAGAGAACTGTACAGAATGACTCCAAGACCTCTTTCTTGACAGGTAACAACTAATTTAGACCCAATCATTTTGTATGTGTAGTTGGGATTATGTTTTCCAAAGTGCATTACTTTGCATTTATCACCATTGAATTTCATCTGCCATTCTGGTGCCCAGACACCCAGTTTTGTGAGATCCCTTTGTAACTCTCCGCAGACAGCTTTGGACTTAACTGTCTTGAGTAATTTTGTATCATCTGCAAATTTTGCCACCTCACTGTTTACCCCTTTTAAAAGATCATTTATAAATATATTGAACAGCACTGGGCCCAGGACCGACCCCTGGGGGACACCACTATTTACCTCTCTCTCCATTCTGAAAAGTGACTATTTATTCTCAAGCTTTGTTTCCTATCCCTTTACCTGAAATGCCTGGCAATGCTTTCGGGATCATCTAAGAATCTTTAATTTAATTTAATTTCCTGTCTTTTGTTATCTTAATTACCCTACCTCTGTTTATAAAGTACAGGGGGTAGGCGTGTTAGTCTGTATCCACAAAAACAACAAGGAGTCCGGTGGCACCTTAAAGACTAACAGATTTATTTGGTGTAGATGGGGTCCGCCAGGGCTCGACCCTTCCTGAGGGGGAGGGGAGCCACACGGGCCTCACCGTCGTCCCTGCAGTTACAATCAGCTCTGGCCCTTTGGGGCAGGGCAGAGCAGTGGCAAAGTCAAAAGGGGGACCAGCCCTTGGTTCGGGTGAGGCACCAAACACAGTTACAATCAGCTCTGGCCCTTTGGAGCAGGGCAGAGCAGTGGCAAAGTCAAAGGGGGGCCCAGCCCTTGGTTCGGGTGGGGCACCAAACGCAGTACAATCAGCTCTGGCCTTAGGCTGGGGAGAGGGGGAGTCTGCCACCCGGATACGGGGGGGACAGGGGGAACGCAGGCTCACCCACTCATCTGCGTTCCAGCCCTGGGCCCTAGCAGCGGCTGTCACTGCTGCTGGTGGTCAGTGGGGGTCCTGACCGAAACACACGGACATAGGCGCAGGGCCTTCTGCAGCCTGACTGGAGTCAGGTGCCCCCGGGCTTTCCTAGCTCCCCCTCTACTCCGACCTGGTCCGGGGCCTCCGCTCCGGGGACGTCCAGGACCATCGGTTCCTCCCAATCCGGGCTGGGCGGCAGGTCCGGTAGTGCTTCGGGGAAGGCGGGCCAAGCCTGGTCTGGGGGCTCCTCGGGGCCGGAGTAGGGGCAAGGCAGCTCTGGCAGCTCGGCCTCTGGCTTGGGCAGTCTCCCAGCTACGGGCGTCGGCGGACACGTCTGCTCCTGCCGCTGGCAGACTTTCAACTGAAGGCTGGGGCCCGGCTTTTATTCTCCTGGGTCGCCGCTTGACCCTCTGAGGGGCGGGACTTCCGCTCAGCGGCCCCGCCCTTGTGGATGACTGACGGGGCTCGACCCTCCCTGAGGGGGAGGGGAGCCACACCGCCTCGCTACACTGGGCATAAGCTTTTGGGGTAAAAAACCCACTTCTTCAGATGCATGGAGTGAAAATTACAGCTGCAGGCATTATTATACTGACGCATGAAGAGAAGGGAATTCGCAAGTGGAGAACCAATGTTGACAGGGCCAATTCAATCAGGGTGGATGTGGTCCACTCCCAATAATTGATGAGGAGGTGTCAATTCCAGGAGAGGGAAAATTGCTTTTGTAGTGAGCCAGCCACTCCCTGCCCCTATTCAAGCACAGTGCTGTGTGACAAGCGTAACGGAAAGCCAAAGAATGAAATGGACGCTCATGGAGGGAGGGGGGACTGAGGACTCCAGCTATCCCACAGTCCCCGCAGTCTCCGAAAAGCATTTGCATTCTTGGCTGAGCTCCCAATGCCTGTAGGGTCAAAAACATTGTCCGGGTGGTTCAGGGTATATCTCGTCAATTTACCCCCCCTCATCCCCCGTGAAAGAAAAGGGAAAAAAAAATCGTTTCTTGCCATTTTTCAATGTCACTGTATGTCTACTGCATGCAGCTGGTAGACACTGTGCTGCGGCGCTGAACAGCAGCATCCCCTCCCCTTCCTTTCCTGATGGCAGATAGTACAAAATGGTGGAAAACCGTCATCATCCCAGGAGTGCTCCTGGCTGGCCTCGATGAGGTCAGCCGGGGGTGCCTGGGTAAAAATAGGAATGACTCCCTGTCATTCCTGGCATATGGTACAAAATGCTTGATAACCGTCCTCATCATAGCAGCTGGAGCCTGAGCTCCATCAGCCCACCTCCCCCCTTTTGTGTCTAAAGAAAAGATTCTGTACTCCCTGGACTATCATAGCAGCTGGAGGCTGCCTCCCCCTCATTTTATCTCGCAAAAAAAGTCAGCGTTTCTTATTCCTGTGTTCTTTATTACTTCATCACACAAATGGGGGGACACTGGAACGATAGCCCAGGAGGGCTGGGGGAGGAGTGAAGCAACGGGTGGGGTTGTTGCAGGGGCACCCTCTAGAATGGCATGCAGCTCATCATTTCTGCAGGATCTCTGGGGCTCTGACCCACAGCGGCTGTGCTCTCTGGCTCTCTAGTAGACTTGCCTCATATTCTAGGCAGGACTGACTCTATTTCTAGACAAAACATAAAGAAGGGAATGACTCGGGGAGTCATTCCCATTTTTGTCCATACGCCCCCAGCCAACCTCAGCGAGGCCAGCCAGGAGCACCCATGACAGCAGCAGATAGTACAAAATGATTGATAACCATCATCACCAATTTCCAATTGCAAAAAGTGCAAAATGATTGATAACCATCATCTCATTGCCAATTTACAATGGCAGATAGCGTAATAGGGATGGTAACCATCTCTGCTACCTTGCAAAAGCAAATGAATGCTGCTGTGTAGCACTGCAGTATCGTCTCTGTCAGCAGCATCCAGTACACATACGGTGACAGTGACAAAAGGCAAAACAGGCTCCATGGTTGCCATGCTATGGCGTCTGCCAGGGCAATCCAGGGGAAAAAGGGTGTGAAATTATTGTCAGCTGTTGCTTTCACGAAGGAAGGATTGAGTGATGACATTTACCCAGAATCACCCGCAACACTGTTTTTGCTCCATCATGCATTGGGATCTCAAGGGAGACTGCGGAACTATGGGAAAGCTATGGGATAGCTACCCACAGTGCAACGCTCCAGAAATTGACGCTAGCCTCGGTACATGGATGCACACCACCGAATGAATTTGCTTTGTGTGGCCGCGTGCACTCGACTTTATACAATCTGTTTTACAAAACCGGTTTATGTAAAATTGGAATAATCCCGCAGTGTAGACATACCCCTAAATCCAGGGAATAGACCAGCCCTTTCCTTTTGAATTCTAGCCCTTTTCCAAAGAACACCTCGTACTCGGAACGTTTTGAGTCCACAGAAGCTGAATTGTTGACATAAAGATGCAGATCTTGGAGGCATCAACTGCCACGTCAAAACCCAAGCTCTGCCCTTCCCGTTGAATGAGAAAGGTGCTGCATCACATCCAGCCAGGAAGGGCATACAAAGGGCAGAAACAGAAACATGAGTTATAAAGGGCTCGTAATGTGCTTCTGTCTACAAACCAAATATGCCACTGGGCAGGCTTGAAGGGGTAGGGCAAAGTTGTTACATTATATGTGATTCCCTACTTCATTTCCAGCGTCTCTGTTATTCCTCCCTTCTCACTCCCCTCTTTGCAGCCAGCTGGAGTGGAAGCTGTCCTCAGCTGTCACAGTTATGAAAGAGAGGAGGTGGGCAAGGGAAGATATTTTACTGACCCACCTTGCTTCTCTAATATCCTGGGACTGACACGGCTACAACTACCCTGCCTATGGTTCTCAAAGTCTGTGGAGGCTGTGTCTTGGGGCGCGCCGCTCGCTGCTGGACTAGCGCCTCCTTCTGATACCCTGGGGATTAGCTCGAGCCCACCGCCGCCACCCCAGCCGCGGTTTTCACACCATCACGTTGTCCACCTGCAGATCCTCCTACAGCCTCAGGAACCACAGCGCCCTCTTCGTGGCTCTGCCCTCCGGCCGCGTCACTGTCTGCGTTCCCCCCTTCCAGGGAAGGTTTAGCTCCTCAGTAGTCCTAGGCAGTCTTCCCGCTCATGGGCTCTGGGCCACATGCCCCGTGGCTGGTAGATGAACCCGGGCCCATCCTAAGCTGAGGCCTTACTGCTCGATCCCTGGGCTGCTTCCTACTACTGGTTCCCCTTTTTTTCCTAGGCCTACCAGTTCCCAAAGCCACCTCCCTCTTCCCAGGGAGTATCTGCCATCTGCAGTCTGCAATCTCCATTCCTGGGAGTGCCTGCCTCAGGGCCGGCTTTAGGCCGATTCCCCGGAATCAGGCCCTGCGCCTAAGAGGGCCTTAGGCACCTTTTTAATTTTTTTTCACTCATCCAGCAGTGGTCTGGGTCTTTGGTGGCACTTCGGCAGCGGGGGGTCCTTCAGGCACCTATGAGGCAGAAGGTGGTTTTTCTTCCACATTTAGGTACCCTGTACTCTGGGGCAGGTGCATATTTAGAGCAGCCTGAAGGCCTCTATAGTTTGCACCCAGCTGCCTATGAAATCGAGGGCTGTTCCAGCAACCAGGAATAGGCAAAGGCATCTGGGGATGCCTTCCTTTTCCTTAGCCACACCCCTTATGCATCCCCCTAAACTGGGGGCTGGTGGAGGAGGTGGAATTGTGGAGAGCTGCTACACCCATTCTACGCCCCCTGGGGAGTCGCCCAACATCAGGGACATTCATGACTCCTTGGCACCGGCAACATATATGATACATGAAGGGGCACAAGAAAACGAGAAAGAGGGAATGTGAAGTCTCCAGGAAAGAGCAGAGTGCGTCTGTCCTCTGTCCTGTGACTCTGGCTCACAAAATGGTGGTTCCTTACCCATTTAAAGGTGCAATACCCTGAACTCAACATTATGACAGTCACCCAGTATGTGCACCCCACACGAGCTGGGATTTTCAGAACCGGAGAGATAGTCAACAGGCAGGCTGCAGGTCAAATCTGGACCACCAGACACTTTTGAATGGACCTCAACATTTTTTATTTACTTATTATTATCATTATTGTTATTTTTTACAATTATTTTCTCTGAAATCTGGACCCTGACTATACTTTGACCAAGAAATTTGGACCTTGACAAAAAATAATTGACTACCCCTGGACTTCTGCATCCAACTACCAGTGATGGACTCCCAGAAAGGGCGATGGTTTCAGGCCCTTAAACACTTTGGAAAAACCTCAGTCACGATGGTTCTAATGAGAGGGTCCCTCTGCCCTGTGATCTTGCACCAGTCCCCGGGCTGAACGTCAGGAAACCCAGTCAGTGCCTGTGCTTCATTTCACCAGGGGAGAGACAGAGAACCCACTCCGTTTCCTAGGCAGCTTTCCTGGAACGCAGGGAGGATCAGCCCCAGGTCTGACACAACTTTTCCAATCAGTCTGTGATCTCAGGGGCTCTGGGAAACCAAACCTAAGTATATCACTCTCCTTCGCTCGATGATATTTTTCATACTCCTCCATGTTAGACTCCTACCCTTAAAAGCTGCTCCCGTCTGCACGATGTACCTGGGGTTAAGCCTAGGGGATAAAAGGCACCTCTAGATCTGACCCTTAAGGATTCGAAGAATTTAAAAGCCCTTCGCAGCAAATTCCTGAACATCCCAGGCCTGATTCCTGCCCCCACCGCCTTCCCGGTTCAGCCTCCATCCAGAAACTATAATTCAAGTCACACAGCTAGCGCTTCCATTTAAATAAATTTCATCCTGATTTAATGCATGAACGACCTTTTCATGCCAGCCCTTTGCAGCCAGGCAGGTGCACAAAGAAACAATTCACCTCAGTCACAGCAACTGAAAAGCATGGTTCACCCCAGTGACTAAGATACATGAGACCAACTCACTTGGGCTGGGGGTGGGGCGAGCTTTGTAGCAGGACAGGGCCCATAGCCGGTCTTCCCCAAGCAGGGACGGTATTGCTCCGTGTCCCTATCCAGCTCACCTCTCGAGTGCTGGGAGTTACGAGGGAGTGAAGGAGTCGGAAGGCAAAAGCTTGAAGGTGATACATCCAGGGCCTAAGACCCTGTCACATCCTTGGTGACATATCCAGGCCTGAGACCTTGGTTGAGGCTTTCAAAGGGGGGTTGGCAGCACATTGGAATCAATGGGAGCAGTGTGGTTAAATCTGCTCTTTAGCTTTGAAACTCATGGTGATTAATAATCTCCTTATCAGCCTAGGCAGCC
This sequence comes from Gopherus flavomarginatus, assembly GCF_025201925.1. NCBI lineage: Eukaryota > Metazoa > Chordata > Testudines > Testudinidae > Gopherus > Gopherus flavomarginatus. Next base: position 7,790,570 of record NC_066640.1, on the reverse strand, counting down.
CCACCATGGCAAAGAAGAAATGGAGGGTGGAGAGTGGTGGCTCTGCACAGGTTCCCATGCTCAGCAGGGCCTGTGGGCCGAGTCTGGAGCTGATGGCCATACCGGGCAGAGCTCTGAGGACTGTTCCATCCGTCCCCTGCTCATTTGCTCTGCAAGAGCCCTCAGGAGCTCAAGAAGATCTGGAATCCCAGCTGGGGAAAGGAGCTGTGCCACATCCAACCAGGAAGGCAGATCTGGTATGTTTCAATCTTATATTGTCCCTCTTTGGATGCTGTTTCCAGTTCAACTGTTTCCCTCTTCTTTGCTGTCACTGCTCAATTATCTTCAAACATATCAGTCTTGGGAACAATTGTTGCGAAGGGATGGGCTGGGGATGTTCAAAGAGGGCGGGACTTATGTTTCTTGGGGATTTCTTTACAGCTGCCGCTGGTTGGCATATAGCAAACTGTCGGCCACTCCCTGTAACTTTGCCCTCCTCATTCTGTTTTGCGTCACTTGCGTTCTCTTATCCTACCTGCTGCTTCGACTCATCTCACCAGAGCACTTATCGTCATCTCAGGAATTTGTCAGGACGGAAGCCAGAGGTGAGTTGTTTTCTTCACTGCTGTCTGGACTGTGGTTTCGGTGGCAAGTTCCCTAATCATAGGCAGCCTGGGGATACGGGCACTGGCCGAGGCGGCAGGATCCCTGGGTTCTAATTCCCAGTTCTGCCAGCCGTCTGGTCTATGACCTTGGACAAGCTGTTTCCCCCTTCCCTGCTGCGTCTGTCTTGGCGTGAGCTCTTGAAGGATGGGACTGTGGCAGTGCCAGGTAGGTAGCACCAGGAATCCTGGACTCCTTGCTGCTGTATTGTCATGCAAATAAATTTCTAAAAAAGGGATGGGTGAAAAGTGGAGTAAAAGGCTGAGGAAGAAACTGAGGTGGGCAGTGGTGAAGGAAACCCTGAGCCTTTGGAAGATCCTACGTAGCCCACCAGCGAGTGTGTGTTATAGCAGACAGCTATGGAGCTTGGGCTTCTCAGCTCATGCTTTTAGCTCTGGGAGTTCCTGGTGTGTCAGCCAAAGGGGTGGTAGTCACATCTAAATTGGTGGGTGCTCCCACTGTATTTTGAACCAGGAGCCTGATGAAACTGCAACCTGGAATTACCTGGTGCCTCCCTAAATCCTTCCTGCCAGCCAGTGTAGAAGAGGTCTAAGGGGTTGGAAAGGACTAGCTCTTTCAGTTTGCTCTGAGTAATTCCCAGCCACAAGGGCAACATCATACCGAAATGAGGTTATTTCAGCAGGGGCAGGTTTGGGAGGTAGGCCACCAAAGAGCTGGTCTGCCCTTGGCTGTGAGTCTGCAAGTGGTTTTGCTTCGTGTTGCCTCCTTTGGGCTTCAGATCTGTGACCACTTTCTAACAAGCGGTGCCAGTTCCTGGCATTGCTCTGTTCCCCTCGTCCCCATCGTGTTTAGTTTTCACTAATCACTAATCCCTCCGTCATTGGTGTCTCCTGCATTCCCAGGCCAGCAATGCAGAGCAGCGAGCAGACGAAAAGCCCAGCCTGCAAGAACCTCCTCCTCTTTATTCTCTCCCAATTCATACTCGCCCTCTGTTTGTTTGCATACCTTCAGCCCTCTAGGAACCAAGGCCCAGAGCCCCGGGCTGGCAATCCCTCTGCACTCACAACCCAGCCTGGAAACAGCCCAACAGCACCGCAGGCTGGTTCGGAACTGATCATCCTGCTATGGACCTGGCCCTTTGGGCACCCTGTTGCTCTGCAGAAATGCTCGGAGCTCTTTGGCATCCGGGACTGTCACATCACGGCCAACCGCAGCTGGTACCACAAGGCCAATGCGGTGATTGTGCGTCACAAGGATGTGTGCTCCAGCCCAAGGAAACTGCCCCAGGGCCCACGGCCCCCTTCCCAGCACTGGATCTGGTTCAACCTGGAGTCCCCCAGCCACAGCCCTAACCTGGGCTTTATGGATAACCTCTTCAACCTGACCATGTCATACCGGAGGGACTCGGATATCTTCACCCCCTAGGGGTGGCTGGAGGTCCTCAGCCAGCCCCAGAACTTCAGCATCCCAGCCAAGTCCAAGCTGGTGGCCTGGGTGATAAGTAACTGGAACCCAGCCTCCCGCCGGGTGCAGTACTATGAAGAGCTGAAGAAATACCTCCACGTGGATATATACGGCAGCCATCACATGCCTCTGCCCAGGGACAAGCACTTCTCCACCCTGTCCCAGTACAAGTTCTACCTAGCCTTTGAGAACTCGCTTCATGAGGACTACATCACCGAGAAACTCTGGAACAATGCCCTGGGCTCAGGGGCTGTGCCCGTTGTCTGTGGCCCCTCCCGAAAAAACTATGAGCGCTATCTGCCCCCTGATGCCTTTATTCACATCAATGACTTTCCCAATGCTCAAGGGCTGGCCCAGTACCTCCAGGAGCTGGACAAGGACCCAGCGCGCTACCAGCGCTACTTCCAGTGGCGAACATGGCTAAAACCGTCCGAGCGAAGTTCCTGGGCCATCCACTTCTGCAAAGCCTGCCGGGCCTTGCAAATGACAGAGACCTACCAGACCAGGACCGGTTTGGCTAAGTGGTTCCGCTAGGAGTTACATGCTCAGTTTACTGAGTTTAGTACAAATCATTTCTGGCTGGTTCAGTTGCAATTAGCCAAGACTGCTATTTTGCTTTGTACAGAAACATGCCTACATTTGTTACAAGCTGGGTAGATTTTGCACCAGGAAACGACTGTTCTGTGCATCGTCACCCCTCTGCCAGTCCTTGGCTGACTAGCTTCAGAAATCTGAAATTATGAAAAGCAGAATAAGGAAGAGATGACAGAAGGAAAAGCAGCTTCAGGGAGGGAGGGGAGGGCACCAGTTTCAGGAAGCTCTGATTATGGCCAGCCTAGGCCAGTGGTTTTCAAACTTTTTTTCTGGCAACCCAGTTAAATAAAATTGTTGACGTCCGTCACCCAACGGAGCTGGGGACGAGAGGTTCAGGTTATGGGAGGGGGCTCTGGAATGGGGCAGGGGGTTGGGGTGCGGGGATGAGGGCTGCAGGGTGGGGCCGGGAATGAGGGATTCAGGGTGTGGGAGGGGGCTCTGGGATGGGATGAGGGGTCTGGGGTGCAGGAGGGGTCAGGGGTCTGAGCTGGGGGTGTAGGCTCTGGGATGGGGCTGGGGATGAGGGGTTTTGGGTGAAGGAAGGGGGTCTGGGTTTGGGGGACTGAGGGCTGGGGCAGGGGATTAGGGTGCAGAGTTACCTAAGGCAGCTCCCAGTCAGCAGCTCAGCGAGGGTGCAAAGGCAGGCTTCAAGCAGCAGGTCCAGCTCCTAGGAGGAGGCGCGCAAGCGATTCCGTGCGGTTCTCGCCCACAGACACCGCCCTCCCCAGCTCCCATTGGCTCGTTCTCCTGGATGCGGAGATAATGGGTGAGTGAATAGAAGGATGAGGGGCACATTGGGCATTGTGGCTTCCACATGCCAAGCTGAGCAATTTTTAGGTCTGAGTAAACTATTAAGGGGCAGGCGGATGACAGATAGATCAAGGTCAGTTCTGGGCTCCCGTTACGGTGGGGCATGGGATAAGTGGGGATGTTGGGTTCCCTGGATATTGCAATTTAAACAAAAAAACCCAGTCAGAAGTCCAGAGGCTGGTTAGATTCCTGGGAACATTTGGATTTTAACAGTTTAATAAAGAAAAAAAATCAGGTAAATTCGTCAATATTTTGCTTTGATCTATAATTTAACTAAGGAACAAAGAGTCTCTAATCTGCGGCTGTTCCACTGCCCAACTCTGGATAACTTTACATATTTTGGCCTCCTGATAATAATTTGGGCCCCCCCGAAGTTCGTTGGGTGGTGATGAGGAAGTCTTTGCCCACCTGGTTGCGCAGAGCCTGGGATGATTAGCTTGATAGACTGGTAGAAAGATCGAGATAGGTTAATAATTTTGGCTCATCTACGACCTCACTTGGCGTTCATCTTTTACAGCAGGTGACCCTAAGTTTAGGGCTAATAGGGATGGGAGCCCAGATGGAACATCGTAGTCTCAAGAACCATGCAGGGGGTAACGTCCAAATTACTCTGTCATAAACAGATAGTTAAGGGTTACTAGAACAGGAGTACTTCATGTCTCTTTTGCCTGTAAAGGGTTAATAAGTTCAGTGAGCCTGGCTGTCACCTGACCAGAGGACCAGTCAGGGGACAGGATACTTTCAAATCTTGAGGGAGGGAAGTCTTTGTGTGTGCTGTTAGTTTTTGGTTGTTGTTCTCTCTGGGTTCTGAGAGTGACCAGACGTGCAACCAGGTTTCTCTTCAATCTCTGTGATACAGGCTTTTAGGTACTCAGAATAGTAAGTACTAGGTAGATAAGGTGAGTTAGGCTTATGTTTGTTTTCTTTATTTGCAAATGTGTATTTGGCTGGAAGGAGTTCAAATTTGTATTGTGCTGAAAGGATTTTAATTTGTACTTGTATACTTAGGCTGGGAGGGTATTCCCAGAGTCTATAGCTGAAAGATCCTGTAACATATTCCATCTTACATTACAAAGATAATTTTTACTGTTTTTTCTTTCTTTAATTAAAAGCTTTTCTTGTTTAAGAACCTGATTTTTTTTCTGGTGAGACCCTAGGGGACTAGGTCTGGATTCACCAGGGAATTGGTGGGGAGAAAGGAGGGAAGGGGGAGAGAAAGGTTAATTGTCTCTCTGTGTTAGGATTACTTTCTCTCTCAGGGAGAGTCTGGGAGGAGGAGAGAGAAGGAGCGGGGAAGGTGGATTTTCCTCTCTGTTTTGTGATTCAAGGAGTTTGAATCACAGTGATTTTCCAGGGTAACCCAGGAAGGGGAAGTCTGGGAGAGGCAACGGTGGGGGAAAGGGTTTACTTTCCTTGTATTAAGATCCAGAGGGACTGGGTCTTGGGGGTCCCTGGGCAAGGTTTTGGGGGGGACCGGAGTGTACCAGGCACTGGAATTCCTGGTTGGTGGCAGCGCTACAGGTTCTAAGCTGGTAATTGAGCTTAGAGGAATTCATGCTAGTACCCCATCTTTTGGACACTAAGGTTCAGAGTGGGGAATTATACTATGACATACCCAAAGCACCTTTCATGCCAAAGTTTGCAACTCTAACACCAACACTCGTTATTAAGTGACGACAAGCTGCATTCAGCACAGTGGGACCACCTTACCTGGCAGTGAACTGCAGTCACCTCTAGGGTGTAAATTGACAGCGTTTGAACTGTACAGAGCAGAGTTTTTAAAAGGTTCAGGCCAGAATGTGTCTCATTGCCACATGGCTGAATGTAACACATACAGATCGGAACGTGCCCAGGGCTTGAAAAAAACAAACAAAAAAAAAGCCACAGGACCTTGGTTCTGCCAGGGGTTGAATCTTTCCCCTATTGAATCAAGTTCAAAGTCCCCGTCCTGCTCTTCAAAGCACTCCGTGGGCTGGTATGCACATGCACCTGTAGTTTCTGTGTTTATAGCTCAGAAGCAAGGTCAAAAAAATGAGCTTTGTACATTGACTGGAAAGTGGGGAGGGTTGTGATGGTCCCTTGTTCCCAGGAGAGTTCATTCCACAGTCTCTGGACAGGTCTACATTAGATTGCCCCAGTGTCGTCGCTCAGGGCTGTGAACAATCCCCACCCCTGAGCAATGTTGTTAAACTTCCCCTAAGACCCTGTGTAGACAGCACTAGGTGGTAGCTGAATTCTTCCGTCAGCCTAGCTGCTGCCTCCCGGGGAGGTGGATTAATGACAGCCATGGGCAAACTCCTCCTGTTGCTGCACTAAATGCTGCTGTAGCAGTTTCAGTCTAGACACGGCCTCAACTCACCCAACACACACACGATCAAACCAAGCCACTGCACTGCTTCTCCTAGCGAGAGGAGGAGGGAGAACACACGCAAGGCGGGTGTGTAGTCACATGGCTTAACACTGTGGTTCTCAACCATAGGTCTGGGGGCTGCGAACACATTTCAGGGAGGGGGTCACCAAGCAGGACCAGCATTAGACGTGCAGTGGCCAGGGTAGAAAGCTGGCACCCCACTGCATGGAGCTGAAAAGCCCAGGGCACTGAGCCCCACCACCTGGGCTGAAGCCAAAGTCTCAGCAACTTAGCTTCACGGAAGCCCCTGTAGCATGGGGCCCCGGGCAACTGCCCTGCCCCTAACGCCGGCCCTGGCTTTTATATGCAGAAAACCAGCTACTGTGGCACAGGTGGGCCATAGATTTGGGGGGAGCGGGGACTCAGAAAGAAAAAAGTTGAGAACCCCTGACATTGCATGGCTGGAAGGAGCTCAGATACAATATTGGCTACAACAGGAGCAAACTGCACCTGCAGAAAAGCCGCAGCTTTGAAAACATCTGACTCCACCTTTTCTAAGCACTGTCGCTCCTGGGATATTCCTGCCAGCCGCATGGAGGCTTTGGAAACAGCTTGAGTTTAAATAGTGGCTGAGTTGAAAAATGATTCAAACCTTCCAGCCAGTAGCATCTGAACACCTCCCAAATCTGTGCTGTCCCCTCTGCCTCTTTCCAGAAGGCAGCTTGCTGATGGGAAGCCTCAGGGGAGAAAGAAAGGGGAGTTTTGAGGAGCACGCCCCCCGCAGCTTGGCCAGGGGAGCCTGAGCAGAGTGGAAGGAGATGTGAAGCAGCTTTGTGATTTACTCAGGCTGCAGGAGCCAGAGGAGGAAATGGGAAAATCAGGATTGACACCCTTTTCTGTGTGGCCCCTGCCAATGAGCACCAAAGAGCTGCTCACTGTCTCCGCTGTTCTACTCATGGGACTTCATAGATCCTGCCATGAGGGGAGGCAGTTTAAAACCCTGCGAGCAGTAAATCCTGTAACCTCCCCCTAGCCCTCAGGGATATGTGGGCTGTATTTTCACAAACAGCCTCTCAAAGCAGCTCCTGCAGTTCCCCCATTCCCAACTCTTGGTGCCAGCAAAAGGCCTCTGGGTGTGTAAATCGGCATCTCGAAAGTCTCCATTTGCACACAAACACACGCACACTCTGGCAAACTTGGAGGCCTGGCTGAACAGTGCAGCTTGCTGTAAAGTGTGTGTTGTGCCACTCTCCAGCCCACGGAGGGGGTAAAGGCAGACTACTGCTGCCAGGGGGTGGAGTTATTCTGTCGGTTTGTGTGGCAGAGTTGAATGCAGTGGAGGAATAGGGCCTAGAGTCCAGCCCTTTCGTGGGGGTTGTCATGGGAGTGTATTGGCCATAAACGAAGGTTTAAATGCTGCAATCCAGACAACAGACACTCCACACGTATAATACTTTCCCAGCAAGAATCCTGGGATTCTGTCTCTGCAAACCCAAACCATCTAGCCGGGATCGAGGAAGCCAGACAGCATGTTGGAAGTTTGCTCAGTTTGATCCCATGGGCTGTTCAATGTAGAACCCATCCTGCCCCATACGGGTTACTTCAGACCCGTCTCTGATGGGATTCTCAACCTCCCAGCCTAGGCTGTGCTCTGGCGACAGGAGGAGGCAAAGCTGGGGCAAAGGCAACCGTTTCTGCAGGAGGTTGGCGCACAGGGACTGCTCTGCAAAACACAGAGCAGCACAAACCACCTCTAATCCCAGAGACCAGCTAGCTTGTCTCCTCATGGCCACCTTCTTGGATGTGCCCTACGCCTCGTCCCCTTGTAGCTGCCACCAGGGAGCTCCACCGTTATTTGTATTTCAGTAGGACCTAGAGGGGCAGATCAAGATCAGAGGAGCGGCTTCCTAAACACATCGCACCAAACAGCCCCTGCCTCGAAAGGCTGGCAGTCTAATTAGACTATGAAAAGGAGGAGGAGACGCCCACTACTAACAGGCGGCTCTTGTCACCAATGCAGCTTCTCCAAGAAGGGGAGACTCGTTATCGGAAAACTGAGGCACAGAGAAGGGAAGCAGCAGGTCGGTGGCAGAGCCAGGAAAGGAACCCTTGTTTCATAGAGGCATAGAAATGTAGGGCAGGAAGGGACCACGTAGTCCATTTTCCCACTGCTGCACTGCTTACAGTCAGCTGTATGTGCTAGCTAGGAAGACCTCACTCACCGCTGAGCTTCATGGTCGATTTTGGAGTGAAACATATAAAGCTACAGCCTGGGGTCTCCTCTCAACTGACGCAATGGGAACAGCCGGCCCAGTGGAGCCCTGGGGGGTGGCTAGGAGCCCACAACATGCTGTGATTGGGGATGTCTACGCTGCATTATTAACCTGGGGAGGGGGACCCCAGGCTCATGGACTTGGTGGTCCCAAGCCCGTGCTTGAGCCTCCACACTGCATTTTAAACCCAGGCATACGATTGCTGGACCCTTGTCTCACAGCCTTGCCAATGCGGCCATAGAATCCTAGAATCTCGGAGTTGGAAGAGCCCTCAGGAGGTATCTAGTCCAACCCCCTGCTCAAAGCAGGACCAACCCCAACTAAATCATCCCAGCCAGGGCTTTGTCAAGCCTGACCTTAAAAACCTCTCAGGAAGGAGATTCCACCCCTTCCCTAGGGAACCCATTCCAGGGCTTCACCACCCTCCTAGCAAAATAGTGTTTCCTAATATCCAACCTAGACCTCTCCCACTGCAACTTGAGACCATTGCTCCTTGTTCTGTCATCTGCCACCACTGAGAACAGTCTAGATCCATCCTCTTTGGAACCCCCCTTCAGGTAGTTGAAGGTTACTATCAAATCCCCCCTTACTCTTCTCTTCTGCAAACTAAATAACCCCCGTTCCCTCAGCCTCTCCTCGTAAGTCATGTGCCCCAACCCCCTGATCATTTTTGTTGCCCTCCACTGGACTCTCTACAATTTGTTCACATCCTTTCTGTAGTGGGGCCCCCAAAACTGGATGCAATACTCCAGATGTGGCCTCACCAGTGCCGAATAGAGGGGAATAATCACAATAATCTGCTGACAATGCTCCTACTAATACAGCCCAATATGCTCTTAGCCTTCTTGGCAACAAGGGCACATTACTGATTCATATCTGGCTTCTTATCCATTGCAATCTCCAAGTCCTTTTATGCAGAACTACCACTTAGTCAGTCGGTCCCCAGCCATATGGCACTACACTGACCGTCTGACTCCGGTCTGGGGCTTTAGCTGTGTCCACACTGCAAAATGACAGGGCTGGGACTCAAGATACAGCGATACTCAGGCTCTGACCCCTCAACCCCCCAGCAGGGTCCTACGACCTGAGCCCTGCGTGTTTGCTGACCTGAGTCAGACTGATTTGTGTGTGGACGGAAGATGGGCTTGGGCTCAAACATGAGACAGAGCCTGGGCTTAGTGGGCAGTGGAGATATACCTTTGGCTTAGGGCACATCTAGACAGCAAAAAAAACTCTGCGTGGCAACAATTTCTACAGAGTTGGGCTCGCTCTACGGCCCTAAAAATAGCCAAGATGCCGCTCCAGCTTGGACTGGAGCTCAGGTTCTAGTGTCCAGTGAAGGGGGTGGGTTTCAGAGCCCAAGCTCCAGCCGAGCTGGAACGTCTACACAGGTGGGTCTAATGCCATAGCGCAAGCCCAAGTCTGTAGACCTGGGCTCTGCGATTCACTGCCATGGTGGGTATTTTCCCCCGTGTTTTTCCTTTACATGTTTCAGCTGTGATAACTGAGATCCCCAAAAGACGGGTGAAGCCACCTCCTAGAAGGTGGCACCTTCAGCTAAGCAAGAAAACGTCCAAGTGAATGGTCTTGGCCAATTGTCAGCTTCTGTGGTAATGGTGATGATACTCCTTAGGTGAGCACAACAAGGAGCAGTGAAAAGGTGTCTCAAATTTCAGTGCACAGAGGGGCCCGTTCCTCTGTCGTTCCACATTGCTGGGCCAGATCCTCAGGGACTTGATTTCAGTGGAACTACACTAGCCGATCCAGCCCACTGAGTTATTTACACCGTTGCAAAATGGGTACAAACCACCACTGTTCTGGGAATACTTCAAAGCATACTTGAAGTTGTCATTGGATAAGAGGGAAGGTCTTGTCATGGACTGAGAACTGGTTAAAAGACAGGGAACAAAGGGTAGGAATTAATGGTAAATTCTCAGAATGGAGAGGGGTAACTAGTGGTGTTCCCCAAGGGTCAGTCCTAGGACCAATCCTATTCAACTTAGTCATAAATGACCTGGAGAAAGGGATAAACAGTGAGGTGGCAAAGTTTGCAGATGACACTAAACTGCCCAGGATAGTTAAGACCAAAGCAGACTGTGAAGAACTTCAAAAAGATCTCACAAAACTAAGTGATTGGGCAACAAAATGGCAAATGAAATTTAATGTGGATAAATGTAAAATAATGCACATTGGAAAAAATAACCCCAACTATACATACAATATGATGGGGGCTAATTTAGCTACAACAAATCAGGAAAAAGATCTTGGAGTCATCGTGGACAGTTCTCTGAAGAAGTCCACGCAGTGTGCAGAGGCGGTCAAAAAAGCAAACAAGATGTTAGGAATCATAAAAAAGAGGATAGAGAATAAGAAGGAGAATATATTATTGCCCTTATATAAATCCATGGTACGCCTACATCTTGAATACTGTGTACAGATGTGGTCTCCTCATCTCAAAAATGATATACTAGCACTAGAAAAGGTTCAGAGAAGGGCAATTAAAATTATTAGGGGTGTGGAACGGGTCCCATATGAGGAGAGATTAAAGAAGCTAGGGCTTTTCAGCTTGCAAAAGAGGAGACTAAGGGGGGATATGATAGAGGTCTATAAAATCATGAGTGATGTGGAGAAAGTAGATAAGGAAAAGTTATTTACTTATTCCCATAATACAAGAAGTACGGTCACTAAATGAAATTAATAGGCAGCAGGTTTAAAACAAATAAAAGGAAGCTCTTCTTCACACAGCGCACAGTCAACTTGTGGGACTCCTTACCTGAGGAGGTTGTGAAGGCTGGGACTATAACAGCGTTTAAAGGAGAACTGGACAAATTAATGGAGGTTAAGTCCATTAATAGCTATTGGCAGGGATGGGTAAGGAATGGTGCCCCTAGCCTCTGTTTGTCAGAGGGTGGAGATGGATGGCAGGAGAGAGATCACTTGATCATTACCTGTTAGGTTCACTCCCTCTGGGGCACCTGGCATTGGCCACTATCGGTAGAGAGGATACTGGGCTAGATGGACTTTTGGTCTGACCTGGTATGGTCATTCTTATGTTCTTATGTAAAGCACTCGGTGAGCATTACAGGAGCTGTCCAGTCTGCAAAATGGTGCTGACGTGAGAAAAAAAACCTGAACTCATTTCCTGTGTCGAGTCCTGTTGCAAACACCATGGCCCGATTCCCTGTTGCCTGCAGCTCATGGAGTCATTTAACACCTCTGCAAAGTGAGTGTATGATGCTGCCATTCTGGTCTGGTGGCATTTCATACCCACTTGGGTCCAATGTAAACTGTGGCCCAAGGTGCAGAGCGATGAAGAATCCGGCCAATGATGGCTCATTTCGCTCTTGGACTCGGGTTATTTTTAAATAGTGAGACAGGCTGTATATTCAGAAGTGGAGCTGTGATTCTCCTGGCTGTAAAACTCCGGATCTGCTTCTGCGTAGGCACCAGCCAGCAGGTTTTTAACAGCTTCACTTACATCCAGCCAATTCAGGCACTGATACACAGAGCCGGGAGGCATTCAGCAAGCCATTCCAGTGGGTATCTGGCCAAGACTCTAGGGTGTATCTGACCATAGAGTCTGAAGCGGCCAGACCATACACAAAGCCAAAACCCCATGTTAATCAATGGCAAAATGTAGCTGCAAAAGACGGTCTATTTTCCCAAGCGAAATTCACTTTGCTTGCTCATAAATCCAGCACCGCTATGATCATTTCAACAGCGACTGTATAAATAGGCTTGTCAGAATTCGATTTTCATTTTTTTTAGAATTTCAACCGCTAACATCAATGTTTATTTTTAAGCCTTTTTCAAACACTTTTTCACGAGTTAAATGTTCACACGTGTGCAGAACTATGGGGCTTTGCAAACATTTTTCAAACTTTTTATCGTTGTTTTCACAGTTGAGGGAAAAAGTAAAGCTTTATAACTGTTTAAAAACACATATATAAATTTTAGTCATAAATCAAACGCTAAATCAGTTCTCAGGCAGCATTTTTCTTACTTTGCCTGGCTGTCCATTGCTATTATTATCGATGGAAATGTTTTTTTCCATCGGTTTGTGTGTGTACAGGGAAATCAACATGTATTGACATTTACTTGTAAAAATCCAATCCTTCCAAGCTTACACATAAAAGAAAAATACCCTGAAACAATAAAATAAAAAAATTGCCAAAGAATGAATGAGATAACTCAAAACTGCCTGTACATGTTTGCTTTCAACACTTTCAGTGCACAACTGGCCTCTCCAAATTCATTCTCGAAAGCAGCCCCATTTCCAAGGTGCTTATGATTTGCATGGTGCATGAAGCTGATCTGGTAACAATATTATTGCTACTGGAGGAGCGGCTGGTATGCAGTGTGGAGGACACAGGGCAGAAGGCAAGTGCTTGAGAATAGGGACCATGTGTTTGTACTGTTCGTACAGCACCGAGCACTGCATAGCGCCGATTAGGGTGTGAGAATGCACCGTGTGGTCCTGGCCTCTAAAATATTCAGGCCCCAAACACTTGCTTAACAGAAGTTAACAGTCCAATTGGATTACCTCCAGGAGGCAAGTTTAGCTCTATTTTCCCCTATGAATGGGACCCTCATCTGGGTTGGGGCCTCTGGATGCTACTGCAATATAAATGAGCATGATTATTATTGTGTTACTAATGCAAGAGACTGGAGCTGAGAGGCAGGGGAGGGAGCACAGGTAGCAGTGAGCAGTGTGATAAACAGCATAGACTCATAGAAGATTAGGGTTGGAAGAGACCTCAGGAGGTATCTAGTCCAACCCCCTGCTCAAAGCAGGATCAACCCCAACTAAATCATCCCAGCCAGGGCTTCGCCTCGAGCCGGGCCTTAAAAACCTCTAAGGATGGAGAATCCACCACCTCCCTAGGGAACCCCATTCCAGTGCTTCACCACCCTCCTAGGGAAATAGTGTTTCCTAATATCCAACCTAGACCTCCCCCACTGCAACTTGAGACAATTGCTCCTGAGAACAGCCAAGCTCCACAGTCACAGGGCGTCAGCTGCTTAGCCATGGTCAAGTTTTATGGAGCCGTCTCAACAGAGGGAGTTTTAAGGAGGGATAGTTTGTGTTATTGTTTATTATTGGAGTCCTGCTAAGTGCGAGGCCAGTCCCTTTCCCTGAACGTTGGAAATTTTCACCAGGATCAGGTGGGGGGTTTGATTGGAGCAGCTAGAAACATCCCCAGCTATTTTGGGAAGTTTGCAGGAACCCACACGGTGAATCGTGTGGCCCGTTGGATCGGGTTTTCCATCGGCTGCCAAGGCTTTAGGAGCCTAGGCAAAATAAATACCCTCGGTTACGATTCATGAATATTGACATAGCTGATCCAACAGCAATACAGCTTCCAGCGCCGATGCCCAAAATGGCAATGCAGCCTTCAAGGGATCTACTAAACCCTCTTATTTTAATGACACTAGAAGCAACCGAGTCTGAGAACAAAGCAGGGTGTAATGAACGCCCCATGCACAAACAAACACAGGCCATGTGCTTTCGAGCTGCAAAACAAGCTTTTATTAACCCGAAGCTCCCAGAACTGGCAGCTCTCAGTTTATTGATGCAAAGAAAAGAGAAGCGAGCTTGCACCATTGAACCACGGAGTTTGCGTTCATTATTGGAAGGGAAAATCGACACAGCAGCCCAAAAGCGATGTAATGAAGAAATCCGATCAAGTGAAACATCTGGATTCTTGTACTTCAGGGGCCTTGCTGCCAGAGAGTGGAGAATTACTCTGTAACTGACAGGCCCATTTATTAAGCAAGAGCGCAGGATCGGGGGAGCATTGCTAGGAAGCAGCATGCTTGCTTCCCCTTTTTAAGTGCCCAATTTCTCCAGGGGCTTAGCTCCCTGCCTCCTTTCAAACAGGCTTTGTTTTACAAAACAGTGGTCCGGAGAAGCAAAAAGAAACATAAACCTAAGTGCAATCACAGGGTGTATGCAAACAGTGTCATGAGATTGAGAGAAAATTCTGCTCCCAAATTTGGTTCCTTCTGTAGATCACCTGGATGGCGCATGAGATTTCTAAGCAAGGGTTGTTTTGGTAGGTGTTGACAAAAAGACACCTTAGAACATATGGAACTAGGCAAAACAGCATCATCCAAATTGCAACATGCAGGGAGGTGCAGTTGCGCAGCCTCAGGAGCGGGGGCTGTCTTTTTGAGATTTACTGTTAGCTAGATTGGATGGCGAGGCTGTGTCTGGTGGGACTCGCCCTATGTGGGAGGGGACTGGTGGTATTTGAGGCTAGGGAGTATGGGCTAGTGGGTGCAGCATGGGGCTGGGAGTCAGACAGTCCGGAGCGTATGTTACTGACTCAATAGCCTTTCCTCAAGCAACCAGAACAGATGGTTCATCTGTATCAATCGCCCCAGCATCTTCATTGTCTCTGCATGGCCCTGTAGCACATGGGGAGCAATCATACACGCGTGGGAAGGAGGGTACTGGCCTTCCCATATAAAGGAAAACATGGAATGGATATTGTGCGGGAAGGAGGACCAGCCTTGCACTCGCCGCCATTGATGAGCCACGCTGCAGGACCCCTCAGATACTGCACTGATGGGAGTCAGGTAACAGAGAGACACAGTAATGCAGGCCACCCATTTTCCCAGCAAACTGACTGGAGAGATAATGAGGGCTCCTTCCAGCAGTCAGGAAATTGAATAAATTAACCCCACAAAGGGCATTTATAGCTTGCTGCGTGGGAATTCTGGAAGTGGGAAACTGAGGCAGGGTGCTGATTCTTGGTAGCCCAGCATGCTATGCAGTCATTTGCACCAGCACGAAGTGCTACCATTTGGATCTGGAGAAAGAGCTGTCAGCAAAGTCCTTTGTCTTCTTTAATGTTCCACAATAGTTTGTCTCGTGCCGATGGGCCTTCCTAGTTGGCCAGAACATAAAACCTTCTGTTGGAGATCAGCACTCTACACTAGTGAATGTCTCTCTCCTGTCTGGTGACTTTACACTGTCACAGAGTCTTATAATATGTCCATTGAAATATTACCTTATGCTATGGGATACAAACGTTGTAAGCAAGATTAATGCAGGCAGCAACTTCCAAGCGTTCAATAAGGTCTAAATGCTAAATGCATTTTTATAATCTTAATCCCTATTTCAACAATACTAACACGCAGGTGAGCCAGACTGATTCCAGATACGCATGTGTCAGTGTCCCACCAAGGCATGGGGGACCTTGGTATGAGCTGGCACCTGGTTTGCCAGCATTGCAGCTACAACTGTAGGGGCTTTGGGGCAGGAAGCAGCTTTATGTCCTGTGTTCGGACAGTGCCTAGCGCTATGGAGGCCAGGTCTGTAAAGGGAGGCTCCTAAGTGCTATTGCAGTATAGATAATGAATTATCATCATCAGTGGCAAGTGGGAAGCTCCCTGTGGTTAGTGAAGGTGCCTATACCAAGCCACTGGAAGGACCAAGGCCCCATTGTGCTCCGTCCGGTACAAACACAGAAGAGAGATGGTCCCAAGTTCTGCAGAATTGAAAAGTTCTTTTTATAAACAAATTAAGTTTCGAGCCCTCCTCGATAGGACGAAACCCTTCCACACGTGATCCCTGTGCAAACCACTACAGTGCGCTCGGCCGGAGTTGGCAGTCAGGCAGCTCGCCTGATTAGATTGCGGCTCGTTGCTTTGCCAAACAGTGCAAGAGACCAGTCAGTGTCACTGCTGCTATCCAGCACCACTAAGTTTCACTCTTCCACTGCTTAGGAAGTCTCTGAGCCGCTTGGTAACTACTGTCCCTGGACCTATCTGATAACCCTCTCCACATCTCTTGGGTCAGACTTTGGCTGGTAGGTGTAGTCCTCTTGCTAGAGGCTGGTCAACTCCAGAACTCCCCATCCTGGCCTCAGGGTGGGCCTGCAAGCAGCCCCCTGCCTCAGTTTCCCTCTTGCAGAAGCCGCAGTAACAACACGAAGCCAGTTTTTGCAGTATAAATAGCCCTTTGTGGGGTTAACTTATTACAGAAGTCCCACCACCACAGCTGAGATTTCCCCAGCACAGTCCTGACAGTACAGTCCATCTTCAAGTCCCAGTAGCCCACCCGCCCAAGTACAGCTCTGGCATTTCTCACCCCGCTCACCTTTCAGGTATGGATCTGGAGTCTCTCACTGTGCCTCACCCCAGCCCCTCTCCCTGGGATGCTTCTCTGCCCTGCTCATGCTCAGGTTACCCTCTAGCTCTTGTCATGAGACACCAGCAGGGTCATTCCTCTATCTTTCCGCAGCCTTCAGCTCTCTCAGGCCCTCCGGCTTCAGCACTCAGAGAGCCAGCAGGCATCTCCCTCTGCAGCTGTCGGCCTTCAGTGCTCTCTGGCCTGGGGAAGTCTATAGGTGACCCACCCTGTCATAAACAGATAGCTAAGGGTTAATGTTCTTTTACCTGTAAAGGGGTAACACCAGTAACCTGAAACACCTGACCAGAGGACCAATCAGGAAACAAGACTTTTTCAAATCTGGGTGGAGGGAAGTTTTGGGTGTGAGTTCTTTGTTCTTTGTCTTGGGTCTGACCCTCTCGGCTCTGAGAGTGATTTTTCTATCTCCAGGCTTTCTAATCTTCTAATTACAAGTTGTAAGTACAAGGATAGTAAGACAATAGGTTTATATTGTTTTTCTTTTGTATTTACATGTGTGTAGTTGCTGGAATGTGTTAAATTGTATTCTTTTTGGATAAGGCTGTTTATTCATTTTTTTCCTTTAAGCAATTGACCCTGTATATTGTCATCTTATTACAGAGACTATTTTTAATGTCTTTTTCTTTCTTTTTTGTAACATAAAGCTTTCTTTTTAAGACCTGTTGGAGTTTTTCTTTAGTGGGGACTCCAGGGAATTGAGTCTGCAGCTCACCAGGGAATTGGTGGGAGGAAGAAGTCAGGGGGAAAATCTCTTTGTGTTAGAGTTACTAAGCCTGACTTTGCATACCCTCTGGGTGAGGGGGGAGAGATTAGATCTATCGGTACTTGTGTTTCCAGGACTGGAAGCAGGGAATCTCCTAGGGTCATACAGGGAGGGGAGCCTGGGAGGAAGTAACCAGGAAACAAGGGGAGGGGGTTATTTCCCTTTGTTGTAGGACTCAAGGCATCTGAGTCTGGGGGTCCCCCAGGGAAGGTTTTGGGGAGACCACAGTGAGCTAGGCACTGTATAATTCCTGGCTGGTGGCAGCTTTACCAGGTCCAAGCTGGTAACGAAGCTTGGACGTTTGCATGCTAACACCCATATTTTGGACGCTAAGGTCCAGATCTGGGAAAAAATGTTAACCTCCTAACACCCATATTTTGGACGCTAAGGTCCAGATCTGGGAAAAAATGTTATGACACACCCCTGACTGCCTGCCACTTTCACCAGCCTGATCTGGCTCCACCACTCACTAGGGAACTCTGACCGCTCCCTCCTCCGAGGGCGTTCCTTCCTTGAAGCGCTCAGACCATCTCTCCTGGTCTCTATTTCTCTAGACACTCCCAGCTCTTCACTCTAGAATCCCCGCTTGCCTTTGGGTTGTCTCCCATTGATAACTCCCGGGTGCAGCCCCACCTGCTCGTTACACCAAACTAGGGTGCATCTGGACTGCAGCAGGAGAGCTGGGCCCGATTTCATTTATGGGGCCAGCTCCCCTGTTACGTAGCACTTAAACAATAGTTCAACTCCTGTCCCTTGGGATGTGCCACATACACCACAGATAGCCCAGATACTGGAACACGGGACACCTGAGTCTGCCAGTGATCTTGGGCGAGGCATTTCTGTTTATCGCTGTTTCCTCCCCTACACTCTTTGTCTGTCTTGCCTATTTAGATTGTAAGCTCTGTGGTGCAGGGACTCTCTCATCTGTATCTGTTCAGGGTCTAGCACACCAGGGCCCTGTTCTAGGATGGGATAGCTCAGTGGTTTGAGCATTGGCCTGCTAAACCCAGAGTTATGAGTTCAATCCTTGAGGGGGTCATTTAGGGATCTGGGGCAAAGATCTGTCTGGGGATTGGTCCTGCTTTGAGCAGGGGGTGGGACTAGATGACCTCTTAAGGCTCCTTCCAACCCTGCAATTCTATGATTATAGGATGAAGCCCCACAGTGCTATCATCATAAACATAAACCTGGCATGATGTGGCTGGGAACAAACCAAACCCAGAGGTGTCCAAGACCCACTGCAGTTTGATTAATCCTGGGACTCCAACGCCAATTATGTGAAACAGACAACAGCAGCTTTTCAGTGACTGAGCCACCAGCCCTTCAATAGCATCAGCGTTTCTGGCTGAGCAGCGTCTGAAGCAATAAAAGGCTTTTGGAGTTGGTTAAATGCCAGGATGAGGTTGAGCCTCCACTGCTGGAACAGAATCTAGATGGTGCAAGAGAGGAGGAAAATCCAGCAAAACATCACACTCAAAAGAAAAATGAGGTGTCCCTGGCCTTATGGAGACAGCAACTCGGCCCTCATTTGTGCTTTCGAACCTTCTACTGACACCTCTTTGGGGTGGGTCTCGTTTGATTTCATTTGCCTCAATGTTTAAGGCCAGAAGGACCATCATGATCGTCCAGTCTCGGTGCTATGAACCCCAAGTGTTTAAAAACTGAGGCCAGGAAAAATTGTGAGATTGGCTTGAAAAATCACAACATTTTTCAAAATAAACTCTGGGGGACTTTTTATTTATCATCCAGTGCCAGCGCTTATGGAGTTCAAGTTTTCAAGCTTTTCTCTTCAACCATGAGGGTTAAAAACTTACTTTGTATTTAAATGACAGCTGAGATTCTCAGCTAATCACATGCTGCCAGGAGCTGGGGCTTTAGGAAAGCACCAGCTGTCAAGAGACTCGTGATAAAATTGCAAGCACTGGCAATACTGCAGTCCAACCTCCTGCATGATGCAGGCCAGACAGTTTCATCCAGTGGTTCCTACATTAAGCCCGACAACTTGTGGTTGAGCTGAAGCACCAGAAAGAACCACCCAATCTGAATATAAAGCCTTGATGTGACAGTGAATGTGCCACCTCGCTTTGTGGATCTGCCATATCCAATCGAATTACCCGCATTTTGCACATCATTTGAATTTTTCTGCCTTCAACTTCCAGCCTGTTAGCTTATAGCGCCTTTAATTGTCAGATATCTTTTAGTGGACTTGTTTTTATGTATCAGCTGGGAGAGTTGCACAGGATCAACATGGCACAAACAGGCAGATTTTCAGAGGTGAGCTCAGAAGGCGTTTTGAAGGCTCAGCACCTGCTGGAAAACGAGGCCCAAGGACAAGGTAACGTCATTGCCAAATAAATCTGGCAGCAAGAAGATGTCCCTGAAAGGAAAAAGCTAGTGAAGAAAGAGAGGCCCTAGTGATCAGAACTCTCATCAGATGACTAAAAGGCTGGGTGGGGTCTGCCCCCCGAGGGACTCCAGCTGACGTCTTTGGGCAGGGCTCTGTAGCTGAGATCCTTGCAACAAGACGGCTCTGCTGGCCAGCCTGTGTCTCTGAGCTACAGAGCAAGAACAGCTTTGGCTGTTAGCACTTACCTTGGATGAGCGGAGAGGGATGTCCAGCCACTCACATGCCTTGGGCATACAGTAGTAATTATGAGTGAATGGCTCCCTTCTTTCCCATTGCATAGACAGTGCTCCCAAGTAGGATGGCTGACACATCTCCATCGAAACAGCTTTTTGATGGAAAATTTGGGCTTTTTTGCAACTTCATGAAATTTTTCACAGAAATTTTCCACACAAAAATTTAGATTTTTCATCAAAACCTAAATGCCCCAAAACAGAAATATGTGTATTTGCAAATGATGCTGCAGTGCTTCATGGGAGATGTAGTCTGGTTGCCTCATATCCTCATTTTTCTCGATGGGCCGGATTTCCCACCTGCATTAAATCTCCCATGATGAACTGCCTCCCTGCTTCAAGATGGGAGACAGCCATGCATCATGGGAAATGTAGTCCAACCAGTGAATCCAGCCCATAGGAAAAAATGGGAGCATGGGGCACCTGAACTACAACTCCCATGAGGCACCATAGCAGCACTGTCAAAGCAAAATATTGTGATAATGCAATTTTCACTGCAAAAAAATCAAAATTTTGTGCAAATACACCCCCTTCCTTCATTTTTCCTCACCAATTCAAGTCCCCTGGAAGAGCTCAGTACAGGCCCAGGACCCTATGGTCATAGCTGCTGATGGTGGTGAGGAGGGTGACGGTGAGGAAGGCCAACCCCCAGCTCTGCTTCCTCTGGCTCCTAATTGGTAGGAGATGAACAAGGGATGGTGCGTCTGTGCGGGAGTTTCCAGATCTCAGCACCATCCCCTTCCTTACCTTGAAAAGGGGCAGAGCTGGCAGCGCGCCTCTCACCCCTCAGACAGCCATGTTGGCAGTCGGCTCCATGAGCCCTGACAGCACGGAGATGGCCGTGGTGTGGAGGCCTCCACCCTTGGGGGCAGCCCCCAATGGCTCATCAAGGGGGCTGCAGTCTGGGAACTACCGCCTGAGCCTCTCACATCAACTGTCATTTCTTTAAACTGTTGCAAACGTCAGATTTTCCAGGCAGCCTTTTCCAATTTGATCATTAAAAATCAAATCTCACCCCCCCACAGTTTTTGACACAGGCTGGCAGTGAGAGTGCAGACTTTTCTGTTTCAGGCATGCACACACACATACAAGGAGATTTATGAGTCTCTGAAGATGGTGCCTAAAATATTTAGAGAGTGTAGCTTCGAATGTGAGTGATGGAATCCCCCACAAGCCAGCCGCTGCTGTCAGGAATCTGGGTGGCAAGTGGGGAAATGTAAACAGACCTTTTTTCCATTCCCCCAAACACTATAAATCTTCTGGGCCAACAGCTTTTCCTGTTTTTCATCTAAAATCCATTCCCCCACCTCACCCATCTCCCGGCCAAAGAGCACAGATTCACTGCAAACTGCAGGGAGGATCAGGCTCTTTTGTTTAGATTGGGCGGTCGGCAAACAAGCCCCAAAGGTGCTTATCTACCGTCTCCCACAAGGCACTGACTATTTTTAGAGCAGCAGTAAAGTAAATCACCTTTGTAGGAAAGCATTAGGACTTGTCTAGGCTAGAAATTTTTTTGCTAGCATAGCCGTACCAGCAACCCCACCTAGTGTAGATGCCGTTTATACCAGCATAAAAGTACTTCTGCTACCCTACTTTAAGCCAGTTCCCCAAGAGACATGGGTTATGGCTACACTTCAAATGCAACAGTGGCCCAGCTTCTGCATTGTTGTGCATCCACCTCCCCAGGAGGTGGGAACGAGGCTGATGGAAGAATTTTTCCATCAACCTTGTGCGAGCTACACACGGACTTCAGTCAACTCATCTACGGCGCTCAGGGGTGTGGGTTTTTCACAGCCCCGGGCGATGCAGTTGGGTCAATCTAATTTCCTGATGTAGACCGGCCCTCATAGACTCATAGACTTTAAGGTCAGAAGGGACCATTTTGATCATCTAGTCTGACCTCCTGCACAATGCAGGCCACAGAATCTCACCCACCCACTCCTGTAACAACCCCCTGACCTATGTCTGAGTTATTGAAGTCCTCAAATCGTGGTTTGAAGACCTCAAGCTGAAAAGAATCCTCCAGCAAGTGACCCATGCCCCATGCTGCAAAGGAAGGTGAAAAATGCCATAATAGCAGAATCATAGTCATGGGCGGCAGGTATCGTAAGCAAGCGAAGGCTGTGCCTCTCCAAACGGCCTTCCTGGGCCCCGCCCTCAGTCCAGTGGGCCTCCTGTAGAGACTCGGGGCCACTGGGGCAGCTGGTGCCATGCTGCCTGCCCAGCGCTGGCCGCCCGAGCACCAGGCCTGGGGTCCACCTGTAGCCCTGGGGCTGGGGGCACAGCTGTGGATGCTGAGGCTGGGGAGAATGCTACGGGCTCCTGAGGGGGAAGGGGAGATACAAGGGGAGGGGTGGGGTCTTGGGCACAAGGGGCAGCGGCCGGGTCGCTGTCTGCCCATGTGCACAGTATATGCCAGTATAACTGCATCTGCACTAGGGCTTATATGGGCATGGTTACACTACAAAAGCGGCTTGTGTGTGTCTACACTTTGCTCCTTGGGTCGGCGGTGCACATCCTCACCAGGGGCACAGCACCAGTTGAACTCTGGGGCATTGTGAGATGGCTTCTGAAAGCCAGCAACAGTCGCTGTCAGCAGCGCAGTGTCTACGCGAACAGTGATCGAGCTTACTACACCCACTCTACGCCTCTGGTGGAGGTGGAGTTATTAAGTCAGGGTAGCAGCAGGGCCGCCCGGAGGATTTAGGGGATCTGGGGCAATGCGGGGGAGCTGCGGTGCTTGTACTCACCTGGCGGTGGTCCGGATCTTTGAGGGCAGGGGGGCCTTCAGTCGCTCCGTGTCATCAGTAGCACTGAAGGGCCCCCCGCTGCCAAAATGCTGCCGAAGACCTGGAGCAACTGAAGGGCCCACCACCGCCAAAATGCCACTGAAGACCCAGACTGCCGCCTGGCCAGGGCTCACAGGGCATTTCAGCGGCGAGGGGGCCCTTCAGTCGCTCCGCGTCTTTGGCAGCACTGAAGGGCCCCCCGCTGCCAAAGACCCGGACCACCACTGCATTTTCAGCTCCAAACGATCAGGCATATCCAGCCTCAGCTCCACTGCACCTTGTGCATTTGTTTCTACCAACGCAAAATACTACCGATATGGGAGCCTTTTACAGCCACTCTTGCACTTGCTTTGTGGAGGTGTAAATGACTGCATGGGGTGTAGGGCGGCTGAGACTCAGAGCTGGGCTTGCTCCTTGATATAAACAACAGAGTAACAGAGCACATAATGCTCTCGGCAGCCACCTTGAGGCTTCAGAGCTGGTTTCCCTCAGTTCTGCTCCTGCAGGACTAAGTCTTATGGAACTAAAAGTTTCCTGTTTTGTTTCCAGCTGGTAGTTTCGTTGATCTTCATGCCAAACACAGCCGGTAGGGCATGATCTTTGGCCAGTGACTTGTTTGGCTTAGAAATGAGTCCATCAGCAAAAGAAAACTCCAGTGTAGCAGAAACGCTAGTGTAGCAACTCCATCAGAACATAAAGAAGGTTTTTCCTCTCACTCATAAGCATCTTGACCATCACCAACAAGAACAACTCACACGCAAACGGGAGTTTGGCGACATTTGGCATGAAAATACGCCTCTCCCCCTGAAGCTACCGGGAGGACAGTTCTCAAACTCTTACTAATTTCAGTTTAACATCTTGTGTGATGAATCACTTTCAAGCCAGGGATTTTTTTTTCCAAATGCTGAGTCCTCACGCATCCCCTTGCCTTCAGTGAGAGCTGCAGCTGCTTGGCAAACCACGACACTTCTATTTAGGTACCTAAGTGCGGATTCAGGATCCTAGTTAGCACTCTCTGAAATATGGAGAGCTCCCAGCCTGGAATTTAGCTGACAAGTAGAGCTCGGTGAAATATTCTGGATGACTAGATTAGTTACCAAAAATGCAGTTTTGGGGTTGGCTGAAATTATTTGTTAATTCTGGTCAAATTTGCATCATAGTTTCAGCCAAAAAAATAGGGGTTGGGGAAAGAGCTTCAGAAGGGAATTTAGGTGCCATTCACCAAAGCACTAGAGGTCCCCATTCTGGAGCAGGAGTGCAGGTCTACCACCTCATAGGAGGGTGGACTGAGCACTGAGAATTTAGCTTTTTGGGGCGTTCACTCCATCTTGCTTGTTGAAGCTGTCTGACTTTGGGCCAGAAAGAGAGGGTAAAACTCACTCGCTGGCCACTGGCTGCACAGAGGTGGGAGATCACCGTGCAGCTCCCCCTCTGGGATACGGACTTGGCGGTGAGGCTACACCCAACCCTGACACAGTTTAAGGACTGGGCCTGCCCCAGAAACACCCCAGGGCCCTGCCCCTCCATGCCAGGTGCACCAGGTGTGGGGCAGGCAGGATCAGCAAGGCAGGGTCCAAGAGTGGAGTGGCTTAGTGTGTGGGGGATCCAGGTGTGGGTTGAGAGGGTTCTGTGTGGGGCAATCTGAATGCAGGTGGCTCAGTGGGGGATCTTGATGCACAACGGCTTGTTGGGGGGTTCTGGGTCCAATGGAAATGGGATTCTGGAAGGGGGTCCAGGTGAAGGTGGTTGGGGCTCAGCATGGAGGGATCAGAGTGTGTGAGGGGACAGAGCTCGTCAGGGATGTGTGGGTGTGGGGAGCTGAATGTGGGGATCCAGATGCTGGGGGAGTGGGGCTCAGTAGGGTGGGGACCCAGGTGCAGCTGGTTGGGGCTTGGTAGGGTGGGGATCTGGGTGCGGGTGGCTCATTGGGGTGGTCCAGGTGCCGATTGGATGAGGCTCAGCAGGAGGGTCTGGATGTGAGGGGGTCTGGATGCACAGGGGTTGGGCAGATGAGGGAAGAACTCCCTGTACAGAGATCCCTCCCCCTGCAGCTGAGGAGCACTGAGTGCAGGAAGTACATGGGGGGGGGAGAAGGGAAGAGAGTGTGCAGAGCTTCCTACAGCTGGGGGAGAAATTTGGGGGTGAGTCTGATATGCTATTATGGCCCCGGATGCCGTGCAAGGGAAGAGGAAGTCCCATCCTCCCCAGCCCAGCCAGGACTAGCAGCTGAGCCAGGCACAGGGTAGGAGCCACCAGCCAGTCTTCCCCAATCCCACCCCCTGCCCCACAGTGATTTACATCTCTGCTGGCTGCCTTGGGCACTCAAAACATACGGCTGGGGAGGGTCATATGACTGCTCTTGTAAATTCCCTTTGCTCCCCTGTCAGAAAGTCATTTTTCTGTGGGGAAGCAAAGAAATCTGCGGGGGACATAAATTCTGTGCGTGCACATTGATGCAGAATTTCCCTAGGATTATTATTTATACTAAGTTGAACAGCAACAACAGGAAACTTTGACAACAACTTGGCTTGGACTAGCCTAGTGGTGAGTGTTGCCTCATCAGAGGAGAGAAATCCTGGTGCCAAGGCCCTGCTCAAAGGAGGTGTTCAAGTCCCAGTCCCTACGGTAGTGCTCTAGCTATTGGGTAGAAGTAGGCCATCCCCTTCTTCTCCTTGGTTTTGTGACCTATCCCTTCATTTCAAAGGAGGCTAAAAAGCCTGAAAATTAAATGAACCATTTCATTTCAGGTTGAACAAAATGTTCCATTTGACCCCAAAACAAAAAACTGTTTCAACTTTTTCAATTTGCTAAAAATTGAGAAAAATTTTTGGTTTCGATTAGACAGGAATCAACATTTTTTCTAATATTTCAAAACTGCCAGCAAACTGAAAAATCAGCTCCACTGCCAACAATGCCAAAACTCCAGTGCTGCCAAATAGTGAAGCGGATTCTTTCAACGCTTGCTGAAAAGTATCCTGAATAACTCTGTAATACTGGGAATTTTCATCTATAGATCTCCAAGAGCTTTACACAGAAGGGTCAGTATTATTATCCTCATTTTACAAATGGGGAGAAGGCGGGGCCGAGAGCTTAAATGCCTGAACATGCTGTGTAACCTTAGGCAAGTCAGTGGCAGAGTCAGAAATGGACCCCAGGAGTTCTAGCTCGTACTTTGCAGCTGTGCCGCTGTCGAGCCATAATGTGGACAATTCCTACATCGATGGAAGGGCTATTTGCTGTTGATGTAGTTAATCCATCTCTCTGAAAGGTGGCAGCCAGGTCAGTGGAAGAATTCTTCCATCAACGTACCTGCATCTACAGAGTTAGGTTGATCTATACATGGCGCTCAGGGCAAAAAATTTTCACAGCACTGTGCAAGGAAGCTAATTCTTAAGTGCAGACCAGGCCTTAGTTTTATATGCTATCCCAGGGGTAGACAATCTATGGCAGGGGGGCCGAAGGCAGCATGCAAGCTGATTTTCAGTGGCACTCACACTGCCCAGGTCCTGGCCACCGGTCCGGGGGGCTCTGCATTTTAATTTAATTTTAAATGAAGCTTCTTAAACATTAAAAACCCTTCTTTACTTTACATACAACAATAGTTTAGTTCTATATTATGCACTTATAGAGAGAGACCTTCTAAAAACGGTAAAATGTATGACCGGCACGCAAAACCTTAAATTAGAGTGAATAAATGAAGACTCGGTACATCACTTCTGAAAGGTTGCCGACCCCTGTGCTATCCACTGGAAGATGCAGCCAGAGAGATAACAGAAGGAACGACTTGCTGCACTGAGACTGAACAAATGAAAGCACTTCTCAAATACTATTACAAATTAGAACCAGGTTCTCTCCCGCTCTGAAAACTTTGCCCAATAGGCCAAGCGAGGTCCAGGTGACTAAAGCCTACAGGGAGGGCTACCATAAGGGCAGCCTTGTTTGGCTTTATAACCAGCTCTCGAAGTTGCCAAGTTAATAGCAAAATAAAAATGAATGCAGCATCCTGTTGCCATTGATTAGACAGAGACAGAAGTGAAAGAAAATAACTGGACAGAAATCAATACAATCCTCACTTTATTTTCACCTGGTCTTAAGTATGTAACAGCATCACACCTGGCTTTAAGTTGTTTAAAAAAAATATTTCATACTGCATTTTACTCAATGTTCAGAATAAATGGTAAAATGTAATAAATGTAAACTGCACTGGCACCGTTTTTGCTCAATAAATAAAAAAAAGAAAGAAAGAATGCTTTATGTAGACTGCCCATTACCGTATCTAAATAAATAACATAAGTTACTTTGAATAAATAGAGATCATCTCACATACAGATGCATTGCATCAACTTCTTGCAGTTGGTCATTCGAGCCAACAATGCGGGAATGGAAGTGGCTGAACAGATGAAATTGACCAGCGCTGAAGAATGGACCATGGTTACTAGGAGGAACCCAGTAAAATAACTTGATCCTGTGTAATTTACAAAAAGAGAAATGAAATATTGTTTCCCATTCCCATTGTGTTTCTTTCAATTAATTTGAAACTACTCTCCTCTTTGAAATGGGGACTATGCCATAACTATTCCTTGCTCAACCAATATTGAAAGTATTCAGTAACCCTGTTTATTAAGAAAACAGATTTTTTTTCCTCCCTAAAAATAATTTGTCTTCATAAATCAGGCAAACCGATTTAATACAAAGTTTCTGGAACTATTTAAGTAAGGAATGGCCCGTTTGCCAATGGTTTCACTCAAATGAAAACAATGAAATTGGGCTGCCTCTCACACATACATCAATACAAATCAGAAATGACTCCAATGTAGCCAGTGGAGTTGCAACTGGTCTAAATGACAGAAGGATTAGTCTCCTAAACACCTCTGTACTTCACAATCCTTTTTGCACTGGCCAGTGCTATGGATATATAGTAAAAACACAGTGAATTGTGCTTGTAGCTCATTAGCAGACAGAAGAGGGTAAAATAATCTACCAACTCTCGTGGCTTGATCACAACTGCCAGAATTTTTTTTTTAAATGCGTCGTGTCTGGGAAGCTTGCCCTTTTTCAAACGCTATGAAATATCATTGCCCTTTATTGGTGGGTATATTTAAAGCTAATGGCCGATCTTCAGCATACAGATATGCAAGTTGCAGGAAAAAAAAACCCATAACAGATGTTATTGTTATTAACAATAAATAATTCATGAGATGGTGAAGAAAGAGCCAGGCGGCAGATTTGGATGTCACTTTCACATAGAGAATTTTCCATCTTTTTGCCCTTTCTGCATTTTAGACATTCTTTGGGAGGCGTAAAATCTCTTAATGCAGCCGAGAAGGAGATGCAGAAGCATTTGTCAAATAATAGAGAGAAAACCTATTAAAAACAGATTTCAGTGAATAAGCAATGGAGGAGCACCCAGAACGGGACCGATTTAGCAATATTATTACATAACACAAACAGAGGGCCTTATGGTTCCTCTGTGTAATGGCCCCAAATACAGCCCTGGACAGGACACACACACATCAAAATCCTCTGGCGAGAGGGAGGGAGCTTGGCATTCAGAAACCCAAACATTAACACTCACATTCAAACAAGAAATCAAACCAAACCAAACCAGCCGGCCACATTTGTGGTACGGCACCGCAGAGATCAGGCATTCGAGTGCCCTCTGCTGTGCTATTGAATCATTTCCTTGGTTCGTCACTAATAATGGGGCTCTGATTTTTGGAAAGGGGTTTTACTAACTGACGTCTTGCCTGCAAACACCAGGCAGAATCGACTTGGGCTGGAGCAGGTTGGTAGCCAGAATGACACAGCAGTCAGCAAGGCTTTCAACGGCTTTATTGGGCATTTGGGTAGATCAGAACATTTTCATCAGCTTCAAGATGAGAAAAAGCAGGCTCAACTGTCGGCTGGAAAATGGAGGCAAACAGGGCAGCTGTAGCGCCAAGTTAATGGATGGCCTCAACACTCCATATAATGAAACTTCTCTTTGCCTTGGCAACCCCTCCTGTCACAACGATTCGGTGCCGGCCAATCCAGACAGATCTCAAAGCACTTCACGAACCCATTGTACAAACGGTGGCCAAATTCTGCCCTTGGACACATACAAGTGACATGCAGGTATCTGAGGATGGGACTTGGCCCAAGGAGTCACTCCCACTCCACCCCCAAAAATGCAGCCTCCTCTGGGGTTCAACACACCAGCTGTTTAGCAACACCACAGACGGGAAATGGCTACAGCTCCTATCCTGAAGATACTGAGATCAGCTCAGGAGACGTCACTCCACAGTCCCTCCTTCTGGGACCCCTTTGCGACAACAGCACCGAGATCCGACCAACGGGAGCCATTTCTCTCCCTGTCTCGCTCCTGTTTCCATGCCTCTCACTACAACTGCAAGTCTCCCACGTGTCTATTCATCACATCCTCTTCTAGAGTGATGTGATAGCTGCCACCTTGGCTGGCACCCTGAGGACTGAAGCGGGGAACCTATAGAGGCTAAAAGCACAAGCTGCGAAAATTCCCTAGCTAGGGTTGCAACAGACATATCCTCTGTGGATCAGGCCCAGAGCGGGACCTGTAGCTCTCACTGACCGATGAGTTAGTCACACCTCTACATTAGCGTTAGCGTGGGTTCCAGGAAAGACAGGGAGAAGATCTGTATCGCTATATAGGAAACAGTCGTACTCCACGAATAAACTCGAAGGGCCTGATTCTGACTGACACGGGTTATAACGCTGGCTCACTGGACCCATGTTATTTTACACGAGGGGTGCCAGCCCTCCTCCAGGACTGTCCTGGAATCTCCTGGGACGAACGAGGACGCTTTAATGAAAGATGATGTCAGATCCAGCTCGAAAGGATAAGATTTTCGGTAGTGACTAGCAATCCTCAGTGCCCAGTTGGATACACCTTAAGGGGCCCTGATTTCCAGGGGGGCAGGTGGGAGGGTAGCTCTGTGCTTGCTGAAAATCAGGCCCGTTTAAGGTAACTCAGGTCAGGCACCTGAAATCACTAGACACTTCTAAAAATCTTGGTCTTTAGGCCTGATTTGGACATCACTTAAACCAGGTGTGACTCCACTGAGATCAGTGTAAACCAAATTCTTCCCCCCAATTCCCACTGATTTCAATGGGAGCCTGGTGTGATTGTGAATAATTTCCACAGGATCAGACCATAAGAGTTTGTCTTCCCTGCAAAGATACGTTGAGTGTTGCCCCGAACTCGAGTCCCAGCCACACATAGACGGCCCTCACTGGAGTATGGCGCTGCATTTAGCTCAAATCGGCTGGCCTGTCCGGGGCTACAGGTTACATCTCGAGAGAGCACAACTCATCAGTTGCTAACACAACCACCTCGTAGTATGGATGCAGGCTACTGACACTCCCAAATCTCTGCTCCTCCAGAGCCTTCCCACAATTCCCCACATGTGACCAGACAGGAAGTTCTCCCAGAATTCACTAGGAAATCCATGTCAGAGCAGCTCTGCTTACTGCGGGCTCAAGGAATTATGGGATAAATATCCCCAGAAGTCTTCATGCCACGCGTGTGTGAGTGCAGTGCCAGTGAGCACACGGCTGCTTGAGTGTTACCTTGTGATGTGGCCGCTCTCACTCAAGCTTGGCTCGCATGAGAGGAGCCAACTGGCGTGTAGATAATTCAAGTGTAGCTGGTTGGGAATTTTTTGAAAAAAAGTGGGGTTTTTTGGTCAGAAGATGCTGAGTCATTAAAATCGATTTTTTCCCCCAGGAAAGGGTTAGTTTCAGGAAGGTTTCGCACAAGAAAATTAGAGAGACGCCTACTCCCCCTACCCCCTAGAGTAGCCAACTGCCCAGTGATCAGGGCACAGTCCTGGGGTGGTTGGGGGAGACCCATTTCCAGGACAGTGGCTCTCTCCATATTCCAGGAGCGGGCTATTGGCTATTCTGGTGTTTCTCTCTCTCGTTTTCCACAAATTCCAAAAGGTCTTGATTTCATCACACCGCGGAACAGGGAACATTTCGAAAATCTCAAACATGTTGGCAGGATGAGAAAACCGTTTCCCACCCGAGTGAACTCTGCAATGAAGACCTACCCCAGTATGTCAACCCAGAGAATCCCTGTTCCCTGTCTGCTGCATTCTGGCCCCAGCCACAGATCATCTTTTTTTTTCTAAACCGGAGACTCTGCAAATGAAACCAGGTTTAACTTTTAGAGTGGAGTGGGCTGGGAACCAAATGCTCAAGAGGCCATTTACTCTTCTTCAGTTTTTTTAGACGTCAGAAGAGCGTCTCTCTCATCACTTGAAAATAGAATATCCCATGATCCCAGCTCCCAAGCTGAATGCTATTGCATCTGCTAGCCAGGCCCATGGCCTGAGGCAGTATGAGGGGATTTTTTTCATTCAGAACTGTTGCTGTGACACAAGCCATACTCGGAAAGAATAACTGAAATAGCGATTGTGTAGGCAGTGCTGGTCAGACTGTTTGCTGGGAATAAATCCACTGAATATTTGTCAGCGTTAGGCTCCCTTTCCCCCTCCCCCACAATGAATCAATTCAGATTTCTGCACCTGCATTCATTACTTACAAGCATTTACCTTTCACAGTACTTAGCTCTGTAACTGATCAAGCACCCACTGAATCCATGGGAAAACTCCCATTGTTTGGTGCATGCAGGATGGTGCATGAAGAAGAGACATGCCCCAACCAAACCCTTGTTCCTACCAATAGCCAGGACTAGCAGATGTAACAGGAAGGGGATAAGAACAAAGGAAAACAAGGAGCTATTTGGGTTCTGAATGACTGCACCCAAACACTATGGCCACCTCTCCTATTGCATCAATTCTTCCATTCCCTGACATCTTTCATGATAGCTTATTTTTCTGCATGCCTAAAGGAAATGAAAACCATGAAGAAATTAGCATTGATCTTCCCTAGGGCTCTGCCACGGACCACATGGATTACCAAAGAGCTACGCTCCAGTGGTCCACCCCATCTGTTTTCTTGTCTCCAAAAAGACATTCAGTTTACGTACACATGGAATCTCTTGACCGATGCTAGCATATCAGGTTCCCCCGGATGTAAATATCACCCTACATTGATTCTGGTGAAGTGCTAATCTTCGTCACACTTGTCTACAGTGAATAGTCATAAAAAATCACACGTGTCTTTGATTTATCTATCACCTGGGTGACATTCTGATCTGATTTATACCTCGGGCAATTCTCCATGAAGCCATTAAACTGGATTCTCCAGTCACTAATGCCAATTTCGCACTGATGCAACTCCTCTGACTTCAACACAGTTATTCTTGTGAATGGAGAATCTTAGCTCCTTGGAGTTGCATAAGGGCGTGGGGGGGGGGGGGGGCTGGCATAAGTCATCACACAATTTGGCACATCAAATAAAATGAAAAGCAAAGGCCTAAGACACAGGTGGAATGGATTCAAGGGACCAGTTCGCCTCATATACCACAGTGCAAATCAGCAGCAATCCCACTAAACAACAGACTTGCAGTGGAGTAAAAAATGGTGTAAGCGATGGTAGAATCAAGCCTAACGAGGGGAATTCCACCACACAGCCTCAGGCTGAATTCTCGTGCACAGCCTGCATTAGGAGGTGGAACGTCTTGTGCTACGTTCGCTGTATTTTTTAGAAAATATACACATTGGCTTTTGTCACTTCTGAACTAGCAGGAGCTTGGATTAGCCAAGCCTGCTGTTGAAGAGACTTTAAGTACACCATGTTCACAACCCCATTAGGGCATTAGACATGGTTTGTAAAGTTGAGTATATGTGAACCCGGCAGAAGCAAAGCATTGCGGCAAACAGCTGCCGTTTGCAAACTGACCGGCGGTTTTACATGTGTGTACAAAGCCAACAGATGGACTTTATTCCCCTCTCCTCCTGCCAGTTTCTACATCTGGGCTCCTCTTTCAAAGGTGAGGGTAAAGATTAGGATTCCAGAGCCCAGCAGTCTGCTTTTATATGGAAGCAGGGTGCAAGTGAGTCAAAGCCTGCTGAATGATGATGTTTATATTGCTTTGATACATCTTGGCTCCGTTCAGTTAAGAGCAGCTTTTGGATCCAATGCAAAAAAGCCTGACCTTTGGCAGGAGTCAGAAATCTATGCTATTCACTCTCCACATTACATTTTTCATGTCTTGCAGGAGATACACACAAGAAGTATTTGGGTTCCCATTCACATTATAGGCCGGGATTTTCAAAGTCAGGCTCCCAACTCTCCCTTGACATTTTTTTTGGAGTTGGGTGCCTAACTCCCTTTGCCTCCTTTGCAAATCCCAGCCGTAGCTGCTCATTAGCTATGCGAACAGGAAGAAAGA
The DNA here is from genome assembly GCF_025201925.1 of Gopherus flavomarginatus. Taxonomy (NCBI): domain Eukaryota; kingdom Metazoa; phylum Chordata; order Testudines; family Testudinidae; genus Gopherus; species Gopherus flavomarginatus. Next base: position 7,757,814 of record NC_066640.1, on the reverse strand, counting down.
AGCACGTTTCCCCTGACTGCTGTGAAAAAGAAACAAGAGGGACAGATACTGATCTCCACCACTTTCACGTGGGGCGTCTTCTGATTTATATCGGGTGTAGCTGGGATCAGAGCCCGGCCCACAGCTGGCCAAAAGATAGGGACGTCAATAACAATCAGAGAATTCCAGGCCTGTTAACTTTCCATTGTTTTGGTGACTGCCCTGTGGATGACACCAATACTCGTCTTCTGTTTACCATTTGCATTAGCTGGGAAAGGAGCCAGGAGGAGAAAACCAGCTACTTCACGCGACAAATATAGCCTGTTCAGAGACTGCAAAAGTCTGGAGTCTCATTTATTTCCCCACATAGTAAACAACACTGACCCGGCTGTAAACGCTAACCATAGACAGAAAGGGCCTGGTTCTTCTCTCACCTATGATACAAGCAACTCTACACTAGTGAAGTCAATGGGAAGCACTTGTGTACGTGCCATGGGAAGAATGGGACCTGGGTTCCTTGGAGACAAGGAACTAACAAAGCAGCAGACCAGCACACACAGCTCACCACACTCTCGTACATTCAGCCAACTGGGTGGGAAGTGCTAAATCCAAGTCCTTCTAGGATTCAGGCTCAGGTGATTGTGCTGTTTCCTGTTGCATTCAAAGGCCGCTGTTAAGTTGGGTTCTTAAGATTCCTATGGATTTCAGCCCCATCTTATCTGCAGAGGTGCAAGCTCTAAGGTGGCCTGGTTTTCGACTGGAAAGTCCAGTCGAAAAGGGGACCTGAGAGTGTTCGGTCAGATCTATTGACTGGACACTCAAAGTCCAGTTACTGGGAGTGGGGGAGGCGGGGATGCACCGAGTCATCACTCACTCCAGCTCCTACTCAGCCAGGACTGCCTCCTACCTGTGTTGGGCAGCAGCAGCTCCCAGGCCAGGCTCTGCAGCGAGTCCCCCCTGACACAGGTGTGGGGGGGGGTTGGAGGGGAAAAGCAGCAAGCAACAGGGGGAAGGGGGGAAAGGTGGGGCGGGGTGGGGCCTTGGGGGGAACAGGCGGGGCAGGGGAGCTGCCGGCACTCCTGCTGGAGTGTCTGGTTTTTAAATATTACGAAGTTGGCAACCTGACATGCAGCTCCTGATGGACATGTTGATTTCAACTGCTTTTGGATTGGGATCTGGCCCTTCTGATCTGCCACTGAACTTCTATTACAGCTCCAGATAGGATGTTATTGCTGATATGTATCCTAATTTTATCGCTCTGGTCTTCCACTGTATCACAACCCAATGTATCCCTAGCCCTCAGACTAAAATGCCATCCTATGGAAACACCCATCTCTCATACTCCAGAGTGTTTCTAAACCATTTTACAAGGTGCACCGAGGACAACCTGGTCATGTGAGCCGACACCAGCAACGGTGGAGGAAATGGAGAGTTGATCCAGTTACCGTAGGTTGGCATGAGCTTTAAGACAAAAAGCTGATGAGAGGGAAAATGGGAAAGAGATCGTTCCAATGAATGGGCAAAGAAGAGGTGATTAGAATGGATCTGAAGGCCTACACCAGCTCTTGTGAGATGGGAGGCTTTCTGCCGATCTCAGCGGGAATTGGATCAGGCCCTAAGGAGGGTGGAAACACCAAACATTTGTCCATTAAAAAGCCACATTTGAAGTAAAGTTGTGTATGAATGCCAGAGAACTCCTTTTCCTTTCACAGGACGGCCCAGGCTGGAGCAGCCCCCCCAGTTTTTTGCACAGCCAAGTGGAAGGCTGGGTTCAACAGCCACCCCAGTCTTTGGGAAAGCGGAGCCCGAGGCTGGTATTTTCAAAGGTGTTTGATGCCCAAATCCCAATCAAAATGAACAGGAAGCCCCAAGCAGCATCAACACTCTCAGCCTTACTGACTAATCATCTCCACTGCACAGAACTCAATGGAATTTGGGTGCCTAACTCCCTTAAGTGTGGCCTACACACAGATTTTGTATGGGTATAACTATTTGGGTTAGGAGTGTGATTTTTGACCAGTACAGTTATACCAGTAGAGCTCCTAGTGTGGACACAGTTATACTAGTATAAAAGTTGCTTTATAGTTTATTCTCCATCCCTATACTAATATAAGCACCTTTATACCAATACAAACGTGTCCACAATAGGGAAGTTGGACCGTTTTAATTACACCAGTATAGTCAAAGCGATATGACCTTAAAACGTAGACAAGGCCTTTGACTCCTTTGCAAACCCAAGTCTTAGGCCAGGTCTACGCTACACGCTTTCTTCAGTATAACTTCATTGCTCAGGGATGTGAAAAATCCATGGTCCTGAGCAACGTAGTTATACTGACAACCCCCCATGTAGCCAGACATCACTACCACCGCTCGCGGACGTGCAATTATTAAGCTGATGGGAGAACTCTCTGCCGTTAGCTTAGAGTGTCTTCAGTAGAAGCGCGACAGCAGCGCACCTGCAAGTTTGTAGCGTAGACCTGCCCTCCGTGTCTAATGAAGTGTGTAGACCCTGCTGGAGCATAGACACCAGTAACTCTATTACAGCAGTGTCCCTGCAAAGCTAGTCCAAGGAGCGGCATGATGGTTTATTTCAGCAGGACAGAAGGCCTGCCAGATGGAAAGCAAAGGAGTGCTCAAAGCAATAGAAACATGGGAAACTCCTTCTCAACGATCACATTTCCTGACTACCTGAATGTCAATATGACTGATGCGGAACATGGAGATTTTCAAGGCTGCCTAGGAGATCAGAACACCCAGTTCCCATTAAAATTAAGGCAGCTTTGAAATTCTCATCACCCCCATGCCCCACGCCAATCCTCTTCCTTGCTCTCTCTCTGTTTAAACCCACCAACCGGAAAGGTATGTTAAGATCACTCTCCTGGCCCAGGTCAATAGAATGGCTGGGATGGGGGGAGGGAAGCATCCAATAATTAATTGTTCATTGACCTCACTAGAATGTTGGCGTAACAGCTGTGAAGGAATGATACTATTCTGTATGCCTGCGATTGCCACCAATATCTATATCTATATCTCTCTATATATTCCTGTATATTTACAGAGCATGAATATACTGCATGTCTACAATAAAATAAGGGTAAGATATGATCTTAGGATATAAAAGAATATTTCTTGACTGTTCAGTCATTTATTCGCACCCAAAAAGGTTCCATCCACATGAACTCGGTGCCCTGGTGCAATTCTCTTTAGGCCGCAATCCGTCTCGGAGGGGAGCCTCTGAGGAGAGGCCTCAGTTTTCGTAGGACTAGGAATGTGGATGTCAATCTGACTCCTCCTTTCCAACTGGATCGCAGTTCCAGAGCTGGTCATCCAATTGCATCCAAAGACAAGGACGAGTGGCACCTTTTGGATTTGAAATACTTGGCCGGCAAAGCTTTCCTGCTAAATCCCTTTGTGCGAGCAATAAAATAAAAGCACATGTGGATGCCAGGCTGGCATGACGGATGCCGGCATCCTTGTGGAAATCAGTAGGTGTTTCCTCCTTCTTCTCCATTCCCCAGCTCCTCCTTCTTAGAGCATCCCAACGCTCAGGGGCACCAGGCCGGTGGGGGGAGCGCGGAGGCACCTGTCCAAGTGTCGAAAGGCTCCTCGATTTCTCTCAAAGCACAACCCGGCATCAAGAGTTTCCCTGTTGCCTCTAGAGTCCAACCACAGAACTGAGGTAGACTTGGAAACAGTTGCCTTCTTGACTCTCTGAGCCTGGGTCCCCTCTTAGTTCCTTTCACTCTCGGAGCGCAGCAATATTCCTTTAGGCCCTCGCGCTTTTGGCTTTTGGGGCACTGCCTTACAGATATCAACCTTCCCAGGTTCCCTTTCCCCGCTTCACACGCAGCCACATTCCTTGGCCGACAGCTCGTTGACGGTGTAGTAGCGGTTGTAAGTGTCCAGGAAGGAGACATCGTCGTCGTACGCGAGAGGTCTGCAGCAAGGCCGGGCTCTGACCTTCTCCTTTTTGATCTTCTTCTTGAGCCTCATGTTCTTCAGGGAGAGGTCGTAGTTCCTGACGGCCGTCTCGCACGTGCCGCTGCAGTAGCGGAACAGTACGGTCTCGTCTGACTCGTAGCCCAGGCCCAGCTCGCTGACGCTCACCTCCAGCTCCTTCAGGGCGCAGGGTTTGTGACGGGCCCGGGCTCGCTTCATGCGGTTGCCAGGCTTGGGGAAGAGCGGCAGCTCATGCCCCCCGGAGTTCATGGACTGGCTGTACCTCTCGACCAGCGTGGAGATCAGCTGTCGGATTTCCCCCTCCGTGTAGCTTTCAAACAAGGTACTGTCTGCAACAGAATAGGGACAGGGGTTAGTGAGCCAGGCAGCAGAGAACAGCAGGCACAAGCCCCGGGAGCTAGCCACCCAGATCTCAATGGAATCTGGCCATCCAACTTCTTTAGACTCCTTTGAAAATCCCAGCCCCGAATATTTCTACGGACTGTGGGTAAACTTTCTAAAAATGCTTAAGTGACTTAGAAACCTAAGTCCCATTGACTTACAATGGGATTTAAACTCCTAAATCCCATAGGTTCCCCCCTCCTTCACATCCCCAGGCTGCACGCACAAGCAGGAAAGAGCCTGTAAAAGGGACAAGAGAGAGTGATGGGTGTTAGGAAATCAAGGCTCCAATCATTTGCGAAGCCCCTCTGCAATGCCGACTACGTCCTACACAAATCTAATCTTCCACTCAAGACACCGAATTACCTGCCTAGCATTTCCCCTGGTGAAGCAATTGGCTTGTGCAACGAAACAGGCGCGCTCCTGCCTGGCTAGGCCGCCTTGCGAAAAATGGGCCCCAGCCAAACTCCAGCACCATCGAAGGCTGACATTCACCCCTCTCCCTGATCCTGCTTGCTCCTTAGAGGTCAGATGGGCCTGCTTTATTTAGCAGGGCAGAGGCCTTATCTACATTAGGGCTGAAAAAATCACCAGTTCAAGTATGGTGGTTTAAGAACTAGTGCAAGTGGGATTTGGGCCCTGCCTATCGTACAGTTTAACCCAGGGAAACCAGAAGCCTGTCTTTCCCTGCAATTGTTTTGATGATCTAGTCTGGTCCCACCCTCTGCAACACAGGGCAGAGACCCTCTCACAGCCAGGGCCGGCTCTAGGTTTTTTGCCGTCCCAAGCAAAAAAAATTTTGGCTGCCCCCCCGTCCCAGCCCTGCACTCCCCACCGCACCCTCCTGCTGCTCCAGCCCTGGGCTCTCCCCCTCCAACACTCCCTGCCACCTCAGCGCTGGGCTTCCCCCTTTCTCCCCCACAAGTGCCGTCCCCCCACCCCGCTGCCACCCCAGCCCTGGTCTCTCCCCTTCCACCCACCAGTGCCCCCCCCACCTCCTGCCGCCCCAGCTCTGGGCTCTCCCCGCCCCGCACCTGCACCCTCCTTCCGCTGCAGCCCTGGGTCACTGGTAACTCGCTCCCAGGGCGGGTCATTTAGCAGGAATTTTGGATGTGCACAAAACACAGACAAGATTGGTTCCCATATGGTTACAGAGCTGCAGTAAAGTGGAACAATTTTCAGCTTGTGTGATTGGTGGATATCTGGATGCATATTATAAGACTGTCCTCCATAAATGAGGAAAAGTTGAGGTGCTTTTATTATTCTTTTGTTCCACTCTTTCTTTCTCTGGGGAATTTGCCGATGCAATATCACTGTCTTCCTTTTAAACAAACAAACAAACAAAAGGCAATGGCTGTTGAAAATAGCAATTTCAGTCCTAATAACCATTGGGAAGCATTTTTTGGTCAATTTTATCCTACTTTTTCTACAGCAAGTTACAGTGGATCAGTATATTTGATTTGGGAGAAATGAAGTAACAGCTGCCCAAACCGAGCTTTAGCACTCCTGAATTTTGAGGTGTTCAAATCTGGAAGGCAGGTGCTAGATGTGTGTGTTGGGGGGGGGACTGTGGGCTCCGTGGGAGAGCATGGCAGCATGTATGCCTGGAGCTGCGCAGAGCCAGACATGCTGGTCTGAGTGGCACGGTAAGGGGGCTGGAGGGTTGCAGAAGTGGTAGGGAGTTCCGGAGGGGCAGTCAAGGGACAGAGAGCAGGGGGGACTGGATGGGGTGGAGGTTTGGGGGGGCAGTTGGGGGCAGGGAGAAGGGGGGAGTTAGATGGGTCAGAGGTTCGGTGGGGGGCAGTCAGGGCACAGGCAGCAGTTGGATACGCATGGATGTTCCAGGGGTTTGTCAGGGGTCCTAGGAGGGAAGTTGGGGGGGTCTCAGGAGGAGGCAGTTGGGGACAAGGAGAAGGGAGGCTTAGATGGGGGTGGAGTCCCAAGGGGAAGTTAGGAGCAGGGGTCCTGGGAGGGGGCAATCAGTGGACAAGGAGCAGTGGCGCTTAAATAGGGGTTGGGATCCCAAGGGGCAGTTAGGGGCAGAGGTCCTGGGAGGGGGCAATCGGGGGCAAGGACCAGCAGTGCTTAGATAGGGGGTGGGGTCCTGGGGGGCAGTTAGGAGCGGGGGTCTTGGGAGGGGGCAATCAGGGGACAAGGACCAGCACTGCTTAGATAGGGGTGGGGTCCTGGGGGGCAGTTAGGGGCAGGGGTCCCAGGAGGAGGTGATCGGGGGCAAGGACCAGCAGTGCTTAGATAGGGGGTGGGGTCCCAAGGGGAAGTTAGGAGCAGGGGTCCCAGGAGGGGGCAATCAGAGGACAAGGACCAGCGGTGCTTAGATAGGGGGTGGGGTCCTGGGGGGCAGTTAGGGGCAGGGGTCCCAAGAGGGGGTGATCAGGGGACAGGGAGCGGGGGGGGGAGTTGGATGGGTTGGAGTTTCTGTGGGGGGGCAGTCGGAGGGAGTGGATGGTGGCAGAGGGGGCTTCCCTCCCCCTGGAGTGTCCTGATTTTTCAATGTTAAAATATGGTCTCCCTCTCATTCACAGCACTCACACCATGCTGCTGCATGAGGTCCCCCTCCTTCCTTTCCGGTTGATAGTGGCCAAGGGAACGCTGGGAAATGTAGTTCTTTCCCTGCTCCAGGGCTGGCTCTATAGGCAGGGAGTTAACCAAGGAACTACAGCTCCCAGAGCCCCCTGTTGGGTCTCAGCTCCCCCGCCGCCCCTGCAAATGGGCTGTCCCAAGCAGGTGCATGCCTTGCTGGTGCGTAGAGCTGCCCCTGCTGCAGTGAGCCCTGTACCAAGCCCACCTGCCTGCCGCTGAACCGGGGCGTCTCCTTCAGCGCGAGGCGCCTGCTTGAGAAAGGTGCTCACGGGTCCAGTGCAGTCAGACCCTGAGGGTGTCCTAAACTAGTCTGCAACCCCACGTTGCGTGTAGCCCGGTTGGACGGAGCGGGGAGTCCGCCCCTTTCGTGGGGCTGCAGGCAGACAGAGCTAACCCATTGCATGCAGGAAAAGCCACTGCAAGGCAACAACTTTCAGATGCCTCCAACCCGCTGCCGGCGAGTGCACCCGTCCACTTCGTTCTTACTGGAGTCCTTCCTAAGGGCTGAATGAATTCATCCCAGCAGAGGCCACCGGCACCTTGGCCTCTCTCACACACTGTGAGCAATTAACCCGATGCTCGGTATTTATGGGGCCCCAGGCTTATGTGGCGGCTGAGCTTTCGGATGTGTACAACATCCCCAAGTGCTCGCAAACAATCGTGTGCCCAGAGCGGCTTATGACAAGTACGGGCCCTAGGGGAGGGAGCGGATTTGGGGGATGCATATTCCAGTGACTGGTCTCAGCCAGCCACTAGCAGAAGCCGTTTGGAAAAGGGCCCGGCGCAAGTCATCCCATTGGCCTGTTGAGGGCGAAAGGGATGAAAAGCCAGTGGAGCTGGGCAGGAGGTTACGGAAGCCAGCTGCTCGGCATCAGCTTTGCCCCCTACCTTCCCAGTCCCTGGTGGGGGAGGGGGAGAGTGGGTTCACTGGGGCCAAAATCCATAGGTGGGGAAATGCTTTTCATGGCACCGTCTCCTCTATCAGCTCCCCCCTGAGAATACAAGGCTGCATGAATTAAGGGCCCATTCCCCCCCACGAGGGTTGGTTGCAGGGACAGGGTCTGCCCGGGGTCCTACAGCTCTGGGAATCACATTGCTAGGCAGCCAGACGCCAGCGCAGCAGCAAATGCCCTGTTTGCTGATTTGCCACCCCAGGCCGCCAGCTACAGCTCATTGATCCAGTGGCTTGGGTGGGGCAGAACCCCGTTTCCATGGCCACAAGGGCCCCTCTGTGTAAAATGGGTGAGATAGTTAAAAAAAGAAAAATTACAGGGATGAGTCAGGATACAAGCGTCTTATTGAAACAGAATGAGAAATCTTTCAACCTCAGAGCGAGAGGCTTTAACGACAGCTTCCCCGTTCAGCCCAAGGAGCCAAGCTGGCTCCAGATGGCACAGATGCTCTTCGCTTGGAGGATATGGCCAGGGCCCAAGAGACAGGAATGCTTTCGGGGAGGCTACCTTCGGCCTCGTCCACACTTGAAGGATTGGCTGGTTGACCTATACAGAAACGCACCCTCCTCCCCCTGCCCCACCCCCTCAGCGAACTCCCGGTGCAGATGCAGCTTATATTTCCTAGTATTTCCAAAGTGATCTCACTTTGTGTTGTGTTTCCATGGCTTTCCTTGAGCTAAGCACCATGTGGTTGGGTAGGTGTTTGGGTAGGAGACCTCCAGATGCTTTGGCCAATGCAATTTCCCTTTGAGTGAATATTGGCCACCATGGGGCTTGCTTTTATAGGACATGTGAACAGGGGCGGTGAAGCCCTCCCAAAAGTGTGGAGGGGGGGCGCCAGAGGCCCCTGTTGGACCTGCCCCTGCCCATCCTCTTCCCCCCCCCGGGCCCCACCCACAACCAAGCCAGAAGCCAGAGCAGGGCCAGGATGCCTGGGTGGGCCCCTCCACCTGCCCGAGGTAGGGGGTGGGGCCGAGAGCAGTCCTCAGCCTGTGTCATTCCCCCCCTGGACCCTCATCCAGGGCAGGTGGAGGGTCTGTGGCTCCCCACAGCTGCTCAGGCTCCCCGGCCAGGCTCCAGCTGCCAGCCTGGCCAGGGCCTTGGGGGGAAGAGGCGGGGCTTGCGGCAAAAAGTGGATGGGCCAGGCCCTTCCACTTTCAACAAGTGTGAGCACCATGACCCTCTGGCCCCACTATTCCGGCGCCCCTCCATGTGAAACTCCAGTCCTGACCACTCGTGGCAGTTTCTGTAAGAATTAGGGATGAGTTAACCCTGGCATCCAATTCCAGTTCCAGCAATTACATTCTTTTTAGCGAAATTCCATCTACAGTTTCACTTGAATACAACAGTTCGGATTGTGTCTTGATCTGCTAGGTGATGTAGCTGGGTGGCCTTAACCAGCTGCTGTGTCCTATCCCAGAAGCAGCTACATTTCAAGGGTGAGTGACATCATCTGTGATCGTCAGGTGAAAGACCCATTGGAAGTACCAAGCCTTCTCGTGGGGCCAGTTCCTGGTTTTACTCAGTCCTTACTCACTTTGACTTCAGCAGGAGTAAAAACTTAGCAAGGCTGTTGGAGTTTGACCATTTGTTTCAGCTCCAGTTGACTTCAGTCCATGTGCAGTAGAATTGGGCAGGAAATGGTTTTCCCGGTCTGCAAACAGTAGATTTCAAACAATTTCCCCATTGGGACGAAATGGAGACCTTCAGAACCGTTTTTGGAAAACCACCGAGTGCAAGACCCATTCCACAAGACCCTGTGGTTAGGTGCTCACCTAGGATGTGAGAGACCCCCATTCAAGTCCCCACTCCACCTGATTCAGAGTAAGGACCTGCGCCCATCTCACATCCCACACGAATGCCCTAACCCCTGGGCTAGGGTCTGTTCTGGGACGGTGCACTTGCTGTCTATTTCAGTTACAGACTAGACCCAAGGAAACCATCTAGATAAATCGTTATTTTCCGATGAAAAACCACGGTCAAAAAATCCCCAACCAGCTCTAATCTACAGGCTATTTCTAGGATTTGGAAAGGCAAATTTCCGTTTTTGTTTTTTTTTTTTGGACTAGTAAAGCTGTAGTGGGCATGCATGTTTACATGCACATGGGTGTTTTTACATTAAATTGAATCGACGCCTCCAAATCTGCCAACCTGAAACCCACGTTGCTAGAGAAAATTCTTTTCACGGGACACCCTCTCCTCTCAACACCACACTGCATAGTGACCCAGCTGTCAGCCCTGCTAGGAAGGGACTCCAGGGATGGCTAGTGGGCTAGCCAGATCATAGTTTGAAACTGCTGTGAACCCAGTGCTTGCCCAGGCCCCCATCTCATCCAGATCCATTCAAAGATAGTTTCCATCCCCTTTTAAACTGACTTCCCCTCTCAGTGAAATGGGTGAAGAGTGCAGAGCCTGTCAGCTGATTACAAGACTAATTGCTGGTGATTCGGCTAAAAGTTCCCGTTATTACAGCTGGATTTAGGTCCTGTGACCAATCTTGCAGCCCATCTAGCATCCCTTGAGATGCTGGGACAGAGCGCTAGCTGTAGCACCTTGGTCACTTAGGCCTTGTCTACACTACAAAGTGAAGTTGGCGTAAGCCGCCTTGCATCGACCTAGTTGTGCACGTGTCTACAATTAAATTCGCCTCCCACCGCCATAAGCTCTACATTATGGAGCACAACCTCCTCGAGCGGCATTGAGCCACGGCTGACGTACGGAGGTCAATGCAGCGCAAAGGCAGACATTGTATTGACTATGCCAACCCTAACAGTCCTCCAGGAGCTGTCCCACAATGCCTGACATTCACTGCTCCAGTCACGATTGTGAACTCCACTGCCCTGGGGCCATAGAGGCTGTAAACTACCCACCTCCCTTTAAAACCCTGTAAATTTTTTAAATTCCTTTTCGTGGTTGTCTGGCTTAACTATCAGCTCTCCCTCGTTGTGTGTAACTCCCCAGCTGACCATGCCGGCTACACACTCTGAATACACTCTGGCCTGGACATACTGGATTTCCTGGGCACGTGGGGAGAAGAGGCAGGGCACGTACAGCTCCGAAGCAGCTGTAGAAATGTTGACATCTCCAAGCAGGTGGTGCGGGAGTGCAGGAGAAGAGGTACGACAGGCCCTGCTGCAGTGCTGCATGAAAGTGAAAGAGCTGCAGCAGGTGCACCAGAAGGCCATGGAGGCCAACAGTTGATCTGGTGCCAAGCCGCAGACTTGCTGCTTTTACAAAGAGCTGCCTGGCACACATGGTGGAGACCCAGCGCCACCCCGCACACCAGCACGGATACTTCTGAGGAACATGAGTCAAAGGCCCCTGCCATGAACAGTGAGGAGGAGGAGGAAGGTGGATGACACGCAACCAGAGAGGTCCAGCTGTCCTGCAAGCTGTTTGAGACATCACCTTAGTCCAATCCATCCCAACATTTGAGCATGGATGAGGCCGATGCAGGGGAAGGATCCTCAGGCAAGTGTGCAAATTCATTTCCCATTACTGTGATGGAGCCCCACACTGAGCAGGACACGGCTATCAACTTTTCATTAGTTTACTTGCACTAGGAGAGGTAGTGGTACCATGAAGTGCAGTAGAGCTGCTGTTCATGCCCCTCCAGAGTTAGGCGAGGGGATGGGAATGTGCAGATTGGTTTGTTATGTACATGGGCATGCCCCTTGAATCCTGCTGAGAGAGCGCGATGAAACTTTCACGGAAGTCCTCTGCAATCCTCTCCCAAAGGTCTCCAGGCATGGCAGCCTTATTTCTTCCTCTGCAGTAGGACATATTCCCATGCCAGTCGGCAGTTACTGCCAGGGGGTCTGCCAAAGCGAACGGGCTAGCAGCCTATGGGCCCAGATGGCTTTGGGACGCCAGCAACAGCTGTGGGAGGGGAGGGGACTTCTGAATCTTAACTTCCGCTTTCCGTAATGACTCTACTGTCCATGGTACTTCTGTGTGTTTCATCTGTAGCTGATGCCGTTGTGGCCTTGAGAGGTTCCCCCTCCACACCCGCGGAGTGCCCAAGTCAGAGAAGGAGAAAGAATAGGACTCAGGTTGACCTGTTCAGCGAGATCCTGCAAGCCAGTGTTGCATCAGACCACAAACAGAAGGCCTGGTGGATGAATATAGCAGAGTAGATGCAGAAGGAAAGAACGGACAGGAGAAATGCCCAGGAGGCCCAGCAGGAAAAGGAGAGGGAGATGCACCAGGACATAATGGGTCTTCTCCAGCAACAGACGCAGAGGCTGCAGCCCCTTGTGGACCTACAGGTTCAATAATCCCAGGCTTTGGAGACCTGCATGGTCACTGCTCCCAACACCCTGCGACATTCCATGTGGCATCAGGAGCTACATCCCTACCTTACCCCTCTACATAGGGGGACATTAAGGAAAATCACAGCTTCACCTACACTGACCTGGGAGAGCCACAGTTGAAGTATTTGTAGCTAAAATGGACATGAATGCTCCTTCCCTTTCTTTAAGCTGTGTTCCAAAAATAAGTCCCTGCGTGTAGCTTTGTGAACAGTCCTGTCTCCTTAGAGATGCAGGCATCATGAACCTTCCCTGACCAGTCAACACTGGTGCTGGTGAAGGATCCCTGGTGATCCACCAGTGCTTGCATAACCATAGAAAAATAGCCCTTTCTGATGCTGTAGTCTGTGGCAAGGTGGTCTGGTGCCAAAATAGGGATTTGCGTCCCGTCTGTTAATCCATTTGATAAACTCATTGCTGGAAATCCATCCCTTATGTTCTGCCCATTGCTGAGAGTCACAGTCCTGCGTAACAGGAGATGTTGCTGCACATCTGCATGACAACCACCCCTGCAGTGGATTTTCCAACTCCAAAATGATTTCCCACAGACCGGCAGCAATCTGCTGTGGCAAGTTCCTGCAGCGCAATGGCCATGCACATCTCCACTGTCAGTGCCACTCTCACGTGGGTGTCCCCGGACTGGAGGGCTGGGGCGAGCTCGGTGCACAGATCCAGGAATATGGCTCTGAGCATCTGAAGGTTCTGCAACCACTGCTCATCATCCCATGCCTGCATTCCGATGAGCTCCCACCAGCCACCGTTTGCAGCTACTCTGTGAATGCCACCAAAAACCTTGCCTTGGTTCTCACAGTGTTCCAAAGCAATCCACCCTCCAGGAATCATCATGTTCCCCGTGACTCAGCTCGCAGCTCTCAAATACTAGAGGATCACCAGTCTTGTGCTTGTCCTGGGGGGTTTTGCCTTTTCTGAGGGTTTTCACCTTCCTCTGCAGCATGAGGCATGGGTCACTTGCAGGTTTAAACTAGTGTCAGTGCTGGATTCTCTGTAACTTGAGGTCTTTAAATCATGATTTGGGGACTTCAGTAACTCAGCCAGAGGTTAGGGGTCTGTCACAGGAGTGGGTGGGTGTGTTTCTTTGGCCTGCAATATGCAGGAGGTCAGACAAGATGATCATGATGGTCCCCTTCTAGTCTAACTCTCATGATAATAGTCCAGAGCAGTGTAAGCTCCATGCTTCTGTCAGAAATGGCAGACAGCGACAAGTCCCAGGCTGGTTTGTGGGATTTTCTGAACAGGCGTGAAAATTATGGGATGGAGATAGCATTCTGGGGTGGAGACAGTTGCACAAGGGGACCTTGACACTGCGTTCCCAGTCACCCCTGCACTACCTGTTTCTGTCCTGCCAGTGCACTGGATGGTGGTGAGCTGCACCCTGGGATACCTGCAGGGTCCACCGCACGGTGCATCGAAATAAGCACTCCTGGTGAGCACACACAGCGCTGACACAAAGAGGCAAATGTGCCCATGCACAAGTGATATACTAACTTGAGTTGGCAAAAGTTTGTAATGCAGACATGCCCTGAGGTAACTATGTAACCAAGACAGTTACAGGCTTAATTGGAGGCAATTAACTTCTTATGGTGGAGCTTGTTGACAACTCGGGGGCAGGGATTGGGCTAATGAATTCATTAGCTCAATACAGGAAGAGAGAGAATTGGCAGGAAGTCAGGGGCAGGGAGCTTGGAGAATGAGCTGGAGAAACTGCAGAACTGGAATTAATTTGCAAACTGGACACCATTAAATTAGGCTTGAATAAAGATTGGGAGTGGATGGGTCATTACACAAAGTAAAACTATTTCCCCATGCTAATTTCCCTCCCTACTGTTACTCACACCTTCTTGTCAGCTGTTGGAAATGGGCCATCCTGATTATCACTACAAAAGTTTTTTTTTCTCCTGCTGATAATAGCCCATCTTAATTGATTAGTCTCATTAGAGTTGGTAAGGCAACCCCCATTTTTTCATATATATATATATATATATATATATATATATTTTTTTTTTTTTCTACTGTATTTTCCACTGCATGCATCTGATGAAGTGGGTTTTAGCCCACGAAAGCTTATGCCCAAATAAATGTGTTAGTCTCTAAGGTGCTACAAGGACTCCTCGTTCTTTTTGCTGATACAGACTAGATGGCTACCGCTCTGAAACTGTGTGGAAGGTTCCTCCTCCTGACACATGCCTGTACTATGTTCTGCAATGCTGGGAATCTAGAGATTACAGATACACGTGGGGAAAAGAAACAGACTGTGCGTATATTGTGAATAAGAGGCCGCACAAACGGGTTAGGCCCACAGCATACCAGGTAGCTGAGGGAGCAGTCCGTGACGGAAGCCTGAGCAAATTGCTGGGTGCCCGCGTTCACCCTGGCTGAGACGTAGTCTGGATGGGCAGAGATGTTCTCCTGAACGAAGAACTTCCACTGTTGAGCCACAAGGAAAAGGCTCCTTTAAAGGAACGTTGTCCCCTCACCCTCATCCAGCCTTCCAGCTCCTTGGTTTGAAAAGATCAGGTCAATATCTCTTCCAAGCTAACTCCAATCCTGCTCCAGAGTTCTGCTGGAACTCCTCCTCTCCACGCCCCTCACTTTGTCTTGTTTATTTTCCTGTCCAACTTTCACCACTTGCAGCAGCTCAGGCCACCCCTCATTGCATGACACTTAAAGTGCACGCTTAAAAAAAATAATCAAACATTTAGTGAATAAATAAAACTAACTCCCGTTGTGTTCATGACTTCCAGATGCCGTGCACACAGCCACGTCAGAGATGCTGGGAGGAATCACAGCTTCCTCCAGCGAAGGGGGAACGGGCAAGTCTGTGCTGCAGCGAACAGGTCAGGCACAGCATGCTCCGCTCACGCAGGCGTCACAAGCCATCTAAGCCATGGGGAAGAGGGCAGGGAGCAAAGAGACGTGGCACTGACCAATGGGACCACAGCGCTCGGGTCATGGGCCGTGGCTATAAAGGGCCCGATTCTGATCTAATCAGCCAGGTAAAGCAAGAACGACTCTGCTGGAATCAAAGGAGATGATTCCAGTCTCACTCCAGTGTCACACTGGCGTAACTCAACAGAAGTCAATGGAGCGAGCCCTGATTTGTACAGCTATAAGTGGGAGGAAAATCTGGCCCACAGGAGTTAAACTGATGTGAGTTCAGATCAGAACCAAAAACTCTAACACCATTAAAGCCATCTGTCACTCTGGATCAAACTATGCACTAGGGTTACCATATTTGAACATTCAAAGAAAAGGACACTCCACGGGGAGGAGGGGGGGGGATATTCGCTCGCGCCCCTCAGCCGAGCCCCAACTCCGCCCCCTCCCTGCCCCATTGTACCCCTTCCCCAAATCCCCGGCCCCGACTCCTCCCCTGAGCGTGCCGCGTTTCCCCTCTTCCCCCTCCCTCCCAGCCGCGTGAAACAGCTGTTTCACGGCACACACGCTGGGAGCTACGGGGGGAAAGCAGGCACTCTCTCAAGTGACCAACATTCACTTTCTTTCTTGAATGATCAACTCGTCTTTGGGAAAAAAAAATAATGGCAAAATCCCGGACATTTTTAGATATTTAAAAATTCCTCCCAGACAGCAATTTAAGAACCAAAAACCCAGACATGTCCAGGAAAATACGGACGTATGGTAACAATACTATACACTATAACAAGCCTAGGCTATTCTGTCTTCAGTGCAAACTCTCCGGGCCTGACTCTCATCTTTCTTCAATAAGATCACAACCTAATCCTCACCGCAGATGGCATCTAACCCTTCCAGACACAGACCTCAATTCAGAGCTGGGGTGTAAGAAGCAGGAAGAAGGCAGAAAGGGCAGCAAAAAGGTACATCTGTGACCCAAAGGTTATCGCCCCCACAAACTTCATGAACAGGGTCCAAAGCATGGACACGCTGGCACGCTGCAAAAAACCAGCTGAAAAGTCTCCTTAACGTTACCAACATGATCTGACTTCCCCTTTGCCTCATGCTTGGAAAGGGCTGAATCATCTTCAATGAAATTAACCGAACTAATTCAGCCGATGGCTGAGAGCAAGAATGGAGTATTTCAGCCACAACGGTTAAAGTCTGGCAAAGCTGAAAACAGGGGCCATCTGATAACAGGATGCACGAGGCCACTCTTGACTCTCAGCATTGCCACTAACTTTCTGTTTTTACTTTCGTCTCCTCTGGCACCTTTCATCCAGCTCTCAACCATTCATGGACCCACACAGACTCCCTGCAAGAGACACACGCAGAGAACACACTGAGGCTGCCCCTCACATCCAGGCCAAACTTGCTGTAGACTCCTGCACCTCCCTTTCCTCCTTCAAGGTTGGATATTAGGAAACACTGTTTCACTAGGAGGGTGGTGAAGCACTGGAGTGGGTGACCTAGGGAGGTGGTGGAATCTCCTTCCTTAGAGGTTTTTAAGACCCAGCTTGACAAAGCCCTGGCTGGGATGATTTAATTGGGGTTGGTCCTGCTTTGAGCAGGGTTTGGACTAGATACCTCCTGAGGTCTCTTCCAACCCTGATATTCTAGGATTCTAAATCCCTCCTCGACTGCGATGCCTACAAAAAACTTTTCAACAGCCAGGCTGCTGATGTGCTGAGACACTGCCCATCGTGACCAACCCTGTCTCATTGTTTCCTTGTGCTACCCCGTCTGTCTGTATCCCTCTGTTGTCTCTTGTCTTAGACTGTGAACTCTCTGGGGCACAGAGGGTCTTTGTGTTCTGTGTTTGTGCACCACCTGGCACAGTGGGGTTGTGGGGCCTGATTAGGGCTCCTCTAGGTGCTACCGTAATACAATAAATAATATTTTCATCGGCAGAGTCAGGAGCAGACCCAGATCTCCTGACTCGCAATCCCCTGCTCTCACCACTAGACCGTAGTCCCTCTTAGTGAAGCAAAGAGGTAATTAACCCATTTAGAATTCATCGAGGACCTAGCAACCTCAGCCTGAACACCAGCGGTCGGGACCAGAATTTCATTGTTCCTCCAAAGGGCAGCAGCCACCTCACAAACACCATCCCGTGGCACTGGCTCAGCACCTCCTGCCCGTGCTCCTGGAAAGATCACCTCTCAAAGTACCCACCAACTCTGATTATGCTTTAGGGAGCAGAGCACAGCTGGCTACAGCTGCAGGCCCACAGTCCTGGGGCTAAAGACAGTGGGCTGGGTTTGATCTGGTTTTTAATCACATGCTGTCCATCGTATGCGGAATACGCAAAACCACATGCTGTCACACCATGGATAAGGAAGCCTCCGGTAAAGCAGAAGAGGAACAAAACCCCTTGTTTGGAGGGATCAGTCTTGGATGAGCTGAGAACACAATGATCCCTGCAGCTTAATTGGCTTGAGAACCTAGTGATGGCCCAGCTCAGACACTCAGGGTCTGGCTACACTGCAATGGAAGTCCTGGGTTAGTAGAACTTGAGTTAACAGGCCCTGGGTTTGTTAACCCAGGACTTGAGCGTCTACACTCATTTGTAACCCCAGGTTAGGAATTGTTGAACCCCGGCTCCCAAGTTGGGCGCCAGCATCTACACCGCATTATGCAGGCATGAATCCAACCAGCCGTATCCCAGACTTCCTAGCGCCCTCCCAAAATGTGCCCGCTCAAGCCAGTTGTTTGTGATGCAGTGTGGGAAGACTTGGCTGTCCAGAGGACAAAGAAAGTCAGCCTGTGGGACTGTAGGATACAGCAAAACCTCAGAGTTACAAACACCAGAGTTACGAACTGACCGGTCAACCACACACTTCATTTGGAACCAGAAGTGCCCAATCAGACAGCAGCAGAGACCATAAAAAAGCAAATACAATCCAGGGCTGTGCTAAAGGGAAGCTAGTAAAAAGGATAAAGGGAAAGCAGCATTTTTCTCCTGCGTAGTAAAGTTTCAAAGCTGAATTAAGCCAAGGTTCAGTTGAAAACTTTTGAAAGAACCATCGTAACGTTTTGTTCCGAGTTACGAACCGCCTCCATTCCCGCGGTGTTCCTAACTCTGAGGTTCTACTCTATTACTGGAGGACTCGGAGCACGAGTCCAGTGGGGCTGCGTCTACACTGCAGAACAATAAGGCTTGAACCCTGGGTCTCGGCTTGGCTCAGGCTCAGACCCTCCAGGGAACGTCTACACTGCAATAAAACCCCATGGCATAGCTGAAGCTGACCATTATCCCACCCGTTCCATGTACACCAGGGCCTGGGGAAGAAACGCTCTCCCCCAGCAGTGCCAGCAGCGGAGATGGCTCTGAGCAGATGGAGTCAAGGCAAAGCATGCTATAGCTTACATTGAGAGATCAGTGGGTCACGGTGCTCCAGGGCTCGCGGGGATCTCCGCTGGCCTACAGGCAAGGCAGAAGAGGAGGCTGACCTTGACGGCGAGGAAGGGAAGGGGCTGTATTTCCGGCTTCCGTTGAGCATGTCTCTACAAACTAAAATGGACAACATGGAACTGAGGAGCATCGAGGCAATGGCTGCAAACTTCCATACCTTCATCTTAGAGCAAGTCAGAACATTGAAACTCTGCAAAACAGGCAAAACAAATATTCTTATTACAAAGCCTCTCCCCCGGCCCCCAACACCTCCCCGCAGACAGGTCCCCAGAAACTGAGGTCGTGCCATGGGCTTCTGAGCAACCTTCCCTGGGGATCTCGGAGCAATCACACGCATTCCTTCAGTCGGACTCACCCCCTTCTCTCGGGTCAGTATCATCCTCATCCCTATTTTATAATGGGACACTGAGGCACAGAGAGGGGACGTGACTTGCCCAGAGCCCAGCAGCGAGTCAGAACCCAGGTGTCCCGATTCACTGTTCCAAGCTCTCAGCAACGGACCTCATTCATGCCACCACTTTCCTATCATGGTAGCAGGCCACTCTGCTTGTGGGACAGAGCACATTTACAGACAATCAGCTCTGAGGAGCAGATTGTACCAGGCGCTAGCGAGGGCAGATGGGGGAAGGAGGGCACACGAACACACATATGTGCCCTGGGAAGGGGTTAGGGGCCAGGACACAGGTGCTGCTCAGCTGCCCAGTGTGAGAAGGTCGTGCAGAGGTGGTGCAATGCACACGCTTTCTGTGTGCCAGGTGACCCCTCCTCACCCCAGCCAGCAGAGCCACCTGGATGCAGGAGGAGTCTCACCTGCACCTTTCAAAAGGCAGCAGATCTCCCGGGTGCTCCCCTAGAGGAATTCTGGATGAGGCAAGAAGGATTCTACCTGAGATTGCAGGTGATGGATCATTTCCCATTCCGGGCAATGTACAGTCTAGCCTGATGGGTTTAAATCCCTTTAAAAAAAATAGAACCAGGGGCCAGCATGTTTCTCCTCCAGATAAATATCCATAATTCAGTACCAAAAAACCTCAGCGCAGCCAGAGCAGCAAGGATGTGAGTGCTGAGTAGGATTGCTAAATCTGATCACTACCTCCGGAACAAAATGGGTCTAGAAGCTGCTGCCAACAACCACCCACCGAAGCAATTCGCACTTCGTTTCTTTTCCAAAGACCTTTTGCCTGATCCTTCCTTTGCTCTGTGCCTCGGGGAGTCACTTACTCCAGCGCAAAGCAAATGCCATTCTGAGCCAGTAGCACTTCACGCCTGCTTTGCCCTGGTCTAATGAGGAGAGAAAGTCTTCCGAGCCCGGCCCCTTTACAGAAGTGACTAGGGATGGGTGGGAAATGATTCTCCCCTAGAGAGAGAGTTTTTGAGATATCAAAAAAATTCCCCAGCCCGAATTGAGAAGAAGAGTCAAAATCTCAAAAATTTTGGAGAACTGAAAATCAAATATTGGTTTAGGTGAATTAAAACATTTTAATTCCATCATTTTGAAACATTCCGTTTTGATAGTTTTGAAACATTTTGTTTTCAACCTTTTTTTCTTTTTTTTAAAGCTCTGAATATCCTCAGATTTCAAGATGAAAAACAGTTTCAACTCAAACCACCTGAATTTTCCATGCCAAAAATGTGGACGTGGGACATTTTGACAATTTCAAAACACTTCTTCCCAATAATTTCTCAGGTCAAGAGATTCGGCAAAATCAGCCCTGTTTCGCCAACGGTTTTGGTCTCAACAAATTGACATTTTTCAGCCAAACACAGCTGGTTGAAAAATTCCTGACTAGTCCTGTTAGAGAAATAGCCCTGGTCTACAAGACAGAGGATTACTCTGATATAACTACATCGTTCAGGGGTGAGAATAATCCACTCCCCTCACCGACGTGGTTAGACCGACCTAACGTCTGGCACTGTGTCTAAAAGTGCCAGTATGGACGGTACTAGGTCGGCAGGAGAACTTCTCCCACCAGCGTAGCTACTGCCTCTTGCAGAGGTGGATTAACTTCGCCAATGGGAGAGCTCTGTCCTGTGGGCGTAGAGCGTCTTCACTGAAGTACTACAGCGGCGCATCTGTATGGATGCAGAGTTTTAAGTGTAGACCTGCCCTTACACAAGTTTCACTGCTCTTTATTGTCTGCATGCGAAAACAGCTCAGCTAAGGGAGAGTGAGCTAGAATTTGTTCTTCCTTGGGCGCTGTCAATAGAATTGTTTACAAAGTTCCAAGCATTTACACCTGTGCAAACTCCCTGAGGACATTTGGGTTCTGCAGTGTCATGGAGGGCCTACGTTTCAAAGCAGGGGAAGCCCATGGATAACAGAAGGGCTAATCTGACACACCAACCAACCCTTTGTTAGTGGTGTTGATGCATGAGAATGAAAGAACCTCAGGGTGTGTTTACATTGCAAGTAAAAACCTGCGACTGGCCGGCCCATGTCAGCTGACTCAGGCTCAAGCTAAGAGGCTGTTAAATTGTGATGTAGATATTCAGGCTCGGGCTGCAATCGCATTTAGGGACCCTTACACCAGTTCAGAGTGGGTGCAAGCTAAGCTCATTCTGATTAGAACTGGGAGATATTTTGGAAGAAACTTTTTGTGATGAAAAATGCAGCTGCAGCGACATCAAAACCTTTCACAAATCGATTAAAACAACAAACAAAAAATAATTTCAAAGATATTGAAACATTTCAACATTCTCTAAATGAAGTGCTCTGATTATCTGGTGTGAAATGACTTTGTCGCAAAATGTCCTTTAATCATACTGTATATATATTTATATTTTTTTTAAATGCAAAAGCGTTTCAGAACGGGCAAAATAAAAACGTTCTGATTTTGTCAAAATGAAACATTGTGTTCGAGACGGTTTTTTATGTTAGACTTGCTGAAAAATTGCAAACGTTTTCATTTTTTGCCCTGACCCCAAATGAATTCCCCTCCTCCGCCATTATTTGGAACATCCATTTAACTACAAAATCTGTTCTTCGCCCCATTCTAATTTTGATCTGGTGGCCTCTTACCCGCTCTTTGCACTGGGGTAATTGGCAAAGAACAGAGGAAAAGTCACAGGAGTCTTGGAGAGACAACACACAGCCCTACGATGTCATTTTTTATGGTCCTTTTCAGAGCCGTTCCACAATTGAATGCATTCATTTAGAAGGGAAAACGAGATGTTTCCAGATGTGCCACATTCCGGTTGTCAAATGCCCTACATCCTGTTCTCCAGCTAGCGGAGATTCTTGCGCTCGTTACCGACAATTCTTAATAACCAAGTCATAATGGGCCAAATCGTACAGTCCTCACATGACAGTGAAAGGGGGTTAATAGTGAGTGTAAACGTAACAGATCCAAAGCAAGGCCTTTGTATAAGGCTACGGGCCTTGGCATCAATAAGAATCAGATCCACTGACTTTAATAGGAGTGTTGCCTACACAAAGTCTAAACAAACCACAGGAAGTTGGCTCAATAATACCAATAAATTATATAATGGGCATCCCATGCCAACCCACAAGGTCTCCGAGCACCTAGCATGCACAGAGCCAATAAACAAACGAGAGAGCAGAACCAAACGCCACTCCCCTGAGCTGGCCTCCTGCCCTTCACCCACGCCCAGCCACATACACAGCCGCCGCCCAGAGCCAATCCTTCCCCACAGCAATGGCAAGCTAGCACCGAACCAGATATCTCTTCCGCCTGGCTCTGGAAGGAGGAGGGCTCTGGGTATATGCCGAGAGAGAGACGGTAACTAGCAGGGGTCAAGAGTCCATGACCTGCCTCCCGGGTAGTCAGCAGCATCTGATCAGAGCTGCTTTTCTGGGGCACAGAAGAGGACCAGGAAGGGGCGTACTACCCCCTTAAGGGTCAGCCTGGAGCTCACAGCAAGAAGTGCCTGGGTCGAATCAAGGAGGCTCCCTCCTCTGCCCTCCCTCAGACTGACCTGTTTACACAGGGACAGGGAGCCGAGCTGGAAAGGGAGGATGAGAAGCCATCCAGGTTGCCACCAGCGGCGCTCTTCTGGCTGCGAGCCCCTGGCAGACTCGTTCCCGAGCACGGGCCAGGCATGTAACGTTCCGAAAAGCGACTGTAAAGGCAGCTCTGCGTTATCATCTCCCAGCGACCCCAGAGCCCAGCAGGCTCAGCTGACAAGCATAGAGAGGTTTGGCTGAAATGCCAAGTGAAGTATCAGGGCAGGTCTGAACTACGAAATTAAGTCGACGCTGTCCTCCTTCTGTCGGTGCTGCGCATGGTCACCGGAGCGCTTCCACGGACTTCAGAGGGGCAGTGCGGGGCTCAGAGAGCCTGCTGGGAGCTCCCTGCCAGGAACCCGGCTCCCCCCCCCAGTGCTCCCGGCAGGGACTGGGGGACTGAGAGCCCGGGCGGTAGCTGTGCTCACAGCTGGAGTCCCCTACCCACCCTGGGGTGACAGTCCCAGCTGTGAGCCGAGCTTGGGGCTCTCAGCAGGGAGCCTCCCCATTTCATGGCTCCAGCAGGGCCACGTGACCTCGTCACAGCTTGCTACTTAAAGCTGCGCAGAAAACACCTGTAGTTCAGCGGGGCAGGTGGGCTAGGACTAACCGGGGTGTCAGGAAAACGATATTCGTGCTGGAGTCGTGAACCCATTCCTCTGCGGGGGTGCTGTCCAGCCACAGCACTGAGGTGTGGATTCAATGAAGCAATGTCAGTCGGTAGAGACCGTCTGATCTCGTGCTAGTGCCAATTATCTGGGCCGAGGGCGTACTCTGGAGGCTGCCCCGTCCATCCCAGATCCCCAGGAGTGAGAACCCATTCCCACTAGGATTCCCACAGCCGCTGCCTTCTCCCTGCCCTCCACAAAGTCATGGCCTGCATGCTTAGCCTGGAGAAGAGATGCATGAGGGGCGACAGGATGACACTTGTCATGAATGGTCTAGGTTTACTTATTCCAGCCTCCGTTCAGGTCACTGGACTAGATGACCTCTCGAGGTCCCTTCCACCCTGTGGTTCTATGAGGTTCATTTCCCTCCATTTCTGACTGGTGTCACTACAATGTTAACTGCTGCAGATCAGCTGCAGCCTCCAGAATCCTCATCCTCTTCGCTGTCACTCTAATCTCATCACCTGCCTCCCGCTCTCCAGTGCCTTCACCGCTTCCGCCTCCCCCAAGCCTTGCCAAGCCCCCGCACCTCGGTCACCCACCACTCTCCTGCTCGGACTCTGCACTCTGCCACTTCCACCTCGGTCCCCTCCACGCCCCTTCTGCAGCCGGCATCTCCAGGTCCTCCAATGAGCCAGTGACAGAAGCGGGAACAGAGTCTCATATCCTGTCTATCTGTTGATGGCTGTATACTGCCTCTCACCCTGGTATCTAGGCACATACCATAGTATCCTCTGTTCTGAACACTGGTCCTCAAGGAGTACTCTAAGGGGGTGTCTACACTGCCCGTGGCTGGCCCATGCCAGCTGATTCAGGCTAAGGGGTTTGAGGGCTGTTTTACTGAGGGGTAGATGTTCGGGCTCAGGCTGGAGCGTCCCAGAGCTCAGGCTGGACCCCAAGCCCAAATATCTACCCCACAATTAGACACACCCGCCAAGCCTGAGTCAGCTGGCCCAGGCCAGCCACGGGTGTCTAACTGCAGTGTAGACACACTCAAAGATTGTGAAGGGGTAAGTTCTGTGCTGCTCCCTACCCCTGGCAATGTCTTCCCTGCTCAGTACACCGTGCCGCTTCCCACTCCTCCTCCTTCTGGAAACCCCAACTAGGTCTACCATCCCTCAGACAGCGACCCTGCCAGGCACTCCCCTTACACATCTTTCCAAAGATCACGTCAAACAAAACAGAGCAAACAACTAGGAACGAATAAACGGCTCACTGTTCCAGCCCAAGGCATTGCACACCCACTCTCTATGCATGTCTCCAGCCTCCCTGCTTCTTGTCTTCCCCCGCATTGTGGGAACTGGGGCAGATTGTAAGCTCTTGGGTACAGGGATGACACCTTTCTTTCCTCGGTGGAGGACTTGGCACATCTGCGGTGCTGTTCCCAAGTGCTGATCAGTAGCAAACCTGGTCATTTCCACTCCGCATTAGCCCGTCTAACAAAGCGCTTGACTTTATGTGGACTCCTGTGAAAAGTGGCTGCTTCTGTGTGCTTGTTGGAGCAGGGCAAAATCTGCACAAGCACCTCAGTGATTTAGGAACCTCTGCCCCATTTTCAAAAGCGGCAAACATTTAGGCGCCTCAGGCCCATGGCCATTCAACGCAACGTAGACTCCTAAGTGAGGCAAGGCAACGTTTTCAAAAGTGATTTGGAGCCGTAGGAGCTAAGAGTTTGTCTCTGCTTGAATCACTGCAGCTACACCGCTGTCGCACTCCAGTGTAGACGCTCACTGCCATGATGGGAGAGGTTTGCCCGTTGCTGTAGTTCATTCACCTCCCTTGGGAGGTGCTAGCTCGGTCGATAGAAGAATTCTTCCGTCAACCTAGCACTGTCTACACTGGGGGTTAGGTCGGCATAACTGTGTTGCCCAGGGGTGTGGGTTTTTCAGTGTAGGGATGCAGGGACTTAGGCTCTTTTGAAAAAGTTCCCTGTGCTCATGTTAATGCCAAACTGGCTTTTTCTAAGCAAGCCACTTCTCCCCAGGGGATCGTTTCACAGCATCTAGCCCTGTGATGACTTCTTGTGGGTCTTCAGCGTGTCTCCCCAAACCATGGGATTTCACGTTAATTACAGCGACTATCTGCACCTCCTCCCTTCAACCACCAGGCCCCGGGGCACCTGGCAAATTGCTAATTTCTCTCTCGTTTGCCTTATTCTCTCCGTCTCCAGCCGGACCCAATAAAACCAAGGAACGCGATTATCCTTGCTCCAGAGGCCGGAGTCGGTTGATTATAAATGTTATCGGAACTGATGCGCACGTCCTCCCCATGCGCCCTCTGCTGGCTCTGCGGGAGAATCAGCCGTGCAAAGTGATAAGTGGAGCCAGGTGACTTTTTTGTTGTTGTTGCAGCAAATAGAAATTTGGCTGAAAAATACCTTTTTGGGAGGCTCCAAAACTACTTATGAAGTTGGGTCAGATTCAACAGACAGTTTATACAGCTGCAAGGCTGGTTTGATTTGGTTGCCTATTTCACGCCCACTCTACAATCTGCTGGCACGGATGCAAATGAGCGCCCAATGTGCAGGGCAACTGAGAATTAGTCCTTAAACGGGGGCAGCAGAACCGAGGGTGGAGGGTGGAGAGACTGATCTAGATTTCTGACACACACACCCCCAACGTCTTGCAGAGCTGGGACCCAGCTATGTGCTGAACATGTGCTGGGGGTGGGAGCGAGGAGAGTCAAGAGCTGGACCTGGAGGAAGGCTGAAGCAGCTACTGAAGTGCATAGATTCAGGCCAGCCACTGGGGAGCAGGTAGGACTCCCTTGACCAGCCTGGTCTTGCTTTCCAGCCACCACAGCAGGTCCTAGTGCAGACACCCAGCCCAGGAGAGGGGCAGGACCATGCGCATCAGCTGCTTGAGTGGAGTAGAGGACAAGACGGGGCACTGTCAGCTGGGCGGAGGTCAGGTGGGCATCAGCAGGCAGGGCACCAGCCACTGAGGAACTGCCACAGGGACGGCAGGACGAACTACCGGGAAACCCCTTCCCAGCCTGGAGCTGGGTCCCCCTCCTCCGGTCTCTAACTCCCCTTGTTCCTCCTCCTCCCCCTCTGACCCACGTCCGTACATTCTGTTGATCCTCTACCATTGGGGGATGGAACAGCTTCCACATGAGAGATTAGAAAGACTGGGACTGTTCAGCGTAGAAATGAGATGGAGGGGGACATGATAGCGGTCTATAAAATCATGAGGGGAAATTGAACAAGGAAGCCTTATTTATTCCTTCACATAACACAAGAACCAGGGGTCACCCAGTGAAATTAATAGGCAGCAGGTTTAAAACAAACAGAAGGAAAGATCTCTTCACACAATGCACAGTCAACCTGTGGAACTCCTTGCCAGAGGATGCTGTGAAGGCCAAAAGTATGACTGGGCTCAGAAAAGAACTAGATTAGTTCCTTGGGGATAGGTCCATCCGTGGCTATTAGCCAAAATAGATATGGTTGCAACCCCATGCTCTGGGTGTCTCTAGACCTCTGACTGCCAGAAGCTGGGAGTGGATGATGGGATGGAGCACTCAATCACTGCCCTGTTCTGTTCATTCCTTCTGAAGCACCTGGCACTGGCCACTTGCAAAGGCAGAACCCTGGGCTACATGGCCCAGTGGTCTGACTTAGCTCGGCCATTCCTATGTACCACTCAATTCCCTGTAAAGGCAGGCTTTCATCAAGCTGAACTGGCCTGCAATTTCCTCTCTGTTCCTTTCAGCTCTTTGCAAACTCCAAACACGTCTCCATTTTAAACAAACCCTCCAACCTAGAGCCACAAACACAAAAAAAGAATATTTGCCAAGTGGGGAAAAGTGAGTTTTTAACTGGGGAAAGAAATGTTTATTGTAAAATGGAATTTGACAGCGTCTCCTTTCATGTTACCCCAGTCAATAGTTAAAATGGAGCTAGGAAGCTGCTATATTGCCAATAACACTTTATTTTATAGGATGTAATTATAGGCCCCGCAGGTTACAGGATAATTGTCTAACCCAGCCAGAGTCTAAATATTTTAAGTGGACTGTAAACAAAGCCAAGCTCAAAAAAAGAATAGTTTAGCCATATAAGGAGGTGAGATTGTTAAAGGCAGCCATGGTACCAAAAGGTTAGCTGTGGATGGACCTGATCCTGCCGGCACCAAGGGTGCAATTTGCACAGGGATAGCACAAGGATTCTACAGATCTGCTCAAGTCCTATTTCGGGAGCTTAGTAAGGAAGTGGTGTATAAGGCTTGTGTTGATTCTCTGCACAGAGTCTGTATTACAGCAGCAGCCATAGTCCCCAGCTGAGATCCAAGCCCCACCATGCTACACACTGTAAGAGACAGTCCCTGTCTCAAAGAGGTGACAATCTAGCTAGACAAGGCAGAGCACAGGGCAGGGGAAAGGAAGGTTTATTCTCCCCAGTTAACAGAGAAGCAAATTTCACCCAGCACTACCATCACAGCCGCACCGGCGCGCGATCGCGCCGGATTTCGAGCAACACGCCCCTTGAGGGAGGGAGCAGAAACACACCTTGCAACAGCTGGCACGAGGAATCCATCCTGCGATGAATTGCCCAAAGGCTCAGAAAGGTTTACAGGAAGGATTCCGCTAATAGCTCGGAAAAACAAAAGACAGAGCAAATTGCTCTATGTTATTGGACAATTCACTGCCTCCCTCCCCCCCCGAAAAGGAGAAAAGGGTGAAATTCAGCACATGCCACAGGCCACGCTCAAGGCCGCTTTTCATTCCTTTCTGTAAGTAGCATTACAGTAGAAATAAGAGACCCCAACCAAGGTCAGAACCCATGACATTAGGCCTTGTGCATCCATCTCGTAAGAGACAGAGCCCACAATTTAAATGTATAAAGGATGGGAAGGGGAAACAACTTGCCCAATGCCAATTAGGTCAGGGGTCAAGCTGGGCCCTTTACCCAGGTCTCCTGATTCCCAGTCCACGGCCCCCAACCACAACCCCCCTGCTGCCTCACTTGCTTCACTTTCATCTGAAGCACTCAAAGCACTTTGACAACTAATAAAGCATCACCACACGCCCTGTGAGGCAGAGAGGCATTATTAACCCCAGTCTACAGATGGGGTAAACTGAGGCCCAGAGGGACGCATGCCTTTCTCTGAGATCTCAAGGGAGTACATGGCACATTCCAGAGCAGAATCCAGTTCTCCTGCTTTTTAGGCTCGTGCCTTCACTACAGGAACATCTTTCCTCTCCCATTGGTAGAGACCCCACATTGGCCCAGGACATGGAGTTTCAGAGATGAGGGACTTCAATTTCAACATTGCCCTCTAGTGGCTGCAGGGCAGAGTCACAGTCATCTGGACCTCAAGCGGCAGACAGCCTGGACTTGTAGGTCACAGGTCTGGGTCCCCATTGTTGCATGGGACTGGCACTGCTGCCAACAACTAAAAGCTCAGTTCTTAGCACTGAAAAGCACCTGGTGCATTTGAACCACAGCGATGGGATGTAAGTGACAAGGTGGTTGCTCAGCTATCTAGGTGACCAGTCCCCATGGATGCAACCGAGCAACGGTAACAAACCCACGAGTGGCAGAGGAAATACTAACTGACTAGGTAAATCAGGCACAAAAGTGGGGAACCAAGTCTAGAACCCCCGGTCCTTTGAATCAAAACCCAGGCCTCTCTCCCCTTGAGGTAATGGAGAGCTCCTTCAGCTCACTTTTGCTGTAGGGCTAAGCTGCAGCCACTAGAGGGCAGCGTGGCCACCACTCAGTCACACAAAGCTAGTACATCACACAATCACCACTTGGCGTCTGGAGCCAGAGTAAATAACCCAAACCTTGGCAGTAGAGAAATGAAACGGAGCGTTCAGGGGAATCATAGAATCTCAGGGTTGGAAGGGACCTCAGGAGGTATCTAGTCCAACCCCCAGCTCAAAGCAGGGCCAATCCCCAACTAAATCATCCCAGCCAGGGCTTTGTCAAGCCTGACCTTAAAAACCTCTAAGGAAGGAGATTCCACCACCTCCCTAGGTAACCCATTCCAGTGCTTCACCACACTCTTAGTGAAAAAGTTTTTCCTAATATCCAACCTAAACCTCCCCCACTGCAACTTGAGGCCATCACTGGGATGCTGGACTTCCTCCGACACCAAGGTGATGGCTATGTCTGAGAAAGTCAACACAGAGTGGTGGTGGGGGTACTGGTTAGAGTGGGGCCTCTGGGTCAAGAGACGCATGTTCTACTCCCAGCTGTTTTACTTCATGGCCTTGGGAACGGCCCCTCAGGAGACAGTTTCAATTCCCTGCTCTACCCCAGACTAGATGTGGGACAAGTCGCTTTGGGCTGAGAGCTGTCTCATTTCTCCTGCTGCACAGTGGGGATGACAGCTCTGCCCTACCACACAGGGGAAAACATATTAAAGATTATTATGCTATGGTTAAGAACATAAGAACGGCCATACTAGGTCAGACCAATGGTCTATCCAGCCTTGTATCCTGCCTTCCGACAGTGGCCAGTGCCAGATGCTTCAAAGGGAATGAACAGAACAGAGAAATTATCGAGTGCTCCATCTGATGTTTCTAGGCCCAGCTGCTGGCTGCCAGAGCTTATGGGACACCCAGAGCATGCGGCTGCATCCCTGACCATCTTGGCTAATAGCCATTGACTGACCTGCCCTCCACAAACTTATCTAGCTCTTTTTTTGAATCCAGTTATAGGCTACGTCTACACTACAGCATAAAATCGAAATTACTAAAACCGGTTTTATAAAACCTATATTATAAAATCGATTTTACGCGTCCACACTAGGGCACATTAATTCGGTGGTGTGCGTCCATGGTCCTAGGCTACCATCGATTTCCGGAGCGGTGCACTCTGGGTAGCTACATTAAAGGAATGAGACCAATAACTTCAATTTCCGTCCACACTAACCCTAAATCAATATAGTAATATTGATTTTAGGGTTACTCCTCTCGTTGGGGAGGAGTACAGAAATCGATTTTAAGAGCCCTTAAAATTGATTTAAAGTGCCTTGTAGTGTGGACGGGTACAGAGTTAAATTGATTTAACGCTGTTTAAATCTATTTAACTGTGTAGTGTGGACCAGGCCATAGTCTTGGCCTTCACAACATCCCCTGGCAAGGAGTTCCACAGGCTGACTGTGTGTTGTGCAAAGTACTTCCTTTTGTTTGTTTTAAACCTGATACCTACTAATTTCATTGGGTGACCCCTGGTTCTTCTTATGCGAAGGGGTAAATAACACTTTCTTATTCACTTTCTTCACCCCATTCATGATTTTATAGACCTCTATCATATCCCCCATTAGTTGTGTCTTTTCTAAGATGAACAATCTCAGTCTTTTTAACCTCTCCTCATATGGAAGCTGTTCCATACTCCTAACCATTTTTGTTACCCTCTGTAACTTTTCCAATTCTAATATATCTTTTTTGAGATGGGGGCAAGTGCAAATACATGCAGTATTCAAGGTGTGGATGTACCATGGATTTATATAGTGGTACTATGATCTTTTCTGTCTTATTTATCCCTTGCCAAATGGCCCCTAACATCCTGTTAAATTTTTTGACTGCCGCTGCACATTGAGCGGGTGTTCGCAGAGAACTGTCCACAATGACTCCAAGATCTCTTTCTAATTTAGATCCCATCATTTTGCACATAGAGTTGGGATTATTTTTTCCAATGTGCATGACTTTGCATTAGGGCTGTCGATTAATCATAGTTCACTCACGTGATTAACTCAAAAAATTAATCGCGATTAATCGCAGTTTCAATCACACTGTTAAACAATAGAATACCAATTGAAATTTATTAAATATTTTGGATGTTTTTCAAATATATTGTATTCTGTGTTGTAATTGAAATCAGTGTATATTATTTTTTATTATAAATTTTTGCACTGTAAAAATGATAAACAAAAGAAATAGTATTTTTCAGGTTACCTCATGCAAGTACTGAAGGGCAATCTCTTTGTCGTGATGGTGTAATTTACAAATGTAGATTTTTTTTGTTACATAACTGCACTCAAAAACAAAACAGTGTAAAACTTCAGAGCCTGCAAGTCCACTCAGTCCTACTTCTTGTTCAGCCGATCGCTAAGACAAACAAGTTTGTTTACATTTACAGGAGATAATGCTGCCCTCTTCTTATTTACATCACCAGAAAGTGAGAATAAGGATTTACACGGCACTTTTGTAGCCGGCATTGCACGGTATCTACGTGCCAGATATGCTAAACATTCGTATATCCCTTCTTGCTTCGGCCACCATTCCAGAGGACATGCTTCCATGCAGATGACACTCGTTAAAAAAATATTACGCTAATTAAATTAGTGACTGAACTCCTTGGGGGAGAATTGTATATCCCCTGCTCTGTTTTACCCGCATTCTGCTATATATTTCATGTTATTTCAGTCTCGCATGATGACCCAGCACATGTTCATTTTAAGAACACTGTCATTGCACATTTGACAAAATGCAAAGAAGGTACCGAAGTGAGATTTCTAAAGACAGCTACAGCACTCGACCCAACCTTTAAGAATCTGAAATTACTTCCAAAATCTGAGAGGGACGAGGTGTGGAGCATGCTTTCAGAAGTCTTAAAAGAGCAACACTCCAATCCGCAAACTACAGAACCCAAACCACCTAAAGAGAAAATCAGCCTTCTGCTGGTGGCATCTGACTTAGATAATGAGAATGAACATGTGTCGGTCCGCACCGCTTTGGATTGTTATTGAGCAGAACCCATCATCAGCACGTTTGCATGTCCTCTGGAATGGTGGTTGAAGCATGAAGGGACATACGAATCTTTAGCACATCTGGCACGTAAATATCTTGCAACACTGGCTACAACAATGCCATGTGAATGTTTGTTCTCACTTTCAGGTGACATTGTAAATGAGAAGCAGGCAGCATTATCTTCTGCAAACGTAACCAAACTTGTTTGTCAGAGCGATCGGCTGAACAAGGAGTAGGACTGAGTGGACTTGCAGACTCTAAAATTTTACATTATTTTATTTTTGAATGCAGGTTTTTATGTACATCATTCTACATTTGTAAGTTCAACTCTCCTGAAAAAGAGATTGCACGACAGTACTTGTATGAGGTGAATTGAAAAATACTATTTCTTTTGTTTTTTACAGTGCAAATGCTTGTAATCAAAAATATATATAAAGTGAGCACTGTACACGTTGTATTCTGTGTTGTAATTGAAATCAATATATTTGAAAATGTAGCAAAACATCCAAAAATATGAAAATAAATAGTATTCTATTAATTGTTTAACAGCGCAAATAATCACAATTAATTTTTTAATTGCACGATTAATTGCGATTATTTTTTTTAATCGCTTGACAGCCCTACTGTGCATTTATTACCATTCAATTTCATCTGCCATTTTGTCACCCTGTAAGCCAGTTCAGTGAGATCCCTTTGTAACTTTTCACAGTCAACTTTGGACTTACCGATCTTGAGTAATTTTGTGTCATCTGCAAATTTTGCCACTTCATTGTTCACCCTTTTTATGAAGATGTTGAACTGCAAAGGTCTCAGTACAGAGCCCTGGGGGACTCCACTATTTACCTCCCTCCTGTGTTGCCTCTAACTTTTCACACCCGTGTGCAGAATGAATTTTGTTATGTGCACTAATATGGAGGTGATGTGTGACACATTACCTCCATATTGGTGCACATAAAATTCATGTGATGGGGGTGGGGCTGAGAGGTTTGGAGTGTGGGTGGGGGCTCAGGGTTGAGGTGCAGGGGGGTGAGGGCTCTGGCTGGGTGTGCAGGCTCTCAGGTGGGGCTGGGGATGAGGGATTTGGGGTGCAGGAGAGTGTGGGGGAGAGGCGCCTGTCCCCACTGCGGGAGCTCTGGGGCTGGGGCTGCAGGATAGGCACCCCTCCCCCAGACCCAGTGGGTCCAGGCCGTTCCAGGGTTGGTCTGGGCCACACTATGCCTGGGGTCAGCCTGGGCCATGCCTGGGGCTGCATGTGGGCCCAATCCAGCCATGGCTAGGTCCATGCTACTCCAGCCACGCCACTGTGGCCCACCGGCTGCCGCACGGCCATGCAGCTTATAGGAACTTAGCCTCTCTCCATTGTGAAAACTGACCATTTATTCCTTCCTTTTGTTACCTATCGTTTAACCAGTTACTGATCCAAGAGAGGACCTTCCCTCTTATCCCATAATTGCCTACTTTGTTTAAGAGCCTTTGGTGAGAAACACAGGTGCCGACTCCATGGGTGCTCCGGCACTGGAGCACCCATGGAAAAAAAAGTAGTGGGTGCTCAGCACCCACCAGCCACAGCTGATCTGGAACACCGCGAAACAGCTGTTTGGCAGCTGGGGAAGGGCTTAGGGGAGGCAGAGAGTGGTGGGCAGAGGACTTGGAGAAGGGGCGGAGTGGGAGCAGGAAGAGGTGGAATGAGGGTGGGACTTCAGGGGATACGGTGGAGCAGGGGTGGAGAACCCTCCCCACAGGGAAAAGTAAAAGTTGGCACCTATGGTGAGAGACCTTGTCAAAAGCTTTCTGAAAAGTTCATACACTATATCTACTGGAGCCACATGTCTGACACCCTCAAAGAATTCTAATAGATTGGTGAGGCACGATTTCCCTTTACAGAAGCCATGTTGACTCTCCCCCAACATATTGTGTTCATCTATACATCTGATCATTCTGTTTCAACCAACTGCCTGGTACTGAAGTTAGGCTTACCAGCCTGTAATTGCCACGGTCCCCTCTGGAGCCTTTTTTTTTTTTTTTTTTTTTTTAATCTGTATTACATTGGCCACCTTCCAGTCTTCTAGTACAGAGGCTGATTTAAGTGATAGGTTACATACCACAGTTAATAGCTCTGGAATTTCATATTTGAGTTCCTTCAGAATTCTTGGGTAAATACCATCTGATCCTGGTAATACATTGCTCTTCTATTTAAGTGTTTGTTCCAAAACCTCTCTACTGACACATCCGTCTGGGACAGTGCCTCAGATTTGTCACTGAAAAAGAATGGCTCAGGTGTGGTCATCTCCCCACATCCTCTGCAGTAAAGACCCAAGCCAAGAATTAATTTTGCTTCTCTGCAACTGCCTTGTCTTCCTTGAGTGCTCCTTTAGCACCTCAATCATCCACTAGTCCCACTGACTGCTGGCAAGGCTTCCTGTTTCTGATGTACTTAAAAATATTTGCTGCTAGTTTTTGTGGTTTTAACCAGCTGCTTTCAAATTCTTTCTTGGACTGCCTTATTATACTTTTACATTTGACATGCCAGAGTTTATGCTCCATTCTATTTTCCTCGCTGGGATTTGACTTCCAGATTTTAAAGGATGCCTTTTTGACAAAGCACTTCCACTGTGGATGCAGCTTATACTGGCAAAAACTTGCACTTTTGCTGGTATAGCCTGTTCCAGCCTCCCCACTTCACCACACCCCCTGAGTAAAATATGTTATACTGGCAAAAGTGCAGTTTTGCTGTCTAATTGCATCTGTAAAGTCCATAATAATAGTCTTTACCTCATAGGGATATTTTAAAGTTTTATTAGTGTTTGAAGGCTTGGCTCTCCTCTCTGTCTGAATCAGGAGTGACTTCCCTGAGGTTCATGGCATTACACAAGGGTTAAATTGGTGTAAGTGTGCAGCAAATCAGGCCTGGAGCCCTTCAGATCTTTTGATGAAAGGTGCTCTGGGAGCACAAAGCCACAAGGGATCGGTATGTCGGTTTCAGACTCGATGTAGAGACGGACTGAGCTAAACGCAGGACGTGTATTTCCAGCATCAGCTATTCTATGGCCCTCCAGAGAGATGGCCCTGGGTTCCATAAAGGTCATGCACCCACTGCACGCTTTAAATCAAAGTGCACCGTACAATTGCGAACATTGTTGGAGACCGCATCATACTAATCAAGGCGTCTTGAGTGTACTTTATAAACTGATAGACACGGATCAGGGTCTTCCATCACTGCAGGGTAACACAAGGAGCAGCTATCGGGACAGACCACCGCGAGCTAAGGGTTTAGAACAAAAATGCCAAGAAGATTATTGCTTTCGAACCGAGGCTGCTCTCTCAGACGCACTCCCATGGGAGGTGATGAGAATTTACTTCTTGAGGAACTGAGCGAAAATCAGAGGCGGGCCTGTGAATTGTGGTCTATTGTGAGCAGATTTTAGCTGGAGAGTTGGCTGATTTGGAATTTGGTCAATGCAGCATAAATCAACAGCCCCACGCTTGGGAGAAGCGAGACAGGCTCTATAAAGACTACAGACGATGAGGGCCTAAGGTTGCCAACTTTGTAATATTTTAAAGCCGAACACCCTGCCCCTGAGGCCCCAACCTGCCCCTTCCCCCAAAGCCCCACCTCTGCCCCCTTCCCTGCCTGCCTCTTCCCCAAGGCTCCATCCCCCATTGGCTCCTCTTTCCCCCTGCCCTCATTGCTGGCAGCTTTTCTCCCCTCTCTCCCCAGGGCGAGGCTCTTGCTTATGGAGCCGGGGCTGGGTGCGGTAGCCCCCCAGCGCAGGTAGGAGGCGGCCCCGGCTGAGCAGGGGATGACTTGGCGCCTCCCCACCTCCCCTGCCTGCAGTTCCTGGACTTCGGCCTCCAGTCGCTAGATGTGATTGGACACTGTCTAGTCCCCTTTTCGACTGGACTTTCCGGGTGAAAACCGGGCACCTGGCCACTCTACCTGGGCCACGGATTCACATATCCTCTGCAGGCAGCTGCAGAGCATGGTATTGCTGCAGATGAAGAGCGCCACCTGCTGGATCCCCAGAACTGCTTCCTGTGCGGCCGTCCTGTCCTGCGGAGGACTCTCAGGCTCCTTCGCGGCCCTGCCCGGCCGCTTTTAGCTCGGAAGAGCTGGCCCGGTTACAGCACAAGGGGGCATGGCTGCGGGCCACGTGAATGTTTGCAAAGAGATGATCTCAAAATACTTTTTCCAGAACAGGAACTAATAAACTGTCAGCAACTCAGAGGCCCAGAAATAGACAAAGGGAGGCAAGTGTCCCTTTCGGGCGAGGCAAAGCTGCTTGTTTAAAAGGCTTGCGGTGGGATTCGCACCAGGAATCGGAATGCTGGCAGGAGGGGATGAGCCCCTGGGGGTCACCATCAAAGGGACGGAGTGCTTCAGGAAGAACAGAAGGAAGAGAGATGAAAGAGTCAGCTATTTGCAGAGGCTGCGCTGCAGAAAGGCAGCTAATTTCCCCCTCTGTAACAAGCCAGGGCTCCAGGGAGTGGAAAGCCTTTGTAGCGGTAACCTGAGCACCCTCGCTTCAGGAAATCAGCCAGCAGCCCCACACAGCGGCAATGCACTCGGGTAGCTTTACAGACACTAGCGGCTGGCGTTCCAGCCTAACCTTTCTATTCAGGTTAGTAAGAGGAGGAGTATGGCAGTAGGGCCTAGTAGTGTCAGTCATGTGCTCGGTGCTGTACGAACACACAACAAGCAGGCAGCCCCTGCCCCAGAGATCTTACAGTTTAAGGTTCTTGTCTCCATGGGATCTGAGCACGTGACACTGTTAGCAATGCAGGACCCCATGCAACTGCATCATACACTCTTCTCTCCAACATGCTCCAGAAACATTACGACAGACTCAGAAAAGGGCGTCCCAGCGCCTCACACTTTGACTCTATGTGGACGAAGCAGGCAAACGTCTCTCTCCCCCACTTGACGTCCATGCACAACCAGAGCAGCGGTGATGCAGCTTCACATTCCTCCACAGCACAGGTAAACTGAGACCTCCCTCCGGGCTGGAGTTTGCTGTGGCTTTTGCCAATGTAATCTGGGGCAACTGCAGTGAAGTCAAAAAGGGCTCGCTCTGGGTTTGCATAGGAGTCTCAGAGATGAGAATCTGTGAGTGTGTCTCTCTCTCTCTGGTGGGTCTTCATTACAAAGCAGGTAAGTTTCCAAGGACACAACACTTTGGCCTCGCCATCTCTGCATAGACCAAAGCACGTGTGGTTCTTAAGAAGACCCTTCAGTCTTGTCTACATGGAGACACTCAGTAAAAATTAATTCAGATTAATTTTCAAAGTGGATTAATTAAACCTCAAACCCCTGTCTGGACACTCTCATTTGGCACTAAAGCGGCTTTAGGAAAATTAATCCAAATTAACAAAGGGCTGAATTCAAAGCAGATTAGTTACTAATCTGCTTTGAATTCACTCCTTCAATTTATTTGGATTAACTCTCTGAAGTGTCCCCATGTAGACAAGTCCTTCTCTCAGTCTGATTTCACACAAAGCAAGGCCACTAAGAATTTATGAAGCAAATCTGGAACAAAGGGGAAAGGCACCGCTGTCTGCACTCTAATTTCTGGTTCATCCTGGCCAAGAGAAACCAAAAAATACTCAGAAGATTTCCAGGCCAATTTCAAGATTAGCGAGCTTCTGAAAGTCTTCTGAGTAAACAACTGATCTTCAGCTTAGCCACGTTCCATGTAGTTTGTCCAACAGTAGTCAGAATGTCCAGGCACTTTAATCCAGATCCCACTCGTGGAACATTCTTATATGTTTTACCTTTTGCATCAAGGAATTGAGATCTCTAATTACACTAATACAGTTCTGACATCACAAATCATAGAAGATTAGGGTTGGAAGAGACCTCAGGAGGTCATCTAGTCCAACCGCCTGCTCAAAGCAGGACCAGCACCAACTAAATCATCCCAGCCAGGGCTTTGTCAAGCCGGGCCTTAAAAACCTCTAAGGACGGAGATTCCACCACCTCCCTAGGGAACCCATTCCAGTGCTTCCCCACCCTCTAGTAAAATAGTGTTTTCTAATATCCAACCTAGACCTCCCCCACTGCAACTTGAGACCATTGCTCCTTGTTCTGTCATTTGCCACCAATGAGACCAGCTGAGCTCCATCCTCTTTGGAACGCCCCTTCAGGTAGTTGAAGGCTGCTATTAAATCCCCCCTCATGCTTCTGTTCTGCAGACTAAACAAGCCCAGTTCCCATAGCCTCGCCTCATCAGACATCAAGTCTCTTTTCCATCTCGGGACCTGCCTTCCATCCAATCTGTATCACAGGCAGGGACGGCCACCATAGGGGAAACCCCAGTATACTCAAAAAGGTCTGGAGGCAGAAGGGCATCAGGCACACAGGCTGGGATTTCAAAGGGGCCTAAGGGAGTTAGGTGCTGAACTTTCACTGAATTCCAATGGATTGGGGTACCTAAGTAGAGATGGGTGAATTACTGATTTTTCAGTTTGGCCAGCAAACTGAATATTCAGTTTGGGTCCAGAAATGTTTGGCGCATGTCAGCAAACTGGAAGAGTGCATGTCAACCCAGCAAACATCTTGGATATGTCGGCACTGCACAAAAACACCTGCGGTGCCGAGTCTCAGAGCCTGCAGGGCTAAAAATGCAGCACTTGGGCATGCTGGGCTAAAAATTGCAGTGGAGACATTTGGGCTTGGGCTGGAGCCCGGGTTCTGAGACCCACTCCCCGCCCAAGGTTTCAGAGCCCAGGCTCCAGGCTGAGCCCAAATGGCTCCACTGCAAGTTTCAGTCGTGCAGCCCGAGCAACCTGACCCAGGCCAGCCATAGGTCTTCTATTGTAGTGCAGACATCCCCTCTGTGACCATCAGCCAAGTAGGTAGGACACTTGCCTGCAATGCGGGACAGCCAGACTTGAATCCCCATTCAGGAGCAAGATAGCTGGAACGTGAGATCATCCCCCTACCACGTGAATACGTCCTTAAATAGCCCTGGGGCCAGCCAGAACCACTCTGTAACCTGGTGATTAAAGCATTCACCTGGGAAGTAGGCACTGTGGTCAAATCCCTCCTCTGAATCAGACACAGAGAAGATTGGAACCCACAGTGCCTACCTCCCAGGTGAGCGCCTCCATCACCAGGCTACCGAGTCCTTCTTTTGTGCATTTGCCCAATGAATAGGTAAGGAGTTATGAAAAGTTGAACAGCAGGAGTCCTTGAGCACAGAATTGCCAATGGCTGGTGGCAAGGGCCCTCAGCTGCCAAGAGGGAGACCTCAGTTCACCTCCTTGTTCCTCTGATGGCCTGGCTATCTCCTTAGGGAAGGAGAAGAAGCCAAGCTGGAGAACTAACCAGATGTGAGGCTGGGAAGTAGGGTGACCACATGTCCTGATTTTGTAGGCACAGTCCCATTTCTTGGGTCTTTTTCTTACATAGGTTCCTACTACCCCTCCACCCCCGTCCCGATTTTTCACATTTGCTGTCTGGTCACCCTACTGGAAAGAAGGGCAGGTCTGGTCCGCTCATCCAAAATCAATCCAAACACTGCTTGTGGGGGCAAAGATGGGGGACAGTCTGGTGTGGAAGCAGCTCTGTGGGGATGAGAGGGAATCCTAATTAAAACCCCCAGCGTGAAATGAGCAGCAGGCTCTTTGCCTCCAAACTGCTCGGCTATAAAAAGGCTCCCTAGCTGGGAAAGGAATCCTGGAAAGGCTCAGCATGAGGCAGGGTGTTAATAGAGAACCGGGCACCGGGCTGCAACGTAAGGCAAGAGAGATGTGATGCTGGAGTGCAGACAGTATAAACAGCCCAGGTGGCGCTGGGGAAAGCAGGAGGCAGTGACACTAACCAGAACACTGCGGCCGTTTGAAGTTCCCTAACGAAGTGGTGCCAAGGCAGCTGTTGTAAACCTCCAACCGCTCCTGCCTGGGTCTCCAGAACCCTTCACACTCCGGTCTGACCTCGGGCCTGAAAGCAGAGGAGAGCTTGAGCGCTTCGACTTGCAACCTCCGGTTCTACCGTGGTGTCAGAACTTTGGCTCCATCCCTGACCTCGCCCTCCATGCGAGCGGCACATGGCAAACGCAAAATAATTCCTGCATGTGCACATAGATTTTTTTTTCTTTTTTGGAGATGCACGGCTAGACAGAAGCAAAACATGCAGGAGACACTGCAAGCAAAATAAAAGCCACAATAGCCAATCTCATTGCCTGGGTCAACTGGCTTGCGCTTGCAGGTCTCACGCTACCGG
The DNA here is from genome assembly GCF_025201925.1 of Gopherus flavomarginatus. NCBI lineage: Eukaryota > Metazoa > Chordata > Testudines > Testudinidae > Gopherus > Gopherus flavomarginatus. Next base: position 7,717,734 of record NC_066640.1, on the reverse strand, counting down.
GCTGAAAAAAACAATGCAGACATTCGGGTTTGGGCTGGAGCCTGGATTCTGAAATCCAGAGAAGAGGGAAGACCTCAGAGCCCAGGCTCCAGCCTGAGCCCAAAAGCCTCCACTGCTGTATTTTTCGCCCCGAGCGCGAGTCCTGTGAGTATGAGTCAGCTGACCCAGGCTCTGAGACTAAAGCCCCAGGTCGTCTTTTTTTTTTTTCTTGCTGTGTATACGTACCCTTGATCTGCCCATTTGGGAAGCAGGAAGGTAAAGGCCTCTGTTTTATTTCACATCCATAAAATTTTAGGAGAAATATTGCTGGCAAATAGCAGCGCTGCGAGGAAGGATCTGGTGTTTTTGCTTTGTTCCTCATGCTCTTATGTGTTCAATCTGTCTATAAAGGAGAGGCTGTCAAGATGTTTCGGGGTGACTCAGAATATAGGGTTTAAACAGTTTTGCAAAGCCTAATATCACAGGAATTGTTTTCATTATTTCATGTCTTAACATTTAAGGGAAAATGTTTGAGGGGTGAGACATCCCTGTGAGGTCTCCAAGAATGCCAGGCTAACGCAGACCAGTGTTTCTCAACCTTTTTGATACCAGGGACAGGCTTGCTGCCTTCCTATGCGGTGTCAGTGAGATTTCAGAGACCGGTGCTGATCCACGGACCAGTGATTGAGAAACTCTGCTCTGAAGCAGTTCAGAAAGCAGATACTTCTCACAGATCCTGCTTGTCTGCCAAACCCCTATTTCTGTGGGCCACAGGAACTGGCAGACTGGAGCAGATCCGAGGTCCGTCTAGCCCAGTAGCGTGTCTCTGACAGTGGCCCGTGCCACATTCTCCAGAAGAAGATATAAGACACCTTGCAGGGTTGGTGGATTAAACCGTCCCCATGGAAGTCTCGGCCTGACCCTTGATTGTTAGAGGTTGGCTTACACCCTGAAGCATGAGGTTTTCTCTCCCTTCCAACACTGTGGTTTTTTAAAGCAAATGACTATGATAATTGGATATTCTGGAAGATCTCTGCATATTCTTAGATCTCCATTGACCAAACTTTCAGGACCACTGTGCCGGGGTGAAAGTAAAACGCAGATCATACCGGTATGGGCCTGGAAGGGGTGGGGCCTTGGCCGGAAGGGGCAGGGCTAGGGTGTAAGTGTCCCCTAGCCAGTCCATCTGTGCACCCTGGCCAGCGCTGCCTCGGGCTGCAGCAGCAATTTAAAGGACCCGGGGCTCCGGCTGCTGCTACTGCCGAGGCAGGATTGAACCTGGGATCTCTGGAGCTATGTGCATGAGCCTCTACTGCGTGAACTAAAAGTCACATGCCTCTTAGCTAAAGCTGTGGCAGACTCATTAATCTCTTTCTAAGTGGTCTGGGTGCCACTCGATGGGCCAGAGCACCACTCCCAAGAGGTGTGTGGGTTACAAGAGCACATCGGAAATTCATTCTCCAAGCTGAGCAAAATCCAAGAGCAATGGGAGAACATAGGTATCAACACTGGGGATTCTCGAGGTCCGGAACACCCATGGAAAGACATAGTGGGTTTTCAGCACCCACCCACCACCTGCTGATCAGCTGTTTTGGTGGGTGGGACTTGGGAGGCGCTTGGGGGAGGAGGTTGAGTAAGGGTGGACAGAGGTGGAGCGAGTGTGGGGCCTTGGTGGAAGAGGTGGAACAGGGGCAGGGCCTCAGGACAAAGTGGGGGTGGAGCATCCGCCTGGAAAAATGAAAGTCAGCACCAGTGTGGTGGAAAGTCAAATAGATTCTGAAATCTTGTTTTAAAAACTGGCAGCAGCATCACAAGACAGAGGAGAGAGTTTCTTTTTTTATTGTCAATGTCCCTTGAAGCCAGGATATATTCAGGGTGCAGTACTAACAATTTATCTCCCAATTCTACAAGCCTTCCTCACAGCTGGGTCAAGAGGACTGTTTGCATGAAGGCTGCAGAATCTGGGCCCTTGGTCTTCCTCCCACATGGGGCAGCGGGAGGTTGCAGCATTGCAGAGGTGTTTTCATGCCACCCTTCCAAATTATTTTGGACTGCTAATTCCTCGCCCTGACAGATAACGAACAGCTGAAAGGAATGTTACCGAACAGTGGACTTGAAATGCTGTCCAATCAACTTGCAGCCACGGGGAGGCAGCATGATCTAATGGATAGTGCTGGCCTGGGAGACAGGACAGCTGGTTTTATTCCTAGCTGTGCCGCTGTCCTGCAGCATGGCCTGGTGGGAGCTGCTTCTTCTTTGCATCTGTTTCCCCTCCCACTCTTTGTCTACTGAGACTGTGAGTTTGCCGTCTCTCACCACGTGTTCCCACCGTGCTTAGCACCATCCCCATCCCAGCCGGGCCGTCTTGGTTATCTTGTAATACCGATAACAACGGCCACCCAGGCCTGGTTCCGGCTGCAGCACTGAGAGTGCCAGCGTAGGCCCGCGCCAGAGATGTTAAGCACCACCATGTCCATATCGGTAGCTTCCTGAGCCTGCTCCCAAGAGGTCAGTACTAATCCAGAAGTAAAAGATTTACTGCGGTGCAGCCGTGGACCCTAATCTCCACTATGCAAATCAATCATCTATCAATACCGGGTTCTGTTAAAAAAAAAAAAGCTTTTTCCTTATGAAGCCGGAATCATTGGCCTAATGCGTTTGCCCGTGACCTTTTAAAAACCAGCTTCCTGCTACAAGTGCGCAAGATGACTACATTACATAAGGATCCTGTTCCTTTCTTTGGGATTTCCTGGCATTGGGCAAACCACATAGCGTGTGCCAGCCAACGGGGGATCTGAAATCCGCAGAAAAACAAATGACAGCCCATGACTCACTCGACCTTTGTTTGAACTGTGCTCTCGGGCTTTTCATTGCCATTTACAACTTGCAAAACCGTTTTCGATAACAAAAGCATAAGAACGGCAGAGCCCCGGCGACTTAACGAACAAAGCACACGTCTGGTTGGAAGGCATCGTTGCCAAGAGAATCCAGAAAGATCACAAAAATGACGGGTGCCAGCAAAGCTGACTGTTTATCTCCAAACAGCCCGAACTCACCCCTGCTCAAGGTCAATCTCACACTTGGAACTGACGGAGCTCTGCGTAGCTGCTTCCTCTCCTCGTTGACTCCTGCAACCCAACGGCCTGTGGATTGAGTCTCAGCCACCTCCCCGTCAATCCGAGCCCCAGTCCCAGCCAGGCATTGTGTTAACTGATAGCCGATAAAAATGGAAGGCATCGGCCCAGAACTCCCAAAGAACCATTTAGGCCCCAAAATTAAGTGCCCGGCACCTGCCATTAACAATGGAGAATCCCCCCAAACAGGGTGGCCAATTCTGGTGGGATGTGTTCTTGGAGGTTTCCTCACATGACATATGAAGGATTCATCTTTAATTCCTGGAGAATCCAGGGCAATCCCGGAGGACTGGCAACCCTCCCCATCACCCTCATGGTTCATGGGAGATACGAGTTGTTGAGTGCTTCCCAAAATCTGGCCCAGTGCACAGATGGCCAGCCCAAGACCCTCAGCCTTAATATCTCCCCATATGTGTTGAATACGAGGAGTGGCAGAACTGAGCTGTCTGGTGTCCTACAGAAGAGGGCCCCAACAGTTTAGTTGCCCAGAATCTATAGCTGAGCTGTGAGGTTGAGAGAGGAGGTCATGACTGCAGGTTCCTTGGCCTTTCTGTTGAGACTGCCGACAAGACAGCCAGCTAGTGGGGGTGATGCTCTATCCACTAGCTCCTACTCAGAGATCCACCAACTTCAGGAGCCGACAAAGCTTCAGAATGGAGAGTGAGGAGCCCCACTGCCAAACTGATCTAGCCATCATATCAGGCTCACGACACATTTCTGCTCGCTGAATTCACCAGGGGACTGCGCGGGTTAGTTTCTCTCCCACTCTGCCTTCTTCTCTTTCCTCGCTCCAGAACCAAAACCCTGCATGCTGGCTGCCACCAGCGATGTCTCACTCAAGCAGACACAGAGCTAGCATCAAAAGAAAAAAAACAAAACACCCCAGGGGCAAAGATCACAAAGCCCTCAGCATTAGCCTGCTAAGCTGCACTGACATGCTGAACCAGGCTTCTCGGCAACTGGATATTTCACATCTTAAATAGTGACAAAAGCTATTGAAGTCTCGATCCTCCTGGCACAGCCACACCTGCTGGTGAGGAAATGTCAAGCGACCAGCCAGCCCTTCACCCTGTCCTTTAGACACGCACTTGAACTTGGCCACTAGCTGCTTAAGATGAAAGATGCTGTGTGTTGTACCAGCCGATCTGTTCTGGGCTTACTTTGAAAGTTTGCATCTAGTATCCTGCCGGAACCTAACAGGCTGCACGGGATATTGCTCTAGGGATGCCTTAATAACTAAAATTAGCACGTATCTGCCTAGATCTCAAAGCAATTGATTCATTATTATTAATTATTTGTATTACTGTAGCCTCTATGAGCCCTGCTCACGGACCAGGATCCCTCTGTGCAAGGTGCTGCACAAACCGAACAAAAGACATTCCTTCCTCCAAAAAGCTTCCAAGCCAAGTATAAGACAAGACACAGCAGGTGGATATAGACAGACAGAGGAGCACATGTACATGCAATGGGACATGATCTCAGCACAGCCGCGTGCTACCCAATGTCAAGACTTTTGTCCATATCGCAGCAAAGGAGAGATTCAGAGCAGAGCAAAACGGCTTTGTGGGAGCTCCTCCCAAGCACGAGGGGCGCTCGTTTGCAGATTTGACAACCGGGTTATAGAGGCTGGCACTATGGGTTGATCCTACAGGTGGGGGAAACCAGTGCGCAGAGTGGGGAACGTGACTCGCCCAGGAGTTCTGATCAGAGATACCTTGGGGATTTGAACTCAGCTCTCCCACTGCTCAGCCACCTTACCCACTGTACCAGGCCGCCCTGCCAGGGAGCAGAGCAAGCCTGTAGAAGTACATATATCAGATATGGGACTTCGGAAGGCAACCCCCATCCCAATCCAGTTTTCTGAATTACACACAGGTTTAGCAGAACTTGATTTTTTTTTTTAAATCATTTTGACAGATAATATCAATGTTTATTCTGAGGCACTTTTTTCTATTTAAATGTTCACCACTGCACAAAGTGATGGGGTTTGTGCATCATTTTTACTGCTATAGGTGTACGTTTGCACAGTTGTGGGAAATAATTTTTTCGTTTAAGGCGGTAAGACTTTAGCTTTGAAAAGTTAAAGGTTTATAAAACTGTTAATACACAACTGGTCAACTTCACGTGTCACAGTAAACAACGTAAATATACTTAAGCCGTAATACGTTCTCAAGCAGCATTTCTCTTACGTCACCTACCTGTACATTTCGATTAATATCAATGGGAAATGTTTTCCCGTCAGTTTATGAGGGTCTGGTGAATCAAATCTTTCCAAGCCTAATTACACAAGAATCTTCAAAGCAGAGCCAGTCTGCCAAAATAGGAAGTAAGCTCAGTTCTAACAGAACAGAGTGACTTTGGCTTATCTGTTTTAGGGCTGGAATAGTCACGTATACTTTATATCTGTTTAAAAAAATAGCATGAGGAATACAGAATGTTTGGAACGTGCCTAGGAGATAAATTGTCTTATAGTACCTGGAATCGCTGTAAAAAAGTGCTAAAAATCTTGTTCTAAAGATGCTATGAGCCTGCTTTTCCATTGCCCTTGGCTTCAGGCAGTTATTTACACCAGGGCAAGTCCCTGCATACTTTGCTGAGTTAGAACGCGTATCTGCCTTCTCTCAATGGGTCAGTTGTATAGCTGATGGTCCTTAATGGGCATCAAGCGGGCTAGGCGGAGCTGACACCAACTTGTCTGGGGTGTCACTCAGAAGCACAGCACGAAATTGAAATACAGACAGTAGAGAGCCAATACTCACAACTTCAACTAAAAAAATGACACATACATACAGACAGCATAATCATAGCCAGCAACCCATAACCTGGTCTTAGACACCTTATATGACCCCCTTTACCTAAGGTTTGGTGCCATTACAGGACCTTGGTTGCAGCCATGTTCTATATGGTCCCAGATTATATCAAGAACGTCACAACAGGCAAAGACAGCTTTGCTTCTATAGAGAAGCCATGTGGTCTATTGGCTAGCAGCACTGGCCAGAACCCTAACAGACCTGGGTTTTAGTCTCAGCTCTGCTGTGTAACCATGAGTATGTCTCCGTTTCCACTGCCAGCCCTGTCTAGATTGCAGCAGAGGTTTGCGTAGGGCCTAGCCCAATGGACTTCTAGGCACTACTGTAACACAACAAACACTGCACAGCGCTGACCCAGCCATGGGGGAGCAAGCTAGCTTCCACTCTGGCTCGGGTACCAGCAATAAGATAATGAGCCACAGACTGACTGCAAGATCAGAGTGAATGGTGAGGGCATTATTATCATGTGTATTGTGGAAGCATCTACACGCCCCAGTCATAGGCCAGCAAGGTGCTTGATGCTGCAGCAACACAGAACAAAAGCCAGTCTCTGCCCCAGAGAGCTTACAATTGAAGTATAAGACACAAGACAACAGGTGGCTACAGAGAGCAGAGCATAAGGACACATTGCTGCTGGTCAGTAGCATAGGCAGCGGTCTGAGTACACCAGCTGCCTCGTCTTTGTCAAGTGCAATATGCAATCCAGAAAGTACCCAGACTGACTCTCAGATCCCAGGGGGAATTTTCAGCGCTGGCCTTTAGAAAAAAATCATCTTTCTGCTTGCAAACTGAGTAGCTTTGGCCTAGGAAATATTTGACAGAATGATGCAAGTGTGACGGACGTGGGACTGCTGTGTAATACTGTCGGATTACTGTATGTGATTGGGTAACTAGAGCAATTACTGTCTGAACATGCTGGTTCTGTTTAACGGCGGAGCTTTCGGGAAACAAGCAGGAAGGCCACACCATGGTTCCAGGTAAGCAACCTCCTGGGAAATGCATCCAGGATCATAAAGAGACAATGCCTGAGCTATTAAAAGGGATGATATTCCTTCCAGGCCCCAGCCACGTTACAAATCTCATTTTGCCAAGACTGAGAACGAACACATCGAAAGGACAAACAGCTAAAAACTCTCCGGTTTGATGTGGGACCAGTTGTTCCGTAGCTGTCTGTGGGGAACAGACTGACACAGACAGCTGTGTATGACTCTGAAGTCACACCTTCCTCAGCTTTCCAGGGGATGGTGACCCAAAGGTAAGAGACTTGCATAGGGACTGTTAATTGTTTTAAACTTCCTTTTATCGTATGCTTTGCTTTGTTGCTGCTGTTAAGATTAAACAATACTTTAGTAAGAGAAAGCGGCCTAGTCACCTGCATTAAAAACTAGTCACAAGTTCCTGAAGGGAAGACCCACAGGTCCCAAACACAGCCAGATCTGTTAGGGATAAACATGGTTGATACCGGGTCCTGGAATACAACACCCTGAGTCTAAATGGAAGGATCACGTCACTCCATCCAAGGGAGGTAAAGTCACAAAACCTCACACTTGATGGCGTGCACACAGGGAGAACAGAGAGAGGGTCAGAGGTGCAGCTAGTCTGATAGCCATGACAGCCAGGAATGAGGACAAATTGGAAGGGCCAACCTGGAGAATATTTTCTAACCAATTATTTCAACTACACATTCACTTCCATGAATACAGACCCTCGCAATGTGATTTCAGCAAGTTGCTTTTTAAAATTAGATCTAGAGCTTAGCTAATAATTGATTTTTCAGGCTCGTGGCTGAACCGAAAAAAAAATTAAGTTTCAAACCGAAACTGGAGTTTTTTTTCAGTTTTTCTTGCTGAAACAAGAAACCAATAAAAAAGAAATGTTCGGGTCGAATAAAATGGTTAGAACGTTAATTCCAAATGACATTTTCAAAACAAACCATTTTGATGTTTCCAAAAAGTGTTTGTTTACAGGGCGCTTGTTTGTCTGTTTTCGGAGGAAACATTCACCGAATTCAACCTGACTAAATGAAAAGTTCAGTGCCCCCAAATGGATTTTCCAGCAAATCTACTCTTTGTTGGAGATATTCTGCCCAGCTCTAATAAGTACTAGAGATGAGTAAATAATGTTATTTATGCTTCAGAGGCCAAACCCAAATATTCGAAAGAAAATCCAGTTTGATTTGCACTCAAATTTTTTCAAATTTATTTTTGTCCTATCAAAAAAATTTAATTTTGAAATGACCAACAGGTTTGCATTTTCATTCAGATGTTTTTCGTGTGTGTGTGTGTGTGTGTGTGTGTGTGTGTGTGTGTGTGAGAGAGAGAGAAACTGAACAAATTTAAAATCAAAACACTGTTTCAAACCAAAGAGTCAAAAAGAAACATTTCTAAAGAGTAGAAAGCTTTTAAAAAGACATCCAGCCCTGTTTTAAAGACCTCAGGTGACATAAAATTCACCATACTCCTTGGTAAATTTTGCCAATGGTTAATTACCCTCACTGTTCAAAAATTATGCCTTATTTCTAGTCTGGATTTGTCTACCTTCAGCTTCCAACCACTGGATCTCGTTATGCCTTTACCTGCTCTACTAAAAAGACTTCTACTAATAGAATTCTCTTCCCTGTGTAGGCACTAATAGACCATGATCAAAACACCTCTTTACTTTCTCTTGGATCAACTAAACAAATTGACAGGTTTCAGAGTAGCAGCCATGTTAGTCTGTATCCGCATAAAGAACAGGAGTCCTTGTGGCACCTTAGAGACTAACAAATTTATTTGAGCATAAGTTTTCGTGGGCTAAAATCCACTTCATCGGATGCATGCAGTGGAAAATTCAGTAGGAAGATATATATAATATACACACACACACGCACACACACACACAGAGAACATGAAACAATGGGTGTTACCATACACCCACTAACGAGAGTGATCAGTTAAGGTGAGCTATTACCAGCAGGAGAGGAAAAAAAAACTTTTTGTAGTGGTAATCAAAATGGCCCATTTGCAGCAGTGGACAAGAAGGTGTGAGGAACAGTGGGAGACGAGGGGGAATAAACATGGGGAAATAGTTTTACTTTGTGTAATGACCCATCCACTCCCAGTCTTTATTCAAGCCTAATTTAATAGTGTCCATTTTGCAAATTAATTCCAATTCAGCAGTCTCTTGTTGGAGTCTGTTTCTGAAGTTTTTTTTGTTGTAATATTGCGACTTTTAGGTCTGTAATCGAGTGACCAGGGAGAATAAAGTGTTTTCCGACTGGTTTTTTAACGTTATAATTCTTGACGTCTGATTTGTGTCTACCAATGTGATATACGCCATCATGTGTCAGCAATACCCCTCTGCCATGTACATTGGCCAAACCGGACAGTCTCTATATAAAGGAATAAATGGACGCAAATCAGACATCAAGGTTTATTGAAAATCTTATGATATTCATACGTGCATCCGACGAAGTGGGTATTCACCCACGAAAGCTCATGCTCCAAAACGTCTGTTAGTCTGTAAGGTGCCACAGGACTCTTTGCTGGTTTTACATGATAGTCAATGTTTTTCTTAAAGCCCCAGCTCCTGGAGTCTGATTATGTGAGTTTCTCAACTTCTAATTAAAGGGGAAAAAAGTAAGTTTCTAAGGCCTCAACAATAGGGGACATGAATCCTAAAGGCTTACAAAACCAAAGGGAAATAGAAACCCAACATGTATTATATTTGTAATATCTGCTGATTTTTAAGCCAAGCTCATAATTTTGGGGCTTGGTGTGATTTTTGAACCCCATACTGTAATCATTCATAAGGACAAAATTTTATCACTCTCCTGGTGCCAAGAGCCTCTCTCAAGATCAAGGCCTTGCTGGAACATCAAAGAGAATTTCCACCTGCCACCCTCTTTATTTTAGTGCCTTAAATGGGAGCTGAGCTGCTTTGAAATCCTGGCCCTTAGTGACTCGCTCAGCATTAAACAGTTTCCACTCAGGATCAACATACTAGTAAAATAACACCAGCATTTGCTGGGAGGGGGCTCCTCAGAGCCCACACAGCAAAACCCGACTCCTGTACGGTGCGGCCTGGCCACTGAGGATGAGCAGCGTGACGCAGTAGACCTGGTCTGAAAAGCTGCCTGAATGAACAGCTCACAAAGACAATACCAAGAGAGTAGAGAAAGTCTGTCAGCTCATAATCCAAACGCAGCGAAGCGCCAGCGCTGGGGTGGATGGGGCTGCATGCTGTTCAGAGAAATACATTACTAGGAATGAGGGAAAAAAAAGTTCCTTCAGGAGAACTGGAGGAGGAGGGAAAGGAAGAAGGGGGGGGAAAGGCGCGCGAAAGGAACTAAAATCTCAAGTTACTGACCCACTTCTGGGAAATGAATTGCTTATAAAACCCCCTGAATCGAAAGGAGAAAGCAGGCAAATCCCAGGATGAGGTAGAAGCTGCACAAAGTGAAACACGACCCACACAGTGAGCGAGAGCCTGCTGCAGCTGAAAGCTAAACTCAGATGTTCAAAAATCAGGAGTCCACCCCCCCACCGCTCCACCCCAGCCACCCAAAAAAAGCATGAGGGTTTTTTTATAAGGTTATAGTAGGTGTTTTGGTCTGGCTTTTAATTTTTCGCGCGCGCCTGCGTGTGTGTGCGTGCGCCCCCCCATGCCACCCCTTCTCCCAGGGCCCCACCCTGCCCTGCCTTTCCCTCAAGACTCCCCCTACTTGCTCCTCTCCTCCCTCAACTCCAGCATGAGTTGCAAACCCCAGCTCCAGCAGGCCACTTGGGAGTGCAGGTCAGAAGAGCGCTGCAGCCGCACGGGAGCAACCAGGGAGCCCCATTGGCAAGCTAGGACACGGCCCTTCCTGCCCGGCAACCTCCCACCTCCCTCTGAGCTGCCTGCCCAGCAGCGCCTTTCCCCACCCGCTGGAGCCCTCCCTGCCCCGGAGCTGCCTGAGAGCATGGCCAGGGGAAGCACTGGCTGGTGGGGCAGCTCATGTTCCTTCCATCCCGGGGAACGTTCCATGCCCGCCAGGAGCACATTACCCCGCTCGCCATGCCCTTACCCCTGCACTCTGGTCTCTGCCACAGCCCTGCAAACTGTACTCCTCGAAGGGGCCTCCCAAGCCGGTGTATGCATGTTGCCACAGGAGCCGCCACTTCAGGGCCATGCAACAGGCTGCCACTCTCCCCCACCCACCCACGGTAACCGGACCTTTGGTGTCCGGTCAGCACATCTGACTGGACACTGCCAGGTCCCCTTTTCGACCTTTCTGGTTGGAAACTCTATTTATTGAGGATGGCGATTTCGGCCCTTCCACGGCTGGAGCTCTCACCCCCACCTCTGCCCACCCGCCAGCCTAGCAATTAATTCTCCCCACCCGCAATCCTGATATCAAGACTGTTCCACCAGCCCAGATCTTCCCGGGGCAAAGCCGTATTCCCCACCTGCCAAACCAGCCCAGATCCCCCAAAGCTTCCCCAGATGCACACAGAGCAATCTTCCAAGATACACAATACATGGGGACATGCCTCCCATTCCCACACCCCAACCCCAGACGTCTCCTCCAACCCAGAGGCACACAGCAAGATTTCCCCCATGCACACCTGATCTCCCAGCCCAGGAGGTAGCAGCCATAGCTCCTCTGCCTGGAATCCCCTACAGCATTCTCTCCCCACGTCCTCCAGCCTGGAGGCTCCTCCCAAGATGGACGTCAGGGAGGTGCTACCATCTCCATACATGACCCTACCCAGTCCTAGCAAAGAGAGCTTGCCAGCACCACAGCAGGTGCTGTTTGCAGGCTGGGAGGAGGCGGCCAGAGGGAACTAAGGCTACCCCAGTGGTACCAACTCTTTTTTATCGCGAAATGCACCATAATTGGTATTTTTTCTTGAAGCGCCAGCTGCCAGAGTCCCAGGATTACACACAACCTCAGCTCCTACTGAAAAACAAAAAGTACATTTCTAGCCCTTGGAGGACTAGCTTGAAAATGAGACCAGAGTGTGACCCCCTAAAGGTTTATGAATTGGACACAAGAAGAACCCCAAATGTACTATTCTTTAAACTGCATGATTTTTAAGGCCATCTCAGGCTCATGGAGGGGCCCAAGCCATGACCTTTGATCGCCTGGGGCTGGTCATGCTGCTACATGTTCTCGGAAAGAATATTTTAGACCCATGCACATGGCAACCTGTTATTGTTTTTTTTCTTGTTCTTCTCGGGCCATCTCCACCCGAGCCTAAGCAAAACCAGAGCTTCAATGCGCCACAGATGGTTCCGCTTTCCCTCCCATCATCAGTGCAAACCGTCCAATGTGAAAGAAAACACAAAAGCCTTTTCCTCCCAACCCCCACTTCTCCCTGGTGCCCCTCCTCAGAGACCAGCCTCCCCAAGACTGACGCCTTTTCCCTCCACCCCTTCTTCTCTGGAGAAGCCTTTTGGATGACAATAAAAGCCTTTCTGCAGCGCCCCAGTGGATATTCTGCCTCCTTGTATCTAGTGAAGGCACGAAACCGCAGCAGCTAAACGCATCCCAGATTTGCAGAATCACAGACAAGAAGGAGACCGCAACTATGTGAGGGGATTTCTTGCATTCCAGGCAGGATGGAAACACGATCGGCAGGACATGCTAACCAGCAGCAAGCTGTGCCGTCCCTATCCTGACATGAAATTTATATTCACTGTGAATTACAGTTGGGATTGTTTTACATCTCCCAACAGCTGTGCAAATGCAACGAGGTCCCTGCGACACAGGAGAAGGTGGCTCCGGAAGCACCCGGTCAGTATCTCCATGGTTTGCAGCATCCACCCAGTACCAGTCTCCCCCAGCAAACGTTCGCTTGGATGTTGAAATGGATGCACCGTGACTCAATTCTTGCCCCGCCAGCCTTAGCATCTCGCGAGTCAGTTTACGAGTGGGAGCATGGGCAGAAGCCAGGAATTTTAAGCCAGTTTTGCAAAAAAGTAAGTCTCAAATTTGCCATCGCAAGCATCGCCTAGGAAACCTGGCTGAAAGGCCACTTTGCCCCGGTGCGGTCATTTGCACTGATGCAAAGAGAGTGCAAAGGGGTGTGAAATGCTCCTGTTCTGATTTGGTATTGGAGCGGGGTAGACATTTCTTAATCCTCAGGGCCCCAAAAGAAAGTTCATGGCAAAACAACAGCTCTGAGGCCTTTCCTCACCGCCAGAGCTCTCCTTCTGGCCCACTCTGTTCTCACAGCCCATCTCCCAGCTCTTCCTGGCTGGAGCTCAGCCTCCTGCCACTGGCTGCTAGGCCCAAACTTCATCCGGGTTTCCTCAGTGGAGCCTCTCCCTCCCTGGGTTCCTCTGTCACACCACGGCAGTCCTCACACTCTCTGCAGTGTCTCTACCATATTCTGAACGTTCCCTCCCTTCATCACAGCCTCCTTTACGGGGCAATCACCCATCTCGCTCTGAGGTGTGACTCATTCTGTAATATAATCAGAGTTGTCTAGCCCCAGTCCTAAAGGGTGAAGCCACCCTGTTACAATATCATCTTCATTTATTATTTGAATCCCCACTGTGCTAGGCGCTGGACAAACACAGAACAGAAGACAGTCCCTGCCCCAAAGAGCTTCCAATCTAAGACAAGAGACAGCAGGTGGATACAGAGTGGGGAGCCCGAGCAGCATGACAGGCGGTGGTTACATTTTTGTACCAGGGTAAATCAATATACAAGGTGCAGGGGATGGAGAAGCAGACTTATCCAATCATGAAACAAACATATTACGTGACCCATGTGTCCAATCAAAACTGTGCTCATTTGAATACATGATATCACGAGCGATGGGTCAAGAAATGCAAAAGCAGTCTGGCAAATAATGTAGGATAAAGAATAAAACAAGAAAATTGTGATTCCTTCACATAAAATTCACACCCAGCCCTAGGAAAACCTGATCTGCAGAACCCAGCCTGGTATAGTCACAACCCATTCATCTCCTAAATCAGGTCTTGCCTATAGTCAAATTTGCATTGGTTTAACCTTAAATTGGCCTAAAAAACCAATTTAGTTATACTGGTGCAGAATAGAGTGTGAAAACTCTCAATTTGATTTTAACCTGGTTTATATCAATTGAGCTAATCCAGTTCTTTACCAACCAATGGCTGGTTTTGCATGTAGCCCCAGATTTTGTTATGCTATTGTCTGCAAAATTACAAAAACCTCTAGTATCAGATCTCTTCTCCCTGCGTAACTAGTTATAGACTGTGATGAAACCACCTTTTTACCTCCTTTTCAAGAAACTAAGCAGACGGAGTCCCATAAATCTCAGTGCCAGGTGTGTTTCTCACACCTCTGATGATTTTTGTATTTCTTTTCCGAATCCTCTCCAATTTTGCAACATCTGTTTCAAACTACAGGCACCAAGCATGGACACGGTATTCCAGCAATGGTCTCACAGATGCCACATAAAGAGACAATATCACCATTACTCCGACTCCATGTTCTAGCGTCCATACATCCGAGGATCACATTAGGCCTTTCCCCCACAGCATCACAGTGAGAGTTCGTAAGATGTATATTAAGACAGATGTGCATTTGCTTGTACAGACACAGTATTGGACTGTATTAAAGTCATCATGCTGAGCTGTGCCAAGTTTCCCAAGCAAGCTCTATTGCCCTGCCCACATGATTTATCCTGTTCACAATTCACCACTTATCTCATCTGCACATTTTAATCATAAAATACAAGGGCTGGAAGAGACCTCAGGAGACCATCTAGTCTACCCCCCTACTCAAAGCAGGACCAACTCCCAGACAGATTTTTGCCCCAGATCCTTAAATGGCTCCCTCAAGGACTAAACTCACAACCTTGGGTTTCACAGCCAATGCTCAAACCACCAAGCTATCCCTCCCCAGCAGTTTGATCATCCAGTTCCTCCACTGCACAACCCTCCTCCCCACTGGGGTTAAATTTACCGCAGGGCAGAGGGGACCAGCAGAAGATCTAGGTGCCACTTCTTGCAAGTCGCACGTTGCCTTCGAAGTGGAACTGGAGTGATACACGGGCCCCTGTGCTTTGGACGAGTGTAAGCCCTGTGGGAATAAGAAGCCGCAGGCAGGGTCCTAATGTTCACATGGGAGAAGGTGGCACAAATCGGATCCATTTCAGAACAAGGATCATATTCAATTCACCACTGCATGCCGGATACTGGGGAGGAGTCAGCTGGTCGGAACACTTCTCCATTTCCTCCAAAGGGGAAACCGGGGGGCGGGGGGGGGGCTAAGTTCCTATTTTACATCCTTTGACCATGTGCGGTTCCCCTGGCAAAGCAGACAAGCTCCTACCCATGAAGAAGAGTTTGTTACACAGACGCCCAGCCTAGCTATCTGGGAGGCAGCCAGGTCGCCTTTGCATTCCTTCCCAGGAGGTCCAGTTCTGACTCTTATTTCGCTAATCAGGCAAAATATGCAGCTGACAGAGTTAGGGAGGGAATCTCTTCGCAGACTCTGTTGTCTAGGTCCTCGCCCCTGATACTGCTAGATTTCCTCCGTGAAGCCCAGTTTGGGAAGTGATACCCACCCTTCTTTACAAAGAGTAAGAAACGAACAGCACTGGCAGGAGGGGAGAGCCATAAAGGGGAACGGCCCCGTGCTGAACGTTCCTTCGTGTCGCTAAGGACCCACGCGGATGGCACATTTTATTTGGCCATTTCCTCGCATGGCCGCCTTGCACCGTCATCAGTTTGCCGGGCCCTGACGGCCAAAGAGAAACGCCCCTGTGCACGGTCTGTGTCCTTGCACACAAGAGGAGGCGATGCAGCTAGGCTCGGATGCTGGTAGCAGGGCCCATTAGGGAGGAAGACTAGGATGGGAATCAGAAGACATAGGTTCTAATCCCTGCTGATCTGCGATGTGACCTTATGCAAGTCACTTCCCCACTCAGAGCCAATTTCCCCTTTCATCCGTGGTCTGTCTGGTCTTTGGGGCAGGACCTGTATAGTTGTACAGTGCCTAGCCCAATGGGCTGATCTTGGCTGGTGACTTGTAGGCACTACTGTCATACCAACAGACATGACGCTGTCTTCTTTCCATAGGCCTCCCTTTGTCTCCATATTTCATCCAGCCCTGCTGGTGGCACCCTTACTACCTTTGGCTGTCCAGCCTGTGGTCCATAGATTGGCAAGGCCAGCACTGGTGGTAACGAGGGTGATCAGCAAGGAAAGGGTTAGAAATGCTGGCAGTTGTCTTGCAAATTGCAAGCCTGGAAGCCAAAAAAAACCCAAGCTCCCTGCCTTTGAAGTTAAATTCTCTCATGTCAGCTGTGGGCTTGGCCAACCATGACTGATGAAGACTCCATCCCAGCCACGGGACACGACTCATTTTGCTCTCCCACCCCGCTGGTCCACAGTTGCTCTACAGCATCTTTCCTAACCACGCACCACCTGGTTGCTGTGGCAACGACCGTGATGTCACATCCCATGCCCGTCTCGTGTTGGAATAAGTAATAGAATGGCCAAGGCAATATAGATCCTGCTGTCATTCACACATCACCAGCAGTAAAGAATGAGGGAAGAGAGAAGAGAAATCTCTGGGCATGGCCCAACAACAAGAAGGTTGCCAGAGAGAATGGTCTCCCCTCAGGCATCTGCATTCTTTAAACACAGATCAGATCCGGTGCCAGCAGATGTTACACAACAGATGATTGCTTTGGCATGGTGTTATTTACAAAGAAACTCAGCAAATTAGCCATACAAGATTTTATTCAGTTGCAAGATAATAAGCCACAAATGCCTGTTGAGTGCCCTTGGGTGCTGGAATGTTATCACCAGATTGGCGGGTTCAAGGGTTGAGGAACTCTGGACAGGCACAGCCAAAGTGGGAGGAGACACCAGCCTGGCTCCCATGCTGGATCCTAGGGGTCTGGAGAGACAGGGCCAGAGGTTTGGATGGCTGGAACAGTCAACTGAGTGAGTAGCATGGAACCACCTTGTTATCCAAACGATTCTGGGAGGCTCAGAGAAATCCACTAGCCCAGTGGGTTCCAAGAGGTAAAACCAGCAAGCACAACCCCCTTCCTGATGTCTGGCTGCCCTGTTGACAGGCAGAGGAAGACCATGCATATCTGAGTGCTTGTAGATTGAACTAGGAGCCTATAGGTGAGGTGAGCCAAGTGTTAAAGTCACTGGGCTATAGTTAAGGTGACCCAATTATCATTTACACGGCAGTAGCGCCAAGAGGTCCCAACTAAGATCACAGCCCCGTCGTACTGGGAGCTGTACGTCCACAATGGACAAGTCGGACTCAGAATGAGAAGTGACTTGCCCGCTCTCACCCAGCAGATCAGTGGCCAAGCCAGGAAGAGGACCCATGTCTTCTGAATCCCAGCCCAGCATCCTGACCACACCGCTGTTCAACCTGAAATGTTTCCATTCCAGACAGCCACGTTCAGAGAGAAAATTTAAGGTCAAAAGGTTTAGCCATTTTTTGACGACGACAAAAACCAACCAGCCATTTCTGGCATTAAAAGAAACAATGGTTGTTCCTGTACCTAAAGAGGCTGGGGTTAGAAGCCTGATATTTGGCAGAGACCTGCTGCCTAGGTCACATGTCTGCTTTCCTGCAGGCTGGTGGAAACAGGCTTTCACTAAGCTGAGTGAGAGTGGGTGAGCATGATTTCGACAGAGTGCAGGTGTCCGTGACATGCTAAAGATGATCCTGGTGCACCAGGGTTGCCCTGGTACCCTGTGTAGAAGGGTATATTGGTGGCGTGTAACCTTCCACGCTAATGTGAATCTGCACAGGGGTGCCTCTGAAAGCTAAGTGGGAAACCCAGGTTAAGATGCATGCTCTGCACTGGCACACATGGAAGGAGAAGTGAGTTCACTAGAGAGGCAGCATGGTCTAGTGGGCAGGGTGCTCATCTGGGATTCATGACAGCTGGATTCTAGTCCCAGCTCTGCAACTGACCTGTTAGGGGATGTCTCCATTACACGCTAAGCTTGTGACTTCGTGTTTCCAGGTCTGGGCATCTGTGTTACTTTGTAAACCTGGGTTGACCATTGCTGGGGCTGGGTCTCAGATCCACACCATGTGGACCTTCTGACAGGGGGTTGCAGCTTTACCTGTGTCCACACTGCAAAATGACAGGGCCTAGCCCTGAGATGGAGCAGGACCTGGGGTCTGAAGGCACGACTACACTGCAGAACAAAAATGTCTGCAGTAGTGAACTTTTGATCCCAGGTCAGCTGACTTGGGCTCATGCAACAGGGCTTTAAAAAAGCCACAGCAATGTTCCTGCTCTGGCTTTGAAGCCTGATGGGGGCAAGGACACAGAACCCAGGTGGCAGCCTGAGTGAGATCATCTATGTGGCTATTTTAGTGCCATGATCCTGGGTCAACTGAATTTTTGTCTGAAAAACTCACTGCTGCTGGGTTTTTCCTTGCGGTGTAGATCTACCCTAACCATCCACCCCAGCAAGGCCCTAGGACTTGGGTCCTGAGGGCTTGCTGACCTGAGTCAGACTGATTTGTGTGTGGACGGAAGGAAGGCTTAGGCTCAAATCAGAGTCAAAGGCCTGTCTAAACTAGGGCAATCAGCACTGTTTGAAAATATGTTAGGGACCATGATTTTAACTAGTGTTCGCCAGTCATGGTTGGAGAGTAGAGTCAACCATGACAGGCCAACATGCCAGTAAAGGTGTCAGACTTGTCCACATTAGGTGCAAAGCCGTGTGCAAAATTGTATTAGCCAATGTTTTTAAGCATAACCTACTTTCCTCACCTAGATGCAACTTTTGTATTTGTACAGCCCCGAGCACAATGAGGCCCCAGAGTCAGACCCTCGATGCCACATCCCATGCACAGCGCTGGTCGCTTCGTTGCCCTCCCCTGTCCCTCCAGGCCAAGGGCTGTCAGATGATTAAATTTCATACTCTTTTCCATCGTTTCAAACTTTCTACATATTACAACATGTTCCTGCCTCCGACCCAGCAGAAACAAGCCATCCAGCTCGAGTTTAGCTGCGTCCCATGGGGCGGGTGGACCATTTTTTCCATGGAAAGTGTCATTTTTCATGGAACAAAAACATGGCAAAAGTCACAGGCCGTTAAGTTTCCCAAACTTATTTTAATGGCCCCATCAACCAGGGGATTTACAAGTGCTAGAAATGCCTCCATGCAGAACCCAAAGGAAGAATTTCCGTTCATTCCTTTGTTGTTGGAGCTCTGCTTTGAAATACTCCAAGCAACAACAGGATAACGCCAGTGTATAACGTGACCAATGGGAGCAGCGGGTGCTAGAAAGGGGGAGCAGGAGCTTAGAATCCTCCATCTGACTGTCCTGTGTCCAGCCCTGCTCTGGCATTCTCACTACCTTCAGTTGTCCAGCCCCTGGTCCAGAGATGAGCCACAATGTTCTGCTTCCTAAACGCCTGCACCAGCAGGTTTCGCTCGGAAAGGCCGTTTCAGAGAGGAGGAAAGGCCAGCTGCAGTCTCCCAAAAGGGAACGTCTACCCAGCAGAGAGGGACACTGTGTTGACAAAACCAAAAGAGAACTTCAAAGCCACACACGTGACCTGCAGAAGCAAGAGTCCTTGCTCCCCAAGGGGAATCACTTTAAAGTCACTCCGCACTCTTGTCTCTGCAACCAGGCAGGGAATAGCTCAGAGAACTGGACAGGGGAGAGCAGAGAAAGCTTTCTTGACCCTCTAAACACACCCAATATACCCCTCTCCCAGCCACCCTGCTATTGTCCGCACTAGAGCTGCCAGACACTAGGATTCTGTAATCCACTTAATTTCAGACCTGATCCTGAAACAACTTTGAGGTTGTGTGGCCTATGGGATCTAGACTGAGACTCTAGAAACCTGGGTTCTAGCCCTACTGCTGGGTAAATGTGGGCAAACAACTTGGCTACTCCTTTCCCCCTGTAAAATGGGACACAGCTCTCTGTTGAAAAGCGCTTTGAGATCTACTGATGAAAAGAGGTGTCATTATTTGAAATCCACCAGGAGACTATGCCCTGTCCCCCATGGCTATTTATTTTCCTTAATAACCCTTTTATAAATTGCTGCCATTCTAAGCGCACTAAGTACACTGGGCTGCCTTTGACTCTGTGACCAGCTCTTCCAGTCTTCTCCAAGAGCTCAGAGAGCATGAGCTTCCCTTTACAAAAGCCAAGGTGGTCTGGCCCGAACATGGCCCAGGGTTGCACAGCCTCACTCTGTCCTAGGGCTTCCTGCCCATTCCAAGATTAGACTTATCACATCTAATTGCACCTGGCATTTTCCTTGGCTTCTTCTCTGAAACTAGGCCCCCGACAAACAACTTCCCTGATCTTCAGGAAGCGTTACTAAATATTACAGGGAAACCAAAATTGGGCTAGGCACTTCCAGGGCAAATGCAAAGAGCGTCCGATCTAAGTTTAGGCAGGACACAACGAGCGAGAGCAACAGTACTGGAGTTTGGGAGGGACAGAGCAGTTCTCCTTAGGGAACTGAACATGGGCCTTTCAGCACTACAGCAAAGGGCTCCACCACTTAAGCTAAAGAAGCAATTCAAACAGCTAGTAGCAGTAGTAGATCATTACCCTTTTATATGGACTAGCCACTAAAGGAGACTATGTCAAGGTTACTGAGTTATGGTATGTGTGCATCTTGATAGGACCATTTAAGCCACTGGGCCAGAGCCATTTCTTACACTGGTGTAAATCAGGTGTAAGATCAAGGAAGTTAGGTGAGCTCAGAATCAGTCCCATCACTTTATTCCGTTGATGGTGAATTAATTCTCTTCTTGTAGGTAACAGGGCAGAAGTTACTGGTTTTAAGCACACTATGTGGGCTCTGTGCCAATTCTTGTCTCTTCCATCCTGGTTCAACACTGTCAGAACTCCACTGCCTTGTGGGAAGTGACTCCTGAGCATTTCCACCCCGGGGACTTCACACTAGTTTCTTTCAGCTGAATAACATCTGGTCCTGATGATTTATGCTCCAGTTCCACAAGTTCATCGGCAGCCCCCACCATAGAGAATTCCCTCCCTGGCACGCTTACGCGCTGAGATTTCCCATCAACCGAGCCATAGGGATTGCAAAAACCCTCCCCAACTTCCAGGAGAAAAACAGATGCAAAAAAGTAAATAAATTCTTGCACCTTTGCTGCCTCTCTAACATCCTCTGATTGCCCCATCTCAACTCCTGCTTCCTTCCCCAGTCCTGAAGACGAGTTTTTTCAGCTCAAAAGTTTGTCCCTTCCACCAACAGAAGTTGTTCCAATAAAAGATATCACCTCACCCTCCCGGTCACCAGTCAATCGCCTACCTTAATAGCTCCAGCTGTCTGCCCTGCCTATTGGGGACAATCTCAACTGTCTGGCTTCTTCATGTACTGATTCAAGGGGAGAATAAACAATTAACATTCCACAGTGTTTTGCCCCCATGGGGTAAGTGATGGCCCAGGGTGTCAGGCAGGGGAGAATTGGGCCCAGATGATACCTGAATTTCTAGCAAGTGAAACAAACAAATAAACCCTCCCTCCTTCTGCCCCCCCAGAGCAAGCTACCTTCCAAGCCTTCATCCATCAGAAAGAAACAGTTTCTGATGCGGGTCACTTTTCAAGCCTGGGTCCTACAGCATGGGTTGCCCATCAAAAGTGTCTTGGGCCAGACACAAGGCCAGTCGTCCTGGTTCACTGCCTGGGGAGGAACTCGGCCTTTTCCCCACTAGGACTGCACGTTATGACGTAACAAAAGTGCCAGGACCCCTCCTCTCATACATTCAGCCCTCCTCCCCGATCCAGCCCTGGACCGAAAGAGGGTGATCGCAACCTCCTGCCAGCTGTTCCCAATCTCCCCGCTGAGAAGCTCGGCACTAGAGATTAATTCCTAATTTTTCCAAAACAGATGCCTAAAATTGGGCTCCTAAACTCGCATTTAGAAACCTAAATATGTGGCTGATGTACCAACTCAAGAGCTCCCATTGAGGCCTTTATTTCAGGGCTCTGGTGTGGAAGTTGGGGCCTGACTTTCAGTTTTTATTTTTTTTAAATCTAGGCCTTAACTCTTGGCAAAGCTGCAGAACCCGGACTAACACCGCTGCTACCAGCATCATAACGCCTGACCTAGAACACTGTTCAATCCCAGAGTAAGTGCTATTTATGGTCAGGGCAGGTATTAACAAGCATGTGTTACAAAACAAAGCAGAGATGCTTCCTGCAGAAACCAAAAGGGTTTTTCCATTGGTGGAGGAAATCCACTTCTCAGAGCGGTGGGTTGACAGAAGACTTCTTCCATTAACTGGCCATATCTACACTGTCAGGGCAGCATAGCTAGTGTGCTCGGGGTGGGGGGGTGTATTTTTCACATGCCGAGTGCCATAGCTACAATCAATCTAACTTTTAAATGTAGACCAGACCGAAGATGGGGAACATGCAGATAGGATGATATATGTGGAGGGTTAAAGGCAGTACATTGGCCATCCTTCATGCTGGGGGGATTAGAGCTTGCACGCCACAAGGAAAGCAATTTGTAGTTCTGCCCTTTCCCTTCTAATCGGGGCGGCTCTAGACATTTCACCGCCCCAAGCACAGTGTCATGCTGCGGGGGACGCTTTGCCGGTCGCCGGTCCCGCGGCTCCGGTGGACCTCCCGCAGGTGTGCCTGCAGAGGGTCCTCTGGTCCCGCAGCTCGGGTGGACCTCCTGCAGGCGTGCCAGCGGACCCACAGCAGGCACACCTGCGGGAGGTCCACCGAAGGCGCGGGACCAGTGGACCCTCCGCAGGCATGCCGCCGAAGGCACCCTGCCTGCCGCCCTCCCGGTGACCGGCAGAGCGTCCCCCGCTGCATGCCATCCCAAGCATGCGCTTGGCGTGCTGGGGCCTGGAGCCACCCCTGCTCCTAATCCTTTCTACACAGGAGTTGCCGACTCACGAAAGCTTCTGCTGAGGATTGCATTGTTCAGCTCAGCTCATGGTAGAGGGACCCGTTAGAGATTTGCAAATCCAATTTCTGCTAAACCCTTCCAGTGGATTCTGGCTTGAGCGCAGCCCGATATCATGTTAGCATTTATCGTCCTCGCTCCTGAAGCATCTTGGACCACTTAGAGCAACGCGAGAGCAAAACAAGTGCGAAATTCCTCACAATGGGACAATGCCTTGCAGAGAGACAATGGCAGCATGAAAGGCAGGCTGGGAGGTGAGAAATAACTAAGGAGGGTGGAGAGTCAGAAAAGTTTTGGGGGGAGGAGGTGGCAGTTAGAAAAGGATCGTGACCCCCCGTGCACTGCCTACCTGCGGCCAGTCTGTGATGCATTCTGGAGTCTCTGCCCGGAACCACTCTGGATGAAGCTTTGCAAAAATCCCTTCCCTGAGCAATCACTCCCACTCTCATGTGACCTAGGAGCTGCTGGCAGCTGTCTACTGGATGTGCAGTTGACTGTAAAGAGACCTTCGGGCTGAAGTCTCTCCTGCTTGTTCTCAGCCTACAGGCGTTGGTGGGCGGGGGTGAAGTCTGATGACACCTTGGAGATGGACTCCTTAAACTCAGATCTATCCCACAGAACCATGACTACAAACAACATAATACAACCTTCTATATCAAAACCACGACCTTTGGGTCTCAAAAGCAGGCGCTGCTACTCCTGCTTGAGCTAAAGAACCTCTTACTACAAAGGATCTTTCAGACTCGCGCGCTTCTAGACACGGACTACCCACAAGAGGGAGACCAAGACTCATGGATGCTAGAATGGCTGGCTCAACCATGAGCCCCACGTTGCCTTTACACCCAACGACACCAACCATGCAAAGGAGCACTGCCATCCACTCTTCTAGTGACAGAGGTTTGCAACCCCTGTGGCGCTCTCGCCTCTAGAGGGCGCCACAGGCACTTCAGCCCCGGTCGGGCACGGTTTCCAGTAGAACGTAACATCATGGGGTTGTCACTGCCATTTAGCGACAAGCCCACCGAGCAGTCAAAGGGCTCTGCTGATATGACAGCAGGCCTGCGTGCTGGAGCTCAAAGGACAGAGGTCTGATCCCGCTCCCAGCGAGTGTATCTGATCTGCAACATCTGGCTTTGTTCCACACGGGAACAGCCCAGCTGGTGTGAATCAGTATTCTGGAGAATCGGCTTATTCGAGAGGAGTTGTCAGGGTACATGCCCTCCTGATCAGTGTTAGGTGAACTGAACCACTGCAGGTTTCAACGTGTTCCCAGTGATCTCCGTCCTCAGCATTCCTTATACGTCACCAAGCCATTCCCGAGCGCCATTAGCCTCGCTCCAGCAATTTCCAGATTACAAAACTAAAGTGCTCATCCGCTCTGAAAAGTGACCTATAGCCATGGACTCATGGGGCTGGCGTAGGTGCCAAGTATTATTAGGATCCATATTAATGATGATTACCATTCCCATGATGTTTATTATCTCTCAGGGACTCCGGATCAAACCTGTGCATTTCCAGGTAAAGGGTTGAGGTTTTTGTTCTAACTGCCAGTGCTGCCAATTCAGCCTGGGATCCGATTTCCTTCTGGTATATACTTCGTCACCTGCAATCAAGAGTCTGATGGTCCATTTTTGGCCCTTAATGACACCCGTGCAGTCGCCAGTGAGTCTGCACAGGTGTAATTGATCGACTGGAATATAGGCTCTAAGGGACACATTTTTCAAGGTCCTTGGGAACCATAAAGGGCGGAGAGGGACCTACTTGGAATTTCCAAAGTACCTCTGGGGTTAGACACCTAGGTGCTTTTGAAAATCACACTGGGTAACAATCTTTGGCAGGTGCCGAAATATCTTTAAAAGTCTGGCCCGACTAGGTGACCAGATAGCAAGTGTGAAAAATCAGGACAGGGGTGGAGGGTAATAGGAGCCTATATAAGAAAAAGCCCCAAATATCGGGACTGTCCGTATAAAATCGTGACATCTGGTCACCCTAGGCCCGACGTTCAAGCATTTCAGCATGTACTGAGGCCAATGGGACTTAAACACATGCTGAATCAAGGCATCAGTAAGCAATGCGGAAGATGCTGCATAAGGACACAGGCTCCAGCTCGTTCTCTCTTAGCTTTGGTAGCTCGGCAGTGATACCAGGAGTGGAGAGCAGTGGGGAGGTCTTTGTGGTCAGTGCAGCGAGCAGATCGGGCCTGGATGCACACAGGAGAAAGATCTGATAAATAAGAAGGGGCTATTTTTATACAGGCCCTTTTCAGAGCAGAGCTTCACTTACAAGTGCTGGATCAAACCGAGAAATGTGCCTTCACATCTGCTCCAAAACATGTTCCTTATGTGCTGCTGGCCTCTGTCTTAATTACACCCTCACTGCTCATATCAGGGCACTGTAACCTGCAAATATTCTCCGAGGCCCCAGTCCAGCAACGCTTAAGCCTGTCCCTGATTAGCAAAACACTTAAACATGTGCTCAATTAAGTGCGTTGCTGAACAGACTAAATGGGGGTCCCAAAATTTATCTTAGGGTTTTATGCTGGTTCCCCAGATTCCTACCATGCAGCAGCTCTGAGCCTTACGGATTCATTTTCACTGGGTGTACGGGCCACATTTTTCCCCGCTGAATCGGAGCTGGCTGTTTTCTGCCCATGTTGCTAATCTCTCTCTCTCTCTCTCCCTCTCCATCCTGCTCCTCCCAAATTACTATCATCTGCGAGCCTCATCAGCATGTTGTTTACTCCCTCTTCCAGATCATTCATAAGCTGCCTGCCCAGTGCCTTTAACACAGAGCTGTTAACAGTTTGGCAACCAGGGCCGCTTTAGCAAGTGCGGGGCCCAACTCGTACTCACCCGGCGGCGCTCCGGGCCTTCGGAGGCTCTTGCGCAGCGGGTCCTTCACTCACTCCAGGTTTTTGGCGGCACTCAAGGACCTGCGGCCGAAATGCCACCAAAGACCTGGAGCAAGTGAAGGGTCCACCGCCAAAATGCCGCCGAAGACCCGGAGCAAGTGACGGGCCCAGCGCCAAAATGCCGCCGAAGACCCAGAGCAAGTGAAGGGCCCGCCGCCGAAATGCCATCGAATACCGGGAGCAAGTGAAGGGCCCGTGGCCGAAATGCTGCTGAAGACCCGGAGCGAGTGAAGCGCCCGCGGCCGAAAAGCCGCCGAAGACCCGGACCGCCGCCAGGTGAGTAAAAATTAAAAAGGCGATGGCACGGGGCCCTCTTAGGCTCAGGGCCCAATTCCAGGGAATCGGGTGAATCGGCCTAAAGCCAGCCCTGTTGTACATGGTGCTGTACATGTGCGATGTGCCAGAGGGAGTAACTTACATAAGTTCAGGCATAACTGTGCTTGTAAACAGAGTTTCATGCCCTGATCCAGCTCTCCTTGTTTCAAGATTACACAGCCCTCATAAACCCGATGCATTAATAAACACATCAATAGCGGGCAGCTCTTTGCAGGCTCACGTGAAAAGAGTTGGCGGGGTCTCATTGACAACCTAGCGAAAGCCATGATCATGTCTGCATCAGAAGCAGAAGGATCATGCAGGCTGAAGCCTTGTCAGATTGTTGGAGCTCTCTCACGGGCCTGGCGTTACTAGAGCACCTAGAATTTCCAGCTAAGATTATGGGCCAATTGCGCTAGGTGCTGTACATACACACAGCGAGAGGCAGTCCCTGCTCAGCATTAGATAGCTGATGAAAGCAGAGACACAGAACTTCCTCAAGGTCACGCAGCAGGCTAGGGTAGAGCTGGGAACAGAACCCGCGCTTCCTGCGATGCAGGGCTCTATTCACTGACCTACACTACTTCTCAAGCTTAGGGTGCAGTTCACGCTGATGCTACCTGTGCTGCACCTGTTATCCAGCTAGAGAGAGACCTTCCCACTCCCCACGTAGTCTTCAACCTCGCACCTTTCACCAGAGCTAAAAATCAAAGCAGGGAATCAAAAGGACCTCCATGGCAGTACTGCGACACCCGCCAGTTAAAACGACCCCGGATTTCTCTTCAGCCGCACAAGTACCGGAGGATTAAAGCTACGGTGACCAGATAGCAAGCAGAGCCGGTGCAACCTATTAGGCGACCTAGGCGGTCACCTAGGGGGAACCACTCCCTGCCCCAGCTCACCCCTGCCCCGCCTCCTCCCCGAGCACGCCATCACTGCGTCACTTCTCCCACCTCCCAGGCTTGCAGGTGATTGGCACCGCAAGCCTGGGAGGCGGGAGAAGTGAAGCAGCAACGGCATGCTCAGGGAGGAGGCGGGGCAGGGGGGAGCTGGGGTGGGGAGCTGCCGCATGGCTCCCCAGGCTAGGGGGGGGGGACCTGCCGCTGGGGGGGTGCCTCAGGGTAGAGAGAGACGTGCCTCTGGGCGGAGGAGGGGTGGGGAGCTGCTGTGGGGGAGGTGCCACAGGACTCGGGGAGGGAGTAGAGCAAAAGTGAGCTGGGGTGGGGAGCTGCTGCACGGCTCCCCGAGGGGGGAGCTGCTGCGGGGAGGGGACGCCTCAGGGCAGATGGGGTCGGAGCTGCCATGGGGGGGTGCCTTAGGGTGGAGGGTGGAGCTGCTGCTGAGAGGGGCGCCTCAGGGCAGGAGGGCAGGGAGCTGCCGCAGGGCTCGGGGGAGGGCGCAAGGTGAAAGTTTCGCCTAGGGCGCGAAACATCCTTGCACCAGCCCTGAGAGCAAGTATGAAAAGTCAGGACTGGGGTGAGGGTGTAGCAGGTGCCTGTACACGATAAAGCCCTACATATTGGGGCTGTCCCTATAAAACCAGGACATCTGGTCACCCAAGTGAAAGCCGCAAGGAAAAGGGGAAAGATGCCTGAGGCTTTACCGAAGCTTTGCCCAGCATGCCAGGAGTGCAGTCAGCCGCGGAAGGCCTTGGAGTGTATAGAGAAAGATCTCCCGGGCGAGGGAAATAATTGTTACTCATCAGAAACATGCTTCTCTGCACGGCCTCGCAGAAGCCTACTTAGCGCGGAGCGTGACAACAAAAAGATACCACCACAATCACTGCAGCAAGCCCACCTGGCTCTGTTTTTATCTTGCAATTTCAGGTCCTAGTTCAGCAAGGTACTTAGCTATCTGCCCACCTTCCAGCACCTGAGGAATTCAATGTTGTATGCCCCCCCCCCATGCATCCTAAAATCACAAGTCAGGCTCCCACCATCATGAAAGTGGCTTAAAATAACTTTTATTTTTTTTTAACAGCAACAACATTTGAGTTTTCTAACTGCCTGCTGGTTACGGAGCCCCTGGGGCATGCTTGGGGCATGTTTTCAAGCTTTTCCCTGCAACCACAAGGGCGAGAAATCTACTTCTGTTTGGACATGAAAGCGGAGTGTCCCTCCTAATCACATGACTCCAGGCACTGAGGCTTTGAGATGAGTACCAGATGTCAAAAAAGGCTGGCTATGCCGGCACCCCATTGGCCGACTCGGGTGCTATAATATTAGGCAGATGCTATAAATACTTGACCAAATGTACAACTTGTATGACAGTAGCGCCCAGAGGCAACCGGCTCTAATGGAAGCCCCATTATGCTGGATGTTACACAGACATCCCATGAGAGGCAGTTCCTTTGCCCTGGCTGAGTTTACATGTACAAATTATATATATGAGCCTGAAGCAAGAGAGTTAAAACCCACAGGGGAGAATGAACAGAACACGTTTAGAGTCATTTTTCTTGTCAGCTCTTTGGGGCAGGGACTGTATTTTACTTCCCAGCATCCTTTCTGGTCTATGACTGGAGCTCCCAGGTGCTACCGTAAGCACAAATAAACCCGACTACACAGGACTTACACAGCATTTTTCAGTAACTGATCGCAAAGTTCTTCACAAAGGGTGGGTAATATTTTCCCACGTTACAGAGGGGAAATTGAGGCCTGGAGAGATGAGATTTGCCAGGAGACCTTAGCCAGGGGCATCTGGCAGGAGCAGAGATGTGGGAACAGAGGGGAATCTTGATACTAACTGCCTGACCACTGGATCTATGCAAGCAAACCAGCAACATCTGGACCCCCGCCCATCCCAGCTGTTCTAAATGCTCTTGTTGACATGCGACATGAGCCGGACTGAACTCCCCTCTGATCCACCGAGCGGCCCTTTGCACAGAAACAGCAGGGCTCTGCACTACGGGAACCTTTGCTGTCAGGGCCCCGTTCATCAACGTGCCTCGTTTTAAGCACTTCGGTGGGGGCTACTCACGGGTTTGAAGCAGGGCTGCTACCTCTGAGATGCAGAAAAACTGGCCGTTGGCCACCTCCCCAACAACAGAAAGGGTCCTAGTCCCTACACCTGGAGCCGCAGGCCTCCCTGCTTGCCAGGTCACCTAGACACACAGGAGCCCCCACATCCACCCCATCCAGGAGCCTCAGCTTTCAAGGGAGCCTCCTACTGTCCCCTCCTAGGAGCTTCTGACTCCCCTACCAGCTCTTCACCCCTCCTTGCTGGCAAGGCTCGGGACCGGTAAGTGGGATGGACCCCAGCACCAATAAAAACTGCAGTAGCTTCAGCAGATGGGGGACCGGGCATGCAGAGTGGGACCCAGATGCTGGCCAACTCCTAGCCACGCGACGCATGCGGTAGTCCCCAGATCGCTCCACGGCTGCGTGCACACGCAGCTTGCAGGGAAACATTGGCCCAAAGTGTAAAACAACCCTAACGTTACATTTTTGGACCAGCAACTGGCAAGGCAGTACAAGAACCGGTTAGGCTGGTTGCAAACCGGCCAGGTGGCAATCCTGGGTTGAAGGTAGGCCCATGCTTGCCAATGTGGCCCTCCGTGCACGCGGTTGAAATGACTTGCATCATGTGAGTCTTATCAAATGAGCCCATCAGCATCGCTCAGGCACATGCTAGAAAAGTGTTATAACACCTGCATATAGGTGCGCCACAGTCTGCCACTCAACAAGGGCATGCTATGAGAATTCAACCCCACCCTTAAGGTCTCCAACATGCCGCCCACACTGTGGGATTGAGCATCTCGTAGCAGAAGACCAAGATCCAGAATGGTGGAGCTGGGCTGCCAGAACCCCCAGGACAGGTGGGGTCGAGTGCCGTGGAGAAGATGGATCAGTTCATCTACCTAGGCTGAAAGTGGCGTTCAAATGGTCACAGCAAACCGACGTTCTTCAACTAATAGATCTTGCCATGTCCTGCATGGCATCCACATTTGGCGTAAGGACGCAAGAACGTCTTTGCACTGGGATCTCCCAAACCTGTGTGCGACCTGTATTGCTATATGGGTCAGAAACCTGGCCCCCTCTTACAGGCATCCACATGCGGCTAGAGGCATTCCAGATGTGTGGTCAGCACCAATTCCTGAGCATAAAGTGGCTGGACTTTGTGCAAAATCTCGGCGCCTTGCAAAAACCCACTCTTCTTTTAGTCACTCGTTACATTCGAAAGCAGAGCTGCCTGGCTGGACAAAAACACCCCAATGCACCACACTCTCAAGTTCTGCATCAACATGCAAAGGGGTGCCCGCTGTGACTCCACCTTGCAGTGCTCATGGGGCCACCCCAGAGATCCGTGGATAGGCCCAGATCTGGGAACTTCACTACACAATGCCTGGTGCGACACCCTCACTCGTGGTCATTCCGGTGCGATGGTCCTTAGCGGACGGTGTGCATTTCCTGGCTGAGATGAGAATTGCTGCTCCCTTGATCCCATTTTAGGTCAACCAAGCCAAAGCTTTGGGGCTGGAGTTCCATATTGCACCCCCTAATGCAGGTCCCAAAGACTGCTGACTTCTGCCCCAGGGAAGTTCTCACACGGCCCCTCAAGAGCCCATTTCCAGGGCCTGTTTGCAACCAGGGCGACGCACCGGGACAGGGTCAATCCCCGTCTAGCCAACCTGATACTGAACACGTCTCATTACAGAACCAGGAGGATGGCTCAGACATTCAGCACTCAGAGAAATCCAACTTGGAGCCCGCTGCTCTTGGGAGGATCTTTTCGACAACGGGGCAGGAATATGTTACCCCTGCCTGCCAGAATTGGCATTAGCAAGTGTCTCGGTTCTTGCACAGGCTACTTTCTCCAGCGAAAGATTCTTTTAAAGCCTCTCCCTCAAGCTGCCACTCACTTAGGCCCCGCCCACATCCCTGGCACGAGGATGTCATCCTCACTGGGGCATGAGCTGTTTATGTCCTCTTGCGTTCCTTTGCCACATGCCATATCCTCTTTCTTGGCACCATCCCTTCCAGCCAGCCCTGCAAAGCTGCTAAGCCTCAAAAATGTGCTCTCACTAAGCAAGTGCCACTTAGCTAAGTCAGCAGCTGCCCTGCTGAACTGGAGTCTAGCACTTACCTGGGGCTGACATTCAGTGAAACTACTTAAGATATTCTGCCGGTGGCATGCATGTGTAGGAGACAGTGCGTTGTGAACATACATAAGATGCAGTGAGCCTGCTGTGGGGTGTACGCACAGAGTTCCTTTGGGGAATGTTCTGCTTTATACCCTGGAAGGGGCTCCCATCATGGCCTGTTCTAAGGGGATTGTAATATTTACTTATAGACATTGAAGACTTTCTTGGAACACTGCAAGTATCAACTCCAGCACACTCAGGCAGGACTTCACTTCCTCCTAGCCTCCTCCATGTTCCCCTAGCTTCCTCTGCTCCCCCTATCCCAGTCAGTTACAACAACATAGAATCATAGAATCTCAGGGTTGGAAGTGACATCAGGATGTCATCTAGTCCAATCCCCTGCTCAAAGCAGGACCAATCCCCAACTAAAGCATCCCGACCAGGGCTTTGCCAAGCCTGACCATACAACATACAACACCACTAAGGTAAAAATACAGCACCATTTACCAATGGCGCCATCATCCGTCAGCTCAGCGGTCAACACTGATCTTTACGGTACGTCTACATGGCCCATTACCCCACGCTCTCACCCAGGTGTTTGTGTCAATCTCCCCTCCCTAGGGAGAGGTGCATTAAACCTAAGTTTACTGACTTGGCTATGGGATGGGTTAGAAGCCAGGCTCTGCTTTAACTTAGACTGAAACACCCCCACCTGGCAGTGAGGGCAAAGGCTAAATCATTTGAGTGCTGGTGGTCTTCCAATGCCCTTCCCATAATACCCCCTCATAAATTCTCCCCCCAACTGATTCAGCAAGAATCCTAGAGCGTCTCAGCCCGAAGAACCAGGGCTTTGTCCTCAGACACACATGGGCAAGTGCAGAGAGGGCACAGTAGCAGGGGTATGGCTTTGCCGTGGTGATGTTCACACCCAGGGGCTAAGCTACCCTGGCTGCTCAGACCTGTGGGCCAACAGGCCCAGGCTAACAGGACCAGACCCTCCATGGCCCAGCCCCTTGTGCAGCCACTTGCACTATTGCAAAGCAAGTGCAAAGTGGGTGTAAATGCTCCCGCCCCGACTGGGCAGCACTCTGCACTCGCTTTGCACGGATGTAAAGGACCACTCGAGATGCAGGGTCATGGAGAATTGGGCCCCAAGAGTGCAGGGCTGGATTTGTGCACTGGTTTTGCATACGTGAGTATAAACGGGACACAGTATAGACTCGTAGATTTTAAGGTCAGAAGGGACCATTATGATCATCTAGTCTGACCTCTTGCACAATGCAGGCCCCTGAATTTCCCCCACCCACTCCTGTATCAAACCCCTATCCTATGTCTGAGTTACTGAAGTCCTCAAATCATGGTTTAAAGACTTCAAGGTGCAGAGAATCCTCCAGCAAGTGACTCATGCCCCATGCTGCAGAGGAAGGTGAAAACCCCCCAGGGCCTCTGCCAATCTGCCCTGGAGGAAACTTTCCTTCCCAACCCCAAATATGACAATCAGCTAAACCCTGAGCATGTGGGCAAAACTCACCAGCCAGACACCCAGGAAAGAATTATCTGTAGTAACTCAGATCTCACCCCATCTAACATCCCATCACAGACCACTGGGCATACTTACCTGCTGATAATCAAAGATCAATTGCCAAATTAATTGCCAGTATGTGCTGGGTACAGGCTGAGTCCTTCTAGTTGCCTCATCTCTGGTACAGCAGGGTAGTGTATTTTAACAGGAAGTCAGTGTCAATCAACAGACCTCACCCTGCAGGGCAGGTGGAAACCAGAGGACAGCTGAGACGCACTGGCAGTGCAGCCCGGCACCACCCTCAGAGGGGGTGCCCATGCTCCAGAGAGATAGCCCTGCACCATGCCCTGTCAATCAGAGATCCCTTTTGCCTTTCCCCACCATTGCACAAGGAACCCTGGGAGAGGGTAGTGCCCCTCCTACGTCCCCACAAGATGTAGCTGGGTAGGAACTTTGATGCTTTTCTAAAGGTTATTTAAGATCCAGTGAGGCCCAAATATTCCTCTCTGAGCAGCACAGCCCAGTCTGCAGCATGGCGTAGAGCAGAGGTGGGCAAACTACGGCCCGTGGGACTGTCCTGGCCAGGCCCCCCTCCCCCCCGGAGGCCAGGAGGCTACCCCCAGCCCCTCTCCCACTGTCCCCCCTACCCCGCAGCCTCAGCTCGCTCGCTCCACTGCCGGCGCAATGCTCTGGGTGGCAGGGCTGTGAGATCCTGGGGCAGCGCAGGTGCGGAACCGGCCTGACCCGGTCTCTGTGCTGCGTGGTGGTGATGGCGGTGTGGCCCAGCTCCAGCTGGGTGGCGCGGCTGTAGCACCACCAGGCACTGGTGCTGCAGGCAGCGCGGTAAGGGGACAGGGAGCAGAGGGGGTTGGATAGAGGGCACGGGAGTTCAGGGTGGTGCTCAAGGGGTGAGGGTGTGGATAGGGGTTGGGGGGGAATAGGGGGTTGAATGAGGACAGGGGTCCTGGGAGGGCAGTCAGGAAGGAGGGGGGTTGGATGGGCCAGTGGGGGGCAGTCAGGGCAGGAGACAGTCAGGGGACAGGGAGAAGGGGTGGTTGGATTGGGCAGGGGTCCCTGGGGGACCATCAGGAATGAGAGGAGGGGTTGGATGGGGCGGCGGGGATGTGTGGATGGGGCAGAGATCCCACAGGGGCCGTCAGGAATGAGAGCAGGGGTTGGATGGGGTGGCAGGGATCCAGGGGCAGTCAGGGGACAGGGAGTGGGGGTGTGTGGATGGGGCAGGGGTCCTGGGGGGGCCATCAGGGAACGGGAGTAGGGGCTGGGCCATTGCCCCCTCCCCTAACCGGCCCTCCATACAATTTACAAAACCTAATGCGGCCCTCAGGCCAAAAAGTTTGCCCACCCCAGCATAGAGGGTGTATTCGGCCGTGACTTCAGGAGACGGTGCGAAAGCAGCATGCACAACAGAGAGAGAATACACAGCAGCCCGGCTCTAAGACAAGCCAATGCTGGGTCCTGTGCCATCACCACCTGTCCCTATGTATCAGGGGGCTGTGGAAATCTTCCTCTTTTTGCTTCCCCCCCCCCGCCCCCTGCACCCTCTGTCTATTCAGGGCCCATCTCTCACTGTGAGTTTACATGGCACCTAGGTGTTCTATCTCTGCTGGGTCCTCCAAACCCTCCTGTAATAGAAATAACAATGGCAGAAATCATGGCGAGGAGGCAAATCCTCCCTCGCAACCTCCGGGACTGCGTAGATGCAGCTGGAAGCAGTGGTTCTGCGGCATTTGGAAGGAACTCAGCTCCGTGGACGTTCCCCGACCAAGGGTTGGGGCCTAAGAATTCTCCGTCTCGGCCTTAACTCGAGCAAAGCTCCTGCTCCACCGTCACGTGCAACTTCCATTGCAAAGAGGACACCGTAGGGCTAGGAAAGGACTTTGGGTACGTCCACATGGCAGCTGCGTGGTGTGATTCCCAGCATGGGCGGATGTTCCCATGCTCGCGCTGCTCGAGCCAGCGGGCTAAAAATCGCAGCAGGAGGCGAGCTCATGCTAACTTGGTACGTCGACACATGCTGCCTTCGCGCCTCCCAGCTGCCGGGTAGACATACTTTCCGGGGCCTGATACGGAGAAACCCTCCCCTTTGCATTTCCCCAGTACCCACCCTCTCTAGGATCTAGCTTCAGGTAGGTAGAGGAGTTCAAGTTCCTGGCAACACAGAGCAGAGGGGTTAAAAGATGCACCCAAAATCCTGTGAGAAAACAAACGAGCAGGGTCTATTCTTTGTCTTCGTTAGAGCCTGTCACCACTGGAGCTGCAGCCCAAGTAAAACAGCTCCCGTATTGTATAGGGCAGGCTTAGAGGTCAACAGCCGGCAATAAATATCCTTTCCAACAAGCCCGAGGCGGCCACAGCCAAGAACAACATTAGCAAAGGCAAAGAAGCCACCAAACGCTCTGCAGAAGCTCAGTTCCTGCACGGAGATTCAAGCCCTTGCTCCCTTTCCAGACAGCGGGAGCAGGAACGTCGCAGCCAGGCACGTCGGCCCAGTGGAAATGGATCTGGACAAGGAGGGGTTGGTCTTCTCTCAGCCACTGAGCTGTTTAACTGAATTTGTTATATTTCCTGGGCTAGATTCTCAGTTGTAAATCTGTACAGCTCCACTATATTCAAGCTCAATGATGGTAGTGTATGGAAAACTGTGCTAACATGGCAAGCTTTCTCTTTAAGAGTTAGGACTTCTCGGGGCCATCTGGCAGGCTAAGGGGCTCTGTACGGAAGTGTGTGATCTGGGTCTTCTGCAGTCAGCCTGCAAAGTCCCAGGCTAGAGCACGGTGGGGCGAGTTGTGCCTTATTGCCTTAAAGAGCAGCCTGCTTTGTCTCTGTCTGGTTTTGTTTCTTGGGGGTTAGGGTTCTGGATTCTAAGAAATAAAACGGAGTCGCATCAGCACCTTCCAGATTGTTTTCATCTAACTTCGCTATGCAGATGCTGTGAAAATAACAATGATGTACACCAGCTGAGACCAAGGGGTCCTTTCCTTTCCAGATCAGTGGTGGGAGAAGTTGGCTTGATCCATTTTCAGGCCAACTCTCAGACAAAATGAAATTGACGCCTGAGCAGAGGGCCATCGCAAGGCCCCGGTAAATCTTGAAAATTATTACTCTATAAATTGCTGTAGTCTGTAGGAGCTATGCAGCAAGGCTCTACTGTGCTAGCTGCTGTACAAAGCCAGAATGAAAGGACCCTAGGAAGCCCAGAATGTAAGTAGTGCCTGGTTCTTGGCCCGGCCCCCTCTGCACAGGAATGAATTTCACCCGCACTTTGAGTGTGATTGTTCGATTCAGGGGTGAGAGGAGCAGAGAAAGTGAAAGACGGGGCCAAATAGACTGAAAAATAGAGAATAGGGTGGAGCAAACTGAAAAACAAAGATGGGAGGGGGAGGATGAGGAGACAGAGAGTGAAAATGTCTAATGAAAAAATAAATACCTTCTTGTGCCAACCTCAACTTTGTGGGATTCTTCTACCCCTTCCCCAGTCCTGCCAATGCCCAAGCGTCCACAACTCATAAGCTAGACACCCCCCTGAAAAAGCCCTGAGATTTTAAAGAATAACAATTGCTACTTTCTTTTTATTCACCTTCTGGCTTTTGAGCCTTAGAGGGCCATGTTTCCAAGTTTTTCCCTGCATCATAAGGGCTAGACTCTTCCTTTTTTATAAAATTAAATCAGTGATCCGTGCAATCACAGGACTCCAGGAGCTGGGGCTTGGATGAAACCACTAAATATCATGAGACTCACAAAACAAACCTGCATGAATCAGCAACACCGCTTCCTGTTAGCTAGACGAAGTCTTTTTTAAAAAAAAAAAAATCAGAGCCATCTTTAAGCCACTATTAAAAACCTTGTTCATGATTCCACACCCTGGAGTGAAACGTCAGTCATCAATTAATTTCCAAATTTGAGAAGAGAAAAGGAGAGCATCTTTTGCACTGTCTGCTTAGCTACGCTCTCACTTGGAGATGAGGACAAGGCTGAGACATGTTGTTACCTATATATTGCTCTAGTGCCTAGAAACCAGCCAGGCTGGGTCCCACCACACTGGGTGCTGTACAAGCATATAGAAAAGGACAGACGCTGCCCAGAATTGCTCATAATCTAGGGATAGATTTTCAAAATCGCTCAGGGTGTATTTTTCAGGTGCTCAGTACCCAAAGGTGAGGCCAGGGTTTTAGCTCCCAACATGCCAGGATCTACCCATTAGCACAATGGGCACCTTCTCCAGTGTAACTGAGGAACATGGTGGATAAGGAACTCTGTGGCTTGATCCCAGTCACAATGATTCATTATGTTATGTTCAGGGCTGGGAAATTTGAGCCCTTCATTAGCCATCAATCCACTTTAAAATATATTCGGTCTCCCACCGTTTTCTCGGGCAAGCGTCACGAATAATCATCTCCACTGTGAGCTGCACATGTGGCTAATTCTCCTCCCAGAAATCACTCCAAGCCTGGCAGCATTTTGGGCCTGGGACCATCTTTGTGCTCTGTGATTGTACAGCACCTAGCGCGATGCGGGTCCAGGACAAGGTTCTTGGGTACTTCCACAAATAATAAATGATAACAAATTAAGTACAAATTCATGGATACTGTGGCCACAAGAAAATGCAACATGGGTAGGCTTGACAGAATTCTATTTTTTTTTATTTCAACAGGTATCGAAGTTTATTGTTCAGCCTTTTAATATCTATTTAATTTTTCCATAGTTGCACAAAATTTGCGGGGAGGGACGGACAATTATTTAATAGCAGTAGCCCCTGAGATTCAAAAAGTTAACACTTTATAAGCTGGTAAAACACAAACTGCCAACATCCCGCGTCAAAGTAAACAAAGTAATTATCCTTAAATCAACAAACCGTGCCCGCTTTTCCTAGTCATTCGTCGGTCCATTTGTAACGAGCTGAATTCAAAACTCAAAATCTCTGGAATGTGTCTGCCTGCCGGCCATGTCGGTACCAGGATAGTAGCGAGATGACTTGGGTGCACCGACGTCTGCTGGTGAGGGAGACAAGCTTTCGAGATACACCGACCTCTGCTTCGGGGTGGGATTTTGACTGTAATTAGTTCTCAAACAGCATTTGTCCTCCGTAAATTTCAATGACTGCCAATGGAGGGGGGATGAAATTGATGCTGACCGACATTTCCTGATACAAATCTAATCCTTACAAGCCCAAACATGGGACTCCTTCATGTCAGAGCTAATCCGGCTCCCCTCTTTCCTGTCTCCTGCCTGGCACTAGCATATCAAAAGCCTCCAGCACCGCCTTGCAGAGAAGCAAGGAGGTCCCGTGTCTTGAAAACAGAGTCTGATTAATGACAGCAGCACTCTGAGGATTAAGTTTATTTAGATGAACGAGCTGAGCCCAGCATTGCTGCAAAGGGAGGAGAAGCCCTTGACCAGATCTCCCCTGGCACCCTCCCCTGCCTGTGCAGCTTTAAAGCAGATTGGAGGGCTCAGAGCTGAGGGCTGCGTGCTGCCAGGCCACATGGGAACAGGCCGCAAGGGGATGAATCCCAGCAGCAGGCTTTGGCACATGTGTTTTGGGTTAGACAAGTAATGAAAGCCTGCAGTCACTGGAGGGGAACCAAAAAAAAAAAAAACAAACCAACACAACCGATGGATTGCGCATCAGTAGCCCCAAATCCCTGTGTCAGAAACTTTGTCAACAGCGGAGTCCTACTATTTACCTCTTTCGTTCTCCTTGCCCCGGCCTCAACCCGCAGCAGATGCCGGGTGAGACAGAAAGACGAACTATCCCTATGGTGCGCCTCAAATGGTTTTTCCCCCAAATTAATTATTCATCTTGCAGTAGCATCTGGAAGGCCCCTCCGAGATGGGGGGCTCAGTCGTGCTAGGCCCTGTACAGACCCGTAGGAAAGCCCCAAAAGCGTGCAAAATCCAAACAGGACCAGTCTCCGTTCGGCGTCTAGCCCTGATCTCCACTGGGGCCCCTAAGTGTGGGTCGGAATCGGGAGAACAGCAACAGCCAACGAGGGCTTGCAGATTTAAGGTCCTATCTCATGCGACCTTAGGGTGACTGGACAGCAAGTGTAAAAAATCAGGGCGGGGGTTGGGGGGTAATAGGACCCTATATAAGAAAAAGACCCCAAAATCGGGACTATCCTTATAAAATCAGGACATCTGGTTACCCTATGTGACCTTGAAATTAAGTGTTAAATAGGTGCCCATCTGTGCTGGAATCCTTACGAGGTGGGGAGGATGTGGATGTATGTCCTGGATGTATGTTTCAACTCAGCGTTTTGCTCGAAGAGAAGGGGGAAAACGGGAACTGTATTTCCAGTCTGACCTTGGGGTAGCTGTTCACCGAGGCAGGCCAGAAGCACGATAGTGAGATGTATTCATGAGAGGGACTGAGATGCAGGGGCCATTCCCTTTCATGGGGTAGACAGAGAAATCCAGTCCAAGGGGGGCTTAAAGC
Source organism: Gopherus flavomarginatus (assembly GCF_025201925.1). NCBI lineage: Eukaryota > Metazoa > Chordata > Testudines > Testudinidae > Gopherus > Gopherus flavomarginatus. The sequence continues at coordinate 7,678,657 of NC_066640.1, read as the reverse complement.
TGGAGTCAGCTTCCCAAGCAAGGATCTCTGCACCTGGGTATAACAGTCCTCCCATTCTCTGTTTGGCACAGGCACCATGCGCTGAGCAGAGCTCCAGACTCTCTCTAGTACAGTGGTCCCCAAGGCGGTGCCCATGGGCACTATGGCGCCCGCCAGGGCATCTATCTGCACCTGAGTACTGGCCCGCAGACAAGCATCCGCTGAAACGCCATCGAAAAGCGGCAAAGTCAAGAGGCATCGCCGCCAAAAAGCAGCAGCATCAAGAGCTGCCGAAATGCCGCTGATTTTCGGCGGCGACGCCTCTTGACATTGTCGCTTCTTGGTGGCATTTCGGCGGATGCTTGTCCGCTGGCCACGGTGGCTCGTTGTCCGACACCCACCAGACGAAAAAGGTTGGGGACCACTGCTCTAGTACATACCCCGGCTCCCTGCTGGGCTTGTATTTGGGCAGCTAGCCGGTGTGCTTCACCGCTGTTGGCACCCAAGCTAGCTAGACCAAAGCTAGCTGAGGAATGCAACACAGACAAACCCGTTGAGGCCCAACACTGTATGGAACAAGGACGATTTCCAGTCGAGAAGTAGAGACACAGATGCCAAGACCAGAAGGATCCACCAGGATGCTCAACACCCCCCAATAATTCCCAGACCGGATCTTTTAGAAAAAAAAAATCTGATCTTGATCTAAAAACTGCCAGCGATGGAGACTCCACCGCAACCCTTGGTAAATTGCGCTAATGGTTAATGACCCCCCCTGTTAAAAATGCGCGCCTTGTTCCCAGTCTGAATTTAGTTCGCCTTCCATCTTTCTCGGCTAGGTTGTATGATGAGGAAAGAAAGACACATTTTTAATGAGGCTTTCACAGCGGCAGCTGTTTAAAATCGCTCCGGGGGCTGGAAGGTTAGAGGCAGCCGTGGCGGGAGTGGATTGGTGGGCAAAAGGCATCTGAGGAGGTCAAAAGAGCATGCGGAATGCTCTTTAGCATGGGAGGTTGGAGCTGGTGACATCAGAAACAAGTTAATTTAGCCCACTGACAGCATCTGTGTTATAAGTGCTGACAGGGCTTGGGATTCTCAGGGGTGGCTAGTGATTTCAGGGCAGGGGCGGCTCCAGGCCCCAGCGTGCCAAGCGCGTGCTTGGGGCGGCTTGCCGCAGGGGGCGCTCTGCCATTGCCGGGAGGGCAGCAGGCGGCTCCGGTGGACCTCCTCCAGGCGTGCCTGCGGAGGGTCCACTGGTTCCGCGGCTCCGGTGGAGCATCCACAGGCATGCCTGCGGGAGGTCCACCGGAGCCGCGGGACCGGCAGAGCGCCCCCTGCAGCATGCCGCCGTGCTTGGGGCAGCCAAATTGCTAGAGCCGGCCCTGTTTGGGGGGTGCCTGGTCCAAGACTTTTGAAGAGAACAGATTTTCAGAGGGGCTTGTAGCTCACTTTCTGAAAATCAGGCCCCTTTAAGAGGTCTCAGGTTGGGTAACTCAAAATCACTAGAGTGGGGGGGAGGGGGCAACCTGTGGCTCCGGAGCCACATGTGGCTCTTCAGAAATTAATATGCGGATCCTTGTACAGGCACCAACTCTGGGGCTGGAGCGACAGGTGTCAACTTTGTAATGTGCTGGGGGGTGCTCAACTCAACCCCTGGCCCTGCCACAGGCCCTGCCCCCCTTCACTCCTTCCTGCCCCCTCCCTGAGCCTGCTGTGCCCTTGCTCCTCCACCGCCCCCATAGCCTCCTGCAAGCCACGAAACAGCTGATCGAGAGGTGCGGGGAGGGAGAGGGAGGCGCTGATTGGCGGGACTGACAGTGGGTGGGAAGCACTGGAAGTGGGGGGCGGAGGAAGCTGATGGGGGGTGGCTGCTGTATTACTGTGGCTCTTTGGCAATGCCCATTGGTAAATTCTGGCTCCTTCTCGGGCTCAGGTTGGCCACCCCTGGACTAGACACTCCCAGCAACCTTGGCCAAAGCGTATAGGTAAAAGGAACAGGTTGGTCATGTGCTTAGGGCCCTGGACAGAAAGTCATGACTGGGGGTCTGTTCTCAGCTCTCCACGGACTTGCTAGACGACAAGCCGCTTCACTTCTCTGTGCCTCAGTTTCCACACCTGCGAAACGAGGCTAACATTTCCCACCCCCTGCAGGGGACGTGGTGAGAAACATCAACACACACAATCCTGGGGTGATGAGCATCACTGAAAAGCCTATGAACATCCATAACCCACTCCCCACTTCTATAACCCGTTCCGAGGATTAGGCAGGAAGCCCTGAGACCACAGTGCACTAAGTCAGCAGGTCTGACCACACCTATATGCTGCAAGGCACAGTCCTACCCTTACCAACTCCCTCCTGTCCTGCTCCCAACTCGGATCTGGGCTGGGAGTTACTGGCATTCCCCAGCTCATGCCTCTCTGGAATCCCTCTGTTTTTCCTCTCCACATTGTGGACACGGCTGGAGATAAATATCAAGTGTAGCCTGATTGATTCACATTGTAGAGCGTTCAGTTGGCTAGCTAGAGAAGGGGGGTACAGCTGAAACTGTTGGCTAGGATTTATTTTGTGTATTATTGCAGCATCTAAGAGCCCATCATGGACCAGAACCCCACTGTGCTTGGTGCTGTACAATCCCAGAAGAAAAAGACTCCCCACCCCAAAGACTTTGGAAGGCTTTGGAACTGCTGATTGCCTGACCGAGGCCGCCTACGATCCATTCCACATGTGGCACTCAAATGACTCAGGGGTAGTGAAGTATCGATTGAGGTGCAATAAAAAGCCACTGCTCTTCTTGGCTCACTCTAGGAAAACCACTAGAAAACAATCTCTCTGACCCTTTATGATCATAATGCACTGAGAGGTTTGGGGACAGATTTTCAGGTGGCGTAAGAAGTCAGTGGAGCGATGCTGATTTACCCCGGCTGAGCATATGGCTCTCAGACTTCAAACCCCCCCAGCTTTGGATCAGCTGTCCCCTTAAACCTTTCTCCTGAAATGCCAAAACCTGCAGGTCTCATAAAGTCATCAGCTTTGGCACTCGCCCTGTGAGTCAGCCCCAGTGCCTAATGCCTATGGCATTTCCTAACTGTAAACGTTAAGTAACCAAAATGCCTGCCACTTGCAATCACCATCTGTGGCGCATACTACCTGTGGGAACGGGCATTAGCACGGAGCTGCTCGATATCAATTCCTTGTGCTTGTCGTTGCATCTCCTGGAACCTACTCCTTGCTTTGCAGGGAGGTGTTCCTGTATTAGGATGGCCAGTTTCGACAGGGCCACTTGAAAGAAATATAATAAAACCAGAGAGTCAAAAAAAAACCCTCTGACTCACGTTTGAGTTCAATCAATCAACCAGCCAATCCACCTGCCTGCAGTGGAGATGAACCAGCAGGGCTGAGTCTCTGTCCCAAGGAAAGGGAGGAAGAAGAGACGAATCATAGTTTGTGTGAATCTCACATCCCCACCCACCCCCAACACCCTTTCTGACGAGATTACCCTCCTAGAGATTAGAGGAGAGCTTCAGTGATCATAGATCATAGAATGTCAGGGTTGGAAGGGATCTCAGGCGGTATCTAGTCCAACCTCCTGCTCAAAGCAGGACCAATCCCCAGTGAGGAAAGCTCGTAGCATAGCGAGCCTGATTCGCCACTGTCTTGAGCCTCATGCAGTCATATACAATTGTGCCAAGTGTGAAATGCCATCAGAGTAGAAGGGGAGTGATTTAGGCTCCCTGGTGTAAATGGCTGCATAAGGCACAGGGCCACTATAGAATCAGGCCCTGGCTCTTCCACATCTGGGGGCAACAAACACAGTCCTTGGTCGGTAGCATTGGCAGGATCAAGCCCTTCCTTACACAGGCAGACTCTCTGGGCCAGTCTGAATGCGACTCGCTCATTTCATTCTACTGGGATCATTCTGTAGAGGGTCCGAGAATGTAAAACCCATCAGGTGCCCTCAGACACCCACACTCACCAGGCTGGAATACTAATCGTCAGGTACTGACCAAGAGGATAGTATTCTGAGTTCTCTGCTCTGTCTTTCCCCAGCCCTTATTCAAGGCAAGATTTCCACGGAAGCAAACTGGAGTTTGCATGAGTTGAGAACAGAACAAGGGCCTCGGGTTTCTGCCATTTCTTTCCCACTGGAAGAGTAGCAGTAGTCAAACTGGCTTCTGCAGCAGCATCCCAGCTACTGGCTATGGAGCACCCCAGCGAGTAGTTAGTGAATCGGGTCTTGCTTGTGTGGTGGGTCCCGCTGGCTCCATTTTACAGACAGGGAACCAGAGACTCAGCAAAGATCAAGGCCTGGTTTTCAGAGATGTTTTGCAACTCTCATGTTCCATTAAAGCAGGTGGCTAAAAGTAGGAGCAGGAGTCTCCTAAAACCACAGGTGCTGGAGGAAGGACTCACTGGTTGAGGTTCTGTGGCCTGTGTCATGCGGGAGGTCCAACTAGATGATCATCATGGTCCCTTCAGGCCTTAAAATCTTTCTATCTGTGAACATTTAGATCCCCGAATAAGGGAAACTGCAGGTGCTCTGGGCCTCTGAAAAAGCAGGCCATGAACAACTCGCCCCAGCTCACCCAGGCAGGTAGTGATGGAGCAGGGAAAAGAACTCCGATGTGCCGACTTCTAGGCTTCAATCTGTGACTAATCTCACTCCACTGCTACTTCGGCTTCCTTGCTCTTCTGATTTCCCTGTTGCGATAAACTATCTGCTCAGCCCATTCTCTAATTGAGGGTTGGATCCAGAAGCAAAAATATGATTTAAACCCATCTTTGCTACCAACTACCATATATAGGTAAGAACATAAAAACGGCCATAGTGGGTCAGACCTATGGTCCATCTAGCCCAGTGACCTGTCTTCCAACAGTGGCCAATGCCAGGTGCATCAGATGGAATGAACAGTAGAGGCAACTGAATGATCCATCTCCTGTCATCCACTCCCAGCTTCTGGCAAACAGAGGTTAGAGACTCTTAGAGTGTGGGGTTGCATCCATGCCTGTCCTGGCTAATCGCCATTGATGGACCTATTTCTCCATGAATTTATCTAGTTCTTTTTTAAACCCTCAAGTATCAGAGGGGTCGCTGTGTTCGTCTGGATCTGTTAAAAGCAGCAAAGAGTCCTGTGGCACCTTACAGACTAACAGACGTATTGGAGCATGAGCTTCTGTGGGTGAATACCCACTTTGTCGGATGGCCTTTTGGCCTTCACAACATCTCCTGGCAACAAGTTCCACAGGTTGACTGTGCATCATTTGAAGAAATACTTGTTTTTGATTGTTTTAAACCTGCTGCCTAGTAATTAGTAAGGAATCACTGCAACCTTACTCCTTTAAAAACTTCCACGGTTCACATTTTTAAACCTCCACCCAGGCCCAGCAATACTGGGAATTTTCTTTCCCTTCGTGCAGAGGTAAAACTGACCTGACAGCCCCTGCTAAGCCCTCTGGATACAATGAGGAGAATTCAGAGGGGGCTTAGAACTGGCTAATAAAACTTGCGAGAAGGTGACAGGTTTGTGAAGGCAGGCAAAGTGCAGATGCAGATTCTTCCGTTTCTTAAAATAATATTTGGACAGGACACATTTTCCCCCCCTTACACGAACAAACCCCGCCATGACCAGCTCTGGCAGTGTTTGTGTTTCGATGCAATGAGATTGCTTCATACTTGGAGACAAACTCCCCTCGCTAGACGGAAAGGACTTCTGGACACCAACCCAGCCGCGTGCACAGGGGTTCACCTCCAGCAGGATGGGAAGCGGGATAAACCCACTTAGTGAAATTACACAGTCTCGACTTAGGGACGCGCTGCACTCCCTTGGCCAAGGTGCCAGGCGAGGGAGAATCGACTCCATCAACTTCAAGGGGTGGCAGAGCCAGTCACAGATCAGGAGACTTGAAACATTCTCTAGCAAACTTCGCTGCAACAGAGTCCTTCATTCTGGACAGGCTCCAGCAGACAGACGGGAGCACGATCCCATGTCCAAGCTCTGATCAGGCCACATTCCATCCCCCGAGGATGCAGCGAGTGTAAACGAAAGGCCTGAATTTGACCCATTGACTTCAATACCGGTTTTGCCTGAGTAAGAGCTGCAGGATTTGGCCCCCAAGTTACAGGTCTGCCTCTGCTGCCTTTGTTCACATTGAGCAGTATCTCGCTAGGGACCACGTCCAAAGTCCATGAAGGGACAGAAGAACCTCAGAGTTAGGAACACCAGAGTTACGAACTGGCCAGTCAACCTCACCGGGAACCAGAAGGACCCAACCAGGCAGCAACAGAGACCAAAAAAATAAAGTGAACACTGTTCAGCGGTTTGTGCATTGACCTGCTAAACTCCTTGAGTTCAATCCTTGAGGGGGCCATTTAGGGAATGGGGGTAAAAATCTGTCTGGGGTTTGGTCCTGCTTTGAGCAGGGGGTTGGACTAGATACCTCCTGAGGTCCCTTCCAACCCTGAGATGCTGTGTTCAGTGCTGTGTTAAATGAAAGAAACATTTCTGCCCAGTAAGTTTCAAAACTGTATTAAGCCAATGTTCAGGTGTAAACTTTTGAAAGAACAACCGTAAGGTTTGGTTCAGAGCTACGAACAAGCTCCAGTCCCAAGGTGTCCGTAACTCTGAGGTTCTATTGTAACGGGACTCCTGGAGCCAGGTCCAACTGAGTCAAGGGGACAGACTCTGGCCCGTCGCCCCAGTCCAGCCCTCTTACAGGAACAAGCTGTGGTTGTTTTGCTCCTGCTCTACTAGGATCTAGCGAAGATTTGAGCAGGGACAACACCACACACCCATTTGTATTTTAAAAAATAACCTCCATACGCCCCCCCCCCCCCCCGCAAAGGTATAAAAACGTGAAAAGCAGCCAGCACTTCCCCCACCCCTGCCACAGGGTCACCACCTGCCCTTACAGTGGCTAGTGAACCCAGGACAAATCCACCCGTTTCCCCTTTCAATGAACCAAAACCATAAAACGTGGTCTAGCCATCTGGAAATCTGATGTTAAAAAGAGGCACCAGGGACACCACCTAAGCTAAGCGCCCGGAGGGGGATGGTTTATTTCAGGCATATGTAAAAGAAGCAGCAACCTCCGATTTACCAGCCTGCTCCCCAGAATACCCATAACTGAAACGCTCGGGAAAGTGGGTTAAAATCTCGTTGGTTTCTTTATGATCTTTCAAAAGGGGGGAATGAGAAGCAGCCTTGGTCAATCAAACCTCGCCTGTCCAGGTGCCGACCCACCTGTGCTCGCCCGAGGAGGGGCTCAGAGCCTGGGGGGGTGCACCCCTCCAATCCGCCCCCCGCTTCCCCTGCAGACTGGAAGCAGCAGCCCAGGGAAGCGGGCTATCCCTACCTTTAAGCCCGGCCAATCCAGACTCCTCAGTTGCGTCTCCTGTTGAGTCCCAAGGGAGACAAATCTCTCCGCTCCCGAGCCATGAAGAGCAGGGTCAAGTCCCCCGGGTCCACGCCCTCCATGGAGGGAGCCAGGCAGCGCAAGGACCAGTCCCCACCCGGCCGGTTAACTCCTCACGCCAGGCTGGAGCAGCGGGCAGGCTCCGGGTCCAGCGCATCCTCACCGGGAAGTCCCATCGTGGCCCCGTCCGGCCTCCAAGCATCCAACCGGCATCAGGGGCATATCGCAGCCGCCCGCCTCCCGCGCCGGACTAGGGTCGGGCTGGCTGGGAGAGGAGCCCCCCGAACCCTGCACCCCAAACACCGAGCACGTGGCTGGGAGCCGGCTGCTTCTCCCTCCCCGCCCAGCCGGCCCGGCGGAGTCCAGGAGGGTGGCAGGCGGCTCTCCGGTGCCCGGGGCTGCCCCGCGGCTCCAACCCACCCCTCTCCAGCCCCGCGGCCGCTTGGCGGAAGGGATCCCCGAGGGAGGAGAGCGCGGGCAGCAGCTCTGACCCCTCGTCCCCTGGTGATGCCCCAGAGATGGGCTTAGCTCTGCCCGGATTCCTTGGCCCTTCCCTGCCTAGGAGCGGGGCAGCTGCGCTACTCTCCGCCCGGCAAGTCCCCTCCGGAGCCCAACAGCGGCGGGCGATCCCCGAGCGCCTCCTCCTCGGGTTCCCACTTCCAGCTCAAATTCCTCCTGCGGGCAGATCCTCCTGGCCCTGCTCAGTCCCGGGCGGTCCCCGCAGCCCTCGCCTGCCCTTCGGTGCCCCGAGCGAGCAGGACCCTCCGAGTCCGGTGGCTGCGCTGCGCACGGAGCAGGGGGAGCGCGCTGGGGAAAGGTGCAGCTACTCTCGGGGCTCAGCAGAAGATGCGAAGGGAGGAGCCCGGCTGGGGCGGAGCCCGGCGCAAAGGAGGCAGCCGGGTGGCGGGTTCGGGACCGCCTCCTCCCAGGCTCGGATTACCCGACCTGCCAAATGGGTTACTGGAGCCCTGGCTGCTGGGCGGGAGGGCTCGGCGAGCCGGGCAGGGACAGAGACGGTCAAAGCGAGGCGCTAACTGGGGAACGGCCCCCGCTGGAGAGTCACGGGAATTATCTGCAAGCCTGGGCGGGGGGGGAGGGGGGCATTCATCGCTCTCAACCCGCCCCCCCCCCCCACCCCTGCTCTGGCTCCAGCCTTTCCCCCGCTGCCGCGCCGTGCGCCCGGAGCGCTGCGCCCTGGAAAGCGCCCAGAGCCCAAGCCAAAGCGCAGCAGATCCCCGTGCCCCGGCAGCTCCCAGCACGGCTCTGGGCAGCTCCGGCGCAAGGCTGGGACGCAGGGCAGAGGGAGGAAGCTTTGCTGAGCTCGTCCCGCCGAAACCGGCCCCGAAAACACGCGCTGGGCTGCGCCCGGCCGGAGCACGGTCCTCACCTTAATCCCCCAGCAAGGTGGATTATCCGGCCTCTGCCCTGGCCTGCCCCGCGGGTGCTTCAGGGACACGCTAAGGTGTCTCACTTCGGCCATCTGTTCCCAGACTGGGTATTTGTCTGACTGCTCATGACTCAAGGCTGGGAAGGGAGCGAGGACCCCCTCAGGGCAATGCAAAGATGTGAAAGGCCTTATGCAAACTCGGGGAGCTGAGGTCACCCCAGGCCTGTTCAGAGCTGCAGCCCTATTTCTCACTCGCTCACACCTCGCTCATCGACGTAAAAAACAAAGCAGCCCCGTCCCTGCAGCTACCTCTGATTTCCATGCAGACTTGGGGACAGTTTCTTGGAATAAAGGGGTTCTCCATCTGGGGGCTGGGACCCCTCAGTGGGTCACAAGGTGGTTACGAGGGGTTGGCAGCCTGATCCCCCAGTAAATTGCCCCCCCCCGTTTTAATTTATGAGCGGGGGAGGGAGTCACAGGCTGAGGCTTGCTATGTGCCAGGGGTCACCAGCACAAAAAGTTTGAAAACCCTCAACTATGATTGAGGCCGAGCAGCACCTGGGAGGCTGCTCGCTGCAGCGGGCCTGAAATGTCCCATATTTGGGGTCCCAGTCTAACAACCACTTAGGGTGATCAACTTGATGCCTACTCATAAATAGTCCCATCTGACCTAATTCTCCATGGCTGCGTGTTCTGAGCAGTCACTTGGGCCAGTGGGTGCAGAACACAAACATTGAGATTTGGTAGCATTCACTGCCCTTTTTGCACTAGTGTTGGTGACAGCAAGGTTCAGGGCAGTGGAGAAGCAGGCTGGAATATCGAATGCAGTTGTGGCCAATACCAGAAGCTGGGAATGGACAACGGGATGGATCAGTTGGTGATTCCCTGCTCTGTTCATTCCCTCTAGAGGAACTGACATTGGCCACTGTCAGAAGACAGGATACTGGGCTAGATGGACCATTGGGCTGACCCAGTATGGCCGTTCTTGTACGACATTGCGGAATGAAAGGCAGTTGAGAAGAGAGCAGCGAGAATGATCAGGGACCTGGAAAATCTCCTGTGGAAGGAGATTGAAAAGATTGGGATGGTTACATTAGAAAGGAGATGAATAAGAGAGGACATGATGAAAATGTATAAAATAATGGACGAGATAGAGAAGGGAGACCAGGACCTTCTGTTTTCCCTGTTGCATGACCCAAGAACCAAAGGAGAGAAATTCTAGAGTGATGAAAGGACATGCCCTTTCACACAATTTGTGATTAGACTTTGGAACTCACTGCCACAGGAAGCCATTAAGGCCACAAACTTAATATTTTAAAGGGACTGGACACTTACAGATACTAAGACTATTCAAAGTCATGCCACAGGGTTTAACCCACTCTCTATTAGAAATCAGGCTGAGACTCAATGTGAGGGACAGATTTATCCCACATCTGCTACTGTGGGGTTCTTAAATCTTCCTCTAACACTGGCCAATGTCGAGATGGTATACAAGGCTGGATCAGAACCAAGGTCCACCCAGTCTGGCACTTCATATGTTCCTACTCATTGACTTCAATGAGGCTACCTTACATGGCTAAAGTTACTTATGTGTACAAATGTTTGCAGATTTGGGGTCTTGATCTATCTGCCCACTGGTTATTGGGTTTTAACTAAAAATTAGGAGTAGGGGCCAAACACTATTCTATTTTAAAAATTCTTGCCACACTTTTTTTAAACAGGTCAACAGCAGAAACTCAGCCTAGGTGCCATCCAGTGTTTAGATGTATAACTGGAGAGATAGGGGGGTAGGTACCTTATCAGGCCCAGGTGATGGGTATGAAATGTGAAGGAAGGAAGCAGTGAGAGTGGGCTAAAGGAGAGACAAGGTGGGAAGGAGGGGGGGGGGGCTGGCTGATGATTTCTCTCTGGAGTACTGGAAGTGTGAGGCTGTGTGAAGCAGGCATTGGCTGATGTCCTGTGGCTCACTGGGTGCAAAGCAGACAGCCAGACTCAAAACTGAACTGAGCCAGGGGTCAGAACTCAAAACAAAGCTGAACTTTCAGCCTCTTCAAACTTCAGAAATCTGTAGATAACATTTGCATACCCTGGACTTCACGTTGCCTTTCCTGGCAGCCAGCAGCACCTGAAGTGGAAGTGCCAGACGTGGTACTCTCTCGGAAGGAAGCAGGCAAGCCCTAGGATTGAGATGGATGCTTTATGCACCCAACTCACCTGGCTGCAACAGCTCCACCAGCTTCCCCTGGCTTTCCTTACCGACTCCTGCCTGCAGCTCCCCCTAGTGGTCAAGTATGTCTTGCATCTGCTCTCCCCCTCTGCTAGCATTTTGGCTCAATGGGGCAGCCCTGAGCAAAAGGGTGGCCATGACTCAGAGATGCCCCTCTGAGTCACCCCACCACCACCTTGCTTCCTCTGTGCTCCTAGGGGAAAGCAATTACTGCCAGCCTACATCACCAGTGTATTGCTACTGCCTAGTGCTGGCTCAGGTGAGTAAGGGATGCAGATACAAGACTGCCCATTCCTTACCCCACACACTCTCGCTGGCTCTCCAGGAAACACTAAGCAGGCCAGTACCCTGTTCCCCTTACATGGCTGGGTAAGGGGGGGGGGGGGAGTTCTTATCCTTTGTGCAGCCGTGTTGCTCAAGTCACACCCTAGCTCACACAAACTACCACGTGGTGGGCTGCTCAGAAGGTACCACTGGCATGGGTGGAAATACCAGAAGCATCCCCACAGAACCTGTTCTTCCAGCCCAGTTTTGCAGACTCAGCCAAACCCAACCGAACCTGCGAGACACTTTAGCACATGACTCTCAGAGACAGGCTGTTGTGATCTTTCTTGGCATGATGTTTTTGTGGGCAGCTGGGAAGGGAAGGGGAAAATGCAGTATGGTGACTGGGGTGGTGGGGGGGACAGAGCACAGCACAAAATTGCCCTTGCTGTCTGTTTTCTAGAAATTAAAGCCAAATAGCAATTAGAAACAAAGGCACAAACTTTTAACAGAGGGCAATTAACGATTGGAACAAACTACCAAGGAAAGTGGTTGTAAGGGTACAGACTCACCCCAGCAGTGCCTCCTGCTGATGACTTCTGAGAATTAGCTCATTCCAGCTCCAGAGCACCATCTGCAGGCTAGTGATTTGCCTTACCTGTGGCCCTCCCAGGACCACAGTGCCCCCTTTACCTGGGGTGCTGCCCCCTGGCAGTAACCCCTTTCTCTCAGGGTATCCCCTAACCAGGAGACTCCCACCCACTATCCCCACCTTGCCTCAGTACCAGGCTACCCACGCCCTGGGGCAGACTGCAGTACTAGCCTACTCATCACTGGCAAGGTTGGGTTTGGACCTGCTGCCTTGGCCTACCCCTGGGCTGCCCTCTGCAACCCCCAGTACTTGTTAGCCCAATGCTAGGCCACAGCCTGGGGCTTTCCAGGCTGGAGCTCCTCAGCTCCTCTGTCTTTCCCCAGCCCTGCTCCCCTCAGGAGCCCTGTCTTTAGCTCTTTACAGCCAGGCAGAGGGAGACTGACTGGGCTCCTGGCTCAATTATAGGGGCCAGCTGGGCCTGATTGGGGCTCGACAACAGCTGAGCCTACTTTCCTCAATCAGCCCAGGTTTCTTGCCCCAGCCACAGCCCTCTCCTGGGCTGTTTCAAGCCCCACAGGAGCAGGAGCAGGTAATCACTCTGCTACAGTGGTAATAACACACACATCCCTCCACTCTTACAGGTACATATCTGGCCTCTTACCATAGGGTCAAAGTGTCTCACAATCTTAGACTTGCAACAGCCCTGCCAGGTAGGGAGATGCTTTTATCTTCATTGTAGAGATGGGAACTAGAGTATGTAGGAGGCTATGTCCCATTGAAATCAATGGAAGTTAGGAGCTTAAGTGCTTTTGAGGATCTGGGCCCAAGTCATAAGTGGCTGATGAACTTATGCTGGGGAGGGGAACTTCCCTTTCCCCTGCATGGCTGCTCGTGGAGGGGGAGATCAGACCCACATCTGGGAACCTCCCGCAGCTTCAGGACACTCCCCAGCTGCTGCCTTCAGAGCCCAGCCCTGAAGGCAGTATAGAAGTGAGGGTAGCAATCCCACAAACCCCCCTACAACGGCTTTGCAACCGCCCTTCCCCACCCCCAATAACTCCCTTTTGGATCAGGACCCCCAGGGTTACACCGCTATTGAATTTCAGCTGTAAACATCTGAAACCATGACATTGACTATTTTTAAAATCCCATGGATGGTGAAATTGACCAAAATGGATGCTGAATTTAGTAGGGCCCAAGAACTTAGCAGAAATCTGTGGCAGAGCAGGGAACTGAACCCAGCCCTCCCAAGTCCTAGGCTTGTGCCTTAACCCAAGTGGTGGATTCTCCATCTTTTGAAGGTTTTCCATCAAAACCGGCTGCCTTTCTGAAAGATGAGCTTTAGTTAAACAAGTGACTGGGCTCAGTGCAGGAGTAACTGAAGTAAAGTTTCCTGGCCTGTGCTGAACAGGAGGTCAGACAAGATAATCCAGCGATCCCTTCTGGCCTTAAAAACAAAACAAAGCTATGAATCCAGGAATTGAGCTAGCCTATTACAGATGAAGTGGTCAGGGATCCGCTCGCACTTTCAATCCCAATGTGCAGCACCCTGCGTTCTGTTTTTACTAATGTCTCTAGCAGCAAGAGTTCCTCACAGTCTCTTTCCATGGCAGAACTTGGGCAAGACCAAGTCAGGAGATGCCAAATACCAGGGTGAGAGATGTACAAAATGCCAGCTAGAGAGATTTTTCCCATTCTCCAAACCAAGACTGCAGCGGTGCTCTAATATGGCAAAGACACACTGCTGGGAGACATTTTTAATAATAAATCATTCATGTCAGCTCTGTACAGACTGATGTCAAGGAATTTAAATCCTACAAGCAGCAGCAACTTTTAATTTAAGTCAGATCTGGGCCCTTGAAATCTTACAGGCCCTGTTGATTTAGAGCAGTGCAAAGGGCACAGGTTGTTTCAGTTGCATTTGCTGAATGGTGGCCAGGTTCCAGAAGGGACTTAATTCTTTTGTGGGATTTCCTGTGTCTACCTGTGCACCCTGCAGCTCAAACCAGGATCTTAGTGGGTTCTAGATGGCAGTGCTACTAGATGAGCCATAAATGAGTGCCCCTCCCTGCTCCCCCCTGAGGCAATTAGGGACAGGCAAAGCCCCTTAATTGCTCTTTGCTAAAACCCAGCTAATTTTACTGAGGTTCTTACATGCCCCCATCCCAGCACCAGAGGGTCCAAGCACCTCATAACACACCTATGAGGCAGGGAAGTATCATTATCCCCACTGCATAGACAGGGGAGCTGAGTCCCAGAGCACTTGCCCAAGGCCCCACAGGGAGTTGGTGATAGTGCTGGGAAATGAATCCAGATCCCTGAGTTTCAGTCCAGTGCACACACATACCATTTGCCCTGAAACATCCTACTTTTGTAACCCTGTCCTCCCCTGTCTGTCTCACCTACCTTGCACCTCTCCTTAGATTGGGAGCTCTTTGGGGAAAGTACAGTCATCTACAATAAGTTTGTACAGCCCCTAGCACAACAGGGCCTGTGGTGGGACACACTCACCTTTGGAGCACTCCCTTGCATCCAGGCTTAACATCACTAGTATCAGCATCAGTGCCACCTGCTGGCTGGCTGCCTCTGGCTCCAGACCTTCCGTGGCTTAGCTCCTGGGCCGGTCACAAAGTTCAAACTCCTTTCAGGGTATCGCCAACAAGACCAAATGAACCTGAATAATTCTTCTGCCCCCTTTCCACTACTGAACTCCTCCCTCTCTACTCACAAACCCTACCTTAGGGCTTCCCACCCTGCCCCAGTAGTGGGCTGCTCCCTTTGTCCTCCTGTTAAACCCTTACCCTGGGCTCCTCTCTGACAGAGAAACCTGTCTCCCCTGCAGTCTCTTCCCCAACTGAGCTCCTTCAGTCCTCTTTTGACAACAGCTCCACCCTCTCTGGCCAGGAGCCAGTTAGCTACTCACCTCTCCAGGCAGAAAACCTGACTAATTGGGTTCATTTGCCAGCCTTGCAGGTGATGGGGTTAAGTCTCATCACGAGGCCTCAAACTGATTGCAGTAGCAGCTATTGGCCTCAATCTAAATGTTTGATATTAAGAGAGTCACATGAGAAGATCCCTTTTTTCTAATGCTGCCTGGAAACAAGACCTTTGCTGTTGTCAAAGCCTTACCTCTCCCCAAAAGAAGCAGGTAGGATGGACTAGGAGGACTTGACTGAAGAGCTGAACAAACAACAGGAACAAACATTCTAGTTCAAAGAGATTCTGTGTCCAAAGAGGAGTGGAAAGCATAGCTGGTTTTTCTTCCTTGCGTGCTTTGAGCAGAAGTGAAATAGTTATTGTCAGTGTTGACATATATCACATTAGGCTTCAGAGCTAACAGATCTTTATGTGGCAGCAGCTCGTGCCTCTGTTTCAGGCGTCTGTGGATGCAGGGAGACATTTCTGCATCAGTTTTTGAGCTGGCCAACATATTTCAAACAAAATTCAAATGAAAAATATATATATATTTTTTTTAAAAATCACAATTTTTTTTGATTTTACAAACCTTTTCAGTTGTGCAAAATGGCTCATCAGAAATTACTGAGATGTTGCTGCTGCTTACCTTTTCTCCAAAAAAAAATTGATTTTTTTTTCAAATTATTTGCAATTTTGGTTTGCCATGGTGTAATTTTTGATTGGGTACAGGGATGTCATGTGATGTTTTCCTGATTTCATGAATGTTCACAAAAATACTTGATACACTCACCTCCACCCATGTCTCACACAGGAGTCTCTCTGTAGTTTGGAAAGTTTTGGTGGGGGTTTGGCAACCACGAAAAAAAATCATTAACCCCCCCCCAAAAAAAATGTTTGTTTCAAGAACTTTGAAATAGAAACATTTTTGTATTTTTTTTTAAATTTGTCACAAAAATAAAGGGAAAAATGTTGACCAGCCCTAACTGGTTCAAATGTTGAAGTTTATATTTGCACCCATAGAAGTCAGAGGGGCTTAATCTTTTTGGAGCAGGCTATAGATTGACCAGACAGCAAGTGTGAAAAATTGGGACAGGGGTAGGAGGTAATAGGAGCCCATATAAAAAAAAGGCTCAAATATTGGGACTGTCCCTATAACATTGAGACATCTGGTCAACCTAGCAGGCTAGAAGCTAGCACTACTCAAGTGCTATAGTAGTGCTCTATCCACAAATCCATCCTACATGACTAAATATACCTGCCTGCTTTTCACTATGCTTTGGGCACTGCTAGATGGTGAAATCAGCTATGTTAGAATACCTCTGATGCATGTTAGAATAAATATCAGAGGCTACTGTCCTGACTGCATTATTCATGTTCATATTTAATTAAAGCGAAAACTCAGTTTTTAAAATTTGGATGAAGCTATTTCAGAATTTCCAGACTACCCCATCCTGAGCTCAGCAATCCATTGGGCTGGGCACCATAGATACACATAGTACAAGACATCTCTGCCCTAAAGAACTTACAATGTAAATGGACAAGACAGAGAAGAGGTGGGAAGGGAAACAGAGGCACCAAGAGCAGAAGTGACTAGGCCATGGTCACCCAGCAGGTGAGGTGCAGGGCTGGGAATGGACACCCTATGTCTTGAAGGCCTGTGGTGGGTTGTCACATTACGCAGGAGGAGCTCAGGTATTTGACCACTCAGCCTCTGATGTCTTCCCAACAGCCTCAATGCTAGTTCAGGTGGCTCTGGCCATCTGCTCCATACGCCAGAGTCCATACAGTCAGAGTGTCCACCAGCTTTATGGGTTAGATCAAACAAAAGCTGGATGGAGAAGACCTTGTGGAAGGCCTCATACATGTTGGAGGTATGTCATGGCTTCCAACCTTGCAGTATACAGCAGGCTGCAACATTGGCAGGAGACCAGGAAATGGGTGATCTGAAGTGTGCGCTGTATGTTCCATGAGCAGGAAAATTAAGGAATGAACGAACATCTTGGGTCTCAGTGCGGTGACCTCTCCACTAGACCGTGCTTACAGCATCAAGGCCTGCTTGCACGAACAGCTGCCTTTGTTCTCCCTTTATGCCGCTTCCAATGTTCAGATTTGGAAAAACATTATTCCATACAGGGCTTTATCTCTCGATCTAATTAGGCTGCCTAATTTCATAATTACATGTTCTCATGATGCAACTAATCTTAGTACATAAGCTTAGACCACAGCGGGAGATGGGAGCTTACAAGTGGAGCCTGGAAACACTGGACCATCGTATCAACAGTACCGATTCCCTCGAGAAATAGAGCCAAAGATGAGAGAATTCTGAATACTGTGCCACTCCTGACTGTTCCTAACTGGGAATACACTGCCAGCATTCATAGATTCATACAGTTTAAGGTCAGAAGGAACCAATTAGACCTTCTATGTCTGACCTTCTTTGTATCACAGGCCATTAAATTTCACCCAGTTATCTCCATATTGTGCCCAATAACTTGAGTTTGGCTGAAGCAGATCTTCCAGAAAGTCAGCCATCAAGCGATGGGGAATCTGCCACTTCTCTTGGCAATGTATTCCATCCGTTATTCACCCTCCCTGTTAAAATGTGTGCCTTACTTCTAATTTGAACTTGATAGCTGGGCTGGATGAATATACACCACAAACAAGGAGACTGTGCATTTGAACGCTAGTGTACTAAATAAAATCCCTTCTTCTGAAGGCTGATTCAACTACATGGTAGCCATGAACCATGTAAACCCAGTTCCTATGATAAGCCTCAGTTCAGCAAAGCTCTCAAGCATGTTCTTAAATGTAAGCATACAAGTAATTTCTTCCCTTTTCACGAAGTGCTGAAGTGTATGCTTGATTCCTTTGCTCACAGGGTGACCAGACAGCAAATGTGAAAAATCAGGACAGGGAGTGGGGAGTGGAGGTAATAGGAGCCTATATAAGAAAAAGACCTCAAAATCAGGACTGTCCCTATAAAATCGGGACATCTGGTCGCCCTATTTGCTCACTGGGGATGGGTTACTTCTGCTTCACCAAATCAGGACCATATTTAACTGACTTGGTCTGAACCTTTGAATTTGTTCAGGTTAAGGACTGCACAACTTTTTCCCCCCTATAGAGGTCCCGCAGCTGTAGGTGCCACGCTACAGAAAAGCTGAAGTTTTCTAGTTTAGGATGAAGGCCTCTTTTCTTTCCCCTAAAGGTTTTGGAACTTGCAGAGCTCTGGTGCTGTCCTGCCAAAGGGCAAGTTTGAATCTGAAAGGGACAAAAGAAGCACATGAACATTTTTGCTTTTTCTGGCCCAGCCACTCCAGCGCGTCCTGATCTTGGGAGATGTCCAGCCCCAAAGAATTTGGATAAGGTAAGGAGAAGCGCAGCCAGATGGACTCTCTCCCGGCCTTTGGACAGTCCCCCATTGTCACTGGATGACGTGTAATGGTTTTACGTGAGGCTGTCTCACCGCCCTGGGATAGGTCAGAGCAGCCATCTTCCCCACTGCATCATCCTGGAGTTAACAAGTTCTCTACTTCCAGCAAGATCTGTCTTGAATCTGTGTGTGTGAACAATGTGTGTCTGTGCACTACTACACTCTTCTACATGGAACACAGAGACTCAGAGACTTCTCCCACCGAGCTTACTGGAGAGAGGTCCATGCCTTTGGAACCAGCAAAAGTCAGTTCTATTCCCACATGCACATGGTGATCTGACAGCCTCGGGTTCTGAGACTGGACAGGTGACCACGATGCCTTTAACCATGGTCCTGATTCTGCTCTTGCTTAGCCCAGCCGACTTCAGGAAAGACTCCGCTGAAGTCAACAGATGGTTTGAAAGTGGGGTCGGTGAGAGGAAAACCAGCACCAGTGCTTCCATGCCACCGCTGCAACATCTGCACACACTTTGCATTCAGTTTAACCTTGTGATCGTGCGTGAGAGTCACAGGAAAGTAGCGTGACAGATATTTCAACCGCACACAATATCTGTGGGGATTGTACTGTGTACATGGTGTATGTTACATGGTTGGCCAGGGATTGTATTTAACTCTGAGGGCAGGGGGTAGAGTTGCACATAGTGGTTCAAACTGATTTTTCCGGAAATCAACAGCGAAAGAAAGAGCTTTGGCTATAACAAGGCTGGGTTTAAACTGGCTCAGGGCCTTCTTTCTGAGCCAGTGAACAGACAGGACCTTCTATCCAAGGGGAGCCCAGCCCCTGTGGAAGGGATGGAAAGCCTTGACCTACCAGTGCCCCATAAGACAGATAGGTGAGCTCTGAGCATGTGTATAGGAACTTTGATGGCTTGTTATACATTTTCTCCACAATGCTTTTACCTTAAGACTAAAGGTACTTGCTTAGAAAGAGCGGGGTGGTAACAGCTGACAATACACGGGTCAGAGCCCCTCAGAGAGAAAGCAACACACTGGTGCTGGCCTTTGGGGCAGATTGGCTTGCTGGGGAGATCAAAGCGTATGGCAGGGAGTTGGGCAGTCTTAAAACCCCCAGTCAGGGGGAAATGGAACAAAGATCCCTGCCCAGAGACAGGTGGCAGCTGGAGACCTGAGACCTCATTGGGCACTCCTGGAGCGGACCGTGGAGTGGGAAGGATACACCCGCAGCAGTGACAAGTAGCATCTCCTTGGAGACAGATGCCAGAGCAAAAAGTAGCTGCTATAATAGAGAAGCAAGGGTCCGTTTCCAAATAGGACCGAAGCCTGTCGCTGCTTCATGGGAATAGCTCCATATTCCTGCTCTGAGGCTTCCCAGATGCACCACACTGGCATCCTACTGCTAAATGATTTGCCCCCTTGCGCTAGGTGCTGTACAGACACACAGACAGTCCCTGCCCCACAAAGCATCCAGATCGATCCAGCAGGATTCGCTTCCCCTCGCATGGCCCAGAAAGCCATTTGCAACCCTACCTGAACTTGGATTTACAAAGAAATAAATCCGCTCCACTTTGCCATTGCTCCTTCTGGGCACACCCCTTGTTCTCTCATCAGGCTGGTGGCGCCCATAAAACACAGTTGTTTTGGCAGCAACAGCAACATCCAGCTGCTTGAATTATAGCGGTTCCTATGGCCCAAAGAAAGCCATTCCATTCCCAGAGCAGTAAACTAAAGGGCTGCTGTGACCGGGCTTACTGGCCATACCGCTGTAAGGTGTTGGTTCCACCAATAGACTCCGCACAGCGGGTGTTCCAAAGTGGAAGCTGTGATGCTTCCTGGACAAATGGATTCCAAAGGCTGCATTTCCCTCCTTTGATTTATGCCGTCAGAATTCCCTGTCCTATGCACCTTGTTCTGGCATCCCAGGCTAGAGGAAAATGAACTGCAGATGTGCCCAGCACACCTGGGTTTCAGATTTCCGCACTGATGAACAGGGAGAGGGGAAAGAGTTCTCTAGAGACAGCATGGTCCAGTGGGTAGGGCACGGAGATCTGGAGATCTTCAGGCTATTCCCAGCTGCGTAACCTTGGCCAAGGCACTTTGCTCTTCTGGGGCCCCTCCCACCGTTTGTCTGCCTCATCTATTTAAATTGTAAACCCTTCAGGGCGGGAATTGTCTCTGGTGGTAGAGCAGTTTTTAAACTAAGGGCTGGGAGAAAGTCAACAGGTGCAGAGGAGCACATGGCTCAGACAGAGACATCCCTTAGGGGAGGATCTACTAATGGAGATTCTCTACGTCCTAGTAAGGAGGAGAGGATGGACGATGATAAAATACAGGTAGGATCTGATGAGAAACAGCCAAATGAAAAAGAGGCCATTCGATTACATCACGTAACAGCAGACAGATAAAAACTGGCAATTTTTTAAAGTGCATATATACAAATGCTAGAAGTCTAAATGATAAGATGAGTGAACTAGAGTGCTTCGTATTGAATGAGGATATTGATATAACAGGCATCACAGAAACTTGGTGGAATGAGAATAATCAAAGGGACACAGTAATTCTAGGGTACAAAATATATTGGAAGGGCAAAACAGGTTAGGGTGACCAGATGTCCCAATTTTATAGGCACAGTCCTGATTTTGGGGTCTTTTTCTTCTATAGGCTCCTATTATCCCGCTCTCCCATCCCGATTTTTTACTTTTGCTGTCTGGTCACCCTTGAACAGGTCGTACTGGTGGGGGAGTGGCACGATATGTGAAAGAAAGCGTGGAATCAAATGTTGGAATAGTCTTCAATGAACCAAACTGTGCATTGTCCATTCACAAATCAGGCATATTTGAAATTGAAAAGGTAGGGACTGCAAAAATAAATGTCCTGTCAAAATACACAACACTAGGGCTGGTCCTGGTTGTATTATTCATTGACATCATTCATTCATTAAAAGCCAGCTTTTAAAAATGTATCTCAGGCTCTCATTATCTGTATGACACCTAGAGGCCCCATCATAAAGGGTGCTGTGCAGACATATATTGAGACCCAGAGCCTATCACAAAGAGTGAATCTAACTTGGCAAGGTGACCAGGGGAGGAAGATCCAGATCCAGAGAGGTATTTAGGTACCTAATTCCACTTGAAATCAATGGGAATACCCCTGAGGACCTGGGCCAACATGGCTTGCTTAGGGTCATGCAGCAGGTCATTACCTGAGCTGGGGCTTAAACTCAAGCCTCCTGTGTGCTAGTCCTGTGCTCCATCCACTAGGCTACACTGCCAGGTGGATGCTGCTGCAGAATCGCTACCTGAGTGCTATAGATGCCCAGAGCCTATGTGGGGTCTTGACCATAGATAAGCGGAGCTAGGACAAGCCTCTTATTGCGCCAGTACAGCACTATCTACAAGTATCTTGTAATATAAGCCCTGAGACACATTCAGCTTAGAACCTTTTCTGTTACATTCACAGCTGTCTTTCCGAGGGGCTTTGGTACCATGTATGGGATGAAGCATGATCCATACAAATATATCTCACCTTGCATCACCTCCTCATTCCAAGGGGAGAGAAGACAAGGAAAATACCCTTCCCTCTGCCCCCTGCCACACCAGTGCAGATGTTGCAACTAAGCCTCTCCATCTGTCACAGGCAGGGGACATTCCCAGATGCCGGAGGAGTACCCACCTGAAATTAATTATGGAAAATTTCCAAATAAAATAAATAAAGGGTTAAAAACTGGTGAGAGGGTGAGAATCTGGAAAGGTCTTCAGGGAACATGGGAAGCATGACAATTTCACATGGCATCTTCTGTAGTATCTGAACTGGTTGTACAGTTCAGCTTCTATAGGGCCAGGTGGGGATTCCAATGGGGTGCTTAATCCCTTTAAGGTTTGTGCCTGACCATATTTAAGTAATTACTCTCTTAACCTCTCTATGAATGCTGCCAGGTATGAGTACCCCTTTAAGAGCAAGGCATGATGGGAACCCCTTCTTGGTATAAAACAGAAGGCACCCCCTCTGGTAGAGGTTTGGAACAGAGGACAGGTTGGAAGGAAGCAAAGGGCTTGAAGGCCCAGTTGGCGGGATGAAGCTGACTTAATGGGTGGTTTATTCCCTCTTTTCTCCTGTCTCTCCCATGTTTGTTTCTGTAAGTATTAATATGATGGGATTGTTTTCTATTACACACACTGAGTCCTTGCATTTCGTCTGGGAGGTCTGGGATCCTGATGGCCCCCTATCATGGGAGAATATCATGAGAGATCCTATAACAATGTAGCACATTACTCTTCCATTGCCACAGTGCAAGAAGCACATTGGGCTGGTTATTAATCCAGAAAAAACAAAGTCCTTGACCATTACCAGCCTCCATCTCCAGATTACAACCAGCTCAGACAGGCCACCGTGCAGGCAGCAACTGTCAAACACTTGGGAAGCACCATAGGTTGTGCCGGAGGATGCTTGAAAGAAGTGGATACATGTATGGCACCAGCTGGCTGCCATGTTTCGGGCCTTTCAGCAGCCACTGTGAGATGGCATGACATCAAGCTTGCTACAAAGCTGCAGCTCTACAGACCCCTTCCCCCGCCGCCCCCCGCTTCTTATCCCAACTCTATGGCATGGCAGTGGAATGCGGGCACCGAGGAAAACTGGAAAGTCACAGGTTGATTTTGTTGCCTTCCTCTGCTGCTTCAGATTAAGAGGCAGGAGAAGCTCAGCAATGAGGATAGTCACAGCTGAGCCCAGCAACCACCTCCATCACCACCTCCACCTCCATCACCACGTCCATCAGCACAACCACCTCCATTACCACTTCCACCTCCACCAGCACCTCCATTACCACCTCCATCTCAACCAGCACCTCCACCTCCATTACCACCTCCATCAGCCCCTCCACCTCCATCAGCACAACCACCTCCATCAGCACCTCCACCATCACCTCTACTAGTACCTCCATGAGCACAACCACCTCCATCAACACCTCCACCAGCACCTCCACCTCCATCAGCACAACCACCTCCATCAGCACCTCCACCATCACCTCTACTAGTACCTCCATGAGCACAACCACCTCCATTACCACCTCCATCAGCCCCTCCACCTCCATCAGCACAACCACCTCCATCAGCACCTCCACCATCACCTCTACTAGTACCTCCATGAGCACAACCACCTCCATCAACACCTCCACCAGCACCTCCATTAGCACCTCCACCTCCACCAGCTCCTCCATCAGCACCTCCGTCAGCACCTCCATCAGCACAAGCACCTCCACCAGCACAACCACCTCCATCACTCCATCAACACCTCCACCTCCATCAGCACCCCCACCAGCACAACCACCTCCATCAGCACCTCCATCATCACCTCCACCTCCACCCAGCACCTCCATGAGCACAACCACCTCCATCAGCACCTCCAACAGCACAACCACCTCCATCACCACCTCCGTCAGCACAACCACCTCCATAAGCACTTCCACCTCCACCACCACCTCCATCTCCACCAGCACCTCCACCTCCATTACCACCTCCATCAGCCCCTCCACTTCCATCAGCACAAGCACCTCCATCAGCACCCCCATCACCACCTCCACCAGCACCTCCATGAGCACAACCACCTCCATTAGCACCTCCACCTCCACCAGCTCCTCCATCAGCATCTCCGTCAGCACTTCCATGAGCACAAGCACCTCCACCAGCACGTCCAGCAGCACAAATACCTCCATCACCACCTACACCAGCACCTACACCTACACCAGCACCTCCATTACCACCTCCATCTCCACCAGCACCTCCACCTCCATTAGCACAAGCACCTCCACCAGCATCTCCATCAGCACAATCACCTCCATCAGCACCTCCATTACCACCTCCATCAGCATCTCCACCTCCACCAGCACCTCCATGAAAATCACCACCTCCATCAGCACCTCCATCAGCACAACAACCTCCATTAGCACCTCCACCTCCACCAGCACCTCCATTACCACCTCTATCTCCACCAGCACCTCCACGTCCATTACCACCTCCATCAGCCCCTCCACCTCCATCAGCACAACCACCTCCACCAGCACCTCCATGAGCACAACCACCTCCATCAGCACCTCCAACAGCACAACCACCTCCATCAGCACCTCCACCTCCATCAGCAGCTCCATTAGCACCTCCACCTCCACCAGCTCCTCCACCAGCACCTCCACCAGCACCAGCACCTCCATTACCACCTCCATCTCCAACAGCACCTCCACCTCCATTAGCACAAGCACCTCCACCAGCATCTCCACCAGCACAATCACCTCCATCAGCACCTCCACCTCCACCAGTTCTTCCATCAGCACCTCCATCAGCACAACCACGTCCATCCCCACCTCCACCAGCACAATCACCTCCATCAACACCTCCACCTCCATCAGCACAAGCACTTCCACCAGCACTTCCATAAGCATAACCACCTCCACCAGCATCTCCACCTCCTTCACCACCTCCATCAGCACAACCACCTCCATCAGCACCCCACCTCCATCAACACCTCCACCTCCATCACCACCTCCACCTCCATCAGCACCACCAGCTCCTCCATCAGTACCTCCACCTCCACCAGCACCTCCATTACCACCTCCATCAGCACCTCCACCTCCGTCACCACCTCCACCTCCATCAGCACAACCACCTACATCAGCACCCCACCTCCATCAACACCTCCACCTCCATCACCACCTCCACCTCCATCAGCACAACCACCTCCATCACCACCTCCACCTCCACCAGCTCCTCCATCAGCACCTCCGTCAGCACAAGCACCTCCACCAGCACCTCCATCTGAACAACCATCTCCATCACCACCTCCACCTCCACCAGCACCTCCATCAGCACCTCCACCTCCATCAGCACAACCACCTCCATCAGCACCTCCACCACCACGTCTACCAGCACCTCCATCAGCACCTCCACCTCCACCAGCACCTCCATCAGCACAAACACCTCCATCACCACCTCCACCAGCACCTCCATTACCACCTCCATCTCCACCAGCACCTCCACCTCCATTAGCAACTCCACCTCCACCAGCTCCTCCATCAGCACCTCCGTCAGCACAAGCACCTCCACCAG
Source organism: Gopherus flavomarginatus (assembly GCF_025201925.1). Lineage (NCBI taxonomy): Eukaryota > Metazoa > Chordata > Testudines > Testudinidae > Gopherus > Gopherus flavomarginatus. The sequence continues at coordinate 7,653,396 of NC_066640.1, read as the reverse complement.
CATCTCCATCAGAACAACCATCTCCATCACCACCTCCACCTCCACCAGCACCTCCACCTCCACCAGCACCTCCATCAGCACAACCACCTCCATCAGCACCCCCACCACCACCTACCCCAGCACTTCCATCAGCACCTCCACCTCCATCAGCACAACCACCTCCATCAGCACCCCCACCACCACGTCTACTAGCACCTCCATCAGCACCTCCATCAGCACAAGCACCTCCACCAGCACATCCATCAGCACAAACACCTCCATCACCACCTCCACCTCCACCAGCACCTCCATTACCACCTCCATCTCCAACAGCACCTCCACCTCCATTAGCACAAGCACCTCCACCAGCATCTCCACCAGCACAATCACCTCCATCAGCACCTCCACCTCCATCAGCACAAGCACTTCCACCAGCACCTCCATAAGCATAACCACCTCCATCAGCACCTCCACCTCCTTCACCACCTCCATCAGCACAACTACCTACATCACCACCTCCATCTCCATCAGCACAACCACCTCCATTAGCAACTCCACCTCCGTCAGCACCTCCATCAGTACAAGCACCTCCACCAGCAGCTCCATCAGCACAAACACCTCCATTACCACCTCCATCAGCACCTACACCAGCACCTCCATTACCACCTCCATCTCTACCAGCACCTCCACCTCCACCTCCACTTCCATCAGCACCTCCACCTCCACCAGCACAACCACCTCCATCAGCACCTCCATCTCCATTAGCACCTCCACCTCAATCAGCACCTCAATTAGCACCTCCACCTCCACCAGCTCCTCCATCAGCACCTCCGTCAGCACTTCCATGAGCACAACACCTCCACCAGCACCTCCATCAGCACAAACACCTCCATCACCACTTCCATCACCACCTCCACCTCCACCAGCACCTCCATTACCACCTCCATCTCCAACAGCACCAGCATCTCCATCAGCACCTCCACCTCCACCAGCACCTCCATTACCACCTCGATCAGCACCTCCACCTCCTCCTGCTCTTCCATCAGCACCCCACCTCCACCAGCACAATCACCTCCATCAACACCTCCACCTCCATCAGCACAAGCACTTCCACCAGCACCTCCATAAGCATAACCACCTCCATCAGCACCTCCACCTCCTTCACCACCTCCATCAGCACAACCACCACCATCAGCACAACCACCTCCACCAGCTCCTCCATCAGCACCTCTGTCAGCACCTCCATCAGAATAAGCACCTCCATCACCACCTCCACCAGCACCTCCACCTCCACCTCCATTACCACCTCCATCAGCACCCCCACCTCCTTCAGCACCTCCATCAGCACAAGCACCTCCACCAGCACCTCCATCAGCACAAACACTTCCATCACCACTTCCACCTCCACCAGCACCTCCATTACCACCTCCATCTCCAACAGCACCAGCATCTCCATCAGCACCTCCACCTCCATTAGCACAAGCACCTCCACCAGCATCTCCACCAGCACAATCACCTCCATCAGCACCTCCACCTCCATCAGCACAAGCACTTCCACCAGCACCTCCACCTCCACCAGCTCCTCCATCAGCACCTCCGTCAGCACCTCCATCAGCACAAGCACCTCCACCAGGACCTCCATCAGCACAAACACCTCCATCACCACCTCCACCAGCACAACCACCTCCATCAGCACCTCCATCTCCATTAGCACCTCCATCTCCATCAGCACCTCAGTTAGCACCTCCACCTCCACCAGCTCCTCCATCAGCACCTCCGTCAGCACCTCCATCAGCACAAGCACCTCCACCAGCACCTCCATTACCACCTCCATCTCCAACAGCACCTCCACTTCCATTAGCACAAGCACCTCCACTAGCATCTCCATCAGAACAACCATCTCCACCAGCACCTCCATCAGCACAACCACCTCCATCAGCACCCCCACCAGCACCTCCATCAGCACCTCCACCTCCATCAGCACAACCACCTCCATCAGCACCCCCACCACCACGTCTACCAGCACCTCCATTACCACCTCCATCTCCAACAGCACCTCCACCTCCATTAGCACAAGCACCTCCATCAGCACCTCCGTTACCACCTCCATCAGCACCTCCACCTCCGTCAGCACCTCCACCAGCACTGGTTTGACTTCAGCTGCATTTTTGGTACAGACGCAGTATTAAGCTGGAAGATCAACAAATTACGAAGCATGTGTACCAAGAAATGCCACTATGCAGCCAGTGATTGAGCAGGCACCAAGAGCTTCAATGGAGCAAGAAAAGCAGCGGAGATGAGCACAGCCTGAATAGCCAGCCAGACCATCTTAAAGGACCTAGATAGAGACTGATCTAGGTGGTGCTTTATCTGCTCCATCCATCCCTTTGGGATTTGCCTGTAGCACGACACCAGCATCAGTCGCCCTGCAGATTGCATCACAGGATGTGCTGGATGGGTCCCTCTCCCCACTGCCCCCAGGCTGGGCAGCGTTGCAGCAGTCAATCAGCAGGATGCAATGCAAGGCTCTCAAAGAAACGTCACCTCTGCTGGGCTGCAGAATCCCTCGCATGTGAACGAAGACCATTCCACACGCAGCCCCCGGAGGCCTCAGAGAGAAAACAAACGCCACCAAGGCAACAATGTCCTGCCAAAACCAGTAGCTGCTAAACAAACATCTTAATGCAAAGCAGCCCTAAATGGAGTGGATGGAAACGTGCCTGGGAAAACGTAGCTGAAATTACAGAGCTGGAGCAAAAGGACACAGAGCAGGGAGGGCTTTGGAAAGAGAGGACAGAAGCGGCAGGACTGGGTGCCTCCCATCATTTTTTTACAATTAGTGTTTTATTTACAACATGTCAAATACGAAGCCATCAGACAAAGGTCATAGGACGACCACTTGAGAACTCAGCCCAGAGCTGTGAGCAGAACTGTTGTTCGCTACCTTGCTTGGGGATTTATACAGCCGCCCATCACCGGAGTATCTGGGGGCCATCTATGTAAAAGCAATAGCAAAGGCAAAGCCCTAAGGGGATTTCAGGGAGTTTCTGGGTCTTCTCCCTCTTCAGGGCTAAAGCACTGATTGGGGGAGGCTTTTTCGTTTGGATTTTTAGATTCTATTGATCTCATTTTTGGTTGGTGGGGGTGCACGGGGTTGTGAGCATCATTCTGGTGGTGGAAAGACATTAAAGACAAGACAAAAACTCTGCAAAAGTATAAAACTAGTGGTGTTCTGTGTGGAACTCAGGCGAGTTACTCCTGATTTACACCGGTTTGCATGAGAAGAGGATGAGGCCCACAGAATAAGTCAGGGGTGTATCTTTCAGGCCACCAGAGATTATTGTTGAGTGAGTGTCATCAGCAGAGGCGGGTGGTGCACAGTGCAGAGACAGTGACCCTGCCCCAAGAAACTTACAATCCTGATCAGCAGGACAGTCCATGGAAACAATGCATCCTCCAAGGAACAGCTCCCAGATAAGCAGACGACGCACCAATGTCAGTAATTCTTGGCTCTTATATTGCACCTTTCACTGTAAATTTCCCTTAGAAAAGGAAAGTGAAGATTATCATCCCTATTTTACAGATGGGGAAGTAGACGTACAGAGAGGGGGAGTGAGCAAGGTCCCTTAGCGGGTCAGTGGCAGAACCCGGCCTTCTGACTTCCAGTCCAGTGTTCAACCTTAAAGCAGTGCAGGCTCTTCCCCCGGCGCCTTCCCTTCTCTTGTGCTGTATGTTTGAAAGCCTTTGCAGGAGAAATTTCGAGGAAGGAGGGGGCTGAAAGAGGGGAATGTAATTGTATAGGGATAGGAGGAGAGGGGGTGAGATGGAAGAAGATATGAAGAGCGTAAACCAGATTGTGGACCTTGTGCCTGGCTCTGGCAGAGTCTAGGAGCTAGAAAGGACTTATAACAGCCAGGGGGAGATTACCCCCAGTGCAGGAGCAACATAGAACTGACATACACAATGCTACACTGCCCCCACTTGCAGTGCCAGGCCTAGGGGCATGCCAGGGCCAGCGGACAATGAGGACCATTACAAGTTAGAGGAGCCCCTGGGGCGCTCTAATTTACGTCCTGGGTCACACCAGCCCCCAGACCAGGCAGACCCTAGGAGGCAGAAAGGTGGTTTAAAGCCACCTTTGCCCACTCCCCACCTGGGATGAGCCTTCTGTGCCAGAGACCCAGAGGGGAGCAGCACCAGCTGTAGCCCTTTGGGGTCTGTGTTTGTCCAGCACTTTCCACGGCCCATAACTGGAGCTCCTGGCTGCTATGGCATTACAACTCATAAATAATCTTCCTAGGCATCCCTTGCTCATCACTCTGGTGCCTGAATGCCTAGAGAAGGAGGGTGGCCAGGGTACAAGGAGGAAGAGATTGCTTCATTGTACCTTATCTGCCTAATACTGTGACTGCTGCTGCCGTCTCTCCCTCAGCCGAGGTCTGGCCTCCTTGCAAACGTCCCATTAGCATTTCTGTTCTGTTGGATAACCAGTGCCAAGAAGTGGCGGAAGTTTTATTTCGGGTCTGATCTTATGGCCCAGCCTGGAATGTTCATGCTTTTAGAAAGACCTGCGATATGGGTCTGGGCTGAAAATAGCTCTCCTGGTGAGGCTGCTGCCTGATGTTGCCGCTCCGGGACAGATGTTCCTTTGGACACATGTGCCCAACATGTGTGGCTGCTAATAAAAGGGTTGCTCCTAGCAACAGGGACTTGAAAGCGCCTCACGCTTTCTTTGAGATATTTGTACAGTGGGGCAGATTAGTGAGGGGAGCAGGCAGGTTAAAGCCATGGGGACAGGAGCCAGGGGAATGAAAATGGCTAGGGTGGCTCTTGCAATACGGGGATGTTGAAACAAGTGGCATTGTCCAAGGCCTGGCTGGTGGGAAATGGAGACCTGCTTGCCTCAAACACATGGAAATAACACCACATCCTACAGGACTCTCTCAACAACAGGCAGAGAGGGGGCGGATCCTGCCCAGTTCCCAGGCGCTCCCCTTCTCACCAGCAGAAGCAGCAGGTTGCTGGAGGAGCAGGAGCAGCCTCTCCCAAGGTGGAGGGTTGCAGACGCTTTCACCCCGCAGGATTTGGGATGATTCATCTCCTGGAACGTCCAGCCTTTTCCCCGCTGAGCTGGATAATTCAGCCCAGTTTTGATCCAGGAATTTAATTTTAAAAGTTTCCATGGAACGTTGTTTGAAAATAGCATCTCCAGGCAACCTCCCCTCAGTGCTGCTCACACCCCAAACCCCTCTAGTCCCCACCCTGTGCTGCTAGTGCTTCAAACCCCCTCCTCTCCAGCCCCCCCGTGCCACTAGTGCCCCACCTCAACCTCCCTCCCCTCTAGCCCTCCCCCAAATGACTACTGCCCAACCATCTCCCCTTTAGTCTTCCCCCCCCCGGCACCACTATTGCCCCAAAGCGCCTCCCCATCTATCCCACCCCCCAGCACTGGTATCACCTCAAACCCCCTCCTCTCCAGCCCCCCCGTGCCACTAGTGCCCCACCTCAACCCCCCTCCCCTCTAGCCCTCGCCCAAAGGACTACTGCCCAACCATCTCCCCTCTAGTCTTCCGCCCCAGGCACCACTATTGCTCCAAAGCCCCTCCTCATCTAGCCCACCTCCCAGCACTGCTATCGTCCCAAACCCCCATCTCCTCTAGCCCCCGCCCCCCCCCCGGTCTCAGTAATGCCACGAATCCCAGGCTCACAGCCAGCCACCTGGGTCTGCACCCAGGCCCCAGCCAGCTCTGTTACCTTGCCGGCAGCACACACAGACCAGGAACCTGTCGCATTACTGGAGACAGAGGCCCTGCCCCGGCTCCTGTTGAAATCATTGGCCCCAGGGCAAGCCTCAGTCCTCACCCGCAGCAGCTGTAATGCGCCCCGGCAGCTGTGGCAGCACATCTTAGTCCCCCCCACCCCCGGCAGCACCGTGTTCATCTTCCTTCATCCCAGACTCGCCGCCCCAGAGTGCCTCCTTACAGCAAGACCCAGCACCGCAGGGCTCTGCCTTCCCCCCTCCCCCTTCTGTGATCTGGGGCCACGTCACAGGAAGAGTCCCCAGGGCTGCCCGGGGGCGAGCAAGTGGGGCAATTTGCCCCAGGCCCCGCAGGGGCCCCCATGAGAGTTTTTTGGGGCCCCTGGAGTGGGGTCCTTTACTTGCCCCAGAAAACTCTGGCAGGGCCCAGGCCCCCAGAGCATCTTCCGCTCCGGATCTTCAGTGGCAGGGGGTCCTTCCCCTCGTGGACCCACTGCCGAAGTGCCCCGAAGACCTGCGGCGGGGGGTCCTTCCGTCCCGAAACCCGCCACCGAAGTGCCAGGTCTTCGGCGGCGGGGTGTCCTTACGCTCTGGGACCCGCCTCCAAAATGCCAGCCGAAGACCCTAGGCCCCCTGAATCCTCTGGGCGGCCCTGAGAGTCCCAGCCTTTCCAGGTTAACCACGTCCCAGTTCACCGCTCAGTGGAATGAAAACTCCTCCACCCTTCCCGGCCGGCAGTTCACCCCTCGCCCAGGTTCTTCACCCTGTCAGACAGCACAGCCCAGGTCTCTGCCCCACAGGTCCAGCTCCTCCCTCCCCTGAGGTCTCCCAAGCCTGCTTCCGGAGTCTCCAGCTTTCCTTTCAGAGACAGCCCCAGCCAGGACACAGGCGCCTTCCCACAACCCCCTCTCTGGTTCCTTTTCCCAGAGAGCGGAAACTCTCACCTGCCTCTCCCCTGGATGGGTTGGTCTCTGTGTCTCCTTGCCCTGGGGTCCTTCTTTCACAGGAACTGCCCAGCCTAGATCTCCGCAGCTGGTTCTAATCTTTAATGACTCTCCTCTCCTAATTGGGTTCAGTGGCTCCCCTTAACTCCGTCACTGCCAGAGCAGCATTGATATCCCCCATCACAGCAGGACGATACATCTAGGGGCCAGATGGAGATCAGATCCCCACCGTGCCAGGTGCTGGACAAACACACAGTGCAAAGAGACAAGACAGACAGCAGGCAGGAGAGGGAAACAGAGCTGTGTAGATGCTCAGGCTTGGGCTGGAGCTCGGGCTCTGAAGCCTGGGGGCGGGGACCAGGCCCCAAATCCTAACATCTACAAGGCTATTTTCAATGCCATGGCACGAGCCCAAGTCTGTAGCCCTGAGCTCTGAGATTCGCCGCCGTGGGTTTCTGCTTGCCATATAGATGTGTCCAGAGAGGGGAAGGGACTTGGCAAGGGTGGCTCAGCAGTTCAGCAGCAGTGCTGGGAAAAGAACCTAGGTCTCCTTCACCATCATGCAGCTCACTCAACATTGTACCATACTGTCCCTCCTCTCTGCAGCTCGAACTTCGACCCCCCACCCCCCGCAAGTCCTTTGCTGCCTCCTCCTCACCCCCAGGCCTGATCGCTAGCACTGCAGCAGAGAGGTGGTTCTGACCTGTGGAGAAGCATTGAGAGTGAGACAGCAGGCCTGACTGTCCCTTCTTCTGTCACCACGTCAGCTCGCCCTGACTCCTGTCCCCGATCAGCAGCCAAGATGAGAACCGGAGCCTCCAGCCATTATGTACTTAAAACTCGCCAGATCCCCGTCAGCCTGGGCACAGGCTAATGCGGCTCCCCCTGGAGTCAGCGGGAACTTTTATGCCAAGGCTGAATTAATAGTAGCTGCTGGTGCAGAAGAAAGCAGAGAACAATGCCACGTGTTTGCAATTACTTGATTTTACAGAGGGAATTAAATTATTGGGAGTGGAGGAGCTGATGGATTTGATGCTGTTATTGTCACCAGTATATAAAACTGCAATCCCTGCTCTGCGTCTGTTTCAGAGACGTAATAATTTCCATGTGCTGCTGCTGTAACTCGAGGAGCTAAAGACCTTGCAAAGGGCACTTCACACACATCTCTGTCCCCCACGTCCACGCCGCTAGTTTAAATATTTATGCTGTCTTTTCAAATGGAAGGAGCTCACAGATGACTGAGATCCTGCCTGCATGAGGGAAATTTGCACCAGTGAAGCCCGACCATGAGTAATACCTCACTGTTATATAGTGCCATTCATCAAAGGAGGTCAGTGACATAATTCCCATTTCACAGGTGGCGAAACTGAGGCACAGACAGATGAAGTGACTTTCCTAAAGTCACCCAATGGCAGAGCCAGGAATGGAATCCAGCTTTTCTGAGTCCCAGGTCAGGGCTCTATCCACAAAGCCATAATGACCCCCTAGCACAGGCACCTAATGTAGACACAATTCACTAGAGCAAAATGGGGTTTACACCAGTGCAATTTAGAACTTGTCTACACAGTGACATCTGTTAATCTGATTCACTAAAGGTGTGACTTTGAAGTGGAGTAGTTAAATTGCATTAAACCCTGTGGGGATGCTGTGATTCAGCATCAAAGTGGCCTTAATTCAGTTTAGTTTAATTTACTTCCTCTGTGAATTTCCCTCATGTAGACAAGGCCTGAGTAAATGCTCCTAAAACATCAGGTAACTCTTCACATCATAGGGTCCAGTGCTGCCCGAAGAAGTCCAGGTTAATCTTTACCAGGTTTGCACGTGGGCTGAAACCCATCCCAACATGGAATACTCCATGCAATTTAAGCCCCGCTTACCTAAGGGGAGGGTACGGGGGAGGGGGTAACTGTGTCATGGATCTCTGCGTCATTCACCCCCTGTAGGCATCAAGGACTCTCTAACCGGGCCAGCAAAGAGGGGGTCATTGAGGGCAGATTGGGGTTACTGGATCTGAGTATTTACAATTGACGGCCCAAAAGCCACATGGGGGGGCAGCTGCCACTGGCGACAATGGGGTTATGCTGCAGTCTGCGTGGAAGCTGGGCCATCAGATTGCATTCCCCTCTCCCCTGAACAAAGCTGGGAGCTTGCACTGTGCAAAAAGGGGCGGCTTTCACCCTGTGCTTGGATTCCTTCTTGACGCTTAGTGACGAGGACAGTGGGCAAATGAAGCTCTTTGCTTGTGAAAAATCCCTGGGTGATGCCCCTGGAAACTGGTCTTCCTGACTGACTCCCCAGCCCCCATAACAGCACCGCATGCTCCTCCCGCCCCATGGCTCTGCCCTGATCTGTCAGAATAGCTCCCAAAGGCGGGAAGGGCAGACCAAGTCCTACCGATTTATTCACTCCCTGCCGGGAATGACGTTAGGTGGCTTTCAATGGGGGCTGCATTCGAACTAACTGAGCCAACTGGTTTGGACAAACTAAGAATCTACATGAACCTGCACCGCAGACTCACCCCCTCGGCAAAAGTTTGTGGAAGCGCAGGGCCACGCTTGTTTTAAAATGACTGGACTTTGTTTTTGCAGGAGGCTTGGCTTGCCCCGGTTCCAACCAGGACTGGAGCTGGAGTACCAGTGCTGAGAGAGAAGCCGATTCTGATGTCGCCACAAGCCCCACATATAGGAGACGTCAGAAGGAATCCAGTTCATGTGAGATGTTGGGACCAAGATGAGGACAAGCCTCTGAGCATTTCAGCCTCCAGACTTTGGGTCCAATCCAGCTCTCACCGAATACAAGTGGGAGGGAGGCTTTCCACTGACTTTGATGGGAGTTGGATCAGACTCCAGCTGAGGTTATCCCATCTCAAGCTTGTACCAGCAACCTCATAGTGAACGCTTCAGAGTCACGTTCCTGGACCCCCTGAGCACACGCCTGACTTGGTCCCACCCAAAAAGCCCCCAGAGCACACAACTGACCCAGTCCCACCCCAGCATAAGGCGAATCTGTCTGAAAATGGAAAATCCAGCACTTGCCAGCCCTTTCATGCAATGTTGTGCTGTTAGAATAATTGCACAAAAGTCCCTGTATGAACCTCAGCTTTGCCTACGCCTAATGGCTTCCCTGAATGTGGATCTGAAATGCTAATGGGCAGCGGTGCACGGGACACGGATCATGGCGTGGCAGGAGACATGATAAAGGCACAGCAGGGGCCTCACACTGCATCTTTGCAAGCCAAGCTAGTGCTCAGCACATTTCAGCTCCCCCTCTCCTCTCATTACCCAAAGTCCGGAGTGACTGGAGCTAAGACAGAGAAGGAGCACATTACAATGGCAGCTGCACAGGCCCAAAACTCTCCGGGGACCCCAGGGTGTTCCCCAACAAACTGTCAACGATCATATGGTTGGGGAAGGACTAGGTTTTCCAAACTGGCTGTGCAAAATATGCATGTGCAAAAAAGCTCATTGCATGTAACCAGATCTGCAGGGCCCAAGGCGCTACCTGTAGTCACAGTTATTGCTGCTGTCATGGAAGTGCACAAGGTGGGGAAGAGAGGGGTACAGGGAAGCCGTCGCTGCCAAGCACAGCTAAGGAAGAAGCAGCCAGACTCCTGGAACAGGCACATCTCGCCTTCCAAGAGCAGGATGCAAGTGACGCCAGCAGCCCTAGCACCACGGAGAGTGAGGTGTGGAGAGCCTTTGCTCTCCGCTAGCTGGCAGAGCACATATGGCACCTTCATACAGGATCGAGCAGGGTTCGTTCTTAAAGGCATCTTCCCACAGCAAATCCTCCTGCAGGCAGAACAGGAGCTTCCCTTCCACACAAACCCTGGTGGCTTGTCAAGCCCTTTGGTTGTACAGCCCCCTGCGTTGCTCACGGGCACCGCTTAGCAAAGGAGTCTGGGTTTGGAAATATCAGGCTCGAGCCTGGTCTTGCCCACCCTGGTTCTAACCGGGCAGAAATCCAATGACACGAGATGGGGTGATATGATTTACAAGTTGCCCCCGCCTTCTCCCACAAATTGTCATAGATGGTGAAAGCCAGGGAAACGTTGAGCATTTCCCCTTCCTTTGAGAACCACCTCTCCCAGACAGCCAGTCTTAATGTGGAGATCGAACATAGGCTTTGTAAAGTTGCCACATCGCATCTTTATTGTCAGGGATCTGTGGATGGAAACTGAGATTCTGGTCTACAGTGCAGTAGTCAACCCCACCGTGTGAGACATGGGTGACGTACCGAAGCCATCTTCAGAGTCTGGAGTGGTCCCACCAGTGCTGCCTTAGGAAGATTCTCCGTATCAGATGGGAAGACTGTTGCACCAATGCCGGTGTTCTCTCTGCAGCTAATGTCACCAGCGTTGAGGCGAAGATTATGAAATAGCAACTTGGCCGGGCGGGCCATTGTGTGCAGACGGCAGATGCTCATCTTCCAAAGCAAGTCTTCTTTTCTCAGCTCAGTCATGGTAAGAAGACCTGTGGGGGACAGAGGAAATGCTACTAGGACACTCTGAAAGGAAGAAGGGAGGCGTTGACCCCACGAATTAGGAAGCGCTTGCTGACAATAGACTGCAATGGCATCACCTCACACCGGTGCCTCGGCCTGTTTTGAAGAGAATCGCCTTGCTCAAGAGGCTGAGAAACAGCAGAGGAGGAAGGAAAGGGAACAGCATCTGGGTGTGCTGTCTGCAAGCAATCACCGATCACATGTGGGAAAACCTGCAGAGCTCAGACTGGAATCCTCAGACACCTTAAGTCTCATCAATGAATCTTCCCCCTAGCAGACATCATCTTCATTTCGAGGGATAGATGACGACTTGGTTTACACCCATGTCCATGACAGCAGGATCAGACTCTTGAATCTATATCCAACTCTGCACTCAGTTGCACCAACATCCATGTAGATTAATGGTGTTGACTCCAGTGGAGTTACTGTATTTACACTAAAAAACAACAAAGAGTCCTGTGGCACCTTACAGACTAATAGACATTTTGGAGCATGAGCTTTCGTGCGTGAATACCCACTTCGTCAGATGCATGTAGTGGAAATTCCCAGAGGCAGGTATAAATATGAAGGCAAGAATCAGGTTAGATATAATGAGGTTAGTTCAATCAGGGAGGATGAGGCCCCCTTCTAGCCGTTGAGGTGTGAACACCAAGGGAGAAGAAACTGCTTTTGTAGTTGGCTAGCCATTCACAGTCTTTGTTTAATCCTGAGCTGATGGTGTCAAATTTGCAGATGAACTGAAGCCCAGCAGTTTCTCTTTGAAGTCTGGTCCTGAAGTTTTTTTGCTGCAGGATGGCTACCTTTAAATCTGCTATTGTGTGTCCAGAGAGACTGAAGTGTTCTCCTACAGCTTTTTGTATATTGCCATTCCGAATATCTGACTTGTGTCCACTTATCCTTTTATGTAGGGACTGTCCAGTTTGGCCGATGTACATAGCAGAGGAGCGTTGCTGGCACATGATGGTGAATGTTACATTGGTGGACGTGCAGGTGAATGAACCAGTGATGTTGTGGCTGATCTGGTTAGGTAGATATGTGGGCATAGCTGGCATCATGGTTTGTTGCATGGATTTGTTCCTGAGTTAGAGTTACTATGGTGCATGGTTGCTGGTGAGAATATGCTTAAGGTTGGCGAGTTGTCTGTGGGCAAGGACTGGCCTGCCTCCCAAGGTCTGTGAAAGCGAGGGATCATTGTCCAGGATGGGTTGTAGACCACTGATGATGCGTTGGAGAAGTTTTAGCTGAGGACTGTAGGTGATGGCCAGTGGAGTTCTGCTGGTTTCTTTCTTGGGTTTGTCTTGCAGCAGGAGGCTTCTGGGTACACGTCTGGCTTTGTTGATCTGTTTCCTTATTTCCTCGTGCGGGTATCGTAGTTTTGAAAATGCTTAGTGAAGATCTTGTAGGTGTTGGTCTGTCTGAGGGGTTGGAGCAAATGCGGTTGTACCTCAGCACTTGGCTGTAGACGATGGATCATGTGGTGTGTCCGGGATGAAAGCGGGAGGCATGAAGGTAGGCATAGCGGTTGTTGGGTTTCACTATAGGGTGGTGTTAACGTGACTGTCACTTATTTGTACCGTGGTGTCTAGGAAGTGGACCTCCAGTGTAGATTGGTCCAGGCTGAGGATGATGGTGGGGTGGAAGCTGTTGAAATCGTGGTGGAATTCTTCTTCCAGAATCTCTTTCCCATGGGTCCAGATGATGAAGATGTTGTCGCAGAGAAGGGGCATCTTTGACATCTTCATCATCTGAACCCATGGGAAAGAGATTCTGGAAGAAGAATTTCACCATGATTTCAACAGCTTCCACCCCACCATCAACTTCAGCCTGGACCTCCCCTACAGCTTCTCCTATCCCAGTGCTGGGCCCCCAATGCCACTCAGTCCTGACCCACAGCCCCCACCTCTAGTCCAGTCCACAGCACCTCCAGCACACACTTTTGCTGATGCCTCTCAATCTTGACCCACAGCCCCCTGGCTATTACAGTCCCAGGCTTGCTGCTTTCCGCTGACACTGCTCTGCCAATGCTCCTCTCTTGTGGCTGACAACCCACCCTGTTACTCAGGGCTTAATCTGTAATGAAAGAGGTACCAGTGCTCAAGCAATTTTTTTTGTTTTGATAACTGATGCGGCAAGCCCAGAGGTGTCGAGGCTCCGAACTGCCAAGCCCAGAGATGCCGGGGCTCCAAACTGCCAGGCCCAGAGGTGCCGGGGCTCCGGACCACCAAGCCCAGACATGCCGGGGCTCTGAACAGCCAAGCCCAGAGGGGCCAGGGCTCTGAACGGCCAAGCCCAGAGGCGCTGGGGCTCTGAACTGCCGGGCCCAGAGGCACCAGGGCTACGAACTGCCAGGCCCAGAGGGGCCGGGGCTTTGAACCGCCAAGCCCAGAGGCGTCGGGGCTCTGAACTGCCAGGCCCAGAGGCACCAGGGCTACAAACCGCCAAGCCCAGGGGTGCTGGGGCTCTGAACTGCCAGGCCCAGAGGGGCCAGGGCTTTGAACTGCCAAGTCCAGAGGTGCCGGGGCTCTGAACTGCCAGGCCCAGAGGTGCTGGGGCTCTGAAACGCCAGGCCCAGAGGTGCCTGGGCTCAGCCCTGGTACAAATTAAGCCCTGCTGCTAAGTGCTGGGACCAGATGCACCATTGAAGCACCCCAATGAAATGGATGATAGACCTGGCTGAGGGCCAGGACTTTACCTAGTGCCAGGTCACGAGAGTCCTTTCCTCCCACCTTGTCCTAAGCATCCGTCTGCCACAGACATATTTGAGATCTCCCTGTTGGCTTTATGGCCAACATTTTCAAAAGTGCATGGAATTGGCACCTCCTCATCTATTATTGAAAGTGGCCTACATCACCCAGATCGAATTGGCCTTGTCAACACTGGTTCTCCACTTGTGAGGTAACTAACTCCCTTCTCTTCACATGTCATTATATGATGTAATTTTCATTCCATGCATCTGAAGAAGTGGGTTTTTTACCCACGAAAGCTTATGCCCAAGTACATCTGTTAGTCTTTAAGGTGCCACTAGACTCCTTGTTGTTTTTGTGGATACAGACTAACACGGCTACCCCCTGATACTTTTCTTCCATATAGAGACTTCTTAAGAGGAGTTTTCTAAGCGCCCCTCCTCGATTCAGATCTCATTCCGACTCTTTGGCATACACGTTCCATGTTAAATATTTCTCTAGTCCACCTCCCAGATCCCAGTTAATTCATCAAGTCATGTGGGAAGGGATGTTTTAAATACATGATACACAGTAAAAGGAGACACTGGAACGGAGTGAAAAATCTGAAGGCAGCCGGAAAGTGCTCAGTACATAATGTCTCACTCAAAATCTAATATGAGCAAGTGTCCATAAACATAAAGGGAAAAATCTAAGCAATTAAGTCATTGGAAATGTCAGCTAGCCCCTGGACCCCACATTCTGACATGACGGATGGATAAAAACATAGACATTAAAAATTCCTGAAAACTAACAAAGGAACAATGATTAATCTCTCCATGTTCCAGGGCAATCGTGTTATATACACACAAAGGAGTCATAAAAATTCCATGATGACGGAACACAAAGTCCCTGAAGAGCTTCACCGATGAAATACAACAATACTTGAAGAGGTTGGAAGCATTACGTATAGGGCTGTGCCACAGACTGGCTCCCACTTACGGAGGGTGCATGATAGACTCTTTCTCCGGAGCATTTCACAGCAATGTATAGACCATTGTGAGTAAAAAAAAAAAAAAAATCTGCTATGCCACTGTAAAGGATCTACCCAGCCTTGGCAGCAGGAATAGAGCTCAAGCTCCTGCCACTTGTGCTAAAGATACAGCTCTGTTCGGTGCATGGAAGTAGTAGGTTGTTATCCTGCATGTGAATCATGCGCTACAGAAAGACACAACTGGCTATGCTACTGCCCACAGAATCTACGTAACCACATGGAGAAAGAGGTGGGGGGAAGTCGACGGTGCTGCCCCTCGTAGCTCCCACAAGATGAATGACCCAAGGAAACCAACTTCCAACTGGAGCTGTCAGACCTGACCTTGCAGGGCTTATTAAGAAGCAGGTCAAGGCACAGTTTGACTTAACTTGATGTAATGACGGAAAGAAGACAAGTTCCTTGATGTTGGCACTGTGTCGGTTTGCTAAGGACTTGATCCTGGGAGCTGTCGAGAACCTCCTGGGAGGTGCAGCATGCTCCTGTGTCAGTACGATGCCAAGTGTGAGTTGAAGGGGTCTCAGGCCTGGCTCCTCAAAGGTATTAAGGGACCTAAATCCCTTTGGCCTCAGCATCCTACAGGATGAGGCTCGAGGGTCTCAGCTGCACCAGGCGATGCTTGCCGCTTTCTGGTCCGCTGTGCACAGTTTAACCTGTCAGTCATGTTGAGAGGCTCCTGTCCCAGGCCCAAGCAGCCCAAATGCCACCCCAGGTCAGGGCAAGCCATCAGGATGCAGTGGGCAGCAGGGAGTCCCTGCACACTCACTGTCATTGCTAAGCCAGAGAGGCGAACTCAGAGAGCCATTCATAAGAGGCTGAATTTCCAGTGCAGGCTTGGGTAATAATAGTACCTATGAACAACTGTTCTAAGATAACAGCTGGAAGGAGGGAGGGATAGCTCAGTGGTTTGAGCATTGGCCTTGCTAAACACAGCGTTGTGAATTCAATCCTCCAAGGGGCCATGTGGGGATTTAGTTAGGGATTGGTCCTGCTTTGAGCAGGGGATGGGACTAGGTGACCTCCTGAGGTCCCTTGCAATCCTGATATTCTATGAAGCCCAGGACCCTTGTTTTCCCCCACAGACATGGGGGGTAGCAAGGCAGGAAACCTGCGTCCTAGTCCTACTGCTCTTCTGGCCTGGGACAAGTCCTTTCAACTCTGTTCCCCACACAGACTTTTGCTGCCTATATAGCTTCCCGGCTCTTCAGTGTCTCTCTCCAGGTGCACGCACAACACCTCACGCCATGGACCCCTGGCCTTGGCTGGGACTTTTAGATGCTACTGTCACATAGATAATAATTCAATGGAGGGGGGATGCCCGTCAGCATCTCTTTTTCTAAATGGTTCCATTACCAGTGTCACACTTCTCCACTCCTGTCAGAGGGCCCCCATCACATTCAGTCTGGAATGGACGGATTCGTCCAGCAAAGTGACATCTGGACTTCTTGAGCCAGGGATCACCTGTGGATCACACGGAGGGACTGAGATTTTCTTGCTAAGGAAAACAGCTCCCCAAAGAGATTGATGGAAGCCCTAGGACTATAGAGACACGAGGGTCTTGGCACATCTGCAATTGGCCCCAGCGGTGCTTTGCTGTGCAATCGTTTGGCAGAGGAGCAGGTCAGGGGCTCAGCAGTGCCTCGACCCTCCAAGCCGTCCTGCTACAGGAACAACTGTTGGAATCTTAGTACCCAGCAGAGTTTGCCCCTGACACTTCACCAGCTCTTCACCCGTCATCTTTGACGATACGCTGTGCCTTAGGCTGAGTCTATGCTACACAGTTATGCCAGCACTGCTATGCCAGTGAGGAGGGTGAAAAAATCATAGCTACGTCAGCTAGAAGGGTGACAAGATCACTCCCCTTAAGTGATATAGCTATGCTAGGAAACCCTCAGTGTAAAAGCAGCTCTGCTGACAGAATGCTGCTGCTGTCCACACAGCTTGTGTCTTTCTGATCAGTGGTGTTTCTGCACCATCACAACTCCTCCTTCTGTTGGCATACACCGGGTCTGCTCTAGGGAGCTCTGCCGGCATTGCTCTGTACAGCAGACCTGGCCTTAGACTCTCAGGATGAAATTCACCTGTGCAGAGGGTATTAGGCCGTTGGGGTTAAATGGGACTTCAGCCTTGCACCTGATCCACGGCCCCAGGATGGAATCCACCCTCCATGTTTAAAAGCACACCTTGTAAGCCTCAGCCTCAAGTGCTTCACGTTCCCCATTTCATGTGCTTCATTGTGCCGCTGGATGGCAAGTACCTGATGCTCTGATCAAAGACCCACACAAAGCCCGGAGCTGCAAGACAACCCGACAGAGCCCAAATGCTCAGCCCAAGGTCTGCGTGACACAAAATCTTGCAAGAGGGAAGCATAGCAAAAGACTGTGCCCTCGAGGTAGAATTCACCACTGGGGACAGCTGAGATTCAGACCCATTCATGCGGGTAACAGACCAGGGAGAGAGAGTCTTTATTGTCATGTAAGAATGTTACATTTGTATTTGTCCAAATCCCTTGTTATTCTTTTGGCTTGATTTCTGGGTCATGGGGCCTAATTTCTGGTAATGATTGTTTTAACATTCTATCACGCCCCAGGTGTTTGAACTGAGCTCTTTGGGACATAATGAAATTAATGGATAAAGTCAAGTCATTTCAATCCAAGACAGATTTTCTTTCTTTCCTTAATGAAAAGAGGATGTTCCAAACCAAAACCACAAAGAAAACACCATTAAAAGAATTAGAAGAGGCCGTGGCTTAATAAAATAATACTCATTGTTTGCTTCTATATGGTGCCTTTGATCTTGGAGACTCTAAGCACTTGGCTAAAGTTCACTAAGGAAGTCTCTCAATACCTCCATGAGGCACAGGAGGCAAGCATTATGAACCACTCCACGTCTCAGTTTACCCATCTGTAAAGTGGGTGGAAGGTCTATGGGCCTGATCCAAAGGGCATTGAAGTCAAGGAGAAACTTCCCATTGGTTTCAGCGAATGTTTGGCTCAGATTCTATGTACATGTTGAAGGACACACGACAAATTGCAGCAGAAGACAAGAGTCCCGACTGACACCGTGCTTCTTGCCAGAACATCCTGTCCAAACCTGTGCAAAAGGTAAAGACAGAGTTCTGTCTTGCATGAATGAACAGAGAGAAGAGATGGGTGAGGCATTGTCTTTTAGTGGACTGACTTCTCTTGGCAGGAGAGATATGAATAAAGGCATCTGGCAGTGACAAGGATGGGAACAGCATAAACAGGAAGACAATAAGTAGAACATGTAAACGCTGGCAGACACAGGCTACACCATTATGTGTTACCAAACACAGAGAGCAATCAGACTGGCAGTCTGAATGGCTTTGATTTTAGATTAAGGGAAACTATCAAACACAACGGAACCAAGATCCTCGGCTGATTTCAGAGCAGATGCCCTGGTGTGTTCCAGCTTGGCCTATATATGTGTGTGAGAAAGAGAGAGCGCAGTGTGTGCCATCTCTGCAACGTAGTGCCCTGGCTCTGCCTCACAAAATGGCAAACGGGCATAACAGGTGTGCAGTGCCTACATTCTTCGTAAGCCTCTGAGCCGAGAGACCTGTTCTCTCCCAAAGCAGCTACGTTCTCTTTAAGCTTGCTACCATACCCTGAAGAAACCTCTGCACACGGAGGGGGCTTGCAACCCAGCTGTGTAGCTTGGTAATAACTCACTCACCGCCGGAGGACAGCTGTTCCGCACCTGAGCTGGGCCCCCTGCCAATAAAGAGGTGGTTCTCTTATCCTAACACACCGTGAGAATGCTAGTACACTCAGGATATGGCAGTGCCTTCACTGGGCCCTGACCCACAAGAATTTGGTTTCAAACTTGTCAGGAAAATCATTAGGGCTGTGGCAAAACTACGTGAAGCCACCTGAATGCGAGCAGCAGGGAAAATCCAACAGGAATACTTCATGTGCGGAGTCGGGAACTCCACCAATCTCATCTCATTGGGGGACCAGTGTCTATGCCAGAGAGGAAAGCTGGTCCAGTGATTTGGGCATTAGCCAGGGGCCTGGGTTTGGGTAGCGCTGTCCTGCCTTCTAAGGGTGCGGTTGTGAGATTTGCAGCTACCACGGCAATGGGGCGGTTATACGTCCCTCAAACAGCTATGCCATGGAGGCCTTCTCGTCACTAGGAAGCAGCGTCGGGTTTTTGCCAGGTATTAGCTAGCCTGTGTTAACTAACATGGATTATTCTGGATTATTTGTACTGCGGAAGCTCCTAGAAGCCCCATCATGGTGTTAGGCACTGTAGAGACAGAGAACAAAGAGATGGTCCCTGCTCCAAAGAGCTTCCAATTTGAAAAGTAAAATCCTAGGTGAGAACAAGACACTTAGCAGCTTTCATGTGTGTTAGTTCGTGGCGGGACACCCTCCCCTCCCCTGCTGTGCAACTTGGGGTCATTCTTTGTCTTGTCTGTTGGAATGTAAGCTGCTGGGGGCAGGGACTGTGTATATTCATCGCCCAGCACCATGAGGCCTGGATTTGAGTTGGAGCCCTTAGGGGCTACCAAGTAATTGCTGAACCAGGTCTTCATGGAAGCGATGCCCATTCTCCAAACAGGGGACTCTTCCCATCAGCAACTTCATTGCAGATGCCATGGAGGTCCCTTGCACTGGCTCCATCTAGAGCAGTGCCCGGCCTTGCCCCAGATCCTCCCATAAGCTGTGCCCGATCCCAGAGTGGCTCCTGGCAGGAGCCATGCGTTTGTATTTCCTGTCTGATGAATTGTGCGGTGCTGGTTGTTCTTCATTTCCGGGCGAGATGGGAGGTGTGAGGATCATGGTAATGGTTACACAAAGCAGTAACAAAATTCACGACTATCTCTGGAGGAGGAAAAAGAGGCCTGGGACCAGATCCATTGGCCCTGGGAAGTGTTTTTAAATTTTATAGCCTATGTGATCATCTAGCCTCACCTCTGGCCTTTGTTTGAGGAATGATGCCTCTTTCAGTTGTGGCAGGTCAGCTTCTGATCACAAAGAAACCCTCCCTATTTTTCCACTCTTGCTTTATCCCAGGTCATCCTCCGCACTGTCACTCATTCTGTCTTCCCCTGCCCCTGCTCCAATTGAGTCAACAGCCTGGAAATTGGAGCTAAAGCTAATCCAAGAGCCAAATCTGGCTTGCCTGTGCCTGGTATATTCAGCCATTCCCATGCCAGATGCAAGCTGACCCCACCAGCCTGTGGTGAATGAGGGCTTTCATGGGACTACCTCATCCTCCATACTGCTCAGCTCTCCCTGAAAGGGGAAATAGATTAACTCTGTAGCATGCCCTAAAGGTCAATATGTTCTGGCTATTTGGAACACAGGACTTCATAGAATATCAGGGTTGGAAGGGACCTCATCTACTCCAGCCCCCTGCTCAGAGCAGGGCCAATCCCCAACTGGTCCCCTCAAGGATTAAACTCACAAACCTGGGTTTAGCAAGCCAATGCTCAAACCACTGAGCTATCCACAACCTTCTCAGAGAAGTGGTTCATCTTGTCCAGAGTCCAGTGCCTGTGACAGTGGGCAGCACTAGTCTTGTGTGGCTTGTGACTTCGGCAGCTGGCTTGCACGCCCATGCTCTGATCCCAGCCTGATTAGGGAAGGCTCCCAAGGAACTATCTGTGCTGGGCAAGGTGAAGCTCTTGAGGTGTGTGTCCTCAAGAATTATTGTCCATGAAAATCTGAAAACTCCTTGGGTTTCGAAAACCATTTTCAGTAGAAAAACATCCAATGTGACCCAAACCCAATTTTATTTTATTTTTTTACAAACAGAAAAATCAGTTTTGGTTTTTCAGTGGAAAAACTGGAAAATTTCAACCAGGAGGAAAGTTTTCCAAAAAATGTTGCCCCGCTCTGATAGCCCAAATCCATCTATCCTTCCCATTTATGTCTCCCCCATAACATCCCCCGGGAACAAAACCTTCATTCTCACTTTTGTCCACAAAGAGGGCAAACAGAGCTCTGTATGAGAGGCAGGCTAGTATGTTCTTGGGGGAAGGTATATGTAAGAGGGAACAAAGAAGCGTGGGTTCGAGTGTATGTAAGAGGGAGAACATAAGACCGGCCATACTGGGTCAGACCAAAGGTTCATCTAGCCCAGTATCCTGTCATTGGACAGTGGCCAATGCCAGCTGTTTCAGAGGGAATGAACAAAACAGACAATCATCAAGTGATCCATCCCATTCCCAGTGTGATGGGTTCCCCCAACCCCGGGGTTCCACGTGGACCTGCGGTACCACTGAGGCCCCCTGCTCCACCAGCCTGAGCTCCCTTTACACGGTATTGCTGTGATAAGCTCATTCCAGGCTCCAGCACACATACAAGTAGGGACACACCCAGCTGCATGCAGATGCTGCGATCAGCCCTGCATGGGAAGGGTCCAGGCACCCACCCCCTCTGGAGCGTAAACCCAAAATGATACCATCCTGCGCTGCACGGGGAACTGTACAGCATGAGCTCATGAAATGTGCACCCTCCCTCAATGCAGAGAGGAATATATAACAGCTTTCTGCCTCAAGTTAGGACTCCCACACACTGGTTTTAGACAAAGCAAAAACAAGTTTATTAACTACAAAAGATAGATTTTAAGTGATTATAAGGGGTAGCAAACATATCAAAGCAGATTACCTAGCAAATAAACAAAAAAACCCAAACTGAGTGTAATATTCTACATAGATAGGACATGAAAAGCAAATTCTCACCTGAAGTGATGAGATAAGCAGACTGCAGATTGCTCACAGCTTGGAATCCACAGGTGTTCCATTCACAGGCTAAAAGTCCCTTTAGCCTGGGTCCAGCACTTCCCTCAGTTCAGTCTCTGTTCCTCAGGTGTTTCCAGGAGTCTCTTTGGGTGGGGAGTCAATGAAGAACCACGATGATGTCACTCGCCTGGCTTATATAGCTTTTGTATATGGTGGGGAACACTTTGTTTCAAAGCTTGGTTCCCACACCAGTTAGTGGGAAAATACGGACAACCCAAGATGGAGTCCAGCACCATGTGACCTGGTCACATGTCCCCGTAGTATCACAGCAGCCATTACTAAGAGGTTGTCTGAAGCGTCCTGAGGAAATAAGCTCCCCAGGTGGGAAATAAATTTCTTCTAAGGCCTACTGTTCTCTCTAACGACTCATTAACTTGAATGGGCCTTTCCCAACCAGCCATCTAGACCAAGGTTCTCAGACTGAGGTCTGCGGACCCCAGGGGGTCGGCAAGGGAACTCCAGGGGGTCTGTGAGTCATGTCCAGAGCTGCCAGCCCTGCTGATCAACTCTTCCCCCTCCCTCCCAATACCTCCTGCACACAGGGCCACCCAGAGGACTCAGGGAGCCTGGGGCAAAGCAATTTCAGGGGGCCCTTCCATAAAAAAAAGTTGCAATACTATAAAATACTATATTCTCGTGGGGGCCCCTGTGGGGCCCGGGGCCTGGGGCAAATCGCCCCACTTTCCCCCCTGCCACCCGGGCGGCCCTGCCTGCACACTGAGGAACAGCTGTTCAGAGGCATGCAGGAGATGCTGGGAGGGTGGGGGAGGAGCAGAGATGAAGCACACTCAGGGGAGGGGGTGGAAAGAGGTGGGGAAGAGGAGGGGTGGAGCCTGCTGGGAAGAGGAGGGGTGTAGCCTTGGGGGAAGAGGTGGAGCGGGGATAAGACCTGGGGTTTGGGGGGGTCCATGAAACATTTTAAATGAAAATGGGGGCCTTTGGGTTGCTAAAGTTTGAGAACCGCTGATGTAGACTGAGCCTTTTGCCTAGTGGGTGTGAAATAGATACACAGCCTTTTGCCTTTTGCCAAGTGAAATAGATACGCAGACAATATTCATAACTTCAGATGCAAAAGTGATGCCTGCAAACAAAGAGGATAATCATATTCAGCAAATCATAACCTTTCCAATGACATCTCACATGATTTATCTTGCATAAAATACATCATAACGATGTCATAATCAGATCATAGTAATGTCACTGTGAAGAATAGGGGGTGCAGTGCCACATCCAGCTTCTGGCAAAACCAAGGCTAGGGACACCATCCCTGCCCATCCTGGCTCATCGTCATGGATGGACCTGTCCTCCATGAATTTATCTAGTTCTTTTTTGAACCCCGTTATAATCTTGGCCTTCACCACAGCCTCTAGCAAAGTGTACCACAGGTTGACTGTGTTTGGGTGAAGAAATACCCCCTTTTGTTTGTTTTAAACCTGCTGCCTATTAATTTCATTTGGTGACCCCTGGTTCTTGTGTTATGAGAAGGAATAAATAACGCTTCCTTATTTACTTTCTCCACACCAATCATGATTTCATAGATCTCAATCATATCCCCCTTAGTCACCTCTTTTCCAAGCGGGTGGGATTGAGGAAGAAGTATGTATAAGGAGAAGTATTGGGGGGGGAGGTGAGGGGAGGGATGTGTTGTGGCGGAAGGTAGATTACATGTATAAGGCAGACCTGGCTGAAATGAAGTCTTAAGATGGCCTTACGCATAAAGTCAGGAATCTGATGAGAACATCCTATTGAAATTAGTTACTGCAAGTCCTGTTATTGGAAGGGACGGGCCAACTCATGAATTATAAGCATGCTCGGGTTGAATTGTGGCAGAATAAATCTAATAATCTTTTTATGACCCTTTCTCTTTTCACCCGGGGCTGGGCGCTGGACATATGATGTAGAGAGAGGGAGTTGCTCCGCATGCATCTCTTTGATTAATGGGCCAGATTATTAGCAGGTTACAAATTCAAATTACAAAGAGCTGATTCACTCAGAGCAAGCCAGAGCCATCGGCAGTGCTGGGAAGCCCAGGTAAAGGGACCAAGCACTTCAGCGAGGCATTGCTTTCCGTCTTCTCTGTGCCTGTTCCAGGCATAAGCCATTTTGAGTGCATCTACCCAGGGAAAATGTGGGAGCCAAGGGCACAGGAAGCTTTGTGGTCTAGTGGTTAGAGCACTAAAGTAGGGGCCAGGACACCTGGGTTCTACTTCTAGCTCTACTGTGTGATGTTGGTCAGATCATTTCTCCAGGGTATCTCCTCCCATTTTGTCTCATCTCTTAAGAATGTAGCTTCCTGAGGCGGGGACCATCTCGGATTCCGTGTATGGACAGAGCCCAGCACAATGGAACCGTTGTAACACACAGAATACAGCTTCCCCCATTGGAAATGGGTAATAAAAGTGGCCCCACTGCCCAGTGGTAGGAGACGGCAGGGGGCAGGGAGTTCTGCCAGTGCTGCCCTCCCCATGCCACTGCTTCTCTAGGCATGTCCAGGGAGATGCTTACACTCTGCTCTTCTCCCCATCCCCAAGTTGCTTCCAGGGGGACTGTGGAGTCGGTCTTTGCTCCCTCCTCCACCCCTTTCCCTCCGTCCAGGAAACAGGGTGGTGGGGTTAGGGAGCATCTGGGGTGGTGCCCTGAGAGTCCTTGCCAGCCTCAGTAACTGACCACCACAGCTCCAGGCATCCTTAGCCACCACTGCACTTTATTACATCCCTGGAGCCCCACTGGAGCCCCACTGACTCTGCCCAGTATGCAGGGCTATTTGCATACTGGGCAGAGTCAGTAGCCACTAGCCAGCTTCCCCCACCCCCCAGCGGTGGGAGCAGCCAGCCCTGACTTCCTTCGGGCTCCCTCCTCTCATCCCTGCCTGCCTACATGGCCCCCGCTGCTGGGCTTCCTGCCACCCCATGAGCCCCTCGGCTCAGTCAATGGGCACCCTCGGCCAACTGCCTGTCTCCCGGTCAGGTGCTAATGGATGCAGCCTGATGGGGATGGGAGTGGCACTGTGGGGTCAACTCCTGACTAGCACCCCCTGGCCCAACAAGCCGCTCTCCCTTCCCTACCCTGGGCTTGTCTGTGCCCCGGGGGTGAGGGGCAGATCTCCGCCAAGCATCTCACAGTCATTGAGATTTGCGGTCCCCTTCAGGTTGTCTATGTCCCAGTGGGATTCACCCGCCTGCAGGGGCTCCTTTGAGTATGGGCATGCCAGTGAGCACTCTGCCCGTCACATGGAGGCAGTGAGGAGGGGAGCAGGAGCCCAGATGCAGAGAGAAGGGAGTGGGAAACAGCAACCAAAAACTGATCTTCATCTGTCAGGATTTGGGTTAGGACTCCTCATGCCAAAGCATCGCATTGGAGTTCCGAGGCCTGATCTGCCATTGCACTGGGTATGTGTACACACACGGTGCAAGATAACAGGGGATCAGGCTCCTTGTCCGTTCAGGCCTCATGGGTGCTCCCATAACTGAGCCCCGGTGAGTTGGACACGTCGTCTACACTGCAGCATTCACCCCTTATATCTCCCTGCGGGAACTGCACTGTAATGAACCATGGGTCTGAGTTTTCCAAGTATCATCAGCCAGTCCCATGTGAGTCCTTCAGGCCACCGTATTTCTCAAGGACCTTGCCCAGATGCCACTGGGAAGTGATAATGAGATTGCTGCAACGGTCTGCAGCCATGTCACACCTCATCAGGTGGGAAGGTCACAAACCTCAGCAGCATTCAGGCCTTAACATGTTTCAAACCAAATGTAAGCCCTGGAGTCAAACCACCTTGTTCTTTGATTCCTCACCCGGCAAGCAATGTGCATGATTTGCCCAGCGAATGGGCTAAGGAGACGCAGCAGTGGCACTGTCACCTACCTGTGATGTTTGGGATAAAGAGGTCTCCTTGAGGCTGGAGACGGACCCTGCGGCTTTCTGGGCATCTCCAGCTCCCAGCCTGTGCTGCCCACTGTTGCCACACTGGGTTTTCCTAAGACATGGCGCAAGCAGAGATGGAAGGGACTGCATCAGGGATGTACCCAAAGTACTCTGCAATGCCAGCTAGGGGACAGATTCTATTCCTATTCCGTTCTTTTCTACAAAATATGCAAAAAGTTTCTGGTAGCTGGAGATGCATGGGTCTGGGACAGAGTGGGGACAGTCTGGGATAATAAACTATCTAGCAGTGGAGAAAAATAGATCCTGCTGGGCTTGCTATGGCAGCGAACAAGGTCCATCTCTTCCCAACAGGGCACCTGAGAACCATGGAGGTCTTTCCACTGTCCCAGGTGGAGTTAGTTGTCTCTCCAGTTGACACGGGGAGCGGTGGAGCCTCCATGCAAGATTGGGATGGGAAAGATGGAGGGGTCTGTGGCATTTCCAGGAACAGTCTTGGGTTGCTGGTAGTTGGACACCCAAGGGATAGGCAGCACAGAAATTCCTTAGGTAGCTTAGACAGGCCAATTTCTTTCTTTCCTGAGAACCTGAACTCTGGCAGAGATTGTTTAGCTGCCCATTTCTGGAGTTTGCCCCTCCCCATATGTGGGATTGTTAGCTCCGCAGCAGAAAACACGGCTGAGATGGTATTGCTGGCAAGAGAACAACAGCTTAATGGGATTCTCTTAGTGATGGCTCACAGGAGGGCTGCTGTTTCGGAGGATTTATCTAATGCCCTCAATGTCATCAAGTACAGTACCCTAATCTCCATGACAAGTGTTCACAAAAGGAGAATTGCATTAGTCCCGCTCTTATCTGTCTAATGGGAAACATATTGAAAGGAGCAGCCTGGAATCTGATCTTCACCTCCGGCAGCTGAACCGGCCCACAAGGAGCTGTTCCTGGGCCTGTTTCCTCTAATATGTACAGGAATAACTCGTGTCCTGATCAGAGAGTCCTAATTGCCCTTTGGATACAGATGAGGGGAGGGATCCAGTTACGGAAATGCAAGGGGGGCTCCAGGATTTTTCTCTCCTTACCCATAAATCTAATAATAAAGTGGTGACTTTGTGATGCTTCAAGCGTGTTTTGCTCAGCGCCAAGCCAGGGGGCTGCTCCAAGCTCCTGATTTCTGTTTTATAAACAAGGGACTATTCTGGATGCTGCCAAGGTTCTTCCTTGAAAGCCAGGCGTTTTCGTAAGAAATATACACAAAGATTGCAGAGTGCCTACTCCCCTGGGAGGGCCATTACTGGCACAAGTGGTACCCTGAACAGCAGTGGGAGGAAGGGGTTGACGGTCTGGCCAAAACTAGTTTCTCTGTTGAGTCCTGTCGACTTAATTAGGTTCCACTCACCGCAGGATGGCGCCTCCTCCTGGCAGTTCTGGGGATTACCTCTGCCAGGCCAACATCTCTTCTGGTGGTTGCACTCCATCGCTCTGTCTCTTTCCCTCTCTCATTCCAGGAACTCCAGCCTCCTCCTCGTGACTCAGCCTTCATGCCAGGGCAGTACACATCCGGGGAGATGTGTCAAAGTCCTGTCTCACCAGCAGCCTCAGGCAGTCTTCCCTTTCGCTGTCCCATGGTGCCACTCTACCTCAGGGGCTGGTGAGAGAACCTGGGCCTGCCCCCTACTCTGGGTCCTAGCTCAGGGACCATCTAATGAGCAGCCACAATCTGTTTCCTCTTGGATTTTACTGCCTTTCCCTGAGCTGTTTCCTTACCATCTGGCACTCCCCCACCTCTGGGTTTGCCAGCTTCCTCCCTGGGAGTAAATGTGAGCTACCCTGTCTTTGTAGCTCCAAATTCACCTTCCTCCTCCCGGAGAACCACCGCAGCCTTTCCCAGCAGCCCCTCTTCTACTGCCAACTTCCTGCCTTTGCAAGTCCAGCCCAGCTCGTTCCTCCTCAGCTGGGCTCCCTCACTCAGCCAGGATTACTTAGCCACTTGATTGCCCTCAGCTGTGGCCTGATGGGTTAATTAGCCCCCTTCTCCATCTGCCCGTGTGGAGCAAACACCCCATCACTATAGAGAAGAAGATAGACCACTCCCCTGACTGGCTTTGCAGAGTACCTTGGGCCTGTCCCTGTTGCGTGTATCCAGTTATAACTCCTTCCCAGGCCCACCTCCTCCAGGCCAGGAGCGAGGGAAACCCAGTGCGGACATTAAGCAGCAGAGGTGGGGAGCTGGAGACCCAGAGAGAACCACAGGGTCTGCCTGTGGCCAGCAGCCTCACAACAGGAGTCTCTAAAACCATCCCAGCTGGGCCCTGCCTGTTGCCACTGCATCATCCAGTCTCCAGCCTTGACTCTCACATTGATAAATGATGTTCCTCCCAACAGAGCAACGTGTGAAAGACTCACCTGACACCCTCGCTTTGGGTGGCCCTGCCAGGGTCCTCTCACGCCGTGAGCCGTGCTCACCTCTCCAGTTTACATTCCACCCCGCGGATAATCCCTTTAACAAAGCATAACCAGTTTGAACGTGCTGCCTTCCTGTTTTATTGGCCTGCCTTGCGAGCCCAGCGCTGGGTGAGCTTTCGCAGCTGTAACCTGCCTGCGTGATCAGGTTTCTGAGCGTTGCCTTGCTGCCCCGGGAGCAGCTGAGCGAGGAAGGTGTTTACTCAAGAGAGTTTGTGCCCCGTGGACTGCGCTCTGCCATCTGGAGCGAGAGGGGTGGAATGCAGAGGTGCCAAAGGGGTTTGCAAGGGAACCAGAGTTAGCCTGTCCTGCCACCCAGGCCGCCACGGGCCCAATGCTATTTTCGGTGCTCAGTGTACGTCTACCTGAGCTGGGATCTACACCTCCCATCTGTAGCACCGACACAGAGCCCATGAGCGACTGTCCTTGCTCCCAGAACTTCCGGTCTAAACAGACAAAGGGTGAGAGGAGAAACAGGCGCAGAGAGGGAAAGGGACTTGACCATGGTTACCAGCAGGTCAGTGGCAGAGCTGGGGAAGAACAATTTTAACACCCCACCCCCACACCAGGGCAGTATTTCCCAAATGGTGAGTTGTGACCCACCAGTGGGTGGCAGAAATATTCTAGATATGTCCTGGGTCCGGTGTGCAGCGGAGGCCTGAGGGTGGGTCAGACTGGAGAGCGAGAGCCATGACAGAGAGGCAGGGGGGCCGCGGCTGAGCAGCACTACAAGGTTGCAATGCTTGGAGTGGGGAGCCAGGCCCACCCCATGGCACAGGAGCCACCGCTGTAGGCTGAGGACTGGCCAGGCTCGCTCACCAGCCCTCCCCCTCGGGGCCTCCCTGCTGGGCTGGGCCGAACCGAGGGTTGTGATGCTGGGGAGGAGGGATCTGCTGAGGGGAGGAGGTGGTGCAAAGGCCATGGACTCTGCTCCTTAAGCCCTTACCAAGGGACTGTGTACACCTGGGATATTTGTAACCAAACGGATAGAGCTGTGCCTTTGCCCAGGTGTAATAAGGGGCTGACACTGCTCTGCCTTGCCCCAGTTTGCAGTAGGCACCAGCGCAACTGAGTGCCTCCAGGGGTGTTGGTGCATCACTCTCCGTGCAAATATCCCCAGGGTCACCAGATCTTGAGGCAAAATTCCCAATGATCAGCGCATTACGGGTCCCCCTTGGCGGATATGAGTTTATTCCAGTGCTGTGTACTAGGGGGGCGATTCTTTAGCTCACAGCGGGACGACTTATGCTTTCAGGTCTAGATATCGTTAGTTCAATCCCCAATGTGTAAGGCAAGATGGGGATTAGCATAAGTGCATTTAGCCCCTCTCTACGAGTCTTGCATCTCCCAAGCAAGCTCTCTCTTTGCAGGCCGGAGCGCAGTGTGAATTAGCCCTGTGCAGGGCAGGCCAGAAGGGTGGTTTCTCTGGGCACCACCAGCTTCCAGGGGGTGCGATGCTGCTTGGGTAGGGTTGGCCCAGCCACGCAGGAGAGAGCATTAACAGGTTTATGAGCGGAGTGCATCCTTGTGAAGGAGTCAAATTCTAATAGTCTCACCTCCAAGATCTCCCTTTGTTTGCTCACCGACCGCCTGTGTGAGGCAAGGGTGGGGAGACAGTGAATAGTTCCTGAAAATGGGACCGAAAGGCAACTCCCCAAACATCTTGGATGAGTAGGAGAAGTTCCCTTTTCAGTGACACGTGGCCTGACCTTCCTCATCCAACTGGCCACGGGGAGTCCAAGGCAGGCTGCTGGTGCCCTCTGACTGCTGGAAATCTGTCGCTGAGAATGCTCTTGATTTCTGAGTGAATTAGCAAGGCTTTGTACAGGAGTTGCCTACCGTGGCTTTATAACCTGCATCCCCTACTATTCCCCTCCCTAAGCTAGCAGGACTCCAGGAATATCTGGCCAAAGCACCTTTCCTCCCACAATGGAAGCATAAAATAGGCTTCATGTCTTTGCTCTGGGATCTGCTGTCTGCTTACAGCTGTGCAGAGGAAACTTTTCCTCCAGGCCTGCTCTAGACAGCACCTATGAGGATTGCTTCTCCCCGTTGTAGCCTCGTGGCATCAGGGATGTGTGTGCTGCACTGGGCTAAGATATCGTGGTGCTAATTATGTTTTACGCTAGCACAGAGCATCTGCCCTGTGGGTCAACATCAGCACAGCCACGCCAGTATAGACAGGATTTTCTGACCACTGTCTCCTTGGGGTGGATTCAAGCTGGCAACCTGGAGAGAAATAGCCACGATTAGCGTCCGAGACACGCAGGACATCAAGTGTTATCCAGCAGCTTGATTTCTGCAGTGCACAGTCTCTCTCACACACACACGCACTCCCCTTATGGGGATCACAGCTTCCCCTCCACAATCCCACCGCGGCGGCTCAATCCTGCATTAAACAGAGCGGGCCTCGTGACCTGAACAGCACAAACAACTGCATCCCCATCGGCGATTAGAGAAGCAGCTGGGTAATTAGGTGGAACGTGAACTTAATTTCCAGGAGGGGAAAGAAGAGGAAAAAAAAAAAGCAAATAGGATTATATTTGACAGGAGGAAATTAAAAGTCACTTAATCACAGAGCAATTAAAGAAAGTTTCCTAAACTGTGCAGCTAGTAAGGAATGCTTCGGGCTGCCTCGGATGGGGCCTGCAGGACCAGTGCAGCTTCTCTCTGCACTTTATGCCAGTTCAGTCAGCACAGAGAGCACTCGCTACAAAATGCCCCCTTTCCAGCTATCTATACCCAAAGCGCCCATCGTTTTCTAACGCCAGCTCACCCCGCCAGCTTACCTTTGCCGGGGAATGATGAGAAGGCGGTGGGCTTGCAAACATGGGCTGCTCTCCGGCCACATCTACTTGGGCAATGCTCTTTCCAGCTCAGCGTGATCAGATTGGTAGTGAGACGGGAGGCAGGGCTGGTGGTGACTCGTTCTACAGCCTGAGTCAGTGCCGTGCTACCCCCAGGACAGAGAACTGGGGGAGAGGCAGAGCAGTGAGAGGAAGGGCGGTTGATCTGATACGAATGCTGGCCGAGAATGGGGCTTTTGCCTAAACACGGGCCGCTGATGGGGTCCCGTAGCCAACGGCGCATTGATTTTGGAGACCTCGAGGCTGGTTCCAATGTATGTTCCCAGCAGCTGCTGCTAGTTTAAAGCTTGTTTTCTAAGTGTCCTGAGCAATAAGATCTGACCTGTTGCAGCCCAGGGTCATTCTGATGAGCGGCTAGTGAGCCGTGATGGTAATGGACAGCTGGCAGTCCAACGCAGTGCTCAGTAGGAGGGCAACTGCCTGAGCCAGCTCATGGGGGCAAAACCCAAAAGCGTAAGTGATGGCTAATGCCAGCTGGAAAAGAATCCCCAGCCAGCTGGAACGGAACGAGATGCTCCGGGTCAAACTCCACCCCATGCACCAGCACCGAGGTGGGCTTGTCAGGTCTCAGCCAGCAGCCGGAGTGTGACACGGTCCCCTTGGTGGCTAAGCCACAGAGAGTGTGGGTCTCTTACAGCTCTCAGCTCTGGCTTTTTAGCTCAAGTTATAGGAGACTCTGGAGATCCCTGGCTGAGTTTCTCGTGGCAGTCCAGAGGCTGGCCGTCACACGAGGAGGGCTCCCCTGGGTCTCCAGGGCTAGGGAACCCATGGATCAGTGTGTTCCCAGGGTGCCTGATCCGCAGAGTGTAGGAGTCTGCTCCAGCTCGGGGCTAGAGACCCTGGCACTTTGGCTCAAGCTGTAGAAATTTATGCCTTTAGCTCTGGAGCCCCATAGCACCAGTTACCAGTAAGAGAAATGCTCCCGGGGTGGTGAGAACCCAGCTCCCAATGGTTCTAAGTGAGACAAGAGCTCCTCCCCAGAGAAGGAGGGACAGACAATGGTTATTAATAATACAGGGGCAGGGCCAGCAAGGAACCAGCTGACTCCTGTCCTCAGCCTCAGGCTTCTTTCTGCTTTGCTAGCTCTGTAGCTCGCTCTTTCCTTCCTTCAAGTCCCTCGAACCCTCCCAGCCTCCAGCACTATGATCATACTGGGCTCAGCTCCACTGTGTACCACTAACAAGCCCTGGCCTCTGCCTTGAGCCTTCCTCAGGGCTCCCCCTCCTCTGCCTCACAGCTCCTCCTCTGTGCTGCCTCTGCTCTGTTAAAACTGCCCACTCAGCACCATTCTGTGCTGCATCAATGCCCCTCTGCTCCCCCTTTGCTGCATTGCAACTTCCCTCTCCCCGGGGCGCCAGAGCCCGTGCCTGGCCCCTCTCCCCAGGGCGCCAGAGCCAGTGCCGGGCCTGGCCCCTCTCCCTGGGGTGTCAGAGCCCGCACCTGTGCCAGGCTCCTCTCCCTGGGGCATCGGAGCCCGTGCCCATGCCAGGCCCCTCTCCCTGGGGCATCGGAGCCCATGCCCATGATGGGTCCCTCTCCCCGAGGTATCGGAGCCCATGCCCATGCCAGGCACCTCTCCTCGGGGCATCACAGCCCCTGCCCGCACTGGGCCCCTCTCGCTGGGGCATCAGAGCCTGTGCCAGTGCCAGGTCCCTCTACTCAGGGCATCGGAGCCTATGCCTGTGCCCATGCTGGGCCCCTCTCCCCGGGGCATCAGAGCCCGTGCCTGCACCGGCCCCTCTCCTCAGGGCATCAGAGCCCGTGCCTGTGCCCGCACTGGGCCCCTCTCCCTGGGGCATCGGAGCCTGTGCCCATGCCCGCACGGGGCTCCTCTCCCCGACGCATCAGAGCCTGTGCCCGTGCCCATGCTGAGTCGCTCTCCCCGGGGCATCGGAGCCTGTGCCTGTGCCTGTGCCCATGCCGGGTCCCTCTCCCTGGGGCATCGGAGCCTGTGCCCACTCCCGTGCTGGGCCCTTCTCCCCAGGGTGTCAGAGCTCCCCCTTCCTCTTACAGTGGCTCACAGTTCCCACACTCTGTCCATCATCCCAGATTCTACTGGCCCTTATGCAGTTCAGCTAGCAGGGCAATGGGAGCTCTGGGGGCTTTCCTGAGCCAGTGGTGAAAATGTGGCAAGCTGGCAGCCAGAGACTAGGGAAGTGCTGGGGCCTGAAGGCAGCAGGCCAATCTGTTCAGAATGACAATGCCTCCCTAGTAATGTTCTTGCTCAGTGCCGCTGGGATTGTTCTTCTTGTTGTGCCTTTTGACACCCAAGGACCCCTTGATGCCAACTGGCAGAGGGCGTGAGGGGTGCATAAGGGACTAGAGGGATCCCCTGGGTCTGATGTCTATATAAAAGTGCCAACTGCCAACAATGCAATGGTGGGCCTAATCGTTGCGAGATGTATGTC
The DNA here is from genome assembly GCF_025201925.1 of Gopherus flavomarginatus. Taxonomy (NCBI): domain Eukaryota; kingdom Metazoa; phylum Chordata; order Testudines; family Testudinidae; genus Gopherus; species Gopherus flavomarginatus. The sequence goes on along the minus strand of NC_066640.1, from coordinate 7,620,112 downwards.
CAGATTCTATTTAAGGAGTTATATATCTATAAGGAAAACTATCTTCTTAAGTATCAGAGGGGTAGCTGTGTTAGTCTGGATCTGTAAAAGCAGCAAAGAGTCCTGTGGCACCTTATAGACTAACAGATGTATTGGAGCATGAGCTTTCGTGGGTGAATACCCACTTTGCCAGACGCATTTAGTGGAAATTTCCAGAGGCAGGTATAAATATGAAGACAAGAATCAGTCTGGAGATAATGAGGTTAGTTCAATCAGGGAGGATGACGCCCTCTTCTAGCAGTTGAGGTGTGAACACTAAGGGAGGAGAAACTGGTTTTGTAATTGGCAAGCCATTCACAGTCTTCGTTTAATCCTGAGCTGATGGTGTCAAATTTGCAGATGAACTGAAGCTCAGCAGTTTCTCTTTGAAGTCTGGTCCTGAAGTTTTTTTGCTGCAGGATGGCCACCTTAAGGTCTGCTATAGTGTGGCCAGGGAGGTTGAAGTGTTCTCCTACAGGTTTTTGTGTATTGCCATTCCTAATATCTGATTTGTGTCCATTTATCCTTTTACATAGGGATTGTCCAGTTTGGCCAATGTACATAGCAGAGGGGCATTGCTGGCACATGATGGCGAATATTACATTAGTGGACATGCAGGTAAATGAACCAGTGATGGTGTGGCTGATCTGGTTAGGTCCTGTGATGGTGTCGCTGGTGTAGATATATGGGCAGAGTTGGCATCGAGGTTTGTTGCATGGATTGGTTCCTGAGTTAGAGTTACTATGGTGCGGTGTGTAGTTACTGGTGAGAATATGTTTCAGGTTGGCAGATTGTCTATGGGCAAGGACTGGCCTGCCACCCAAGGCCTGTGAAAGCGAGGGATCATTGTCCAGGCTGGAAGGATCACAGATGATGCGTTGGAGGGGTTTTAGCTGGGGACTGTATGTGATGGCCAGTGGAGTCCTGTTGGTTTCTTTCTTGGGTTTGTCTTGCAGCAGGAGGCTTCTGGGTACACGTCTGGTTCTGTTGATCTGTTTCCTTATTTCCTTGTGTGGGTATCGTAGTTTTGAGAATGCTTGGTGAAGATTTTGTAGATGTTGGTCTCTGTCTGAGGGGTTGGAGCAAATGCGGTTGTACCTCAGCGCTTGGCTGTAGACGATGGATGGTGTGGTGTGTCCGGGATAGAAGCGGGAGGCATGAAGGTAGGCATAGCGGTTGGTGGGTTTTCCGTACAGGGTGGTGCTAAAGTGGCCATCACTTATTTGCACCGTGGAGTCTAGCACGCCTGATTCTTGCTCACCTGCATAGGCTGGTGGTGGTGGTGCTTGTGTTACACATGGTGGATCCAGGGAGCTGACCCTCACACTAAAGGCAGGTGCCGCACAACGCTGGGTACCCCGGGAAGCTTCACAACGTTCCATCTCTTCCAGGCCGATTTATCAACAGCAGCTCAAAGAATTTGCAAGGAAAAAAAAATTAAATTCCACTGGGATCCCCATAAAGCTTCCCTTTGCAGTAAACCTCAGAGTCCTCCCTTCTGCCATGTGACCCTCTCCTCCACACCCACCTCTGCCATGGTGCCTACTAAACACCCCACTAAGGTTAAGAAAGGCAAGAAACCCAAGCCAACAGCGGTTGTGCCAGTTAGCTGCCCGCATACCGGCAAGAGAAAAACCAATGCCCATTCCAGCAGCTATAGCTCACTAGCATCCAGTTACCACATGGGCACTTCCACGGGACTCCACTCAGCAAAATATTTTCCAATAGACAAGAAGCTGGGCACGAACTTCTGTACAGGGATGGGAACAACAGCACGAGACAAGGCCTGAGTGAAATGATAAGAGCAGCCCATTTGTTGGGTGCTGGGATCCTGGGAGGTAAATACCACAGAAATGCCATGGTCACAATCGCACGTACTTGCCCTGTTACTGCTCCAACACAATGGGGGAGGGGGGTGTATGTTTCTCATTATCTAATGACAGCCAGTGAATAGATCGCTCCAGCAGAGACAAAACCCTAAAGGCACTCTAGAAACACTCAAAACTTTGCCTCAGTTTTAAAATATTTCTTTAAGCGCTGACAGTGGACCCAGATGATCATCTGAAGTAACAGGAAAAACAACGAGAAGTCCTTGTGGCACCTTAGAGACTAACAAATTTATTTGGGCATAAGCTTTCGTGGGCTAAAATTTACTTCATCAGGGGACTCCTCATTGTTTTTGCTGATACAGACTAACACGGCTACCCTCTGAAATCTAAAGTAACAGGGCCCACAGAAGGCTCCAGGCTGCCCTGTTCTAGCACAATGGTTCCCAAACTTTTTCCCCCTTTGGTGTCTGACTGGATGCCCTGGGCCCCTTTCATTTCCAATACTCCTGGAACGCCTCCGTCATCATGGGAATGCTCCAGCCAGCATGACCTCTCGCACACAGTGCCTACAAGGTCATGCTGTGCAGACGACGCCCCCGTTTTGTTCTCAAAATGGTATCATCTGTGCAGCAAATGTGCCAGAACACTGTTCCAGCCTTGGCTCAAGGGATACTCCTGCATAATCCATGGCAGATCCCCAGGAGTCCGGGGACCCCACTTTGGGAACCACTAGTCTAACAAATAGGGTAGAAATCTGGGATCAAGGAGACCTGTGTTCTGGGACTGAGGAGCCCTTGAGCAAGACACTTAAATGCCCTGGGTGTCAGATTCCCACGTGATGGAAGTGCAGCTGCTCAGTAGTACTTCATGAATGCTGTGTGATGACCTGGTTATTGAGATGCCTACTGTGTGAATATGTTGGGTTAGTTTAATAGAGGGGCTGGAACGAAAACAAGCTGGAAGGAAACAGCGTGGCTCAAGGTAACCCACCTCTCTGCAAACACATGAGGGCTGTTAAGAGACAATGTCAGGATGGGAAAAGGCCTGGGAACCAGATGATCATACAGACTATAGTAGTTTAAAAAGGGACTCACGTAAAGGTGAGGGCCAGGGGTGGTTGTTGTGAAGCAGAGTAAGCCTGCTGGGATGTCTGAAGAAGACAGATCCACCTAGCAACCATCAGGGGATGAGGCAAGCCTTTAAGTAAGACAGACATGCCTGTAGACTGTTGCTTTAAAATCCTTTTTTTCAAAATGCTTTGTTCCTATAAATAATCAAATCCATGGTTTAAGAAGGCTGCCTGGTCACTGTACATTCTCTTATACATGCATAGGGTTACCACATACAGCCAGGCTTTCCCAGACATGACCTCTTTGTTGATCCTCCGATCTCTGTTCGGGCAGAGTTTCGAAATATGAGCAAAATCTCTGTGATTTTGCTATTGCCACCCTTACTGCTGTGCTGCTGCTGTCGGCGGCGCTGCCTTCAGATCTGGTTAGCTGGAAAGCGGCAGCTGCTGCCCGGGATCCCAGCTCTGAAGGCAGGGCCGCCGTCAGCAGCAGCACAGCAGTAAGGGTGCCCTGGTACGTCCACACCCCTTCTGACTCCACCTCCCCCTGGAAGTGTCCTCTGTTTGGGAACTTGAAATATGGTAACTCTATACATGCAGGAATCACTTACAGTGGGGTAGGAATGCAAGTTTGTCAGCAAAGCAGCCCGCACCCTATATATTTATGATAAGGCACCAGCTGGATCTGCACAGCCCTATTGACTGGCTATGCCCTCTGGGGCCAAGAGGAGATTTTCTCTTGATGCTCACTCAATCCTCGGCCTGACTGCCAGGTCTGTCAAGCAGGGGGCAAGTTAGTTCCAGTTGCGGTGGTGGAAACTAGCCTGACACCTACCAACTCATTTCTCCCAGGTCACCACACATCTACCAGACAGCAATGACTCTTGGTCATGACCAATTTGGGCTGGATTTGAAGAGCTGATTGGAATCAAGAGTCTCCTTCTTCCATTGCCAGCCCCCTGTCACAGCCAGTTCCCTTGCTAAAAGTCAATCTTTCAATCTGTAGACATTGGAGGGGTTTGATCATCTAAGGGCACCTAAGTGGCTTCTTTATTCTTTGCTGGGTGTCTAGGATGAAGCTAAGAAAGAAGAGTCAGCAGCCAATGTGTAGGGCTTTGACTGGCCAAGGATAGCTGGAAACCATTCAGGGGAAAAGAGAGGCTAATAATTGTCCCACATCCTTTGCAACCTCACGCTAAGCAGAAGAGCTGAGTGCATGGAACATGATGCTATTCAGCTGTTACCTTTGATGTCAAACTCGGAGTGATGCTAACCAGATGTTGAGGACATATTGTTCTCTCAGCATCACTTCCCCAACATCTCCAGGCCCAAGCTTCTGTACAGACAGTGACAATGCGTTTTCTATGCAAAGGGATACCCCCGTGTAGTTGAGTTGCTCTCCTGTTGATGCTCTTATGGGAGGGCAAAGGGAGGTCCAGGCTAGAACAAGGCAGTGTGAGCGGAGAGGGGTGGGGACTCTTGGCATCTGATCACCTTGAACTGGATATGCTAAAGCCCTCAGAGCAGAGGAGAAACCCCCGAGTGCTGCTGTAAGCAGTAATGGAAATTCAATAGCTAACTAGAGTCCTTCCAGATTTGTACTGAACCATTCTCCCATCACAGTGCTGGTGGCACAGCGTTGATCGAGATGCTTTGGAGGAGATGCCAAATCAAGGTGGCCATTAAAGATTCCACGAGAGGAGAACCTGGCCTGTTATCTAATGAATCCTCAAAACAGTCTGGTTAGGTAGGTCAGTATCACAAACGCCAACTTTCCAAGGTGTCGGGGGGATGCTCAACCCCTGCGGCTCTGCCTCAGGCCCACCCCCACTCCACCCCTTCCCCGAAGCCCCACCTCGCCTCTTCCCACCCCATTCTGCCCCTCCCCTGAGCGCACCAGATCCTCGCTCCTCCCCCCTGCACTCACCATTTTTTCCGTGTGGGTGCTTCAGCCCCAGAGCGCCCACAGAGTCAGTATCATTACCCCACAGTCACAGGGAAATGAAGGCAGAGGGGTCAAATTACCTGCCTATGGCTACTAAGGGGGTCAGGCCTGCTCTGTGCTGAAAGGTTATATCAGCATAGCTACATCAGTCAGGAGTGCGAAAAACCCCATGCCCCTAACTGATACAGTTATGCCAACATAACCCTCAGTGTAGACACAGCCGTGTTGGCAGAAGAGGGCTTCTGTCCACATAGATCACTTTGTTCGGGAAGGTGGTGTTACTACGGAGACAGAAGAACCCCTTCTGTTGGTGCAGGCTGCATCTACCCAACGGGGCTGCACCAACGTAGCGACGCCAGTATAGGCTCCAGATTGTAGATGTACTTTCAGGGCTGGTCTACACTGAAAACTTACGTCAGCATAACTACGGCAATGAGAGATGTGAAAAATCCACACCTCCGAGAGAAGTCACTATGCCGCCCTAACCTCAAGTGTAGACAGCGCGAGGGCAACAGAAGAATTCTTCCGTCAACCGAGCTATCTCCTCTCAAGGAGGTGGATTAACTACAGTGATGGGAGAACCCCTCTCGTTGTTGTAGAGAGTGTCTCTGCGGAAGTGCTGTAGCGTTTTAAGTGTCGACACAGCCTCAGTATCAGAACAGGAGTTCCTGGCTCAATTGACAAGACAGACAAGAGAAATGTTTTCCCTGTTTTACAGATGAGGAACTGACGCATAGAGAGATTCACCCAAAGAGAAGAAAATTGAAAAAGTGATGGGATTTGAACCCACACCTCCTGGACCCAGATAAATGCCTTTTAGCCACAAAACCATCCATTCCCCCAGCCGCACGCTAAAGGACACGTTTGCATTCCTTTGTCCTGGTGTTACTAATAATGACCATTGTATGAATTCCAATGTCTTGCTCACTGCATTGTTGGTTTCAATGAGGAGAGAGTCTTTGTTACTTTACATGGAAAACATTAATAATGCAATATTTGTTTTTAAATTCCGCTTTGTGGCTAGGGAGTTGTAAAAAGCCTTTCTGCTCTGCCTTCGGACAGCTCCGCTGGAGCTACCTTGCCTGGGAATGGAGAAAAGGTGTTTGCGTCTTAGGAAAGCAGTTGGCCTGGGTCGGGCTTTTGGCACGGTAGGACCTATTGAAATTAGAGAGAGTTTTGCTATGACCTTAAGTTGAGCTGTATTGTGCTCGAATCACTCAACTTTGCTCAGAAAAGGAACCTGCTCTCCTGCAAATAATCCTACTGAAGTGGAAAGGGACTCTCCCAGTAGTAAGGCTGCTTCAGTCACAGAGTTGGCCTAAAAAGGGGCTACTGCACTGGTGATGGAGGACTTGATTCTCCATTACTGGAGCCCTGTTTTTCACTAATGAAATGGCTACCAAAGTCTCTTTTTGTTTCTCTTTATATTTCCCCAAATTGTCTGTTTTGACCCTAGAGACAAGACAACCCAAGCAGCTTCAGTTTCTGCTGTCCTCCCATGCTGATTTCACATCCCCCTCCTCAACCTGGCTTTTCCTGTTGACTCACACGCAAATACCACTTCCTTTGTGTTGGTTTCCCCATGCTCAATGTACATTGGAGGCAAAGAAATAACTCCTTTCCCTCCCGTCTGGAAGGAAACCTGTTTCCCCCGGTGTTGGAGGACAGACTATTAAACATAATATCAGCAGGGATCCACATATAGCGTTAACACACACATTTCACAACGATATTAGCAACCAGCGTGTCACCAGCTCTCTTCACTACCTTACAAGATGCTTTCGGGATAAGCACTTTGAAAACAGTGCGTTAGGTGTAGTGAGTTTGTCAGGCCTGAGAGGAGCTGCTGACGCTGGGCCTCTGCATTGCAGTGTGGTTTTGCATTTATGAAAAACCCAGGGTCTCTAGAGATGGATCAAGATGCAGGACAGTGTCGAATCTAGCCACAGTGTTAATGAACCATTATTTTGGGACTAGTGTCAAACCCCATTCTTCCAAATCTCACTCATTGGCCAGTTGCAGGAGGTCAGGATGGAGCTTTCCTATGGCCTTGGGCTTGAAATCAATAGCACCCATATTCCAGGGATGTGGAGGACATGCTGAAACCTGCCTGGGTTCTCAGGCACTTCCACTCTCCTGGCCAGCTACAAGATACTTTTACTAAGAGGTTTGGTGACTCTAGGCTTCTCTTTTGTGGTCTCCTTGGTTTCTTTATGCTCTGATTCCATATGGGCCAAATGGGGTCAGGCCGTCAGCAGACGGGGGTCGCAGCAATCCTTAGTGTGCAGAGGACGACATTTTGCTCCACACCGCGTCACCTCGCATGTATGGTGTGTGTAAGATCACAACTGTCAAGGCTGATTCCCCACCCTGGCACTTGAAGTGCAGAAGGTGGGGGCCCACAGGGATTCTAAAAATTAATACTGGCCACTCCAGGCTTGTATTAAACTCCCAAGGTTACAGTTTCTGTCTGACCTTGGATGGGTAGATGCTGCTACCACCCAAATGCAAAAAAAAACTTTAAAGCCAGAAAGGCACACTTGGGAATTCCTCCCTGTGGGGTACCCTCAAGCCCTTTCACCCCCCATGCCCTGGGGAAAAGCTGAGAAAGGAAATCAGCTGTTCATAGAATGTCAGGGTAGAAGGGACCACAGGAGGTCATCTAGTCCAACCCCCTGCTCAAAGTAGGACCAATCCCCAAACAGATTTTTGCCCCAAATTGCCCCCTCAAGGATTGAACTCACAACCCTAGGTTTAAGAAGCCCATGCTCAAACCACTAAGCTACACCTCCCCACAGCTAAACAAACAACATATGCACAAGCCTCTTAGGACACCAAAAATCCGATCCTGTTCTTAAAAAAGGTCAATTTTATTAAAAACAGAAAGAAAATACATCTGGAGCTTAGGCTTTTGCTAGATTTCAAAAAACCCACTTACAAAATGTAAACATCAAGAATAACCTTCTTGTGGTCCAGCTTAAAGGTTACAAGCAAAACCAAAAAAAAAGCATTTGGGGTTAGCACAGAGGAGTCCACAAGCCAATAAAAAATACAAGCAATAACCCTAATTGCGTCTTCCTAGACAGTCCCTTGTTTGCTTACATTTGCGGGGGTTTAGCTACGCAATCTTTAGGTTTTTGCTATAATGGTTTTTCATACCTGGCTTTCAGCTTCTCACAGCAGGACTGCTCCCTGTTCCTCTCCTTCCCGGAAAAACACAACACACACACACACACACACAAAGGGAAGTTTTTTCCCCAATTTTAAAAAGTTCTGGCCCTTCCATTGGCTCTTTTGGTCAGGTGGCCATTCCTTGCCTTGTGGGCTTGTTAACCCTTTAGAGGTAAATCAAGTATATATCAGCTGCTAACAGGGGTTTTATAGCTAACTGGCTGGTTGGGTATCCATAAAAGGGAGCTCCCCCATCACCACCACCGCCACCTTCATTTATCACAACAATGCATGGAGGACGGATGCCATTTTGTTCCCCAAAACACTGTCCTTGGTGCTGTCCGGGGGCCCAGGAGGAAATAGCTCATTAAAATGGGATTGTGTTGGCAAACAGTTGGGGAACCCCTCAGCTAAGGCTGCTAGAGCAGCGGGGGAAGCAGATTCAGGTCTGGGAGAGCGTTAGCAAAGTAACGTGGAGCAGCAGCCTGCCGTTCCCTCCCACCCTCACGCTTGTCTCGCTCTCTCTGACTCTCACTTTCACTAGCTCCACCCTTTCCTTCTTTGGGCCTGGAGCCAGACTGAAATCTCGTCTCTGGAGAAGATGTTCCTTGATGGTTTCCAGCACCTGGCTTCCAGCTCAAATGCTTGGGGTTCCGTTGTTTCCCATCACTTGGAAAGCAGGTGTAAGAGGAGCTAGTGTCCCCGAGTGACTCCGCCGTGACCTTGAGGTGTCCTCCAGCTGTGAGACGTTTTCCTCCACGTGGCCTGGAAGGGAACTGAAACCAAACAAACACTGAACGCATACACGCTGGTTAACAGAATCTGTGCCTGCCCCAGCCAGTCTGTTCACTGCAGAATAATTCCCCACTTCCAGTCCCATGTCTGGGGCCCACGTGCCAGAGCCTGAGGCAATCGGCTGAACTGCTGTCCGTGAGAGATGTCAAAAGAGGCGGAGCTGGAACACAGAACCAAGTGAAATAGCAACAAGGATTGGATGGTAGAAATCCAGAGGGAATATCAACAGGAGTTTTTCTGCCCGTGAAGAAACACCACCTCCCCAAACGATAGTAGCTACAGAGACAGAAGCCCTCTTCCATCAACACAGCTGCATCTACAGTAGGGTTTTTGTTGACATAGCTGTCGGTCAGGGAGGTGGTTTTTCACATTCCCAATCTAGCTTTGCCAATATCGCTTTAAAGCACACACCAAGCCGCTAGCAATAATGTGCAATCTCCCGTTAAAATCGGCTACAACCCTAGGGATGAAAGGGTAGTGAATGTGACAGCTATCTTTTTAAAACACAGCATGGATCGTTGGTGGAAATAGAACCCAACAGAACCTCAGCAGCAGCCACACGAGCCCCTGGCACTTTAATACGAGGAGCAGGGGTTAGCTTGAGTAAGCAGCAGGCTGTTATCCTCAGCACAGGTGGAGCAAGGAAGACGCTAACTCATGCACAGGGCTTGGTGCTCTGCTTCGTCCAACCTATGTCAATGGCCACCGGGTGAACTTTGCGATGGTGCCACGCACTCAGGTGTGCACAGCAATTCCATGTTCTCCAGTGTGCACTCTCAGGCGTGTGTGATGGTTCCCTGCAGTCATGCATGTGTGATACGTGTGACAGCCAAGTGGGAAGGCAAAGAACCACCTCTCCCCTCCCCCAGCAGAGCCTCACTGAGAGGAATCGTACCTGGGAGTCTTCTCCCAAGTGCCCCGAGCAGCACCAGCAGCCTTTCTGGCATCCTAGGCGGCAGAAGGTCCCGCCCCCAAAATGGCACCCCAACAGAGGTGGTGGAAGGTCCTACCCCCAAAATACCACCAATGACCGCGGCGGCCGGATGTTTGGCCGCTGCTGTGGCCGCCCCACAAATGTCAGTGCCCTAGGCGACCGCCTAGGTCGCCTAATGGGTTGAGCCAGCCCTGAGTGCCCCCTTGTGGCCTGCAATGGCTCTGTGATGCCCTGCCTCAGTTTCCCCTTGCGCTCAGGACCCCTTAAGAATGCCACACCATAGAAGGAGAGTTGGCTCTGTCCTCAGGCTCTGTCTTAAAGGGGCCAGCCACCCTGGGACAGAAGCTCCCTGGGCTGGCTCATCACCCATCCTCCATCCCTGCTCAGGCTCACCAGGACCATTCCAACTGGCTGGCTCCAGTAACACACAGACACACCTGGCGTAGAATGTCAGGCCCCAGCACACTTTGAACGTGTTACTTCTTGTCAGGCAACACAAAAAACACTTTCTGGCCTGCACATCCGCTCAGGCCTGGGGCATGCTCTGGCACAACCATTTGCTATTGGAAGCTGCTGGTTGTGGGATTCAGCGATGCCCCGGCAGATGCCCAGGGGTTCCTACCCAGGTCTGGGCTTCCCTTCTTTATGATACCTGGTTCTTAAAAGCCTTCAGATATGACACTGTTCCCAGAGCATCTCCCACATTCTTCAACACAGCAACATATGGGTTTTTTCCTATGACAATATTACATCAAACAGCCTTTCCCAGAGCAGGAAAAATGCATTTTCTGTTAAGAGAAATACTGCTGGCGCACGCTGGAAAGTGCATGTGTTTTCCTGTTTGTGACAGCTGGTTGTCAGCAGCCAGGGGCCCATCTGTTCCTCAACATTTTTCTATTAAAACTCAGATCAAGCTAAATAACATCAGCTCTTAAAGAGATACAGCTAGAAGGTAGCGTGGTTTAGTGGGCACAGCACAGAACACCAGACCTGGGTTCTACTCCGCCCTCCACCTCTGAGCAGCCGTGTGGCCTTGCACGAGTCACCTCCTCTCTCTGTGTGTTTCCCTATCCGTTTTCTGTTTAGATCCGAAGCTCTTTGAGACGGGACCTGTCTCTTACTGTGTCTGTGCAGCACCTGACAGAATGGGGCCTTGATCCCAGTCGAGGCTTCTCGGTGCTAGTGGAAGAAGTAGAAAAGCAATGTGAGGCATGAAATCAGAACTGGACAAACAAACGTGTGAGCCCATGGGAGTTAGCTGGACAAGCATGAAGAAGGATGGTCTTTCTCGGTCAAGGTACTAGAGCAAGATTCAGGGCTTCAGCCTGAGCTTCCTCTCTTAGCAAGTGGAGGAGCCAGCTGCCTCTGGCCAATTCCATCTTGTTCAGTCGCCATGCAGGGCTAATGCAGGGGTAATGAAGGCAAATACACTCCGGGCGAGTGGCAGTAGTAAGTGGAGCAGCTTCCAGCCAGGAAGGCATCATGAAATGAATACACATCACTTTCTTTCTGGCACTTTTTAAAAGGGCCTGTTTGAGTGAGACAGGTGCTCAGCGTTGCAGGGAAATCAGGCCTTTGCAGGTATCACAGGTTGAGTATTCAAAATCACAAGTCCTTGTTTAAAATCTTGGCCATCAAGCACAATGGAGCATAGCAGAGACAAGAAACAGCTGGGGGAAGATTCACTCTTTCAGTGGACATGTTCCCTCAGCTCAGCATCCTGGGCTTTCTTAGCTTCATGACATCTCCATTCCAACCACAACCCATCAAGGGACAAGAGCATAAGAACCTGAGATCGTTCCATAGCTATCCCATAGGTGACATGTCCCATGCATGACAGTCCCATGTTTATCTCATGCATGACATTCAGGATGTGCCCGTCGCTCTCCAGGATGTGTGGTAGGATCCCACCGTAGCTCCCTGTGTGAGATGTTTAAGTGAAGCCCCAGCTGTTGCTGCTGCTTTTTCAGACAGCTGATGTGTGAGGCAGTTTTGGGTGGCTTTTCAAATAAAAAAAAAAAAACGAACACCCAGAGAGAAGCAAACAGCTGAAACAAGATCCCTTCAATTCACTTTAAACTTTCTGAAAATGGCTCCAATTCCCCACAAGTTTCACAAACTCGAAACACAGAGTCAACCTCTTGTCATCAAAGAAAATGTCTTTCAGCCCTAGAGATGAGGGGCATGTGAAATCCCTTTCATCTTGAGATACACCAAGGAGCGGGGCTTGGTTCCAGTTATTCATTAGTTGGAGCTTTGAGGAGTAACCAGGGCTAGGATTTGTGTTTGGCTTAGGCAATGCTAACGTCTCATGAACTGCTTTCTTCAGCTAAGATGGCTGACAGCATCTGACCTTGGTCACTGCTTCATACAGGGTCCTGGGCTAGACAGCCACCTGTTGTAACGCCTGTGTTTCCAGGGAACAGGGCCTGTTTTTGCTGTCCCAGCTCCCTGGCCTGCATGTGGGCTCTGTTTTCTGAGAGTATCAAGAGGTTAATGAAAAAAACGCCCTGAGTTCTTAATGCCTCAGCAGAATACAGAGCCTCTGCCAATGGGCTTATCTGAAGCGCTTTGTGAACAAAGTGAACACTGGGAGGTGATGAGGCTCAGGGACAGGATATGCAGGAGACAGGCCAAGTCTCCTACTGCTGGTGGGAAGAGAAACTTCCATCTTAGAATCGTAGAATATCATAGAATCTCAGGGTTGGAAGGGACCTCAGGAGGTATCTAGTCCCACCCCCTGCTCAAAGCAGGACCAATCCCCAACTAAATCATCCCAGCCAGGGCTTTGTCAGGCCTGACCTTAAAAACCTCTAAGGAAGGAGATTCCACCACCTCCCTAGGTTACCCATTCCAGTGCTTCACCACCCTCCTAGTGGAAAAGTTTTTCCTAATCTCCAACCTAAACCTCCCCCACTGCAACTTGAGACCATTACTCCTTGTTCTGTCATCTGCTACCACTGAGAACAGTCTGGATCTTAGAGGAGGGGCTGGTCCAATTAGCTCACACACCCCATCCCACACAATCTCAGCCTTGCAGCCTAATAGCTGCCCTCCTTTTGGGGCGGCTGAGTGGCTCAAAGTGCTGGCAATGCCCCACAGCGCCTTTTCCTCTACAAGCTACCAGCTAGAATCCAGTCCAGGTTGGTAGCATTGGCCTACAGGAAATGTGTGTGTAGCCTTCAATTCTTTCCTACTAGGCAAGTATCCACCATCATAATTAGCACTAACGTTGTGGTCACTGCAGAGACGTGGAGGCTGGAATAGGGCACGGAAACCAAATGGGCTTAGTTTAAAGATGGCCTTGTCGTTAAGGCACTGACTTGGGCTGCAGGAGATCTTCATTTGGTTCCCAGCTCTGTGTGACCTTGGACAGCTGACTTAATTTCATTATGCCGTGGTTCCCCAGCTGTAAAGTGGGGATCGCTGCCCTTGGTTGGGTGACTCCAGGGCATAGTGGTTCTCGGCTTGGATTTGCATACAGAATATCCTGGAGAGTCAAGCCCTAGTAGAAGCAGGAAGCCACAATGGTCCCTCTAGGCCTTAAAACAAACTGAACTGAAGAGCATAGCTAATGCATGGGCAGGAGAAACCCAGTGCAGCCAGCACTTCACGGAGGCCAAGCCTCGCTGTTCTCTTTCCAAATTTTCAGTATGTTACAGGGACTGGAAATGGAAAGAGAGAATCCAGCCAAGTGCTCTTTCCATTTGCAATGTAAGCTTGAGGTAGATAAAAATCAGCTGTAACTGAGTGCAGACCAGCTTTAATTGTGTTTATTCATAAGCAGGTAAATCTGTGGTTCCAAAGAATCAGGTCCCGCCAATTCCTGGACACAGAATCTGCAGATCTCTTCTCTGGAGCTACCGTGCAGTGGCTGTGTGACAGGGCTGTGGAATCGCAGCCCCCTCAGCACAGCTGGGAAAGAACTGGAAAACAGCCACCGTTGGCCTGTGTCTTACTGTTCTTTGTAACTTGGAAACACGGCTCAGCCTCAGTCAAGCTCCATGGGCAAAGCGCGAGGGAAAAAGCCCCTGCGATCCTGCCTGACAAATGCAGAGAAAACAACCATGTGCACAAATGGAGCCCAGCCTGGCCCTGGTAGGATGTGTCTGCAGTCAAGACACTGCTGGGATTGATACGGGGTGCTGAGCACGGCAGTATCCCTGCATATCCCCAGTTTGGTGCTGGAATCTCTGTCCGGAGAGAATGGAGTCCAGCATCCACCAGGTCTAACCTGTGATTTAGAACCCTGATGCCGTCTCGGGGTACGTCCACCCTGCCTTCACGGGGAACATTTGCAGCTCACATCGATGTTACGGAGCTAGCTTTGCTCTCACTCGCTCAGGTATTGGAACCATGAAGCTGTAGCAGCGCACATGTCAGTGTACAAGCCCCCAGAACCCCAGATTATTATTCAGGAAGCTGATCTCTGCAGCCGCGGCTTCGCATCTACCAGTATCCGAGCTAGGTAGGTTAAAACGAAACAAGTACGTCTACAAGAGCTGCACCTACACCCTGTGACTGCAGGGTAGACATCCCCTCAGTGTCACTGGGTTTCCAAAGCACAGGCGCCAGCTCTGCTAGGAAGTGATGTGGTGGACAAATGTACAGAACAGAGATTCTGTTAGGTTATGCTGGTGTCAATCCAGAGTGACTCCCCTAAGTAGATGAGTCTGATTCTGATCTCACTTACCCCAGGGCAATTCCATTTATTTCTATGAAGTTACTCCAGATTTACACCAGGATCAGTGACAGCAGATTCAGAATATAAGCACCAGAACCCAGTTCCTGCCTCAGGAAGTAGTTTTCCCAAAGGCAGGTGTCCATTGTGCAGCCAGTGACACCAGTTTCCTCCAGAGCAAGAAAAGGATATCCCTGCACTAGCTATCCAGTGCTTCAAATGCACAGGACACATTTCCCTGGTGGGAGCCAGCCCAGTTGAACATGGACTGAAGAAGCTCCTAAATTACATGGACCAAGATCATGAAACATAATTAGTGTTCTGGGGGTCCAACTGGAGACATCTTCCAGGAGTCTGATTTTCACAGGCTGGATTCAAAGCCCATGTAAGTCAATGAGGGTCTTTCCATTAACTCTAATGGGTCTTGGATCAGTCTCTTAGGACACGGGGTGCTCCTCAGGTTGGAACCAATGGGGATTTTGCCAATAACTTCATTGTAGGTTGGGTCAGCCCTCAAATAACTGAATGGCTCTCAAGGTTGCTGCAAGGGAAGGAATTCATGCAGCACAGCTTCCACCAAGCTTCATGGGGCCGCGAAGACTTTCCCAAGGGTCTTCCTCTTTCCAGTTGATCAGAAGAAGAAGGAACTCACCATCTGGAGCTCTATTCAGCCTCTGAACTCAATCTAAGAAATTCAGAAAAACACCTAGTCCTCCCTGGAATGCCAGAGGAAGAAGAGGCCTGTCCACTGGCCCAAACCTCAAAAGAAAAGCCAACAGACAGGATCGTGTATGGAAAGAGCTTGATGACATTCAGCAAGCAGCACAAACAGAATTTCCTTCAAGTGTTTCCTCATGGGCCTGGCTTGCTAAGTGCTGTCAAAGTTCCACAGTGTTGTGGAATCTAATCACCTGGCATCAGGTGCTCCGTCATCCTGGTGACGAGCGCAGTGTGAACCTGTAGCCCAGAGAGAGGCTGATGAACCTGCTGCAGGCTTGGCTAACAGAGCAGTGTCTTTCAGGCTCAGGCAGTAGAGGCTCACGTGTTAATAATCCCGTGTCTGCAGCCAAGACAAAGCTGGGATTGACATCGGGTGCTGAGCACAGCAGTATCCCCCTCCTCCCCATTTCCATTCATTCTTATGGCGAAATTGGATTCGCTTAACATCGTTTCACTTAAAGTGGCATTTTTCAGGAACATAGCTACAATGTTAAGCGAGGCGTTACTGTAACTTTTCACCCTAGGTGGAGTTTGACATTCCCTGCTGTGTTCTGAAGCAAGGCTCAGTTAGTGCCACTGGCAGTCCAACGGTTGCAGCTTACTCGGCCGCTGAACATTTGTGAGTGTGCATTAACAGTACCGAGGGCAGTTGCATCTGTGACACGGCTGAGCTGGGAGGGGCATGCTGACCACCAGGACGACGGCTTCTCCTGTGTTGGCTCCCACAGAATTAGCACCACATCTTTTCTTTCATTGCATTCATTTCTTCATAGTCACCGAACGCTGTTTATGGATCCAGAGGTGCAGGACTAGTTAGGGCAGCGTCAGCTTCCCACTGGCTCCAACCTGCAAACAATGACGGATCCGATGGCGAAAGATGCCAGAGAGCAAAATCTCACTGTACTGCTCTTTGTCCAGCTCCAGTGCAGCCAGTGGAATGGGCCAGCGGGTGCCAAAGTAGCTGTGACGTTCCCCTGGTGTTATCTGGACCGGTGATCGGCTAGGTCACTCCAATCTTTGACTCTGGGAGCCAGCCTGACCCTGCTCTGCCATGAGCACCCCCACGCCTGGGCTGGTCATGCACAGCCTCTGGCATGTAAGCTGCACTTTGGACTGTGCAACCGAATGACACTAACCAATATCTCCGGTCCCAGACACAACCCTAGGAACCTCCGTCTTGCAGCGTCCAGTAAATATCAACATATTTTAACTATGTTCTCAGCTGACTTGCTCCTGAACTCGATACTCAAGATAGCTTCAGCCCAGTGATTTGCTCCAAATGTTGATGCACTGGTTCATGCTAAGATACACCAGGTATCTGGGAGAAACAGCCCCCAAAATCAAAAACCAATGTTAGTAACGACCAACATGGTTTATCTTGATCTATTTCTATTTTAACAACTTTAGCTGAATGTGGCCTGTGCCAAGCAGCTGGCTATCGAAGCAGGCCCCGCCACATGAAATGAGTTTGACACCCTTGCTTGGAACGAATTACAGCCATAATTCTGCACCACACTTCTGTCTGGGAATCTTAATTGCTTTGCTGCAAAGTTTTCTTTCTTTCCCGGGAGAGCTGTATCCTGGCTTCTCCTCATTATGTTTCTGAAAGCTCTGGTCTCGCTTTCTCTTGCCTCGTGCTTTAACCTTGCCAGTGCCCTTCTTGGAAGCTTTTCAGAGATTAGCACTCACTAAGCTGGGCTCTTCCTTCATGCATCAGGCCTCTCTTACCCTCTTATCAGACAGCGGGGAGAGGTGCTCACGCTCTGCTAACCCCACGTGCTGCCGCGCAGTGTGCATCTGCTGTTTGTCTGATAACTCACTTGCTGGAACTGAAGTGAGGAGTCTGTCCTTTGCTGCTCCTCCCTGATGTATGCAGCAGCTTGGCACCATCATATTTGCATTTCCCTGGCGGGTCGTTAACATGTATTCAGTGATCTCACCCTACGTGGCTGCTCAGGGCAATTCATGGTGGCAATTCGTAGTCACTCACAGTGACAACGAATAGTCATTGGGTCAAGGGAACAGTGTGAGAATGGTTCTATAGCTTGGTGATCAGGGCATTCACCAAGGATGTGAGAGACGCAAGTCCCTGCTCCAGTGGCTACTTAATTATTTATAAAAAGTGAAACAGCTTCAGCAGGAAAGATTGAAGGAGACCCAGAGGTGAGATACTCTCCCGGGACATGGGTAACACACATGCCAACCTTTCCTACGTGTGAGGGAGAGGGGTGGAATTGAACATGGGTCTGCTACAGCCCAGCTGAATGCATTAATCATGGAGGTAAAGGCCACCCCTGCCTAGTAGCTGCCTTATAGGAAAAAAAATTGTCTGAAACTAGTTAGCAAACATGTCAAATTTGTGACTAATTACAGGTAGACCAAAAGTGCATTTTTCAGCCGATGAATTATGTGTCTGAAAAACATCTCCCATGTTGACCCTGATTGTGGACCTGCCTGGGGGAGAAAGGCCTGGCCCGCCAGTCCCTTCAAGGCTACCTGCGTCACTGAACCGTGTGCTCCTTCCTCTCCAGCACAGACAGACAGGAATTGGGAAAGCAGGGAAAGGGTGTGGCCAGACCCTTGGCTCCACCCCCCTAGGATGCCAGCCAATGACACAGCAGGGGAAGTAATGCTTTGCGCCACTGAAAGAGCCGCCACACCTCCATGGAGCAAGGGGCAGCAGATGAGGACTCTGATGAGCTGTCATTCAGTCCCGGCTCTGCTCCACGGGCAGCGGAGCCTGTCACGCCGGCCTACTTGCACGGGGACGAGACAGACCTTCATTCCTAGCGCCTCGCACTCGAAACCCCGAGTCTAGTGTGACTCAGCTGCTACCAGCCAAGCTTTGGCTGGCTACATTTCACTTGCTGGAAGTGCTGACAGACTAATGATGTGTTTCTAAACTTATTAACTAAATTACTCATGGCACTTTCTGTTTTCCCAGTGCCCCAGCCAGAGCCCAAGAATATTTATCTTGGATTTGAATCTCCCCCCTACCCTCCCCTCACACGCTGCATGCACAAATGACAGGAGGGGTGCACTATTAGGCACCTAAGCAGGCCATTGGAGTAGAAGGTCTCAGGCTATATGGTCTCAGGCGCTCACTTGAACTTAGAGGGTACGTCTACACTGCAGTGAAAAACCCGCCAGACGACTCTGGCTCATGGGGTTCGGGCTAAGGGGCTGTTTAATCGTAGTGCACCTGCTGGTTCCGGCTGCAACCCAAGCTCTGGGACCCTCCCACCTTGAAGGGATCTGGAGCCCAGGCTCCAGCCTGAAGCCCAAACAGCTACACCACAGTTAAACAGGCCCTTAGCCTGAGCCCTAGGAGTGCAATTCAGCTGGCACGGCAGGTTTTTCACTTTAGTGTAGACATACCCAGAGTCTCATTGGCTAAAGCAGCCGTGGTCCCGGCTGCACCTGTTACAGGCAGTATTGGTGAGGCCATTAAGAACCTCACTCTGCCCCAGGCTGCAGCTTGGATAGACGAGGCATCAGCCTCAGGGTCCACCCAAGGGCCTGGTGTTGACACTCAGCCCCATCAAGCTCCACACCCATCCCTGCTGTTGTGCCCCACACGGATGGGCTTGCTGCAGAAGCCGTGTGCTCGGCCCCTCCAGAGCGGAGCGCACCCCACATGTCACAACAATCCCTGCAGCAGCACTGAGGGGGCTCAAGGGAGAGCCCCGTCCGAGCTCCTTCCTCCAGAAGAGAGGCAGAGCAGAGAGAAGAAATACCAGTGAGTCACAACAGCTGTGACCTCTCAGGCACCTGCAGCCACAACACCCTTGTTTCAGTGGATGGCTGGGGATTCTAGGAGAGACTGGACCACCATCCCGGGGAGCAGGGGAGGAAATGGAATAAATGGAGAGGGACAAATTCATCCTCGGTGTCACCATCCTGAGCTGGCTGCAATTAGACGGGGGCTGAGATTGTGCAAGCTGCCTGTGGGGTTTGGGTGCCCAGTTCCCATTAAAATGGATGAGATTTGGGCATCCAAGTCCCATCAGTGGCTTTGCCAGCTCCACCAGACAGGACAGACTGTCCAGGGAGCTCTGATCCCCTGAACTCCAGGAAGGGGCCCAGGGGGTACCTGAAACAGCTCCAACAGCTGGGGAGAATAGGTCTCTCCTGCCTGAGCAGGGCTGTTCGCAAAGGGACAGGAACATGGAGCCTCATCCTCTAAGGGGCAAGACGAGAAGGAGAGGAGATATGGCAGATGGAAAGTGAGGAAGATGAAGGGGCAGCGGGGCAGGGGAGGGGCAGGGCAGAACACAGGAACAGGCCCCAGGGGATTGTACAGCAAATGGCTGAGCATTATGGCACAATTTGTTCTCAAGTTAGAGAGGCCACATCCCTGCATCCCCCAGGGGCAAAGTCCTTACTCAGCCTTGCAAGCAAGCTGCACCCCTTTCACACATCCCAGCCCCTCTGTGCACCCACACAGGCCAAGGGCAGTCTGGCCCTAACAACTCGTGTGCCGGAAGAAAAAAGTGCTAGATCCACAACTGGGCCTGACTCATTCACAATAGAGCTGCTTTCCACGGTCAGAGCAGCGTGAATGAGACCCAGGGCCTGCTCATTTATATTATCTCCAGGGCCGAAAGGAGAGATCCTCAGCCAGTGTAAACTGCCAGAGTTCTGCAGAGCTACTCCGATGTACTGCCCGAGGATGAGGGCCGTTATTCATCGTTAAGAGAGAGTTGTCTGTGGGTCTGTCTACGCTAACACAGTGACAGTGTCACCGTAGCACTGGTATTCACACCCTGACTAGCTTGAATCTAGCTAGCAAAGGTCACAAGCGTAGTGCAGATGTGGCATTACAGGCTGGCAGCCAAGTACAAGCCCATCGGAACATTGTGTTGCTAGCCCATGCTGACCCCTGTGCCGCCATGTCTTCACGATTACGTTACCCATCCTGGCTCAATTAAAGATTCACTGCACGTACTTGTAGGCGCCTCCTGGTTTGTATAACCAGATAACTGACCCCGTCTTGCATTAGCTCATTTTGGTCCTGGCTGTTCTAAGACATTTGCAGCTCCATTCCCCTTGACTGTTTCTTTTTCCCCGACTGATGTGCTGCACATGGGCACACTGTCTGAGCGACGCCCGTCGGCTTTGCCAGGTCCTGTGACACACATACTTTTCAGAGCTACCGGGGGCCAGTAGGGATATGCATCTGGAAAATATTCTCTTCTTGCCAATCTGTGCCTGGATCTAAGGCAATGAGGTCAGTGTGGTGACGGGAATATTTCACACTAGTGGGCTTAAAGGGAAACAATGTGTTTGTAAGAGACAGAAGCTTGAGGTGGACAATCTAGACTTTAAGAACAGCTGGATAAGGTGCTTGGACTTGGTCCAGATCCTGAACTGGTGTAAATCAAAAGTTGGTAAAGCTGGGGCAGTTTATACTGGCTGAGGACATAGCCCTATTTCTGTATAGTTGGCATCAGCACCGCAAGTAGGCACCCTATTATGCCAGGCACTGCCCAGACACCTAGTGAGAGACAAATCTTACAATCTAAACAGACTGGGGGGGGGGGCAAAGGAGGTGAAACAGAGGAAAAAGTGATTTGCCCAACAGTGCCTGAGCCAGGAATAGAACCAGGCTCTCCTGCAGCCCAGCCCAGTTCCTCTCTCCACTAAAGAGTGCTGCCTCCTCTTTGCTGTGTCTTTCTGAACGCACTCATTACTGACTGCACTCATGCACTGAAATTCACCCCTGTAAACAGGCTCATCCTGTGAGCTAGGCACCATATAAGTCGCACTTAAGCCCTCACTCTGTAATGGCTTGGAACAGGGGTGGTCCCGTTTACTGAACCCAGTGGCTGAGCAAGCACATTTCTCACCCTTCGTCATCCCTTGGGTGAATATGGAAATAAAGATTTTCATTTGGGATGGACATTTTCTGAGCCTCCCTGATGGAAAAGCCCCATTGTGCAAGGTGGAGCCAGCTGGGAATTTTTTGACCCAATTTGTTTTGATGGAAAATGCTGATTCAACCAAACGGAAACTTGTCCTGGCTATTTATGTGTCACTGACACGTCCTCAAGCCCAGGATGGAAGTGAGTGAGCACCCCACTTCTGGAGAGCCAATAGCTTTGTGGTTAGGGCACTCATGTGGGCTGGAGAAGACCAGCTTTGAGTCTCTGCTCTGCCTGCTTCAGAGCTGTGACCTGAAGCTGGGTCTCTTCCATTCCAGGTGAGTGCCTAGACTCTGGGATCTTTCTCTTGCTGGTTTTTCATTAAAAAATTCCAAAGGGTTTGGGTTGGTCCTGACACAGAACAGAGCCTCTGACATTTTTCATGAAACCCAATTCTTGTTTGCTGGCCAGCCCAAGTGCTAGGCACTGTATTTGCACATCAGGAAAGATGCTCCTTGCCCCAAAGAACTTATAGTTAAATAGACAAGAGAGACACAGGCTGTGAGAGGCAAAGTGATGTGCCCAGGGTCACTGTGGGGACTAGAACAGAACTCTTCCAAGTCTATTGGCTAACATGACACTGTCCCTCTTACATGTCCTACAATCCCATCTGAACCTGACAGGACCCAACACCAAGTGTCAGGTTTGAGTCAGATCAGAAAACAACCCAACCCTCTCAGGCTTGGTTTGTGTCAGTTCTCCTCCTCCTACCCCGGGGTGGGTGTGGGAGCTGCATCCCCCATTCCTGCCAGCCGCTGACACTTCGCTGCACTGCAAGTGAAGTGGAGTTAGTGTGCAGAGGAGGCACAGCCCCTCTCATCAGTGCCTCAGGCGATGCAGACTCAGGTTCAGGTCAGAAAACAATTCAACTTACGCAGTTTGGCTCCAGCATGTTCAGGCTTCAATATCAGGCCCAGCAGAACCTCCAGCCTGGACGTTATGGGAAGTGATGTCAGGTACCTTGAACCTAGCTTCCATTCTGGATAAACAGGGAAAACTTCGCCACGCCCTATGAAATACTGAGTTCTTCTGCAGATGCTTTAGTCACCAAGCAGGATGGAAACTGGTTTATTTCACGCTGTAACTCTCACACATGATGTCATTTTATTTCCCCTGCAAGACGGTGGCCAAAATCCGGCAGCTCAGAAATGCCAATTTAATTACAAAAATTATTCCAAGTATTACTCATGGTTAATAGCTGGCACAAAATACTCACCAAGTGAACTTGCTGATCACTGTCCTGCACAATAGGGGATGATTTCTTCTCCGTATGTGTGTGTATAAAACCTTCTTGGACTCCATTGATGTATGAACATTTTAAACCAACAGGCACTAATTGTAACATAGCACTTGAGTAAATGCTAAGCACCATGAAGCCCTCAAAAATGTAGAATCATAGAACATCAGGATTGGAAGGGACCTCAAGAGGTCATCTAGTCCAACCCCCTACTCAAAGCAGGGCTAATCCCCAGACAGAATTTTGCCTTAGATCCCTAAATGGCCCCCTCAAGGATTGAACTCATAAACCTGAGTTTAGGGGGTCAAGCTTCAAACCACTGAGCTATCCCTCCCCCATCACTTGCATTGTGTTGGCATAACTGAAGCTGACAGGGGAACATACAACTCTTCCATTCCATTAGCACTGGTAAGCATGGCCAACTCTGTGTTTATGACAGGGCTCAGAATATTGCAGATTATGGACTGCTTCCTTGATAATAAATCTAATGTCATGAAACAGTGTATATTAGATATTTTACTTTGCAGTCCTGGCTAGTGCAAATTGTCACTGCTCCATTGATTTGTCCCAGGTGAAGATATGGCCCCTAGTCTGTAAAAGAGTCATACTTAAGACTAGATAACTTTGGGCCTGTTCTCTTCCTACACTGGTGTATGTCAGGAGTAACTCCATTATCTCCAATGCTGGTATAAAACCTGTGCGCATGAGAGATGAATCAGACCCATAACATACATAAAGACTAACGGATTTATTTAGGCATAAGCTTTCATGGGTAAAAAACCGACTTCTTCAGATACCTGGATGCATCTGATGCTTATGCCCAAATAAATTTGTTAGTCTTTAAGGTACCGCCAGACTCCTTATTGTATTTGTGGATACAGACTAACATGGCTACTCCTCTAGGGTGACCAGATGTCCCGATTTTATAAGGACAGTCCCGATTTTGGGGTTTTTTTTCTTATACAGGGTCCTATTACCCCCTCACCCCCTGTCCCGATTTTTCACATTTGCTGCCTGGTCACCATATACTCCTCTGATACTTGATGACATACATACAGCCGCGTGGTACAGCAACAGGAGCATACGTCAATGTTTCTGGTCTCTAAACAAGTTTTATACTAGAGCCCTCTACTAGCTTCAGTGGACTTACTCCTGATTGACACCAGAATGAGAGAGATCAGAATCAAGACCTGAGTACACCTGGGGAGGAATAGCATACCTAGGGCACAATATCATCAGTTGAGTCTGAATGTTCTTGCTAGAGAAACATCTCCTGGGAAGCACTCCAGCTCCAATGATCCCATTGTTCATCTCTGTATAGCACATGTTCATGTCCCTGGAGCGTAAGCTTTTCCAGAGAGGGACTCTCCTATCACCAAGCACGGGCCATCATCACCTGAATTGACAGGTGGAACTGGAAATTTGAGTACATAAGCTAAATTATGACATAATTGGCATCACATCATTTTGGTGGGATAAATCTCATGGCTGGAAGAGGGGTAGAGAGGGTCATAACTTCTTCAGAAAGGGTAAGGAAAGGAAGGAGGTGGTGTGTTACATATGAAGAATATATACACTTGTTCTGAGGTCCAGAAGGAGGTAAGAGGCAGACCAGCTGAAAGTCTTTGGATGAAGATAAAAAGGGGGGGGGGGGAAATCCACTAGAGCAGCAGTTCCCTAGCCTTGGGTTGTGACCAAAGGGTACCAGGAGGGTCACGGCACACGATGCTGTGCAGTGAGAAGCAGCTGTGTACACTGCCCACCACTGCCATATCATGCGGTGAGAGGCAGTGGGACAATGGCTGGCTGGAATGAGGCTTGCCATCACAGCCATGCCGACCCCATAGGCAGGAGGGGAACCTGCCCAAACCGAGCCTGAAGGAGTCAGGTTGTCTGATCCAACCCAAGCCCCACACTTCTTGCAGGATCCCGTTGGGTTGAAGTCAAGTTGCAGGGCTCTTAGACCCCAGGGGGGCATGTTAACAGAGGTGAACCCAAAGGAGGTCATGGCCTAACATAGTTTGGGAACCATGGCACTAGAGAGCAGTGGTGAGCACTCTGGGCCAGGCAGCTCCTTAAACACAGGGCATTTCTGGCTGAAAAAAATCCAGGAGCTTTTGTTTTTAAACCATGGTTGGCTTTGCTTTTGAGGCAGTACAATAGAAGCTGCAGCAGTTTGGGCCACTTCCCTTCTCGTCATGACTCCCAGATCTGTGATGTCAGGAGAAGGACTGATCTTCAGCCTAACTCATTCAGGGATTTTGGGTTGGGTTTTTCAGCTGAGCCAGGAGCAAAGATTTTCATTTTTCCAAGGCCAGGAAATGCAAGTTCAGGCTAATAAATATCTGTCAGCAAAAGACATTAGCTGAATAAATGAAGTCACCAAAACATAAAAAGCTGCTATTTCCAGTGAAATTGTTCAACAACCCCGCCCACCCGAAGTATAAATCTTTTCCATGGATTTGCACAACAGTTGTCCTGTTAGACAGTCTGAGCATCTGAACCTACCTAAAATTCAAAGCTCATTTCTGCATAATGAGGACTAAACAGCTGCTTGACATCTGCTTTTTCTTTTGACACTTTCCAGTTCGATATGGCAACCACCAGACCAAAGACTGAAACTCCAGCCTAGAAAGCTTAAGATGCTATAGCTTGAGGCAGTATTTCCTAATGGACAGAGCCTTGAACTGGGACAAAGGAGACCGGGTTCTATTCCTGGCCTGCTTGGTGACCTTAGGCAAGTCACTTTGTGTCTCTGTGCCTCAGTTTCCCCATCTGTATAATGTCGATAAGGATGTAAAATGCTAATTAAGAGCTGGGGATTATTATAACTAAGCAAGAGACCCTGGCAAAACAGTTGGGGGCTAGAACAGATTCACATCCTCTGTGGATGAGGCAGAGGGAAGGTATCAAACACTCATCCCCAATTCAGGAAATGTGCAGTGGCTGTAACCGCATCACACAGTGTGTGCCCCTAAGGCATCCTGTGAGGGTACAAAGCAGAACACCCAGCATTGCAGCCTCATCCAATAACATCCCAAAGTGACCTGCACCTAGTATGAGCTCCACCTTGTGCAGGTTTAGCTCACCCTCTGGTAGGCTGTGATGTCACTACATCGAGGTACGATTCTGTCATGCAGGCAGGGCCTTAACCAGGAAGCTCACTCCAAAAGATGTTATTAAACACCTCTGTTAAAAAGCCTCTCTTTCCAGGACTGGGACAGTGAAGCAAAGACTCAAGATTTCAGCACAAGTCTCATGATTTTTGGTGTTATTTCTTAAAGCCCCAGCTCCTGGAGTCATGGGAATCTGTGAGAATCTCAGCCCATATCTTAAAAAAAAAAGAAAAAAAAAGTTCTAGCCCTTGTGATTGCAGAGAAACATTTGAAACTCGACCTTGAAGGGTCCCAAACCAAAAGACAAATAAAGGACCGATGTTTGTTTTTTTTGTAATCTCTCAGTTTTTAAGCAACTCTCAGGACTTCCTAGTGGGTCCTGACTCCCTATTTTTAGATGCTTGGGGTTGGCAATATGGCTCTGGTATTTATAGACCACCAAGCACCATTGCATCTGATAGCTTCTCCTCACTGTGTAAAGCAAAAGCAAATTGGTTTGACTCCTGCATCCCGCTGTGAGAATCCTTGTAATCCCTTGCCACAGAGAAGCTCTGGTGGAAAAACTCAGGCTCAGTCAATCTCAGGTTCCAAGTGATGGCCGAGATCCTGCTCCATTTGAAATCAACGGTACCCCTTTGCCCCACCCTCCCAGTTCTTGGCAGGACTGGATTCCATCGGCCTGATTCTCCCTTGCCTTGCATCATGGGCAGTCAGTCTCTCCAGCACAAAGCAGGCGTATGATGCCCCCATTCTGATTTGTTGGTGTTTCACACCTGGCTTGCACTGGTGTAAGTGACTTCATGATGCACAGGATCGCAGAGAATCAGGTCCTAATAAGAGGGGAATGCTGAGAAGCAAAGGAAATCAACAATGCTCTGCACAGAGGCCCCAGCCTACAGACTGCTGGCTCCTAAAAAGGTGGCTGGAGAATCAGTAGTGGTTCCAGGCTGCTGAGATGAAGGAGGCGAACCCAGCAGTGAAGGAAATGGAATAAAATAAACTAACCAGCTGCAGTTGTCTGAATAAGGCAATAAAGAAATTGTGCTGGATCATGAAAATGCCACTTCCTAAGCTTTGCACTATCTGGGTCAAATTCCTCCACCACAGTCAGTGGAGATATAAAAGGATTCATAGATTGTAGGACTGGAAGGGACATCGAGAGGTCATCAAGTCCAGTCCCCTGCCCTCATGGCAGGACCAAATACTGGCTAGACCATCCCAGATAGACATTTATCTAACCTACTCTTAAATATCTCCAGAAATGGAGAGTCCACAACCTCCCTAGGCAATTTATTCCAGTGTTTAACCACAATGACAGTTAGGAACTTTTTCCTAATGTCCAACCTAGGACTGGTCTACACTACGAGGGGAAATCGATCTAAGATACTCAACTTCAGCTACGTGAATAACGTAGCTGAAGTCGAAGTATCTTAGATCGAATTACCTACCATCCTCATGGCGCGGGATCGACGTCCGCGGCTCCCCATGTCGACTCCGCTACCGCCGTTCGGGTTGGTGGAGTTCCAGGATCGACAGAAGCTCGTTCGGGGATCAATATATCACGTCTAGATGAGACGCAATATACCAATCCCCAAGAAATCGATTGCTACCCGTAGTGAAGATGTAGCCCTAAATTAGGCTCAGTTAGGCCCTGTTGTAAAGGGCCTTCCATAGCTAAAGGAGACACTGGCTGTTGTGGTTTTCAACCACTGCCTATTCCAATTTTATCCAAACTAAACAGCTCCCCCTAATTGCTGCAGGCTACATCTCATCCTAGGGTAGATTTGTATCAAACACGGAGCTTCCAAGATTTACAGCTTTACCAATATCCCTTTTCTAGCTCATCCTGTCTCCGGAAGAGCTTCAAACATCACGCCCTCAAGGATTCCTGAAAGGGATCAAAGCTTCCCATGGGTTTTGCAGGAACTAGGGAGATATTTAAAGGTGTTCATGTGAGCGGTCAAACACACAGACTTCAACGTATATTCCATAAATCAAACCATCCTTTCCAAGGGGCTGAGTCTGCTTGCATGCAGCCCCAACCCAGCGAAATATTGAATTATAAATTCTCCCCCATTTACTTGTCAGAAGGCAGCACACAGCAGTTAGTTCAAGGTCACAGAGGCAGATCTGATTCCTCAGCCTTCGTTTTTGCCCCAAGACCATTACCTACAGCAGCATTTAAACATTCACCTGCTTATCTTTGGAGGTTCCCTCATCAGGACTTACAGCTTGTGTAGTCAAAGTGAGGACCAAATGATGTTTGGAGGCCCAACTGGATGCCATCGAAAAGTGGTGGGGGGTCTTGATCGTCAGAAAGTGCTGACCCTCTGGAAACTTGGGTCCTGTAAAGTGCCAAGTTGGGCACCTAAAATCACTAGTCACTATTGAAAACCATGGCCTTGGTCCCTACAAGGACATACTGGTAAATCTTCCATGAACTCCTTCCTTACAAAGGTCTTCAGATGCAATAAGCCTGGGAGATGTTCAGGGAATAATCTCCCAACCAGAGACTGAAGAGTTGGCCTCTGAATTCTACCTTGCCCCAACACTGCTATGGAAATCTGAACACAGCTCCGGTAATGGCTCAGTGAACCACTTGGGATACCCTAGAACCCTCTCTCCCCCGTTTTCCCCTCAGTCACGCCTTCCAGAGGCTCCAGAATGTTTCGCCCCACCACCGATTTTCACTCTCATTCTCCACCTGCGCTCTGCAGTTCCGGCCGATCACAATATCCCCTCATGGATAATTGCCTTCACAGTACTGCCAGAAGCAGGAAGTGCCAGGTGTGAAGAGTGAGAGAGATTCCCAGACCAGTTCTGCATGCCCCTGAGGCATGCAAATGGATGGAGAAAGCCCAAGTGCTGGGCTCAATCCTGCAGTGGGGCAGGGACCACACATGAGAAAGTGCTGCAGAATCAGGACCAACCATAGATTCAGAGGGCAAGGGAAGCAAGGTGCTGCTGCTATGACCCCTCTCCCCAGTGCAAGGGTGCATGTTAGAGCTGCAGAAGCCTTGGAAAGAAGTCTTCTCCCTCTGTAGAGCTACTTAATTCAGCTCCTGGTCTTGGGTCTGTGCACTGGGACAGCATCTCTAAGGTACATAGCAGCTTGAGCGCCATGTTGCTAAGATCTTCATGATTTGCTAATGGGGGAGAAAGGGGAAAAACTGTGGCTGCTTGCAGAAAGGCGTCGGGGCGGATACACAGCCAGGCCTCAGTGTGTGTCAGCACGAAAGGGTCTGATGGACCCTGACAGGATATTTCGTCACCTTAATGCAGGGCTTTACCAGCAGGTTTGCAGATGTACGGCAGGAAATCCTGCTCTGCTGAGCTCAGCTGGATGGACGGACAGCAGCCACTGGGGATCCCAGACTCACAGCAATCTGTCTTCAAAATTTCAGCCACCAAGTAAATGAAAGAGGCCCACTGCTGGAGCTTGGAGC
Source organism: Gopherus flavomarginatus (assembly GCF_025201925.1). NCBI lineage: Eukaryota > Metazoa > Chordata > Testudines > Testudinidae > Gopherus > Gopherus flavomarginatus. The sequence continues at coordinate 7,591,227 of NC_066640.1, read as the reverse complement.
AGGGGAAAAGTTTTAGGGGCAAACTTTTTATCCTATAAGCTCTTAGGGGCAAGGTCTCGCATGTACAATGGGTCTGTCAGCATCTACCACAAGGGGGCCCCATCTTGATCTAGGTTCTCCCCCAATGCCGTTACCACCAACACTGTTCTCCAGCTGCCATTAGCTAAGTGTCACGGAGTCACCGGGCGATGCTCTGGAACTGCTCCCCACCAAGCCAGGCAGGACTTTGGGGAGCCTCCTCTTCCTTGGAGCAGACTTGTTCAGGGCAAGAAGCTTACACGGCTTCACCTCCTGGGTCTCTCCTTGGAGCATTCAGCATCCTTTGCCCCTCCGTGCGCTTCCCACAGCGAGTCCACCCCAGCGGGGTCCTGGGGAAGCCACCGGGTCCTGCACCCCCACTTTGCAGTCAGACGTGACTCTCAGCCAGCCAGTAAAACAGAGGTTTATTCGATGACAGGAACAGGGTCTAAAACAGAGCTTGTAGATACAGCGAACCGGACCCCTCGGCTGGGTTCATTCTGGGGGGCAGTGAGCCAGACCCTTAGGTCTGCACTTCACTCGACCCCAGCCAACTCCAGACTAACCACCACTCCCAGCCCCTCCTCTCTCCTCAGCCCCTTTTCCGGGCCAGGAGGTTACCTGATTTCTTTGTCTCCAACACCTTTAGCTGGCACCTTTGCAGAGGAGGGGCCCAAGCCATTAGTTGCTAGGAGACAGAGTGCCAGGCATTTAGGTGCGCTGGCCCTTTGCTCTGCCAGAGACTTAAGAACTGCCATGGGGACACTGAGGCACCAACACAGTATTCAGAGAAACATTAAGAACTTTCCCAGTTCGTCACACTAAGTCAAACCAAACCCTGGGGAGGAGGACGACGACAACTGTGATTTGTACAGTGGCAGCATCTAGGTACCCCAGTGAGGGACCAGGGCCCCACTGTGCTCAGTGCTGGACAGACAGACACAGAACAAAAAGACAGTCTCTGCGCCAAAGAGGTGTCTGCGCCCTTGGAACCAGAAGGCCTGTGCTGGGACTCAGAGGTTTCTCAAGGAGGCCCTGTTGCTGCTGCTTTTGGAAAGCCAGAGTAACCGCAACTCCCCAGCACCTGTTTGCAACAGTCCTGGGGGTCGTCATGGCCCCCTGGCTGAGAACCCTTGAGGCAGACCACGGATCTAGTATTTTCATCAGGACGTCAAACAAGAGGGAACCAATTGTTCTGTCTGGTTCCTAGGTAAGATTTTCTTCTCTGGGGAGAGCATGCGAGAAAGACCAAGGCTCACATGACAGATGCTAGTCATGTCGTGTAATGCACTACCAGAAAGTGCTCAGATACTCAAGCAATTATAGACTCATAGACTTTAAGGTCAGAAGGGACCATTATGATCATCTAGTCTGACCTCCTGCACAATGCAGGCCACAGAATTTCACCCACCCACTCCTGTAACAAACCCCTAACCTATATCTGAGTTATTGAAGTCCTCAAATTGTGGTTCGAAGACCTCAAGCTGCAGAGAATCCTCCAGCAAGTGACCCGTGCCCCACGCTGCAGAGGAAGGCGAAAAACCTCCAGAGCCTCTGCCAATCTGCCCTGGAGGGATAATCCTTCCTGACCTCAAATACGGCAATCAGTTAAACTCTGAGAATGTGGGCAAGACTCACCAGCCAGCACCCAGGAAAGAATTCTCTGTAGTAACTCAGATCCTATCCCATCTAACATCTAAGATTATAAGCTGCAATATGGAATAGAATAGTCTAGATGGGAATATTTTCCAAAGAAATTCCCACCTCCTCCAAATACTAGGTTTCACATGTCGGGAAAACCTCTGGCTCCCCTGCCCAAACGAGAGGCAAAAGGCAAACCATTCTGTGAGATTACTGCCCTCTAATTCCAGCCAATAAAGTGTTTTGTGAACAGCTTAAGAAGCCCACATGCCAAAGATCTGCTAAAGCTCCCGTCACCTTCTTGATCCCTACATTCCATCCATTTGCTGAAAAGGTATCACTTCCTCCCAGACGGACTTTATCCAATTAGTTCTGCTCTTAAAGACGGGCTTGTTGGTGCATCCATCAGCTGTTCGCTCCCCCCAGCTGTACTTTAATCATTGCTCTAGCAATGTAAAGCTGCAGGGCTACTGAAAATACTTGGCAGGGCAGGGCCGTTCCATCTGCAATTTGTACAACGGAAGAACGGAGATAGGCCAGTAGATATGAGGGGGCAGATAAAGAGCTTTTACTGCCTGGTGGAAAACTTGGACAAACATTCTATTTAGGGAGTATTTGGCTCTTCTCTCCTGCTGCTTTCTGTCCTCCCCTTCCTCCTGAAGATAAGTGCATGATAGATAGGACCTTGCTGCTCAAGAGTTCCATCTGCTCCTCTTGCTCATTTGCAGCCTGAGGTCAGAATCTTATGTTCTGGGGACAAGAGAGGGAAGGGAACAGAGCTTTCCCCAGCTTGCATGGCAGCCCAGTGACCACAGGTAAAAGCACTGGGATCTGACATCTACCATAGCTGTTTTTATCCCAAAAGAAGCCAAAGCTCTTTTGATGCCATGAGCTACTGACCCTGCAATCCTCCCCCAGGTGACTCAATGGGCAGGATTCTCCTCTGACCCCAGTTTTACACTGGAGTAACTCCACCATCTCCAGTGGGGGTGTTGCAAGATGCACACTGACAGGAGAGGAGAATCGGGCCCTGCATTCTGGTCTCAGTTGGACTGGTGTAAATTGAGTTACGTAGGTATAAATCCAGCACCACCCTATTGAAATCCGCCGAGCTACTCCAGATCTTACACAAGCCAGGCAGTTGTACCTTTTAGAGAACATAACATAAGAACATAAGAATGGCCGTACTGGGTCAGACCAAAGGTCCATCTAGCCCAGTATCTGTCTACCGACAGTGGCCAATGCCAGGTGCCCTAGAGGGAGTGAAGCTAAAAGGCAATGATCAAGTGATCTCTCTCCTGCCATCCATCTCCATCCTCTGATGAACAGAGGCTAGGGACACCGTTTTTTACCCTTCCTGGCTAAAAGCCATTTATGGACTTAGCCACCACAAATTTATCCAGTTCTCTTTTAAACGCTGTTATAGTCCCAGCCTTCACAGCCTCCTCAGGTAAGGAGTTCCACAAGTTGACTGTGCGCTGCGTGAAGAAGAACTTCCTTTTATTTGTTTTAAACCTGCTGCACATTAATTTCATTTGGTGACCCCTAGTTCTTGTGTTATGGGAATAAGTGAATAACTTTTCCTTATCCACTTTCTCCACATCACTCATGATTTTATATACGTCTATCATATCCCCCCTTAGTCTCCTCTTTTCCAAGCTGAAGAGGCCTAGCCTCTTTAATCTTTCCTTGTATGGGACCCTCTCCAAACCCCTAATCATTTTAGTTGCCCTTTTCTGAACCTTTTCTAGTACTAGAATATCTTTTTTGAGGTGAGGAGACCACATCTGTACACAGTATTTGAGATGTGGGCGTACCATGGATTTATATAAGGGCAATAATATATTCTCAGTCTTATTCTCTATCCCCTTTTTTATGATTCCTAACATCTTGTTTGCTTTTTTGACTGCCTCTGCACACTGTGTGGACATCTTCAGAGAACTATCCACGATGACGCCAAGATCTTTTTCCTGACTCGTTGTAGCTAAATTAGCCCCCATCATATTGTATGTATAGTCGGGGTTATTTTTTCCAATGTGCATTACTTTACATTTATCCACATTAAATTTCATTTGCCATTTTGTTGCCCAATCACTTAGTTTTGTGAGATCTTTTTGAAGTTCTTCACAATCTGCTTTGGTCTTAACTATCTTGAGTAGTTTAGTATCATCTGCAAACTTTGCCACCTCACTGTTTACCCCTTTCTCCAGATCATTTATGAAAAAATTGAATAGGATTGGTCCTAAGACTGACCCTTGGGGAACACCACTAGTTACCCCTCTCCATTCTGAGAATTTACCATTAATTGCTACCCTTTGTTCCCCGTCTTTTAGCCAGTTCTCAGTCCATGAAAGGACCTTCCCTTTTATCCCATGACAGCTTAATTTACGTAAGAGCCTTGAGATGTGGGATATAACTTGCCCAAGGGGGAAGGATAGCTCAGTGGTTTGAGCATTGGCCTGCAAAACCCAGGGTTGTGAGTTCAGCCCTTGAGGGGACCGTTTAGGGATCTGAGGCAAAAATCTGTCTGGGGACTGGCCCTGCTTTGAGCAGGGGGTTGGACTAGAAGGCCTGAGGTCCCTTCCAACTCTGATAGTTTATGCAGACAGACTAGACTAACAGTTCAGTCTTTCGGGGCTCAGGACTCATATGTAAATGGTTATGGCCAGTTACGACCCAGTAAATAGTTTGGGGTGGAGGCCCTGGGTGATTCAGTCAGATCCTACCCCCAGAGGTGTTGGTCGTGCCCAGCGCTTATTTCACAGTGGTGGCTCTGGCAGCTCCTGGGCTTGGTTCTCCACTCCAGGTGTCGCAATCTCTGGGGTTGCAGCACCACTCAGGTTTACCCCCCACCAAGTGGACCAAATTTGTGTGAGTAGAGTTGCAACCTGGCTCATGGGGGTGGCACTGCCACTCACTCAGCTTTGGCCTACCTGGACTCCTGTTGTCATGACGGCCAGGCCAAACCTAAGCAGCGCTGGGACCCCAGAGGTTGCAGTGCCTGGAGCAAGGAGGTGAGCCCAGCCAGCCCTGTGGGACAAGAGCTGCCACGTGACTCTTTGAAACATTCTGGCAACCCAATTTTGGGTCCTGACCCCGATGTTGAGAAAACCTGGGACCAGACTGTGGCAGAGCCAGGAACTAAACCTGCACTATGGAGTCCCACGCTGGTACCTTAACCTCAAAACTAGATTCTCCTTCCCTGTGCACACCTGTAGCAAATTCCTTCAGCCATCCACTCAGTCATTCACCCCTCTGCCTGCTTTGATTACCTCGGTCCCAACAGGGAAATTCACATGGATTCCCTTGCTCCACTTCTTTGGAAGGAGAATCCAGGCTTGGAAGGGAAGGGTCAGTAATAAGCTGAGTCACTAGAAGCACTCTTGACAATGGGAAACAAGGAGCTGGGATTTAGCCAGGGCTCACGTGTCACATTTCTCCATGGATGGAAATCGGGGCATCTCTGCTACAGAGCAACCTATTTTGGGAACAAAACAAAACAATCATAATGGCTGATACGCTGGATGCCGGATGAGGGGGCTGATGACATTTACAAGGTGACAGTGTGACGGGTCCAGAAACTGGTGGTTGCTGCAGTCAGATGCCAGATGTCACTCCCAGGTCACCAGTGTCACTGCAGTGCAGAAACCAGCTATCTCCCAAGGCAGGCAGAGAGGCTGCGGCAGATTTTGCTCCTGGGGCAGGCGTGGGGGAATGCGTGTTGTGCACAGAATGCTCCCTATCAGCAGGGTTGCACCGATAACAATCCCAGGACCTGCTCTGGCAGCCAACACAGATGGCTGCTCAGTTTAGTTTATCCAAGAAAGGCAACGCACAGGGGGATGGAGAGAGGGATGGCTCTGGCTGGCTAGGGCTCCAGGCAGCCCACTGGATTTGTGTCATTGAGCATCACTCCCCCTGGTGGCTGGTTCAACAGACTCGCAGTCAGAGCTGGGGGAAGGGGAGAATCAGAATTTCCCTCCTGTGGAAAATTCTGCTATTTCCGAATTTGGTTTTGCCCCAAATTGGAATGAAAAAGTGGAATTGTTGAAATCTTTCAGAAAGTTCTGGGAAATTTTCTATTCAAAGCACTTCGCTTCAACATCCCCCTGAGTGCCCCATGCCCCCATTCTCTGCTCTGGGCAGCTCCCCAACTGGGCCAAATCTCCCATGGTCTCAAGGACGTCAATGATGCACTACCTTGATTCAACCAGAAGAGAGACATCCTGGGGGCCATAGTCCATCTGATGGCATATTCCTGATCAGCTCCACTCACCCTTAAAGGCCTCACTCCTGTAGGGGCTTGTGATTTTGGTGCTGAAGGTCCGGGGTTTGATCCCTGCTGATGACTATAGGGTCTATGTATGCAGCCCAGAAAACCTGGATCTCATTTCTGGTCTTGCTTGCTGGATTGGGAGTCCAAGAAGGGCTGGAGCATCTTGCACCACTGAATAGCAACCCCTCCAGCCAAGTAGGGATCGGCATTGATGTGTGAAATGGGGCTTTTGTGAGAGTGAGCATGAAGCAGTGAAAAGGACATGGAGGAGGCCTGGATGAAAGAGAAGCCCTCTCAGGGTCCATATGACCTTTACACTGGCAGGACAAAACCTAACGGGGACTCCATTTGCGAGTTCTGTAAAGCTAGAGAGCCCCAGCCAGAATCCCAGGGGGAATTCCAAAGAGTCCTGCTTGCTGCCTGTAACGATGCTGCCCCTGGTGGAGAACAACTGAGCATACCAATTCAGGACAAATCGCTCAGAGCAGGGGCAGTTACAGCCCAGGGCTGGGGTTCCTGTGCACACCAAGGCAAACCAAACCAGCCAAGCAGAGAAGACTTTGGTTTTACCCCACTGACTAACCATAAGTCATACCAGCAATTTCTTTAGACACTCCAGTTTCCAAGTATCACCACCGGCGCCACTCATTATGGGGACAAACGGTTATGAAAACCAATACCCCAGTAAAAGAATAAAGGGTCTCCCAATCCCAAAGGGCCAACCTCAGACCCAGGTCAATATACAAATCAGATCTTACCCACAAATCACACTGTTGCCAATCCTTTAGGATCTAAAATCTAAAGGTTTATTCAAAAAAGGAAAAAAAGATATAGGTGAGAGCTAAAATTGGTTAAATTGAATCAATTACATACAGTAATGGCAAAGTTCTTGGTTCAGGCTTGTAGCAGTGATAGAATAAACTGCAGGTTCAAATCAAGTCTCTTGAGTACATCCCCAGCTGGGATGGGTAATTCAGTCCTTTGTTCAGCGCTTCAGTTTGTAGCAAAGTCCCTCCAGAGGTAAGAAGCAGGATTGAAGACAAGATGGAGGAGTTTTCAGGGCCTTTTATATCCTCTGCCTGTGGATGCACACCACTTTGTTCTTACTGTGGAAAATCACAGCAAAATGGAGTTTGGAGTCATATGGGCAAGTCACATGTCCATGCATGACTCAGTTCTTTACAGGCCACCACCATTGTTTACATGTTAGTTTGAATGTTCCCAGGAAAGCTCAGATGTGGATTGGTGTCTCCCAAAGTCAGTCAAATGTTTCTTGATTGGGCACTTACTGAGAATAGTCCCTTCTCAAGAAGCTGACCAAATGCTTCACTGAGGGCAGGGGCAGCTCCAGGCACGAGCATGCCAAGAGCTTGCTTGGGGTGGCAAGCCACTGGGGGCACTGTGCCAGTCGCTACGAGGGCAGCAGGCAGGCTGCCTTCGGTGGCTTGCCTGTGGAGGGTCCGCTGGTCCCGCGGCCTGTGGGAGCTCTGCCGAAGCCGCGGGACCAGCGGACCCTCCGCAGGCAAGCCGCCGAAGGCAGCGTGCCTGCCATGCTTGGGGCGGCAAAATGCCTACAGCCACCCCGATTGAAGCTACTTGGAATCAAATATATTTGAGACACAGGTATATAATCCATATTCATAACTTCAAATAAAAAAAGATACATGCATACAGACAGCATAATCATAACTAGCAAATCATAATTTCTTTATAGACACATCACGCGACAACCTTTGTACAATATTTGCTGCAAATATATAGCAGTGGCTCCAACAATGGTCTATACGATCCCAGTTTTATGTTACAAACATTACACACCCCCCCCCAAGGCATCTAGTACTTCCCTGCTTCTGGCATTAGGCGGCACTAGCAAGGCTGGGGCAGGGGAAGAAACCATCTGCTAATGAGAGAGACTCAGCGGCGTGTATGTTTCTGACTCCAAGGAAGGTGACTTTGAAGAGATGAGACACACCCTCAGGAAGGAATTTTGACTGACCTTCTTTAGTGTCTGGGAAAAGCGGTCCAGGGATATGGGAACAATCTAGCAAACAGCTGGGGACTGCGGCTGAGATTCATCCTGGATCATCCAGAGAAGAGGAAATGGCACCAGAGGCCAAGACAGTTAAGTAGGGATATAAGAAGCAGTATAAGCAATAAGCAGGAGGCTTTTAGAACTATAAATACTCTGCCGTGGAGGAGCTGTGCATTTAAAATAAGCAAAGGCAAAATTAAAAAGGGGAACCAGAGGAATGAGACAGCGAGAGGGAGTGAGACTGAACAGAGACTGGCAAACCATTTCAGGTTAAAAGACAGATCTTCCAATGCATTTGCAAGAGATTAAGGGGAAAAGGCCTGAAAACTGCCTGTGAGGCCTATGAGAGAGACAACTCAGGAAATGAGTGAAGAGCTCCAGAGCCATCTGAAAGAAGGGCCCCATGTGTTGGCATGGATGAGGAGCTAGAGACAGTACTGCACAGTTCTTAACTGCTTCCCTGCTGGGTGGGTGAACCAAGGAGCCATAAACCAGCAGAAGCCACAGAGTAGACTAGGAAGATGTGGCTGAAGATGGTTTGGTGTCTGGTCTTCACTCTGATGGGCTGCTGGGTGCACTTCCAGTGGGGTTTGTTCAGCTGGAACACAGAGCAATCACCTGGAGCCAGTCAGCACCAAGCCTGACCAGAAGCTTTTCCTGCACTGCTGCCAGACATGCTTGAACTGGGGGCAATATTCCCCCAGGCCTTCCTAAAGGAGAGGTCTCCTCACCATGCCAAATGCAAGCAACAGTCCTCCAGACAAGGGTATCTACAACCCCTGCCCTGCAGCAAATGAGCAGCTGTCTCCTCACACGATCCTTGTTAGAACAGAAGACCCAGAGCTTTCAAATATTAAACGGTATCTTTGTTTGCATTACCATAGCAGCTAGAGGCTAAGATCCCTGGCCCCGCTGAGCTGGATGCATCGTAAAAGACAGCACCTTCCCCCAAAGAACTGATGATCTAAGCAGACACAAGGTGGGAGAAGGAACTGAAGCACACAGGCCAGGTCTTCACTGCATAGTTGACTCAGGTGATTGGCTGAGCATCACCACTGCAAAGCCTTACCCATGTCACCATGTCCTTACTCTTCCTGCATCTGCCCATGTGTGTCTGAGGGCATAGCCCATGGTTCTTTACGCTGAGCTATCCTAGGATCCTTCTGCAGTCACTTGCAGGAGAACTTGTCTGTCCTCCAGGTTGGGGGAAGGCATTGGAGGACTGTCAGAACTCCAGTGAGCCTACATCCTCACTGCGTAATGGAGAGGATCTAGCCCAAGTTAAACAGGAGTCTGGCCTTAAACCTTGTGCAAATCTGGGTGTGATGGGGTGTTCACCCCGCACCAGCTCCTGAAAGAGTTAAGGTGGCTAGAAGGGCTAATTAGCTGCCTACACCTGGGAGAAGCCAGGGAGCAATGAGAACTAATTAAAGGATAAAACTCATCTGGGCAGGAACAGGCAGGCCTTGTATAAAGCCAGGTAACTGAGGGCAGAAGTAGGCTGCAGGAAGGAGGTTTGCAGTCGCTCGCCCTGAGGGTAGGGAGCGAAGGGAGCTAGGCCTAGAGAGAAGGGCATACCTGAAGGAAGGTGGAAAAGGAGCCTGAGAGAGGCATGGTAGGAAACAGTCATGGGAAGCAGCAGCAAGGTGTGGGACAGTACAGACCCTATGCTGGTTGTAGGGTCCTTGGGCTGGAACCTGGTGGGTTCCCCTTCCAGCCACTGGAGAATTGCCACCATTGAGGGGCAACAAATGGGAAGATTGTCTGGGACAGTTGGTACAGAGAGACTTTGATACACACTTCAGAGGGGGAAAAGCTACAGTGACCTGGCCGAAGGACCAAGCCAGGAAGACGGTGCAGTCAAGTTCTGAGAGAGAGAGAGAGAGAGAGAGAGAGAGAGCACATGCGCGCACCTGGAGAAAGGGATGTCAGAATGGCAGAGCTAATCCCCAGCTGTGGCCACAAGGAGGCACTCCAGGGGTGAGTCGGGCACCCCGTGACACTGGGTCAGAGGTTTATTTGTGTGGATGGTGGAGAGAATTGGGTTAAAACCCAGGTAAGAACCTGGGTTAACTGTGCAGTGAAGACATACCCATAACAGTGAGATGGAATGATTTGCCCAGAATACACTGATTCACCCAATACTGCACTGGGTGCAGAGAATCTGCTCTCATCAGATTTCTTTTTCAGCTCATTTTGCTAACTCGGGTGCTCTAGAGGGTCTGGGGAGACATCCAGACTTCAGAATATTTATCCAAAGCCAAACTTCAAACTCCTCCATTGTCTCACGTTCCTAAAAGCTCACCTCTGCATGGGTTGCATTACTAGGCAGCAATCGATGTGTTCAGAATATATTATTCAAACTCCCTGAAAGAAATACAAATAAAACACCCAGCTCCTTAAAACCCAGGAGATCCCAGCAGCTCTTAGTTCTGCTGGGAAGCATGGGAAAGTTTAGTCCATGCCAAGACGCTAATCAGACCTACATAAACTGTTGAGTCAGGAAAACTCAAGTGATTTGCAAGAGGCCAAAAGCTTAATGCCTTCACAAGCATTCCCCTTCCACCCAGCTCAACGGGTTTAATGACTGCACCAACCGCAAGCCGCTGGGAACGTTGTGCTCAACTCATGTCATTCCATTGCAGCCTTGTTCCCGGGGGACAAGGTCCATTCAATTAGATAACTCTGGAAGCTTGCAGCAGCTCTTGATGTTGGGCCCGTATCGATCAGCCCCTGGCTCTTGGCTTTCTATCTCCATTTATCAGGCCTCCATATTCCCCTAATTCCGTCCCAGCCCTCCCTAAAGTCAGGAGATAAACAGCAGGCTGGAGAGACTGATAAAAGGGAATCACTCAAATCCATTAATGCGGCTTCTGTGCTCGGAGTTACAAACCCTGCCCTTGTTAACTATCTCGCCTGGCGAGAGCCTGGAGACACCAGAGGCCAAGAACGGGGATGCTTGCTAGCAACTTGCTGTGTGAAAAGGGGGTGTAACATAGCAGCTAAACTCCGGCTGGGGAGTCAGGACCCCTGGTTTCTGTTCCCAGGCGTGCCACTGTCTTGCCGCATAAGCTTGGACAGCCCGATTAGGCCAATATTTTCAAAGCCAGAGGCCTGAAGGTCAGCACCTAAATGTCATGGTTTCCAAGGGTGCTAAGCACCTGCAGTTCCCACTGAAGTCCCTGGGAGCTGTGGGTGCTTAGAACCTTGGAAAAAATCAGGCCACTTTTATTTAGATGCTGGTGTCAAATTTAGGGGTGCTCTTTGGGGATTAACACTGTGCGGGGATCTGTTACTGGCATGGTGTGACTGTAGCATAAACGCCGGTGGATATTTCAGTGTGTCCAGGCAGCAAAGCCTAGGAAAAGAGAAGAGGCCTTTCTAATCGTAGTCTTAACAGCTTACCCTTAAGGGTCATTAAGGGACAATGCTAGAGCGAGCAGCATTGATGGCCCTCGCCCACTCTCAAGGGGAGCAGCCAAATGAATCTGAAGAAGAGAGACCAGATTGTGGGTGTGTCTTTCTACATAGGGAAATTGCCCCGAATCGCCATTACAGAATAAGATATTCCACTATAGCTCTGCTGGAATAACTCCCCATGCGGACACTGTTCTGAAATAAGAGTCACCTTATCCCAGAATCATTACTCCACAAGAATAGTTTATTCTGCTGTCGCTGTGCTGGTCAATTTTCCCATGTAAACAAGGAGGATGAGTGCTGGCTTAGAGAATGTAAGTGACTACTGAACTGTCCCAATAATTTAACAAAAAAGCCGGTCTAATTTAAATTATCATAGAAGATTAGGATTGGAAGAGACCTCAGGAGGTATCTAGTCCAACTCCCTGCTTCAAAGCAGGACCAACCCCAACTAAATCATCCCAGCCAGGGCTTTGTCAAGCTGGGCCTTAAAAACCTCTAAGGAAGGAGATTCCACCCCATCCCTAGATAACCCATTCCAGTGCTTCACCACCCTCCTAGTAAGATAGTTTTTCCTAATATCCAGCCTAAACCTCCCCCACTGCAACTTGAGACCATTGCTCCTTGTTCTGTCATCTGCCACCACTGAGAACAGTTGAGTTCCATCCTCTTTGGAACCTCCTTTCAGGTAACTGAAGGCTGCTGTCAAATCCCTCCTCATTCTTCTCTTCTGCAGACTAAATAAGCCCAGTTCCCTCAGCCTCTCCTCGTAAGTCACATGCCTCAGCTCCCTAATCATTTTCGTTGCCCTCCGCTGTACTCTCTCCAATTTCTCCACATCCTTCTTGTAGTGTGGGGCCCAAAACTGGATGCAATACTCCAGATGTGACCTCACCAGTGCCGAATAGAGGGGAATAATCACTTCCTTTGATCTGCTGGCAGTGCTTCTACTAATGCAGCCCAGTATGCTGCTGGCCTTCTTGGTAACAAGGGCACACTGTCGACTCATATCCAGCTTCTCGTCCACTGTAATCCCCAGGTCCTTTTCTGCAGAACTGCTGCTTAGCCAGTTGGTACCCAGCCTGCAGCAGTGCCTGAGATTCTTCCGTCCTAAGTGCAGGACTCTGCACTTGTCCTTGTTGAAGCTCAGATTTCTTTTGGCTCAATCCTCCAATTTGTCTAGTCACTCTGGACCCAATCCCTACCCTCCAGTGTATCTACCTCTCCCCTCAGCTTAGTGTCATCCATGAACTTGTTAAGGATGCAATCCATCCCATCATCCAGATCATTAATGAAGATATTGAACAAAACCGGCCCCAGGACAGACCCCTGAGACACTCATGCTTGATACCAGCCATCAACAGACATCGAGCCATGGATCACTACCCATTGAGCCTGATGATCTAGCCAACTTTCTATCCACCTTGTAGTTCATTCATCCAATCCACACTTCTTTAACTTGCTGGAAAAAATACTGTGGGAGACCATATCAAAAGCTTTGCTAAAGTCAAGGTTATCGAGTACTTTAGCTTTTCCACATCTGTCACTAGGTTGCCTCCCCCATTCAGTAAAGGTCCTACACTTTCCCTGACAGTCTTCTTGTTAACAACATACCTGTGGAAACCCTTCTTGTTATCCTTCACATACCTTGCTAGCTGCAACTCCATTTGTGCTTTAGCCTTCCCAGTTACACCCCTGCACACTTGAGCAATGTTCTTACATTACTGCCCAGTTATCTGTCCAAGTTTCAACTTCTTATAAGCTTCCTTTTTGGTGTTTAAGCTCACTGAAGATTTCTCTGTTAAGGCAAGCTGGTTACCTGCCATATTTGCTATTCTTTCTGCACATCGGGATGGTTTGTTCCTGCACCCTCAACAAGGCTTCTTTAAAATACAGCCAGCTCTCCTGGACTCCTTTTCCCCTCATATTAGTCTCCCAGGAGATCCTGCCCATCAGTTCCCTGAGGGAGTGAAAGTCTGTTTTTCTGAAGTCCAGGGTCCATATTCTGCTGCTTTCCTTTCTTCCTTTTGTCAGGATCCTGAACTCGACCATCTCATGGTCATTGCTGCCCAGGTTGCCACCCACTTCTACTTCCCCCACCAATTTTTCTCTGTTTGTAAGCAGCAGATCAAGAGGAGCACGGCTCCTAGTTGGTTCCTCCAGCATGTGTGCCAAGAAGATGTCCTCAATACTTTCCAAAAACTTCCTGGATTGCCTGTACACTGGTGTATTGCTCTACCAGCAGACGTCAGGATGATTGAAGTCCCCCATGAAAACCAGAGCCTGTGATCTGGAAACTTCTGTTAGTTGTCCAAAGAAAGCCTCGTCTACCTCATCCTTCTGGTCTGGTGGTCTATCGTAGACACCCACCACGACATCACCCTGGTTGCTCTTGTCTCTAAACTTAATCCAGAGATTCTCAACAGGCTTTTCTCCAGCACTGAACAATCATACTGCTCTTACACTGTATGTAACTCCGTCACCTTTTCTCCTCTGCCTGTCCTACCTGAATAGTTTATACCCATCCATGCCAGTGCTCCAGTCATGTGAGTTACCCTAGCAAGTCTGTTATTCTAATCACATCATACTTCCTTGACTGTGCCAGGACTTCCAATTCTTCCCACTTGTTTCCCAGTCTTCTTGCATTCATGTACAGGCACCTAAGACAACTAACCAATTGCCCTGCTTTCTCAGTGGTGAAGCATAAGTGCAAAGGAGGCTAGCCAGGTGCACTTTGTTGGTTTAAAATCCTTTTTCTCTAATGCTTTCCTCTAACTGCTGCATACAAATACTTTGTTTTGAGAAGACTGTTGTTGGTCACTATATCACTGTTAAAGGTACCCAAAGGGAAGTAACATGGGTGCCCAGACTGCAGTCAGACATAGAACGTGATAAATGGTCTGACTGCATGGGGCACTGTATCCAGGTGCTGGTCTGAGAGTGGAAGAAACCAGAGATTCCACCCCGAGACGAGTAAGAGCAAGAGGCTCACATTCAAGACCTGTGCTGGTTGCACTCAGAGCCTGGAAAGGAGGTACAAGTGCAGTAGGGAAGAGGGATAGCTTGGTGGTTTGAGCTTTGGCCTGCTAAACCCAGGATTGTGAGCTCAATCTTTGAGGGAGCCATTTAGGGATCTGGGGCAAAAAATCTATCAGGGACAGTACTTGGGCCTGCTGTGAAGGCCCTTTCAAGATCCCTTCCAGCTCTATGAGATAGGTACATCTTAAAACTACGTCCCATGACCATCTGTAGAAGAGTGACCTTGGCTGTATGTGGCATTGCTGGACCTTCCCTCTTGGTCACCTCATCCTGATGGCCGATCAGGCCCTGTGATGGTCTGGTTCTAGTGATTCAGCTAACACACATACTGTCTCACTCTTCCCAATGGATCACGTCTCAAATAAAGTGTCTAGAACAATAGTGATCATCAATACCATGTCTTCAGCCCCTCCAGGGCTCCTCTTCAGTGCTAGCTTTCCCTCAAAGAATATCCAATAAAACCCAAATAATTTAAGCCATGTTGCCTGGAGCTTGAGCTTGCAGACCCTCAGGGTCCTCCCCAGCATCCAGTTCCTCTTCTGGAAGAGCCAGCACAGGGATACTCCATTCCTATGGCTTCCCTATGGTTCCATTCCCAGAGAGAGGTAACTCCAGACCCTTTTCTCCTAGGTCTGACCCACATGAGTCTCCCTAGCTGGGTCTGCATAAGGAAAGAAGATGGAACAAAGTGGGCTAAGGTATACACTCCATCACACCCTGACAATATATATTTCCATGGTGAACTTAAGCACCCAGGCTTGAAAATGATGAGATCCCCTTCTCTCTGCCTCACTTTACCCATATGCATTATTGTTGTGTGATCTATAGTAGTGCCTTGAGGCTCCCACCAAGACCAAGGCCACACTGCGCTAGGTGCTGTACAAACACATAGTAAGAGACTCAAAGAGCCTGCAATCTAAATAGACAATATGTGAGGGGAAAACAGAGGCATGTAGAAGGAAGGGACTTGCCCAAGGTCACACAGAAGATCAGTGACAGAACCAGGAACAGCATCCAAGTTACCTGTTTCCCAGGCCAGCACCCTACCTACCGGACTGCCCAGGTAGCCTCTGTAAAGCCAGGAGCACAAGGGTTCTATGATCCTGGAAGGACGTGGGCTTTTATAATTTCTGGGGAGACACTTGTGCTTGTGATGTTTGGGGAGTAGGAAACTCTAGAGGTCTTGGCATCCAACTTGTGAGCCAGTTCTGGAGCCAACAGAAGGCATTAATGAAAGGGGCTTTTAAACCTCATCCTTCCTGGATGGCAGGAAGGAACTTCCCCTGACAAGAAACTCAGTCTCCCAGTCAACTCCCTTGTGAGCAGTTCTGAGGGACTGTTAGGAAAGAGACGTAATTATGTTTGATGCATTGGTGCTGGGGACTATTATTTATCCCTGGGCTGAAGACAGAACATTACAGGGCCGCTCGGGGTGGGGGGGGGGGCAAGTGGGGCAATTTGCCCCGGCCCCACAGAGGCCCCCACGAGAGTTTTTTGGGGCCCCTGGAGAGGGGTCCTTCACTTGCTCCAGGGGCCCCAGAAAACTCTCACGGGGCCTGGGCCCCCGGAGCTTCTGCCGCTCTGGGTCTTCAGCTGTAATTTGGCAGCAGGGGGTCCTTCCACTCTGGGACCCGTCGCAGAAGTGCCCCGAAGACCCGCGGCAGGGGGTCCTTCCGCCCCAGGACCTGCCGCCAAAGTACCGGGTCTTCAGCGGCAATTCGGCGGCAGGGGCCCCCCTGCCACCGAAGACCCCAGGCCCCCTGAATCCTCTGGGCAGCCCTGGAACATCATGTATATTTCACAAATGACCTCAAACTGCTGTTGGACGTGACATACCGAATTCTGACCTAACACTGCTTTTACACCTCATTACTTCATTTACACTGACTTCAGTGGGGAGTTACTCCTGATTTGCACCAGAGTAAATAAGATCAGAGTCAAGCCCCTTATATTCAGCTTCACGTTACCCAGCTCTTAAGTTTTGCATTCCTCCACCCCAATTAACCTCTGTCTCTATGTACTCTGGCTGTGCACACGTTATCCATCCACCCATCAGCAGGTGACAGAAAGCAACGCCGTCTAAGCCTGGATAGAGCTGGACGCACACAGATGGATAGAACTAATGTCAAACAGATCTCAGCTTATATATGGAGAGACTGGAACAATCAGAAGTGCGTAAGGTGCAGATACAAATATGGAAAATCGTTTCTTGTCAACAGAATTAGTCAATCTTCCACCGAACTGGAATAACTAGGAAAAGTCTGTTTATCATTCCTTACACTTCAAATTACGCCACACATCTTCCCGGGAACCCAGCCCTATTTCTGAAGAAAGGAACACAAGGGCATGGCAGAGCAGCAAAGGGAAATTGACGTGCTTTTAAATAATTAAAATAATAATTTGTATTACATTAGTGCCTATAGGCTTAAACAGAGATTGCTCCCCGCCCCGCCCCGTGCTCGGTGGAGACACACAGGAACGTATATTAACAGACAATCCCTGCTCTGAAACATTAACAATTTAAACAGACAAACCAGAGGGACAGTGGAAATGAAAGCACAGCGAGCCAAAGTGACTAGCAGGCCAGCAACACATCCATAAATGGAAGACAGGTTCCCCAATTCCCAGGTTAGAGCCCTACTCACTAGCTTTAACCCCAAGCCAACGAAAGCAAACAACTGTACAGGATCTTAGCCCCTGAGATCAGTGGGTTTTGTTTTACCAGCCGCTGCTATGTAACATGCACTAAACCGTCATTGACATTTTGTTTCTGCAATTGGTTTCACACCCTCATCTCATTGTAATACTTTTTGAAATATCTCCTGCCTCGGGTGGTTTGCATACGGGTTGTTTGACATGCAATGGCAAATCAGAGCCTTGGATCAAAGTGAATTGCAGAATTGAGTCCAAAAGATAAGTACATAGCATATTTCTCCCCCACACACACATCATCCCGAACAAGAAAAACACTACTTAATTAATGCCAGGTATTTGATTTCCCACACCCCGATGTTCCCACAAGGCAGCTAGATGGCACAGACATGTACCTTCAGAGTCACTGACGAACAGAAGTCGTTCTTTAATTACATGCCCTTTGTCAAAGGAGGAACTATCTGATAGTGAACTGGGTGGCTGTAAAATATCACAGAGGATATCACACGGGGGGGGGGGGGGGAAAAAAGGGCTTTTTATACCAAGGCAGAGGTACAAAAATGAACCTTTTCAAGCTGTTATTTAATATATTGTGGTTGCACCTAAAGGCCACAGTAAGATTGGGTCCCATTGTGCCAGGTGCTGTACAAACTGAGTCAATAAATGTCCTTGCCCCAAAGCACTTACAGCCTCAAAGGTGGATGAGACAAACGAGCAGGCTGCAGGAGACAGGGTAGCGAATATACGTGGATGTGCCCAATTCTTTGCCATTCAGTAGAAAGGATCACACACACACGCACACCACCTGCCTGGCACTTTGAGAGTGGCACATGTCACAGCACCCACTGTGACCAGGTAAGGCAGCGTTGGGCTCACTGAGAGAAAAATTGGCCCCAATACGTCATGTTCACTATAGTCCCTCACCTGCCCATTTCACTTTGTTTACACAGACATTTTTGAGTCGCCCCCCCCAGGGCTCAGGGCCCCAGTACCAGTGTCTCCCCTTTCCACCCTCCTCATTATGCTGGTGGGATAGGGTGTGTGACGTTGCACTCTATATGATTTTATGAAAATATGCTAATGAGTGTGAATATAATGTAACTGGAACATGTGTCATGCAAAACGTCTCTTGTAAGGTATCATTATAAAGCTTATAATCTACTGAGTGTGGCCATCTGATTTGTATAAATGCATCATTCTTGTATCTGAAACTAGAAATATGAAATACAACTCTAAGGTCCTATTGTAATTATGCAAAGTGGGGGCCATTGATGGTGGTTTGGAATCTTGATGGCTCCATTAAATAGGACAATTGACTGCAGATGGATCTGTTTTACTTGTAAGTCTTCCTGTAGACCTGTGTGCTGGCAAGTGAGTAATGAAGTCTTACAGTGACAGGTGACCATGTCACCTGAACTGGAATCCATCTTTAACCTGGTGCTTTTCCATTTAGAAGGAGGGGAGGGAACCCAGAGAGGGACAAAGGATTCCTGCCTTGTGCAAAAGATATATAAGGAGGTGGAACAGAACAAAGGGGGCTGCAGTCATGAGAAATCCCCTAGCTACCACCTGAGCTAGAACAAGGGCTGTACCCGGGGGAAGGATTGTGCCCAGAGTAGGAACCCATCCAGACTGTAAAAGAAGCTTATTGGAACATCGGAGGGTGAGATTTTATCTGTATTCAGTTTTCTTACTGTATTAGAATAAAACACACAAGTCTAAGCCTATTTTGCTTGGTAATTCACTTTGTTCTGTCTGTTATTACTTGGAACCACTTACATCCTACTTTTTGTATTTAATAAAATCACTTTTTACTTATTAATTAACCCAGAGTATGTATTAATACCGGGGGGAGGGGGCAAACAGCTGGGCATCTCTATCAGTGTTATACAGGGCAAACAATTTATGAGTTTATCCTGTATAAGCTTTATACATGGTAAAATGGATTTATTTGGGGTTTGGATCCCATTGGGAGCTGGACATCTGAGTGCTAAAAACAGGAGCACTTCTTAGGCTGTTTTCAGTTAAGCCTGTAGCTTTTGGGGGACGTAGTTCAGACCTGGGTTTGTCTTTGTAGCAGGCTAACGTGTCTGGTTCAAACCAGGTAGGGCACTGAAAGCCCAAGCTGCCAGGGAAAATGGCCTGAGAGGTAGTCTTGGCACATCAGGTGGCAGTCTCGAAGGAGGTTTCTGTGACCCAACCCATCACAGGGTGCTCAATCCAAAGTATCTTTCCAGATGCCCCTGGGATCTGACCTACGCATCAAGGCACTTATTTGTCCTGTTACCACAGCATCTGAGCACCCCCCAATCTCCAATGGATTTATAAACACAGCACCAACCGGGCTGCATGGCAGTATTGTTAACCCCCACTTCAAAACAAAAAGATGGCAAACTGAGGCCCAGGGAGACTAATAAGTGGCCCTTCGTGCTCCCTTCCTTTAACTCCTGGCAATTTCAATTATGAGGAGGCCCCACTGAAAATGAACAGGGGAGCCCTGAATCCCTCCTTGCCAGTCTGCCTCCGTCTCATCACATTCCGCGCCACTGCCATCCACAAAGCGTAACCATCGATCTACACATGTCAGGGCACGTTCCTTCATAATCCGCCATCATCCCCCTTCTCAGGGAAAATGGGATAAATCACGGCAGGGCAAGATAAAGGAAGGAGGCATCCGCAACCCATGCTGGCAGCCCCTCCTCAGCACCTCGCTGAGTGACAGCGGTCGATGGAGCAGGGCTTTGTGAGAAAAAGGCAAGCAACAGGGCTGGAAAGCCACTTGCTGCCCTTCAGCCCATGCCAGGAAATTAAGCGATTGGTGAAGGTGAGGCCTGGGCCTGATTCCACTGTTGCCGAGTACAGACAGGCTGCGGGTGAGGAGCTGCTCTTACGGGCCTGACCTGCTGCCCCTGCCCTTATGACTCCACTACACTCATGGCTCCCGCCTGTGGCAACAAACGACCCGCTGCTCACTGAGCCCTCTCACTGTGCTGTTCCTCCAGCTCAGCATCTCGCGGGATCAGGCCTTTCTCGGATCCCAGGGCTGTTTAAAGCACCGCAGCACATTAATACTGACAATTTGCAAGGAGGCAGGAGCCGAGGGGAGACAGACTCCCTGGAGCCGGAGTTCAGAAAATACTGCCTAGTGCAACATGCCCCTCGAACGGTTCTCATTTTAAGGAGAGACGGCGGAGATTTTCAAAGGCGCCTAGGGAGTGTGGATGCCATTTTAATGGGGAATTGTGCATCTAACTCCCCTCCGGTTGCTTTGAAAATCTCAGCCTGCATTTGAGACAAAAAAGGATCCAAAGTGTATAGCTTTTAAACTATGTTTTTTTTAAGCCAATCGTATGGTTTGAGGAGCTGTACTCTTGATTTTCGAACACTGGGGGTGGTCAGACTGCATCATTGGCGGAGCACAGCATGATCACACTCTGCTGGGTTCCTGTCTATGCCCCTTTTTCTCCGTGTAGCACTTAAGCATGCGCGCTTAATTTACAACACATGAGTATTCTCTGGGACTTGCTCTGATGCTCAAAATTAAGCACATGCTTAACTGCTGTGCTGAACTGGGGCCTCACATTGGCCGAACACTAAAAAAAACCCCACTAGTGAATGGCACCCTGTCCAAGAAGGGAGTTGGGGCAGAGGGAGGGAAACAAGTGGCTAATGGATCCTCTCTTCAGCACAGCCAAGAGGACAGTCCTGAAAAGTTGTCGTGACTCAGCTCGTGTTCAGATTCAAAAGTCCCCAGCCAAAGCCCTTTTACTTGCTGCTTGACTTCTCCAACCCGCAGCTTGCCAAGGCCTAATTGGAAAAAGCCAACAACTGTTTCCAGCACTGCCAGTTCCCCACCCTCCAGCAGCAAGAGCAAAGCTGCTAGCGGCTTCAAGAGGAGAACAAAAAGCCAGAAAGGATCCCTCGCCCCACATAAACACACTGGGATCCTAATGCTACCAGATGATATTTATTAGGACTGCTCAGCCGAGGCAGTTTCACTGCTCTCCGAGGCTCTGAGTAGGAGGTCAGGTGACATTCTGCTGCCTCAGTGAAACTAAAGTTCACTGCAAAACACTGGTTTCCCATTATTATTATTTTTGTATTTGCATATCATTGGGTTTGCATTATATGGAATATGGCCCCCAATCCAGCAAAGGAATTAACTTAGTATGCGCTTAATTTTAAGCATGTGATTAATTTCCATTGAAGTCACTATTAGGCATCTGCTGAAGTACTTTGCTGAAGTGGGCCCTTTACAAGAAATCGTTTCAAATGCTACGATAAATCTGTGACCGCCTCGGATTTCGCATGGGTTGCTGTGCACAGCAACCATTCCTAATCCCATGACAAAGTGGGGCAGAGAAATGAGGCCCTCTGGTCACAAAGTCACTCAAGATAAAGGAGAATCTCCATTAGCAAAAAGGGCCCCCATGACATACAGCGGCACAGATCCAGTTCCTCTCAGGAAAGGGCGTTAATGATAAACAAAATAGCCAGGTCTTCAGAATACATGCTGGCGGCAGGTCTACACAGCTCCCTGTGCCTCCCACTTAGGGTGACCAGATGTCCCGATTTCATAGGGACAGTCCCAATTTTGGGGTCTTTTTCTTATATAGGCTCCTATTACCCCACACCCCCGTTCCAATTTTTCACATTTGCTGTCTGGTCATCCTGTGCTCAGAGCTAGTGCCCGTATGTAGACCCATGCTGGGAACTACACCTCCCCCCTGCAATGTAAACATGGCCTGAGTTTGATTTTTTTTTTTAAAAGGCATGTGGCTAGCCCAGGAGTAGGCAACCCATGGTACGTGTACCGAAGGCAGCACGCAAGCTGATTTTTCAGTGGCACTCACACTGCCCGGGTCCTGCATTTTAATTTCATTTTAAATGAACCTTCTTTAAAACATTTTAAAAACCTTATTTACTTTACATACAACAATAGTTTAGTGATATATTATAGACTTATAAAAGAGACCTTCTAAAAACGTTAAAATGTATGACTGGTATGCGAAACCTTAAATCAGAGTGAATAAATGAAGACGCGGCACATCACTTCTGAAAGGTTGCCGATGCCTCGACTAGCCTATTGTGCTATTTTGTCTTATGGAACACAGATAGGATGAGAGGTTGTCACTACATGTGGGATGTGAGATGACAAGACAGAGGCAAAACTGGGGGTGGTTTTGATTTTTGCAAAACCTCGAGGGTTGCCACAGGAATGACCCTGATTGTAGCGTGTGTAGCTCAGGGTTCAGAGAACTTTGGGTCTACGCTGCTGCACCTTTCAGTCTAACGTGGAGGCAGAAAATCAACAGGGGTTCCATTTACTTGCCTCCCCTACAAAGTCAGAGATGAAGGTGTTTCAGAAAAGGTCTGGGTTTGTCTCACCTCTAGGATTTTTTTCCCCAACCCAACTAAAATTTGAGATTTTTTCCATTATTATTAGTTTTGTAAACAGAGATGAAGTTGGTCTTTAGTCTGGATTTAATATTTTAACGAGTTCCTCTTCTTTATTGTGCGTAATAGGAGAGATAGAGCGGGAGGGTGAGATGCTGCATGTAACACAGTGCAGACGGCTTGCAGGATAGCAAAACAATCTGAGAGTCTGGACCCAAGTCTCCGAGTTACACACAGAAGTGGTGGGAAAAGCTCACGCTGGCAATGTAAAACCCACCGTCCATATTGGATGTCCTTAGCAGGGAAGGTTGTACATGGGAACGCTAAGGCCAAACAAGCTATCAACTCTGTTAAACTAGAAGCAGGGGGAGTACTGGGCAAAACTGGGCTTTTGGAGTGTGCTGCAATTGCTCCTCTCTGCAGCTGGCTGGTGTGTAGGTGAGGGAAGGAGAGAGTCACAGCCTCGTTTTCTCCCCATTCTTTCTGGAGAAATCACTAGCCCTGAGTGGGTCAGGGGATTGCAAGGGCTGCTATTGTGGCCAGAGAACATCCAGAATGGATGGACCAAAAAAAGAATACATCTGGAGCGCTCCGAGGTGTGGGTTTGGGCTCCCCATCACTGGAAATGCCACGTATCCGTTTGGGGGCCATTCCACCCCATCTCTTTTAATAAGCTAAACCAAACCACATGCAAGTCTATAAATCAAATGATGTTCTTTGGCTCCAAGTCACACCAGCCATAGGACAAACTACACTATGACGGTACAACAGCCCTGCTGCAGTGCCATAGGCTGTGCTGCTGTAGCGTAGACATGATGCCCTAACTTACAGGACTGTATGCAAGCAGAATAAATGACATCTAATGGCTGTGACATGCCGAACATTTAAAGCACTAGGCACCGCCATTTGTCTGAACATCCTGCAGCAAAAAAACTTCAGGACCAGACTTCAAAGAGAAACTGCTGAGCTTCAGTTCATCTGCAAATTTGACACCATCAGCTCAGGATTGAACAAAGACTGTGAATGGCTTGCCAATTACAGAACCAGTTTCTCCTCTCTTGGTTTTCACACCTCAACTGCTGGAACAGGGCCTCATCCTCCCTGATTGAACTGACCTCGTTATCTCTAGCTTGCTTGCTAGCACACATATATATACCTGCCCCTGGATATTTCCATTACATGCATCTGAGGAAGTGGGTATTCACCCACGAAAGCTCATGCTCCAAAACGTCTGTTAGTCTATAAGGTGCCACAGGATTCTTTGCTGCTTTTACAGATCCAGACTAACACGGCTACCCTCTGATACTTGACACCATGCAAGGCACTGCATTTAGCCGTATGGAATGGAAATCCATCAACCTCATGAAGAAACTTGCACAAATACAGACAGATATCATCTTCCTTTCCAAATGCAAACGGATGGACATCATACCAAATGGACTAAAGGTAAAAAATCCACTGCTATCTACATACTACACAGACCACAGTGAGAGATTATGTCATACTCTATCAAAAAACTGAGGAACCACCTGATCAGCATCCTATACAGCAAACAGGAAAACATCAAAAAGAGCTCTCCAACCTGGAGACTCTCATTAACAACCAAACTTCTATACAAACGGACTTCACTAGAATAAGACAGGAGATCTACATTACTCACTTCACCTCTCTTCAAAGGAAAAAGGACTGTAAGCTGTCTAAACTCCTACCTGCCACATGGGGCCACAACAGTGGTACCCCTAACCCACCCAGCAATATCGTCAATCTATCCAACTACACACTCAGCCCAGAAGAAAAGTCTGTCCTATCTCGGGGACTCTCTTTCTGCCCTGCCACCCCCACCAACATGATACAGTTCTGTGGCGATCTGGAAGCCTACTTTCGCCGTCTCCGACTCAAAGAATACTTCCAGGACAACACTGAACAGTGCACTGATACACGGGTGCCCTCCCACCAACAGCAGAAGAAGAAGAACTCCACATGGACTCCTCCTGAGGGTCGAAATGACAGCCTGGACCTATACATTGAATGCTTCCGCCGGCGTGCACAGGCAGAAATCGTGGAACAACAACATCGCTTGCCTCACAACCTAAGTCGTGCAGAACGCAATGCCATCCACAGCCTCAGAAACCACCCTGACATTATCATCAAAGAGGCTGATAAAGGAGGTGCCGTTGTCATCATGAACAGGTCTGACTATCAAAAGGAGGCAGCCAGACAACTCTCCAATACCAAATTCTACAGGCCACTTCCCTCAGATCCCACTGAGGAATACACTAAGAAACTACAGCATCTACTCAGGACACTCCCTACACTAACACCAGAAGAAATCAACATACCCCTAGAGCCCCGACCAGGGTTATTCTATCTACTACCCAAGATCCACAAACCCGGAAATCCTGGACGCCCCATCATCTCGGGCATTGGCACTCTCACTGAAGGACTGTCTGGATATATGGACTCTCTACTCAGACCCTATGCCACCAGCACTCCCAGCTATCTCCGCGACACCACTGATTTCCTGAGGAAACTACAATGCATTGGTGACCTCCCAGAAAACACCATCCTAGCCACCATGGATGTAGAGGCTCTCTACACTAACATCCCACACACAGATGGAATACAAGCTGTCAGGAACACTATCCCTGATGATGCCACAGCACAACTGGCTGCTGAGCTCTGTGCCTTTATACTTACACACAACTATTTCAAATTTGATGACAATATATATCTCCAGATCAGTGGCACTGCTATGGGCACCCGCATGGCCCCACAATATGCCAATATCTTCATGGCCGACCTGGAACAACGCTTCCTGAGCTCTCGTCCACTCACACCCCTTCTCTATCTACGCTACATTGATGACATCTTCATCATCTGGACCCATGGGAAGGAGACTCTGGAAAAATTCCACCATGATTTCAACAGCTTCCACCCCACCATCAACCTCAGCCTGGACCAGTCTACACGGGAGGTCCACTTTCTTGACACCACGGTGCAAATAAGTGATGGTCACATTAAAACCACCCTATATCGAAAACCCACCGACCGCTATGCCTACCTTCATGCCTCCAGCTTCCATCCCGGGCACATCACACGATCCGTTGTCTACAGCCAAGCACTGAGGTACAACCGCATCTGCTCTGACCCCTCAGACAGAGACCAACACCTACAAAATCTCCACCAAGCATTCTCAAAACTACAATACCCGCACGAGGAAATAAGGAAACAGATCAACAGAGCCAGACGTGTACCCAGAAGCCTCCTACTGCAAGACAAACCCAAGAGAGAAACCTACAGGACTCCACTGGCCATCACATACAGCCCCCAGCTAAAACCCCTCCAACGCATCATCAAGGATCTACAACCCATCCTGGACAATGATCCCACACTTTCACAGGCCTTGGGTGGCAGGCCAATCCTTGCCCACAGACAACCTGCCAACCTGAAACATATTCTCACCAGTAACTGCACACCACACCATAATAACTCTAGCTCAGGAACCAATCCATGCAACAAACCTCGATGCCAACTCTGCCCACATATCTACACCAGCGACACCATCACAGGACCTAACCAGATCAGCCACACCATCACTGGTTCATTCACCTGCACATCCACCAATGTAATATACGCCATCGTATGCCAGCAATGCCCCTCTGCTATGTACATCGGCCAAACTGGACAGTCTCTACGGAAAAGGATAAATGGACACAAATCAGACATTAGGAATGGCAATATACAGAAACCTGTAGGAGAGCACTTCAACCTTCCTGGCCACACTATAGCAGACCTTAAGGTGGCCATCCTGCAGCAAAAAAACTTCAGGACCAGACTTCAAAGAGAAACTGCTGAGCTTCAGTTCATCTGCAAATTTGACACCATCAGCTCAGGATTGAACAAAGACTGTGAATGGCTTGCCAATTACAGAACCAGTTTCTCCTCTCTTGGTTTTCACACCTCAACTGCTGGAACAGGGCCTCATCCTCCCTGATTGAACTGACCTCGTTATCTCTAGCTTGCTTGCTAGCACACATATATATACCTGCCCCTGGATATTTCCATTACATGCATCTGAGGAAGTGGGTATTCACCCACGAAAGCTCATGCTCCAAAACGTCTGTTAGTCTATAAGGTGCCACAGGATTCTTTGCTGCTTTTACAGATCCAGACTAACACGGCTACCCTCTGATACTTGATGTCTGAACATTGTAGCACGTATGCTAAAGACATCAAAACAAGTTTCTTTTTCACGTCTATAGGCTGTATGGATGCCCCCTAGTGGTTCACACAGATTCTGTGTTTCAGCCAAAGTTTGCATGTAGGTTGAACTTTGGGTGACACATCTGACTATTTCTTGCAGTGATGTGATAGCCGTGTTGGTCCCAGGATATTACCAGGTGGGTGAGGTAATATCTTTTATTGGACCAACTTCTGCTGAGGGAGCGAGACAAGCTTTCGAACTTACACAGACCTGAAGAAGAGCTCGGTATATGTTCGAAAGCTTGTCTCTTTTGCCTACAGAAATTGCTCCAATAATAGAGATTACCTCACCCACCTTGTCTCTCTAACATCTGACTGTTGCAGGGGAGTCGGTGGAAGGTGTATTTTCATTAACAAACATGTCTTGTTTAACTTGGCCATTTAACTGGCTGAGCTCTTTCCAATTTGGTTCCCGTTGCATATATCACATCTGCCTGTGACTGACCTTTCCCTCTTCTGACTTGGCCTTTCAAGGCAAATGAAGTGGGTGGGGGAGTGTTTTTTTTTCTCCCCCTTTAAGTGGCTTTAGTGCTGATGAATGATGTTGGGTTGACAACCCTGGAGAATCAAGCCCCACGTTTATCCACAGAACCGAGCCAGCATGAGTAGCAGTACAGGAAGCTTAATACTTGTATGCTCCATTCACCAGCCCCAGGACCCCAGTGTGACTGGGGCAGCAGTAGGGGTGAGTGGGGAGTTAACTCTCAGAGGCCCATTCAATTCTGCACATCCCTGTTGAGACTGCCAGCAAGAAGGGCAATGGATGGGGAACCACTGAGTTGTTTTCCATATCCATCTAAGCAGCCATTGATTAATTTCAAGCACTACCAATGTGGGCCTGAGTTGAACTGGCCACGTGGAGGCTCCTTATTCCATTCTCAAACACGCTAAACCAGAGTCCCTCAGGAAAGTCACTTGAGATTCAATTTCCTGTGCTGCACAGCAGGGGATTAGACATGGAGGTCTGTGACCTCAGCCAACCACAGATAGAGTAAAAAGGGGATTGCTCTGACTTTGGGCTTAGTGCTCCATAACAACACCAGTTAAATTACTTCATTACTCCCCAGGGCCCCATTTCCTTCCTTCCTTCCTTTCCTCAGCCAAAGTGAAGCTGAAAATTGTGGCTTGCATTTCTTGTATTTCTCTCCAAAATGTATTAAGATCCAATCAATCAAAACCTCTTCTCCTGGCAGCCAGTCCTGAGCATGTGACCTACCCCCTTCAGAGAAGGAAAGAACTTTCCATCCCAAATACAATTCTGATGGAACATTGAGTGAGGAATCCCATTAAGTCCTCAGAAGTCAGGAAAGACCAGGGATAAAGCTGCAGAGGCAACCTTAACTCTGCCCCTGTGTGCATGTACAACTGTCTTTAATACATGATTAAGGCTACGATTTGGTCATGGAGGTTGTGGAATCCGTGACTTCTGCAGACCTCCGTGACTTCAGTCCACAGCAGCTGGGAGCTGTAAGGTACCCGGGCGATCCCCCACAGCTCCCCAGCCTAGGGCAGGAATCCCCCAAAGCTCCCCAGTCCCTGGGCGGTGGGGGAATCCCCTGGAGTTCCCCAGCCACTATGGGCAGGGATCACTTCCAGACACTGGGCAGGGGAAGGGGGCACAGCTGCCAGGCACAGCAGGGCAGGGTGCTGGATCTTCCTCCCTCCCCATTTTGTCATGGACATTTTTTGTAAGAGTCAGGGACAGATCACGGCGTCCGTGAATTTTTGTTTATTGCCCGTGGCCTGTCCGTGACTTTTACTAAAAATGTTCATGACAAAAATTGCAGCCTTATACATGATCCAATGCCAATTCTCAAATGCAACGAGGAGAGCCCTAGACTGTACTGGGGGTCAAATCCACCTGCACCAACACCTACATATGGGAGGCACAAGTTGCTTCTTGGAGCAACTAAATTCTGGAACCAACAAGGAGAGAGGTGATTCTTGATTTAGTCCTAATTGGAACACAGAAGCTGGTTCAAGACATATCTATAGCTGAAACGCACAGTCATAGTGGCCATAATGTACCATATATACTCATTCATTAGCCCGTTCGTTTATAAGCCGACCCCCCCAAAATGGATAAGTAAAAATAGCAAAAACTGTATTACCCTTTCATAAGCCGACCCTTTATTTCAGGGGTTGGAAAACGTTGGCTCCCAGCCTGTTAGCGCAAGCCGCTGGCAGGTCAGGACGTTTTGTTTACTTGGAGCGTCTGCAGGCATGGAGCCCCTCAGCTCCCTGTGGCCGTGGTTTGCCACTTCCAGTCAATGGGAGCTGCGGGAAGTGGTGCCAGAAGGGCTGGGA
This sequence comes from Gopherus flavomarginatus, assembly GCF_025201925.1. Classification (NCBI taxonomy): domain Eukaryota; kingdom Metazoa; phylum Chordata; order Testudines; family Testudinidae; genus Gopherus; species Gopherus flavomarginatus. The sequence goes on along the minus strand of NC_066640.1, from coordinate 7,562,185 downwards.
ACGGCGAACCACAGCCACAGGGAGCGGAGGGGCTCCATGCCGGCAGACAATCCAGGAAAACAAAATGACAATGTATTAGATATTCAGTTCAATTATTCCACTGAGCAAGGGTCAGCAACCTTTCAGAAGTGGTGTGCCAAGTCTTCATATATTCGTGGTAATTTAAGGTTTCGCGTGCCAGTAATACATTTTACATTCACAGGGGCCAGCAGCTGGGACCCTGGGCCGGCAGCAGGCTGAGCTGCTCAGCCCACTGCCAGTCTGGGGTTCCGTCCATCTAGGCCGGCAGCAGGCTGAGCGGGGCCAGCGGCGGGGACACCAGGTTGGCAGCAGCATGCCACAGTAAATCAGCTCATGTGCCATAGATTGCCAACCCCTGTCAGAGTTTAAAATCATCAAATTTTGGTGTAGACCCATTTATAAGCTGACCCCTGCTCTTTGATGCGTCACTTTTTTACCCAAAATATTCAGCTTATGAACAAGTATATACGGTAATTAAATTGAACGTCCTTGTAGGGGGGATAATTCCAAAATACCCACCAGGGTTACATTTAATTTTAAAAGGGGACCTACATAAAAATGATGATGCTTATTAGATGGAAATTAAAAGGACCTGTAGCCAAGGTTAAAAGTCTGCAAGCAGCATGGCGACTCTTTAAAAAACACCATAAAAAGCTCAGACTAAATCTACACCCCAAATCAGAAAAGACACTAGGGTGACCAAACGAATGCCACCATGGCTAAACAGCAGAGTAATGGAAGCTGTTAGAGTCAAAAAGACACCCTTTAACATGTGGAAGTCAAGCCCTAGTGAGCATACGAAGAAGGTGCACAAACTCTGGCAGGTTAAGTGTAAAAGTATAATACAGCAGGCCAAGAGGGAATTTGAGAAGCAACTTGCAAAAGATGCAAAAACTAACAATAAAAAATTGTTGCAGTATAGCCAAAGTGGGAAGGCTGCCAAGGAGGCCAGTAGATGACATAGATGTTAAAGGAGCACTCAAGGAAGACAAAGCCATTGCAGAGAAACTAAATTAATTCTTTGCATCGGTGCTCATTGCAAAGGATGCGGGGAGACACCCACACCATAGCAATCGCTTTTGGGCAACAAATTTGAAATACTGTCCGACACTGATGTGTCAATAGTAAAGGTTTTAGAACAAATTGATAAATTAAACAGTAGTAAGTAATCAGGACCAGATGAGATTCACCCAAGAGTTTGGAGGAAGTCAAATATGAAATTGCAAAACCACAGTATATAAGCTAACACTGAAATCAGCTTCTGTACCAGGGGATTGAAGAGTGACTAATATAATGCTGATTTTTTTAAAAAGGGGCTCCAGAAGGCGATTACAGACCAGTAAACCTAACTTCAGTACCAGGCAAATTGGTAGAAAGTATAGTAAAGAGCATGATTATCAGACACAAACATGTCTGGTTAGGGAAGAATCAACCCAGCTTTTGTAAAGGGAAGGCATGTCTCACCAATCTATTTGAATTCTTCGAGGGTGTCAACAAGTGCATGGATAAGGGTGATCCAGTTGATATTGGATTTCCAGAAAGCCTTTGACAAGATCCTTCATCAAAGGCTCTTAAGGAAACTAAGTAGTCATGGAATAATAGGGAAGGCCCTCTCATGGATCAGTAATTGGTTAAAAAATATGAAGAAAACATAGGAATAAGTGATCACTTTTCACAATGGAGAAGGTTAGACAGTGGGGTCGCCTAAAGATCTGCGCTGGGACTTATGCTGTTCAACATATTCATTAATGATTTGGAACAGGGAGTGAACAGTGAAGTGGCAAATTCTGCAGATGATACAAAATTATTCAACATAGAGAAGTCCAAAACTGACTGCGAAGACTTACTGGGGGAATCTCGCAAAACTGGGTGATTGGGCAACAAAATGGCAGATGAAATTCAACACTGATAAGAGCAAGTAATGCAAATTGGAAAAAATAATCTCGACTACACCTATATAATGACAGATTCTAAATTAGCTGTTAGCACTCAAGAAAGAGAGCTTGGAGTCACCATGGATAGTTCTACGAAAACTTCAGCTCAATGCACAACAGTGGTTAAAAAGGCTAAAAGAATGTTAGGAACTAGTAGGAAAAGGATAAAAGATAAGACAGAAAATATCGCAACACCACAATCAGAAATGTAGGGCAGGATGGGACCTCAAAAAGTCATTAAGTCCAGTCCTCTGTGCTGAGGCAGGACAAAAGAAACCTAAACCATCCCTGACTGCTGTTTGTCCATGTTTTTGAAAACCTCCAATGATGGGATCTCCCTTGGAAACCTACTCAGGAGCTTCGCTACCCTCATAGTTAAGAAGCCTTTCCTGATATCCTATTTAAATCTCCCTTGGTGCAGATTAAGCCCATTACTTCTTGTCCAGCCTTTAGTGGACGTGGAGAACAGTTGATCACCGTCCTCTTTATAACAGTTTTCAAATATGTTAAGGGCTGTTATCAGGTCCCCCTCCTCAATCTCCATTTCTCAAGAACAAACATACCCAGTTTTTTCAACCTTTCATCATAAGTCAGGTTTTCAAAAGCTTTTATCGTTTTTCTTGCTCTCATCTGGATTCTCTCCAGTTTGTTCTACATCTTTCCTACAGCATGGCATGCAGAACTGGACACAGTACTCCAGCTGAAGCTTCACCAGGAAAATTACCACCTGTGTTTTACATACAACACTTCTGTGAATACATTCCAGAATGATATTAGCCATTTTTTGCAGCTGTATCACATTGTTGACTCATATTCAATTTGTGATCCACAATAACTCCCAGATCCTTTTCAGCAGTACAACCGCCTAGCCAGTTTTTCCCCCAATTTTGCAGTTGTATATTTGATTTTTCCTTCCTTACGACAAATACTTTGCACTTGTCTTTATTGAATTTCATCTTGTTGAATGCAGATCAATTCTCCAATTTGGGGGACAGGATTAGAATCCAAAAGAAACTTGACAAAGTGCTTGCAACCCCTCCCAGCTAAGAGTCATGTGCAAATGTTATATGCATACTCTCCACTTCATTCTCAAATCATTAACAAAAAAACCCTGAATAGTACCAGACCCAAGACTGACTCCTATGGAGTCCCACTAGATCCACCCACCTAGTTAGACAGCAAACCTCTGATAACTACTCTTTGAGTGTCATCTTTCAACCTGTTTTGCACCCACCTGTGGGTGGGAGCCAGAATCACCTGCCAAGTGATTAAAGCCCAAGGCAGCAGTTACACCCCCAGTGGATCTGGAGGCTCGCAGGCAGTGGATCTACATAGCTGGCCTTCCCACTTCACCACTTTCCAACCCAAGGCCCTGTGAGGCTGGTTCAGCTTCACTCACCCAGCGGTGCTTTGCATCAGCCTCAAGTCAGCTTCCCTAGGTCAATTCCTACTTCATTCTGCATCCCAGCTGGCTGCCGTCCATCCCTGGGTAGCACTGCATTCCAGGCTTCCAAGTCTGGTCCCAGTCTCCAGGAGCTGTGGATCCTCCATCCCCAGGTTTAGTCACATTCTGGCCTGGCGCTCCCAGAGCACATCCTTCTCTCTGACCTGCCAACCTCTAACTAAGCTGTCCGGTGGCCTTTTAAACCCCAACTCCAACCTGAGCATGCTTTGCATAGGCGGGGGGGCAGGGCCTCCTGAGCCCAGAATTGCTCCTTAACCCCCACCTGTCCAGTGAGGGGTTTAAACACCCTGTCACATTGCATTATAGTAATTTCATCAAGACCGCAATTCTCTAGTTTGCTTATGAGGATGTCATGTGAGCCTGTGTCAGAAGCCTTACTAAAATCTAGATATAGCGCATCTACTGCCTCCTCTCATCCACTAGGCCAATAACCCTGTCAAAGAAGGAAATTAGGTTGGTTTGTCATAATTTGTTGTTGACAAATCCATGCTAGCTATTCCTCATAACCATATTATCTTCTAGGTGCCTACAAAGTGATTGTTTAATCATTTGTTCCAGTATCTTTCCAGATATTGAAGTTAGGCTGACGGGTCTATAACTTCCTGGGTCCTCTGTAGTCCCTTTTTAAAAATAGGTGCTATGTTTGGCCTTTTCCAGTCCTCTGGGACCTCACCCATCCTCCAGGAGTTCACAAAGATAATTGCTAACGGTTCTGAAATTGCATCAACTAGTTCCCTTAAGTATCTTAGGATGAATTTCATCTGCTCCTGCCAACTTGAATACATCTAACTTACCTAAATAGTTTTTAATCTGTTCTTTCCCTGTTTTGATTTACATTCCTTCCCCCTTGTTAATATTAATTGTGTTGAGTATCTGGTCACCATTAACCTTTTTAGTGAAGAGGGAAGCAAAATAGGCATTAAACACTTCAGCTGTCTTGATGTCATCTATTATTAGCTCTCCTCCCCCCTTAAGTAGAGGACCTACACTTTACTTCACCTTTCTCTTGCTCCTGATGTACTTAAAGAATCTCCTCTTATTGCCTTTTATGTCCCTTGCTTGGTGTAACTCAGTTTGTGCCTTTGCCTTCCTGACTTTGTCCCTACATCTTTTGCTATGCGTTTATACTCCTTCTTAGCAATTTGTCCACATTTCCACTTTTTGTAGGATTCCTTTTTAATTTTCAGGTCATCAAAGATTTCCTGATGGAGCCTGTCATAAACAGATAGCTAAGGGTTAATGTCTCTTTCACCTGAAGCACCTGACCAGAGGACCAATCAGGAAACCGGATTTTTTCAACTTTGGGTGGAGGGAATTTTGTGTCTGAGGTCTTTGTCTGTCTGCCTGCTTTCTCTGAGCTTTGGAGAAGTAGTTTCTGCTTTCTAATCTTCTGTTTCTAAGTGTAAGGACAAAGAGATCAGATAGTAAGTTATATGGTTTCTTTTCTTTGGTATTTGCATGAATATAAGTGCTGGAGTGCTTTAATTTGTATTCTTTGTGAATAAGGCTGTTTATTCATATTTCTTTTAAGCAATTAACCCTGTATGTGTCACCTTAATACAGAGAGACCATTTGTATGTGTTTTTCTTTCTTTTTTATATAAAGCTTTCTTTTAAGACCTGTTGGAGTTTTTCTTTACTTCAGGGAAATTGAGTCTGTACTCACTAGGGAATTGGTGGGAGGAAGAAATCAGGGGGAGATCTGTGTGTGTTGGATTTGCTAGCCTGATTTTGCATTCCCTCTGGGTGAAGAGGAAAGTGCTTTTGTTTCCAGGACTGGGAACGGAGAGGGGGAGTCACTCTGTTTGGATTCACAGAGCTTGTGTCTGTGTATCTCTCCAGGAGCACCTGGAGGGGGGAAGGGAAAAAGGATTATTTCCCTTTGTTGTGAGACTCAAGGGATTTGGGTCTGGGGGTCCCCAGGGAAGGTTTTTCAGGGGGACCAGAGTGCCCCAAAACACTCTAATTTTTTGGGTGGTGGCAGCAAGTACCAGGTCCAAGCTGGTAACTAAGCTTGGAGGTTTTTCATGCTAACCCCCATATTTTGGACGCTAAGGTCTAAATCTGGGACTAAAGTTATGACAGAGCCATATTGACAACTACCTATTCTTCCTCTCTTTCCTTTGCACTGGGATAGTTTCCAGTTATGCCTTTAATATTGTCTGCCTGAAAAACTGCCAGCTCTCCTGAGCTCCTATTTCCCTTAGATTTTCTTACCGTGAGACCTTACCTATCTGTTCTCGGAGTCTGTTAAAGTCTGCGTTTTTGAAGTCCACTTTCCTTATTCTGCTGCTCTCATGCCTTCCTTTCCTTAGGATCATGAAATCTATCATTTTAACATCACTTTCATCCAAATTGCCTTCCACTTTTAGTGTCCCTACCAATTCCTCCCTGTTGCTCAGAATCAAGATTAAAATTGCTCTTCTTCCCCTGGTTACTTCCTCCGCTTTTTGAAACAAAAATTTGTTTCCCACATTCCAAGTACTTCCTGGAACTTTTGTGTTTTCCATACAGCTGCTTCTCGAGTTACATAAACCCAACGTACACAAATCCAAGCTTAGGGAAAAAGTTCTGTAAGCTAGAAATAGATTTTTTGGGTTTTTTGCGCAATGGTCGGAGGTATGTTTCCGACTTACACAAAATTCAAGTTACACAAGGCATTCCAGAAGGGAACGCTTGAGTAAGTCAGGGAGAGTCTGTATTATTTTTCCAACAGAAGACTAGGTAGTTAAAGTCCCACATTACTACTAAGTCTTATATTTTGGGTATTTATGAGAGACTAAAAGATTAGGGTTGTTCACCTTAGAAAAGAGACGACTAAGGGGGCATATGATAGAGGTCTGTAAAATAAGGAATAGCATGAAAAAGTGACTAGAGAAGTATTATTTACCCTTTTACACAACATAAAAACCAGAGGTCACTCAATGAAATTAATGGGCAGCAGGTTTAATACAAACAAGAGGAAGTATTTTTTTTACACAATGCACAACTAACCTGTGGAACTCGTTGCCATGGGATGTTGTGAAGGCCAAAAGTATAACTGGGTTCAAAAAAGAACTAGATAAGTTCATGGAAGATAGGTCCATGAATGGCTATTAGCCAAGATGGTCAGGGATGCAACCCCATGCTCAGGGCAACACTAAACCTTTGGCTGCCAGAAGCGGAAGACCAGGCTGAATAACTCCAAAACTGCCCTGTTCTGTACATTCTCCCTGTAACTCTGGCACTAGCCATTGCCAGAGACAGGATACTGGGGTAGATGGACTTCTAGTCTGACCCAGTACGGTCGTTCTTATGCCTCCTCTCTAGCCATGTACTGGTTCCTGTGCCAGCAGAGGGATGAATTTGTAGTTTGGGGGCTGATTTCCAGCACTCACTGAAGTCAATGGGCAGCATGTGATTTCAGTAGTTAAGTAGTAGGTCCAGCCTTTTTTCTTGGGACTCAATGCTCAGGGGAGAAGCAGAGAGCATTAATCAATTTTATTTTGCATCCTCAACTGACATCAGCCGGTCAAAATGATGTCAGAAATGACTCTTTAGCTGGTCTGAGAAGAGTCTCAGTGCCTTCCTGCCCCGTTGATTGGGCAGCTGTGTAATGTATTAGGCCCAGATTATCAAATGTATTTAGGTGCCTATCTCCCACTGATTTCAGTACCTAAATACCTTTGAGGATCTGAGCCTTAGTCCTTAGAACTGCAACCAATTTACGTGATGGCTCAAACCTCCATGAGAAGATGAGCCTGATTCCCAGGGCCTGGGGGTATTATCTTGTGACCTCTGAATGTATCCTATTACCTAAGCACTTTGGGAGCCATCTCTAGGAGGAAAGCACTAAGCCATACAGGTCACTGGAGGGAGCCTACGGAGAGCAGACGACCTCTTCCCATTGGCCATCAGGGACCGAAATATGAAACCTTCCCGGCTTGTTGCTTGGGCTGAAATGGAAAATGTTTCTAAATGGTAATATGGAAAAATCTGTTAGCAGATCTACGGGCGGTGAAATTTTGCCCATGGGAACTCTCAAGAGTTGAATTTACTTTTCTGCTCAACGTGGGATAGTTCATACCCTCAGTTTAGATAAATGATTAGCAACTGGAGCATGTCTTGCATTTGCCACCTTAAAGAGAATGATCTATGTACCATAAGCAAATTTAGATGCATAGAAATTTGGGAAATGACCTTAAAAAGCAAAGCGTCTTTTAGGGCAGGGTTAGTGAGGGTGAAGCCTGCACAGCAAATGCAGCCTGTGGAGCTCCATAATACAGTCTGAAGCTGCAGTTGTCTAGCAATAGAGGGGAAGGAGTCTTGCAGCTCAAGCAGAGCACTGAGAGTCAGATGATCTGCGTTCTATTCCCCACTCTGCCATTTACTGACTGCATGAAATGGGGCAAGTTACTCTACCTCTCCTTATCTAAACGGGGATAAATAATACTTCCTCACTCCACAAGAGCGCTAGGAAGCATCAATTGCTTTGAGATCCTTAGCTGGTAAGCTGTAGAGAAGAGGGAAATGTCACTATTATTTAATAAGGTGGTGCAGCCTGTGGAGATAACATTGCACCCAGAGACTTACCACCCGAGCATCCCTTCTGAATTAAACATGAAGTTGGCTGTGTTCTGCTCTACTTTTTGGAAAACAGGCAACTATTTAACTTCTGGCCAACTATCAATACAGGTCTGTCGCATTTTAGGCGCATTTAACATGCGTGATTTCAGCTTTACACGGTCAGCAAAAACAAGAAAAAAACAAAAGAGGAAAAATAATTTAAATACTGTTTCTGTAGTGCGGGCAATTCCGTCCGCCATTACGCTTAATGTATTTTTGACTATACGCAATTTTCGCTTTATGTGCTGACTGTGGAACGTAACCCCAGCATAAGATGAGACAGACCTGTATAGCCACCCATCCTCCACCTCCTACTTGGGCCAGTGGTTTTAATCAACAATCAAGTATTCTTTGCAGTGTTGTTGTAGCCATGTTAGATATGAGAGACAAGACGGGCAAGGTAATATCTTTTATTGGACCAACTTCCACTGGTGAAAGAGCATAGGCACCTACTGCGTGGGTGCTCCAAGAGTGGAGCACCCATAGGGAAAAAATAGTAGGCGCTGAGCACCCACCAGCAGCCCCCTATTGAAACCTCCCCGTCCCCGCAGCATCTCCTGCCCGCTGGCGGCCCCGCAGATCAGCACCTCTCCCCCTCCCTCTCTGTGCCTCCCACCTGCCACAATCAGCTGTTTTGCAGCCTGCAGGAGGCTCTGGGGCAGTGGGAGGAGGAGCAAGGATGCAGTGCACTTGGGGGGAGGGGGTGGAATGGGGCAGGAAGAGGTGGGGCAGGGGTGAAAAGAGGTATGTGGGGTAGGGCCTTGGGGGAAAGGGTGGAGTGGGGGCAGGGCCTGGGGTAGAGCCAGGGGTCGAGCACCCCCTGGCACATTGGAAAGTCGGCACCTGCGTGAAAGAGAACAGCTTTCAAGGTACTCAGAGCTCTTGTTAGAATACACTGAATTTCAGGGATGGAGATGAGATTCTGAGTTTAAGAGTTAAGCCTTGACCAATTTATTCTCAGCCCTCAAAAGCAGCAGTCACCTCTGTCTGGGTAAATACCAGTGGTGCCATACTCATGATAAAGACAACCCCACTGTATGCTTTCCACAGGACCACAGCTCTTCCAGGACACCAACCTTTTCAAAGTTTTCACAAAGCCACACCCACAGCCTCTTGAATGGACACATCCAACCGCTGAGCCCCTCAAACCCACAAAGAGCAGGTTAGCCCCAGCAACTCATCACCCCTACCTTCCTGTGACAAGATGTCAGCAGGTCCTGCGATGCTGCACAGAGATGCCTTGCTCAGTTTGACAAACCCAGGCATCCAAAGTCATGAGTCAGGCCCCCCCCAAATCAAGAGAGTGCTTTAAAAATCTTGACCCCACCCCCACCCCCCCAAAAAAGAGCGTTGGGACTTTTTTGCCCCCTTCTGGTTTTTTAGCCCTTAGGCATTATGTTTTCAAGCTGTTCCCCCACAACCATAAGGGCCAGACACTTTTTTTTTTGTTAAAATGGAATTAAAGCTGACTCTCCCAGGAGCACACGACGCCAGGCGCTGGGGCCTCAAGAGAAACCCCAAATATCACCAGCCTCCTGGTGGACTCATGCCAGCCGGCGGCACCGTGGGGTCAGCCGGCTTCAGTACAGGTGACCCGAGTGCCCTTCCCGACGGCAGAGGGGACCCTGCCTGCCAGTGCCGGGAGAACCCAGTGGGATGGCCCAGCATGACCGGGGTGCAGCCCCAAACAGCTGCAGAAAGGCAACCCCAGCAGGGAATTTGGGCAACACCCAGGGTGTGTGCTGCCAGGCCAGCAGCTGGGGCAATGGCCCAGGGTCACCTCCCACTGGCTGCTGGGCAGCCCCCTTGCCCCAGGCCACCCCCTTGCTCCAAGCCCGCCCCTTGCTCCAAGCCCTTAGCTTCGCCTGGGGCTGCTGCAGCCTCCTGGACCTCTGAGCCCCCAGCCCAGGCCATGCTTACTAGCCAGGCCACATGGTACAACCTGCCCCTCCTCCCCCCTACATGGTACGGTCCTTCTGCCTTGGTCTCTTCCTCTCACCCCAGCCCCGCCCCCGGCCCCGCCCCTCGCGGGCGCGTGACCCAGGCGGCCGCGCTCGCTCTCGTGGGGGGAGCCGGCGAGCGAGCCGGGGCCTTCACCGCGGCGCGCGGCATGGAGGCGGCGGGGGCCGGCGTGGCGCCCATCAGAGCCCAGTGAGTACGGGCCGCCCCCGCCCCCGCCCCCGGCCGGGCCGAGCCGAGCTCAGCTCGCCTCGGATCCCCCTTCCCCTGGGACCTCCCCAGGGCCTCCTCCCTCCGCCCCCTCAGGGAACCCCCCCGAGACCCCCCCCAGGGCCCCCTTTCCCCGCCCCCTCAGGGAACCCACCCGAGACCCCCCCCAGGGCCCCCTTCCTCCGCCCCCCCCAGGGCCCCCTTCCCCCCGCCCCCTCAGGGAACCCCCCCCGAGACCTCCCCAGGGCCCACTTCCCCCGCCCCCTCAGGGAACCCCCCCCCGAGACCTCCCCAGGGCCCACTTCCCCCGCCCCCTCAGGGAACCCCCCCCAGGGCCCCCTTCCCCCCCGCCCCCTCAGGGAACCCACCCGAGACCCCCCCCAGGGCCCCCTTCCTCCGCCCCCCCCGGGCCCCCTTCCCCCCGCTCCCTCAGGGAACCCCCCCCCGAGACCTCCCCAGGGCCCACTTCCCCCGCCCCCTCAGGGAACCCACCCGAGACCCCCCCAGGGCCCCCTTCCTCCGCCCCCCCAGGGCCCCCTTCCTCCGCCCCCCCAGGGAACCCCCCCCCGAGACCCTACAGGGCCCCCGCCCCCTCAGGGAACCCCCCCAGGGCCCCCTTCCTTTGCCCCCTCAGGGAACTCCCCCTGAGACCTCCCCAGGGTCCCTGCCCCCTCAGGGAACCCCCTTTCCCCCGCCCCTCAGGGAACTCCCCTTTGAGACCTCCCCAGGGTCCCCTTCCTCTGCTCCCTTCCCTGGGAACCCCCCCGGGCCCCACACCCTCAGGGAAGCCCCCTGCTCCCTGAGACCTCTCCCGGGTCCCCTTCATCCTCCCCGGGAACCTCCTCAGGGTCCCCTTCCCCTGCAGCCTCAGGGAAACCCCCAGGGTCCCCTTCCTCTGCCCCCTCTCCTGGGAACCCCCCCCCCACATGGTCCCCTTCCCCTGCCTCCTCAGGGAACCCCCCCCTCCACTAAGACATCCCCAGGGAACCACCCCAGAGACACCCACCATTCCCAGCCCCCCCCTTCTCAGCACCCCTTTCCTGGGCTACCCCAGGAGCCCCCTCCCAGCATCCACCTTCGCTCGCTAAGCCAGGAGCCACCTGCTCCCTTCATGCAAACTGGTTCTGGACTTTGGGTGCCTGATGTGTGGTTGACGGAGCCCTCGGGGCCACAGAAGTTGGGTGGCTTTGGGTCTGGTGCTCTGGGTTCCCAGGCTGGAGTGACCCACTTAGAAGGCTGTTGTTCAGTTATTCAGTTACTTGGTACTTAAAAGCAAGCAATCAGCAACAGAGGACCTGCCGTGTTGTTAAAATACCACAGTGCCTTTCCCCAGGCTGCCCCATGACAGATGGCCCCTGGAGTCCCCATCCCTCCACTCATCCTACATGACTTTGTGGGTTGAGGTAGTTAAAGCAGCTGGCCATTCAACACCCAGCAAATATCAACAGGTGCCTTTGACACAGACAGTATCATAATTTGTAGGAAAGCTCATAAGAGGCCTTGCAAACTATGGAGAGAGCACAAATACAGGAGAACTGGAAAATGTTAGGGGCCTTGTGACTTGCCCTTGATGAGTTAAGTTACTGTCCTCCGCTTACCAGTCAGTTAGGGAAACCTGTGTGAGAGACCACAGCAAGCTTTGTGAAGTTACGTATTTAAAAGTCAGTACCTAAATAAAAGTGGCGACATTTTCAGAGGTCATGAGCACACACAATTATCATTGAAGTCAGCAAGAGCTGAAGGCGCTTGGCACTTCTGAAAATCACACCACTTTTATTTAGGTACCTAAAGATGGATTTTTGGTCCACCTTTGTGTTTTAGGAAACCAACCTAAAGTATCCTCAAATGTTCAGTTTATAATGCTGTCCCACCTCCATTAAGCAATTAGTCTTTTGTCAGTCTTGTGAATAAATTTTTGTATTAACAGTGTAGCCTGGAGGCCTCAGTCAAAGATTGAGGTCCTGTTGTGCTATACATTGTACAGTCTCTGCCCCAGTAAGCTCCTAATCAAGGATTATGACAAAACATAATAGGTGGTAGAAATGGACAAACTGGGAGGAGAGGGTGTCAATAAAGTTGGCATAAATGGTCACTTAGACAAGTTTCACTGTATTTTGCTGCTCTCTGTAGAAGATGCTAGTAATAAAGGCTGTCAGTTCTACTTATGAAGGTGTCTGTGGTGCTTCCTCAGTTTTTCAATGGTTTCCAACCCCAAAAATCTACCGTAGAGATGAGGAATACACTGTACATCAGGCCTCATCTTTAATGCAGAGAGGCAGTACACATGCTTCAGGCAACAGCCTACATCACACTGGCTTAATTCAAATGGTCTGGGAGCTGTTTTGCTCCTAGATTACATGTCCACACTGAACATGAGGCAAGCTATAAACTGCCCTATTTTTGCATAGTTGGGGATTCCCAGTGGATCTGTTTCCTTTGCCAGCTATCCCGCTATTCTGGTATAAGGGGAAGAATACAGTGGAAGGAGGACCTGAGCTCTGTTGTACCTGACCACCTGCTGGATCACCTGTCATCCGCAGTGCGAGTTGGACCTCTCTAACTGTCCACTGTGTCTTGTCATAGCCTCAGTGTAGTGAAGAACTGGGGCCCTAACTTGGTTTTCAATAACTCTGCAAGCCCAGTGTCTGTGGAGCAGATGAAAAGACTAGCTCAAGAATGATCCTACTTCACATTTTGCTTTGTGGCATCTCTGTGGTCAGAAAAGTTAATCCTGGTTTTAATTTCCTTTTTGTAGAATATACTTCTTTCGGTCTGCCTGTTCTCTCATCAGTAAACATTGCTGTGCAACGTAGCACATGTCAAATGATCAGTCAGAAGTTTAATGAGAGCACTCTTGCACTGTAGGTATCTCTCCTCGAAAGAACAGTTCCATGCTTATCTCAAAGCGGAAAGGGAATCCAGGAATCAGGAAAACAATCAAGATGATGAGGAGGAAGATCCTAGTAGCAATGACCAGACAGAGCCTCCAGCAAAACAGATGAAGCTAGATGGTGGTGATCAAGTTAGGAAGCAAGGAAGCCAAGAGGAAGTTTTAAAAGAGGAGGAGAAGAAACCCCAGGAACGGAAGAGAGCCAGAGGCCAGAATAAGAGTCGGCCATGTATGAAGCCAAAGCACTATGAAAAGGATAGGCTGTGCCAATCAGTAATTCAGGTAAGTGGTTGGCTATGGTTGGCAACTTCAGGTTCTTTAGATAAGAATATCTTTAGCTGTAAAGCACCTAGCATGCATTTGGATTCCTAATAATATGTCGTGAATGAGCCATCTATGTACCTATGGAATGGATGTTACTTATTTTCAGGAGTGGGTAATTCAGCTAAAAAGCCTCAGAGAGCCTGCACTTTATTTAGGCCCTGTCTAGTCTGGTGGCTTTTGTGCTGGCACAGCTCCTGCACCCCCCACTGTAGATGCACTGCAAGAGGGTAATTCGGAATATGCACTAGTTCAACATATCCCCATAAGTCACTGGGGTAAGTTGTATGAGTGCAAGCCCCATTTTGCATTGATCCAGTGTGTCTACATTAGGAGCTTGTATTGGTGAAGTTGCACTGATGTTTTACACAGATGCTAGTTTCTCTAAACTAGACAAGTGGTAAGCATGTGTGTGTGTGTAACTGAAGTCCATGGAACTCCTCCTGGAAACAAAACTGACACACAGAGTAAAAATGAGCCATTTACACAGAAGGGGTTTTGATGGTTTTACATTGAAAGTGTGTTTTGTCGTTGAAGGAATGTGCAGAGAAGTGCTATTTTGGCTCACAGTGCCGCTTCCTGCATGATGTTGGGGAGTACATGGCTGTGAAGCCCTCAGACCTCGGGGATAGCTGCATACTCTTCAAGACCTTCGGAAAGTGCATTTATGGAGTCACGTGCCGCTTTGCTAGGGCACACCTGGGGGAGGACTACAGGAATATCATTAATGAGGACCTTGTAAAGCAGTGGGAAGGGAAACCACTGGTGAGAAACAGCCTCAGCAAAGAGCTCCAGCAGCGTCTGCGCAAGAAAAAAGTTTGCTTTGACAAATCCAGTGAGTACCTTAGTCACTTGGGCAAGCCCAGCAGCGCAGGCAATGCGGGAAACAAGGCAACAGGCAACTCAACAGAGGAGAAAGGGATGACAAACTGCACAGCATCCAAAGGGAACGCAGAGGGCCTGGATGTCCTACCTCCTGGGGAGGAGGCACCAGAATGTCTCACAGTGTCAGAGAAGGGAGAAGCTTCTGAATCAATGGTCCTGCAGAGTTCCTGCCTAGCGGATGCATCAAAGGATTCCACTCTCAAAACAATAGGCCCAGTGACAGATGAAGATGTTATAAAACTGCGGCTGTGTGAGAAAAAAAGAGTAAGTGCTAAAGCTGAGGATGGGGTCCTATTCTGTGGATGCATGTGATACTGGGCAACAATCAAGTAGTTTAAGTTGCATTTGAAAAGCCTCAGCCGGGGTGTCTGGCAATCTTGGCTGAGGTGAGTGTAGTTGAGGTGCCAGAGGTGCTGGTGAAACACTCCTCATGTACATGCCCTTAGTCCTTGGGTGGAGGAGAAGTCTTTCTGGTTCTGCATTGAAACAAGAAAAAGGTTTTTACGAGTGGGGTCATACTACAGTGGAGATTGGTATCTCAGACCCCTGGTGAGGGGAGAGGCCTCAGTACACAGCTGTCTAATGTCTACTGTGATTAGAGAACTCCTAGGTCTCTGGTCTGAGCCTTTGGTTTAAAATGTATTTCAGTGATTCTCTCTTTATAAACCGAGTAACCCCAATTATCCAGCCTGAGAGTCAGAAAACAGCTGCCACTCCCATGTGCTGCAGCATGCATCATACGTTGCTCTCCTGCTTATCCAAAACCCCTTTACCGCCTTCCCCCGAGTTTTGTTCTCAAACATGGTTAGACAGTTAATGATTTGGATCTTTGAAGGTTGTGATGTTAATTATATTGTAATAAATGCTTTTCAGGTCTGCTGTTCAGAAAAACATTTTGTCTTGCTCATGTGAAAACCACCTAGCTCTGCTTGATCTGAATTCACCTGGCAAATGCCTCAGGATCTTTAAGAGGAAATGTACCCAGAAAGGCTGTCAGGCTAAGAAAAAAATCATTGCTTTCCAGAAAAACCAGCTCCCTTCTCTCTCTCTCGTACCACCTGCTGTTACTAAAATGTTGTTTTCCCCATTTCTATAGCTCTTTTTCACTTCACTCTGCTAGGGTAATGAAATAGATGAGTCAGTTTTATTTTCTAGTCCTCCTGCCCTAGCGCAGTGCTGCAGTGTGGGGTTTCAAATGCTGCAGAGGAATACTTAATTTAAAAACTAAAAGGAAATGTGGTAAATTCTGTAAAAGCCAAACTCCGAGCGTGTCTAACTGAAATTCCCCACTTGGCCTTCACTATTTTAGCTCTTCTAATATGCTTTTCCTGTGTTTGTTTTCCAGTTGGATATCCAAGGCAAACTCTACCTGGCTCCCTTAACAACGGTAGGTAGAATAGTTCTAACAGAATATGTTTTTTTCCCACTTGTGTAAATTGGCTGTAAAACCACTTTGATGAGATAAGTTCCACACATGAGTAGTGCAGGTCAAAAATTTTGCCAGTACGTATCCTAACCCTCTCTTGCTGCTCTGGGTTTCAGTGTGGTAACCTTCCTTTCCGGAGAATATGCAAGCGTTTTGGAGCGGATGTCACCTGTGGAGAAATGGCTGTGTGCACAAACTTGCTCCAAGGCCAGTCCTCTGAATGGGCTCTCTTGAAGCGGCACTACACAGAAGATCTTTTTGGAGTGCAGGTCCAGTATCGTCACTTCATAGATCATCAGAGTTGGAAGGGACCTCAGGAGGTCATCTAGTCCAACCCCCTGCTCAAAGCAGGGCCAATCCCCAGACAGATTTTTGCCCCAAATCCCTAAGTGGGCTCCTCAAGGACTGAACTCACAACCCTGGGTTTAGTAGGACAGTGTGCAAACCACTGAGCTATACGTTTTCCAACAATGAGGGAATCCAGAAACAACTCATGTATTTCTTACTTGGGGAAACATCGTCCACTGGGCACCTGCAGAGAGTAACTTTCCCTGTGGGTGAACTGCCCTTGTGTCTTTAAGCTGAGACTCAGGCTTTTTTTTTTTTTTTTGGAAGAAGTCAGCTCATTTTGGCTGAATCTGTCCTGTTTTCCCTTTCAGCTAGAGGGAGCATTTCCAGACACTATGACCAGATGTGCAGAGCTTCTGAACCAGACCATTGAGATGGATTTTGTAGACATCAACGTTGGGTGCCCAATAGATCTGGTGTATAAGAAGGTAACATTTAACAATATCCTCCATCCTTTCTCTGAGCAGGTGTCTTTCCTTTGCTTTACCTCCCAATCCCTCGTCTGTTCACAACACTACTTAAATGTTGCCACTGCCTGTTCAGTCTAAGGACCATTATTTCTACACACAGAGTAACCTTCTCTATTCCAAGGCTTGTTTCAATGACTTCATAGCAAACGTGTTCATCTTACAAATAGTAAGATGGCTTTTTCTAACTGTCAGCACTGCAAACTCAGCCTGGGATCTGAAAGTCAAGCTTAGGTTTATTCTGAATCCTGCAGCATCTCAGCAACAAATTTTCTTCAACTGGAACCTAGGTCATAGAAAATAAGGCCAGAAGGAACCATTTACTCTGCCCTCCTGTACCACACAGACCATGGAATTTCAACCAGTTACTCTTGTAGGGAGCCCAGTAACTTGTGTTAACAATTAACACTAGTTAGTTCTGTTGCGGGTGTGTAAGCCAGGCCAGAATGCAGCTCATGCTCTGCAGGCCCAACACACTAGTGAGAGCTTATTTTGTGAGTGACCTTAGCAACCACAGCCCTAAATTTTTCAACAGATCTGCCCCGGTGTAGAGAGATGTGCAGTTTGTAGAGTGGCCTTTCTGATCGTTGTCCCAGTTTCAGGGTTAACTGCACCTTTGACATCCCTCCACCCCAGTCTTCCTCCAGGACTTTCACTTAAAGGTTTCAGGCTTCCTAGCTGTCACCTTTCTCATGTGGAGACCTGTGTCTCTTTTCCTCCAGATGAGTGTTTAGGCTTGGAGTCCCTCTGCACTTCACTGTGATTTTCCCAGCAAGTCTGGCTGGGGTCCAGCACCTGTGATTAGCTGTTCTCCAGGTGTTTCCACAGTGTATACCAGTTGTCAGCCAGCTGACACAAAGCAGCCAAGCTATACAGAGCAAAATACATTTTTCTCTGTAATGCTTTTGCCCTGAGAATAACACACAAAAAACAGTAAGTCCCTATCCGCATCTTTAAACGCTTACCAGAGGTCAGCCACCAGTCTTATGGCTCTTGGGGCACAGCAAAGTGTTTCTTACCCTTCCACAAGGCTGAGGTCCCCCTGTGGACAGAAAGTCCTGTCCATTTGCTGAATCAGAAAGAAAGCCCTCTGTCAGTTTAAACTCAGCCTTTTTATACCAAAAGCCCTTTCTTTGTCTGTTCGTCTCTGGAAATCCCAGTTTGAGCCAGTATGTGTGAGCTACTTGCAGGGATAGTCCAGCCTCTCTGGGGTTGTTTTAATTTTACCTTAATTACCCACCACTGTTTTTAGTTCCTGGAGGAACTGTGATAATGCTCCCACCCTGAGCTGCATACAGTCCTCAGCCCATAATAATGCATAAACCATTCCTATACGTCATACAATATCGGCCCCCAAAGCTACAGCATGCAGTTGCTCTATCTGTCAATCTTGACTGCCCTTCAGGATGAAAGTACAAATCTTCTCTAGTTTATAGAAGTGAAAGGCAGCTGCCTGGTTAATTTCAGCAAGGTTCTTGGGTTAGGTGAAAATACAAGGATCTCTGACAGTACCTGTTTTATTTCATAGGGAGGTGGATGTGCCTTAATGAACCGTTCCAACAAGTTTGAACAGATTGTCAGAGGAATGAATTCGGTAAGTACCACGCATCCCCGGGCTGAGAAAAACAAGCTTCCAAACAAAACTCTTTTGTCTGATTTAGCTTTACTGCTCCCTCTCTTCAGGTACTGGATGTTCCTCTGACAGTGAAGATAAGGACTGGTGTGCAAGAAAAAGTCAACCTAGCTCATAAAGTAATCCCCAACATCCGGAAGTGGGGAGCTTCCATGGTCACGGTATGGGCCCCTTCCTGTGTTTGATGTCAGGAATTTGGCCAGAGTCCATGATGCTTTGTCTGTCTGTCATCATTTAAGTGCATCTAGTCCAATAATCCTTTCAGTAGTGGCCTGTGCCTGATGCATCAGGATAGAGGCATGAACCCAGGCATCTGTGCAAAATTGCATTATGAGGGGAGGAGATACTACAGTGAGGGACACATCATCATCAATACCACCTTGGTCTCTGTCCACATTGATAATCCCTATGGCTTGTTGCTCTAGCTTGCAAGCACTGACAATGTTATGTATGTTCAGGATGTCTTTTTGAATTCTGCTAACCAGTTCCCCTACTGTTCACTGCAGCACTGACCTCTGCAGAATGCTTAGATTCTGTGCTATTAAAGCATTTCACTCTCATCCATTTTGAACTTGTTGCCTTTCTTGTAGCATCTCGACCTGGCTGGTTTAGATACTTGGTGAGGTACTAATTGTAACTCTTTTTTTCTGTTAGCTTCATGGCCGATCTAGAGAACAGCGTTACACAAAGGTTGCAGACTGGGAGTACATAGCAGAGTGTGCTAAATTAGCCAGCCCAATGCCTCTATTTGGTATGTTTCTCTCTGATAATTTTATTTTTTAAACTTTTTAATGATTAGGTTATTTTAAAACAGTTTGTTTCTCTGAAATCTGATCTGTGTATGGTTAAAATATTACTGGTCCAGTTAATGTAAGATCTGGTGCCCCCTCCCCAAACTCGCATCTCCTTCAGTGAGATTGTCTTTGTTATTTGTTTGAGAGAAAGTTGAGACCTTAGCACAGTCAGTCTTGGGGGAGGAAGAGTGAAGCAGAGAGAGAGAGAGAGAGAACTAATGACAAGTCCCTAAAGTGATGTCAGAGAGGTGATAGATCGGCTGTCACAGTAGTGGTTGGCCACTTAGCTTAAAATGCAGTTCTGGTCTGAAAAATTACCCAACAGTTCTACTGTGGTATAACTCCATTCAGGTCAATGAACTGACGTATGAATCTCCTCCACAGTCCCCTTGTGTATTCCAAGTCTCGTCTACCATTAAACTCCTGTTAGCGTTGTGGAGCCAGGAGGGCTTGGACAGAGTGAGCTGTAGTTCATTCCTGTTTGTGAATCGTCAATTGAATTATTGTCTAACACAATTCTGTCCTCATGCTTCTGAAACCCAAGGGTAAGATAATATGGTTGCACAGGTGTGACAGTAGAACTTGACCTATAAAATATTACACACACACACACACACACACACACACACACACACAAATAGGTGTGTGCATGTCAGTCACCGCCACTCGGGTCTGAGAAACAACAAATTGCGCTGCAGCTGTGAAGGGCGTCGTTCTCTCCCTCACACACACTCAAAGACTGTGAAGTGAGGGTCCGATAGGAGGTGAGTCATAGTGATTTTGCGTGGCTTGGGGTGCTGCTGGATTCACCGCCCAAGCCACAGACTGTGTATACTGCACTTTTACTGCCCCATGCCGACCTTGCTGGACTATGTTAACATGCTCTAGGTATCTAGAGCTAGTCAGCAGGATTCACGCAGGGCCGTCAGAGTGCAACACAGCCCATGCCTTGGGCAGTGAATCCAGCAGCTTCATAAGCTCTACTAACAATCACCATGGCTTGCCTCCTCTCAGACCCTCACTGCTCAGTCTGTGGAGGAAGAGAAGCCAGAGGGGCAGGAGGAGGCAATGGCAGAAGAGAGGGAACGTACCAGAGGAAGAAGAGGAGGAGGATCATCCAGGAACGAGGTTCAGGCCCAGCACTGGCCAAGGTAATTAAGGATCCTAGGAGGCGTAGGAGGGCAGCTTTCCTAGGGCTGAGCCTCCCCTTCTCCCTGTTTGAGGGTGGGGACTAGGGGGTCCTTGACCTCCCCATGGCCATAGACAGCGAGGAGAGGAAGAAAAGTTTCTAGTTTCTCTGGGGGCAGGGTGAGATGCTGGTTTCTAAAGGGAGATCAGAGGGGGGAGAAAGGTCCGAGAAACCTCCGTAATTTTTTTTTATAAACGTTCTAAATGTCTCACAGGAAGCTTGGCATCTCTGAATTGTAGGGCAGTGACACACAAGGCAAAAAACTAGTTGGGACCCTCAGATCCCAGGTCGAATTTTCAAGACTGGCAGTTAGAAAAAATCCTTTTGTAAAGGGAATAAATTTGATCTGTAGTACCTGTGAGAGAACAAACATGGAACCCTAATGCCATTTTACAGGATTGCTTTTCAGAGTATAGAGGCACTTTTGAGTTTCATCCTGGGCCATTTCACTTTGACCTGCTCTTGTGCGCCACTCTAACCTCCTGGCTTCGCTCACTCTCCAAACGCAGGAAATGGAGATATCTTGTCCTACGAAGATGCTAATCGAGCCATGCAGACGGGAGTTTCAGGAATTATGATTGCAAGGTAAATGGCTGCCTTTCCTACTTATTTTTTGTTTGTGAGCTATATTGAAACAGAAATTTAAAAAAAAAAAAGCCCGTGACAACAAAGGTTTCCTCCTTGACAAGGCTGTTCTTGGAGGCTTGTTATAGTGTATCTGGTGTAAGAGAGGACTCCATGGGAGCTGAAAGCTACAGCAGTATTTGCGCTTCTGGTGTAGCCTTTAAAGGAGGCACCATCAGCTTAGAGAGAGCTGGAACGTCTCAAACTGGATGGAGCTGTAAGCAGAAGTGCATGGTACTGCAAATGATTCGCAGCCAAACCAGGCTCTTGAGCACATGATTTGGGTGACACTCCTGTTTAATCTTTGGGATAGAAGCTGCTGCTCATAGGGTTGGCATAACTCTTAAAACTCTTTATCAGCTAGCAGGTCAAAAAAATGCAAGTCTCTTTAGATCCAAAGCTCCAGCCTTGATAATCTCCCTTTTGGATATTGCAATACAGAGTAAACTGGTTCTGACACTGGACAGCACAGCACAAGTGATTTTGGGGCCTGGGACCTTTTTGTCTAATCCCTGATCAGTTTGGCCCACTGGCCTATATCTTATCTGTTGGAGAATTGACCCTGTCACCCCTTCAGAAGCTACTTCCAATTTCACTTCTCAGATCCCATCCTTAGTCACCCTGATGATTAACCTTATGTTTGCTCTGCCCTGACTCTCACTTCTATGGGCTCTTGTGGTTAAAGAACAGACCTGAGTAGGGAATAAAACCTTGATCTAGTTCTCTGGCTTCTGCTTCCTGTGTGACATTAACTCAGTCACAACCTCTCTGGGTGGAATTTTCTAAGACTTAAGTGATTTAGAAGCAGACTTCCTAATGTCTTTCATCCCTCAGGTGAGTAATGTCTATTAGTCAATTAAAAAAAAACCCAGAAACCTCCTGTTATCCCTGAGGTTAAATAGATGCTGGTACGTGATTTCTTCATGTTCTGTCTTGGCTCTAGGCAGGCTCCTGGAGTATAAATAAATAGAGCACATGGGAAAACACAATAGTTAGGGCTCAGTTATTCCCTCACTTGCCGGGGTGCAGCGTCCAGGAAAATCAGTGGGAGTTGATCATGCAAGAGGACAGAATTGAGCCCTAAAGGCTGGTCAAAGTGAAAACCAGCAGATTCCCTGAAAAGGCTGGATTGTCTTGTTAGTGGTCAGATCCTCCTGCCAGAGGTGCATTTGTAGGAGGCTTTAACTAGAAAATGAAATGCACACTTCCTGTGCCCACGGGGAGGGAACTCAGTAACACAAACGCTGTCTGGCCTGAGTCCTCCCATGTCTCACATGTACAAGTCTGTAGCTAAACTTCAGTTTTATAACTGGAAAGCCCTGTCTTTGGTTACAACCATTTTCCTTTCTGATCCAATCGTGTCTGACCGCAGAGGGGCATTGATCAAACCTTGGATTTTCACTGAAGTTAAAGAACAGCGACACTGGGACATCTCTTCCAATGAAAGATTTGATATTCTCAAAGATTTTACCAATTATGGCCTCGAACACTGGGGTTCAGATACCCAGGGGGTGGAGAAAACCAGGAAGTTCATGCTGGAATGGCTGTCATTTTTGTGCAGGTAACTTGCTTTCTCAAACATCTTTGGTAGAAACCTTTTTCTTGCTGGGTCTCTGCCTCTAATGTAGTATTTTGTAGAATAATAAAATTCAGTGACATTTAATATATGTATTTGCATTGTGAGGTATATTCCAGCTGGCTTATTGGAGTACCTACCTCAGAAAATCAATGAGCGGCCTCCGTACTACATGGGGAGAGACTATCTGGAGACCTTAATGGCAAGCCAAAATGTGGACGACTGGATTAAAATAAGGTAAATGGCTAACAGTTGTCATAAAATAGACAGTTGGTCATAGTGATTTCATCCTGCAACCTAATATTCAAATACCACATGATGCACAATCATACTGGCATGGAAAGATTATGGGAACTTCATATTTTATCCTGCCTTCTCTCCCCACCTCAATATGAGAATTCTGTAGGGTTGGTTAGGATCGTGGTCTACTTCCCCAGCACAGTAAGTGACAATAAGAGACTGACTAGAATGGTACAATACCCTCACTCCAGTAGGTTTTCAGTTAAGCCTTGTATTGCCATATTATCCTCTCCTTGTCTGTACGTGCTCACAGTTGCCTGTATTGTGATGAGTCTTATCCTAGATGCTAATATAAACCTAGAGGAATTGACAAGTCATGTGCTTCCCAGACCATGATTTGAAGGCTGTTACCAAGCAGGAAAATTAATGTAATTTTTTTTCAAGATTACTGACTGCACAGTACCCAGTATATTATTTATCTGTCTTGCAATAGCGCCTAGGAACCCCAGTCATGTGCTAGGTGCTGTACAAAACAGAACAAAAAGACCACCCCTACCCCAAAGAGCTTCCAGTCTAGGTAATTCCACAGCTTGTGGAGTTGGTGGACTTTCCCCTCTCCAATCCATTGCAGGTTTTCAGAATTAACGTTAGACTTCAGGAGACTTTTTTCTTGCATCCAAAAGTGTACAGACAGTGCTTGAAAAAATGACTCTGCAGACTTTCAGCCCCAACTGAAATGGCATTCTGAGAGTGTAGCTAGCCAGCTGCCATGTTCCATCCTGTGGAAACAGAAAAGAAGCAAAAATGGAATATGGCTGCAGCCTTGTCCTTTTTTCGGGTGGTGGGGGGGGGGATCTAATCCTTGTCCGTTTTGTTAGTATTGGAAACAGCTGCCTACAACCAAGTTACTAGAACTTCTGTACATTTCAGCCAAGTTTTGTAAATGCCGTTTTCCAAGCTGAGCCTTGCACCTTCAGTATCCAGTTAGCTCCTCTGTTCCATACTGTTCACTGGAAGTACGAAAACATTTAAAACTTTATATTTTATTAAAGTGCAAGGAGACTTAAAATATACTTGTCACCTTCAAGGTAAAAAAAAAGAAATTAAATACTATCCTGCTTCCAGAAGTGTGGTTATAATGTATACAGTGTCTGCTCTGCATTCAGGTAGCTTTATATTCATGCCGAAGGTCTATAGTCTGTTGGTACATAGTTGCTCACTCTACTGGATTTCACTGCCTACATGTCTAGTCTTGTGATAAATAATGATACTGCATTAATAAAACGTTGATGTTTTAGGAATTTTGGTTGTAAACATTTTATATACAAGACAACAAACCATAATATTCCTTAATGTGAACTTCTGGTACTTAAATATATTATTTGAGTTCTGTAGTATTGATGGGACAGATCCTCAATTCCATTGAAGTCAATGGGACTACACAGATTTACACCAACTAAGGGATCCGGTAGTTAACATGTGAGCACCATGTCAAGTTCAGTGTAAGCAGAAGAAGAGGTGGAATGGGGAGTTTCAAGACACAAATTCAACTTTGCGAGAATAAGGCACCTGAATGTCAGTGAGAGTTAGGCATCTAAATTGAAAATCTACCCCCTAGTCCCTACTGCAAAGAGAGCACAGCATACCATAGAGTGTACGTTGCATGACTGTGTGTCAGTCTGAGGTATTGTCAGAATCTGAATGTATTTGAATACAAATCTGTTTTGTTGCAGTGAGATGCTTTTGGGGCCTGTACCTACAAACTTTACCTTCCTGCCTAAACACAAGGCAAATTCTTACAGATAGGACTGATTGGAAGAGTCCTTAAACAGGCACAGCAAGAGAAGGCAATAGAGCGGTATTTGGTGAGATATGGATTATCTGTGTCTGGCTGCTGGAAATTAAATAAAATTTTATGGTTTTTTAATGTCTAGTTAATGTTTGTCATTACACAATCTGATAATTGGACAAGTGTCACAACTCAGCCTGTTCTGGCTGAGAAAGCTGCCCATCTTCCATCTAAGGATCTCTAGCTGCAATACTTCTGTGGTTCTCATTACCCATAGTTTGAGAACCTCACAATCTTAAATGTGCTCAGCCCCCAGGAGGGTGGGTAGGTTTTTTATTTCCATTTTAGAGGTGGGGAAACAGAGGCAGAGATGCCAAGTGGCTTGTCCAGGTTGTCACAGGAAGTCCATCGCAGAGCAGGGACCTGGACCTCTCAGGCCCAAAGCTAGTGCCATAACCACTGGACCATCATCTCTGTGTAACTTTTACATTTTCTCCAAAGCCTTCTCATGGCCTTTGGTGCAAAAAATAAAGTGCTCGTTGGTCAGTGGCTTGCCTCAATTCACCACATGAGCTTTCTCTCACATGCGCACATTGTACCTCTCTTGTGTAAGTGCTGCTGTAGCAAAGATTGATAAAGAGCTTGATGGTGTGGGCACTAGCATCAATGCAACCTTGCTTGGTCCAGCTGTGAGAGAGAGACACACCCTCCTTGAACCATTTCACAAGTGCTTTCTTTTTACAATAAGAATTTAAATTTCCTCAGCTCCTGTAGGTGTTCAGTCAGGCGAAGAGTTTTTTTCACATTGATGTTGGACACCTGGTTGCTGAGGCAATTTACATTTTTACTGAAAAAGAAAGCAATTGTGCAGTGGTTGAAGGGTTTGTTTTTTGTCTGAGTGGCAGCTGGATTAATACAAACCATTAAATAACCCTACATGGTCTCCCAGGAGAGCCTTCCCCTTAGTCTCTCCAGGTTTTTTCAGGTGTATATTATTTTGACACATTTCAATAGATAGGATCTCCATTAATTTAATTTATCTCCTAGAACTGGAAGGGACCTTGAAAGGTCATGGAGTCCAGCTCCCTGCCTTCGCTAGCAGGGCCAAGTACTGATTTTGCCCCAGATCCCTAAGTGGCCCCCTCAAGGGTTAAACTCACAACCCTGGGTTTAGGAGGCCAATGCTCAAACCACTGAGCTATCCCTCCCCCTACACAAACAACTCTCCCAACTGCACTTGGTGTACAGCAGTAAAGATTCTGCACTTGGGATTTGAACAGATCTGTCAAAGATGTATTGGCAAGAGCAAAATCAAGCTCATTCTCCCGTATCTGTGATTGGGCCTGCAGGTCCACCATGAGTAAAAGCCATAGAAATTGATTTGAGCCAGTCAGTTTGCCACATATGACCCTAAATACATATCTAGAGCAGATCTGTCAATTCAGAAGGTACCACTTTTACCTACATCCCTTCCAAGTGAGATAGGAGTCTCACATTGATGTTTATATACAAGGAGTCAGCAAACACTCTTGAATCAGTGTGGTGCTGGCTCACTTGCACAGTGATTGGATTATAGTGGGAAAGGAGGGTGCAGTTCCAGTCCCTCTCTCGTCTATACAAGCCATGTGCCATACTGATGCAGAAATGGCAACGAATAGGGTGACAAATGTAGATGCAGTTGTTCCTTCTCACACGTGGTATTAACCCCTCTGGGTTCCTCTGCCTTTCCAGAGTTACTTCTAGAAGGGTGTTCACGTGCCCCTTTTCCAAGTTGAACTACAGCTGAACAGATTACCCTTAGTACATGTTTAATCACTGTACAGAAAAGATCTTTGGACCAGAGAATTTACATTTAGGAATGCCACTCTTCACTGCAGAGATGGGAATACCTAAAATGGACCTGTTATGATGGCTACTGTCTGAACAACACGTGTTGGGTTTTAATGATGTTCCTGTGCCCTGTTAAGATAAAAAGTTGTATTTTCAAAAGCATTTAGGATCCCAAGTCACTTAAGTCCTAATAACTTCAAGACGCGGGCTCCTCAGTGCTTTTGAAAAGTCCCACCCCAAGACTCAACACCATAAAACAGTTGCACAATACATCGGCTAGCTCCACACCTGGCTTGTCACTTCTTACCTTGAGTAAGTCTGTGAATGAAACAGTGGACCTGATATTTCCATTGTCTTTCATATGTCATGGGCTACACCTGTGCAAAGCTAGAGTGAAAATGCTACAAATTCAGAAGTCTGGCGTTTTTCCACTCACTTTGCACAGACAAATGACAACATATGCAAGCAAGTAGAGAATCAGGCCCATAGCATCCACATGCAGATGTTAAACAGTGGTGAGTCTGTTTCTCCAGAGAGGCTGAGCACTTGCAGCTCCCAGTCACTTAAATTGGAGTTGGAGGTATTTAGCACTTTTGAAATTATGACCCTCTGTTCACCTGTATAGTTGTCTAAATGAACTGTTTCCCTGTTCTCTAGGGTCTTCCAGCAGCTCATGAGTGGGCATATTTCCATATCCTTTTCAGGCAAGGAAATGAAATGTAAATCATTGTCCATGGTGACTAGATTGTGGTTGGTCATGGGAGGGGAAAAACACAAAACGCTTCGAGCATTGCACAGGCACATCATAAATCTTGCATAAAAGCAGCTCAGGCAAGAAAATGTGATGAGACAGCATGAAAAGTTAATGACATGAATCAAAGGTGAGCGATTTAATAGGGGGTTCCCCTTTTTTTAATAATTTCCTAGTATTTAATATTAAAAGTCAATTTCTCACTTGCCTCAAAGGCAATGAGTTCATAAAAATGCTGCTGAACCTGCACCTGTGCAGATATTGTATAATACAGCAAAACTGCTAAGCAATGTTGGTGCTTGTACGGCAGGGGAGAGAAGCTATGGCAGACTCAGCTTTGCACTGGTTGGTTAATATGCAGCCAGCCTGGATATGTCGCAGCTCCATTCATGTATCTGCAAGGGCTCTTAGAGACGAAGGTTTTTACACAGGGGGCTCCTAGGTTAAACTGTAGAGCCTGGTGGAGGTATTTTCTGCTGTCTGGGCCCTTGAGCTTTTCATGAAATGCCTTGGTACATTGATATAAGGGTACCTCGGCCTATGGAGAGGAGCTTTTTGTCTTAGAAATCAGAAGAAAGAGTGCAATGGTAAAAGCTTACCGAAGCAGAAGTCTCCTCAGATACAGAAATAAACACTTGTAAATGTAAGTGTGCAGGTTCGGTGCTTAACTTCCATTGAAATCAATAGGAGCAAGGTGCCTAACCCAGTTGGGTGCTTTTTAAAATCCCACTACGTATCTTTCTGCACCTTTAGGTGCCCGAATACCTTTTTTAATCTGCCCCTAAATCCCTTTAAATACAACTCCAACAGCAGGGGACCCTGCACAAGAATGATGATCAACTTAAAAGGCTCTGACCTTTGCAAGACTCTCACTCCCCAAAGCGCATGGGCTCTGGCAGGGCTGCATGCGCCTTTCTGGCCACAGAAGCCAATGCAGAATAAAGGGTTGTGTAAATGTGCTGATTGGCATGACAAGACTAGAGGCCAAAGATTTCTAGCCAGAGAACTAATCCAGTCCTCCACACTGACATAACATGGAGCCGGTAACTGCTATGTAAGGCCACAAGGGGCCACCAAATCATCTAGTTTGATCTCCTATATATCTCAGGCCACCTCCGCTACCCAGCACCTACACACTAAACCCAGTGACCAACGTATGATAGCCTACAGGAGCCTAGACACGTGCCACAGGCAAAGAATAGGCAGGACCGAGATGCCCAAAGCTCCCTGCAATAGCAGGGAAATGGGCATTTACGGCTTAGAAAGAATGGGTTTTCCTGAAAGGCATTTGATTCCAAGTAGCTTCATATGGAACAACTATGTTCACCTTTGTCCATTTTCATCAGTGAGGGAGAGTCCAAACTCTCGCCCCTTACCCCAGCGCTCTGCTCCCTTGCTGTCGTACAACAAGGCAAGTCCCAGACAGGAACGTGGCCAGGGCGGGACAGAGGCAGGATTTCTGTAGTAATATTTACAAGATGCAAATGCTGCCATTGGGTTGTTGTTAAAAAGCAGTGGACTGAGCCTCTGCAGAACTAGGGTCAAGTCACTTCCTCTCTGGGCCTTGGATTCCCATCTGCAATATGGGGATAATCATCAGTCCACTGCCTGTGGGTGCATCGGATTTTGGGTGCCCTGAGTGGGGACTCCTTAAGATGTGTGCAGTGAAGCACTCAAGATCAGTGGCCATTTGTGACAGTCCTGCTGTCAGAGCCCGACTGGCTCCAGTCCTGAGTTTCAGATCCAGCTCACTTCCAGCACTACAAAAGCACCGAGCCTGCAAATCCTTATGCGTGCAGGCCCATTGCGTGCGAGTTCAAAGGATTCCATGGATGAGTAGGTGTTTGCTGGATCAGCTCTTCAAGAACCATAATGAGATGATCCCACTTATCCCAGCGTCTGTTTCCCTGGGCTTGTCCAGAAGAGAAAGTTCTTCCTGACTCACTGCTGACTACTAAGATATTTGTAGTCCTGCAAGAGCTTTCTCCTGCAGAACCAGCCTTCTGAGTCTGCCTCCTTCAGTGAAACTTCAGGGGCTCCCCTGGAAGAGTGGGGTTTGCATCTTCAGAGGGACCCCTGCCTTTAGAGGGGGAAGTGGAATCAGCCTGTATCCCCCTCCCTTGCTACCTTAACATGCCTTAGCTGTGGAGTAGAGGCCAGGCAAACTTGTTTTACCTACTAACTAATGTAGGCTCCAGACTTGAACTCAGAGTCACATGTTCATGGTTTGCATTTCATTCAGGGGAGTCTGTGAGGAAGAGAGCAGAGAGAAGGGGAGAGGAGAGTTTTGAATGAAAATATAGACACACATGGGGCTTGATGGTCTGTCGCCCTGCACCTTGCGTAAAATGCTCGCAAATCAGCAGGGCAGTGTTTTATGCCAACTTTGCACTGACTGAACAAGATACAGGACAATGGGGAAATCGGGCCCACAATCTATAGTATATACAGGGGCATCCACTTGTGCTAAACTACTTTGGTCTGGAGGCTTCTTCCATCCCTATTACACAGCAGAGGGGTAGTTTGAAATCCCCTACAAGTATCGCTCAAGAGGTTCACAGCTCCTGAAACTGTGAAGTTCACACAGATCTGGAGATACTGGGGAAACCCTCAGTTCTGTTCCTTCCTTTAAAAAAAAAAAAAAACAAAAACCACCACAAGTCTCATGCAAGCTGAGCTTTGCATCCAACCACAAGACCTTTTGTTCCCCTTCTTTCCAGACATGATTACAGCCACTCCCCTCCCATGTTCAGAGTACAGGAGAAATTGCTCCTCTCCTAGTTGGGCATCCTTTAACTTGGCCTTTTGCCTCCCTTAGGAGCATGCTCCATCTGGTAGCAATTTTCTCTTCATGTTGCAGGTGTTTCCATTTGACACATCCCTTTAGCATGTCTCTGAATCACTTGGGTGGCTAGGAACCGGTAAGACATTTCAGCACTGCCTGCATTTGAAATGGCTTACACAGCCACATAGAGGGAATTAGAGAACTCCTTCAAACTCAACAGTGGTATGTTGGTCCTACCTGAAACAATACTAGGGGATGCCTAGGTCTTTTTATATATGTCAATGCCGTCCGAAGTTATAGGAACAAAAGGTATATCCGAAGGGCATTCGGAGAGCTTCACCCCTGTCCTTCACTGGGCGTCCTGAGGAGATGAAGGGGTTAATGCACCTACTCAGAGGAAGAAAAGGACTGCATTAGTATCTTCGTTAGCAGCTTCTGTGCTACGGAAAAGCATATTTGCTGGCAGCTGAACTGGCACATATGTAGCAGGGAACTGGATAGCTCCATCTTCAGGAGATATGGACTCAGACATGGCCCCGATTAGCAGTGACTGAAAGTTACCATTTGATGGTCTATGTGAAATGCATTGCTGGATCTCAATCTGGCTCCCATCGGATTGGTGTTCCCATCACTAGTGGCATCAGTTGGCTTCCCTGGTGGCCGGAAAGCAGCTTTGGAAGCTCCCAGAATAGACTCTTGAACAGATCCAGAAGCTAGAAAGTTGCACAGGAAGCAGGAAAGACGTGTGGGAGAGAGCAGGACCTGATGGAGTCAAGTAGATCCAGACTGCTGGGGGGTGTAATTTGGGTTGGGGGGGTATTATTTCTAAAATGAAAAAGGTGGCAAAAAGAAACCCGTCTTTCCCTGATGCAGTATCTCCTGCAGTGGGAGAATATGCTAACCAAGTGACTTGAAAAATAATTAACAAACTAACTAGTTTTTTTAGATTGCAGTTCTCAAGTTTAGAATTGGGCTTAGACACTGCATGCATATTTTATCAGTACACTAAATGAGGGCACATCTACATTCCAGTGCTACATCGGCATGGCTGCACCGCTGCAGCATATCTGGTGACGACGTGCTGTGCTGACAGGAGAGCGCTCTGCCATTGGCATAAATACTGCACCTTGGCAAGAAATGGAAGTTATGTCGGCAGGGGAGCATCTGCACCAATGTGAACTGCACAAAACTTGTGTTGCTTGGGAGGGGGCTTTTTCACACACCGTCCCCCCGAGTGAGGTAAGTTAGATCGACTTAAGCAGTAGTGTAGACCTGCCCTAAGTGTATGTATACAGGCAAGCAGCACAGTCTAGTGATTAGACCAGGGGAGTAAGTACAAGGGTTCGTGGGTTCTGTGCCCAACTCTCACTAATTCACTGTCAGGCCTGAACCACCAGCTGCCTAGATTTCTCAGTGCAATAGAAATCACATGTACCTGCCTTGAGATCAATGGTGGAAAGCAGTTCTACAAATGCAAAGTCCACTGTAGCTTGTGGCTGGCAAAAGGTTGTCCATAAAGTTCTACCATGTGGCTTATGGGCACCATTGCCCTTAATATGGCACGGCAGCTTGCAGGGACAGTGGGCCTGCTACATGACTGGCCTGGTTCTGATCTCACACGGGTCTGAACGCCATGGACTTCTCTGGAGTTATTCCTGCTTTGCACTAGTGCAAACAGACAGAGAACCAGGACCATACATAGATCCCAGCATGCAATGCAGCCAGACTACTTCAGGGTGGAAGGATCTTTTGACATTCGGTGCAACCCCTTAGGCTCTTAGCAAGTCACCCAATGCAGCCTTCGATGGGGTGAAATTTGTGCTCCCTCCCCAGCACGACAAACCTGTAGCATTGTGGATCGTACAATGAGAATTCTCTGACACAGCTGCCACGGAAATCTTTGTGCATTCTTTGGGTCAGCGGGAAAATAGTTTTCCCCTTGCCGCATTATCTCCATGTCACCCAGTGACAAGGTAAAGGAAAACTATCTGCAGATGTGTGCCTGCTCTCGAGCCGCGAAATGCTGAGCCAGTTGTGGAAGTTACAGCACGAGAATTCACCTTCCCAAAGCAAGCCAGCAACATCAGCAGCAATTAGAGGCCGACAGGGGAAGCCTAACAGCACGGAGGGATGCACAGCAAGAACCGCTCTCAGCGGGAAGAATGGTTTGCACACGTTCAGGTTAACAATACAATCACAAGGGTCCAGAGAGACAGAAACGATACAGGGAGGAAAGGATCCTATTAGATACTTGGTGGCTGGTTGCATGAAAATACTGTCATGGCTGAGACCGTGTTATGGATACTTGGATAGGCACTGCGTCCATGTGTGTGGTGCCGCTAATTGAAGCCTATGGACTGGAACCAGCCACCGTGTCAAAATCCAGTTCCAACTGGAGTAGGGCAGGGGATGCTTAACAAGGGTTCTTAGAATCCCTGCCTGTCACGGAGTGTGGGGGAGTCCGGCCCTGCACCCCTCTTCCTGGGACCCACAGTGACTCTCAGCCAGCCAGTAAAACAGAAGGTTTATTGGACAACAGGAACACAGGTTACAGCAGAGCTTGCAGGCACAGTCAGGACCCCTCCACCGAGTCCTTCTGGGCTTTCAGGGTGCTTGGATCCTAGCTAGGATACCCTGAATTCCGCCCACACAGCCCCAAGCCCAAACTCCAACTGCTTCCCTCTTGCCACTCCCTTCCTTTTTCCCCTTCCCGGGCAAAGGTGTTGACCTTTCCCCTCCCTTACCTAGCTCAGGTTACAGGCTCTGGCATCGTCCATCCCCTAAAGTCCTCCCCTGCTCTCCCACTCCCCACACAGACAGTCCCTACTCCATCACATCTCTCCCCCCTTCGAGACTGAACTGAGCGGGGTCACTCTGCCCAGTGACCTGGGGAAGTTCAGGGTCCCCTCTCCGGGACAACGCATCCACTGTCAGGTTGGCACTTCCCTTCACATGGACCACGTCCATGTCATAGTCCTGCAGGAGCAGGCTCCACCTCAGGAGCTTGGCGTTGGCTCCTTTCATCTGGTGCAGCCAGGTCAGGGGAGAGTGGTCGGTGTACACGGTGAAGTGTCGCCCAAAGAGATATGGCTCTAGCTTCTTAAGGGCCCACACCATGGCCAGGCATTCCTTCTCGATGGCCGTGTAGCTTTGTTCCCGGGGTAGCAGCTTCTTACTCAGGTACACGATGGGGTGTCTCTCCCCCTTTTCATCCTCCTGCATTAACACCGCCCCCAGTCCCGTGTCTGAGGCATCGGTGAACACCATAAAGGGTTTGTCAAAATCTGGGTTTGCCAGAACTGGGTCGCTAACCAGAGCCTCCTTCAGCGCCCGGAAAGCCTCCTGGCACTGCTCAGTCCAGATCACCTTGTCTGGCTTCCCCTTTTTGCACAGTTCAGTGATGGGGCCGGCTATGGCACTAAAGTGGGGCATGAACCTTCGATAGTACCCCGCCATCCCAATAAAGGCCTGGACCTGCTTTTTGGATTGGGGAGCAGGCCAGTCTCTGATCACCTCCACTTTGGCTGGTTCCGGCTTCAGGCAGCCGCTCCCCACTCGATGGCCCAGGTAAGATACTTCAGCCATCCCCACCTTGCACTTCTCAGCCTTTACTGTTAACCCAGCCTTTCGGAGTCGGTCCAGGACTTGTTTAACCTGGGACACGTGGTCCTCCCAGGTCTGGCTGAAGACGCAGATGTCGTCAATATACGCCACGGCAAAACTCTCCATCCCCCTCAGTAGCTGATCCACCAGGCGCTGGAAGGTGGCCGGCGCTCCCTTGAGGCCGAAGGGCAGGGTCAAAAACTCATAGAGCCCCAGAGGGGTGATAAAGGCCGATTTCAGCCTGGCATCTGCGTCCAGCGGCACTTGCCAGTAGCCTTTGGTAAGATCCATAGTGGTGAGGTACCGTGCACCTCCCAGCTTGTCTAGGAGCTCGTCAGGCCTGGGCATAGGGTAGGCATCAGATACGGTGATGGCATTGAGCTTTCGATAGTCCACACAGAACCGGATTGACCCATCCTTCTTGGGAACCAGCACTACTGGCGAGGCCCAAGGGCTGGAAGACGGCTGGATCACCCCCAAAGCCAGCATGTCCCTGACCTCTCTTTCAAGATCCTGGGCAGTTTTACCAGTGACCCGAAAAGGGGAGCATCTTATAGGGGGGTGTGACCCCGTCTCCACCCGGTGGACAGTCAAATTAGTGCGTCCAGGCTGGTTGGAAAACAGCTGTCGGTACAGATGCAGCACCCCTCTGATCTCAGCGTGCTGGCCCGGGGTCAGTTGCTCAGAGAGGGGAATCGCCTCCAGGGGGGAACCAGCTTTTGTCCCAGGGAATAGATCCACTAAGGGGTCATCTCCCTGCCCCTCCCAATGTCCACACACGGCCAACACCACATTCCCCCTGTCATAGTATGGTTTCATCATGTTCACATGGTACACCCGACGGTGATGTGCCCGGTTTGACAGCTCCACCACATAGTTTACCTCATTCAGTTGCTTGATAACCTTGAAGGGCCCTTCCCAGGCGGCCTGGAGTTTGTTTCTCCTCACGGGGATAAGAACCATCACCTGATCCCCGGTGGCGAAGGCACGGGCTCGTGCTGTGCGGTCATACCAGACCTTCTGCCTCCTCTGGGCTCGGGCCAGATTCTCCCTGGCCAGGCCCATGAGCTCGGCCAGTCTTTCCTGGAAGGTCAGGACATACTCCACCACTGACTCTCCCTCGGGAGAGGCCTTCCCCTCCCATTCGTCCTTCATCAGGTCTAGGGGCCCCCTCACCCGCCTTCCATACAACAGTTCGAAAGGTGAAAACCCGGTAGATTCCTGGTTTTAGCATCATCTTCAGCGTCCCGTTGAACCTTTCTACCAGCCCGTTGGACTGGGGGTGATACGCTGAGGCCCAGTTGTGCTGGACCCCACATTTCTGCCATAAGGACCGGAGCAGGGCCGACATGAAGTTGGACCCCTGGTCCGTTAAGACCTCCTTGGGGAACCCCACCCGGCTGAAAATTGTCAGCAGCGCATCTGCCACTGTGTCTGCTTCGATAGAGGACAAGGCCACCGCCTCGGGGTAGCGAGTGGCAAAATCCACCACCACCAGGATGTATTTCTTCCCTGACCGGGTCGTCTTGCTGAGGGGTCCCACTATGTCCATGGCCACCTTCTGGAAAGGTTCTTCTATGATGGGTAAAGGCCTCAAAGCCGCTTTCCCCTTGTCCCGGGCCTTCCCCACCCTCTGGCAGGGGTCACAGGATTGGCAGTACTGTCGGACATGGGTAAAGACCCCAGGCCAGTAAAAGTTCTGTAGCAGCCTCTGTCTGGTGCGCCGGATTCCCTGGTGCCCTGCGAGAGGGATGTCATGGGCCAGGTACAACAGCTTGTGACGGAACTTCTGGGGAACCACCAGCTGCCTCCTGATCCCCCATGACTCTACTTCCCCTGGGGGAGCCCATTCTCGGTACAGGAACCCCTTCTCCCACAGGAATCTCTCCTTGCAACCTCTCCTCATGGTCTGTACCGCACTAAGGTCAGCCCGGTCCCTGTGCTTCCGCAAGGAGGGGTCTTTCTGCAACTCGGCCTGGAACTCAGCAGCTGGGACAGGAATGGGGACCGGCTCTCTCTTGCTGGCTGGGTCTGAGGCCGCAGCCTCTCTGCACCGTGCCCCTGGGCGTTCCCCGCTCCCTGAGTTAGGGTCCTGCACCTCAGGTCGAGTACCTTCCCCGTTTTCGGTGTGCAGTGCCATTTGCCGACTCTGACTACAAGTCACGACCAGGGCACTCTGGGTGTTACTAGGCCAGTCCTCAAGGTCCCCTCCCATTAACACGTCAGTGGGCAAATATTGGTGTACCCCCACATCTTTGGGGCCCTCCTTGGCCCCCCATTTCAAGTGTACCCTTGCCACGGGTACCTTGAATGGGGTCCCGCCCACTCCCATCAGGGTCAGGTAGGTGTCGGGCACCATCCGATCTGAGGCCACCACCTCGGGCCGGGCCAGCGTCACCTCTGCGCCCGTGTCCCAGTACCCAGTGACCTTCCTCCCATCCACTTCCAGGGAAACAATGCACTCTTTCCGGAGGGGCAGCCCAACGCCCACCCGGTAAACCAAAAACCCGGAACCGGGAGCATCCATAGGTGGTATGTTGCCAACCCCCCTTTCCTGGGAATGTAGCCCCTCCTCCGATTGGGTTTTTACCCAGTCCACCCTCTGCGGGTTGGGTCTGCTTGGTCTGTCCCTGAGCTTGGGGCACTGGGCCCGTATGTGACCTCGTTGGCCACAGCGATAGCAGCCCATATCTCGTGGGTCCCCTTGAGCGGGTCGGAGGGACCAGCCGCTGGATGTTCCCCTTTTGGGGGGGTTCTCCATAGGCCCCCTTTGGGAGGTCCCATGTTGACTCTCTCTCTGCGTTGAGGCAGGCCTGCTCCTTCGAGACTCCTCCCTGCCATCCCCTGCCCGACTGTCCACAAATTGGTCGGCCAGCTGGCCTGCATGCTGCGGGTTCTCCGGCTTCTGGTCCATCAACCACAGCCTCAGGTCGGGCGGGCACTGCTCGTACAGGTGCTCCAGTATGAATAGGTCAAGCAGGTCCTCTTTAGTTTGGGCCCCAGCTGTCCATTTGCGGGCATACCCCTGCGCCCGGTTGACCAGTTGTAGGTATGTGACCTCACGGGTTTTACGCTGGCTCCGGAACTTTTTCCGGTACATCTCAGGAGTCAGCCCAAACTCGCGGAGCAGGGCCTGTTTGAACCGTTCGTAGTCCCCTGCCTCCGCCCCTTTCAGTCGGCTGTACACCTCCACGGCTGTGGAGTCCAGTAAGGGGGTGAGAACTGCGATCCTGTCTGCAGGGTCAACCCTGTGCAGCTCGCAGGCATTCTCAAAGGCCGTCAGGAAGGTATCTATGTCCTCCCCCTCCTTACGCCGGGGCAGCAAGTGCTTATCAAAGCTCTTTGTAGGCTTGGGTCCCCCCTCACTCACCGCAGCCAGAGCCTCACTGCTCCTCAGCCGGGCCAGCTCCCGCTCATGTTTACGCTGTTTCTCCTTCTCCTCCCACTCACGCTGGCGCTGGTTCTCCTCATGTTCACGCTGTTTCGCCTTCTCCTCCAGCTCTCGCCTCTTTAACTCGAGCTCCTCCCGTCTCAGCTCCCTTTCATATTCCAGCCGCATCCGCTCCACGGATGCCGAGCGTTGCCGGGAGGATCCCCTGCTGGGGGGTGAGCTTCGCCGTGCGGCTCCCCTGCTGGCCGGGGGTGTCACGGTGCCCTCGGTATACACTGGGCTCCTCCCCGCCCTTCCTCTACGCCTAGGAAGGGGGGGTCTCGGGAAGCCCTCGTCCACCGGCTGACCACTCTCAGTGGGGACAGACACTGGTGCCTGCGCTGCATCTGCTCGGCTGCTTCCCTCAGAGACAGGGCTCCGTTCATTCATGCGGTCTCCCTCCTCCAGCTGGGAAATCAGCTGGTCCTTGCTGAGCCTCCCTGGGTGCAGCCCCCTCTGCTTACACAGCTCCACCAGGTCACACTTGCGCCGCTTGGCATACATCTTCCTGCTGGCCACTCACAGGCCGGGGTGCTCGCCGCTCCCCACAGTTTCCACGGAGACCCCTAGTGCACCAGCCCTTCTTGAGGTCACCACCTCTCTGCCAGGGTCGAGCTGCAGACTCCTCCGCCCCTGGGACCGCTCGCTGCAATCCCCCGGGGGACCCTGTTACTGCAAAGTCCTTCTCACTGGGCACACACTCCCAGGGGTTAATCACCCCTTCGTTTTACTGCTCCCCAGTCACTTACTGCAGGAAGCGCCGTCCACGGGGTGCAGTATATCCCACCGCTGCCACCAGTTGTCACGGAGTGTGGGGGAGTCCGGCCCTGCACCCCTCTTCCTGGGACCCACAGTGACTCTCAGCCAGCCAGTAAAACAGAAGGTTTATTGGACAACAGGAACACAGGTTACAGCAGAGCTTGCAGGCACAGTCAGGACCCCTCCACCGAGTCCTTCTGGGCTTTCAGGGTGCTTGGATCCTAGCTAGGATACCCTGAATTCCGCCCACACAGCCCCAAGCCCAAACTCCAACTGCTTCCCTCTTGCCACTCCCTTCCTTTTTCCCCTTCCCGGGCAAAGGTGTTGACCTTTCCCCTCCCTTACCTAGCTCAGGTTACAGGCTCTGGCATCGTCCATCCCCTAAAGTCCTCCCCTGCTCTCCCACTCCCCACACAGACAGTCCCTACTCCATCACACTGCCCCACCAGAATCTCAACCCAATGGCTGGGGCTGCCCTCGAAGCGTCGCGTTGTCTGCGCCCCGCACACTGTGTCTGTGGAACTGATTCTCCACTGCTCTGCACCAGGTGCAGTCGTTTACACCAGTGCAAAGTGGGGTGCGAAAGGCTACCAATCAGAATGGCAGCCTTTCACTACCACTTTGCACTGACGTAACCTATTGCATAAGGCACAGGGCAACGGAGAAGCAGGCTCTGGGTGTCTAGTCCTTTGATGGACAATATTGCACAAAAAGGGTCATTTTAAAAAGAAAATACTCCAGGTTATATTCTAGGAGGCTTTGCGAGAGGGTGTTAATATGACAGCCAAGCACAGCACCATGAGGTTGGATCAAACTCATGACCACCATTAGGCCACATATAGGCTGACCAGACAGCAAATGTGAAAAATCGGGGATGGGGGTGGGGAATAGTAGGAGTCTGTATAAGAAAAAGACCCAAAAATTGGGACTGTCCCTACAAAAATTGGGACATCTTGTCACCCTAGCAATACACTGTGGCTACTGCATGTAACTGCCATCCTCCTATTCCCAAAAAGTACAGGCCTCTACCAACTGAACTGAAAGGGATTCTCTGCTAGTGTAGGGAAAGTGGCACACAGCTGAGCACTTGGAGTGCATCCAGGACAGTGGCTTTTTCACACACACACACACACACACACACACACACACACACACACACGTTCCTTACACTGCTCTCTTGCAAATAATGCTAGTTCTCCTTTCTGTCCTTACCCAGTAAACCCTCCAGCAATGTAAACGGCAGGGTTTTAACCCTTTGAACCCCTGTCTCCATCCACTAATGCTAACAACATTCCAGTTCCTCCAACGCACCAGAAAGTTGGGACTTCAAACTTCCTGTGACACTTACAGAAATGTCATCAAACTCACATATGTCACTACAAGCCAATTGTTCCAAAATTAGTTATTCGTAGGCCCCAGGGCAGTAAAACCCTAATCTCATCATATGACACTTATGCCTGAGGTCCATAGGAAACCATCCCAGCCTAATGTCATGCCAAGCAGTACCAAGCAACAGCTATTTGTTTAGACTCCTCAAATTGGATTGTTTTTAAAAGGCCAGTGCCAAGAGCACATGTCTGAAAGCCTTGGACTCAGCCAGGTTTAGTCATGACATTGCTGGAAGGAAGCAGACAAGACTCTTTACCAGGTGGAAAACAGTGATTTGGCTGGAGGCTGTTTGTTCAAATGAGCCATCCTGGAGAGCAAGTGGTGGGGCTCAAAGAGATTAAAAAGTCTCCTGTCTTCTGACAGAGGCCAAGGCCAGGTGCTTCAGAGGGAATGAACAAAACAGCACAGTTTATCAAGTGATCCATCCTGTCACCTACTCCCAGCTTCTGGCAGTCAGAGCTTTAGGGACACCCTGACCATCTTAGCTAATCACCATTGATGGACCTATCCTCCATGAACTGATCCAATTCTTTTTTGAACCCAGTTATACTTTTGGCCTCCACAACATCCCCCAGCAAGGAGTTCCACGGGTTAACTGTGTGTTGTGTGAAGAAATACTTCCTTTTGTTTGTTTTAAGCCAGCTGCCTATTAATATCTTTGGGTGATCACTAGTTCTTGTGTTATGTGAAGAGTAACTAACACTTCTCTATTCACTTTCTCCACACCACTCATTATTCTATAGACCTCAATCATATCCCTCTTAACTTGTCTCTTTTCCAGTCCTTTTTAATCTCTCCTGATACGGAAGCTGTTCCATCCCCCTAATCATTTTTGTTGCCCTTCTCTGTACCTTTTCCAATTTTAATTGTAATACCTGCTACTAATCCTCCCCTCCTCCTCCCCGAATTGGCCCAGAATCGCCCCACTTTCTGGGCTTCACTCCAAACCACCCATATGGCTAGGGCCACTTCTCAGCACAATGGACTGGTCCCCCAGCAGAACATGTCAAAACGTCTCCCCTCTCTACCCAGACCCCCAGGGTTTCTCGGAGCTCACACATCAGCAGGAAGAGAAGAAATTACTCAGAAGGACCCACCACAGTTGCAAGAGCAACACAAAATGCCTAGGCACAACCTGTCACTTACAGAAGGGAGACATACAGTGATGCTTTTCCACAGTGGCTGCTTGTGGATTTACTGTAGTTTAATATGTTTCCCAAAAAATATGGGCTCTCCTGTCAGGAAAACAAAACAAATAGTGCCCTCACCATGCAGTGTTGAAGGCCAGCCCAGGGTTTAGCTCCTCCTAACATGATCCTTCCTATCTTTTCTTTCATGCGTCAATGAGTAGTGAAATAGTCAGGATTGTCATTGAAAGTATTATCATTGACATCTAAGATGGCATCCACTGAAATGACTGGGGCAAGTCCCACATCAGATTGCTTGTTTCAGGCTCTCTGCAAATTCAGGAAGACATAGGCCTCTGATCAGAAAGTAAAAGCTCTAAAAATAGTCATCCAGTGTTCTGAACTTTTTGGACACAACAGTAATCCAGTTTTATCTAAGTAAATTTGTTCTAATTACCAATCTACTTGATACATTTGGAAAACTAGTATATGAAAGAATTTGATCCATGTGTCTGGATAATCACGGCTCTTTACCAGATAATTTTACTTGGTTAAACTCAGATCATGTTTTAAAAGGTTTTCTTTGCAACCATAACAGCTAGAAACTACCTTTTTTGAAAAGAAAATGAAAGCAAAGATTCTGAAGAACAATTTAGAGGTCTGTCCAAATGCCCCTGGCTAGTCCTTGATGCCTCGGAAGGAAGCACACCCCACACTTTGAGAAACAGGTTAGTAATAGGTACCCTCGTAGGGCCATATTTTCCTCTCACCTACTCTGCTGACCCATCCATTCGTTGTTCTCAGTGTCACTGGCTGGAGAACATGGACCTGAGTGGCAATTCTCAACTACAGTATTGAGTACCAACAACTGCCTGGTGGGCTACAGTACAGCACAGTTATTACATCCCCCTGCAGTCGCGGCTGGAATGAGGCACTTGGTACGGAGCCTTGCCCACCCAGTAGAGACGTACCCCGTGCTTGGCGTGTTGATTGCGAGGGTTACCCACACAAGAGCCCTCTAGTGAAATAATGGGTGGCCAACCACCAGCCTCCAGCTGGTCGGGAGTGCTCACTCCTCCCGGACTGAGGGACACCCCAGCTTGCTGCTGCCGCTCTCCTTTCGGTGTGCTGGGAACCTTCCTCCTGCCCTCCCTGCTGCTCTCTTACTTCACACAGGCAGGGTTCCCTATGGGGCAGGGGTGGTCTCAGTGCCCCACACTCCTGTATGGGTCCTTATAGGACTGGGGAGACCTCAGGGCCCTGCACAAGTGGTAGGAATGTGTCTCCCCCATCAGGGGGCTCCCAACAGAGAGGTCAGGCCATAGGGGCTTCTCCCCACATACAAGCAGCACCCGCTACCCCCAGGGCAGGGAGATCCAGGGGCCACACAGGGCCCTCTGCTCCAGGAGGGTCTGGCTGCACCTCCCCTTTTCCCACTCTAAGAGGCCTCCTGGTCCAGTTTGTCTATGGAGCCAGAGCCCAGAGGCTACAGCAGCCAGGAACCACCCCTCATGAGCTGCAACAGTGGCCTGGGGCCCCATACCCAGGTACTTAACCCAGCCGGACCACAGTTAGGCCTGGCACCCAGCCCCAGCCATCTTCCAGGTCAGCTGGTCAGTGCCCAGTATGCCCTCAGCCCTCTCCTCCAGCGACGGACCCAGAGGGGGCTGGGGGAGAGCCCACGGCAAAGTCACAGGGTGGCCAGCACAGGAAGGAGCAAGAAGGAGAAGCACTCATCATCTCAGCAGGAAGCACAGCTGCGTTGAGCAAAGAGCCTAGCCCATGTGGGAGGTGCAGGGCAGAGAGAAGTGGGGAGACCAGAGTAGGGGAGACTGGGGGAGCGAGGGCACCTTCCCCTAGAGGCCAGTGGCAGAGACTTTTGCTATGGGGGTGTCTCTTTCTCTCCCATCTGAGCTGCAGGTGGTGTTGCCAAACGTGAGAGTGCCATGCAAGATGCAAGCCACTTAGCAGTTCTCTGGGGGTTACCCTGCACTGCAGGCCGTGGGCCAGTCAGGGACAGAACTCAGGCCCTCCTGCTCCAAAAGTAAAGACCCTGCTGCACCGGCTAAAGGAGAATCCACATTAGCAGCAGGGGGCCTATGACACACAGCTGAGTAGTTCTCATCCCATCCAGTAGGGGGCATGGCTATTCAAGACCATCAAAGCACTTGGCGGATAGTTAATGAAACCTCCTCACCACCCTTGTGAGGAAGGTACATCTAATTCCACCCATTTAACAGATGCCCAAACTCATGCACAAGGTGGCCATCTGTAACTATTGACAATGGAGGATGGTGGCTATTTTGAAATAGGGCAATTCTTCATGGAATTCTCCGCAATAGACCTTTTTTGTATTCAGCCTCTGCTAAAGGAGAAACTTTCAATTATGAAGAACAGGAACAAATTACCATTAATCCTAAAAAATATTTTCAAAATCTACCTATTCCACAAGAATCACTTCTCTGCCAGTTTTTGAATGAATAGACAATAACAGAGCTGAGGTCGTCTGGGACAAAAAAAAAGGTACCAAATTTAAAAGTTATTTTTAACTCAAACTAATGAAGGGGATTATTTGTAAATGAATTTGGTACTCAGAGTAAGTGTTGCAACTTCGAGGATACAGGATGTTTTTCATACAAAGAACACAAATCTCTGCTTTAAATGCAAAATTCAGCTCAGCTGTAACAGAGCCAGGGCTGGCA
The DNA here is from genome assembly GCF_025201925.1 of Gopherus flavomarginatus. NCBI lineage: Eukaryota > Metazoa > Chordata > Testudines > Testudinidae > Gopherus > Gopherus flavomarginatus. Next base: position 7,519,434 of record NC_066640.1, on the reverse strand, counting down.
TCTCCCGAATAGGAGAGGATAATCTTGGTAGTGCAATGTGTTGTAAATATAGTGTTATTTTTAGAGTGGGGTGAAACTGCAGATATGATTTTAACTAATTATTTCGCAAAATTGTCCACAGTCTCATTTCACCTGATTCCACGTCCCCAGATCTTTTGTTTTGAGGGGCGGGAAATGTGCAGAAATAGTTGATTTGGAAACAAAACAGGTGAAATCCCTAATTTCTCTTTTTGTTCATTTCTTTTTTTGCAGTGAAATTGAGGTCACTCAAAGGTTTAATTTTTGTTTGGAAATTTCACCCCAAAAAAAAGTCATGAAAACCCACAAATTTAGAATTAATAATGAAATGCAAAAGAGATCCATTTGCAGCACTTCCCCATATCTGGGCCTCAATTTCTTCATCTGTAAAATGGGACAATGATTCAGACCCTCCTTTATAAAACGCTTTGAGATCTTGATAAAAAAGCATGATAAGAGCCATGTATTAACAACAATTAATACCAGCTGCCTAAACTACAAAGCCAATGTGCATTCAATGAATTATTTTAATATTCCTCTTGCATATTTAAAAACATTTGTAAAGAGGGCAAATGGGAGCTGTAAATCTATCCTTAACACCCGAATTTGCAAAATCCCTTGCAGTGTTTAAGTCAGTTAGCAAGATGAATTTGTGAGGTGACCAGGTGTAGCTGATGGATAGACTTATGTGGTCTGCAAACCTTGGGGAAAAGTACAACTTGTGAGAATGTGCTTTTTAATTTCTCCCCCTTAAGTTTTGAATCCCTGATTTTGCTAGAAGCCAGCCTTCTTGCTAGGGAAGGATGGGCAGATCTGACGGATGCTCGCCTCCCTCGTTTCACGCCTTCGTTTTTAGCTTATGTCACTCTCCAGATAGAGGCTTTGATTTTCCAAACCTCTTATCACAGTTGGAGATTTCCTTGGACTTGCCCCCATTGGATGCCAGAGAAATGAAACTCCAACCATTATTCTCTGACTATAACGGTGCCATGCACTGGCCCCTTTATCAAAGCACTCTGAACTGTACACATCATCCTTGCTCATCGGGCTCTCATTCCTCCTCCCAGCCAACCAACTGTATCAGACTTGTCCAACGTATCTAAAACCACTTTCCACTTAGAGTAGGGATTTGTTTTCTTTGCGGAGTCTGAAGAGTACAGGGTATGTTCCCCAAAATTACACCACTTACTTTGGAAGTACCGAGTGGATTTTCTGAGTTCATCCATTAATTAGTCAGGTAATTTTAATATTAATTTTTTTTAAGTTGCATTTTGTCAGAGCTTTTGTCCCTGGTCATTTCCCTGGGCATTTTCTATCTGCACAAAAGTTAGCAGAGAGGTGACTCTTGAGTAGAGCTGGTGCAATTGTGTAGTTGGGTGGTTTATTTTTAATTCTTTAGGATGAACTGTTGGTTTTTCTGCTGTTATTCTTCAGCAACCAAAGTTTCTCCTTAAGCAGAGACTGGCGCGTAACGTCTCCTTTAGAGAGCTCACCTTGCTCTCGGTGGAGGGGGACCAGAAGTTGCCTTAAGTTAAGGTGATCACTCTCTCTCCCATTGCAGTCATGGGAGTGAAGCCAAGCTGTCCCCGCGAAGAGGACAGACCTCTGTGCTATGTGGTGGCAGGCCATCTGATCTATCTAAGACTGGCTGGATAAAGTAGGAGTACACATTTAAGAATATTTGCAGCAGAGTTCATATGATCAGGGGGTAGCCGTGTTAGTCTGTATCCACAAAATCAACAAGGAATCCTGTGGCAACTTAAAGACTAACAGATTTATTTGGGCATAAGCTTTCGTGGGTAAAACACCTCACTTCAGAGTTCATAAGAGTGATTATCTGTGGAAAATACACAGGAAGTTGGAACTGCTGCTAGAAGGTTTTGTTGTGTGGTGTGTGAGACATCACCATAAAAACTCCCTGAAGACAAAAGTAATAATATTACATCCTCCTCCTATGCCAACGTCTCCTCTCACCCTGGCCAGTCAGGCCACCATCTCCCAGCCTTGCAAGGATCCTCCCCGCAGTCTTTCAGTTCCATCCGTAGAATACGCAGAGCCCTTGTGATGTCACAGACCTATGGGATATTGGCATGAGCCCGGTTTCCCGAAGGGCCTGGGATGTGGGGAAGCTCCTAGCTCAACACAGCAGAGCCACCTGCCTGCTGGACCTCAGACAGAGCCACACTAAGCACTCGAGGTGAGGGAGTTCTCCATCTACTCACATGAGGACAACGCCATGGACTGCAGTGAGTGCATCAGAGTAAGTGAACAGAGAACCACACCCCTGGTATTCAGTGTCAGGGCCACTGATCTCACTGCCCACTTCGCTGAGTCGCCTCAACCAGGAAGGAAGCTCTTGCCTGCTGCCTTGGGCAAAGCAAAGGAGGTAAGATGGCAGCTATGGAGCATTCGTTCAGAGGCAGCTTAAGCCCATTTTGGCCTCTGCTCCCTCCCAGGGCAGGGAGGATCTACATTGGTTACTATCCCACCCCTGGAGATGAGCTCTCGGCGAGCATGGAGGATCGTTAGCACCCACCAATCCCTTTGGTGTCCTGCACTTCCTGAGAACATGTGCACTTGGGGAAAGTTCCATGGGAAAATGCAAGTTTGTGCCAGATACAGCTGAGAGAGAAGCTAGAGAGTGCATGGGGGAGTGCACATGCAGATGAGCCTGGAAGAGGAAATGGAGCAGAGATTTACCTGATGAACTAGCTGAGGTGTTGAAGGATTAAATGAAGAAGCAACACATTCATTTTATGCTGAGCTGCAAGAGATGGCGCTTTGCATGGGCCACATTAAAGATGAGGCACCAGTTCTCATCTTGCAAGAACTCCATGTCCTGTAGGTCACACTTTAACCAACCCTTGTTGAAACATCTCATGGCAACACCACCCATTCTCCCCAGACAAGGCAATCCCAGGATCAAACTTTTACGGCTTGATTTTTTTTTTTTAAATTCCTACCATAAAACTCAGATAGTCATTACCTTTGGAGTAACCTATCTCAGCACTTTTAGGGGACTTAGAACCTCAGTTGTTACCTGGAATTCTTTCCTGAGTAACCATCAAAACAGAACTTCTCAGTCATGGCAACACTGGAGCCCATTCTCCTAGATACACCCAGAGAGCAGTCGTGTAACCTGACTGTCCTTCAGACTGACACAGCAATTATGCAGCAACCAAAACCATTCTACCAGCAACATGATGCCTATGGTCCCAGACCCTTAGATCAATCGGAGGGCCAGTCAAACCGGCCACTTCAAACCTTTGTCCTTCCAGACAACCCTGCATCAGTAGGTAAGAGAACTAATGCTCTATTCTGCTGTCTATTCCTCTTTTAAATTCTCCCCCTCAGATTCATGAGTCCTGGGTATTCTCTTCAGGAATATGCTGCTGGGTTCTCTCCTTTTCACTCTCTTCCAATTTTCTTTAATCCTTTGAAGTTAATAATTTTACACCCTTTCAAAATGTTCATCAAATAAAGCATTGTTTCATAATGGGGCCTTGTGACTTTTCGGTGTTGCTATTTCAGGACCATCCAACCTGTACCATCCCCCAAGTCAAGAGAAAGACGTTTTCACTGGACCCCCTGCAGGTATGTTTAGGACACACAAGATTTAAAGACATAAGAATTAAGAAAAGTGGAATTTTCTTAAGACCTGGGCACTGTTCAGGGGTGCGCTACTCACCACTGGACCACCTCCTTGTGGCCATAGAGGAGGATTAGCTTTGCCCATCTGATGCCTCTTCCTGCAGATGCTCACTCCGACTCTCTCTCAGGACTTGACTGCTCCCTCTTGGTGGCTTGGTTCTCCCTTTCTGCAGGTGCATGCCAATGTCTCTCTGTCCCAGGCAGTCTTCCAGTTCACTGCCTCAATGTTGCCACTTCCCCACTGGCTGGTAGGGGAACCCAGGCCTGCCCTCTTCTCAGGGTTCCAGCCTGGGGACCCTACACCCAGCCGCTAAGGTCTGTACAGTCCCACACCTTGCTGCGGTTTCCCTGGACTGCTTCCTATGTTGCCTCTATCCATCTCTTTCTCCACCCTCCTCCAGGCATGTCCTTCCCTACAAGCCTAGCTCCCTTCTCTCCCTAGGCTCAGGGGGAATGACTGCAAACCTCCTCCCTGTAGCCCCATTCGGCCTCCAGCTGTCTGACTTTATACACGCCCTGGCAGTTCTGCTCAGGTGAGCTTCAGCTTTCAATTAGTCCTCATAGCTCCCTGACTCCTCCTCCAGGCACCGCCTAGGCAGTTAATTGGCCCATTTAGCCATCTTAACCCCTTCAGGGGCTGGTGTGGACATTCCATGACAGGCCCTTTGCAAATCTCATCTGTAAAAGATAAGATGCTTATCTGTAAAGGGTGCTAGGCAGTCAGCTGCCTGGCGTCCGGGGAGAAGGTCTGCTTTCCCTTCCACTCTCCTGTTGGATGCTCTTCCTTATACTCCCTCCCTGGCGTGTAAGCGTCCCTCGTTTCACACACAAACCATCTGAATGGTAAATCAGTGCAAGCTACAGTGCAGCTTAGTCAGCATGGAAAAGTTAAGTCACAGCAGCTTTGAGAGAGGGATAGCTCAGTGGTTTAGCATTGGCCTGCTAAACCCAGAGTTGTGAGTTCAATCCTCCCAGGGGCCGTTTAGGGAACTGGGGTAAAATTTTGTCTGGGGATTGGTCCTGCTTTGAGCAGGGGGTTGGACTAGATGCCTCCTGAGGTCCCTTCCAACCCTGAGATTCTGTGATTCTATATCAGTCAGAGGTGTGAAAAAAGATATCCCTAACGAACATCGCAGTGCCGACCTAACCCCTAGTGGAGATGCAGCTACTTTGATGGAGGAACGCTACCATCATTCAGGGTGGGGGTGTTCCTACCCCCATGGAAAATCCCAATCTAGCAGTGTAGGCTGTGTCTACACTACAGGGTTGGGCCGGTAGCCTAGACACACCCTGTGATGTCAACAGCACCTGCATTGTGATCAGTTTACGCCAAACATGTAACTTACACTGTTCCCTTGGACCTTCATATTCCATGGGACCTGCACCCTCTGACTCCAGACTGTGTTTGCCCCAAATCCCAGTTCGGTGCAAGTGACGCTATTTTTCCACTTGCACCGGTTTTGGACCAGATGTGTACCCAGATGTGTAACTTACGCTCCTACCTGCGCCACAGCAGAACTTTGATCCTTTGTGCTGGACCCTTAGCTGGTGTACACTGGCTCAGCCCCATTGAAGTCAACGGAACTACACCACCAATTTACACCAGCTGAGGATCTGGCCTTTGGCGGGTCTTGGCTGGGGATGAGTCATGCACTCCCAGAGGATTTATTTACTCATCAGCTCTGGGGTCCCCACGAATGATGTTTTTATCTCCGTTGCCCAGGTTTCCAGATGGCACCTTGTGGGTGCTTTTTCGATCCCCGGATATATCGCATAGAATGGGCAATGACCAATTTCGTGCAACCGTCAAGTTCACCAAGCGCTTACCTTCTGGACACCCACGGATACCTCAAGAGTCCTGTCCAGACAGTCCCCTACCCACCTTACCACCCAATCCCAAGCAACCCCCAATACATCATACCTTATTTCAATCAGGAGGGCCCCGCCAGTGGGACAGGACAAGGTAATTTGGTCCCTAACGCACTCTACGACTCTCAGTTTCTTGAGATGCCTCAGCCGCAGGAAGATGGTCAGAACAATGACAACAAACTGCCCCAGCTCCTTGTATCGCTGCCTGGACTCAGCCAGAATGAGCAGAGCCTCCAGATAAGCACCTACTGCCACCCTAAGGGTAGGCCAAGTCCCCACAACCCAGAGTTTCAAGGGTTTGATAGTTTCCAGGTGGAAGGGGAAGAACTCAAAGAAAATGACATGAGTCAGAACCTCCTAGTGAATACACAGATCCCAGACATTTGCATCGAAGATCAAAACCTTCTTTCCAGTCCCAGTGTTGCAAACGCACAGGTGATGGCAGAGGCAGTGTCATGTCCTCTGCAGGACAGCCTCGTAGCTGAAGACAGCGAAGCGCTGGACACAGAGGAGCCCTTCGATCTGCCTGAGAACGTTTTGTTGGAAGATGCCATGAAGCTGTTTGATTGCTCTCCAGCTAACTCGGACTCGGAGGTTTCCAGAGACAACCTAAGCCACACCCTCACATCCAGCGAGAGCGAAAGCAAAGATTGCAGCTTCCCATGTGACGACTCGTCCAGCGACATACGGTCCCTCAATCTGCCTGATGAGCTGCTGTCTTTTGACTACAGCGTGCCCGAGATCCTAAATACAGTGGCCAGCATGGATTATTTTTATGACCTCAAAACTTTCAATGAGGACCCTAAGTGGGATTTGGAGCGGGTGCTGCAGCCTCCCCAAAACAGTGGGTCGCTCCAGGACCCCAGGCAAGAGCCCCAAGGAAAAGAGAAGCTCAGCAGCGCATCAATAAAGAAACGAAAGCAGACAGACAGCAAAAATAAACCTACCTCTGCACAGGAGAGCAGCACATCGGACAGGCAGGAATGCCCAGTGACAGGCATCTGACTAGCACTTTTGGAGCAGCTGTACGGAAGCAAAACTGGGCTGGAGCAGGGCTGCGGGGTTGCAGTTAATGACTGAGCCTAGTGAACCATCCTACTATTATTCTATTAAAAGTGATCTAGCCAGAAACCCAATCTGTGCCCGCATTTAAGAGAAGGTTCTAAGTGCGTCCCACATGCTGCAATAGAGGGGAAGGAGACGAAAACGGGCCATGTGTCTGCCAGGGTGATTAAATCCTCCAGATTGAGTCCAATGTCAGTCACTCATCATTCCCAGATATTACAGTTGGTCAATGAGTGGCTGGTCTCTTAGAATATAGATCTATCTGTGCATGACTAATTCAGACTGTCACCATAACTGCCTTTCAGGGGTGCGTTGGGGGCTGATTCCCAGAGGTGCAGAAAGTCCCTGGGGAAATTAATTGGCTTTCCTTCTTCAAAGAAAGCCAGTTTCAACAAAAACCGGCATTAGTCAGTGCAAATGGGGGGATTTATTCCAGCTGTGGGTGCCTTAAGAGCCTGCAAAGTGGGTGTGTCAAATACGACTCAGGATGGTCAGAGTAGACACCCCCATTGGACACCCTCCCTTGGACCATCCAAGGTGCTGGGCAGTGGGAAAGGAGGCCTGCAGTGAAAGCACGGAACCCCACAGTCCTGCCCAGCCCGGGGTGCATGGCAGTGGGTTGCCAGCTGTGGGGTTCTAACCCGAGCTGGAGTGGGAGTGTGGATCCAGCAAGTGGACCATAGGTTCATGGCAATGGGGCACCAGGTTGAATGGTCTCAGAGTGCATGATGATTGGACTCTGTAACTATTATAGGGCTCCCTTCAAATGACGTTTAGAGGAGCCGGGGAGGGACGGCTCAGGGTGTGAATTAGCTCCCAGCAGCTCCTCTATGCCCACCTCTGGGATCTCCTCTTCTGTGGCTCCCCTTCACCCATGTGCCCCACAGTCGGGATGTAACTGGTCACATCATAGGCCCTGGGCACACAACAAGGCCCCAGGTCCTTGGTGCTGGATCAGGCGGCTGCGCCTGGTGTGTGCAGTGGGGAGGGGATATCCCTTCTTCCCCTCTTGGCCCAGCAGAGGTAGTTGAGAAGATGAAGGCCTTGTCCCGATTTTTCACTCTTGCTATCTGGTCACCCTACTACTGCCTGGAGGCTGTGGGAGAGTCTGCAGGTAGCAGCAGGTGCCTCTGCCTAAGCTTGCTTCCTGTTTCTTGCTAGCTGGGTCTGGGGTGCAACCGATCGTGCATTTAATGTGTGAATGCTATGATGGCCTGATGCATAGATCACACCACTGCAGAGCCTGGCAGGGGTGATTCAGCTTCTCTCTGCTGCGGCGGTGGAGCCAATGAGGATCATTGTCCTTGGTGACTTCGCTGTCTATGCAAATGATGACTCATGGGGGTTAGTTCAGTTTCTCAGGGCCACCATGACAACCTGGGGGCAGACCCAGCCATTTTCTGGCTCTCACCTAGAGCAGGCCACAAGCTGATCCTCATAGGGCAAGTGGAGGTTACATCCTCATCACAGGCAGACTGTTCCTTCACTTGGTGAGAGCCTGTTTCAATGGGCCATCCTCTGAGATTAAAGGAACCAGTCCACTTCCAAGGGGTTCACTAGCACCTTGCTCTGAAGCATCTGGAACTAGCCCCTGTTGGAGACAGGATAGTGGACTAGATGGACCACAGGTCTGACATTCCTTCCTTCATGGAGTACTGCTTCACGCAGACACCTTGTTACATCGCTGCTCAGAAGCCAGTGCAGACTCCTGATTGGTTTCTAGGCAGGACTGATAGAGGGAGTTTTGATCTATAAAGCCCTGAACAGCTTGGGACGTTCCTGCTCCTAATGTCTCCATGCTACGCCATCACAGTTGCAATTTGCAGGGGCCCAAAAGCCAGCAGCCCCCCAGCTTAAGCTGGTGGCATAGGGCATCTTCCATCTAGGGAGCCTAGATACAGCTACTCGCTACTCCTCCTTTGTTCCAAAACAGCCCAGAATGGATGAGCTCCAAAGCAAACACAAGACTCATCTAGTGCCCCAGCTTTTCCTCAAAGGGGCAAGTTCAGCGATAAGGGTTGGTTGGATGGAGGAGCCAATTAAGGTGTGGAAGTTCAGTGAACTGGGTGATTTATATTTCAAAAGATGGGGTCAGTGGGCAAGTGTTTATGTAAAGATTATTTATATAGCCATATGTACGTTATACAGCTTTGCTTTACAAGCACCTAGAACCCTGGAGAGGTGCTTTAAAATGCCAGATAAAACTGTATACTACAATAAAATCATTTGTTTTCAAACCTGTTCCCACAATTACATTTCAGATGGCCTCTGCTTCTTTACCCCCTCCAGCTCTGCTACAGCTGCCTCATAAATAGGTAGCTTTGTATGATATGCATCAAATCCAATTACTGTCATGTCCATAGTAGGAGGGGGGCTCACAACATTAATCCACAAACCATTTTGAAAGGGGGAAGTTCTTTCCAAGTTGCAGGCTGTGAAACAAATGCAGTTCTGTTTTTTCCCTCCAAAGGTACCTTTTTATTATTTACCAGGTTTTTGATTAAATAATTATTGAATTTTTTTTTTGTTTAATAGCAATTGTATATGTCATGCACCCATCATGCACCCTGGCTTCTGCACTCCTAGGGTGGATTTGTAAACACCGTCATTCAGTGCAGTTGTCTCTATTCTAGTAGAGGCTCCATTTTACTACTATGTGTCTTGTTTGGACTGTAAACTCCATAGGGCAGGGACTGTCTCTCACTATGAGCAGCCCCTAGCAGCCTGGGGCCTCACTGAGGCAGGAGATGACACTATCATTCATAGAACTAGGGGTGGCAGCAGCACCCCCTGGCTTGAAGTGGTTTCCATCATATAGAGGGTTTATAGTCTGGTTCAATGGCTCTCAGCACCTTGCACTACAAATTGTTTCAGTGGCCCTGTTATTTTTAATTAGGGTGACCAGATGTCCTGATTTTGGGGTCTTTTTCTTATATAGGCTCCTATTACCCCCCACCCCCTGTCCTGATTTTTCACATGTGCTGTCTGGTCACCCTGTTTTTAAGGGAGGTAAAGCTTGGGGTACACAAGACAAACTAGGCTCCTGAAATGGGGACAGTCTGGAAAGGTTGAGAACCGCTGAGTTGATGGACTTTTCCCTATCACTTAAGTAGTGGAGGCTCACACAGACAACCTGGTTTGATCCCTGCTGGTGATCCCAGCCAGGGATGCCATTACATTAAGCAGCTGCATTAGAATTCCCTGGAGAAACCACATTGTTGTGTACAAAGCACTATTGTGCAAATAGGTTCTATCTAGACACTTCCTTCTGCCATGGAAGAGGTTCTCCTATTGAGGTAGGTAATCCACCTCCTTGAGTGGCAGGAGCTAGACTGACCACATCTACACCAGGGGTACAGTATTCTGGGGTGTGAATTTGTCAGACCACTGAGCAATGTAGCTCAGGCAAGTTAATTTTGAAGCGTTAACCAGGCTGTAGAAAGCACTTTGTAAAACAATGCAGAATCCTCAGCTGCAAACTAGTAATTTCAACCTTACTATAGTCCTGGAAGGTAGATAATTTAGTACTTACCCATCTCCCGCAAGGATGCTAACCCCCCATAGCTCCCCCATTTTTTTCCCCTCTTTGCAAATCTCCTATTAAAAGTTTTACCAAGAACAGTATTCAGAGCAGACACAGAAGTAGTGTCTACAACCATGTAGGTTCTAGGGGAGAGAACGTGGCACCTTTTCATTGAACGAACAAAACAAGCTGCTTTGGAGACAAAGTCTACGTGGGTGGGGAAGGGACTCTCACCCCAAAACTACCTTGCCAGTGGCTGATCAGTAATGAAACAGTGCCTTGATTCCATCCTGTAGAGGGCAGATCTGCTAATTGTGTCATAGAACCCATACCAATAGTGAAGATTCTCTGAGTCTGTGGGATAAGTGTCTATTCCTTTGGGGTAAGAGGACTTGAATTTTATCCCTGGCAGGAGGCAGTGAAACAGCCTAGGTACAGGATGAAATGAGCAGCCCTTTGCTAGGAAACTCATTTTGAAAGCAGAAAGTGTTCAAAAAGGGAGATATTTTTGCAGCCTGCAAGGAACCCAGGAAAGACATGCAAGGAGAAAGCAACGGCTCGAATGGTACAGCAGGTGCCTGGAATACTTCAACTCTCTTTATTGATCATTTTCACATTCCATCTGCATAACCTCTCATGTCAACACAGATAATACTCCATTTAGAAACAACCTATTTACATCATCTGCTGCCATGCTGTGCCGTTACAGAGTAACGCATCCTGAAAGACTGGTTCTGAAAGGGTATAAACTCCCTCCTAGGTGACACTGCTCTGAGAACTGAAGGCTACATTACTGGATCAGAAAGAGGAACAAAGTCTCCGAGTCTTGCTAGTGATAGGTGCAGGCTGAGATATACATGCAACTATTTGGTAGTGGATAGCTTGGGAGTTAGTGGAATAAAACCCTTAGCTACAATAAAATCTCAGCAGCATGGCTCAGCTTAGAAAGTCTAGATACTAGACAGCACATGGACAGAAGCAGCCACTACAGCGAGAGAGAAATGGTGGTTGTTTGGTACATCCTCTTCCTCAGCATCTCACCTCCCAAGCCGACTGTTCGTTGACCATCCCTCTTAACCCCTAAGTTTCTAATACTTCAGACTCCAGCTTCCCGCAGGGCTGTGCTTATGTGGTTAGCAGATATCCCAGTGACCCTGGAAAGAGGTTAATTTACTTGAGAGAAGAACAAAAAAAAAACCCAAAAGAACCACAATGACACACTAGTGTCTTAGGACCAGCTTTCCTCTCCCAATGCTGTTGTAGAAGCCTTTGGTGCCATCTGGCCCATGAGGCAGGCGCATCACTCCAGGTCGAAGGCCAAAGGAATCTGGCATCTTTCTTAATGCCAGAGAGCTGCAGGGTAGAACTCTCGTTTCCAGAGACTGGCTATGGGCAGCCACCCGTCGCCGCTGGACCCATGAGCTGCCAGAGCCAATCCCGCTGTCCCAGCAGGAATCGGACAATTGTCGGAACTCGGGACTGGTGTCTGGGCTGGAGGAGCCACCATTGCCCAGCTCGGCAGCCAGGGGTGAAGGGCAGTGCGGGTGAGCCAGACTTTTATTGGAGAGAAGAGGGCTGACCTGAGGGCTGCTGAAGAAGCCGGGTTTGAAGCTCACGCCCAGGCTGCAGGCAGACCACACCGGAGTAGAGAGATACTTCTGCATTGGGATGGGAGGGGAAGCCAGCATGCTGTCGGACTCTGAAGAGCTGCAGAAGAAAGAGTCTCCCGCAGCATAGGCCAGCGTCTCCGATGCCTGCTGCTTCCTGCCTAGCTGGTCCACCAGCTCCACCTCTTCCATGTCATCCCCACTCTTCTTTTTGGAGCCCTTCCCGGAGAGACGAACCACCTTGATGCTCTCCCTGCTGGGGGAGCCCTGGCCACGGTTCAGCTCCTCATAAGCCTTCCTGGCACTCTCCAGGTTTTCATACTCCACCAAAGCGCAGCACTTGGTCAGGAGCTCAGGGTAGCGGGAGGAATACTTCTTCACGTCAGAAGGCAGCTTCTTGCCTGGCCTCAGGATGCGGATGGAAGCAATGGCGCCAAAGGGGCTGAACATTTTAGTGATGGTCTCAATGAAGCTCTTCTGGAGCGGTGGCGACACTCCCTGTTCCTGGGGTAGGAGGTCCCAGGCCAGGAGCAGCTTGCTTGGTGGGATGCTCAGGAGAGACTCCGGGATGGGAATTTTCCTTCTCACCTTAGTCCCTTCTTCGTTCACCTCCAGCAGCTCTGAGAACTGCAGGGCGTAGAGAGTGAGCCTCCAGTCTCGAGTTAGGTATTTCACCTGTCAGCAAGAGAAAAGGGAAACAATGTTCTCCTGCCATGAGGATATTCAAAGACTCCCCCTACTCTTGGTATGTACCTGCACAGAACCCTCTACACCAGAAGCTCTGCTACTGTCCATGTGCAGCTAGGGAAAGGGGGAAACAGCTCCCCACATGCCCTCAGTTCCTTTCGCGCACACCCCCCAAGCAGCCAGTCAGAATGGTGTTCCCGCCTCCTTTATCCTCATCCCAGCCCTGGGCAGCATTTCACCCCCAGTGCGTCTGTGCTAGAAGACAGGCAGTGGGAAAGTTGCGTATGGATCAGATCCAGGAGGGAAGCACCAGGGCAAAGAGACAAATAAAAATGTCACTCTGGTGGGAGCTGCCAGAAATTGCCCTGCTCCAAACGCTCTGTGGAGAGTGTCTCCCTACCTCTTCCTGCTGGAGGGAAGCCTCCCGCTCCGAGCTGAAGCATGTTGCCCGAGAGGAATGTGCCCTGACGCTGTCCAGCATGCGCTTGGCCCTTGGCTATTCAGACAGAGCCCCACAAGCGCACGCTGCTCAATGGAACAGGGCCGGAGATCCCAGAGGGTTACCAGAAGAGTCCTCTTGGGTCACTGAGGCCAGTTCCCTGCCATTGCAGGCAATCCAGGCATAGAATCCCAAAGGTTTAACAAGCTCCATCTTAAAACGACACCAGTTACGGAAACAGGGTGTGCAGGGAGCAAGAATAGTTTGTCGCTGACAAGTGTTCATCTTGGGTGCTCTCATAGCTTTTCCATAGCATGCATCATCCAGAGAGGCTTGCCCTAACTGCCCACTACTTATCAGGTGGCATCTCTGGGGAACCACCAGCACATGCTGAGTGTTGATGTGCTTTAACTGGTCTCTTAATACAATTATGTCCTCCTCTTCCCGCCCGCTCCGTTCCTCTGCTTTTCTTGTTCCCTTCTCCTACTGCTGTCCTCAGGTTCTAAAGCCCATCTGTTCACCTCTCCTTTCCCTACTATGGCAGAGTGACCTCTAGGAACAAAGCTTCTCCAATTTGCCCTCAGCTGCTTTCACAGAAGTCTAGCTAGCACTTGGGTTCCCCCCAGACCAGTAGCCAGAAATGAGAAGAGCTCAGCTGTCTGCAGCGCAGAGTTTGGTTCTAACTTATTTTCAAGGGGAGGAAGAGAACAGAGGTTTCATAGATGGTATGGCTGGAAGGGACCATTAGGTCATTGAGTCCGACCTCCTGCATAACACAGCTCAGAAACTTCCATCCAGATACACCTGTACTGATCCCAGTAACATGTTTGGCTAAACCTCCTCTTCCAGAAATTTTTTTTGATTTGAAGATTATGAAGAACCCAACACTTCCCTTGGTAGATTCCCCCTCACCTCCACCAGTGGGTAATCACTCTCGGTTAGGTGCCTTTGCTTGGTTTGAATATGGACAGATAGCTGACTGGGTACGGCTAAGGTGAAGACTATCTTTCCAGCAGGATTCATAGACTCTAGGACTGGAAGGGACCTCGAGAGGTCATCGAGTCCAGTCTCCTGCCCTCATGGCAGGACCAAATACTGTCTAGACCATCCCTGATGGACATTTATCTAACCTACTCTTAAATATCTCCAGAGATGGAGATTCCACAACCTCCCTAGGCAATTCATTCCAATGTTTAACCACCCTTGTACCACTCCACCCTTAAAAAGCAAGGTCCTTCCTGCTTCAAGTGAAGTGTGTCCAATCTGTAGCCAGCAGAGGATGGTTTGACGAAATTTGAAGCAGTTTGGATAGGCCTTTGTGTATTCAAGCAGACTGATCACGTACAGTCACAGCACACACACACACACACACAACATTCACCCACAAGCTAACATGAGTCAGAGCTTGAATATGTAGAATTCCATAAAAGGCCACTGACATGTCTGTTTAGGCCAAGTTCTCAAAATAGGAACCTGAGGTTAGTCTCACAAGTAAAGGACCCCATTTCTACCAGTGCTGGACAACCACTACCTCCTCAAGTAGGCAATGAATGTTGCTTCTTTCCCAGCACTTCTGAAAATTAGATGGCTTTTCCTTCCCAGAGCCAATCATGCAATTTAAGAACCTAACTTGAGGCCCCCTCATTTGTGAAAATCTGTGCCAAACAGTTAAATCTTAACATCTACATCGAGCAATTTTCATCCCAAAAGATCCTAAAAGACTTTACAAGCCGCCCACTTCCATCTGCCTCTGAAATGCAGCCACCTCTGGGGTGAAGCACAACTGATAACAGAGCCAGGCTGCACAGCAGTTTAGGATGAGGAGGGGCGAGGAATGCTGTATCCATTTGAAATGGCCAGGGGGCAGGCCATGACTCAGGTCAAAGTTGAGCCCTGTAAGGGCAGAGGAGGTCAAGCTACGCTTCAGCATGTGATCACGATATTGGCTTGGTCCTTCCTCTTAAAGGCTACAGCACTTATACCCAGTCCTAGCTTCCTTCTAGTCCAGGGGTTCTCCGGACAAATGTTTTAGTGGCCTCAGAGTGCGGCCACCAACTCTGGCTCATGGCCACTCTCTCACTTTTCCCTAATTAGCTTTAGGCAAACCAAATAAATATGCACATAGACACATCCAAATCATGGTAATTTATTTATTGCTAGCTAGTAAGTCTGTTGTGAAAAGTGATATTAACAAACATACAAGTATCACTTTTCACAGCAGCCTTACTCAGCCCCGCCAAGCCTGGGGACAAATTAAGCCCTGTGGGAGGGCCAGGGGAGATGGGACTGGGGCGGGGGCGCTGGGGGAGGCAGCGAGGGCTGGAGCCCTGCAACTAGAGCCCAAAGTCCCGCAGGTGAAGGACAGGACCAGAGGATGGAGCCCGAAGCCAATGGGCTGGACCCTAAAGCCCCACAGCCAAAGCCTGCTGCCCTGCCATCCCTGAGCTGAAGCCTAAAACCTGAGCCCCACCACCCCTATCTTCCCAGGGGACTCACTGGGTGCCTACTCCTACAGCATTGTGCCTCCCGTGATTCCAGAGGGGGGCAGGGCCCAACCCCTGATGGTGGCCCCAGCAACCAACACCAAGAAGCAACAGGGGCATCCAGGAGCAATAGGGAGGAGGCCCTGCTTTGGAAGGGGTGGGGAGGACAATCACAGCCCAGGAGGCTGTGGCCACAAGAAAAGCCCCGGGTGGCGGCATGCAGCCGCATTTGAGAAACACGGCTCTAATCACATGCACCAGGCTGTGAGCGGCAAGAGGGAACCACCCACCTTCTTGAAAGAAGTCAGCAGTTTGATGCTGACGAAGCCCAGTTTGTTCTTCTGAACGTGCTTGAGGAGGAAGGCGTCCTTGGCCAGGTTCTCGTCAGACAAGTAGAACTCCACTTGAGACACAATCCTCTGGATCAGCTGCGCGTCGGGCACCGAGGAGTCGCACTCCAATGAGTCGGCCCCAAAAATGTCATTCAGGTCATAGAAGCTCCTACAAGCAAGACAGCCGGGATTCCGCCCAAGGTTAACAAGCACCCAGGCCTTGAGCTGGGTCTGCACACGGGCCTGGATCACTTACAGTGGGCACCTGTCACTAGCTGTCACCAGTTACAGACAAACACCCAGGTACCCTGGTGTGGCTGCAACTGAGGCAACGCCTTTAGGATTCATTAATACAAGGAAATCCCAGAGGGGTTTCCAGCCCTCAGTGCAGGTAAACAGCACTTTCCCCCCTGCTGTTCCTGAAGTGATCTGCATTGCAGACTGGGTCAGCACCACTCAGCCACAGAGAGGTGGGGTGGGGTGACTGGGTTAGAGACCAGGAGCGCAGATGGATTGGAAGTGCTACTACTGGGTGGGCATAGAAAGATACCCACGTGTCCCTACCTATTTGGGCCACAAGGTCAGGGAAGTGAGTGTGGTGCACAGCTAAAGGAACAGAACTGGGACACCAGAGACCAGGGCTCTGTTCCAGTTATTATTATTGCTTGTGCAGATGGGCTGTCGAGGTGCTCACTTGGGGGAAAGCCGTTCAAACACCCTAGACAGGAGCTCAAGAGATACCCAAGGATTTGTTTCAAGAGGGGATGGAATAGTCTCTGGAATGACTGCAACATTAGGATGCAAGCGGCTGGTGCTATTGCAAATAGCGTTAAGCCTTGTTTAACCAGACATTCGAGCATATAGCTCTTGAAAGAAATGCTGATTGCTAGCTGTGGTGCAAATACTCAGTGTATTACCCATAAGACCTGTTCTCACCCTGACTCTGTTGCTGCCCACTAGTTATACCCTGCAAGCAAGATCATCATTGTAATGCTTTGGCACCATGTGACTAAGGAGGGAAGCCCAGGGTATGGTACATTTGGGAGGGACGAGCTGTTAGGTCAGTCAGGCTCCCTCCCACAATCTCTACAAGAGCTGGTTTCTTGATTAATTCCCCCTCCATGCCCCTCATCCCCTGCCATCTCCTGAAACTGGGTCCCTTTGAAGGAGTGGGGAGTAAGATAAGGGTTTCATTCCCATGTTACAGTTCTCAGCCTGTAATACTAGGGGGGGGATCTCTGCTGTAGTCGGCATAGAGCCCCGGGGAACAGGAGAGCCCCTTAATTATCAATGGGAGAGTTCAGTCCTGCCTTAAGTGCAGGGGACTGGAATAGATGACCTATGGATGTCCCTTCCAGTCTCACGTTTCTTTGCTTGCATCTAACTCCCTGGCAGAGACACCCTGGGTGAAGGTGGGGCAAGGCTCTTTAAGGGAGAGGCTAGGAAGAAGTTCCTCCTATTTGATACCAACTCCCTTCCCCACCCCCAGGATTCTCCCCCATGTCCATGCATCTGGCCAGCATACATACAATAAAAGGGGACCAGAAGCCCACAGAGAATCGGTTCCACTGAGAGCTTCCAAGTTACAAACACCGTTGCCTCTCCTGGGCGTAGTGCAGGGAAGGGGTCCCATGGATACCCAGCCGGCACTGAGCAGGTAGCTCCAGGCTGGTGTGAGAAAGCCAGGTGAGAAGAGTATTGATTTTAGCCATAGGTTAAAAGCCATAATGGGGTCATTTCCCCATTGCCCAGCTCGGTCACTGATCAGCTGTGAGATCGCAAGCAAGGACCTTCTCTGCACCTCGGTCTCATCCATGTAGACAGTTGGCACGTCAGGCCAGAGGCCATCTCACCATGCGTTCGGACAGTACCCAGCACCAAGGGGCCCCCCCAATAGTCTCGAGCTGCTAGTACTACTCAAACCAGTAATAACTCAGCACAGGAGCATTCCACACCCGCTGTGCCCTGGGGTAAAGGGCTACCCAAGCGGCAAGACGCTGCAGCGCCAAGCCCACTGGGAACTAGCTGACTCCAGCCTATTGGCGCTAGGTTAGAGGGGAACTAGCTCAAGTCCAGATCAGTAGCCAACAGAGGCGGATAATATCAAAGGTCTTTTTGGAGAATCATGTAAAGGGTGTTGGGGTCTTGGTCTAACTCCCAGCAGCTGACATTGGGCAGCAGCTGCAGTCTCAGCAGAGGCAGAGAATTGAAGGGAGCCCTCAACTCCCTTCTCTCTCCCAGAGCTGGTTCCTTTAGGAGATGCAGCATATGGCAGGGTACTGCCAGGAATCCGTAGATACCTAGGGCCTTATCTCCAGGGCTGTCAGGGAGGGGCAGCCCGCGGATAAATAGATAGTAGACACATACCCATCAAAGTTCTCAAAGAAGTCTTCCTGGCTGGCTGGGGGGAGAGGCTGGCTCTTGTGCGGAAGGAAGTGCAGAGTAGAAAAGGGGGTTGTTTGCACTTGCATAGGGGTGCTGCACCTGGGTTGGGAACCAAGCCCCAGGGCCACCAAGGAACCACGGGACGACATGGTGCTTCATCTAGCAAGATATAAGGAACACAGAGGACAGTCACAAGCAGCTTAAATGCCTCGTATTGAATGAGACAGTGGTTAATTAGTGATCGGGCTAAGCCCCAGCACCTCTGGGCTTGGGAGGTCATAGCCCTTATGAATATAAAAATTGCTTGAACGCCAGCACCTCTTTCATTACAAATTCAGTAATGAGAGTGTGACTGGGAGCCCAGGGCACATATCACACTCCCCTCCCCCCAGCAGGGATTAACACTACACCCCAAAAAATAACTGATGGACTCTAGGAAAGGTTCAGGCCTAAAGGCAGGAGAAAGCAGGTGCAAACACCAGTTTCTTACCTGTTTCACCAGGTGAAGATGCACTAAGAACCCACCAGCTCCTTCTGCTACATTGTGGATACCCCTAAGTTTTTTTTCCTTTCCCTCCCCCACCCACAAACTGGCCCTACTAACAATACAGAGAGAGGATCCCCTAGGCCACTGGCTTATAATGAAAGCCAGGCCCACCCAGGAAACGACGCAGCAGAGCTTGGGGGCTGCCCTGGCTGCTAAGAGGAGGCAAATGAGCATCCAGGTGAAATGTGTTCTCAGGTTAAATAGCTTCACCTGCTCTGCATGAGACTCCTGCAGGAAATAGGGCAGAGCCTCAGGCTGCACTTGGTTTCCTAGCAGGCGTGCCCTGGGAGCTCTGCTCTGGGCTTTTAATGTCTTTCACCAGATATATTATAGGGGAGGGGGAATTGCAAAGCTAACCCTGCCTTTGTAGGCATGTTAAGCTCAAGACTGGCAGAAGTTGGTGAGCCCTGTCTGTGACTGCTGGGAAAGGGAACTTTCAGGGGGGCCTTTTGCATCCCCAGCTCTAATTTAAATGATTAATTTAGATCAGCTGCTGAAATGCTGCCTCTTGCCCTTTGTGAAGGCTAGCAAGGGCGACAGAAGCAGGACCCCAAGTTCCAAGGCTACTTCCTTTTCGCACCCCTGGGCTGGTGGGTGATGCTGATGGCAGCACGGTTCTTGCACGTGAACCATCTGTAAAGAGGCAGGCAGGCAGGCAGCATCCACTCCCGTCAGTGAAAAGCAAGCTATTAAACAGCAGGGAATGTGCTCGAGCAGGGGGGTGGAGCTGGCCCTGCTCTGATAGCTCCAGCAGCATCTCCTCCCACCCAAATGAAACCTGGGTGCAGCTGGTTTCTGCTCAAACCTACAAAGACCAGGCCAGCGGTCAGCTCCTAGAACAGAGATGATGCTGTAGTCACAGGAAGTTCCCTGCTTTGACCAGAAGGAGACGCTCTGTAGCAGCTGTCTGGTGGGGCTGGCATTCAGCTGGGGAAGGTGTTCACTAATGGGCAGGGAGTGAAGATATGGGAACCAGGTGCCTTTTCCTGTCCTGGGGGGAGGGGGCGATGGCTGGAGGGAAACCCTGGGATGGAATCAATACAGAAAGGGGGTGGAGAAGAAAGAAAAACACAACCCCCCACCCCAATCCCGATTGTGGACCCACTCTGACCTGTGCCAATCACATAGCACAAATGTGCTCCCTGGAGCCTTGGCCCCAGCTGATCTCCCAGCAGATCGGAGCAGCGCCAAGGCTGCTCTAAATTCCACCAGGCCCTCTTTCCTTGGTAATACCTCCATGCCAGGAGCACCCTATCGCCTGGATGCCAGACTGGCCTTCCCCACCCCTATGCCAGGGGAATTCCCAGCCAGCTCTGTCCCCAAGTGCCACACAAGTGCATTTGTCTGCCTGCATTCCAGCTCGCTTTTGATAGCACGTTTTGTTATTTTTCTATTAATACACTAAGTAGCTGTAACCAAGTGCTGGGGCTGGGCCTGTGAACTGTCTGCAGGATGCAAGGACCAGGACAAATCAGAGCTGGAGCAGTAGAAGGGGCTAGAACTAAGGGCGACACATTGAAATTCGGACCGGGAACCCGGAGGTGGCGCTGCAGGAGTTTTAAACGTTCCATGCGCTGAGCTCTGCTGGGCTGTGGAACAAGGGAGCGGGGAAATGGACCACAGGGAACCAGATGGATGGTGGATGGACGGCTCTCCCATCTCGGCCTCTGGGGACTCAGCGCTCATTTGGGATGTCCCACGGAGCTGGTTACTCAAGGGCTTTTCCACATCAGCAATTCACCTTCTGCCTCCTAAAAGAGGAACTGTGCAGCTGAAGAAACAAGAACTCCTGTCTTCAATGTCTTCCCCGCCGTGCTTTGGAAGCGGTTCAGTGAGCAGGAGGACACGTGCTGCGGCCAGCTGCAGCTCCAGGGTGCTCCTCTGACCAGGAGAGAAGAGAGCCCGGCTGAGCACTCACTCTGCGTGGCTCATACCAACAGCAGAAGACCGGAGAACACCATTGCCAAGTAAGTGCTGGGGTTTGCTGGGCATACGGACAAGGAGGCGCTGACCATTGTCTGCATTTTAGCTACAGTTAAAAAGTAGAGCAGAGTCCAAGCCAGGCAGGTCCCAGTCCGAGCTCTACAAAAGGGGGGAGGGATAGCTCAGTGGTTTGAGTATTGGCCTGCTAAATCCAGGGTTGTGAGTTCAATCCTTGAGGGGGCCATTTAGGGAACTGGGGTAAAAATCTGTCTGGGGATTAGTCCTGCTTTGAGCAGAGGGTTGGACAAAATGATATCCTGAGTTCCCTTCCAACCCTAATCTTCTATGATTCATGCTGGGGATTTGGGGGCAGAGCACATCTAAGCCTCGAAGTGGGCTGGGTCACACAGGGTTGCAGAACCAACCAGAATAATGAGCTCTAACCCATGGCTGGGCTCCCTCCCAGAGCTGGGATAGAACCCAGGAGTCCTGTTTTACACACATGCTCTGGCCCAAGACAAAACTCCTCTAACAGAGCTAGGATATAACCTAGGAGTCCTGCTTCCCAGTCCTCTGTTCCAACCATTAGACAACACTGCCTCCACCAAACCATCCACCCCTTGCCTCCCCCATTGTTCCCTCTTTTAAACCCTTTTGTAGCTTTAGTGGGCTCAGCTGGGGAGGTTTAAAGCTGAGTTGATTCAGTGGTAGCTTCTGGCAGGTAAGAAAGATACCCATGTAGGGTGGTCTATGGGCCACAGTGAGCATGGGGATTGGACCATAGCGGTAACAGGTCTGAGTTAGGCTGGGCAATGGATGCGTCATTTACCCAGCTCGAGGGTTAGGCTGGATTGTGAGTGGGAGGGGCAGATATGGGGTCTGAGTTCAGCTTGTTGATGGGACCTAAATGCTAATGCCCTGGCTTTCAATGGTCCACGTTATTATACCATTCTCCTAATGCGGCTGAGCGAATAGATGCTTACTCCCATTGTAACGTTTGTCACGAAGTGCTGTGTCTGGGGGGACTGCAGTTACAGATGTAGTGTCCTACTGATTGCTTGGTGGAGACAGGGTGGTGGGACCCCAGCTGGGTTTTGCTTCAGGGCAGGAAAAAAAGAAACCCACAACCGCCTTGCGAAGAAGAGATGCGTGTTTAATTCTGCACTCTTCACTTCCCCCTACATCTGAGGAGGGTGGAGGTAAAGCCCAGCCTGCACCGTTTACTACTGCCTAATGCTCACCCTGGCAACATAATGGAAAGGATTGGCCATGCTGTTCAGGGGAGGACTCGGGGTGATGATCTCCAGCATTGCCACTGAGGCTTGAGATAAAAACCCCAGATCCCCCCGTCCTGTGTTAAAAACCAATGACAGAGGATGACTTGTGAGGACACAGATTCCTTCTCCTTAAACTGTCACAAGGATTTGTCCCTGCAGGGCACTGCAAATGGTTTTAACATTGTAGGCCATCACTTTAAATTTCAGAGGGTTTTCCTGGTCCTGCTTGCAGCTTAGGAAGCTCTGTAGGGAAGCATGTGTTCTGAGCTAGCAGCAGGCAGTCTGCAGACAGCCAGGCTAGTAAGGTTGGGTGAGTTATGCCTCTCTGTTTTAGGCAGCAGTCTGCTTTGTCTCTCCCTGTTTTGTGGTTCTTGTCTGTAATGATGATGTGTTGTGTTGCAACTGTCCAGCAAGAGTAGTTATGTATTGATTTTCTCTGTAAGTATGCCATGAACAGAGCTGTACCCCTCGACCTGTGTGTGTGCACCCACCCCTGGGGGAGGCCCCAGAATCAGTGTGATGCCGTGGCCATGTGCACACAAGCCATGTACCCTTTCAGCAGCTCTGGCCCCTGGTATCCCAACCTCTCCCTGGTAACAGCTCTCCATTCAAACCATGTTAGGAGGGGGACTTCTACAGCTTCCCATGAGCAAAACTGATCAAGCCTGGGGCTGTATTTCATGTAAGCTCTGTGAGTCGAGGGGATGATAGCTGGGGGCATTGTGGGTCAGGACTTTGGCCCTGCTGGAGAGGGGTCAAACTGGGATAGCAGAGGGCTGCAAGTCAGGTATGCAGTGCATTCGCAGGGTTTTATGGGGGGCGCTGGATGCAGGGGCTGTTACAGAGCAGGTCTGAGGGGCCTAGCCTGAGCTGTACCTACATGGGGAGGCCAGGGCTGGAAGAGCAGAGTGGGGCGCTGCAGAACAGGATTGAGGGGCATTGGGGCAGGTGTTTCTGAGATGCTCCCATGCCACCGGATTGCAGTGGGCACGTGGGGGTGGGAAAGCACCACGTTTTAGTTCCCAATGAAGAAAATGTACAAATCTGACGTAAAACCTTCCAACCAAGCCAGCTCCGAGATGGGATTTGGGCAAAGGAAGATTTCACTCTTCCAAGAGTTGGAAATGCGACTGCTTTCCTTCGGTCAGGGCCTGTGCAAAGCAGCCCGACGGGTCTCTCTTGAAAGAGGAATTCGCCCCACTGCACCTGTGGAGGTCGTGCATG
This sequence comes from Gopherus flavomarginatus, assembly GCF_025201925.1. Taxonomy (NCBI): domain Eukaryota; kingdom Metazoa; phylum Chordata; order Testudines; family Testudinidae; genus Gopherus; species Gopherus flavomarginatus. The sequence goes on along the minus strand of NC_066640.1, from coordinate 7,496,404 downwards.
GGGAACTTGTAACGTGACCAGTTGTCAGTGCAACTTCCACACTTGGCTGAGCCTGGGTGGCATGGGGTTTCCGGTGCTGAGGGAAACTGACAGTTAAAGTTCTCCTTCCTTCCCTGCCTTCAATAACTCAGGCACTGAACTGCCTCTAACCCTGGCAGACGCAGGCTATTTTGTGATCCTAGAAATTCCGGGGTGGAAGGGACCTTGTGAGGTCATCTAGTCCAACCCCCTGTTCTGAGGCAGGACCAAGTCAACCTAAACACTCCCTGACAGGCGTTTGTCTAGCTGTTTTTTGAAACTTCCAGGGATGGGGATTCCACTACCTCCTTAGATGACCTGTTCCAGGGCTTGGCTTTCCTTCTAGATAGTTTTTTCCTATTATCAACCTAAATCTCCCTTCCTGCTAATTAAGTTGATTCCTTGTTTTCCATGTCCACTGAGAAGAACCGATCACTGTCCTCTTTGATATCAACCTTTTATATATTTGAAGGCTCTTATCATGTGGTCCCTCCACCCCAGCCTTCTCTTCTCTAGACCAGTGTTTCTCAGTGACCAGTCCGAGGACTGGCGCCGGTCCCTGAGATCTCCCTGACACAGTTTAGGAAGGCACAAAGCAGGTCCCTGGTATCAAAAAGTTTGAGAAACTCTGCTCTAGACTAAACGTGTCCATTTCTTTCAACCCTTCCTCAGAGTCCAGGTTTGCTAAATTTTTTCTTGTTCTTGTTGCTCTCCTCCGGGCACCGTGTCCAATTTGGTCACATCTTTCTTGAAGTCCGGTGCCCGAAGCCGGACACAGCTCAGGCTTTGCTGGTGCAGAATGACTACCTCCTGTGTCTTGTATTAACAGAGTGTCTGGGTAGATGGGGCACGCCTCCCTCTGGCTAACTCACTGCTTCCTGTCCAGCCGAAGTTAGCACTGACCATCTGATGGCAGGATTTGCCATGTGGAATAAGGACGTAAGACTGGGGTGTGCTGGCAAGAAGCCAATGCTTTACTTTCTGGCTCCATGTGACTAAATGTCCCTGTCACGTGACAGGATTGGAGATCAACCGACTCCAGAAATACCATCTTAAAAAGAGGGAAAAAATGGGAATAAAATGATTCCAGACAATAATGTCAGCCAGTTACTAACGTTCATCTCGGTGCCACCATGGTGGTGACTCTGCAGCCGCTTCCCGGTCTCAGAAGGCTTCCTTCTCCAGCCCTGTTCAGCTGCAGAGGCGGAGCTGCCACATGCCAGATTTCTATTGTCAGTGACTGGGTGGGGAGCTGTGCTGATAGCCACCTGTTAGGGGCCCTCAAGAAAGAGGGAGCCATTGTCCTCCTTGGTTTTATTTAGAGGTCTTCTGTTCCTCCTTCGGGACTGACCCTTTTCACTTCCCCGTAGATCTGACGAAGGTGGGAGAGTGCAGAATTAAACATGTGTCTCTTCTGTGCAGGGTGTTCGTGGGTTTGTTTGTTTGTTTTTTTCCTGCCCTGTGATGGGAGCAGCTCTTTGGGATTCTTGCTGTAATATTTCTTCTCTGGTCTACCTAATTCTTGTCTGGCGTTCTTTATCCAGAGATCTCAAAGCATTTTACAAAGGAGGCAAATATTATTCTGCCTGTTTCTTAGATGGGGAAATTGAGGCACAGAACAGCAAAGTGACTTAGCTGAGGTTCCACAGCAGGTCAGTGCCAGAGCCAGGACAGAACTCGGGTCTCCCAAGTCCTTGTCTAGTGCTCTATGCTCCGGATCACATGGCCTCCCATTAGTCTTAGGGAAGGCAGGATGGCCTTGAGGACAGATCACTAGATTAGAACCCAGGTTTTCTGAGTCCCATTCCTTGCTCTTCCACTGGCCTGCTGGGTGATCTGGGGCAAGTCACTTCCCCTCTTTATGCCTCAGTTTCCCCATCCGTAAAATGAGGGATATGTCTCTGGCCTCCTTTGTGAAGTGTTTTGAGATCGACTGAGGAAAAGCGCTAGGTAAGAGGTGGTGTTGTTAAATCAAGTTCTGTGATGTTTGCTGGGTTTTTACTAACCCATCTGGATACACGAGGTAAGGCTTTGGCCTCGGCTGCTTGAATTGAGGTATCAGAGTGTAGGTGCTGAAATGAGCAGTTAGGGGGTTCAGCTAACTTTGCTTCTCCTATTGTCTCCCACACGCATGTTTCCTGGGGGCCTGTCACCCGTGTCCACCAGCTGACCTGTTCCAATCCCTCCCAGACTCGGAAAACCCTTCCTGGCCCAAGCGGCACCCCTTTGCCTGGAGGTCGTCATTGCTTACATGGCTAATTTTATTATTTAATAACCAACCCCAGTCCTTTAACTGCATCTCTTACATTGATCCCAGTTCGCTCTTTGCTCTGGAGGGATACATGGTGCTTGGTCTCCGTTAGCCACGGCCTGGTGTCTGACAGGAGGAGGAAGCTGAAACCCAGATCTGTGGGGAAAAGGAAAGATGAGTCAGGAAGATGAGGTCACCTATGCGGATCTGAAATTTCCTCCCAGATTGCAGCAAACAGATGTGAAGAAAGCAGGTAACATTCAGCCACGGGGAGACTCTGACAGGTGCTTCTCAGGTAGGAGCCCCGGGGAGGGGCTTGGAATATCGACATCCCCATGTGTTATGTTACATAGAGACAGCATGGCCCAGTGGATGAATCGTTGGTTTGGGACCCAAGAGACAGGGCTCTATTCCCGGGTCTGCCACTGTCCTACTGGATGATCTTAGTCAAGTGCCTTTGCTGCTCTCTGCTTCAGTTTCCCTTGCCACTCTTTGGCTATTTAGATTGGAAGCTCTTCAGGCCAGAGACTGCCTCTCACAATGTGTATGTGCAGCACCTAGCACACTGGGGGCCAGGGCTCGGGGGAGAGGGTGTCTCTAGATGCTACCTAACACTTAATAATAAGCTCAGATAAGACATTCTCTTCGGGCCTCCCAAGCCTGACCTGTCACATCAGGACACTGGATGCTGTAGCTATTTATGAATGCTAAGGACCAGCTGGTGTAAATTAACGTATGCCGCTGGAGGAGCTGTGCTGAGTTGTGCTAGCTGAGGATCTGGCCTATGACTTTCTTCTGCTGCGGATACCGCGTAGGATCTGTACCAGACGCACACCAATGTGGGGGTTTTTTTTAGCTTTCCTTTCTCTCTGTACGCCCAGAATCAAAGCCCTCTGCCCAGAAGACATCTCTGTGGGTTCAGCTAGCGATAATGGTGATTCTCTGTGTGCTGTTCCTGGTGGCGCTAATTTCCCTGAGTATCCTATGTAAGTATTTTTGATGTAAAGGATGACGGTTGTGGGTTTTTGTGTGTGTGTTTTGTTTTTTTTCCCCTGCCCTGTTAAATGGAAAGAACAATGCTTTCCCCCACTGAAGTGTGTTCAGACATCCTGAGCCTGCTGAGCCTTCCCGCCCCCCTTGAAACACTCCTCTGGTTCACTATTTTATGAAATAAATTTGTTCCCAACAGTCAGCTAGTGGATAGCAGGACATCCTTGCCTCTGAGCAATGTACCCAGGAAGCTATTATGTCCAAAGTTGGCAGGGGTGACTCAACGTGTGTCATGTGGTAACAACTTTTCGGTGGTGAAATAGTTCGACAATACTTTTTGACTTGCAAAGTATGGTCCCTCTAGTCTAGGTGAACCTCCTTCCCTAGGAAGATCTCTGCCCCCAAGCCCTAGATCAGAGATCTTAACCTTCATAGGATTGCTATGCATCCTTTTCCCTTAGCATCTCCTTCACCTCCCCAGTTTCATCCTGAATGACTCTCCTCAAGTGTAACTGGCTTCTAGTGTGGGCTACCAATCTGTGCCTGGCGTGATGAGCACCTCAAATCCCAAAGGCTGGAGGGGTCAGTTAGATCAACCTAAAGAGAATAGTTTAATGCCACAGAAAAATCAAGTTGGCCGTTGTCAAGGCTAGGGCTCAGAGGCAGGTCCATTCTGGCAGCCTGATTCTCCACACTGTTCACGCAGACCTTTCAGCCTCCTGCTTAAAGGCCAGGAGAGGCTGTTGAGTGATGCCACAATTGGCCTAGCTTTCATATCAGTGCTGAGACCGATGCTGAAGTAGACTGTCTTTGGGAAGGGGCCGCCCCACTCAAACGTGGTGTCTTCTCCCTCTGCTAGATTCCCGGCTCCTGGCTGGCAACACGCAGCTTCTAGAGGAATCCAAGCAAGCCAAGGGCAAAATGGAGCAAGTGGAAGGGAGATACTCCCAGTTACTGCAGTGGATGTTACACACACACATCTGCACCTTGGAGTCCCCGTCCTCCAACACCTCAGAGCCCCTCAGTGAGTACGGTGCCATTGTCCCCAGTTCACAGAGGGTGAAACTAAAGCCCTGAGCAGGGAAGTGGCTCTTACGGTGGCGGGGCTGGCAGAGAACCCAGGAGTCCAAGTTCCTAGTCGCAGCTCCGAACGCCCACCTGTTTGGATGGGCCTTAAGGAAAGGGCAGGTGCAGTGCTGCCCCCTTGAGCTGCAAAGGTCCCTCTCTCCTGCTGTCTCGGGCAAAGGTCTGGAGCTGAGATGGCAGCTACCCAGCCAGTGGGAGGGGCAAAATGGCCTAGTTCAGGTGCTGGTTGTTCTTACGCAGCCCCTGGTTCTGATCCAAACTGTGCTCAATTTCCCTCTCCTCCCTCCTCAGACATCAGCTGTTCCTTGTGCCCCGGCCCATGGGTTTCAAACAAAGGACAATGCTACTACTTTTCTCCAAATAAGTTATCATGGAATGACAGCAGGAGCAGCTGCCAGAGGGAACAGGCTGATCTAGTGATCATTAATGATCTGGAGGAACAGGTAACAGGAGCCACTTATTAGCATGGCTAGGGCAATTGTGGGTTTTTTTTTTGTTTTGTTGGTTTTTTTTAATGCCTCCTTTTGCAAGCCCACCCTGGGCCTGACATTTGAGGAAGTGCTGAGGAACACCAAGTCAATGGCCCGGGCCCAAGGCATTTCCACCTGGGCTGTCCCATGACCCTTAGCACAGGGCTTGTGTGTTCCTTAGCTACTGAAGCAGGGCTTAAGAGTACATGCCGCAGCCACCTCTGTGCAGGAGCTGCTTCACCTGGGGCAAGATTGTTCCCTCCCCCCTGCCTCTGAGGGGCATGGGCTTAAGCCACTTCCTGCCTCAATCTCCTTCCAGGCTAGGGGGTGAATGCATGGGTTGCTACCTGGCCATTCTGCCTTGTGAGTGGGTAGTGGTCAAGGCACTGCAGACCCACCTCCTGAAGGCACTGAATGGCCCCAAGGGGTTGAGGGCATGCCTGAGGAATAGGAGCCTAGAGCCCCATCAGTCTGTTGACCCAGGCTGATGTGCCGGGGGAGGAGCTTTTCCTGCGGGTCCCAAATTCTAGCTGAATTTTTCACATGGCCCTAGTGCTGAAGGAAGGGCTAAGCTGGACTCCTCCAGCTCTGTTCTGTGGGCCCCCTCTGGTCAGAGCGCTCTGGGGTGGCCTCTAACAATGGCTACCAGTTCAGGCCCCACGGGGTAGGTGGGGGAATGCCACATTTGAGCACCAGGCCAGGCAGCAGACACTCTCACCAGAACTGAGGCCGCTGGACGACTTTGCTGGTGAAAGTCTTGAATTTGTCCATACTAGGGCCACCCAAGATCATGCCTTTTCCCTGGTTGACAGACATGGGAAGGGCAGGGTGGTCATGACCCCCTGACAACTGTTCTTGACCCCCAGTTTAAGACCCACTGCAACAGAGGAGCCAGTTCTGATTTATGGGATGCCAGGGATCACAGAACAACTAACTTACTAACTAAAAAAGGACTAAAATCTCTGGGAATGAAAAGCAGGGGGCACACGTACCACAGTGAAGGACCCCTTCTTTCCTAGATTAACAGGGACAGCTGGGATCCCTTCCACTGCTGCAGGGGATGCTTTTGGGAAAGGGCTCTTTTTTGTCAGTTCAGCAGCCTGGTGCGATTTGTGGTTGAGAGCAGAGTGGAGCTTCTTAGTAGAAACATTGAAGCATCTCTGATGAGGCGCTGTCTGTAACCTTCTCCAGGTCTTTCTCAGCCAGTGGCAAAGGCAGTTGTGTTATTGGATTGGCCTGACAGATGTGGCTGAAGAAGGCTTGTGGAAGTGGGTGGACGGCACTGACTTAAACCAAGCAAAGTAAGTAATACAGCAGAGTCCTCCACAGTGTGCTCTAGCTGGAGGACACTCGCTAAACATCTCCCCACTCAGCTGTGCAGCAGCTCTGTAAGAAACGCTGGAGGGGAACAGGTGAGAGCGTGCATTGATTCAACAGCTGCACTGAGAGGGGACAAACAGGATAACGTGTCCCCCACTCTTCCTCCTGCCCTCTCCCCACCAGATCATCTAGTCTGACCTCCTGTTTAACACAGGCCAGCCAGAGAACTGCTCCAGGACAATTCCTGTTTGAAGAAGAGCAGATCTTTTAGAAAGACCTCCAATCTTGATTTTAAAAATGGTCAGTGATGGAGAACCCACCATGACCCATGGTAAATTGTTCCAGTGGTTAATTACCCTCACTGATAAAACATATGCCTTATTTCCAATCTGCATTTGCTTAGCTTCAGCCTCCTGCCGTTTTATTGTGTTCTACCTCTGCTGGCTACTTTGAAGAGCCTATTATCAAATATTGGCCACCTAGGTACTTATCAACTAATCAAGTCACCCTGCAAACTTTTCTTTGTTAGACTCTAGGAGCTCGGTCTATAGCTTATCAGGATAGGGCAGGTTTTCTAATTCTTTCATCATTCTCTGATCCTTCTCCAGTTTATCCACATCCTTCCTGTGCTGTGGGCACCAGCCTGGACACAGCTGCTCCTGAGCCAAATGCCGGCTGGGCTGACACCAGGGCTAGCTGCAAAATCCAAAGTTACTTCCATTAAAAATTTCAACCAAAACTATTTGATTAGTTTTTTTTAAACAGCAAACTGAGTGGGTGCTGCATGGGGGGAGGGCCCATCACAGGAAGGAGAGCTGAAATGCAGAGAAATCTGCATTGTTGGTTTCTAAAATGCTGGTGCTGACACTTCCATGTTTTTGGGTTTTTTTTCTCTCCAGATTTTGGTACTATCCCCAGCCAGATGACCATCAGAATGAGGACTGTGCATCTCTGACAAATGATACCCCCTCGCCGCGTAACTGGAATGATGACAAGTGCAACAAACCTTTCCACTACATCTGTGAAAAGCCAGCAGCAGACACTCTCACCATCCAAGCTTCCTCTGACTGGGAAAATCTTGTTCATTGTGGCCAATGACGCAGAGTCCCAGAATACCTCTGGGCTCCTCCTGAGCCTGTTAATCTCCTGCTGGCCGAACACCCAGCAGAGGGTGCCGAGGACTCACCTTTGCAGGTGGCTTGGCAGAAGCCACAGGTTGTCCAGCCCCGTTTTCCAAAGGGTATTTTTGCCCAGATCCACACAAGAACTTAGGTGCTTAGCTCCTAGGTCTAGGCACCGCTGAGATCCACAAAACCCCTGCTCAGCTGTGGCCTAACCTTGAAGGCACCTAAATTCACTTGGCAACTAAACTTTTGCTCTAAAAATCCCTCTAGAATCCTACGTTTTCTACCTTTGGGCACAGAGCAGGTGTAGGTAGGTGTAATGGAAGGCTAAACTGTATTATAGGGTTCAGCCACTCAGTGATACTGTGTGTGTAATGCTTATTGAAGCTAATCTCAGCCCTACTTGGCAGTTCATCAACGATCTTGTAGTGAACACGGCTGGTGTGATCTCTCTGTGAAGGCAGCTCTAAAGCCAGTGATAGAATCTCAGGGTTGGAAGGGACCTCAGGAGGTGTCTAGTCCAACCCCCTGCTCAAAGCAGGGCCAATCCCCAATGAAATCATCCCAGCCAGGGCTTTGTCAAGCCTGACCTTAAAAACCTCTAAGGAAAGAGATTCCACCACCTCCCAAGGGAACCCATTCCAGTGCTTCACCACCCTCCTAGTGAAATAGTGTTTCCTAATATCCAACCTAAACCTCTCCCACTGCCACTTGAGACCATTGCTCCTTGTTCTGTCATCTGCCACCACGGAGAACAGACGAGCTCCATCCTCTTTGGAACCCCCCATCAGATAGTTGAAAGCAGCTATCAAATCCCCCACTCATTCTTCTCTTCTGCAGACTAAACAGTCTCAGGTCCCTCAGCCTCTTCTCAGAAGTCATGTGCTCCAGCCCCCTAATCATTTTTGTTGCCCTCCGCTGGACTCTTTCCAATTTTTCCATGTCCTCCTTGTAGTGTGGGGCCCAAAACTGGACACAGAACTCCAGATGAGGCCTCACCCATGCCGAATAGAGGGGAATGATCACGTCCCTTGATCTGCTGGAAGTCCATATGTGATGCAGAAATCTGACCTGCTAGAGGCAGCCCTGAAACCAAGTGTGTACAAGGTGCATGTGATATGGTGTCAGGAGTAAACTAGTGCCAGAGGAGAATATGATCAGGTGCTGGTTTCTGAGCACTCCTGATTCTGCACCAAAGAACCGGAGCAGGAGGAGTCCCCCTTGATAACTCTGAGCCTGGGGTAAGGCCTATCTCCCCACGTATTGAATGGGCAGCCCAGGCGCCTAACCCAGGATTTGTGGATTCCTCTGCATGGCTAGGTGCTTGAAAATTAGGTGTTGCACCACCAAGGTCCCTTAGTATATCCAGGCCTCTATGTATGCCTGGTTTTCCTTCCCCACCTCTCGTTTTTACAGCTGCACTTTGGTTTGGTTTTTCTTTTCTAAATAAGAGACAAAGGCAGTCTAATTAAAAAAAAAAAAAAAAGAGAGAGAGAGTTGGAGGAGGAAATGAGGGAAAGTGCCGAGCCAGATCTCTTCAGCTTTGCCCCTACGTCCTGTCAGAATCAGAGTCCCCAGTTTGCATGTGTGTTTTACGGTGGTGGTAATCCCTGGCTCACAGTGATAAAGTGACTTACACAAGAAATCAGTATCTCAATTTTACAGAGGGGGAAACTGAGGCAAAGTGACTTGCCCAAGGTCACCTACCAGGCCAGTGGCAACGCTGGGAATAGAACGCAGAGACCTGAGATCTATTCTCAGCTCTGCCGCGTACTTGAGCAAGTTCCCTCTCTCTGTGACTCAGTTTCCCCATCTGTATAAGAATGGGGTAATGAGGCTGTGAGGCCACAGCAGTTTGTGTGCCGAATGCTTTGAGAATGGCAGCACAGATTTAGTACTGTTTGCACACGCAAACTATTTTCAAAGAATATGAAGATTTCAGAACCAAGCACGGAAATGCCAGACTGGAAGCTGCTTGTTGTGCAGTGTGAGTGGAGACCTGATGGCCTGCAGCAGGAAACCAGGAACAAGTGAGGAGCGCCAGAGAGAGATGGGATTTGAGAGCTGCTACCCTGGACAACGCTGAATGGATTTTCAGTGATACAAACCAATTCCATGGCCTAGTCCACAGCCACACTTCTGGGAGATTTGCATAGCACGTTGCATGCTTGTAAGTAGGACTTTCCCAATACTCTGATTTAGCTCTTCTGCGGTAGGAAGCATCTGCAGCAACTGGTCACACCCCGCAGCAAGCTGAGGTTCCTGAAGGTCACAGTTTCCTCAGTGCTGTAAATTGTAACAGCAATGGGGCCACGTGACACCGACTCCAGTACAAAGCCAGTACATTCTCTTCTCCCTCTCCCGCGACTCAGTTCTTCTTGAGACACTGAGATTCGGCCACAACACGTGGAAGGCCTTGCAGTTAAAGCCTTAGCGCCGAGCATGAAGAGTAAGGGCCACGGTCTTTCCTGGGGATGCATTTCACAGCCGTGGGCTCCAGCTGAAAATGACCTTTGGCGCTGCTGCAACCTACGCTGCTTGTGGCTGGGCGGGGTGAACAAGGAACATTCATGCAATCATTAAAACCAGGGTAACTTAGGAGCAACTTCCTAATCAACCACTTGAGAAGCGCCAGTTACAAGGGACAGCTACAGGCTCCAGCCCTCAAAGAGGCTTTTGGCTGATTGAAAAAAGCCACCATGGCGCCTTTCTCTATAAAATAAGATTTAGCTGCATCCCACTTTCACGGAGGGGAGGATGAAATGCCGTGAGGCTTCCCTGAAGCATGAGAATGAGAACTACCTGATGGGGAACGAGCAGGAAGGCCTCAAAGGAAGGAAGTGGCATTTTGAAATTCTAGCTGTTTGTCCTTCGCTAACTCGGTACGCAATCCCAGCGTTGCACAGCTCCAGCTTTTCCAACCCCTAAGTGTTTCATGGGCCCAGCTGCTGTACGTCTAAGGCAGTTTGGTCTCAGAAGAGGATGCTCTTCTCCTCTCTAGGTCAGGCCTCGGACCTCAAGCTGGAAGGCAGACCCGGCTTCTGACTTTTGGTGCTTTTTAAAGTCAGAGTCTGACTTCATTAGGGTGATGGAATTTGAGTGGCCTGAAGAGGGGGCTGGTGAGCAGTGCTCTGAAAATACCATTCATTACGACTAGGGCCTTAACAAATTCAGGGTCCATTTTGGTCAATTTCAGTCATAGGATTTAAAAAATCATAAATTTCATGATTTCAGTATTTAAATCTGAAATTTCACAGTGTTGTAATTGTAGGGGTCCCAACCCAAAAAGGAGTTGATTGGGGTGGGGCCATAAGGTTATTGTAGGGGCGGGGGCTGCGGTACTGCTACCCTGACTTCTGCACTGCTGCTGGTGCTGGCGCTGCTTTCAGAGCTGGGCAGCTGGAGAGCAGCTCTGAAGGCAGAGCTACTGCCAGCAGCAGTGCAGAAGTAAGGATGGCCTGATATGGTATTGCCACCCTCACTGCTGCGCTGCTCCCTGCAGAGATGGGCCCTCAGTCAGTAGCCGCCGCTCTCCGGCTGCCCAGCTCTGAAGCCAGCAGTGCAGAAGTAAGGGTGGAAATACTGCGACCCCCCCACCCCTAAAATAACTTGACTCCCCTGCAACTCCTTTTTGGGTCAGGACCCCTAATTTGAGAAATGCTGGTCTCCCCCATGAAATCTACATAGTATAGGGTAAAAGCACCCAAAAGACCAGATTTCACGGGGGGAGACCAGATTTCACAGTCCGTGCTGTGTTTTTCATGACTGGGAGTTTGGCAGGGCCCTAATTATGACAGTTGCAGCTGGAAGCTCTAACCAAGAGTGGTGCGGAGCAGCGTGCACATTTGGGGCTACAGCCCCTCCATACTACAAAAGCTTGTACTGCAAATAGACGAAGAGAAACAGAAGCAGAGAGAAAGACGTAACTTGATGCTGGTCACTGAGCTGGTGAGTAATAAGAGCAAGGAATAGACGCTGTGACTCCTTCTGGCTAACCTGCCCCTGCTCCCTGGGCCTTCCCTCATCAACTTACTTGTGCACATTTTCAGACTAGCTGCTTCATTTGTTTCTCAGGAATTCAAAGTGTAAGCCTTTTTGTTTTGAACTTTCACCTTTTTCCTTGTGGAAGGGAAAAAATTACACACACCCAAATTTGGCCTTTTCTGAGACTTTAATCGTTAATAACAACTCATCTACATATTTCAGCAGCTGCCAAATAAAAGAGAATTAAGTCACAGCCAGCAAGCCTGTATTCTGTAGAAACTACTGGAAGTGAGCAAATCAGCGTCTGTGGTCTAGGGTGTTACACAAAGGGTTTAGAAACAGGGCCCACAACACATGGTCCAGGAAACTTCTCAGCCTTCCCATCCCGCAGCTGCATGCTAGGGGCCGTGTCGCCACCAAAGGGCAGGTTGATGGCGATGTGAAATGGCTGCTGAGGCCCAGCCAGCTGCTCCCCTCTGCTCTGTCTCCATCGGCTATGGATGAGTAGGGGTTAAGCTCAATGGGAGTTCCTGAGTCCAATCCTGCTCTCATCCCTCCCGCAGGTAGCTCCCGTGATGACAGCAGCAGGACTTAGGTGGGTAGATGTTTATTCCCTCAGCATTTGAGATGATGCAGAAGCCTCGTGCACAGGACATTTCACTGAGAGTGTTCATTATTTGGCCAGCACAGTAGCAACTTGGGAGTACGTTTGTTGGACAGCAGGCGTGAAATGGACCTGAGCATTCAGTGCACCCTGGTCATGTGGCCAGTACAGAATCACTAACTTTTTAGCATGTGTTCTCTATTGTTTTTCAGAGTTATGTGGAGGGAAAGTTTCCCTGGACAGGGCCAAAGCCCTGCTGCTGTATCAATGCCACATGGGAGGCTATAGAAAAAGTTTGATATAGGTACAAAGGCCCCTCTCTTCCCTCCACCACCTGCCTCTGTGAACCATGTTTATATGGTAGTTGGAGGAGAATATGTTCCAGGCAGTGGACTGTCATGTCTTCAGTGTCTCTTCACCCGCCCTTCCCATCCATCCCGTGACAATGATTAAAGTCTGGGGGGGGGGGGGGGTGTCGTAAGGCATTTGCTGTAATTAAGGCTCTGAGGTGCCAATTCCCTGTGTGGTCCTATCCTCTTCTCTCATGGCAGACACCCCAGCACAGAACGCCATAGCCCAAGCAGATAACTCCAACAGCAAATCAGCAGCTGGATCATGCCAAAAAAAAAAAAAATCACATGCCAAAGGCTAAGCCTGAAAAGGTTTGCTTTAAGCTGACAGCCTCGGTGGATCCCATGCTTGCCCTCTTGAGCGGCTACGGCAGCAGCCAACGGCAGTAGGGTTTGGGCAGATAAAGAAGGAACTGGGGCCATAAGAATTTGTTCTTGTATAGGTCTGAGTGCTCAATGCGTTGTTATTACTGTTCTTTTTTTTAACTGGGATTTTTGTGCATGGCCAGTTTGGGCAGCTATCAAAATAGCTGGCCTGCCTCATCTGTATTCTCGTTTGCACTTACGTGGCAAGCAGACATCTGATGCAGTCAGTGGCTACAAGCTGCAAAGAACAACAGCTGCAATTAACATCAAATTCTTCAGGAGCAAGGGAACGTAAGACTGTGCGGGTTGCATCTGAGGGGGCTAGGACACTAGACATTGCAGAACTAAATTTGTAAAGAATGGCAAATAAGTCATACTTTCCCCTATCTCTCCCTGAGTTTGTGACATTTATAGAGACACAGCACCCTCGCATGGACAACTGTACTATAGCCCAGTGTAGGAAGATCTGCCACTAGCCTCCTTTCCCTTAGCTCTCACCCTTTAAAAAAAATTGTTACTACACTGTTAGTACCTTTTGGAATTAATGAGTATTATATGGTGGATAGATTATACTTTGATATGCAAATACACACAAGAGTTTGGGGAAAGCTCACAGTAAATACTCATAAATCAGAAATAATAAAAGCTAGTTATGACACCGCATTTATTCACAAAGATTTGCACTTTTTTTTTTCTTTAGTTTGGTTTGATGCTGGAATTTTGTCCCTTCTCACACCGCGTAGGTAATGACATAATATGAACCCTACAGGACATAGCAGTGTACATAAACACATTGGGACAGAGGTCTCTAAGCCACACATGTTCAGTCACAGCAATGAGAATGATCTGCAGTGGTAAATGATACACGGCTAGGAGTTGCCACTGTGAGGGTGGAGCATGAACCTGGCCAAAGTGCCCCACAATTTGCTCACAAATGCTACATGGAAACTGGTTAATTTACTGTTTTCAGACCTCGTATTCCGAGCGACAGGCACTACTGTACCAGTTTAAACTGGAACGGCAGAGGAAAGCAGGTGTGCCAGTCCTCCCTAAGGCACTGCAATGTAACCCCAGCACCCATGCTCATGCCCCAGGCCTGTGCCCTGGGTTAGCTGCCCTCCCACCCCCAAACCCTACATTCAACATTTTGGCAGCATGGCAGATCTGACTCTTAAAAATTTTAACAGGTGCTGAAGCTCTGGGCCTAAATCTGCCTTGCGCTGAAATGTCCCGGTGAGGATGTGCCTACCTTATTCCTTTTGTTCTCTCCCTCCAGTCACTGTTCGCATTAGAGCATGGAGGGCAAAGACCAAATGGTGTGACCAGCTGCTGTTTCCTCCAAGTCCTTTGGTATCTCAAATCAGACAGAAAGGGTACCAGACGCTCCCGTGAGAGTCCGAGTTCTGAACCATTTACAGGGCAGTCACAGAATCAGCCATGGACTAAAAGCAGCAATACACAGCAAGTAACAGAGGATTGGGTAGGAAAGTTGTGTCATGCAAAGCCCAAACTACACACTACGCACCACCCTGCATGGGTCAGACAGACACACAGCACAGGGCCTCTCTCTCCAGGTAGGTACAAGAGAAGGTTGTGCTGTAATCCCACAGTGTGAGTGGCCAGGCTGGACGCCCCATCCCAAAAGGGCGTAGGAGAGTTCTTCTCGGGCACTGACTGGTGCAATTTCCATATCACAGTGAAGTCTGAAAAAGCAGAGAAGAAACCCAAACCCCACCCCCTGAAACAGAAGCCCCCTTAACCCCTAATCTGACCCCCTCTACTCCAAAGCAACTTGATCAGGTGAACAGGACTCAAGCAACCAGTCCTGGGAACATCCCAAGGCCAGGGAGTTCAATTCATTGTCAACCACGAAGGCATTGTCCTTCATGGATTTTTCTTGAACCATCACCCTTCACCTACCAATTGTGCTCCTTTTACATGTAGAAAGATGGAGAAAGCAGGCTTCCAATTGGCTCTTCCTGTACGGGCAAACTGCTACCCTCTTCGCAAACCGCTGCATCCTTTACACATGCTCACAAGGCCTTAAACCCTTCCTCGAACAGAAGTAAACATTAAGATAAACTAAGAGGCACTAATATTGCCGAATACTAGGCAATTCAGGCTTGACTTTCAAACCTGGGTCCCAAAAGTCTTCAGACATTTAATCTGGCTGGAGAAACCCAAGTCCCCGTTCTAGATCTCTTGCAGTGAGTAGCCAGGGTCGCTACGTTCACGCTTCACTAGTGGCTCGCCGACACTTCGGGAATCTGCGTCTGCCTCGCCTCCAAGGTCGCTAATGTCATCTGTGGATGACAATTCCCAGCATCAGCATTTTTGGGGGATAGGTGCAATTCAGTTAAACCAGAGGACAGAGGTGGCTTGTGCCAAGTTTTCATTTACTCTTTTTTAGTATTTTCAAGTAACTATTTCTCCTGAGATGGCACCCTGGAAACTGACCGTGTCTCCAGATCACAAGCTTCCCCGCCCCACAACAAATTAATCTCAATATTGACTAAAAGGAGCTACCTCTAGAGGAGAAAGAGAAGAATAGAGCTGGAAGATACCTTTATCCAGCAGTGTTGAGGACATGGATGCAAGGTCACTGAACTGAAAGAGAAAACAACTTGGATGAGTGAGGTTTAAAGAGTCCCCTGGATGCACAGACAGTGCTCATCTGTCAGCTGTTTCAAAACAATTTTAATTAATAGCTGATTTTAAGAACTTAACAGAAGTTACAAATCTTGGCAGCTAATTCCCAAGCAGCACAGACGGTGGTACTGAGCAGTCAGGGACTTGAGCTGCCCAAGACCATTCAGGCCAGATATTGCCTCCAGGGCCAGATTAACCATTAGACTAATATGGCTATAGCCTTAGGCTCTCCTATTTTTAGGTCCTACTGGTCAGATAGGGGGTGCGGCCGGGTGAGGGGTGGGAGATCTTATTCACACAGCCCTGCTGGACTGCTCCTGCCAGCAGGAAAGGCAAAGCAGCTGCCTGCGGCTTGGAAGGCGCTCAGCCAGCAGCCAGCCTGCTGCATCTCCCTGCGCTGCAGAAACACGTTGTCAGGGATCCTGTTAACACTGGTGACCGGACACTAAAAATCCAGTTACCACAGGAACCTGTGCCAGCCATGGGTGTAGTTTGAGTGGGCATTGCCCCCTGATCCCTCCAGAGCTCTGCTTAGCTGTCAGGGAGGAAGCCGGGTGACCAGACAGCAAGTGTGAAAAATCAGGACAGGGGTGAGGAGTATTAGGAGCCTATATAAGAGAAGACCCAAAAATCAGGACTGTCCCTATAAAATTGGGACATCTGGTCACTCTAGAGGGAAGAGGCTCCCTCTGTCCCTCTCCTGGGTTGAGGTTGGCAGACAGCTCCAGGATGCTGCCTCCTGGGTCCTAGTGTCCATCATCATCCTCTTCTATGCGTGCTGGGTCCCATTTCTGGACAACTAGTGAGTGCCTGTGGTGCGGCAGGGCAAGGGGGTGGTGGGGGGAAGAGACAGTACCAGAGCGGTAGGGTGGGAAGCTTGCACAGAACCTGCACACACTCTATCCAGTACCAGTCAGAACTACTGCCCCTCCCACATATAAGGAATGAATTTCCACCCCCTTTTCAGGAAAAACAAAACATCCCATTTGGATACCAGCACTTTAACCGAACCTCCCATCGAGGGACTTCAGAGTTATGATGCCCTGTGTTCAATACTGTATTGAACTGTACTAAAAATCAAAGACTTTCAATTTTTTTCTTTGATGTATTTTTCTGTACTTAGATGCACAGGGTAACCACGTTCTTTCTGCTCAGCCTAGTTCCACAGGCCAACGTATCTTTGTACTTTTAAGGGGTTGCAAAAGCACTGGAGGATGCTTAACACACAGTATTGTAGGTTTCTCCCTCCCCTCTCTCTCTCAAGGATTTTAAATCCACTCAGAGCCATAACAAGGAATTTTTGTGCCTGAGGCAAGGGCCAGCTCCAGGCTCTTCAGCAGCGGGTCCTTGAGTCCCTGTTGGAGAGAAGGACCCACAGCCGAATTGCCGAAGAATGAATGAAGTGGCAGCGGCAATTCAGCGGCAGGTCTTTCCCTCCGAGAGGGACTCAGGGACCTGCTGCCGAATTGCCACCGAAAAAGTGGCATCGGTAGAGCTGCTGCTGAAGCGGCGCCAACTGCGGTAGAGCTGCACCCCTCCACTTTGCGCGCTCACTCGCCACGCCCTTGTTACGGCACTGAATCCACTTCTCAGCAGGCTATGATAGAAAGACTGGCTGAATAGGCTAAAGGCAGGTTCTGTCCATTTGCTGGTTCTCTAGCAGTTCAATCCACCAGAAAAGTACCTCACATTTGATTTCTTCTGAGTTTCATTCCAAACACTTTAAGCTAAATAAACCTGAAGTCAGTCTTTATTTTTCTGCCTCAGCTCAACCTAGCGTCTTTCCCAACTGGGAAATGTTGGGTAAAGATGGAATGTGTGTGAGCTGAGAAGGGAATGAGAACACAGACCTGCTGATTGCCACACTCGTGTAGTCTTAGGCCTGGTCCACACTACAGCGTTAAATCGATTTAAACAGCGTTAAATCGTTTTAACGCTGTACCCGTCCACACTACAAGGCACTTAAAATCGATTTTAAGAGGTCTTAAAATCGATTTCTGTACTCCTGCTCAACGAGAGGAGTAACCCTAAAATCAATATTACTATATCGATTTAGGGTTAGTGTGGACGGAAATCGAAGTTATTGGTCCCATTCTTTTACTGAGCTACCCAGAGTGCACCGCTCCGGAAATCGATGGTAGCCTGGGACCATGGACGCACACCACCGAAGTAATGTGCCCTAGTGTGGACGCGTAAAATCGATTTTATAAAACCTGTTTTATAAAATCGATTTTATTAATTTCGATTTTACTCTGTAGTGTGGACATGGCCTCACTGACTTCAAGGAGAACAGATTCTCGCACAAGAATAGATTTTGGTCCCTTCTGCTCTCTCACACCTGGTATAAGCAGAATCTCATTCACTTTCCTCCCCTAAACTCTGAGCACTTGAAGGGAAAAAAAATAAGCAAGGACTGCTTGATTTACACATGCTGTGGAAACAGGAAGCTCTCCCTTCATTCTACACCAGTCTTAAACACCAGACCTGATGGAACAAGGGTGTCACTATAGCAGCCTTGGTTGGACTATTTTTTTGAAAGATCTTTAATGGTTCTTTTAAGATGTTGATTTTCAATGAAGTCTTTTTGTTCAGGGGGGCCGAGAACACAACAGGGAATAGCTCTGTTTTGTCAACTCCTCATCGTTCAAAAGCTGAAAAGCTTTAGATCGTTTGTTTAATGTTTGTACAGTGATTCCAAAGAGCTAACATAGTACACAAGTGCGAAATATCATGATTGGGCAGCCATCTAAAGATCTGTGTCATTTCCAGCTGTTACATTTCTCTTACAGAACGTTTAAAAACAAACAAATGCAAACCATAGGGGACTGGTGCACACAGAACTCATGTTAAAAAAAAAACAAAAAAACTTCACATCACAGCTGCTGCTCTCACATTCTAGAATAGATAATAGTTCATCCTGCCACGAGTGCAGGGGACTGGACTAGATGATCTCTCGAGATCCCTTCCAGTCCTATGATTCTATTCAGCAGGGCCGCCCAGAGGATTCAGGAGGCCTGGGGCAAAGCAATTTTGGGGGCCCCTTCCATTAAAAAAAAGTTGCAATATCATAGAATACTATATTCTTGTGGGGGCCCCTCTAGGGCCTGGGGCAAACTGCCCCACTTGCCCCCACCCCACCCCCTGGGCAGCCCTGTGTGGCAGAGCTTGGTGACAGAATGGCCTGATGTGGTCAATCACTAGAGATTAACAACACAAACTGGGTTTCATCCCACAAATAATATTTGGGTTCAATGTGAAAACAGTAATTCATTGTCCTCAGCCAGTGCAACACTGGGAGGCAGCTTTCAGAGCAAGACAGCCTAAAATACAATGCCACCCAATCTCATTTTCCCACTACTACTTCCTCTACTTCACTGGATTTTACACCGGAGTGGTTTTCTTTTACATAACAAAAGCTGGCTGCCTCCCAGACTGCAGTGAGAGTGAGATGGGGTGTGTGCGGTAGAGGCCATAGCTTGGGGGAAACACCTGCAGGGCTTGGCTTTGCACTGTGCCAGCGGAGAGCTGACAGTATAAGTACAAGGTGGAAAGAGATGAGCAGGATGGGGAATGCTGCAGTGTTCATACTCAGACAGATAAGCACTAGGAGGAAGGAGGCCCAGCGTAGCATCTCTCATGCTATCTCTTACTCAGAAGTATCTGTTTGAAGAACTGAGTGTCGTGAGAGTAGAATAAACTTGTTCATTTTACATAAATAAATATGTTAAATGTTTATGTAGAGAAATGTTTGATGACTTCCATTTTTTTTGCAATATGTCATTCATACTTAGGCCCCTCAATCTTAATCTGGCCCTGGTTGCCTCGTATGAATGAGTGTGTATAGCTCCTGTGGCATTATGCCTGGTGTTCCTCACAGTAATATTACTGTGATATGATTACGGCCTAACTACAATGTATTTTATGCAAGATAGGTCATGTGAGAAATCATGGAAAATATTATCATTCACTGAATATGGTTATTCTATTTGTATGCATGTATCATTTTAGTATCTGAAGTTAGGAATATTGTTTATGCATCTATTACAAATGTGTTTATACCTGGGGTAGGCCCACTAGGCAGAATGCAATCAGTCTGGATGGCTGGCTGGGAAGGGCCATTAGGGAGAACAATAGGTCTTAGAAGAAGCTAATCTCCCACCAGGGAGCCTTCCTGAGGATGCTACAAACAGCCTTCTAGTCATGTACAGGGGCTAGTCATGTAGCTATGCCATTACAGGGGCATGCGACCAGATCACCTGGTACTGGACTCTACCACTGAAAGGCATGGGAACCAAGCTTGGAGAGAAAGGGTTCCCACCATATGCAAAAGCTATTTAAGACAGGGCAGTGACATCATCACGGTTCTTCACTGACTTCCCACCCAAAGACATGCATCTGAGGAAGTGGGTATTCACCCACGAAAGCTCATGCTCCAAAACGTCTGTTAGTCTATAACGTGCCACAGGATTCTTTGTTGCTTTTACAGATCCAGACTAACACGGCTACCCTCTGATACTTACTACCCACCCAAAGAGACTCCTGTAAACACCTGAGGAACAGAGACTGAACTAGGGGGAAGGGCTGGACCCAGGCTAGAGGGATTTCTAGCCTGTGAAAGAAATACCTGAGGTTTGAAGCTGCAAGCAAGTGCAGCGTGCCCTTTAAGAATCTCTGCAACCGGCTTAACTCATCCCTTAGGGTGAGAATTTGCTACTCATCTCCAGTCTCTAGTATATTACGCTTAGACTGCGTTTTTGTTTATATGCGAGGTAACCTGCTGTGACCTGTTTGCTACCCCTTAAGAGTCACATCAAATCTATCTTGTGTAGTTAATCACCTTGTTTTTGTTTGGTCTAAAACCCGCGTGTGGAAATCATAATGTGGGGCAAAAAGTTGTTACATATCTCCCTCCACATTAGGGTGACCAGATGTCCCGATTTTTTGGTCTTTTTCTTATATAGGCTCCTATTACCTCCAACCCCCGTCCTGATTTTTCACATCTACTGACTGGCCACCCTACTCCACATTGAGGGAGAGGGAGAATTTTATTTGCTGACGCTGTACAGTTCTCCGTGCAGCGCAAGATGGTATAATTTTGGGTTTACCCTTCAGAGCGGGTGTGCGCCTGAGAAGCTGGGAAGGGCCCTAGCTGTATACCCTTCCCATGCAGGGGCTGTTCTGCAAGCTTGACTGCACGTTACCGCAGCTGGGTGTGTCCCTACCTGTGCACTGCGGAAAGTGTGAGTCTGGGAACGTGTGTGCAGCTTGTCACAGCCTCTCAGGGTGGTGGGTCAGGGGGCTCAGTGGTACCCCAGTTCCAGGTGGCAACCCGGGGGGAACCCATCACAGCTCCCATTTAAGTCAATGAGCAAACTTGTATCCAACATGCACAAAGCTCCATACACAGCTCAAGAGACAGAAATTGACTCTTTTAAAGTAAGAGGAGAAACTTGCGTATCCATTTCTGAAATCATGAGCAGACATCACTATCACAGACTTGGACCTAAATTTTGTTTTTTTTTTTAAATGTAATACCCAGAGCATTATAATATTATTATTTGTATTACTGTAGTTCCCATGAGCACCAGTAATAGCTAATAATAGCTAGACCTCTTATGGCGCTCTTCATCTGTAGATCTCAGTCAGTAAAACTACTCTATCACAAACAAGCAAAACAGATTTGCCTCTTTCGAGTTTTTATTGTTACTCTACATCTGTGGATCGGACAGCTGTGGGCAATGCAATTTCTTTCATTTAAAAGATGCTCTTCTGCTGGAATGGCCACAGTGCCACCTACTGGACAAAGAGAGCTGCTGAGAGTCAGTGTTGGTCAAGGGCACCACACCCGCTGACAGCTGTCCTCAGTGTCTCACGGCTGAGCAACAGCAGCTGACTAGGGCAGAAAGGACGGTTCAGCCTCCATGGCCCATTCAATGCTTGTCGTCTCTTCGGATGTATCTATTAAGCGGGCCGATTAGTGCCAGCTGAGGTGCTGGCAATGTGGACAACTGTCTGCTAGGAACATTGTCAGCACTGCACAGCTGGGAGAGGGCAGGGACGAACGTACCTAAGTGAGATTCAAAGCAGTGGTGTCAGAGGTGAAAGGCTCCATCTCCTATTGTCACTCCTCTAGGTCACTGAGACACTGGACATGACTAGTTTTTATCTCCAGTGAATTTGCTCCAGCAGGATAGGGTATCCTGGATTGGATAACCGCTTGGTCCTTGCCAAAGACAGCATCCCTTTTTAAAGAATGTATCTAGCTGTGAGGCCCAAACTTCTACCTTACAGGACCTTAAACTTAGGGTATGTTTTCACTACCCACGGGATCAGCAGGCAGCAATCGATCCAGTGAGGATCGATTTATTGTGTCTAGTCTAGATGCGATAAATCGACTCTTGAACGCTCTCCCGTCGACTCCTGTACTTCAGCTCGGTGAGAGGCGCAGGCAGAGTTGACAGGGGAGTGGCAGCAGTCGACTTGCCACGGTAAAGACACCACAGTAAGTTGATCTAAGTACGTTGACTTCAGCTACGTTATTCATGTAGCTGAAGTTGCGTAACTTTAGATCAATCCCCCCTCTAGTGTAGGCCAGGGCTTAGACAGCCTTTAAAGAGCAACTTTAAGTCAGCTGCATTAGTTACTTTGCTCGCCTCTATTATTTTAGTAAGTCACCCAGAATGATAAATACTTCTCTCTGACTCCTTGCAGTGCCTTAGAACTTTATAATAATAGAGGCACCAGCTGAACTGCTGGGTAAGACCATGAAAACCAAAGCTGTAGTAGGAACATAAATTAGCAACAGCAATAAAATACTGAGATGTACATGAAAATATGGGATTAGTTCTCTTATGCTATGAAGAATCCTTCTCCTTTTCTAAAGTTTATGGCGCATACAAAGATTTACAAGAGTCTAAAGAAGGAAAATCAAACTGTCAAACAGTTAAGCCCACAATTAGGGCTTGTTAAAAGTATAAATAGAAATAATTCCATACGGTTTTAAAATTCTTTTTTAATTAAAACAAGTTTTTGTGTATTTAAACAATCTGCTGCAGTGCTGAGGACCTAACAAAATTAAGCACTGGGCTAATGGGTCAGAATCAAAAAGTAAAACTAACTTAACAGATGGTGAAACTTGATTTGTCTAGTTTCACTGTGTCAGTTGCAGGAAAAGGAAAGAATAACAAATGGTATAAATGCCAAGAGCAAATTAGATTTTTAAATGTATTTGTTTTAATCTAGTATGTTAATACTAGCAAGGAAACTTTCTTATTGAATATTTTCTATGTGGACAGCAAGCCTTAAGGGGACACGATAAATCTGAGATCAAGTCGGTTTAAAAAGTGATTTGGAAGTGGCTTTAGGTGTAGCACCTGTGTCTGGGGCCCACTGCCAAATCTTTGGGGGTTTATGACTAAGTGTTGTGACTTGTAAAAATGCTTTTCCCTCAAAAACCCAAAGAGGGGAAGTGGTTGACTGTGCACAGAGGTTGAGGTTTTTGAGGGGCTAGAGGAGCTAGGCGCTCCAGCCCAGTAAAAGTCAATGGGATTTGGGTATGTAACTTGCAGAGATGTCTTAGACACACTCCCTCAATGGGTGCTTCCATATTCTGGCACCCAACTTGAGCCAATTTGTGTGTGATGTTCAGAGGTGCTGAGCATTCACAACTCCTAGTAATGCAATAGAAAGAAACTGAAAGGTCAGGGTGTCTCACGTCAGGTGCCAAAAACTAGTGAATCCTTCAGAAAAAGTGGCTGACACAACATGTTCAGAGCATAGTGTAGCTTGTGCGGGTGGTGTCCCTTTAACGACTACTCAGTTTGGGTTCTGTTACTAGGGCATAAATAGTGCTCACCTCTCCCATGACAGCAATTGGTGTCTCCCCTGTTGCCTGGGCAACACGATGCTCTACCAGATAAAACATGTATTCATCGTAGAGCAGGCGAATCAGGTGAAAGGAACCAAAGCTGGCAGCACTGCGCAAGGTGAGGTCACGGATCACCATAGAGCTAGAGAACGGTCAGAAAACAAAACATTTTGGACACATTTTAGAACCACAGATTGGCTGGTGTGAATTCTAGAGTGGGAAGAATCATGGGAAACGCTGAGTCATACTATGCAGTACCTAATACACGATTGTTAAATTCTTCCTTTCACCCAAAATCTCAAAGCATTTTAGGAACATTAGTTAATTCTGCCTCACAAACTCCCTAGCAAAAAGAGATTTGGATTATTATCCCCAATTCACAGATGGGGAACTAAGACAGAGAATCAGGGCCTGATTTTCCATTGCCCTAAACACTCGTGTAGTCATTCATGCCAGGGTAGAGTGATTTAGGACCCTAACTTTCAGCAGCCAGGTTTTGGGATATTGACCTTGGACGGCTTTTCTTTTTGAAGTCTGGCCTGCAGGTGGACAAAATACAAATTAGCAGCAAGGTATTTAGATGTCCCAAGCAGGTGCATATACACTTCCAGGATAAAAAAAAAGAGCTATACCTATAGAAGGACCACTTCAGCAGGAACTGCCTAGCTGCCTTGGGGAAGCTGGGGCTGTCCTCATGGTGCTTTAGAACCTGGGTGACAACATTATCCAGCCAACTGGCCCACTGATCGAGGGAGCTCTGCTGCTGTAGTGTGAGTTTGAAATCCTGCTCCAGCTTCTGCACCATGCCTTCTTCACACTGGCACACCCAGGAGGCTTGCTCCTACCAAGGGCACAAGAGGAAAAGAAGAAATCAATATTTACATGCCTGAGCAAAACTGCTGGTCATTCCACCTCATGGCTTTTGGTGGATCCTGACTCTTATATCTGGCAAAGGAAAAGCTCCAAGTTAGTAGAATAACATTCTGGCTCATGGCACTCCATGACTAGAACTTCTGTATGTACCAGCAACATCTGGGATTTTCAAAAGATGCTTCATTAGTGCTAATAGGCAGCTCGTTTATAACAAAGAAAAGGAAGTATTTCTTCACACAATGCACAGTCAATCTGTGGAACTCCGCCAGATGTGAAGGACAAAGCTATAACAGGATTAAAAAAGAGCTAGATAAATTCATGGAGGATAGGTCTATCAATGGCTATTAGCCAGGATGGACAGGGATGGTGTCTCTAGCCTGTGTTTGCCAGAAGCTGGGAATGGGCAACAGGAGATGGATCACTTGATGATTACCTGTTCTGTTCATTCCCTTTGAAGCACCTGGCATTGGCCACTGTCAGAAGACAGGACACTGGGCTAGATGGACCTTTGGTCTGACTCAGTATGGCCGTTCCTATGTTCTAAACTGCCACTGAGTTAAATGGGATTTGGGCACCTAACTCTTTAGTCCTGGGTGAGATTTTCAAAAGCATTTACGAGATTTAGGAGCACAAGTCCTGTAGGTTTTCAAAGGGACCTATACTCCTAAATCACACAGGCACTTCTGAAAATTCCACTCATTAACCCTTTCCCCAACTGATATCAAAGTGTTTTTTCAACATTAATAAGCCTCTGAGCCCACCATATGGTGCAGGTCAGTACTAGCATCCCCCTTTCATTGGGTGGGAAATGGAAGCACAGAAAGGTTGAGGCTTGAGGATTGAGACTCAGGAGACTCCCAGTCCCCTGCCCAAATAACTAAAATCCAGGCTTCTCAAACGTGTCCATAGCATGAGCCCCATTTTATAAAGAGATTGTCTTGGGGACACCTCCTTTCCTACTCACCACTGTCTGACATCCCTTTGGCACCTATCGCAACTGCTTTCCTAAAAAAGCAATCCTGGGAAAGCATTTAATGTAGGCTTCAACGTCTTGCGGTGCAATCTGGTAGCTGGAAATAAGGCGGAGCTAGCACTAGCCAGCCAGATTTCTGCAGGCCATTGTAGTTTAAGAATTCCTGCACCACAACCCATGGCCTCAACCGAAACATCAAAAAGTCACCTGCACATTGGCAAAGTCCACTCGATTGAGGTCGCTGAGCATCTGGTTTATCTGGGAGGTGTTCTGGAGCACAGCGCGAGCTGCCTGAGCCAGATGGTTCAGGGAAGTGTATCTCCGTAACGTCTGTGCAAAGGCACTCACTACTCCAACCTGTAAAAGGTACACCCACCACAGGGCCAGATTACACACACACACCTTTCAAAATGCTTAGGACATATGCACAAAGCCACTGTTGGCTACTGCATAAAGGCACAACACTCTTCTCTTGATGCTGCTACTTATAAATCTTTGCTAGCATGCTTCACTGTTATTAGCTCATTGCCACCTCCTATCAATCTAATTTTCGTCTTTGAAAGGGTACTGGCCTAATGGATAGAGGAGAAGGAGTAGACATGATATAGTCAATGCCGTCTCAGCACAGGAGCTGGACTTTATGACCTCTCGAGGTCTCTTCCATCCCTACATTTCTGTGATCCTCCCAAGGAAATCCTGTCACTTCATTTGTCTAAATGAATTGCCAGAATGGAACCCTTGGCTCCTCGTCAGCAGCCGGGGAGTGTTACATATGAAACATATGACTGGAGGGGAAAATTAGCAGCTTTGACCATGTTTATCAGCTTGGACAATTTAGTGTTTATGTAAATCAAAGGCTGGCAGAACTGACCAGTAGAGGAGACGCTGCAGTTAAACAAGGCCTGCCGATGCTCCTCAATCACTACCGGCATTCCATTTTTCTCTCCAGTAGAGCATCAATCCACTGCAGATGCCTAATTGCACACTGATTTATCTGCAACTACAGGGTGCGGTAAGGGCTTGATGAACTCAGTGTCTGAACAATTAATCATCGCTGTTGAGTACTATATTTGAAGCCTGGAGTTAGATATAGCAAATCCAGGCCCCAGCATACATGCCTCATGAGATGAAGTGGCTGTGACCATACATCCCATGAGGAGATATCGCCCCATCTGAGTGTCCATGATAACGTGACATGGACCTCGCCCCACATCTTGCTATTCCGGCTCAACACTGCCTGTTTATTCTGCTGAGTTGAGCATGGAGTATGCCCAACTGGGCAACTGAGCAGTGATGGTGTAACAAGGCCCAGCAGAGGCATGTCATTAAGGTGGGCCCAGAATGCCAGTCACCAAAGCCTGAAATACCAGTGGTTTGGAACCACTGCACAAAACTGTAACAAAACACTTCCCCCTGTGTGTAACAAACTCCCACTATTTACCTTTGTCTGGACCACCTGCGGGGGGAAATCGCTCATTGCATTCATCAGCCATCCTTCCAAACTCTTTGCAAAATTGCGGATGGCTTGCGTCAAGGTGCCTGCAAGAGAGAAGTCAGGATAGTTAGAGAGGCTTTTCCAAATTGCTTTAATGAAACCTGTCAGCCTAGAACTACTCTGGGAGATACTAAATCAAGATAATAGCTATTGGATCAGAAATTGTACCATGGGAGCCTAGTGCAGTTACAGATTAATCAGATGAATGCAGTCCATTGGGGTCTTGCAAAAAAAAAAAATGGAGACTGAAATATATTCATCGGGCTGTGATTTTTATCCAACAAATTAAATAGTTCTCTCTTATTATTTGAGGCAGATACGAAACTTTTCTAAGACTACTGGCATCTATAATAATAATGTTCACGTGCATGTGTGGGCCGGGATATGAAAATCACAGACAACTAGAAGTTCGCAGCACTGAAGCTATCATTTGTCTTTTAAAAACAAGATGGGATAGTTTTTTAAAAAAAGATATGCTCTAGTTCAACCATGAATTATTTTGGGTAAGTTCCGTGGCCTGTCTTATACTGGAGGTCAGACAAGAAGGATGCCTTCTGGCCTTGGATTCTGTGAATCCTTTTTGTTTGATATGCACATGTATAGTATAGTAATTAGCAATAAGGCCTAGCATCAGAGTCCATTCTCTGTCCAGAATAGACCAATAAGGACAATTAATCTTCTGTGCTATAGGTACTTGTGGAGTCAGGCTTTTACTTGGCTAACACTTTCAAAGCTGGGTGCCTGAAGGCAGGTTGTTAAATCCATATTGAGGCAACTAAACAAAAGTAGCCCAGTGTTCACAGATGTGAAGTGAATGGAAGCTGCAGATTCTCAGCATCTCCGAAAACTAGGTAGGGTGACCAGACAGCAAACGTAAAAAATCGGGATGGGGTGGCGGGTAATAGGCGCCTATATAAGAAAAAGACCCAAAAATCAGGACTGTCCCTATAAAATCGGGACATCTGGTCACCTTAAAGCTAGGTCACGTTTATTTAGTTGCCTAAATATGGAGTTCCGAGTCCAACTTTGTGTACCCAGGTTTGCAAACATTGAGCCTCGTCTCCAATGTAAAAAGCTACATTTTTAAAGTGGCTTTTTGGTTGTTTATGCATCAAAATAAGTTTAACTTGTTCCTTTTTATTTACTAGGTCACAATGGCAAAAAAAAGCTTTTTAATATATTTTTGCTGGGTTTGTGGTGAACAACAGAAATCACAACCAGGGAAGAGGCATTTAAAAAACAAGTTTTCATTTTCAATAAATGTAATGTTGTGAAAGGGGCAGGCCTGGCAGTTCTAAAGAAGCAAACCTTCTTGTTCATTCCCGGACAAGGCCAGGCAGTGACAGCAAGAGTTTTCTCCATGCCACCTAGATAACAATCCTGACATATACAGGGGCCATTTATCACCCACTCGGTCCTTGCCTCTTCCTTTAAAACTGAACACGAAGTACTTACCTGGCCCCCACTATGGTAGTATTTGAGCATCTCACAATAATTTGTGTATTTATCCTCACCGCACTCAGAGGTAGGGAAGTCCTATTATCCCCATTTTACAGAAGAGGGACTGAGGCACAGAGAGACAAAAGGCCCAAAAGGTATTTAACTCATGCTCATTTCAATGGGAGTTAGTCACCTAAATACCTTTAAAAAGCTGGCTTCAAGTGACTTTCCCAAGGTCACACAGGAAGCCTGTGGCAAAACTGGGAGCTGAACTCATGTTTCCCGAGTCTCAGCTTAGGACACAAGCCTCCAGACCATCCTTCCTCTCCTGCCAACAGAAGGGGACACATTGGTGGTTTTCTGCCACTAGGGACTGCACTGATGCCATTAGCTCACCAGGCTGGCAGTACTTTTCGGTCACTATTCGCCTGGACAGAGTCTGAGCTACTGAATGAGGGATTGATCCAGCGAAGCACAAAAGCGTGTGCTTCACTCTCATTGCTTTCAGTGATTGCTGAATCAGGGCCTTGGGGGTAAAAGCCTCTGCATCCTGTGCTAATCTCCCAAACCAGTGTCAATATACACAGAGAGAGAAAAAAATCCATAATGTGCAGTATGGGCCAGAATGATGTGACAACAGAAAGACACACATCTCTAAGGAAGCATTCAGCACAGATTAATTATGCTTAAATACATTTTATGTGTATTAAGCCTACATTTTCCAACTTGGTTCCTGGCCAAAGCCTGAGGCTGTGATAATGTGATTAACTGAATTTTTAAAAGATGGAAAAACACATCTAGGCATCCAGGAGCCATGATACAATGCTCAAATGGGAATCATTCCATATAGAGGAGATGACTGTTGCCATAACATACAAGCTCGAATACAAAATAAAACCCGTCCACACTAGCCTTTATGGCAAGTGGTAGCCAACCTCAGTGAACCATCTATTTCTATTGCACAATATGGAGTGAAACAGTTAAAAGAAAGAAGAAAGTTGGGCAAGAGTCAGGGCTCCCCATGCCATTCTGATGACTTCACAACGTACTTACCAGGCACCGGCCTCAGCACGTCAGGGATGAGGATCTCCACCAGGGCCTGATACAGAATGTGATCACAGCTTCTCATCCATTTCAGGATAGGATCGTATTTACACAGAGTGATGAGCTTGTCCTTTGGGATGACCCCTTCGTGTTCTTCTTCACTACATGGCAAAGAGTAACGCAGTGTTAATGGCACATTTCACTTTATGCACGTACAGTTGTTCCATATTTCTCATTAGAGTAACACATTTTGGGGTTTAGTGAAAGAGAACCTCTGGAGTCCTTCTGAGGAAGTGGTGCTTGATCATCTGTAGGGACTTCATCAGCTCTGGAAGCTCTGCTCTCTGTATCATATCTCTGCTAGTTCTGACCAGCATCTCACCTCCTATCCACACACCCCATTTGGCTCATCTGGACCTCCTCTCATTCCTCCAGTCCTCTCTCAGAGGCTGGTCCTTCATTGCCATCAACTTAATCACCCACAACAGTTGCCTGCCACCTTCTGGCTCAGCGATTCCCCATTCCCCTCTTTCTAAAACAAATGCAGCTCAAAACCCAATTTTTTTTCACTCCTTTCAACAAGCAAGGGCTCATTTGGTTCCTCACAGTGAGGCTGGCCATTCCCAGACATCCACACCTCTCCTTTCTGCTGTCCAGTCTACTCCTTTTGACTATCACATTGCCACTGAGCGGACTGCTGTGACATGTTGTATTGCCCAGTATTGTATACGAGCAGTGCCAAATTTGCCCAGAAAACATAGTGAAAAAAGCGACAAAAGAGTCCTGTGGCACCTTATAGACTAACAGAAGTTTGGAGCATAAGCTTTCATGGGTGAATACCCACTTCGCCAGATGCAGACTATTCACCCATGAAAGCTTATGCTCCAATACTTCTGTTAGTTTATAAAGTGCCACAGGACTCTTTTGTCGCTTTTTACAGATCCAGACTAACACGGTTACCCCTCTGATACTAAATACTGAAAACAGTTTCGTGGAGGAAAAGCCAGTTCCATGCTGTGACAAAGACACAGCATTGTTTTCAAGTGAAAGAGGTCAATTTAACCTGCTTCAATATCTCTTTATACATGGGCAGAAGGGTCTTTATGCTTCTTTTTAGTATTTCCAAGTAAATTTATTCCTCCTGAGATGGCACCCTGGAAACCGTACATTATCTTGCTCATAATTACAAGACCCTATCTTAGGAATAGAGTTAGAAAAATGACTTTCTGGTGGGAAGCAAAGAGAAGCTGCAAGAGTGGTCACGTGCTCCTCCCCAGCGGCGCAGACACATCATTTCAGGCACCTGGAACAGCAAGTGAGGAGGAAATCACTGCGCTGGGGGGCTAAGGATGCCCTGGCTACTGTCTCCTACTCTGCGCCATGTTCAGCTGCTAACCCCAGCTGGAGCTGGGCAGGGGAGGACAGGACTTCCTCTTCCTCTGCGAGCCCCGCCCCCCGCATCTGGACCACCCTGACGAGTCCCCCAAACTCAACTCCTACCCCATGAGGCCCCACTCCCCCAGCACCGACCATCTGCAAGAGCCACCCACATGAGGCCCCCCCTGCTGAGCCCCATCCCCTATCACTGAGATCCTCCCCTCACTGAGACCCAATCATCTTCACCTGGACCCCTCACAGAGTCTCATTTCCTCTGCACCCAGAACCGCCAATGAGCCCCTGTGCATCCAGATCTGCCCCCAGCTGTCCGCACCCAGATTGCCCCACAAAGAACTCTCTCACTCCACACCTGGATCCCCCCACACTAAGCCCTTCACACTTGGATCCTGTCAGGCTGAGCCTGCCTGCCCCACACTTGGATCGGGGGCCAGGGCTGGGCATATGTTCAAGACTCTGCTTGCTTGCTAGTGGGAGAGGAGCTATGGTGAGTGCTGGATCATTTATTAAGCAGATGACACTAAGCTGGGGGGAGAGGTGGTGAGTAGGGATAGGGTCCAGAGTGATCTAGACAAATTAGAGACTTGAGCCAAAAGAAATCTGATGAGGTTCAACAAGCAGAAATGCAGAGTCCTGCACCTAGGACAGAAGAATCCCATCCACTGCTACAGGCTGAGGACAGACTGGCTAAGCAGCAGTTCTGCAGAAAAGGACCTAGGGATTGCACTGGACAAGAAGCTGGACAGGAGTTGAAAGTGTGCCTTTGTTGCCAAGAAGGCTAACGGCATATTGGGCTGCATTAGTAAGAGCACTGCCAGCAGATCAAGGGAAGTGATTATTCCCCTTTATTCGGCACTGATGAGGCCACAGCTGGAGTATTGCATCCAGTTTTGGGCCCCCCACTACAGAAGATATGTAGACAAATTGGAGAGAGTCCAGCAGAGGGCAATAAAAATTATTAGGGGGCTGCGGCACATGACTTATGAGGAGAGGCTGAGGGAACCTGCCCTGGCCCGGTGTGTGCCGCTGCCACCCCAGAGCCACTCCAGGTAAGCAGTGCCAGGCCAGAGTCTACACCCTGAACCATTCCTGCACTCTGCACCCCAACTCCCTGCCCTGAGCCTCCTGCCTGCACCCCAGTCCCCTGCCACACACCACACCACTCCTGCCCTGAGCTCCCTGCTGTACCGTGCACCTATCCTGCACCCCAACCCCCTGCCCTGAGCCCCCTCCCACACTCCGCACCCCTCCCTGCACCACTGCCCTGGGCCCCCACCCGCACTGTACACCTCCTCCTGTACCCCAACCTCCTTCCCGATCTCTAACTCTCTAAACCAAACATCTGAAAAGAAACCTGCAGTTACAATGTTTCTTTGCAGCAATCCATCCATCGGGCACTATCTGATGAAGATAATTGGGTTAGAATTTTAAGATTATTAGGAGAATGAGGGGATTTGGGATAGCTCAGTGATTTGAGCATTGGCCTGCTAAACCCTGTGTTGTAAATTCAGTCCTTGAGGGGGCCATTTAGGAATCTGGGGCAAAAATATGTCTGGGGATTGGCCCTGCTTTGAGCAGAGGGTTGGACTAGATACCTCCTGAGGTCCCTTCCAACCCTAATATTCTATGACAATCACAAGGATGTCATTGAAATAAAAAAAAATAATATGAGATTTTCTCCACATTTCCCAAATTTTTAGTCCTTTCTCTGAGTACAAAACATTAGAACCTGAAATCCTTATATACAGTCAGTGGAAAGTGGATACTATTTAGACTTTCATTACCATTCCAACTATTTCAGTTTCCTCTATTTTCACTAACTGTCCGTTTCCCCGTCCCTTGGCGGCAGGTTAGTAACACAAACAGGGAAGAATAGGAAATAACAGAGAACCAGGCAAGAATATAATTAAAAGACCAAAACAGCACATTTTGTCATTATCTGCCCCAGAACACAAGGCTTTAATTTTTATGGCAACTTGATTAAGAACGAGTCCCGGTTTATCGGAATGTCATTACGTTCTTATTGGCTTTCTCTGATGTCATTCTGTAACAACATTCAGTGGCATGCAGTTCTAAATGTCTGCTCATACCGGGGTTCTACAAAAGCAGTGAACATTCCTGTTAATCAAAATAACACATGTTTTAGATTAGTATCCGTAATCAAAGGTGACAGCACATCAAATAAACAGGTACTAAAATCCTCTGCATCTGGTATATAATTATAATAGTATACTTCTAACTCTATTCCTAAAATAGGGTTCTCTCCTGGTAGGTAGTTAACATCCTGAACTCTCACAGATCAATACAATCGTGAAGCTGAAAACAATATCACTCATGATCTCTATGGTAAAACAGGAGTTAAACTTAGGTGATCCAAAGGTAAGCAAGGGTAAGTGTGTAACCATTTACCTGGAAGGCATGGTGGTAGAGCCATCACTAGATGGTGTTTTAGAACTCCAGAAGGACTGCCACAGCTTCTCAATGTAATGAAACTGAAGGTTCATTACAACATCCAAAGTTGCCTAAGAATTAAAGATGACAGCTCATAAGATGCTCTGATAACATTCAGTCACACAGCTTCTCCGTTAAGTGGAATACCCTACCATTTGGATTAGATTAGATGCAAAATAGAACAATCTACAATGTGTTGTTTTAACACACAGAATATAAGCAGAGCACACAGGGAGGAAATAACTTGAACTATGCTATCAAGCCAATCAGAAACATTTCTGTTCAGAACCCACTCCTCAAGAGAGCAGGACTGGGGTAGAAGGTGCACACTATAGAATCAGATCCTAGGTCAAGCAAACAGAGTGTATATAGTTACCTCACAGTGTCGTCTGTAAAGAAGCTGCAGCGTCTTGACATCATTCATGGTGACCCCCTCTTGTAAGAGGACATTTCCTAGATCAGGTGCCGGGAAATCAGGAAAGACATGGGTTACATCTAGGAGAAAAGTTGGGAAAGATGGCAAACTTTAACAGGCATTCATAGTTTTATAAGACTATGAATTAAGTGCAATTTTGCAGCAGCCGGTTGCTACATTTCATATTTCAGATAACTAACAATGAGATTAGTGAATTGAGACCGATTGTCCAATACTTCAACATGTCACTTCCAAAAAAGACCACCACTGTCCAATTATTCATTGTAGAAAACAAAATGTTTTTATTACAACTAGGAGGAAAGAAACATGAATGCTTTGTACCACTATAATGTGCGTTCCTATTAGATTTTCTCTGAAATCTGAATTATATCCTTTCGGTATTTTGAGAGTACAATGGAAAATTTAATTCGATGGCAGACATAACAAGTACAACTGCATTTTAGAGACAGCTCAGAAATGTCCATGTTCTTGTGTACCATTACTCAGAAACACTGGAGGAAAAAACCTCAACACCACACCTACAGGTTGGACTGGGAAGTAATTGGGTAAACTGTTGGTCCCACTTGTTTGTGCCCACTTTCATTCCTCTTAGTTGCTTTGAAAGAGGAGCTGGTATCCAGCAAGTTCTTAACACAGTCTTCCTTAAATAGAAAAAATGCGGTGAACTGTGGCAACTAGTAGGCAATGTGTCTTGCATCCAGTTCTCCTCCGACACATGCAGAAATCTATATATTGGAGGCCAGCCTTATTAGGCAATCTCCCCTCTTAAAAGATTGCCCAAAGTATATAGCGTACAGTTGGGATTCACCATGATTAGAAGGCCACCTCCATTAAGCAGTAAATATTTGTTGATCTCTTGAATGCTTACTTAATGTTTTGCTGTAATAGATGTGTGCATTGCTGGACATGAACCTCACCCAGAGTAGTTGGACTTGAATGGTATGTCTTTGTCATAGGAAGTATGAGCTTCCCCAAGAATTGAATGCAAACTTTGCAAGGTGCATGCTTCTATCAGGTGTGTATGCATTGCAATCATAACAAATCTACCATCTTGGAGGCTCGCCTCTCTCATTATAGTCATCCTCACAGAAAGAGCTAGAACTAAGACTTTTGTTACCCTTGTTCTGCAGGGCTGCAAGTTTTTCCATTATCAAGAGGAATGGAAGCACAGAATCTCAGGGTTGGAAGGGACCTCAGGAGGTCATCCAGTCCAACCCCCTGCTCAAAGCAGGACCAATCCTCAGACAGATTTTTGCCCCAGATCCCTATACGCCCCCCTCAAGGATTGAACTCACAAGCCTGGGTTTAGTAGGCCAATGCTCAAACCACTGAGCTATCCCCCAATCCAAAAGAGAAGGTGGAGGTTATTGATTTGAATGACATAACATCAACACTAAGGACAGGATAAAGACTTCCAATAAAATTAATCTTAACCTTTCCCCCCAACTCATCTTAAACCGGAGCGTTTCTGAGGTTCTGAAAAGTTCAATGAATGGGAACCCTAGCTGCAAGCAAATTTAATTTAAAAAATTACTAGTTAAGGGCTCCATTCTTCTGCTTGTAGTGCTTCCCACCCTGGGAAGTCCCACACAAGTCAGCAGAGGTAGAATCTTAAGATTGCAGGGAGAATTTTCAAAGAAAGCTGGCTGTTTCTAAGTAATATATTTTTAAGAACAGAAGCATGCAACACATGACAACTTTGCAGCATGACTGAGGAAAGCTGTGCAGATTGTGTGTGTAATAGGGTTAGTGAGGGAAGTTGCAAATGTAAAAATAAAAAAGATATGGTATATTAAGTACTCATTAGGATATCTTTGGCAAATGTTGAAAATAAACAGACACCTGGAACGGCAATAGATTGGGCCTGCTAAGCAGGGCTGTGAAGCCTTTTCAAGTTAGAAATCAGTAGCATTTCCTAAAAATGAGAAAACTGAAAGGAAGCATGGAAATTGAGTTGAATTTCCTCACCTATAAACTGCTGATGGTGTTGACTTTGAGCTGCAACTGACTGTTCTGGAGTAGTGTGCAGGCTACTGTTGGATCCACTCTCCCTTATGCCATCCATCTTCTGTGCAGGTCTATACCTAAGAATATAAAAACCCCTCAAACTACAGCTTGGTAGTATGCACATTTAAAATGTGCAAACACACACAAAGTGAAAGAGGTATCTGGCAAAGTCGTATACCAGTATAACATTTCTGCATTAAACAAGCCACTTAATATGTCAGTGTACATTTATAAATAGCTTACAAAGGGTTAATAAATAATAAGTAATTGTTTTAATAAATGCTTAAGCAATTGTTAGATCAACAGGTGGTTTATAACCACGGGGTTTGCCAACCTTCTGCTGATGTGCTTGTAACTATAACACATATTACAGGTCTGTCGCATCTTACACTGGGGTTATGTTCCGTAGTCAGCACATAAAGCGAAAATCATTTATAGTTAAAATTACATTGAGTTAATGGCGGGTGGAATCGCCTGCACTACAGGTACAGTATTGAAATTGTTATTTTTCTCTTTTTTTGTTTTGTTTTCTTTTTTTTGCCTTTGTTGACCGTGTAAAGCTGAAATCGCATGTTAAATGCACGTAAGAAGCGACAGACCTGTATTCATATCTGTGATATGCTTATGACTTCTATCCAGCATTTATTAAGCCTTTATAAACGTATTCTTAATATAAAATGTGGCCAAATTATCCATCTCAAATAATCCCAAAGAGGTAAATAGATTGTGTAAGCGGCATCAAATGCAGCTTGTTTCTACACAGAGTTAATAACAGGAAGGCAGCAGTGTCATTTATATTGCACTGCATTTAAAACAAAATGACAAACAATCGTATGGTGACTAGCCGAGTGGGGCCCCTAAGTACTACTCCAACACAAGTAATAAATAATAGTAGTGGCCATTTCCTGACTAACTGCAGAGAAGCGTTGTATCTGCTTGTTTTAATTGTTAGAGGTTGAAGAGAACGTAGAGCAGGTGGATGTCTCTAGTTTGACTGACCTGGGGCCTGGAGTCTTCTTATCCACGGAGTACAAGCAGAAGAGTAGATGCTCCCCCCTCAACCCTGACCCAGAGAAACAGCCACTAGGGCTTGTGGATAATTCAGTTCCTATGCTCTATTTGATTCTTGGCTTGTCTGCTGATATTGCTAGTGAGGGAAGTAGGCAATCAAAGCAAGTGGAGCTTGGTGACGATGACAGATCCCACTAGGAATGGCCTACGACCAAACAGTTTCACAGTGGCATGGGGAAGCCAACCTTGTTTGGTGGCCTAACGTCTTATTGCTACACTTTGTGGACGTGAAACGGATGTCCCGGTTTGCGTCCGGTGCATTCATGGTTTGCCTACATTTACTTAGAGGGTCCGGGGGGAATGCTAAAATGAATACAACCATTTGGCCTCAGTGAAGGGACTGGGGCTCGAATACGTATTGTTATTTTAATTGCACTAGTTGCTTTTACTCTGCCTCTCAGGGTCAACAATCAAGAATGTGTCTTAAGTGCCTGGGATGCCATTTACAAGACCAAATATGAAGCACATTAACTTCTCCTTCATATTACGAATGGGCTGTGTAAACTGAGAGCTGGTCCTGCTCACCACTCCTAACATATCAGGCATGCAATAAATGTTAGGATGAGCCAT
The DNA here is from genome assembly GCF_025201925.1 of Gopherus flavomarginatus. Classification (NCBI taxonomy): domain Eukaryota; kingdom Metazoa; phylum Chordata; order Testudines; family Testudinidae; genus Gopherus; species Gopherus flavomarginatus. The sequence continues at coordinate 7,459,570 of NC_066640.1, read as the reverse complement.
TAAAGAAGTGAGGCAGTACCAGTAAAAGTCTAATGGCTGCCTGCATTAGAGCTTTACCACTTATTTATAATTGCATTTTAAACAATGTTTAAGTGTGGTTTCACAAGCCTGTTTCTAACACAGAGCCAAACACTGGTAGGTTAAAGTGTTCTAGATAAATAACACTGTTCTACACACAGGTTGTTTTTTTTTAACCAAGAAAAAACACTGCTCTTTAATAGCAGCAAGGTTTCACTGCAGATGAGGCCTGATACCAATACTCACAAATACTATGGAAGCGTCAGGCAAAAATAGGATGGAAACAACAATAAAAATATTTCGTGTCTCTGTAGCATCTTCTCCAAATGCTTTATATACATATATTCATGAAACCTCACATCATCCATCTGAGATAAGTGTCATTCTTCCCATTTTATAGACAGGGAAACTGGGGCTGAGAGAAAGGTTACGTGATTTGCTCAAGGTTAGACAGCGAATAAGCAGCAGAGGTTTTTTGTTTTGTTTTTTTTGCCATTTTTTTAGTTCCCAAAGTTGAGATTTTTCCATGCCTTCACTCCAACCAGAAGCAAGAGTGCTGATGCTGCCAAGAGACAATTCAAGAGTTGCTTTGCATCATGACCTTCATTTAATTGTACCCAGAATTACCAGATGTGAGTCTGATTGGGCCCCATCTGAACCTCTTGCACTAGCTGGTCTATGAAAAGAAAAACAAAAGACCCCTTCCACTGGCTAAACACAAATAACTGTACAGCTGAGGTCTTAAAAATGTTGAGTCACTGGGATACAGTGAAAAGGATATTCTAGTGTTCACCATAGCAACAGGCAGCCCAAGTCCAAGCCTTTGCTGCACAAAAAAAGGCAAAAAGGAATAGTTTGTGGAATCAGAATTTCTCCTTGACCCTTCTGTATCCTTGTTCAGTATCAGCCACTTCAAGCTCTGTTAAGTACAGTGCCTTCCTCTTGCCCTATAGCATGTACTTTACCTTATCACTAAGTTACACAAGGTTCTTAATTTATGCCAGGCGCTATCCCTCAGTGTATGGTCCCTTTGCAAATAATCAGTGCTAAAAGTCTCAAGCTCCTCCTGCTGCTGTTTGAGGTGGGGCCCAGTGTTTTGCTCCTCGCAGCTTCCTTTGCCACAACTAGCAGGGCTGAGAAGCCATGGGCACATACCTTTGTTTCTGGTGAATGGGCTGTTGCCTCATCGCCATATACTGGGTGTCTTCCTGTAAGTGATTCAGTGGAGATTCTGGCTTTAGACGGATCCCATAATAATGATACTTGGAGTTTCCCCTGCAAGCAGAACATTAAAATCTATAGCAGTCGGATATTTAATGGAGATGGCAAACAAGCATTGCAATTTAGTTTTAGGCTTCACTGAAACATTTGACAGTGCTAATGTGCGTTATAACTTCTGTCTAATCCCAGATACCAATTTAGCATGGATTTACTTTGCTGAATAAACATATTAAGAACATAATTTCACATTCAGAGGTGTACGTGTTATTTTCAAATCTTGCTGAAACTAAGATCCTGGAGATGAGGGTTTATACCCCAAACTTTGAAAGCAATCAAGAGTCCAGGATCCCTTTTACAAGATTTGTTTGAACACGGCACTTATCTCTGGGAAAATATGGTACCACGCATCTCAAAACACAGTTCAGTGACATCTACATTTAAAATCTTGCAACTGAGACCCATTTCAGCCTTGCTTTCAATCTAGTCATAAAACCTTATTCACAGGCAGATAACGGATTATCCAAGTCAAAATACTTTGAGCCAAATCTCCATTTAATAATGGAAACCAATGGAAATATTACCATTGACTTCAGTGGTAGCCAAACATGACTCTTTGTAATGATGTAGTGAAGGTTTCTTTCTGTATCAGAATTTATAACATGCTCATCACTGTGTTTTAAAGCACCAAGGAGGAAATCCCAGCCCCACTGAAGTCAATGGCAAAACTCCAATTGACTTCAGTGGGTCCAAGAGATCATTCCAGAAGTTGAATGCTGTAGTGAGAAATGCTCTTGGCTGGTGGTCCTCCATGGTCCCTCACCTGTGGCTTTCAGTCTACATTCTGGAGCCACAGAGGTGCTGAAATGTACCTCTTCACTCAAAAAGGAGCTGTTCTGATCTTCCCAGCTCCTGTCTCAACCGGGAACTCAAAGTGTCACAGTTGATATCAATTTAACTACTTTTTTAAAATTGCAATTGACATTTCAGGTCACAGACTCTTTCATTTTAATTACAGGGTGGTTTCCGGTGAGACCTGTCCTTTAAGTGATCAATGGCAACTGGAGAGTAAGAGGCAAGTGTCAGAATACAAACTGTTATTTATATAGAATGCCACAGAGATCTTGGAGTCATTTTACCCGTCCATCTGAATTGGCTTTATACAGCAACAGAACTTCACTGTAGGGGTTAGAGTCTTACACATAAAATTGGATTAAATCATCCTAATTGACTCTTCATCAGAGGGTGAGAAAAATCTGGTTCCCCCAGCTTTTACCCCATGCCCTCAAATTATCTTCAGTCACCATGGCAGAAGGTGGATTTTATACCTGGGCTAGTTAATTTTCATGGTAGTTTTGCAAGGCTGAATTAAGCCTACACAAGATTTTGAAAGAACAAGAATGGCTGGGAGTTCTTCTCTGGCTGATCAGTGCAGCTCTGTAGGGCCTCCTAAGCTTTCAGCATTGCACATGGAGGACTCAATTAAAGTATCCCCATTAAGCTAGGAGTTCTTTTTAGCTCTACCCAGTGCTTGGCTATAGGAATGAGGAAGATAATTACACAGCCTGGATGTCTAAAGATAGTAGTTATGCTCAGTCAGACTGCAGCAAGAGTTGTCAATTGGTAACGAATGATGGCCAAGCAGGTCCTCACTGGGACAGGACAAAACGGCTGGGAAAGCACTCATTACAGCCTCAGAGACACCCATGATAGTGCTCTTCAGAACTCTGATGATTTGCACTGTCCTGAAGAGTCTGAACACACCTTGAATTTAACGCTACTTTCACAGTGCAACCACAGACAGAGAATTTAGAGAAAGGAACTGTTGTCTGACAACTGTTTTTCTACATGGAACCCTCCTTGGGGTAGGAATTATTCTCTTCGGGTTTATAAAGGAAAGATTTTGGGAATGCTTATCCCTCTCTGTTGCTGACATGAAGGATTTTGCAAGCTTTATGTTATCTGCCTAGCTATTGTAATATATTTTACATAGCTATTATCTTAACCCGTTAAAAAGGGATTTGAGTCATTTCAGTGGACCTAAACTTGTGACTTGAAGTTAAATAACTACGAAAGCAGCAAAGAATCCTGTGGCACCTTTTAGACTAACAGACGTTTTGGAGCATGAGCTTTCATGGGTGAATACCCACTTCATCAGATGCATCTGATGAAATGGGTATTCACCCACGAAAGCTCATGCTCCAAAACGTCTGTTAGTCTATAAGGTGCCACAGGATTCTTTGTTGCTTTTACAGATCCAGACTAACACGGCTACCCCTCTGATAAATAACTACAGTGGCCAGGAGGAGCCAAACCTGGCATATGCCAAAGCCCTGCACAGCGTCTTTCCGCTCCTCAGCTAAGCTCTGGAGTGGCAGGAGAGGGGGAGCGATTTCCAGCCTGTTCATGCCCCAAACCTGTAGGCTCCACAGCAGCCCCTGGGGCAGGGGCTTAGCACCCTCTTCACCCACCCCCCACCCTAGGTCCTGCCCCCAGGGACTGTGGGGCTGCTCCATCTCCTAGGCACCCTCCTCTGCTGAGCCACCTCTCTGGTCGGGTTCGCTGAGGCCCCTGAAGTCAGGTTCCCTGGGCCCTGGTGCACAATGAATCCTTAGGGCTTAACCCCTTCCTGCCTGCGCTGTAGCCAGGGCACAGGGGGTGGCTGGGTTATGTCAGCGGCCAGCCTGGAGATGTTAGCTGCCTTTCAACACTGTGCAGGCAGGAAGGGACAAGCTGAGGGAGAGGGGGAAGAGACGAGCTCTGCAAAGACATGGGTCAGGTCATCCCTTCCTTTCCTCCTCCTCCCCTGCACCTGGAAGCAGCTCCCGTCCCTTCCCTCCCACACAATGCCAAAAGGCTGCTGCTGGCCACATTCTGGTGTGAACCCTGGCAGAAATCTGGGGAGGGTGGGCATGTGACCCTGCATGCCCCCTGCCCATATGTTGCCTTGGGAAGATGCGGTGTCAGATACCAGGAGAGGCGGATCTATCCCAAGGGCACAGCCAGGCATGGAGGGCAGAGAGTGCTGGGCAGGGATGGTAGGTCGGTCACCTCCACTGTGTGAGAGAGGTGTACGGGAGTGTGTGTATGGGGGAGGGGGGGTAAAGGCTGTGTGTGTATATATGTCACCCCTTCCCGTATGAACTCTAAAGCCTTAAAGATAAGGTAAATAAAAATAATCCAACTATATAGTATTTTCTTTTAACAGGGGCTCAGTCAACTTGATGTTAATTTGATCGTTTGTATGATTGATTGTCATTGAACTTGCTTGAATATGAGTAATGTTACCAGGTGTCCCGTATTCACTCTATGCATATTTGGGGTTTTAATTATCTTCTAAACACAAATATTCAAGTTAACCTATTCTGTTTTTAGTTAGGGTCCTCCCACTTTTTAAAAAGAACACTTCGCTCATGGGACTCAGCCCAGCACCCTGGAAGTTTTATAGGTAAGAAGCCTACTTCTCCATTAGAAAACTCTGAGCAGCATGTCTGTATCTAAAGGTTTGGGGTCAGATTCTGATGTCAGTTACACTGGAGTAAAAAACTTCAAGTAACGCTACTGAAATCAACAGAATTCTTTTGGTGTAATCTTTTGGTGAGATCAGAATCTAATCATTTAATTGCAATACGATTCTCTAAGTTTCCAGCTCCTGGTAGCAATCTTGATGAAAAGGGACCTCATTTGTGACACTGATTGGGATGAGTGGAACAGGGTGTGAGATTGGAAACCAGTTTCCCCATCTGCTGTAACACTGAACCATGAAGCCAAAGTTGAACTTGACTGTTTAGCTACTAAAACAATGGGGTTTATTATTGTTAAGCCAAAATTCAAAACAGAATCAAGACTGCTTAAGAAACTGGCCTATGAGCTCTGTTCACTCCCCACATGATCAGGCATCCCAAATGAGATCTCTTCAGCAAAATGGCTGCCTCTCCGCCCCGGAGCAGATTCAGGAACACCACAGTAATTAAACTTTGTCCTCAAATACATGACACAGTTGATTCCTGCAGTAAGAAGACTCTTACCTTATGACCTGTTAAGATTACTTATATTGCTTAAAATAACTATTTTCCATTTGAGATATTGTTTGGCTGTTACTATATAGACCTAGGAATAAACGGCTGTTACCGGTGAATAATGTTGGGTGGGTCTGCAGCACCAGTGACAGGAGGGGAGGAGCGTTTTGTGGTAGAGATTGCGGCAGAACAGGGCAGCAGTTCTCCCTCCTGCAAAACGTAAAGTCAAGAGCCGCCGTTCTTAAGGACAATCTGCAACCACTGAAAACAGTTACCACTACAACGACGACTAATATTTGAATTATTGTAACATCTTTTGTGAGGGTCTCAGAGGTTTTACAAACTTCAGTTAAGCCTCATGCACTCCTCTGAAGGAGGTATCAAACCTATTTTACAGATGGATAAAATATATATATAGGCACGTGAAGGAGCTCGCCTAAATACCCAATAGCGAGTCTATGGCAGAGCTGGGAATTATCCATGACTCCTAATACTCAGATCACTAAACAACAAAGCCTCAAGTAATTCACACCACATAATTAAAATGGTGATAACCATAGAAAAGATGGCAAGTCGTTGCCTGTTCATCCATTACTCATTGCAACGTCACTGAATGCAGCGCATGTCCGGTGCAATGGTATTTAACATTTAATTGAATGAAGTGGCATTTCAGCTCATTGGCCTTTCCATGACCTTTCAGAAACAGTGGTAAAGTGAAACAGGTAGGGGCCAAAGAAAGGTGGGAATGTGCTTCTGCTACCACTGAACCCTAATCTCAAACCCCTTTATACCAACCTTGTTCCCAAGCGCCGAGTTTTCAGCCCCATGAACACAGAACGAATCAGTTTTCCAAAGGAAGCAGCATTCACTGGATCCAGTTTGTGCTCTTGGCAGTGCCGCAGGTAATGGTTATACAGGGAGCTCCTGGGAAGACTCACACCCTCAGCAGTCTCATAATTGTCCAACAGCCACTGGAGCTTTACGTACAAAATGTAATTTTTTAAAAACCCACAAACGTGAAAGTCTAAAGATGTTTAAACAAGATGACAACATTTAAAAGGGAGGAGAACCTTCCTGATGCGATCAGAGTTCAAGAGGACTTAAGCGATTGGTAGTCAGTACATAACTGCAGCTAACTCTTGTGCATTTCAATCGGATATTTATGTCCTCCATGATATAGGAACAGTGTGAAATCAAAAAAGGCTGTTACATACAGCACCCAAGTATACATTGCCACTTATGCTGGTGTCTTCCCTTCACTCAATTACATGAAGGCAAGGGGAATACGAATCATGGAAAGCCAAAAAAAAGTCTTATGAGCTCACTGTTAAGGAGAACAAGGGCTGTGAAACCTGATGCTAATTTACTAGGGAAAAGATCTCAGAAGAATCTGAATACATTGCTACCCTGTCTGTTAGCAATTGTCAACTGCTAATACAGCCAGCAAAGCTTGTTTGAGTTAACGCATCTTAATTTCAAGCTTGAAATGTTTACAACTGTCCCCTTAAACAACAAACTATATGGCTGCCAAACCCTACCTTAAAATCTGACACATTACCAGCTATTTTTCCAAATGTATTGTCTGAACTTCACTTCTCTTGACATTTATCTTGATCAGAGTTTGCAATTAGATATAAATTATTTATGTTCAGCCCGTTTGAAAGGGCAGGTCAGTCACACAACTGCAGTTCATGAATTAGAATGTAAAGCCTCTCTAATTGGCTAAATGCCAGATTCAGAAAAATAAAAAAAGAGAGTACAAATTTAAAGCAAATATTGCCTCATAAAATTTAAAAAAAGCAAGAGAAAAAGCTTGATGTACAACCAGGAGTAAATATTGATAAGGTACCTCCTTTAATAAAAATAAGGAGAATCCTGATGATATGTTGGGCCAACGTTTTCAAAACTAGGGCCTGATTCTGATCTTCCTTTACACTAGTGTAAATCAGGAGTAACTCTATTGAAGCAGATGTAAAGCTAACAGGACAGCCAGAATCATAGCTGCAAAATATGACCCTGATAGAACAAAGCATTCAAGTATGTGCTTAACCTTAAGCAGATGCTTTGTCCCTGAAGTCAATGGTATTAAAGCACATGCCATGCGCTTTGTACACTTGTGAATGCAGGTGTCTGTTCAGCAAACACATACCTACTCACACACAAAGGCTTGTATCTTCCTGACAGCATGTTTATAGCAGTGCATCTCTAGAACCCTAATTCACTACTTGACACTCAAATTTACAGCAGTATCTCCACTGAAATCAGAACTCAGGTGTGCAGTGGTGAATTGGGCCCATTTATTTCAACTGAGGTATTTTCAATGTTTGCTTCTGTCAGAGTAGAATCAGATCTGAAGTATGCACCATACTCCATTAATGCACAGAATTTGCTAATTGCATCTATGCATATGTTTTGTAGTTGCAAGATGAGTGCCTAACATTTGAAACTTCAGCCTATTATGAGCTACTGCATAAAAGAAAAATTTTAAAGCTATATTTTAGGCTTTATTTCTTTATATTAAACAGGAAATCCTACAGCCTGACCCAAATGCAGTTGAAATTCAGCGAACTGTTTCCGCTGATTTCAGTGAGCTTTGGATCAGATCACTAGATACCAGGGCCAGAAGAGACTACTTGGGTCATTTGCTCTAACCCCTGTATTTTGGAGGGCTGGTTGGATCATCATTCCCACTAACATCTTATCTGCTCTTTTATACACATCCCACAGATAAATTTCAGAGTAGCAGCCATGTTAGTCTGTATCCGCAAAAAGAACAGGAGTACTTGTGGCATCTTAGAGACTAACACATTGCATACTTCCACCTTTTCATGTTCTCTGTATGTATAAATATCTCCTGTCTGTGTGTTCCATTCTGTGCATCCGAAGAAGTGAGTTGTAGCTCACGAAAGCTCATGCTGAAATAAATTTGTTAGTCTCTAAGGTGCCACAAGTACTCCTGTTCTTCCCACAGATAAAGACTTTTCAAAAATCTAAACCTTCAGTCTCAAGCTCTGTTTTAAAAAGATATTGAGAGTATGGTGACCCACATCACTTCACACCTTTGTTTGCAGAGGGAGTCCTATCTCCAGGGATCCCTGCAACAAGAATGGCACACTAAATTCTTACAATGAACCATTCTGTAGCCATTAAGTTACTTTAAACCACGATTTCAGGACTTCAATAACTCAGACATAGGATAGGGGTTTGATACAGGAGTGGGTGGGTGAGAGTCTGTGGCCTGCATTGTGCAGGAGGTCAGACTAGATGACCACAATGGTCCCTTCTGACCTTAAGTTTATGAATCTATGAACCGAGAACAAATGATGAACCCAAGCGCTCCTAGCATACAGATAAGTAGTGCTGTTTTAAATGAGTCTGTATCCATGTTCATTTTAGCCCATCACATGTATTTAGAAGATTCACTGGCCATAAGTTAACCTTTTAGGGGCCCGGGGCAAAATCTGAAACTGAGCCCCCCCCGCTTGCCCTTCAGAAAAAATTACCACTAAAGGGAGGCTCCCCAGGCAGGACACGGTGGAGAGCTCACTGACAGCTCCTGTTCTATAGGTCTGGGTCCAACTCCCTGCTCCAGGCATTGCAGCAATGCTCAGGTTTGGCTCTGCTGCCCACCCCCCATCACGATGGAGGGGTAGCCAGGCCAAATGTGAGTGGTGCTGTGACTCCATGCACCAGGTTTAAATAAATATAAATATATAGAGATATACCTATCTCATAGAGCTGGAAGGGACCCTGAAAGGTCATTGAGTCCAGCCCCCTGCCTTCACTAGCAGGACCAAGTACTGAGCTTGCCCCCGATCCCTAAGTGGCCCCCTCAAGGATTAAACTCACACCCCTGGGTTTAGCAGGCCAATGCTCAAACCACTGAGCTATCCTTCCCCTCTTTAATACCATTTGGTTTGGGGACTCTCTAAAATAGATGGCTCAAGGCAAACTGCCAAGAGAAAAATCCAATCCTTGTTCATGATACTGGAAACTCAAACCAAGCAATTACTTTATCTACTTTACCAGGGATTTCAAAAAAGGACATGCTTGCACGGAAGCTATCAAAGGATTCTTGATTCAAAAGATCTATTTTGTTTTTAATATTGGAAGTCAGAAGCATTTTTGCCTCCACACAGAAAAACAGAGGAACATGCCTGTGGTAATGGACGTTTAAATCTTCAGCAGACACAGCTGGGTAGCCTGAGTTTCTGACCCTTCAGCCTTCTGTCCTCCTACCGCTCTTCATAGAGTCAAAATTATGTTGTTATCAGCCGTGCTCTTGAAATTCCCAGAAATACTAGAAGATATTCAGTGTTGCCAACTCCCCTGATTTTATTGCGGGTCTCACAATTTTTGGTGTTTATCTTAAAGCCCCAGTTCCTGGAATTATGTGATTACAGGAGAATCTCAGCTTTCATTTTTATAAAAGTAAGTTTCTAACCCTGTGGTTGCAGAAATAAGCTTAAAAAATGTGACTCCTAAAGGTTCAAACCAAAAAAATCCAACAAAAAGAATCAATTTTAAAAAAACCAAACCTAATGATTGTTTAAAGCAATTGCTTAGGGAAGGCAATACTGAAGATTTCTTCTAAAATCTGATCAAACAGAACGCTAACTACAATAACTCAGAAATAAAGTTGATATACTTGAAAAAAAACTGGTAGAGTTATTTTCTTTTTGTTATTTTTTGGTTAAATTCACTGTGGTGCAGAATAGCCACACCTGGCCCCAGGCTGCAGAATGAATGCTGTTCTACTCAGAGACATGACTATTTTAAAAATTGGTCAGAGTCGGATTCCACATTTATTGCAATATTTTTCCATATCAAAATGTTCTCAAGTTGACAAGTGTGTATTTTTCCAACTGTCAGGTCCTCTAAACCACCCTGCACTCTAACAGCTGAGTTATTTCCAGTTTATGCACCATCAACAGTAAGGCTGACTCTGTACAGCAAACGTTCCCATAGTCTCATCTGTGCTGCTCTTCAGGGGAATTGCACGAGTGTGAGCATGAATATAATCTCATGACACAGGAATTTGAAGGCCTGATCCTGCAAGGTGCTAAATGATCTCAGTTCCAACTGAGTTAAATGAGAGTTGAGGGTGCTCACGGCTGAAAGGGTGGAGTTCAGCACCTTGACAGACTGGACCGTTAAATTAACAGTTTCATTGATGAGTGAACCAAAAAGAAGTCCAGTTCACTACAGCAGAGTGGTGCTGGTTCTGCATGACAGGGGTATAGCCACAGGTGGGCCACAGCCCACCCTCTTAGCATCCAGGCCCACCCTCCAGCCCCAGCTCTGATCCAGCCTCAGTTTGCCCCACTCCACCCGCCCGGTGCTCCAGCTGGGGAGCAGGGTTGGGCACTTGGCCCACTCTGCCTGCTTAGCACTCCTGCGGGGTCGGGTCATGGGATCTTGTCCACTCCTCCTGGCACTCCAGCTGGGGAGCGGGGTCGGGGGCTTGTCCCGCTCTGCCAGACCGACACTCCTGCTGGGGAGCAGGGCAAGCCCTGCACCCCAACCCTGCTCTCCAGCAGGAGCTCTCGGTGGAGGCATCCATCTTTCTGGGGCCCTCCAATTGGCTGAGGCCCCTGGGTATGCCCTTTTGGCCCAGTGGCTTCAGGCAACCCCACGGCGATGGAGGAATCCTGCCACTTGGGGAGCCAGGCCCGAGATCAGGGGAACAGAGCGGCATCTCCTCCTAGAGCTGGGTGTGTGCCTGGGGCCTCAGAGGTCCCCTGGCAAGAGCATCCACCGCCCCCCACCCCCAAGGCTGGCTGGAGGTGGTGGTGGGAGATAGGCCCGATCCTCCTTCCCCCCATCACTGCCCGCCCACCCGAAGTCGGGACCCACCCAAATGACCCATCTTGGCTACACCACTGCTCCAAGGCTGGTGGGGGGTAGTTATCCTTTTGTTCCCCAACAGGGTCAACAGATCTGACTTTAAATGCACAGAGAGACCAGGACTGTGGGAAAAGGTGCCATTTTTATACCATGACTTTTCAGTGTAGAACCACACTTGGGGCCTGATCCCAGAGCCCACTGAATTCAATGGGAACCTTCCTATTGACTTCAGCATAGTTTGAATTAGAGCCTTTTAGCCCCATATAATTATGTGCTTAAAAATTAAGCTTTGCTGGGTCAAGGCTTGAAGACATAACACAGAAGGCCTTGCAAAGGCCCAGAAGACTTGAGTGAATTTCACCCAAAGCAAAGAAAGGATTGCTATCAGCATGAAATAGAAAGGTCCAGCAAGTGGATTTAGCATAGCTTTGCAACAGTCAAGGCCTTTCCTGGCTATAGAAAGAAGAAATACAGGCTCACGCACTCCAAGACACAGACCCACACACTATGTTTTCGTTACGAAGGTGTAGGGACTGTCTGTTATGATTCAATACAGAGTGTTGCTGCTGAGTGTTACAAAACTGTTTTCCAGCAAACTTCCTGTGAAGGGAGACAAACCTCTCAATGCATTTACCTAAGTGCCTGCACTTTCCATTTCAAGGCAGATTAAATAAACAAACATAGGGCAGAGACAGATAACAGAATCCAGAGCATCTTGACAAACATACATAAAAATCATTGCAGGCTTTTGCACACTATCGTTTCTATGGTCAGGGCTGCCGCGGGGAGTGCAGACAACCAATCCTTAGGCTGCTTTGATTTGCCCAGATTAGCTACGTCTATAAGTAATGCTCCTAACAAAGCGGGAAAAAGGTTGTAAAGTCCAATAGTAACTTACATGGCTGTTGAGCAAACTGCTTTTGTGTGATGTAATCCCTTCATTTTTTTGTAGATTTTCAATCGCCATTTCAAGCTAAAGAAAATGTGCACGAGAAAAAAGAAAAGGAAGGAAATCAGATAGTTAGCAACAGCCAAGATTTGTCGTTATTAATAATCTGAATAATGATTAATGCTTTCTATAAACAGGCTCACGACAAAGATGCAAGGTAAATGAGGTACAGCCCTTATGGGCTGAAGGTGCAGCAGAGAAATGTTATTGTAACACATGCAAACTAACTGTGCAGCCAGGACACATATTAAGGATGAAAGAACGGAGCTAGGATCATTTCAGAACTGGCATTTTAAATTCCCCTTTCCCTTTCTCAACTATAGTGAATCACTCCTCCAAAAATTCTCATTGGTAGCAATGAGCTATTGCATGCCTAAATAGAGAACCACATAAAGATGGTGCATTTTATCATCAGACCCATCTCTGTGGAACCCAAAGTAATAGTTTTGGTTCTTAGCATTTCCTAAATTACTAATAAAAACAACAAACAAACTAATAGTAGTTGAACAAAATACTGAATCCAGCAGAACTACTACAGATAATGCACTAATGGGCATAAAGGATCACTCTAAAATCATAGAGCCTGGTGGTACGCCATATTGTATCTTACTGGCTAACCAGAAGTGGGCCTTGTCAGTGGCTAGATGCAAGACCTGTGTGCTGAACGTCTTTCACTACGGGGCACTCTCCCCTTTGAATCAGAGCTGCAGAATGGTGTCAGCCCTTGGGTGAGAGTTTAAACCAGTGTCTCAGCCATCCATGGTCACAATCTCATGGCACTCTACCCAACAGAAGGCACATTAGCACTGGTACCCTGACCATATTCCATCTTGAGTATTTACATTCTGCCTACCTTGATGTCCATGCACATTCAACTAAAGAAGGTATCCTGCATTTCCTCATTTAATACCCTGCTGTGTAGTGTTGCTGTCTTTCAAACCAATGGCGGGGGAATCCCTTTAGACAGTCTGTAGTAAAGCATTCAGCATGAAAGCTGCTGTGTAATTATAGGGGACAATTAAGCCCAAGAACAGGCAGACCCCCAGTAGCTGACATAGAGGCCAATTCACCTTTCATTGTCAGAGCTGCTCCTTTTGGGGACAGCAATCTATCCAGCAATAGACTGGAATACTCAGATTCACTGCCTGTACACCGGCTCTGCAATTTTCATTTTGTTACTTAAAGGTGTATTGTGCTTTTCCCGCCACAGGCAGCAGAGGAACCCAAATCTCCTAGAACGTTTTTCTGAGTATTCCTGCAAGGGGAGACTCCAACCAGGTGACAAAATTCTTCAGGATTTGGAGAAGGAAAACAGCCACTTTGATCAGTATTTCCCGACTGGTGGGCTGCAACACCCAGAGGGGTTACAAAAGGCACATGTGGGAAGAAGGAGTCACGAGGCACTGAAATTTTTTTTTACAATCTAAAGCAAATAAAATCTTGTTCCCTCCTCTCCCCTGCACTTCAAGACCAAGTACTATCTGTCAGTCTCTCAAAATGCATACAAATGATATGAGCTTATTTCACGGATACATTTTTTTACACTCACTTTCACAGTCAATGGGAAGAGGGGGGTTAGGGGAAATCACAACCTGAAAAGTTTGAGAACCAGTTGATCTTGACCATCTCAGGTCTGAGTCTCCATTTCCTTGCACCTTGTGCAGTGATTTACATCAGTGCAGGGTGGGCGTACAATGCTGCTGTTCTGATTTGCTATCTCACAGCACCTCTGCGCTGGTGTCAATGACTACACAGTGGAGAACTGGGACCCACGTTTTCAATAACTATCCATGTCGGTAGCCATGCTCTCCCTAACAGTGAGAGATGCCATTAGCCGTGAACACTGTGTAAGCAGGAATTGAAATGCAGCCAGGGTTAAGGGTATCTGCCCAGCCTATCCCAAATGGTTAGAGTGCCTTGTGAGACAATCTTACAGGAATGGGTCAGGCCAATGCCGCTGCTCCTGCATACATCCTCATCAGAGAGCTCCCTGCTCACATTCTGTGTCAGATGACAATACTTTTCAGCTTGTTTTTTATCTCCCTTTTGGATTTTTCCTCATGGGGTGGGGCTGGAGCTGCTTTAAGGGCCTTTTCTTAAAGGGAACAGAAAAGGTGTTTAAATAAATAAATAATGAAGACAATTGCTCAAGAGCCCAGTTCAGGGTGGGTGAGATTCACCCTCCTTCCAAGCCCAAAGAAGCAGGCTGGGGGCACGGGAGGGGGGAATGGCACAGATATTTAGGGCAAGGAGCAGAGTCCACCGCTCCTAGCCTGCCAGGGGATCCCAGCATAGTTCCATAGCTGCTATTCCAGTTCCCAGAATGCCCAGGAGGGTTTGGAACCACTGGATCGATGTAATCATGGGCCTCATGGCCACGTCCCCACCTACCCATGCACCCAGACTACACAGAGATGGCGTAAGTGCCCGGCTCCATCACATGTGTGGCCCTGGCATGCCCACTGGCACTGTACTGTGGAGTTTCTGCCACATGGGGACCTCCTAAAGCCCCTATATAAAAACTGTAGCCAAACATTACAAATAAATACATTTTAAAACAAAATAGTCAAAAACCATCCTTCCTTTATGCACCGGCCAAGACCTGAACAGAGGGCTCTCAGATCTTCTGCAACAGCTGGTGACCTTGGTAACAGAGGGATGCAGCTCCCTGAGCTGTACAAGCTGTCAGTGACAGAGGGCACTGGTTGTTTACAAGTGAAGCAAGTAAGACCCAAGCGTAGGTCTTGGCAGGTACACACCCTCCACTTCCCCCGCTAGATGTGCAGTAGTAGAGAAGGCCCAAGCAACTCTTTATTCATGGCTAGGGCCCTACCAAATTCACGGTCCACTTTGGTCAATATCACAGTCATAGGGTTAAAAAAATCATAAATTTCATTATTTCAGCTATTTAAATCTGAAATTCACAGTGGTGTAACTGTAGGGGTCCTGACTCAAAAAGGTGTGTGTGTGTGTGGAGGGGGTCTGCAAGGTTATTGTAGGAGGGGTTGCGGTACTGCTACCCTTACTTCTGCGCTGTGGCTGGTGGTAGCGCTGCCTTCAGAGCTGGGCATCCGGTGAACGGCAGCTGCTGGCCGGGATCCCAGCTCTGAAGGCAGAGCTGCTGCCAGCAGCAGCGCAGAAGTAAGGGTGGCCTGGTATGGTATTGCCACCCTTACTTCTGCGCTGCTGCCTGCAGGGCGCAGAACTGGGAGCCCGGCCAACAGTTGCTGCTCTCTGGCCGCCCAGCTCTGAATTCAGCATCGAAGTAAGGGTGGCAATACCACAATCTCCTAAAATAACCTTGCAAACCCCCTGCAACTCCCTTGAGGGTCAGGATCCCCAATTAGAGAAACACTCATCTCTCCCCTGTGAAATCTGTATAGTACAGGGTAAAAGCACACAAAAACACCAGATTTCATGGTCTGTGTTGCGTTACTCATGGCATGAATTTGGTAGGGCCCTATTCCTGTCCAATTAGTGGCGATGGGATAAAAAGGCACACGTTGTCATAATAACTAGCACCACATATCCAGGGAAGAAGCATCACTACCAAGTTCTTTTTCCCAAAAGTGACTTGGCCAAGATGGCTCCCATACTGTATCTGCCACCATTTAGCAGTCGTACGGTACAGAGAATTCTACAGGATCACACATGCAGAACATCGCTGGTTTGAAACGGCAGGTGTAAGTGTTACCACGTTGCCGACAGCCCACTTGCTCCATTTCTTGCCTTGCATTTGTTGTCTGAACGGAGATCACCCAGCTTATGGTCTCCTTTATATATGTTAACTTACTCACTATGCTGCAGTTTATAGTGTGACCCACTGTATGCTAGAAGGGGGCCATACGGTAAAGTAGAACAATACCCATTTTCAAAGCCAAAATCTGCCAGAGTCCTAAATGAGCGGAATGGATCTGGTTACTTCAGCAGCCAAAGAGGTGGTTTCCACAATGTCTGTGCCTAGGTGTTCTCCCCTCCCTCCTGTACGCTACCCTGCAGAATAAATTCCTTTGTTTCCACTCAGAAAATAGTCAGTGACATACAGTACAAAGTATACAGACTACGGTGCTCCTTATAGCTCAAAAAAGGGCCAGTTTCAAGGCCTCAGTAGGTTTCAGTTGTTTCTAAGACACATCTCCAGCGTCCTGTGATAACTGGGAAGAACCAAAACTTATCAGCACAGGCAGATTGCTGATATAGCCTGGAGGAAATGAGTCAAAATGTCATAGGGAGACACTGTTTCCTTCCCCTGTTCAAGACAGGGAGACAGTGGAGCATCTGTATTGTATATGCACCCACATAATGCAGAGACAAGCAGCAAGTCTCTCTCAAAGGCGTACAGTGATAAACGCAGCCCTAAAGAAGGGTGCATGCTACGTTTTACATTTCCAAAAAAATAAATAAAAGAAGAGGCTGGTAGGAAATGCCTAGATATATTTACAGCCCAGCATTAAGCTGTGTGCTTTTAATCAGAAAGGCAACAACGGCCCCTGCCATGATTTGCTACTTTAGTGGAAGAGACACTGAAGTTTGGGCAACTTGAAATATCAGTTGCTTTGGGCGGACACAGGGCTTTTGTGGCCTAAAGCAGCGTTTCTCAAATGCCACCGTGGCTGCATGCGGCCACCAGGGGCTTTTCTTGCAGACACTGCCTCCTGGGCTGTGATGGGGGAGGGAGAGGCAGCAAAGTAGCAGCTCCTCCCCTGGGGCTGCCTGCAGGGGTTGGTCCCTACACCCTTCCCAAGCCACAAACACTGTAGGAACAGGCAGTGAGAGGTCCCCACCTTCCCGGGGTGGTGTGGTTCAGGCTTCAGCCCTGGGGTGGTGGGCGGCAGACTCTGGCCAGGCAGCGTGGCTCTGTCCTCCACCCGCAGGGTTTTGGGCTCCATCCCTAGACCTCATTCCCTTCCTCATCACCTCAACCCCCGTTGCCTCCTCTAGACCCCCATTGCCCCTGTCCCCCCTGCCTCCTTACCTACCTCCTCATCCAAGGCTTAATTTGTCCCCCAGAATGCCAGGGCTGAGTAAGTCTGCTGTGAAAAGTGATATTAACAAATATCACTTTTCACAGTAGCAGAATTATCATCTAACAATCAAAACATGCAAAGCACTTTATTTTCATTTCTATTCTCTTTAGGTCCAGTAAAGAGCAGAGACTATTATTGAGTCTGCAAAAAAACCTACATAAATAAATTATAATGATCTGGACATATATATGTGCGTATTTATTTGTTTTTCCTAAAGTTAATTAAGTATTTTATGAAAAATTCTCAGAGCGGCCACCAGCAAGAGTTGGTGGACGCAGATATGTTATGTAAGGTAATGTGGTACAGCACAGTGCTTTAAGAAAATCGGCTGCTGTATCTTTCCCTCCCTCCATCCCAGCTTTAGCCCAGGACAGAGAGGAACTAGATCTTTGTTCTCTAATGAGAAAGGTCAACCGGCAAGCCAGAGACATGCATTATTTAAGATTTTGCTGGTTCACTTCATGAACCCTGGTGTACAAGGTGACGACAGTTCTCTATTAACTGCTACTCACTAATTAGTGGAGAGTGAAAATGGGTACAAACCCATTTCCTGAGCAAAGAGCTAAAATCATCTGCATTATTAGGGCTCAGAAAGGACCAGAGGAAGAGAAGGGTTCTGTGGAGCTATGGACATCTGATTACACACACCCCCTCTCCTAGCACAGACATCACACACACCCCTGTCCTAGAATAGGCATCATCATATGACTTCATATGATTCCTACTTTTCAGCCCATCTGGTAGAACTTCTAGCTATAGACGATGGAGAATATCACTATTCCAGCCATAAAATCACAGTCATGCAGAGAGGCTGATAAATGAAAATTAGCTGTTACCATTCAAGAAAGATCTTGGAGTCATTGTGGATAGTTCTCTGAAAACATCCGCTCAATGTGCAGCGGCAGTCAAAAAAAGCTAACAGAATGTTGGGAATCATTAGGAAAAGGATAGATAATAAGACAGACAATATCAGATTGCCTCTATATATTCCATGGTACACCCACATCTTGAATACTGTGTGCAGATGTGGTCGCCCCATCTCAAAATAGATATATTGGAATTGGAAAAAAGATACAGAAAAGGGCAACAAAAATGATTAGGGGTATGGAACAGCTTCCATATGAGGAGAGATTAATAAAACTGGGACTTTTCAACTTAGAAAAGAGAGGAATAAAGGGGGATATGATAGAGGTCTATAGAATCATGACTAGTATGGAGAAAGTAAATAAGAAAGTGTTATTTACTCCTCATAACACAAGAACTAGGGGTCACCAAATGTTATTAACAGGCAGCAGGTTTAAAACAAACAAAAGGAAGTATTTCTTCACACAATGTACAGTCAACCTGTGGAACTCTTTGCCAGAGGATGCTGTGAAGGCCAAGACTATAACAGGGTTCAAAAAAGAACTAGACAAGTTCATGGAGGATAGGTCCATCAATGGCTATTTGCAAGGATGGGCAGGGATGGTGTCCCTAGCCTCTGTTTGCCAGAAGCTGGGAATGGGCAACAGGATGGATCACTTGATGATTACCTGTTCTGTTCATTCCCTCTGAAGCATCTGGCATTGGCCACTGCTGGAAGACAGGATACTGGGCTATATGGACCATTAGTCTGACCCAGTATGGCCGTTCTTATGGTCCTATAAGGTTTGGGGTGTGTGTGTGGGGGGTGTTTACATGCTTATTTGTTTTTTAAATTCACACAAATCTTTACAAGTAAACCCTTTTCCAGGATTTCAGTAGGCTTTACCAGCAAAGATCAAATTAAGACCAGAAACATTCCTTATGCTATTACCAGTTTGGGACTGCTGGCTCTTGACCACAGATCTCACATATGAAGATAATTCGTCTTTTCCTCTTGAATGTCTTGCTGTCAGCTTCACTCATCTCCCCTCCCAAACAAACACTCACCTTCCCCCGTTCTGTCACTGTTGACAGCATCACTACTCTCCTCGTCTTCTTCCATTCACCCAGGCCACCCAAATTCTGCTGCTTCCTCCTCTTAAATATCACCATGACCTGCCTTTTTCTTTCTATCCCCACAGCTGAATCTCTTATGCCGGGCTTCATTATATCCTATCTTGATTAAGATATAATATCTTCCTTCTTAACATCCACGCTGCCTTCTTTTCAGTCTATACAAAATGGCGCAACTAAAGTCATTTTCCATGATAATCAATTTGATCAGGTCACTCCCTTCTTTGAATCCTTCTGCTGGCTCCTCACCTTCTATTGCAGGAAATCCAAGCTTCTTGTCATTGCTTTCAAACTTCTAGGGAACTCTGTCCTGTTCATTTATTTTCACTTGTCTCACTTTGTGTTGTTCACGTCTACCTACTACACTCATTTTCCTACCTTCAACCATCCACATGAACATTTCTGCACTTTCTCCCTTGCTGCTCCATATGCAGTGCTCCCTTCTTGAGCCCCTCTGCAAGGCTCCTATCCTGGCCATACTTACATCCCTTTTGAAGGCCCACCTCTGCTGTGCTATGTACAGTGAATCTAGTTCAGACAGATATTCACTTTTTTTAAATTATTTGTTGTTTCTTCTTCCTGCTAACTTGTCTTCTTGTCTATCTGTCCTTAGACAGTGAGCTATTTAGAGCAGGAATTGTTCCTGCTGGTCTGTCTCAACAGTAAGGGGCCTAAATCCTGAATGAAGCCAAAGAAGAGAGAAAGCCAAGAAGAATCCCATAAGATAAGACAGCTACAGCAATTAGACCTGTCATTGAGACGATGTTATTGACATTTAATTCTATTAAGGTTCTTGTACTGTACCCATCACCATAGTATCAGCGCACCTGACACATGAGTAATCCCATGTTGCTCTGCACACTAAAATACATCCCCACTCAGGTGACAAGATCAGCACTTATTTGACTCAAAATGACAAGAACAGACATGATCAAAATAAGTGGAAGGCCCTGTATTTTGTTTTTCAAATGCATCTGAAATTAAATCTATGTATTTACACACACCTACAAGCCACAGAGGTGGAGGTGATATGCATGTGCTAAATGAATTCCTACCATTCCTGCTCCACCTGGCATTTATTCTAACAGCTTCTAACAACGGCTTCCCCTCCTCATCTCAAAAACAACCTGCTGGAGAAATGTTTCCTCTTTCTTTCTCCAGAAATGTGGAAATTCCCACCAAAAAAACCAAACACAAATTACCCCTGCTGAAGGTCCAGACCAGGCAAAAATCAGCTGTGGATCAGCAACAGCTCTTCTAGGCATGAAAATGCAAAAAATTTAAAGTCTTATTTCAAAACCATGCAGGGCTAGAAATGAGAACTTTATTGGCCACGTTTTCAAAAGCGTTCTCCAATTAGCAGTTCTCAATTTTCCTCAATGTAGCGCGTGCTAGCCACATACATTTGGAATAAGATCTACATATTTTTATATACACACCCACACATATCAGCCATTTTGGAAAAGGAGATGACTGGTGTTCTAATAGGACATTAGCTCCCAATTAGCACTTGCATTTAAGACTGGAAAGTTCTGACATAATACCACTGATATTTTTAAATATTAAAGAAAAAAGCTTTTTTATCCCATTGAGTCCAGTACAGCTGGGCTCATGGGAACTTGGAACAAGACTTCACAGGTGGAGGAACACAAAAAAATATAGTCCCAATAAAAAATGTTTTAAAACTCTAAAATATCTGAAATTGTATTTGCTATGTGGTATATACAGACTACATGATA
This sequence comes from Gopherus flavomarginatus, assembly GCF_025201925.1. Taxonomy (NCBI): domain Eukaryota; kingdom Metazoa; phylum Chordata; order Testudines; family Testudinidae; genus Gopherus; species Gopherus flavomarginatus. The sequence continues at coordinate 7,438,776 of NC_066640.1, read as the reverse complement.
GCACAGGGCAGCATAAAGATATTATCAACATGTGTTTGAGATGATCTACTTAACAAAAGAATAGACTCATAAATTCCAAGGCCAGAAAGATCATTGTGGTCATCTAGTCTGATCCCCTGTATAATACAGGTCATCAAACATCCCAAAATAATTCCTAGAGCAGATCTCTTATAAAAACATCCAATCTTGATTTAAAAATTATCAGTGATGGGGAATCCACCATGACCTTTGGTGAATTGTTCCAATAGTTAGTTACCCTCACTGTTAAAAATTTACACCTTATTTCCAGTCTGAATTTGTCTAACCTCAACTTCTAGCCATTGGATCATGATATACTTCTCTGCCAGAATAAAGGGCCCATTATTAAATATTTCTTTCCCAAGTCTATATTCAGAGGCTGTAATCAAGTTACCCCTTCACCTCATGAGTAAGGAGATATCTTGCACCACACCAGTACAGGGCCGTCCAGGAGGGGGCAACTGGGGCAATTTGCCCCAGGCCCTTGGCCCCGCAGGGGCCCCCAAGAGAGTTTTTCAGGGCCCTTGGAGCGGGGTCCTTCACTCGCTCCGGGGGCCTGGGCCCCTGGAACTTCTTCCGCTCCGGGTCTTCGGCGGCAGGGGGTCCTTCCGCCTCGGGGCAGAAGGACCTCCCCGCCACTGAATTACCGCCGAAGCGGGGGCCCCCTGCCACCGAAGACCCCAGGCCCCCTGAATCCTCTGGGCGGCCCTGCACCAGCATTTGTTCTCTCCCTCTCACTCATGTTATATGATATATATTACACACACACACACACACACACACACACACACACCTTATTTATTTTCTGAAGTCCTTTCAGTTTCCCATGAATAATTCCTGGCCCTGTAATGACAATACCTTCAGGGCTACATACCGTTGCTGGAGAGGAGCGTGAAGTTAGTGACAGAGAGTGTCTAGTGTTTTCCATCCCCCCATGAATGAGATAGGCTCCCGAGCTGGAGAGGATCTGACTTCCCCCAATGTCCATAGTGATGCCCACCATGCTGTGAGAAGGAATGGCTGTAGGAGAGGATGCCGCTGTAGTCACCTGTGCTCCACCTCCCTGTGGTTCGAAATAGGAAGCTGCGCTGCTGGGAGCATAAATCTGAGCTTCGGTGTTGTAGGAGTAGGCGGCTCGACTGTCAAAGGAACAATACAGTTAGGATGTGAAGCACATGTGAACGGAGAGGAGCTTAAATATCTAATTTCATTCTCACACTGTGATCTTCAGTAAGTTTTTAAAAAGCCTCGACTCCATTGCTGACGGGATTCAGATATAGAAGTCAGTTGACAACATTAATCTCTCCAATGACAGCCCTGAAGCTGGCATTAAGCCAGAGCCCTTTGGAACATTTGCTTTGTCAGAGGTGGAATGTTGGGCACACCATGATAGAGCACAGAGCTCATGAAGGAGCCTTCTGACAGCCTGGCTCTTCAGAAATTAGGGGGAAAGTTCCAAAAATGCCTAAATGAGACTGAGGCCTACTCAACACTGAAAAATGTTCGCTACCAAACAACCCTCTGTGCAGACACAGCTTATATAGTCAAAAGAGGGCTTTTTCCGGTATCAATTCCCCAAATGAAATATGCTAAACTGGCAAAAATCGCATCTATGCCAGGTCTTTTTCTGGTATAGAAATGTTGTTTTAAAAACACAAACAAAACTTCACAACCCTAACTAACATTACTGTCCTGGCAAAAATTTCTATTGTAGAACTGGCCTGAAGCTCCTACGTCTCTTTTGAAAATGAGTCTGAAGTTTTTAAGTCCTTTAGGTGCTCTATTTACCCCAGCTCCCTAACAGATACAAAAGGGTTTTGAAAAGGAATATAGGATCTATTTACATAGGGCATGTCTACACTTACCAGTAGATTGCAGTGAGTGTTAATTCAGTGGATCTGGTGAAGACACACTAAATCAATGAGAGAGCACTTTCCCATCAATTTGTGTACTCCACCCTCCCAGAGAAGTGTAAGGGAAGGTGACAGGAGATGCTCTCCCATCAACACAGCATAGTGTAGCCGCCGCGGTAAGTGGATCTAATTATGTTGACTTCAGTTATGTTATTCACGTAACTGAAGTTGCATAAGTTAGATCGATTTACCGTGGTAGTGTAGACCAGCCCATAGAGTGAGCTCCATGTGGTTTAGGGTGGGATCTCCTTGAGGAATTGTGTCTCACACATACACACACACACACACACAGTCTCCAGCATCAAAGAAGCAGTACAGCCATTGCCACACCCGTTACACAGGGTAGTGCGTGCTGCTTCTCCTCTTGCTCATTGTCCCCTTTATGGGAGCTAGTGCCCGCAGCAGCTCTAGAATGGAGCAAACTTTGTTACAGGGGCGAGCGTAAGGACCGACACTGTACTCAGCTGTAAGGTGGGTGTATGAAGTGGAGAATATGGTTTTTTGTGTACTCTCTCTCCACCATTCAGGGCAGACACAATTGTGCTCCGTCTCTCAAAGAAAGAAAAATGAACTTTTACATCTGTCAAGGTGGTATTTATTGGCCCTAGTAATGTGAATGACAGAGACTCTTACATGGTTCCATTGGTGTAGACAGCCTCTCCTCCTTCCACATACTGGACCTGGCTTGGGTACACATGCTGAACAGTTTGCACCTGAAACAAATGTGACAATCCTGGGTTTTGGGATGAATTATTATTGACAAGCAGTTATGGAAGACAATACACACAAGCAATTATCATTTAAAATGGCACTCAAAGCTGTTTAAGAATGATTATTAACTTTTAACTTTACATTTGTCCTATTTTTGGAATGTATTTATTTTTTTAAAGGCCTCCTTTTTTAAAATTTCACATCCAAGTTCACACAACTAAAATATACATGGACAATTCTTTGCACAAACAACACTGTTCTCACACCCATCTGTTCTGTACATGCAAACACACACTTCACCAGCACAACTACTTGTTTGGGCCTACTGTGTGTATGCAAGTCAGGATGTTTTTAAAAACCATTGGCTCTAGACAGTCATCTTTACAGAAGAGTGAAATAATTATTTTTTAATATTTATAAAAATAAAGACAGGTGCCAAGGAGAATCTGATTTTAAACTTTAAATAACCTTGAGAGAACCTCCTTTATCATCAGTCTAAAATAAGTAATAATCACATGAAAGGCCAGAGGAAATGGCTCTCCCTGCCATCTCAAGTTCTGCGGTTAGACACTGCTCTACAAAAAAAACCACCATATTTTAATTGATTAAAGGGATAGACTATATAGTTTCAGGCAGGCCATGCTGGACATGTGGGTAAGGGAGGGGCTGTAGGCTGTTTTTGCTTTCAAATAACTGCGTGGCAATAGCATTTGCTCCCCCACTTCATTGATATTACCTGCTGCGAGACCTGCTGAACTCTGGGAATGGAGATCTGCTGCATCTGTGCTCCTTTGGGAGAAGAGCTTGTTGTCTGAACCAAAACCCTCTGAAAAAAATAACAAGAGACATATGCATTTAGACACAGTGTTACAGTTAGACCCAGAACACCCCACTCTGGCTAGGCCATTTCCTGCAATACACTTACTAGAGGATTTGTTCCAAATCCCCAAATAAAGGCAGCAGCCCCACCATCAGGGGCAGCTCTAGGTATTTTGCCGCCCCAAGCACGGCAGGCAGGCTGCCTTCGGCGGCTTGCCTGTGGGAGGTCCCCGGTCCCGTGGATTCAGTGGCACGCCTGCGGGAGGTCCGCCGAAGCCACAGGACCGGTGGACCTTCCGCAGGCATGCTGCCGAAGGCAACCTGCCTGCCGCCCTCGTGACGGGACCGGCAGAGCACCCCTGTGGCTTGCCACCCCAGGGATGCACTTGGCATGCTGGTGCCTGGAGCCACCCCTGCCCACCATACTGTATGGCTACCCCCACACATTCCCTCTCCTAAAGCCTCCACACATTTTCCATTTAGTTAAACTACAGTTAAACTGGACATGGGCCCAAACCCAATACATTAAACTTGGGGAGAGCTCAAATGTGGATCCAAATGGTTTGGCTGGGCCCATCTTTAAGTGAAACTTGGTTTAAGCAGCCACCCCAGAGAATAGCAAAAACTGGTTGCTTAATAAAAGCAAGTCTTAAAACAAAAGGTCAACCACAACTATCCTGGAAAATCTCTGTGTCTTTCCCCATGCCTGCATTTCTCCTATGCAGGGAAAACTCTTCAAAAGCTGCTACTCCAGACCACTACCCTTTTTCAAAGTTCACTTCTGCCATAATCCCTTTGTCCCCTACAAAGAACAAAGCAAATACATTTATTGATCTCCATTCAGTGCCATGATAAGCACTAACCCCTTCTGAGTTCTCTCTTTTCAGATGTAGAGCCAACAACATTAAATTGAAATGCATTTTTAATTCTGGATCCTTGAAGCATAATTTGCCATGTCCGAACAACCATTGTACACTAATGTTAAAGCTGATTTTCCTACTGCTTCCTTTAATGTTTTTTTTCCTCTCATTATTCACTTGCAGAATCTAGTAGTAGGTCTGCAAGTTTAAGTCTGTCTGGAGGAGATTGAAGCAATTTGACCTGGACAATCACTTCTTCAAATTGCTCTTTTTGTGCTACGTTAAAAGTGATGTTAGCATAAAAGAACTTGATAAGAAGTTGAAAGCTTTAAGTCTTTGCCTTATAATCACAGATTGACCTGTGACATATTTGAACTGTTGACGATGAACAGAGATTGCTTTAGAATAAAACGAATGTTGAAGAGCTACTGGAAGGCCTGGAAGAGCAAATTAAATTTTTAGTGTAGGTATCTTTCGATGACATCTGTGGCATCCAAAATCAATGTTCCAGGATCAAACTCAATATTCTGCTCCTCCAGAACAATATTCTGCTATTTCTTTAATAAGCAATATTTCTTCAGGGTCAAATGGGCCACTAAATGAATCTGAATAAACTGATTTACTAGATTTTTCAAGAGAAGCATGATTCTTTTCCATCTTGCTGCTGTACTCTTGACAAAGTTTATTTTACTTAAGAAAAGTTATCTGTTTTCATTATTTCACTCCACACAAACACTTGTTTCATAGATTCATAGAGTTTAAGGCCAGAAAGGATCAGTAGATCATCTAGTCTGACCTGCTGCATATCACAGGCCATTAAATTTCACCCGGTTACCCCTGTATTAAGCCCAATAACTTGTGTTTGGCTAAAGCATAATGTACATATGGCTAAAGTATCCCTTCCAGAAAGGCATCCAGTCTTAATCTGAAGACATTAAGAAATGGAGAATCCACCACTTCCCTTGGTAGCTTGTTCCAATGGTTATCACCCTCATCAATTTCTATTTTATTTATCATTTGAATTTGTCTGGTTTCATCTTTCAGCTATTGGTTCTTGTTCTGCCTTTCTCTGCTAGACTAGAGAGCCCTTTAGTACCCAGTATTTTCTCCTGGTGAAGGCATTAATACACTAATCTTGTCACTTCATTCTTTTTGATATACTAAAAAGAGACTGAACTCTGCTGTTTCTCACTCTAGGACCTTTTCTCTAGCCCTCAAATAATTTTTGCAGCTCTTTTTTCCCCATCCACTCCCATTTTTTCAAATCATTTTTAAAATATGGACAGCAAAAGCATAAACAGTATTGGTCTCACCAATCCCATATACAGAGGTAAAATCACCTCTCTACTCCTACTTACTATTCCCCTCTTAATTCACTGAAGGACCACATTAGCTCTTTTCGCCTCAACATCACACCGGGAGCTCATGTTCAGTTGCTTGTCCACTTTGACCCCTAAATTCTATTCAGAGTCAGTGCTTTCTAGGATACAGTTCCTCATTCTGTAGGTATGGCCTGTATTCCTTGTTCCTTTGCCTTGGCTGTATTAAAACGCTTTTTGTTCAAACAGTCCCGTAAACGAGCCAGATGCCTCTGTATGACTGCCCTGTACTCATCATGATTTACTACTCCCCCAGTCTTTGTGTCATCCACAAATTTTACCAGCATCGATTTTATATTTATTTCCACAATTGATAAAAATGTGGAAGAGTGTCGAGTCTAGTACCAATTCTCCTGGAACCCCTCTAGAAAACAACCCCACTTTTTGATGATGATTCCCTCTTGGCAATTACTTTTGATATCTGTCAGTTAGCCAGTTCTTAATCATTTTAATGTGTGCTTGATTGATATTCTACCATGCTAATTTTTTAAATCAGAATTTTGTGAGACATTATGTCAAATGCCATACAAACGTTTATTGTATCTACGCAGTTACCTTTATCAACCAAACCTGTAATCTCAAAGAGTGAAGTCACGTTTGCTTGACAAGAGTTATTTTCCATTAAATCATGTCGATAGCATTAATTATATTCTATCCTTTAATCATTAGAATGGAGAAACAACCTTCTGATGAAATCAACACTGAAGATCAAAAAATAGGATGAGCGAGCCAACTTTATAACAGGACAACATTATACTCTGCTAGGTGGGCAGTGCAAGATTCTTGTCAACCAAGTGTCCAAGCAGTTCCCGACTCCATCCACTCCCCTCTTCAACATCCAATGGTAGTTAATTTTACCTACTAGCTACACTGCTCTCTCCAGTCAATCACTCCATCCTTCCACCTGTTTCCCATCCTTTCTGAACAGTTATATAAAAACTTTCTCATGGGACCCGAAGAGACATAAGTGGACCCTCAATTTTCCCATCACTTCCCTTTAATATTTTCAAATAAAATTTTCATTCACAGATTGAAATTAGAACCCAATATTTCTAGTATCACAAAAACTTTCAAACATGTTATGTTATATGTATGTAAATGTGTCAAAGCAATACACACTCAAAAAGTGAAGAAAATACCTCCAAAATCACCCTCTCTCTGCCAAAAAACCCAACAATGTTTTTTCTTTCTGATCCCCTCCCCCCCCCCCCACACACACACACAATTCTGCTGATTTTGATATCTCTCAACTCCAGGAGATGCTTTTTTAAAACAACGTGGTACAATCTGCATCTTTATTGCTTTTATTGACACATCAAATAATGACATCAGGACACTGCAATAGATCAAAACCCCAAATTGGCAGGAAAGAGTTTTCTTGGCAACATGGCTAAAATAAAATCCAAATCTCATGCCTTGAATCAAAGTTTATGTTTTTATTACAAACATTTCTATGGCATTTATTAATGCAATATCTAGGTAGGCTTTTACACACACACACACACACACACACACACACACACACACACACTCTCTCTCTCTCTCTCTCTTCAGGTTGATTTTTTAACAAAATCCTTTGAGCCAAGAGTTAAACCTAATTTTAATGCTGAATATGCTTTATTTTCCATGGAGACAGCATTAACTGCTGTAGCAACGTTACCTGCTGGGAGGCTGGCACTGGCTGCACTACTGGAGCTTGAGCAGACGCTGAAGGACGCAGTGCCACAGAAGTCGCTGAATCTGATCCGCCCTCTGAATTCTGCATGCTCACTGCTAGAGAGAGCACAGAGGAGATCAGATAGAGAAGAGACAACTTCAGTAATTTACAGTTCTCAAATAAAAGGAGCTCATGTAATCAGAGTCCAAAAGAATAAAATCCCAGTAGACGGTCTATGACCTGTCAGAGAAAGCCAACTACCATCCTACTTGGAGGACTCTTTTTAGTTTGGGTTCTTATATTTCTGCTGTATTATATTAAGATAAATGTACACAATTGTTCCACAGAAAGAGAAGGAAAGGGAAGGAGTAGAAAATGTGTTCCTGAATATAAATATAACAAACAACAAATAGCATTGGGAAATTGTTGTGTCATAGCAGAAGTGCAGCTACTCCTCACTGGGACAGAAGTATACTCGAAGATCAAGAACTACAATTTCTTTCCTACCCAGTTTTAGCACATTTAGCTACCTCTAAGTGTTTAAACAAAGCCAAGTGCCAAACAATTTGATTATATACCCAGCAATGTAACAATGACACAGTGTATTAGAGCACTGGATCTCAACCTCTCCAGACAACTGTACCCTCTCAGGAATCTAATGTCTTGCATACCCCAAGTTTCACTTCACTTAAAAACTACTTGCTTACAAAATCAGACAAACACACAAAGGTGTCACCGCACACTATTACTGAAAAATGGCTCACTTTCTCATTTTTACCATATTATAAAATAAATTGATAAGAATATAAATATTGTACTTACATTTCAGTGTATTGTATACAGAGCAGTATAAACAAGTCATTGTCTGTATGAAATTTTAGTTTGTATTGACTTCACTAGTGCTTTTTATGTAGCCTCTTGTAAAACTAGGCAAATATCTAGATGAGTCGATGGACCTCCTGGAAGATCTCAGTGTACCCTCTGGGGTACATGTACTAGAGCCATGTCCCCTTTGACAGTAATATGCTCCTGCAATGGTGGGGATACCCTGACTGGAGCAGATTTTGTTTTTTTAAAAAAAAATCTTTTATCTCTAAACTGAAAGCTTAAAATAAATAAATAAATAAAAACCCCACACTCTCACTCCCTTTCTGGTTTCTTATCAAAACCAAAGATTTAAAAATTCCAAATCTTGAGGTTTTGTTTTTTTTCTCTCTTCTTCCTCTTTTGCCACTGAATGCAAAAGGATGAAGACTTCTAGAGTCTCTTCACACACAAACACTCTTTTTCATTCTTTCCCTTTATTTAGATCTTTCTGTTGGACACTAACTTCTCAAAACTTCCTCAATTTTGGAAAAAACAGTTTGAGGCAAAAGGAAAAAAAAGGAAAATGGAGGAAAAAACCCAAACTCTGGATAGTATTCATTTTATTGCACTCCATGACAAGGAGGAAAAAAGGAAAGCAAGGGGGAGGAGGGAACATTGAAATTTTAAAATACCCAATATGAAAAAAAAACATTAAAAAATGACACAGAAGTTGGGGAAGCTGGAGAACTGAACAAGAGATTGTTCTGTTTTGACCACACAAAATGGAAACAACTTCAATATTTTTCAGAGTTATTTTTCCATGTTTCTAACCAGCTCTGACCCTGCACAATCATGTTTTTTCTCTCTCAACTCCACCCAGCCCCAAACAGCTTGTGAGTCATTTTCTCTTTTATGTTTCTCCTGGACAGGGACAGGACAAGACAATTGCTACAGAAATAATATATTCTCAGCTCACTGCTCAAAACACAGCTAAAGGACCAAGAACCAAATACTGCAGAAACAAGAGAAAGCCAAGTCATATTCTTCATCATAGTTCATATCCTCTTCCAAGGCACCAAGTCATATATACACTCCATTCTCTTTGGGAACTGTGTGCAGCATAGGTTTGCATACAACTAGGGTGACCAGGTGTCCAGTTTTCGAGCAGACTACCTGGTTGAAAAGGGACCCTGGCAGCTCTGGTCAGCACTACCGACCGAGCCGTTAAAAGTCTGGTTAGCAGTACTGCAGAGCCAAAGCAGGCTAGTACCTATCTGTCCTGGGGCCTCACGCTGTGCCCCAGAAGCGGCCAGCTGACCCAGCCCTGAGCACCTTCAAACCCGGAGCCTCTTTGTGCACCCCAAGCCCTTCATCTACGGACTCATCCCAGAGCCTGCAACCCCAGCCCAGAGCCTGTACCTCCTCCTACACCCCAACTCCCAGCCCTGAGCCCCCTCAACCCAGATCCCCCTCCTGCACCCCAGAGCCCACACCTCCAGCCGGATCCCTCACCCCCCCACACATCCCAACTCCCTACCCCAGCCCAGAGCCCTCTCCCACACCCTGAACTCCTCATTTCTGGCCTCATCCCGGAGCCCACACCCCCATTTAGAGCCCTCTCCCGCAACCCAACCCCCTGCCCCAGCTCAGTGAAAGCGAGTGAGGGTGGGGGAGAGCGAGCCTCAGGGGAAGGGGTTGGGCTAGGGTGTTCGGTTTTGTGCCAATAGAAAGTTGACAACCCTACATACAAATCCATTATATCAAGTCTTTGCAGCTTTGCCTCACTGGCTGAATGTATTTTTGAAAGATATCTAAAAAAATTTATTTATAAAAAGATTCCAGCTGCATCAGTACAACGTGACAAATTTATATATATAAGAACAATTTGCTCCCCGAAGTTACGGAATAGCATTACCTTTGTACTAGTCCTGGGGCTCACGTTATTTGCAGGTAAACAGCTGGCTAACACGAGAAATTTATACATTACTATAAACAGCAGAATAAATTGTCTCAAGGAGAACAAACAAACAATCTCATTTGTGAGCTCCTTTATAATGCAATAGGATCAGAAATGCACCTTTTCTCATTTCCATTTTTCCTAAGGACTTTTCCCAGTGTTGTCTGAGCCTACATCTCAAGTGTAGTAGTAGTATATTGCTCCAATATCAAATTGCCCTCTATGAGCCTGATGCTTGCAGGGGATGCTCGGGACCTTGGCAGGGTCATATCCTGAAGCACCTGGTCTAGAACAGATCTTTGTAAAGTGTAGCTACAGTTGTAAGAGGAACCACGTGAAAGTGGCACCATCTCAAATATCTGCTACTCCCTGTGCCAAGTCACATGTACTCACCTTTACTGAAAAGTTTCTCTCCCAGTGACCCTGAACATCCAAAAGGGATAGGAAGGAGGGAGGGAGCTGGATTGTATTTTCTCACACTTGCATCATCAACATTGTCAGATTTGTTACAACTGCAGACTCCTTACTACTGAGGATGATGTCATAAATACAGAGAACCCAGCTGATTTTCAGATCCCAAGTGAAGTTTGCAGCACTGGCCATTAGAAAAGCCATTGATATGTAATTGATACATAAACTGAGCAAATGTGATTGGAGCCCTAGAATGACATTTTACATAGCGGTTTGTTTTTATAAAACAGAGTGAAAACCTCCTTGGATAATTTCCACCTTCCTTCAAAGCTGTTCCATGCTTCTTGGGAACGGAAGAGGAAAATACGTTTATGCCTGCTGCTAAGATTCACTTGTGCGGCTGACAAGGCTAGAACATAAACAGAACTTCTACAGGTAGTGATGACTCCTACTCTCTGAAGAGCTGTACACAATGTTGCCCTGTATCTTGCACTCATAGGAGCTGAATGTTCCAGGGCAGTGGTAATAAGCACAGCATCGAGCACCAAAGAAGAAATTTTCAGAGGCACAAATAGGAGTCAAGCACCCAATTTCCATTGAAAGTCAATAGAGGCTGGATGCGTAACTCCAATTTATGCCATTGAAAGCCCTCCCTCCCCCCTCGTCATTTAGAGCTAAAGTTATGTCTACACTACAGAGCCTCTACTGGCATAGGTTTGTTGGCATAACTTTGCTGGCCCAGCCTGCTAGTGTAGACGCAGCCTGTACCAACGGAAGGAACTTTTCTGCCAGTGTTGGAACACCATCTCCCAGTGTAGACAAAGCCTGAGCGTTAAAGTGAAGAGCCTTGTCCAGATGCACTACCCTGATTTATGTCAAGAGGAGTACAGCTGCTTACTTGTCACATTGCACTTTGGGAATTCTGCTCACCTCTATGAAACTGAAGCTTGATACAAGTTGTAAAGGGACTCTCTTTATCCCTCTATCCGGTTTCTGATCTGTCCTTGGCGTACCAATTCCATGGCATTCTAGATCAATTGCTCCTAATGCAGACACAGTTGCTCAAATGCAAATTCTGCTATATTTCACTGATGCAAATTTTGCTACTATCCTTATTAGTTTTGGCATAAAGAATAGAAAGATGCAGACAGCCAAGCCACATTAGCCATATGATCTTGATATCAGGATGACACTGAAGTTGGCTATCAGCAGAAAAGAGTAACAGAACTATTTAAAGTGGTCAGTGGACCCAGGTAGCCAATTAATGAAGTGACACCTGTGCAATCCCATTTGTCTCAATAGATTTGTATAGGTGAAAATGATTTGTTAACAACTGTAATTCCAATCAGTTGATGATACATAAGAAAGAAGAGAATCCAAAACTGACTCTTTCAGCTGTGTTGGCTCTTGCATGGCTAAAAGTCAATTATTTTTGTCAGTAAAGTCAGCAAACCGGATTCTGAGCACTCTCATGGGGCACAGCTCTGTAAGTAAGAAAGGGCCTTTTTAAAAATATTCATTTTCAGATTAAGGCAAGCTTTAAAACTCTGTCCAATTCACCTGGTAATGCAACAATACAGGGCTTGTGACATCACAGTTCACCACTATGGAAGTGATTGGAAAGGTCTAAATTCTGGAATAGAATCATAAAATATCAGAGCAGGAAGAGACCTCATCAGGAGACCATCTAGTCCAACCCCCTACTCAAAGCAGGACCAATCCCCAGACAGATTTTTGCCCCAAATGGCTCCTCAAGGATTGAGCTCACAACCCTGGCTTTAGCAGGCCAATGCTCAAACCACTGAGCTATCCCTCCCCCCAACATCATTAAATGAATAAGGCAGATGCAGGAGACTGCTGTACTCTGGAAACCTTCTGTTTACACACAGCTATCTTGGTATCCAAGCAAACAGCAGGGACAGGAAAGGAAATACAGAAAAAGCTAATAACTTCTGGGTTCTATTTCTGGTTCTAGCACCAACTTGCTTTTGACCTTGAGCAAGTCATTTCCGCTCTCCTATGTCTCAATTTTCCCATTTGTAAAGAAAAAAATGATAATTAGTTTCCTATCTAAGGTGTTTCTAAAGGTATCCACCTCAGAATGTTAACACTCAAAGGCATCAGAGAAAGACTAGTAATATTAAAAACTTTGAAAATTTCTGACAGGGCAATTTCATACATTCCAATTTTTACTGTTTAATTCATAAAGCACACTGCCTTAGTTTGATTGTTCTTGTCGATTTTAATCCACCTCGTCTAGGCGTGCCTTAAACCGCTGGGAAAACAAAGATGAGTATTTCAAAATACTTTCCACAGTGAGTGTTGCAGTGAGGAAAAAATAAAAGTAAAAATAGACTGCTCAGGAGTAAATACTACATAGCTTTCCTCATGCATGTCTATTTTAACTGTGTAACAAGGGAAACCCCACTCACTACCAATTCCCAGGCTTAAAAACAAACAAACAAACAAACAAAAAGGTAAATTTAGCCCTGATCCTGCACTTGACTGTCTATGTATGGGTGCACCGCAGCACCCACACAGTGCTCCACTGAAGTCAATGGGGCTCTGTGTGGGGATACCCAACTGCAAAATTGGGGCCTTAAAGAAGAACTGAAAGTATCTGTTTACAGAATGTTTTAACAGAGCATCAGCTCCCGAATACCCAAACTAAAGTTTCTAAGCTACATGCTGAGGCCTCCAACATATACTATCGCTGCTGATCAGAGTCAAGGCAGGGAGTCTGCCTATGAGAAAATATTTCATTAACTTAACTCCAGTGTTCTGGTCCTGATTCAGCAACGTATGCAACCACATGACTAAACTTTAAGCAGGAGAGTAGTCCCATGTGCTTAAGCTCCTTTCGCAACCAGGGCATAAGTGAATCGTTGTGGTACTCCTTTAATCGTGTGTGCCTATTTACATACTATTTTTATACAAAGAAGTATATGCAAAAAGTTGTGATCTTGCTATTCGTACTGAACATATAAATATCAAAAAAGATCAAGGATTATATATTGTTGGGAGGCACTAACACTGATGCCCATGGAAACCAGAGTACCAATAGCAGATCTGACGTACATCATAGCAACGATATTAAATTTATTCTCTATTATTTTTTTAACCTGAAATACATAAGGAAAAAATAATCAACCAGTACAGAGAATGTCTCCCTTCCCCAATCCAAAACAATCAATGTAAATATCACATTATAAAGTACAAGAATTAATATTGTTTTTCAGAAAGTTATTTGAGCATTCTGGGAGACAAAATTTATGTTTAACTATTTTGTGGGGGAAAAAAATTCAGTTCACTTTTATGTTAAAGTTTATTTGGCCATCAGATTTTCTTTAAACTTCTAGGATACTTTTAATCCTGTTATTATCATTTTGGAAAATGTTTAAAGAAAATTTTGTAAAGTGGAACATCACATAAAGGACAATTCAGTAGTGCGAGGGCGGATTTGGGTTGAGACTTTTATAGAATGCTAAAGAATGCTACTCCTTTATATTTCATGCTTTCCCCCTAAGGATTTTAAAGCACTTCACAACTATTAATTAAGCTTCACAATATCTCCTTGAGGACAAGTTATCACAACCAGATGGTAAACTCAGGCATAAAAAGCAGTTAGTTGGTTAAGCAACTTGCCCAATGAAACACAGTCAGTCAGTAGCAAAGCTAAATATTTAGAACTGCAGAATATTAAAAAATACTAAGTCTTCACTTCATGCCTTTCATCTGAGGATTTCAAATTAAGATAGAACAGTGGAAAACAGCCCAATTACAATTATTCACATGAAGTGCTGTTCTCCACCCGTAGCTAACAGCGGAGGCTCTCAGACACAGACCTTTGCCTATTTTTAATTTCAGTTCACAATAGAGTTCCAAGGAAAAACATAAGCCATGTTACATTAAAATTAACAGGAAGGAAAATGGGACAGGTTGACATGACAGAGCAACAAAAAGATATAACAGTTCAGCAGCATCCATATTCAATAATGCAAGGTCAAGATCAGCATTTCCAAACACCTCTTCATATTCAATATCTCTTTAAAACAATGCTAAACATAACCTTTGTATTTATCATTAACGTTCATTAATTAAAAGTAATATTTCCTAACTGCAAGGTACACACCAGATTTTCAGCTGTGCAGAGCTTGTGCTGTTTCATTGATTGTGAGCCATACAGAGACCAAAATGGTCCCAGCGTACTTTAAAGTAGTCTAGTTAAACTTCTAGTCCAGTATGCTCACTGCATGCAAACTTGTATAAGGAATTTCCAGTTGTATCCTGAGTCTCAGAATATTTGGCATTTTACTTAAAGCCCCAGTTCTTGGAAGCAAGTGGTTATGTGAGAATCTCAGCTTTTGTTTAAAAAACATTAAAGATTTCTAGCCCTTATGGTTGCAAAGAAAAGCTTGAAAATGTGATCCAAGTGCATGCTAAAAAGCCAGAAGGTAAATTAAAAAAAAAAAAAAATCTCAATATTTTTAAGCCAATATCATGATTTTCAGGGAGTTTGGCTCACGGATTTTGAATGCTTGAAGTCTGTATTATCCATATCATTTGACAAATACCATAAAATTATGTTCAAAGGTCATATTTTAAAAGTATATGTAGATGGATGTAAAGTACAGCCTTAACTTCTAGAATTACTTAACCTGAATGATGTCTCACCGTTAACACTGGCTGCTAGAATCTAAACTAACACCAGGGTTTGCTTTGCATGGAACTTTTAAGGAAGAGTAAATTTTAAAAAGAACGAAAACCAAAAAACAAAACAAAAAAAAAAAGCCTAAGCTAATCAGCTTCTGGGGTTTTTATCCAGGTTGAGTTTGCATAGAGCATTTTTATTTATTTCTGTAAAGAAGGAAACAGCAGCAGCTGAAATCAGAAGAAATAACTTCAAGTAGCAGGCCATCATGCTCTCAACAGGCATTAAGAGGGTATTTCCTCCATGTAGCCATGTACATCTATAAAAATGAAAAGTATTAGAACAGTTTCAATATATACGCTACTTGGAAGATAGTAGTTCTCAATACCCTCCACAGTAATCAAAAATATGTAGTAAGAAGGAAGCAGAGGGTTGCTGTTTTGCCATTCCTTCACCAATAAATACTTACTATGCATCTCCAACAGCAACTATGCCACACTTATTTAAGAAGGTATCATGTGGACAAATATTTTCCACTTCACTTGCCACTTTTGGCCTGCGCTCTATTTAAAAAACTGCCCTGAAATGGAATTAATTGCATTTTGACTGAAGCATATAAAGTGTAGGAGATAAACCTTCTTCAACGATTCTGTAGTGGATGAAACCAAGATCAGCTCAAGTAATTAATTAAGCCAGTTTAAGGCAGAACTATGCAAGATATCTGCATCAGAAATAGATTATTCCGTGCCTGCACCCTCAACCCAACACATTGATCTGTTTTTTTCTCCAGGGCACACCATCACAAAAATACAAGGAGTTTCCCTAAAATTCGGATCAAAGGAAGAAAGTTTTTCCACAGTCCACAGAACTTAAAAGCAGGAGGAGCACATTAGCAAACGCTTTCAAACTGCCAGCAAATGACTCTGAACCAGAATCCAGGGCCAAATCCCCCCAAAAACTTTGGCAAAGTTTGGCTCCAGTTTACCAATTTCTAAAAGCTTATTGACCTGAAACAAAACCCTTATTACTTTCTGACAGTTGAAGTAAGCCAAACCTCTGTTCCTATGGGTCCAATCAATAAAAGCTAATCAATACGGTTACTTTCCAGTTTAAGACAACATGGAGGGTGCCTATAAAGAGACAAGGCTGCCAGCATGGTTGTTAGTAATAAGCACACCTCAACATATCTGAAAGTCTGGCAGCTAAGCATCTGAGGTTTAATGCTTCTGAAAAACACAATGTGCCTGAAAATCCTAAAATCAGGTACATTCACGAGAGCTACAGTATTTCCTGATTTATGGACAGATCTGAGAAAAAAAATCAGGAAAGAATAGCGTCTCCTATTATTGCTTTCAGATAAAACCAGGAAATGCAGCAGTACGTTAAGAACATACTAAATCTAGGCCCATCAGAATCCTGGCCTTCATGCCAAGATCTGCCACCCAAACCCCAGCCCGGTCAATAGTGTCTGCAGTGAACAGTCATGGGCCAGTGCTTCTCTACTTTCATCAGATCACACAACTTGAGGTATTGTGGGAGGGCACCTAAGATCTTTGTCTGCAAGTCCTACAGTAGCAGCAGTAAGCACTCATGTGCCACCAGCTATTCACAGACCTATTGCTGCATCAGGCGCCCTGACCACTGGGTCCAGGTTCCAACAATTCTTCCTTAATCCTTCTCTTGATTCACCGTAAGAGTTGGGTGAAGGTTGGAGCCAGTTATAAATATCTGTGTGGTTTTAAAGTGCCCTTCACTATAATATCCAAGCACCAGAGGTTAAAGTAAGCTGGTACGGCATACCGGCAAGAGCCAGTACGCCGTGCCGGACTGCACCGGCTTCCGCGGGCAGGATTAAAAGGACTCGGAGCTCTCCGCTGCTGCGGGCAGCCCAGAGACCTTTAAATCCCGCCCACGGCTTCGGCAGCTGGGCTGGGGCCGGGATTTAAAGGGCTCTGGGCTCAGAGCTCCTGCTTAGGCGGCTGGGCTGGGGCCAAGATTTAAAGGGCTCAGAGCTCCCAGCAGCCACGGGAGCTCCGGGCCCTTTAAATCCTGGCCCCAGCCCAGCAAGGCTCGGTGCTCCCCACAGCCGCAGGAGTCCCAAGCCCTTTAAATCCCAGCTGGAGCTACGGTGAGGATTTAAAGGCCCTGGGGCTCCCAGCCACAGCCAGTGCCCCAGGGCCTTTAAATCTTGAGAGGCCCCGCCTCTTCTGGGTGAGGCTATGCCTTTTCCAGATGAGGCCACGCCCCCCTCAGGACTCTGGCAGTAAGTGTAAGTTACTTTCACCCCTGCCAAGCACACTGTTATGTTGTTTGAAATAGTTCACTCATTTGTGGCTGATCTTTCCCTCTCTGTTCCTCAAACTCAGAAATTAGGTGGAATTAGCTGGGCATGCAAAACAGACTCAAACAAGGGCTCTTGAGAATTATGGGTTATGCCGTTTACTCTTTCAACAGCCTGAGGTAAGTGAAGGGTGAAAATGGCAAGGAACCTGATAATGAGCCGATTCTGGCTTTTTAATTGATTAAATTGCTTCAGAATGTTATAAAGACAGAAGGCACCAGAACCTTCCACTGATTAAGTTAAATTAAATTAAAAGAGACAAAACACTGCTTCTGTAAGGGCTCTAGTTACCTGGAAACGCAGATGAACCCAAAACATAGGTTTCAAGGCTCTCCAGGACACTAAGAGGTATATATGTATTTCAGGAACATGGTCTTCATGGAAAATACAAACATGGAAGGGACTTTTTATAGCAATAGTTAATATTACATATACACCCTCAGTCTTGAATTGGATTTCATGGAACTGAATCATGTAATATAGATATTATATTATCATGGAGCCAGGGAAATTTAATGGTCTTCATTGTTTCTTTAAGTTTCCCTTTCACTGATGTGGAAGAGTGCTAGGAACTTTTTTGTGTTGATAATTTAAAAGAAGTTTCCTTAAGAGTCAGTTGAATATGTGGCAGAAGCAGCAACAGCATATGCTGCCAGGAGAATGTTGATGAGTCCCCACGTGTGGTATCTCAAACCTAAATGCAAGGAGAGTAATTATGAGCTGCAGTCAAACCACAAGGAAGTTCCCATACACAAAGTGATCCATTGTACATGCTTTTTGTTTTTGAGGAAGAGAATTTAACTCCTTCAGACCTGAATTCTAGTAGCCATATCCAGAGCACACCACTTCAGTGGCTCTTAGAAGTACAGAAGCTAATGAGCACGCACCCAGTTTGCTACCATGCTGAGTTTCAACCTTAGGCTATCAATGCCCTAAACTATCTGAACTCCAGGACTCAGAAGACTCAAAAATGATACTGCAAGCAGGGTGACCAGACAGCAAGTGTGAAAAATCGGGACGGGGGTGGAGAGTAATAGGAGCCTATATAAGAAAAAGACCCAAAAATCGGGACTGCCCCTGTAAAATCAGGACAACTGGTCACCCTAACTGCAAGAGATATCAGGTGCCAAACTCTCATTGTCTGTCTCTCATTGTCTGTGCTGTCCAACCATTCATCCAACCACAGTACTCCACTGACTAAAACAAAGTGCCCTTAAAAGAAAGTTAGTGATATTTTAAGTAACAGAAAATTAAGGGTTCTAATTTTAAAGGAAAATTGAATTTTTTGTAAAGATAGACACAGAAGCAGTTCCCAAATTGTTAATACAATACATAGGCAGACTTGAGCATGCTTGATAAATGAATACATGAATAAGTCTGTTCCTTTTCTATAGGTCTGCCAAGTCCTGATTTAGTTGCCTTTTGCTACAACTGAAGTCAACTAATGTAGCAAGAGAAATGCAACTTCTTGTGCTGTATTGGGTGTCAGTGGGGTTATCAGCTGCAGCTGGGGAAACCAGAACCACGCACTCAGATTTACAGTATGCCAAGGCCTTTCAGTTCACCTTTAAATTGTAGTTACTGGTAATGAGAAAGTTAGCAGATGGATAAAGTGCTGCAGTCTCAAACTATTTTTTGTTTTGTTTCCATACATTTATATTTAAGACATAGCTTCCTTTCAGTATAGTTTCTTTATCCTGTATCTATGATAATGACACAGCTACTAATCAAGGGCAATTTATAAATCAACATATGACTCTTCAAATACACATTTATATATCTTTAAGACACATTGTCAGGTTAAAAATTACTCACCTGGGTTACAAGAAACATTTGAAAAGTATTCATATTGGAAGATTTTAAAGATCTAATTCACTTTTCACCATTCATGCTCTCTTTCTTTAAGCCTCTCTTCTCTTGGACAAAGAAAAATAAGCTAGTCAGTCTCAATTTCTACCTTTTTCTCTACTAGCACAATTTTAGGTTGCAAATACTGCAGAGGAATGTCTAAATACAGACAAATGGTATTTATTGATTATACACTTGCAAACATATCTAATAACGATTAGCTTCTGTAGAACTTTGGACCCAGCTACCCAGCAGTCTCTCATACCATAACCACGCATACTGCATTGAAAGTAAATAGATTGGGATGAAAGTTTACAGAAACAAAGAAGGCTTAGGTAATTGGGTTGTTCCTTCCCTTTTCCAAGCCTCCAAGGTTTTGCCCAAAGAAATTAGCATACCTTTATTTGCCCCTCCTCATTCCCGAATCACAGTACCAACGCTAAGCAAGTTGAACAGGCTTGCCTCTCACGTTTCTAAATATCTCCCACTTTGGAAAGGACAATTAGACTGTGTTGTGACTTGCCTTCCTTCTTTTACTAAAATCCTGGAGGGAAACCTTATTTTTGGATATACAGTATTTCTGGAAGGGGGCATGGGATACATAGGTGCCAATTAGTAGGTTTCAGATCCTCATACTGGTAATCATATTTAACTTCAATACAAACTACACAGGAACTGTTATCACATCACAATGAGACAAGCGGGGAAAGGAAAATAGCACTGTACATGTAACAAGATGATACTAACAGGACAGGAACACAGGATTGGGCCACTGGTCCTTCAAGTCTAGTATCCTGCTTTAGGAGTGAAGAGTACTTGATATTTCAAAAGGAAGTGGGAAGGGGAAAATGGCCCTGGCTAATTGAGCAATGCACTACACAAGGCGAGGAAAGCTCTTTCCTGAGCCATGTGGTGATCAACTTATCCTCTTAAACGTGAAATTTGATTACCCTCATTTTAGGATGCATAACTACAAATATTGGCTATAAAACTGAGTCCCTTTTCCAACCCTGCTGTTCTAGGTTCTCCTATGGCAGAGAATTCTATAGGATGATTAAACGTTGTGAGAAACAGTATTTCACTCTGTTTCAGGGGTTCTCAAACTGGAAGTCGGGACACCTCAGGGGGTCACGAGCGTATTTCATGGGGGGGGGTTGCAAGCTGTCGGTCTCCACCCCAAGCTCCACTTTACCTCCAGCATTTATAATGGTGTTAAATATATTAAAAAAAGAGGGAGGTTAAATTATAAAGAGGGGGGTCGCACTCAGAGGCTTCCTATGTGAAAGGCGTCACCAGTCCAAAAGTTTGAGAACTCCTGCTCTATTATTTTGACTCCAACAGACCAGCTTGATCTAAACCTATCTGGTCATTAGTACTTGGTTTATGCTTGTTTAGGTCAGACAGTCTTTTTTTAAGTGAGCAGGAAAGCTGGCCAGCCCCTGGTCAAGTTAAGTGTGAAGCAGAAGGCTCAGTTCTGTATTTCAATTTAGAAGTGGGCAGCAGCAGCTGTCCCTGTCATGCCTATCTGGTGAACAGCAAACACAGAAGTATCTCCTGCCAACACATTATTGTTATTTATATTTATATAGCACCATTCATGAGTGCTCAGAGAGTCCGGGCAAACAACATAAATTGTGGTCATTCATAAAAAGAAATCTTCAAATTAGATTTTAAAATAGCAACTGGCCCAGCAAACTGGAGCTCTCGGGGGAGAGATTCTACCACAGGGGCAGCAAAGGTTTGAAAAATATGGTATCTAGGATGAGCAAATGGCAGCGGTATTATTATTACATAAACTCTGGTCCTGTGCTGGACAGCTTCAAAAGTCAGTCAGGGCAGACTAAGGAAGGATAGAATCAATTAAGGAACTGCTTTATTTAAGAGAAAAAAGTTCCTAAAGCCCCTTTTCCAGGCAGGGTAAGCAGTCTTGTTTACTTTCTGACACTGGGAGCAAGTTTCTTTCCTTGGTCCGTTTAAATTGCCTGAGTGACCTCTCTGTCCCTTCTTTCTCAACCTACTCACTTGCACATAAGACATAGATGTGCTTCCTCTTGAAGCCTGAGCTAAGCTCAAAACCCATTTGTCACGTGTAGCCCAAACAAAGCAGAGACAGTTCCATTATGGAGTGGAACTGGGAAGGGTTGAGCCAGTTCAAAGAAACACATCCAGCCAACTAAAAGAATTTCAGAGTGCATGGTAAAGTTCACCCAGGGAACTGCGGCTGGTATCAGACCAGACCAATGAGATGCTGAAAAGTTGTTGTTTTTTTTTTAATGTATAAATTAATAATAATTCTGTGATAATATGTACTTTCTCCAGCTGAATTTATCACTTTTAAAAGTGCATTCATCTCAGAGTCCCAGGCTGTGTGGTGTGGTCCCAGCGGCACCAGTCACAACTGGTTGCTAACCAGGGCCGCCCAGAGGATTCAGGGGAGCTGGAGCAAAGCGAGGGAGCTGCAGCGCTTGTACTCACCCGGCGGCGGTCCGGGTCTTTGGCGGCATTTCGGTGGCGGCGGACCCTTCAGTCACTCCGGGTCTTCAGCAGCAATGAAGGGCCACCCGGTGCTGAAATGCCACCAAAGACCCAGAGTGACTGAAGGGCCCCCCGCCGCGAAAATGCTGGCCGAAGACCCGGACCGCCACTGGGCCAGGGCTCGCAGGGCCCCTGTGGGGCCCGAGGCAAATTGCCCCCCTTGCCCACCCCCCGGGCAACCCTGTTGCTAATTACTTCATCTGTTTCATTGCAGGACCAAATGCGAATAATGCAACAAGAGAAATCACTTTCCAGACTGTTGCTCCGTTACAAGCAGAGGGAAAGTTAAAGCCTGTTCAGATCCTTGGAGCTGTTCATTAGGCTTTTGGTAACTAGGCATGTGCTGTAACACTCAGGGCTTAACAAAACCCACCCAAGTAAAAAGGAAAATACAAGGCTATTTATTGTATTAGCCCTAAACTGAGATGTGATCTTTCATGGAAGGAAGACAGAATGGAAGGGTTGCTTTAGCTACACTAGAGATGCAGTTCTGTAGGGCACATTCTAATGCTCTTCAGTTAGAAGAAGTCATTGTAGCCTTTTGGGTTAGGATGGTAATAAGACCAGCTACATTCCAGATGAACAAGAAAAGATAAAGGCCTGTGAGACTATGCACTGGTCTAACAGTCCTCCCTTAACAACTGTGTCATCTACAGAAAAAAGGATGAACTGCATCACCGAGTCTGAATTAACATAAGAACATAAGAACGGCCGTACCGGGTCAGACCAAAAGGTCCATCTAGCTCAGTATCTGTCTACCGACAGTGGCCAATGCCAGCTGCCCCAGAAGGAGTGAAGCTAACCGGCAATGATCAAGTGATCTCTCTCCTGCCATCCAGCTCCATCCTCTGATGAACAGAGGCTAGGGACCCTTCCTGGCTAATAGCCATTTATGGACTTAGCCACCATGAATTTATCCAGTTCCCTTTTAAACATTGTTATAGTCCCAGCCTTCAAAACCTCCTCAGGTAAGGAGTTCCACAAGTTGACTGTGCAGTGTGTGAAGAACTTCCTTTTATTTGTTTTAAAGCTGCTACCTATTAATTTCATTTGGTGAACCCTAGTTCTTGTATTATGGGAATAAGTCAATAACTTTTCCTTATCCACTTTCTCCACATCACTCATGATTTTATATACCTCTATCATATCCTCCCTTAGTCTCCTCTTTTCCAGCTGAAGAGGCCTAGCCTCTTTAATCTTTCCTCGTATGGGACCCTCTCCAAACCCCTAATCATTTTAGTTGCCCTTTTCTGAACCTTTTCTAATGCTAGAATATCTTTTTTGAGGTGAGGAGACCACATCTATACATGTTGTATCATTTAGTATTTAGTCAAATACTATGATGTATCATTTACCCAGGCAAAAAATTCTTCTAGCTAATGTTTTGTGAGTTACAAGAGGAGTCTTGACCCATTCACCTCTCTGGTTCCAAATTTGTGGAGGGGAAGAGGGATTCAGATAACCAAAACCCCTTCCATTTTATATATCCAATAAAGGGCAACAGAAAATTGGGATTAAAAAAGAAATAAAATGTTCACATCACAATGTTGATATATCAAGATTGTGCTTATAATTTATCAAGCTGATTAAGAGACCTTAAGTAATTATGCAATACATACCCAGCCAGGAGGAAACCTGAGACATTTCTTGGTAGAAATAGATAAAGGTTCTTATTTTGAGACTATTTTTATGGATTACAGGAGATGGGAGGGGGAAAAACCCTCTCAACTTCACATAAGAATAAACAAAAGGCATTAATTTGGACAAGATAATCAAGCACCTTGTAAAGAACCACACAAAACTGGCCCAATCATATCTGTCACAGACAAATCAAACTGAAACACCATTTAATCAGAGAAAAACACATGCAGATGTTCAATTAAAAACTGGAGCCTACAGTCTTGGCTCTGTTTGCACTGGCCCACATTGTTTGTCGAGTAACAACGGTTGCTATGGGTGACACAGTCCACTCCCGTTTCCAAGGGCTGGTTGCTCAGCGACGGAGAGAATACTTCCCAAACCAAACAATGCTATCCCCCAGCCTATCCCCCCTGCATCACACATTAACCAGATCGAAAACACACTTAATATGTCAGTGATTATTTTCAGAAGCCCTGGGGAGAACTGATAAATAATTTCTTTTCTATAGTAACTAAGGAGGTGGGGGGAGGGGGGAGATTTATTCTATTTATTCTGAAATAATAAAAAACAGTCCAGGCAGACAGTGTTCTTAGAAGCAAAATGTCGTGGAAAGGAGCACTTTTAAATCCCTCTTTTATTTTAAAAATATCAACAAATTAACCTCTCTTTGAGGTGATAACAACTAGTCATTATGAAAGCAGTTGTCTCTTCTTCTAGCTTCTACAGGAAGTATACAGTATAGGCTACAACACAGCAAGTGTTGTGCAAAAACAAAACTACCATGCAAACAAACAAGCCCTAGAGGAGAAAGTTTTTGCCTGTTTTTGTATCCTGTAACTGTAACGCTTTGGAGAAGAAATGCACTGAAAATATTTTTTTTCAGAATTCTGTGAACACGTGAAACTAATTTGAACTCCACATTCTGCATTATTGTAGTGAGATTTGAAGCTGGAATTCATTGCTCATAACAAGTAAAGTCTTACAGAGGGTTTTAGGCAAGAGCTAAGATGGCTGGTATAAAAATACAGGATATTTTTTAATTTTTATTTTGCTAGATAAGAACACGATCATAGGTACGATGGCATGAACTGAAACATAAAAGTTCTGATGCATTTGCTAATTATTATTAAAGCCACAGGCTGCTCTTTGATGCTCCGAATCAGTGGGAGCTGTGTCTGTGCAGCATTTATCCCATAGCTTAGACTTTGAAACCAAAGTTCATTCACTTTTAAGGTCACCATGACATTGGCTCATCTTCACACTTGTTAAAGGCTAAGTTTATAGGAAAAGTTGCTAATTCTAAATATTTGAGATTTTTAGGAGTTTTTAAATAATGTGTCATGAAAATGGAACAGATTTTTTTCAGACTCTTATCCAATGATAGCGCAGCCTTCCAATGTAACATGCCAGAATTACAGTAAGGCATTCTCTCTTCTGCAACAGGAAATCATAAGTAGCAGAAATGAAATCCACAGGATTGTAAATCATTGCATTAAACGCTCTAGAACAACCTGTGCTTTAATGCTTTGAACTAAGATTTTGTGCTTGAACTGTATAGGCTTTTTTTTAATACTATCACTGACTATTACTGAGACAAATCAACACGCTCAGCAATCTTCTACCATCTAGTTGTGTTCAGTCCCATGTGAGGGGAAAATCAGAGTTCAGTCCTTTGCTCCCACGGATGACTTGGCCTAGTGGCATTGTAGAGGAAGCTTGTGACCACTTTCTGGCTGATGTTCCGAGTGGCGTTAACAGAAACTGGAGTGACTTTCACCCTATCTCTGTAAATCAGACAGGAGGTCAGTAGAGCTCAGGGCCACTGAACTGGCAAGAGAGAATAAGAGGTGACAAAACTGGCGGACATACACCAAAGGCATAAAACCAGCAATGGGACAAAATGCATACTGGGACCGGTCACCAATATGCTTTTTACACTCACTTTGCAAAGGTGTAAATGAATACACAAGGTGAAGGGTAATGGAGAATCAGGCCTGATATATCACCATGAACTAATCTCTAACACTCACCTTAATGGTAAATTTTGTACTGAAATAGAATATCCAGCAATACAGGACAGCACAGAGATGTTAAAAACGTAGGGTCATCTATGAATAAGATCCTTTAGCATTATAATATTCAGCCATGTATAAATAAGCTGTAACCAAGCCTGATGTTGCTCAGGTTATTTCAGCAGATTGACTTGGAGTGTGAAGAAGAAAATGCTAAGGTTGGCAAGCCATTCAATTGACTGGTCAAATAATGTCAACTGGCCCCCAATTCTTTGGCAACAGTCAAATATTATCAAGTATTCCAGCAAAAATGCCCTGATGTAGGCAGCAGCCTACTTTCTGATTGCATCATGGTGCCATTCTTTCATTTTTTTAGAACGTCATTTCATTGTGTTTCACATTTTTCTGAGTTACATGTTGTAATTCCACATTCATATGTATTTAAGACTAGGCCTGATGGAGATTACAAAGTCTTACTCTTTTTTGTTACAGATACATTAACAGTTTAAAATATCTGACTTTTTTTTTTTACATTATCTGACTAATATTTGACTGGTTATCAAATGCCAAGTCCTAGAAAACATTATTTAAAAAAAAGTGTTCTGAGAGGGCAGTGGGCATCTTCATTGCTAGAGCCTCCAGCCTTCATAGCTGGTTTTTTGTTGGGGAGGAGGTGGGAACTGAACTTTGGTGAAAGGTGCCAGCCTGTTTGATGACTTTGATCAATGGTTAGAGCCCACTCCAAAGCAAGGAAAGCCCTTTCTGTCAGGTGATTTAACATGACTTACCTAAGTATGGGAGTCAAAAGCTGAACAAAGAGGAATGGAGGTGTAGGTCATAACGTCAAAACGAGGGATCCAAAAGGTAATGCAGAACAGGGAACCGCTGAGAACTCTATGAAAGGTGCTAGACTGAAAACTGAAGAACAGAGACCTCTATTTAACCCTGAAGGAGAGAAGGCAAAAGTGGCATGTCCTTCCATCATGCTGCCCTCACCAACGTACCTTAGCCCTGACCAGGAAGAGCCAGCTCATAGAGAGAGAAGGGGAGTTTGCTCTCTATGTCCAGCTAATTCTTAGCCTCTTGACCAAGGCTGCCAATGAGCAGGGTAATGGGTGCCAATAGATGGACAATTCTCTGGTAGAAACTAAACTGAGACCAACCAACTCTTTTTCCAAATGCCAGTGTGAAATGGTACCTGCTAGTAGTCACTACTGACCTGGGCTGGATCAAAAACTCTATGATCAGTCCTTCAAGTCAGCCAGCCCCATTCCAGCCTTAAAAACATTAAAAAGGTCACAAGGCCAAACCACGGACATTAAAATAGCAGTGTTGTCAACTCTTGCAATTTTATTGTAAGTATGGGGATATTTGGCATTTTTCTTAAAGCCCCAGTTGCCGGAGTCATATTATTACTAGAGAATCTCAGCTTCTATTAAAAACAAAACAAAACCAACCAACCATTTCTAGCCCTCAGGACTGTAAAAAAAGACTTGAAAATATGACCTTTAGTGGCTCCAACACCAGAGGGCAAATAAACAAAACCAAAAATTTATTGTTTTTAAAATTTCATGATTTCTAAACCAGTCGCGTGATTTGTTGGGATCCGACTCATGATTTTTGAAGGCTTGGAGTTGGCAATGCTGAAATAAGTCTATGCATGTATCATGTCAGTCCAACTTTTTGTATATATTAAATCAAGAGGAAAAAATGCTCTTAGACAAAGATGCTCTAAAGACAAAGAAAACAGACTCTTTCATCTTTCTTTTTTTCTGCAAGCAGGTGGATGGTTTAGGCCAAAGTGACTACAGTAGCCACTTCCTAGCACACATGGAGCTTGCAGCAAATGTGGACTTGTATCTTGAAAAAATATGAAATACTAATAATCTCCAGGCTGCACAAGGAAGAGAGAGTCCTTGGCTTTTTCCTGCACTGAATTTGGAGATTTTTCTCATTCCTTTTCTAAAGCATTAAAAACTGAAGAGGAAAAACAGAGGGGAGGGGAAGACTGATGATCCTGCTAGAACTAAAATATCCATTAATGGTAAATTCCACCCACCTCCTCCCCATCCTTAAAATATGAGCTCCCTGGGTCAGGTTCCACCCGCAAACCTAAAAACCAGCTCCAACCACCTTGCTTAGTCAGACAGGCTTTTTTATTCTCCAGTGTGTCTAGCTGGCTGCTAGGCAACCAGAACAGCATTGTTGCTCATATGCATTGAGTAGTAACTATTATTTCATTCCAACTTTTTTTTAAAAGGATGACAACATCGATTTACAGCAGAATGTGCTCTCTCCTAAAAGTGAGCAGATTTCTAGGCTAATTTGGAAAGACTAAAACTAAAGGCCACTCAAGTTTGCTGAGATTCCCCTAGATGGATCTGGTAAGTTATCTTTATCATTCAAGCCCACGTGTTGCCTATGGTGTGGGCACACTGATACCAGTGGGTGCTGCCCATGTGGCTTGCTTCCAAGGGCCACAATACAGCAGCCGTTGGATGGAAGCATCCATTAAAGAGGTTTACCTTTGTTTTGTTTTTGTTCCTAAATTCTAATGTTTGTACTACCTCATTTCTGGTATGCAGAGGAGGCCCAGGCTACATCAGTGCAGTTCCTCTACCCAAAGACTTGTAAGGGAAGAATTTGGGGAGTTGCATAAAGAGTGAAGGTGGGGGAGGGTTGGTGAGTCAGATCCTTCCTTCTTTCAGTGAAACAGATCTCCGCCCAAATCTGCAGACTGGCATCAGGTCTCCTTCCCCATCTTCTCCCCATGAATTGTGCCTCAGCATGCAACCCAGATACTCGGGCAAGGCTCCGGAAGTTTAAATTTGCCCATTCATGTCTAGTCAGCATATGGTTTTTAGAGACACCTTCAAGCCTGCAAACTGAGCAGGGGGGATAGATAGAACAACTGTACATTAACAATATGGATATAAGCATTATAAAGAATAAGCTACAATAAGCTACCCTGCTCAGGCTAGACTCCAATTGACTTCAGTGGAAGCTTTGCTTGAGTAAGGATCAAAGGATTGGGCGCTACAGCTTCTTCTAGTTTTAGGGCTGCCCCTGTTTGGAAATACTAGTGCCATTTTATACAGAGCGAAGATAAATTCCTAGATACTCACTATGCAATTTCACAGTCCAGCATTATCATGTAATTATGGAATTAAACTGAGTTAAGAAGACAGAAACATCTAGGTATTGTACCATCTAGGAACAGTAGGCTTACATGGTAATCAATCTTAGAATTATTTGGCAGCTTCAGATACAAATTATAGACAGAAATATTAAATGGTGTCCTACCAGAAACAAATGAATAATAAGTGTTGCTGCATAGCATTTATGGTAGAAGATCTTATGTCATACTGTATGAACTATAAAATAAAACAATACTAGTATAAATGTTTTTGTCTTCATTGTTTACCTGTCCTTCATCCCTCTCTAGTATCTTCCCAGCTCTTTATGCACGATAATATATTTACACGGCTGCATTTCTAGAAGATCACACTTTGGTTGATCGCACATCAAGTCCAACAGATCTACCCTTGCTCCTTTTCTCCCCACAGAGGAGAATAAAAACAAACAAACAAACAAACAAACCTCAACTCTTTAGCTAACAACAAAATCAAACAGATTTTTGGGAAGTGAAACAGCTGCTATCTCCGAAGCAAAAAGGAAATGGATTTTTCCGGCTGTTAAGCAACAGGCTCTGTGCTAAATATTTTCTTAACCGGGAGTCTGCTGAAACAACCGTGGAGTCAGAGAGCCTTGTACAGTCTAGCAGTCTGTCATTTTAATGAAGTTTGGTCTTACAAATGCTACGCGACAACAAGGAATTCTATTAACAAACACTTTGCAGGATTGGGCCCTTTTGTAGTAAACACCCCAAGATTTACACATGTGAGTAACTTCACTGGTGACATGCATCTGACGAAGTGGTTATTCACCCACGAAAGCTCATGCTCCAATACGTCTGTTAGTCTATAAGGTGCCACAGGACTCTTTGCTGCTTTTATAGACCCAGACTAACACGGCTACCCCTCTGATACTTCACTGGTGAGTGTAACCCTAAATTTCAGTGGGACTATTCGCATGTGTGAAGTCATTAAAGGATCAGACCCAGTCACCACACAACTATATACTATTAGTTCAACAGTAACTGCAATAAATTCACATGGAGAATTTGCAAGTCAATTTTCCAAGGCAGAAACAATGAATACTTTTCTCTCCAACAAGAAAGGATGTTGACAGGACTTAGCCAAGTGTTCTACAGGCCCCACACAGATCATTTCTGAGTAATTGCAAAACCTTAAGGCCCATTATAATGTTAATTCTTAGCTTCCCTGGCTAGTTGTTGTCAAGAAATATAATTAGATGTTGTGTAGCCACGATACAAATTGGAAAGAATGCTAAGAATGTCCTTGCTTACAAGTAGAGGAACAACATTAAGAGACCACAAGCTGAAGCATGTGTTCTGGGAGTTGTAAAGAATGTGCACACATGCACCTCTACGGAGATTTAAAAGGAATCAGATTGAAG
Organism: Gopherus flavomarginatus; assembly: GCF_025201925.1. NCBI lineage: Eukaryota > Metazoa > Chordata > Testudines > Testudinidae > Gopherus > Gopherus flavomarginatus. Next base: position 7,408,677 of record NC_066640.1, on the reverse strand, counting down.
ATGTTACTAGAAGGCACATATCCCCCCACCCCTACCTCAACACACACACACACAAAACCCCACTATGTTCAAAATACAAACCAATAAGAAAAAGCAATCCAAAGGCAATCCTCAAATTCTGTCTTTAATTCATAAGAATGACCATAATGGATCAGACCAAAAGTCCACCTAGCTCTGTATTCTATCTTATGACAGTGGCCAGTGCCAGATCCTTCAGAGGCAATAAACAAAACAGGGCAATCATCAAGTGATCCATCTATCGCCCAGGCCCAGCTTCTAGCACTCCGAGGTTTAGGGACACCCAGAGCATGGGGTCACCACCCTGATCATCTAGGCTAATAGCCACTGATGGACCTATTCTGCATGAACTTATCTACTTCTTTTTTGAACCCAGTTATACTTTTGGCCTTCACAACTTCCCCAGCAAGGAGTTCCACAGGATGCCTGTGTGTTGTGCAAAGAAGTACTTAGTTATGTTTGTTTTAAACCTGCTACCTATTAATTTAATTGGGTGACCCCTGGTTCTTGTGTTATGTGAAAGAATAAATAACACTTCCCTTTTCACTTGCACTGCACCATTCATAATTTTATAGACCTCTATCATATTGCGCCTCCCCCTCCCCCTCCGCCCCACATACACATTTCGTTATCTCTATTCTAAGCTGAACAGTGCCAGTTTTTTTTAGTTTCTCCTGATACGGAAGCAGTTCTATACCCCTAATCAATTTTGTTGCCCTTCTCTGTACTTTCTCCAATTCTAATATATCTTTTTGGAAATGGGGTGAAAACATCTGCACACAGTGTTCAAAGTGTAGATGTACCATGGATTTATACAGTGGCATTATGATATTTTCTGTCTTATTATCTATCCCTTTCCTAATGGTTCCTAACATTCTGTTAACTCCCCGTATTGTGCCCCAAACACCAGGGACCCACTGGTGCCATTACGAAGCACGATACATGTCATATTTCCTTGGCACAAAAGATAAAGATGGAATATTTGCCTTCTCTTTCAAGTATCCTAGGTTCTATTGGTATCACAATCTTAATGCAAGTTTGCAGTCTATACTACTCCTTTAAAAGGCAAACCAAAAAAAGTCTCTTTTTTTTTTTTTTTGTAAAAGAGACATTTCCTGGATTATGCATCTGAATTAATAAGCAATTACAGTATCTTGCACCTGTATAGCAATTTACAGCAGAAGATTACAAAGTACCAATTAAACAAGCTTCATGACAAGTGATGGGCATTAGGTGGTGCTACACCCATTTTATAGATGGGAAAAGAGAGGCAATCATTAATGAAACACACCATAGTGACACATTTGGAACCAGAACAGTCTATCATTTTTATTTGTTTGTTTAATTATGAAATGGCGCTGTCGACAATCCTCTAGATTGATGTATTAACCCCCACTCATAAAATGAATTGTCTCAGTGTTAACTAAAATCTAATATATAGTTCTATACTAGGTAATTAGTAAATTACTTCTTTCTGTGAACTGCATGTGGAGATAGCATTGTAAGAGGATATTCATGTGCAGTCTGTCACAAGTACTTATAATTACCTTGCAGAATACATTTTTGAGGACTATAAGCAGTACAGTAAGTAAATTTTGCAAGGATGAAAAGGCAAACTAATCTTCCCCAGCAAGAATAGCCTTACACTGCTGAAGGCAAAGTTACTGTACTTGCAGCAACAACTAATCAGCAGAGCTGATAACAATGGGAGAGCACAACAAAAAAAAGACTCCTTCAATGACAGAGACTAACAACAAAAAGACTGATAGTGCATTTTAATCAGTGAAACAGAAGGAGAAGGCGGCTCAGAAAGAAGCGAGTTCTTACACAGGTATGTCAACCTGGTGATCACAATAAATTAACATGTCTAAAGAAAATTGCACTGAATAATTCTAAACATGACCGTTGGGACAGCGTCTTGTTTCTTTTTTTAATACATATTTCAGACAGCAACAGCCTGTCACAATAGCTGTTAGTTTCCGGCACTGTCTCTCACATTTTGAACACCATGGGCTGGGCTGGCTTTCCTGTGCTATGCTAGAACCCATCTCACCCATCTAAACATAACAGCTTGGCAAGTTCAGATCACCCCAGTAGTCAAGAGACTCAACTTTACACGGTAGCCTTCTTTGTGTAACTGTGACATCTGCATACATATAGCGAACAGGAGCAAGGATCCAGCTCTTTCAAGAGCTCAGCTCCCCTTTTTGGGCAGCTAAATGGAGCAACCACAAATTAGGTGCTGGAAGGGAAGGGGAACTCTCCTGAAAGCCCAGTCAAGGGATTGCTAGTTTACAACTTAAACATATTCCACTGTTCAAGGGTCAGTCAAACTGATTATTATTGTATTCCTTGCAGAAGGAAGTTCAGTGTTACTCAAAGAAATGACATCAGCATTGGCTTAAAAGGGAGTCACAAAATCTACATCAAAGTTGGATGAATCTGTGAGTGGTACATTCATTCTGGGAAGAGGAAACGAGGTAGGAGGATGTTCATCTGAGCTGTGGCAACTGGAGACTGGTAGCATCAGATGCAGGATTTGAAGGCATCCATAACTGTATTCAGCACCATCCGATGCAGTTCCTTCTGTTGTGCAAGCATTGGGGCTAGAAGAGGGGTCAACAACCTTTCAGACGTGGTGTGCCGAGTCTTCATTTATTCACTCTAATTTATGGTTTCACATGCCAGTGATACATTTTAACGTTTTTAGAAGGTCTCTTTCTATAAGTCTATAAAATATAACTCAACTAGTGTTGTATATAAAGTAAATAAGGTTTTTTAAAATGTTTATGAAGCTTCATTTAAAATTAAATTAAAATGCAGAGCCCCCTGGACTGATGGCCAGGACCTGGGCAGCGTGAGTGCCATTGAAAATACGTGTGCCAATGGTTGCCTACCCCTGGGCTAGAAATACCTGGACTCCCTTGAACAGCTATTCTTCTGCTATTGATAAACTGAGTGCCATGAAGTTTGGTGGTTGTGTGAGAAGGGAGGTCCTTTCAGAGGAGATTTGAAAAAACCAAGGTTCTGTCTCTTTTGGTGTGGAACTTAAAACTCTCAATGCATTTTTTGCTACAAAAGAGTTTACTCCAGTCAACTAATTCCCCTTTCCACCCCACATGAACTAGCTGTTGTTCCTCTGCTCCCTCTGTGCTGTGCAGTTGGTACAACACCTTAGGAGGAAAGCTTTTATTATACCTCTCTACATTCAAAACTTCATTTTAAAGGACATTTTCCTCATTGGGTGCATTAAAGAAACCATTTAAAAGAAGAGGAATTCTATGACATGAAAGCATTAATTCTCCACCAATCAACATAGGTGATCAGTGGGAGTCAAACCATGGACCTTTGTGTTCTGCATCAGAAAGGCAAAGATGATGAAAGGAAGAGGAGGGGAAGAAAAGGAGTGTTGAATTAAGAGTATCTTTTTTGGGACACTCATTGGAAACATTAATTCAATCAATTTATGAAAATATTAGACTTCAGTTCCTATCAACTTCATATGTATCCCTTTTCTATTTTCATTGACGCACAGGTCACTAATGGGCTGTAATCTAATACAGTGGTTTTTCCAATCATTTTGGGCTCAGGACCCATTTGTAAATCTTGATGACCTGTCACGACCCCCTAAGATGGTCCCAGACCTGGATCCCTCTCCTGCAGAATCCTTCGGCAGGGAAAGGTGCTCAGAGCTAGGATTCCAGATGCTCCAGCCAGATGTGAACAGCTGGAGAATCCCCCAACTTGCAACTGAGGGGGAAGGGTAGCAAGCTAAAACACCCTTAAAAAAAAAAAACACACTGCTCCCATACATGGTCCATGGGAGACAGAAGGTAAAGAGATGGGGAGAATTTGGGTCCTAGGGGTAAAGGTGGTGTGCTGGGGGAAGGAGTTGGAGAACAGAAGGGGCTGGGGGTGCAGTGGGGGAAGATCTGAGGGGCTGGGTGCTATGATGCATGGGATGACAGAGGGGAAGTTGCCTACCTATGGGGAAGAAGCACACTGGGGGGCTGGGGTTGGGAGGACAAGACAGGGGGTATGGAAGATGGGACGTCACCCAGTTGCAGGGTGGGAGGTACATCGAGGGGCTGGAAACTTACTGGAGAATGCAACACAAACTGCTCTTTCCTGGCCCCTATCCCATGGAGCTGGCTGGGCTCAACTCCCCACTCCAGGCATTGTAACATCTGGGATTGAAGCGCTGCTCAGGTTTGGTCCAGTCCCCTTGATGGAGTGCTGATTGGGCCAAATTTGTGAGAGTAGAGTCATGAGCTGGCACATGTGGTTGCTGCACTCACTCACATTTGGCCCAGCTGGCCCTTGTCATGATAGAGGGACGGCTGGGCCAAATCTAAGAAGTGCTGTGATCCTGTGCACCAGGTCACAACACCTACAGAAGGGAACTGAGCCTAGACAGCCCTGCAATCCTTTGACATATTCTAATGACTTAGTTTTGGGTCGCAACCCACAGGCTGAGAAACTCTGATCTAATACAAGTGAATCTAAGTATTAAGTGTGCTTCAAGAATTGTAGGATATTTAAACTATGTTAAAAGTATCGCATCTCTCTGGAGACCTTCAGCCAAGCTGTCTGTCTTTGCAACTAGCAGGTTAAGTCAACTTCATTATCTGTTTTAAAATAAAATTATTAATTTGCTTTTATATGTTAATTCCCCCTGCCATTATGGATTATGAGATAAAGATTCAAGGCATTCCACATTGAAAAACAGTTGAGGGGGAAAGGGAAGAAAGATGTTTACTGCACTGCAGCCACTTACAAACAATTCCAAATCAGAGATGAGTTAGTCATTGAGCTGGAGGAAAAGTGAAAACAGACTTCACATTAATGTGATAGCAGGAAACAACTGGCTTAAAATGTTATTAAAGTAAATGTTTGAAATGAAATATACACAGGTTGAGAGGGAAGGTACTGTACATCTGGGGTCAGGCTTGGGTTATGGAGGGTCACAGATATCGTTTGCAAGGATGAAAAGATACATACATATTGCATAACCAGCATAGACCCAGACTGGGGTGCAAGGGTTTTTAAAGTGTCAGTGAATAAGTGGGCTCGGGTTCGCCACTACTACACACAAATAATTGCTGTTAACAACATACATATAAAATAGATGCCAATAAGAACAAGTTGACAACCATTGTTAATTTAAGCTAAGTATCGCAACAGAGTTATAAATCAACAATATGGCAATTTCTTCTTTAAATATTTGTTTGTAATGCTACTTGATATCAGACTTCAGTCAAAATAAACTTTAGTAAGAGATATGTCAGATGATGCCACCTGCCTTTCCCATTTCTTGGAGGCAAATGAGTAGATTTTTCTAATCCTTTTTCAGCTCAATTTTCCAAAACAGAAGAGCCAGAGTCTGATCTTTTTAACATGATGTAAAATCAAGTGTAAATTCATTCAAGTCAAATTATTTACTCCATTGTAATTAAAATAAGAATACAAATGGCACACAAAGAACTGGCTTTACCATTTAAAGGCACTGACAATTAACATCTTTCACCATTGTAATAATAAATAATAATTACCTAGCTCTCCTGTAGTACTTTTTGTCAATGTATTTTAAAATGCTTTGTAAAGGAGGGCTCCCTGTTAGGATTACCCCCATTTTAGAGATGGGGGTAATGAGGAAACTCAGGCATGGGTAGGGTGACCAGCCAGCAAATGTGAAAAATTGGGACGGGGGGGGGGGGGGTAATAGGAGCTTATATAAGAAAGAGAGTCAAAAATCAGGACTGTCTCTATAAAATCAGGACATCTGGTCACCCTAGGCATGGGATGGGGAAGTGACTTTCCCAAGGTCACACAGCAAACCAGTGGCAGAGATTAGAATAAATCCAGTCTCCTGATTCCCAAACTAGTGGTCTATCCACTAGGCCACATGGCCTGTAAGGTAGGTTGTCTTTAAAAAAAAAAAAAAAAAAAAAAAAAAGAAGAAAATACTGTTAAACTAACTCCACAACTCCAAATGACAGTACATATAACACTCATGACAGTTTTGATTTCCAGTGCTCATGAAAGAAGAAGTCAAATCTTTCAACCTTCTTCTGCAACCTTTCAGAATGGTGGCATCCATCTAATTGTTAATTGTTCTCTATCATCCTGCATTTAAAACAACAGCACAACAAAGGAGAGTAGATCACACAAGCCCATCCTGGACTCTTGTGCATCTACATGATGCAGCCATGGGGGATGGGGAGACTTAATTCCTGTTGGACTTCTGTCCTGATACTAGGGTGATCAGATGTCCTGATTTTATAGGGACAATCCCAATATTTGGGACTTTTTTTTTTTTTAATATGAGCTCCTATTACACTCCACACCCATCCTGATTTTTCACACTTGCTATCTGGTCACCCTACTTGCTACTAAGCAGAAGTAACTTCTCAATCATCACACAGTTGCTCTCAATCTATTCATGCAGGACTGGAGCCTCCTGTGTTCCATGTCTTGCTTAGCATTTTTACGTTGTACTTGTATGCACAGCACCTTGCACCTGCACTAGGCAGGATCAAAGGCCAGAGTATCTTTTGTGTTAGGCTGAAGTGCACAATATACAGAAGTGATTTAGGGTATGGCTACACTTGACATTTCAAAGCGCTGCCACAGCAGCGCTGCGGGAGCGCTGCCGCGGCAGTGCTTTGAAGTGTAAGTGTAGTTCGAACGCCAGCGCTGGGAGAGAGCTCTCCCAGCGCTGCACGTAAACCACATCCCTTACGGGTGTAGCTTGCAGCGCTGGGAGCCATGCTCCCAGCGCTGCGGCACTGATTACACTGAGGCTTTACAGCGCTGTATCTTGCAGCGCTCAGAGGGTGTTTTTTCCACACCCCTGAGCACGAAAGTTGCAGCGCTGTAAAGTGCCAGTGTAGCCATGGCCTTAGGAGGTCACATATAGAGTATTGTGGTATGAGAAGTAGCATTATATGAATGTCTTAGTATGAGATTTTAGACAGATTCACCAATAATGTCATAATGCTAATTTGTCTAAGACTAAGTCTAGCACTTTTCATGTGAGGAACAATCTATACAAACATTAATTCAACCTCACAATATCCTGTGAGGTAGGTATCCCCATTATTTGGGGAAGCTAAATGCAGACACAATAAATAGTATCCTAAAATTCAAATAGCAAGTCAGAGTCACCATCAGGTTCAGAACCTACTATTGCCAAACCTAACACATTCAAAAATCATGAGTGAGAATCAAAAAAGATTAAAAAAAGTTATAACATTTTGGGTTCTTTTAAATTTGCCTTCTGGTTTATGAGTGTTTTAGGATACTCAGGACATGTTTTCAAGCTTTTCTTTACAACCACATGAGTTAGAATCCTGCATTTTTATATAATCACATGGTACGAGAAGCTAAGGAATTATGAAAATCAACAAATATAATGAGTTTCACAATAAAATAATGAAAGCTGGTACAGTTTAGGCACAAACACTGCCTGCCTACCTAACTACATGCATAGTAGTCAAACCTTAAAGTTTATATGGCTTGTGAAGTAGTCCCAAGCTAGTACCTTAAAGAAATGGTAATAATGTGACAAACTGCTCTATACATGCCTGTGGGAAAAACTATGTTCTTTCTTTACTTCCGTGACAGTTTTCATCAAGTGTATATTTTTAATTGACAAGATCATTAAATCAGACTAAAGGTTCACTCTCAAATTATATTATTTGTTTATTATTAATGAGGAGAGTTTTTTTTTAAAAATCATAACTCAGGTAATATGTAAGATGACTTTAGACTGCACGTACACTTGGTATAAGCTGCTAGCTAGCAGAAGACAAAATAAAACCATGTGAACTCAAAGATCTGATCTGTAATTAAAGACATCATGACCTCAGCACAGAAGCATAGATATTAGTCATTCTAATCTAGGATGCTGAAGATCGAAAGGACCTAAGTGTATTTCAAGGATGGATTTAGTCACCAGAATTCTTTCCTTCAGACCATTTCTCACATCCCAAATCACCCAAGACACAGATCCACACAGCTAAATATAAACTGCAGCACGGTAACAGAAATGGGGGTTAGGGAATATCAATCATTCATCACACACATAGTGTTGATGTGAACTTTAGAAGCACCTATATATATTCAACCAGAAATAGAGACAAAACCACCAGTCTTCTTTAGCTTGTACTCTCAATTAAATTGCTCATATGACGGATACTCCAGTGGGAATAGACACATTGTTGGGGGAAAGTATTAATACAAGACGTATTTTTCATGTACATATATGCCACAAAGTCAGCTAGTCTCAACCTCTGACATGTTTTCAGAAAGCTATGGAGAGATTTCTCAAAGGTGTTACTCAAGAAAGAGATGCATGGAAACATTTTAAGTGATTTATTATAAGAGTCTTTGTTGGCTCTCTTCCTTAAAGAAAATTATAGCAATGATGCTTGAAGCAATTTGTGAAGAACAGACAAGTCTGGCCCACAGCCTTGATCTCCTGTTCTGTAAATCCTTCTTTGTGTGTGTACACTGTGTTTCTACAGGAGAAAAATAAAAAAGTTCTTATAAACTCATAAAACAGGATTAATACAGAGAATTCTTTACCTTCCAAAATTTGTTTTCAACTCACTCTTGGCTTTAAATACACTAAATCCATTGTACTCTACTAGACTAAGGTTTCTGGAAAAAGAACTTCCAATGTACATACAATATTTATCACATTAGTTGATCCTATTAGTTCTTACATACCTCTCTTAGTGAGTCATGGGCTCTGTAACCCATTAGCATGTCTCAGTGCTGACCTGGAAGCACCATCTCCAAAGGCAAGAGGGTTGCTCAAACTCTGTATGCATTCATGAGTTGCTGAGGGCATAAACAATGGTGCTATAAACATGGTTTTGTAATGTGAATAAGTGGCACTTAGGAACCTGGTAGAAAATCATCAACTCATTTCACACAGACCAGTTATTAGTCAGTAATAATGACTTTTAGTCACTGCCAGTGTAGGACTGATTTGAACCAGAGACTTAGTGGAAAATGGGTCTATATTCCATAACAGCTGAGATATAAAAATCAAAGGAGCTATATAAAGTAAATTTTAGAATGAAATTGATTACATATGACATTCTGTAGTCTTATATAGGTGGAAGAGAATTTGAAGAGGGATTCACAGAATGCATAACATGAACAGTGTTCTGCGTGGCTGAGATCAGAACATAAGTTCAACTAAACAGCTGCCAAATTGAAAGCTATGATAACAAATTCCATAACAATAGACTAATAGGAGACTTATCACAAGTCAAAGCATTAGATAAAAGTCTTCAGGGAATATGAATAATTACAGTATGAATGATATCTGAATACAGTTATTTGACGGTATTTAGAAAAAGAAATACTGCTGTTTTAGGGTAGGAATCTAAAATATTTCTAGATTGGAAATAATTATCTCTGTTTAGATTGCTTTTGGAATGGTTTCATGTACCAGTTTTTGTTTTCAACTTTTGAAAAAGCTTGTCCATACAATATTATGTTCTGTAAACTTTGCTATAAACTTTTCTCAAACATTTATAATATTTATACTCACTTATACACACACATTTCTATTATATAGCTGGAAAGTTTCAGACCAAAATGTAAATATTTCAGAAATCTACAAATGTGTGAAAAGAGAATTTGGTCATTCATACCATTTGGGGCTTTGTCATTAGGTGCTACAAGGCATTAGCTATTATAGACACTTTGCATGTATAAAGCATCGGTCACCCAAGGATCTCAATAGTACTTTAGAAACTTTAATTAACCCTTCACAAACCAACCCATCTCCTCTTTCCACCTCCCACTCCCAGGAGGTAGAAGAGCACTAATTTCTTTATAACTAAAAGTTTGTGTCTATAGCTGTTACCCCCATTAATAGGGAAGATTAAACATAGGCAGTTGAAGAGGCAGAACATTGGATGGAGACTTGCAATCCCATAAGGATGCCTCTCTGACCAACAAAACACTACTGCTAGAACACGGGAATTTGCCACCATCTCTGACAAAGAGAATTTATTTTCTCTATCTTGTCCATTTAAATTGCAAGCTCTTCGAAGCAGGGACGGTGTCTTATTATATTTCTGTACAGCGCTTAGTATAACATGGCCTCAATCCCCCTTTGGGACCTCTCAGCACTATGATAACAAAATGATAACACTATTTATTTGAGTTAATAATTAGCACTAAAGAATGAATCTATAGAAAGTTATTCCGGCTTGTTACATCCCTCTAATATACGATGCTTAGGCATTGGACTTGCTTTCAAAATTCCAGAATCCAGACAAACCTAATGCACTAACTAATAATAACACCCAGCACTGGCTGCACTGAAATCTCACCCCCTTCACTAGAGAAGGTGTTAATAGATAACTTTGCTTTCATCATTTTAAGGAGTGTATCCCAAGGACAGTTGTTTAATTGTTTAAACAACTTACTCCACTTTATTAAAATTGCACTATGAATAAGTAAACCAAGTCAATACTGAACCAAAAAAAAAAAATGCCCTTGTATTTAATGAGTCAAGAAGATTCCATAGGAATTTTGAAGACTACTTGTTTGTCCAGTAGAAATGGTTTCTCTTAAAGTTACAGGCATCATACCAATATGAACAGCATCTAGAAGAGACTAAAAAGAATGGAAATGCAAATATCTGAAGTTTTTTTTTAAAGCTATAACAATTCTATTATAATAATGAACTTTTAACACACCTAAAAGCCCAGTAACTTATATAAACATCTAATAGCTGTCATGTACAAGCAAATAATTATGTGATTCAAGCAAAAAGTGAGTCGGTTATAATATCAAGTTCTCTCTCTGTTCTGGATCTCCCAGAGTGTTTTGTCTTTTAGGGCCCTATCCATAAACACTGTAGAGTCTATTGTTGGAAGGAATCTGATAGAAAGACAATAAAATTGCAACAGGAAACTCTGTGCCTGGTAGCCAATGTTTGAATACCCTGGGCTGTAAGTTCTGCAAAGCCAGGGCTGTCTTTACTTTTACAGTGCCCAGCATATTCTCAGTGCTTAATAAATAATGATAGTGCATCATCAATTTCAGGAGGCAACAAATGGCACAGATGGTGCCTGGACCATGAAGAGGGATTAACTTTACTTGTATTTGTTTGAGAAAAGAAGTAAACCTAGGAAAACCTCTACTTTAAATACATAAGAACACAAGAGCTGCCACAGTTGGTCAGACCATGCTCCATCTTGCCTTTTATCCTGTCTCTGGCAGTGGCCCATCTTGCCTTTTATCCTGTCTCTGGCAGTGGCCCATACCAGAGCTTCAGGGTCAGTGTACAGAACAGGGCAATTATGGAGTGATCCATCCCCGTTGTCTAGTCATGACTTCTGAGTCAGAGGCTTAAAGTTGCCCGAGCATGGGGTTGTAACCCTGATCATCTTGGTTACACATTGATGGACGTAACCTCCATGAACATAACCAGGTATTTTCTGAACCCAGTTATACTTTTGACCATCACAAGATCCCTTGGCAATGAGTTCCACAGGCTAGATGTGCGTTATATGAAAAAGTACTTTCTCTTGTTTGTATTAAACCTGCTGCCTATTAATTTCACTGGGTGACCCCCTCCCACACCATTCCTGATTTTATAGACCTCTATCATACCCCCACTTAGTCATGTCTTTTCTAAGCTGAAGAGCCCTAATCTTTTTAGTCTTTGTTCATATGGAAGCCATTCCATACCCCTGATCATCTTTGGTAGCCTTCTCTGCACCTTTTCCATTTCCACTAGGTCCTTTTTGAGATGGGGCAACCAGAACTGGACACAGTATTCAAAGTGTGGATGCACCCTGGACTTATATAACGGCATTATGATATTTTCTCTTATTTTCTATTCCTTTCCTAACAGTTCCTAACATACTGTTAATGTTTTTTGACCGTTGCTGTGCATTGGGCAGAAGTTTTCAGTGAAATATCCATGGTCTCCAAGATCTTTCTTGGGTGCTAACAACTATTTTAGAACCTATCATTGTATATATATAGGTGGGATTATTATTTCCAATATGCATTACTTAGCATTTATCACTACTGAATTTCATCTGCCATTTTGTTGTCCAGTCACCCAGTTTTGTGGGAGCCCTCTGTAACGCCTCGCAGTCAGCTTTTGACTTAACTGTTTAGAATAATTTCATCTCACCTGCAAACTTTGTCACCTCAGTCTTCATCCCCTTTTCCAGATCATTAATTAATATGTAGAACAGCACAGGTCCCAGTACAGATCCTTGGCAGACTCTGCTGTTCATCTCTCTCCATTGTGAAAACTGACCATTTATTCCTATCCTTTGTGGAAACTATGTAGTCAGCAGGCAGGCTGCTACTTCTGTAAAGGTTTCAAGACCTGGGTGAAAGCAAGGAAGTTTCATTTTCCTCACTGGTGCCAAACCTTGAGAACAATGTAATGTGTCTATCATATTAAAAAGAATAAATCTTTGTCAGGCAGAAGGCAACTCTGTAGAATTAACTTGGTGACCGAAAGCCATTATTGCCTCTTATTATCTGCACTTGTTAAAGAAATACCTCCCACCATGGTTGTTCATCCTGAATGTCATGCATATTTGATAAGATTCAGATTTCGTGTGCTGGGTGGATTTTGATTTCAAACAAAATAGGAAATATGTTTACATTCAGAAATTGAAGAAGAGATGAGTAGAGAGTGTGTGTGTGTGTGTGTGTGTGTGTGTGCGTGCGCGCGCGCACACACACACAGTCTTTAGGCCACAGAAAGGATTTCAAGTTCTGTCAATTTATTGCTAGTACATCCCAAAACAATTCAGGAGGAAGGAGTTGAAAAGAGAAGGGCATTCTCACACAGAACCTTCAGAACTGCAATGCCCGAGCACAATGTAGCTGAGATAAGGAGTGCTGTCTTATCTCAGAATTTCCTTGCTTTGCGTTTTTCGTGATCTTCACCTTATCAGAGGCTAGTGTAGAATTCTATTTTCTAGCCAAGCAAAAACATAATCTAGATAAATGAAATTTATTAATTTACTTCCTGTCTGAACCTGGATAGATTCATTGACTGTTACATCTGGCCTAACAGAAAAATTAAATCTGGCTGCCTGCCTTAGTTTCCTTGTGAATGCCACTGTAGAGCATAGAGCGGGGGGGGGGGATGATTTACCCACTTGCCACATTTTGCTAAATCTTTCTTCCCGCTTCCCTCACTGAGTTGTGGCCCAGACTGTCCATAACTAAGACCCTCTGGAGAATAACAAAAGACAAACTCCAGAAGTCAGAGGGACTGATATAATCTCTCCCATTCCTTCTGGTGCTTTCTTCACCTTATCAGCATTACCCAGCATTATCTGGGTTGAGCCTCAGTCAGCTAGGTTTTAATCTCTAATAGCAGGTAAGTCTCTCTACCCCCTCTACCCCAAATGACAGATCAGAGAACATAGAGTTGAGTCTCATCTGCATATTGAAAATACTGCAGCCCACACTTTCTTGCTAACCTTCTTAAATCCCATACACATTCAACAGAAGAGGCAGAAAAGTTGCCCAATACTACTCAGATCTCCCACAAAGAAGAGAAAGCACTCAAGCAATTCCATTTTCTCTTGCTGGTTCTACAAACTCATCATCCATACTTCATGGTCAATGGTATTAGATGATAGGTTTCAGAGTAGCAGCCGTGTTAGTCTGTATTTGCAAAAAGAACAGTACTTGTGGCACCTTAGAGATATGTTCCATTCTGTAGCCCACGAAAACTTATGCTCAAATAAATTTGTTAATCTCTAAGATGCCACAAGTACTCCTGTTCTTCTAAATGGTATTAGAGGCATCTAACAGACCTAAAAGAATCAGCACAAATATCTGATCTTTACTTATCACCAGGAAGAGATTCTGTGTATGTACAGAGCCAAGCACAATGGGGTCCTGGTCCATGACTAGTGCTGTTAGGTGCTAAAGTATATAAATTAATAAATACATAAAATAAATAATAATAATAATAATAATAATAAAGAAAAAACAGGTTTTGTCTCTGTACCATATTCAGGATGAAGGTCACATTAAATAGGGCCAAGGAAATCCAAGGACTCTAGACTTTCTTCACACTCACCTTTTCAACCAGATAAGGTATATTTGAGACAAGATAACAACTGGAGAGGTTGCTGACCTCAAGCAATTAACTGAACAAAGATCTAAAATTGTTCCATTAGCAGATGCTATATCTTTCCCCACCTTGAGGAATAACTGAAAATCAACTCCAGTAAAGCCGTGGAACCTCCACGTTGGCTTACCCCAGCCAAATCCCTGTCCCTCTTAACTCTCAGCCCACACATCCTCCATCATCTCCAGAACCTCAATAAGAGGCATTGCTGACATCCAAGCAAAAAGCTTTTATGCCAGCCACCCAGGGCTCTACTATGTTAGTGGTAGATATCTCAAGCAGACTCTATGAAACCTTACCTGCAAGGTAACATGAAAATTCCTCAGAGAGAGATACTCCATCACCAGACGCGAGTTAGCGAGATTAACTACCTTGTACAGTTTTGCCCAACAAATGCTATGCTATGGTGAAGCTGAAGTTACTCTTCTTCAAAGCCATGGAATAATCTTTTCAAAACCTTTCTGGATACCATTGGTCACAGTGAGAAAGACTTCTGCCACCAATGCCACATCATTGTCTCCATCTGTTTCATCAGCGGCAGACAATCAAAATACCACTGTGACCAGCAAATTTAAAAGGCTACTTCCCTGACTTCAACAGCCACTCCATCAACAGTTTAGGATAACAGTTCATTATAAAATGCCTCACCATCCACCGGCTGAGTGGCCTGTGGATAAGGTAATGCTCTCCTTCAGAGACTTCTGAAACCTAGCACACTCCCATTGGTCACTGAGGATGGGCTATCAAAAGAAGACCTTTACACCTGTCCCGGAACTGAAGAGATAGAGGTCACAGACTGACCACTAAGTATTGCTATACTGGGTCAGACCAGTAACCCATCTAATTTGGTACCTGCCTCTGACACTGGTCAGTACAAAGTGCTCCAGAGAAAAGTACCAAACAACCACTTCCATAGTGTTGAACTTTGGATGGGGAGGAGTAATTTGCCGCAGGGGAATCCTTGTTTTCCCAAACCCCATCAGTCAACAATTGGCTTATGCCCTGAAGCAAGAAGGTTATATATATCTATCCCTTTTTGCACCCCATCTAACATAAATGTGGATCTTCTTAACCAAACTAATAGCCAATCCTTTTTTGAATCCTACTAAAAGTCTTGACCTCAACAATATCATCCAACAGCAAATTCCACAGATTAGTTACCCTGTTACCTCTAATTCCATCCCAAAACCCAAATTCCAGTGTTGGCCAGCTAAATGTTGAGCCAGAAACTGTCTGGGACAGTCCCATGGTTGTCATGGTGGCCACAGGATCTTAAGCTAACTCTGAAGAGCAGTCTGACAATGCCTAGGCAGGTGGTGAGCTGAGGCTACTACTTAGTATGCTTAACATGTTCATTTTACCATTACCTCACCTTGTCCCCTGTCCTTTTCTCTATCTGCTGTATCTTGTCACACTCCTAGACTGTCAGGTCTCTGAGGCAGGAACTTTCTTAAGCCTGGTCTACTCTTAAAAGTTAAGTCAACATAGGTACAGTGCTCAGTGGTGTAAAAATTGCAGACTTAACCCTTGCTGTAAACGCAGCTACGTTGATGGAAGAATGCTTCTGTCAACCTAGCTACCATTACTCGGGGAGGTATGGAAAAACTCCTTCCATTGCTGTAATCTGTGTCTACACTACAGGGTTACAACAGCATAGCTACAGCCCCATACTGTCCATAACGTAGAAGACATGGCCTTAGTTATGTCATGGCCTTAGTTATGTCCCTGTACCAGTGCCATGCACAATGAGGCACCTGATCTTTTACTGAGGTCTGTGGGCATTACCATAATACAAATAATTAAGAATTGTCAGATACACAGATAATGAAGTCTCCCAGGACACTTTTTTTTAGCAACTCCAGTACCTCTGCAGAAATAAAGTTCCATCAGCAACTTGTACATTAATGCAGGACACATCTTAATTCCATCCTGTGACTTACATACGAGCTGGGCACACTTTAAAATCTAGTTCTGGAATGGGGAGCCAGATGCAGCCAAAGCTATATGATTCATACTAAATGGGTATCAAAATAAACCACAAGAATACAGACAAAGAATCAGATAATGAAAAATGAGATTTCCACAAAGGCAGAAGCAACAGAGAGCATATTAATATATATTCAGTAGGTATATACATGCTTTACTACACTGGAGATTGTTTCCAGTAAGCAGACTTAAAATTTCAAAAGGTCAATATTGCATCCTGCCCATATCTTTTCCTATAACTAATCCTCACTTTAGGGTTCAAGAGTCTATATTTACTAGCCATTCTGGATACAGGTGGGTGGCTAAGAGGTGTGCAGTTGCTACAGCCTAAATTCACTAATACCTGTATATGATTATCTCCTCTAAAATGCCCATTTCAGCATAATAAGCCATTTTCAAAAGATACTAAAATAAATACATTCCTTTCAAAGGAACCAGCCATCCCTTAAAAAAAAATCAGAGCGTCCCAGGTTTTTGTTTTTGATATCAGAAGACCTAATAAGCCCATCAGAAGATTTAGTTGTAACATGCAAATAGCTATGATGGTAATAAAAACCAGTCTCATCAGTTGTACTCTTTGAAGCTGAATGGATAACATATCGACTCGGACACAAAGATCATGACTACATTCACTTTTGGCCTAGGACACATCTGTATGCATTTCACCACACATAGGGCAAGATTTTGGAAGTCAGCTCCCAGGCATTTGTTAATAAGAGTGAGCCCAATTCACCCATGGAGTAAGTTCAAGGACATCACTGAGTTACACCAGGGATGAATCTGGCCGAGTCAGTCCATCTTCATCATGAGTGACAGTACATGGTGATAGTGAGGACACGTGTGCTATCACATCTATACAGTCTATCTCCAGTCCCAAAAGCTATTCCTCGTTTAAATAATTCTTCTAAAAAATGTCCCAAAGAGAACAAGACGAATGTGCGAACATCAGTTTTCTTTGTCTGCTGTTACTTTGTAAATACTCACATAGGTATGTATCCACATATGATTGCATTATGTATCCATAGATGATTCATTACACTTGCACATGTCTTCCACACACTCATCTTCACCATAGTGTTTTGTGATACTGGTCCTTTTGAAAGTGTAACTGCAATGCCCAATTATTAAGAAGGCTAAATTTCTAGCAGAGATTAACACAAGTATAAAAGAAGTCAACTAGGCTGGGAAGTCTTCCTGCATTAGACAACGTTATGCTCAGGAGAATAAACTCTCTTCTAAACAATAACAAAATAATCTAGACCCATTGTGATATGTAAATTACTTTACAAATGCCCTTATTTGGCATTGGTACAGATCTTCAAACCCTATCTAGCACCAAATCAACAGAACACAAATCAAAAAATTTTGAAGGTCATGGTTGGCAGAAGTCCTACCACTTTTACATTACACAGAAATCTCCTGAAGTGTTTCCTTCTAGTCTCATCACCACACCTCAAAAGTGTCCCACGCTTCTCATAGACTTTAGGGTCAGAAGGGACCAATATGATCATCTAGTCTGACCTCCTGCACAAAGCAGGCCACAGAACCCTACCCATTCACTTCTAAAACAAACCCCTAACCTATGTCTGAGTTATGGAAGTCTTCAAATTGTGGTTTGAAGACCTCAAGCTGCAGAGAATCCACCAGCAAGTGACCCATGCCCCACGCTGCAGAGGAAGGCGAAAAACTCCAGGGCCTCTGCCAATCTGCCCCGGAGGAAAATTCCTTCCTGACCCCAAATATGGTGATCAGCTAAACCCTGAGCATGTGGGCAAGACTCACCAGCCAGCATTCAGGAAAGAATTCTCTGCAGTAACTCAGATCCCCTCCCATATAACATCCCATCACAGACCACTGGGCATACTTACCTGCCGATAATCAAAGATCAATTGCCAAAATTAAGCTATCCCATCATACCATCCCTTCCATAAACTTATCAAGCTTAGTCTTAAAGCCTCAACTTCATACAGAATAAAAAGGACTACCTCCCTGTCATAAGTAAATATGAATATTCTTTAAACAAGAGGAAGTAACAGAATTCCTTCACTGATCGAAGAGATGAAATCATATGTCTAAACACAACTCAACATGCTTAAAAAAACCAAACAGCTGAATGGTGTCTGCAGAATTTTGGTCTTTTCTATTTGTTCTTTATTAGCTAGTTGAGACAAAAGTACAGCAGGTTTTCATGGAACAACTTCATTCAAAGCTGAGGATTCCCTGTAGCTGGAAATATGATTCGCACAGTGCAGTGCACTGGAATAATTCATGTCTTGAATTGTTCATTATGAACACAAATTCTCTGTAAGTGGGTTCCCTGTTACCTAATGTATTAAGGTGTACATGGTTCAGCCTGAAAAG
The DNA here is from genome assembly GCF_025201925.1 of Gopherus flavomarginatus. Classification (NCBI taxonomy): domain Eukaryota; kingdom Metazoa; phylum Chordata; order Testudines; family Testudinidae; genus Gopherus; species Gopherus flavomarginatus. The sequence continues at coordinate 7,390,160 of NC_066640.1, read as the reverse complement.
ACATATTATGTTGCCCATTAACAGATTCACATCATAATTAGTTCACATGCTACACCGACACTAGGACAGTTTACCTGAAGAAAGCCAGTACGTTTTCAGACAATAAGATGGATTTGCGAGTGTTTGAACACAGAAAAAGAATTGAATAAAGGAATAAGACAAAATACCTAGTCTCAAAGCACAGATAGAACAAAAGAAAAATCCATATGTTTCACATATCAGAAATATAATCTCAAATCACAGGATTGCAGTTACCAATGCTCAAGTAAGTTAGACTGTCTACTCAGCACCCCACTTCAAGTCCTGGCATGCTGGTCAGGACAACACTTTGCTCCAGCTGGCATGCTTCCAGACTTTAACTGTGCTGGCATTTGTTTCTAGAAAAGCAGAGAGGGGGAAACTGGTTTAAATATATCTCAGCAGTCTTCAGCAGAAACTTTTGCTGAAGAGTGTAGCATTAAGATATGCTATTAAATCAGCAAGGCCCTCATCATTATATGTTTTTGTGCTCCATAAGATACTTTTGGATTCAGAGAACATTTTCAGTACTAATTCTAGACAATTGGGCAAAATATAAATTCAGTCATCTATGTTTTCAGACTGTATTTAAAAAAAGAAACCAGGTCTCTATTAAAGTTAAGATTTGTCAGTCTTCTGAAGTTTAACAAGCATCAAGCTATTTAAAAACTACCAAAGTAATTTGTTTTTCTATGCAATTATTAATTTTGAACCAGCAAGAAAAGAAACAGTAGTTAACCACTGAGATTAGACAGTCTCATATCAGTCCTGAACAAATTTGGCTTAGAAATCATATGAATGGAGGATAAAAAGAAACAGTCTGGGTTAAATATAAGTAACTGTGATTTATTTCCCTTTAGCACTGATGTTATAAATTTGCAATTCAAGGGTCTGATCCTGAGAGATACCAAATACCCACAGCGTCCTTTGATTTCAGTGGAAGTCGTGGGTACTCAGAACTTCCCCGCGTCTGGTCCCATATTATTGTGATAAAGCAGAGATTTAAGAGATATACGGAACAGGCACAAAACTTCATAGAAAACAAGTTTCCAAGTCACAGACCCAAGATTATATAGAAAATAAATTTCTAATTTGTGCATAGCCAAGCCAGAAGGGCTTGTGCAGACTTTCGGAGAACAGAAACAATATCATGCAACCTTCTATGCCTCTCGTTCAGTCCTCTGTAGTACTGGAAGATCTCACAAACATTCATCCTCTCATTATCCTTTCAGCACCAGTATCATTCCCATTTTACAGACTGGGAACCAAGGCACAGAGAAATAAGTCAGTGTTGCCAACTCTCACTATATTTGTTGTTTTTCTTGAAGCCCCAGCTCCTGCAGTCAGATAATTACAGGAGACTCTTACCTTTCCTTTAAAAAGAGTCCATTTCTAGCCCTCATGGTTTCAGAGAGGAGCTTGAAAACATGGTCTAGAGGCTCTAAAAACAGAAGGCACATTTTAAAAAATAAATGCTGGTTTCTTTTTAAATTAATCTCATGACTTTTGAACAGTGCTGGCAACACCAAGATTTTCAAAAAGACCTCAGCAGCAGGTTTTCAAAATGTAGCCATAAGTATCACAGGGGGAGCTACTGAGTGCTAGGTACTTTTAAAAGTCTGGTTCCAATTGTGAAGACTGAAAACCTGGCCCTAAGGGACTAGAGCACGGTCTTTGGAGTCCAAGTCCAAAGCTGTAAGCGCAAGATTATCTTTCCTTCTGACCAATCACCATTAATCAAGTTATTTTGAGTAGCGATTATTGTATATTTACAGGAAACTATTCTTAGTCCAAACAAACTGAACAAAAACATGTTAATTGAACAATGTAATTGAAGAAGTCGATAATCTGTTTGTGCATATTCCAAGTGCAGAAAAATAAATTATATCATTTGTTGCGAGGTATTCACTCAACTCTACCTCAAGTACTATAAACAAACAAGATTTTCCATCTTTCAACAAAAAAGATTAAAAAGGTAGGATGATAAGTATCTAAGTTAAAGAATGGAATGATGTAGTCAGTCTATAGGAACTCAGTCTGAAACAGACACATTTGAGGTGGATTTACTCTTACACTGATATTTGGTGTATCACAACATGTGTTATTCAAAATAAACAGGAGAAATCAAGTGAAGAATAGCCTGCACCTGCTTCCCAAAGTTCCTATTTAGATTTTCACATATTACTCAAACTGCAGGGAAAACAGAGAGTGAGACTTGCTAGTTCCAGAGAATTGAATCAAATAAATGACAGGTAGAAACCAAACTCGTTTTGCTAGATGTGAAGTTAATATAAAAGCCCAGGAGAAAAAGAGGAGGAGGAAAAAGGGAGCAAAGCTTATGCAAGTTCCTTTAAAAAGAAGCTACTTGAGTCAGCTACCATTTTTCCTTCTTTTTAATTTACATTCATGCCATGCATCCAGAAACTTACAATGTGAAAAGGAGACGTAGTAATGGGTTACTTTGGCCAGTGCTATCTATGTACCAACTAATTGTTCTTTCAGGGAATACTTTTGTTCAAAACAAAACATCAAAATGTGGAATTCAGGGCACAAAAATAGGAAGAAATAATTTATCATCATTAGAGGTATTGAACTCCCTAACATTTGTATCAATTTTCCCACCTTCAAGATAACCAGAGGGTAAAGATACACAACTCACTGCCACACTTGAGTCCCAAGGCTGATTTTTATTTGTTGGGTTGTTGTTGTTTTTTTTTAAAAAAGAGAAGGTAACTAAGTTTAAAAGAAACCTATTAAATCATTTTGCATGATGGTGGTTACTGGAAAAGTTACAGAATAAGGGTGATAGAAAAGCAAGGGAAGTAAAGAGATTAAAATTAAAGGAAAAGAAAGAAAGAAAATAAATGAGAGAAAATGTACAACCCACACCCTTAAAAAAAATGGGAAAAAATATTTCAGAGGAACATGGTTCCACTTTATCTAGTATCCTTGTCTTTCACAGTGGCCAGAAATGGATGCTTCAGAGGAAAGCGCAAGAAACTCTGTAGTGGACAATTAAGGAATAATCTACCCACAGGGGAAGTTTCTTCTTAACCTCAATCAGTGGAGGTTTGTTTATGCCCAGAAACACGAGGGTTTAGATACTTTATACAATCTTATCCTAGCTAATGAAAACAGCAGATGTTCTCAATATCTACATATGTCAAATCCCCTGTAAAATATTGCTAAACTCTTGTGGTAGTGAGTTCCACAGGTTACATATACGTTGGGTAAAAACGAAAAAAAGCATTTAATCAATGTTATATTTGTTACCTTTCCATTTCACTGAATGTCCCCTTGATCTTGTATTATGAGAAAGGGTAAGAACAATTAATTCACCTTCACTATGCAGTTGGTTAAAGGCAACATTTCACTAAAAGGAAAAGGCAGGAGAAAGTGTTGGGAGGAGAGTGGTGTTGTGGCAGGCTCTCTCCAATACAGAGAAGAGGCCAGTGTGGTGTGTACATCATCTGATGATCAGCCTCCCCCACCAAAAATACCTCAGGCAGGGGCTGGGCAGAGAAACCTCTGAGCAACAGCTCCCAACACCCACAGGAAAAAGTTTGCAAAGAGGCAGCAGGAAAATAAGTTACATTAATAATAAATAGGATGCAGCCAAAAGCCAGGGGAGAAGCCATGGCACAAACTAGATTAACTCCACTCCCACCTCCTCTAAAATCAGATAAACTCCAGGTCCCCTCACACTGCCACACAAACAAGATTCACTCCAGCCCCACTCCTCCGGATCAGTCAGTCCAGCCCCCACCCACATAAGCTAGAATCTCTCCAGCCTCCTTGTCCCTCCACAGACTCTTCAGCCTCCCTCTCCTATAACCAGTCACTCCAGCCCCCTCCCACGAACTAGAGTCACACTAGTCCCCACCAATCCAGCAACTCCCGCCCCCTCCACCCCCGCAACTGGAGCCACTCCTGCCCCCTGCCACGAATTCACACTAGTCTACCTCACTCCAGCCCCCCTCCATGCCTCCAAACCGGAGTCACTCCAGCCCCGCAGCACAAACCACAGCCACTGCTGCCCCCTCCTCCCTCGCCCAAATCGGAGTCACTCCTGCCCCCTCCTCCCTCGCCCAAATCGGAGTCACTCCTGCCCCCCGCACAAACCCAAAGCCGTTCCTGCCCTTCTCCCCCAAACCAGTTTCACCCCAGCCCGCACGCCGGGTCACTCCAGCCCCTGGGCCCGTCTTGTCGCACCCCCAAGGGGGTGGGGCGCCTCCCCTCAGGGACCCCATCCCATCCCTGCCCTCTCACCTACCCTCCCCGCCGGGCTCCCCGGGCTGCGCTGGGCTCCGGCTGCCGGGGCTGCGTGTTGCTACCGTTGGCAAGTAACAGTCTCCAGGACTACGGTCACTATGGCGCCTCGCGCGGGGTCTCGAGGCAACTGTTGCTACCCTCTAGTCTTACGTCACATGCAGGCCTCGCCCTCTTCCTTAGGAAGGGCGGAGGCCTTGGTTCCGCTGCGGCTGGTTGGCCCTAGCGTTGTCGCTCACATAGGGGCGGGGCGAGATACGGCCAATCAGGTGGGAGTAGGGGTGGGGCCGGGAGTTGGCGCGCGCTTTGGCGCTTCAATTGGAGGGAGGAGAGAACGTTCAGGGGTGGGGTCACCTCAGCCGTCACTCTGGGGCATGACCCTCCCCCCGCCTCCCCGCATCCAGGAGCGGGGCTGTGGCGGGGGCCGTGGCGCGCGGAGCCGCGGGAACTGGGGAGCCACCTCAGCCCGTCTGCGGCTGACCCCCCTCCCCACGCCCCGCAGGCAACTGCCTCAGCGCCCAGGAGCCTGGGGAGGGAGGGAGTAGCGGGGCGGGCGTGAGGTCAGGGGCTGGCGGGATTGAGGGGGTAATGGGTGGGGCTGCTGTGGGAGAAAGGATAAGGGGGCCAGGCAACGGGCTAATGGGGGTCGGAGCAGGTGGGGATGAGAAGGTGAGGGGGCAATGGGGCAGGGACTGGTGGGGGTGAGGGGGCGGGGTGGGGAACTAATGGGATGGGGTAGTCATGGAGGATGGGGCTGGTGGGGATGAGAGGGTAATGGGGCAGGGTGAGGGAGTAATGGGGCAGGGACTGGTGGGGGTGAGGGAGTAATGGGGGCAGGGACTGGTAGGGGTGAGGGGGGGCAGAGTGGAGGACTAATGACATGGGGTGGTCATGGGGGTTGGAGTGGGTGGGGGTGAGGGGGTAATGGGGCAGGGACTGGTGGGGGTGAGGGGGTAACGGGGCAAGTGGGGGGTAATGGGGGCAGGGACTGGTGGAGGCAAGGGGGGCAGGGTGGGGGACTGATGGGGTGGTCATGAAGGTTGGAGCTAGTGAGGATGAGTGGGTAATAGGGCAGGGACTGGTGGGGGTGAGAGGGTAAGGGCGTAGGGTGGGGGAGTAATGGGGCAGGGCTGGGGTAATGGGATGGGGCTGGAAGTAATGGAGGTTGGAGCCGGTGGGGCTGGCGGTAATGGGGGTTGGAGCTGGTGGGGACAGGATGAGGGAGTAATGGGGGTTGGAGCTGGTGGGGGCTAATTACTGGTGAGGACTAATAGAGGACATGGGGAGGCAGGTCTGGGGCAGTGGGGGCAAAATGGGGTACAGGCTAATTGGGAGAGAGGATGCTGTGGGGGGCTGAAAGAGAAACAAAATGAGGCAGGCACGGAAGTGGATGGTAGGCTGGGGAATAGAGACAGAACCCCCTTTTGCTCTAGGACACAGGTTCGTGCCCCATTTCTTGTGAAGAGAACGGCGAGATGTTTAATGAAGATAAGTGGTGAGGACTTCAATTTCCCTTCTTATCCAAAAGGCAGCCCATTCCACACCCCTCCATCACCATGCTGTGGCATTAGCTTCAGTGCTGACTCAGGGATGAACATCACCTTCTAAGTAACCAGCACCATCTAGGTGTTCCTTTATCCACACACTAACTAGGACTCACCCCTACTTACTTTGTCAGATATGCAAAGTTCCCAGCCTACAGCCATGAGTCGTTTAGAATTTCCCCTTATTGACTATGATTTTTCACTTTTCTCCCTACAAATTCATCTGTTTTGTTACAAATTGTAACATCTAGAGGCTTCAGCCAAGATCTTGTGCTAGGTGCAGTATGTGAACATAGTGAAAGATGGTCTCTGTATTGAAGAATTTACCGTCTAAATAGATAAGACAGGTAACAGGTTGAGGGAAAGTAAAGGCGCAGAGAGTGGAAGGGACTTACTTGCCCAAAGTCACCCAGCAGGTCAGTGGCTATTAATGGGTAAGCTTGTTGGATAGATAGATTTGACTAGATATTTGAATCTTCACCTTTCAGTTTGTTTGCATTTTTTACAAGTGAAATTCTTGCCAGTTAAATATTAAAGAGCTGCTGTTGCATTATTGGAAACTGCCAAATCTCTCTGGAAATGGACTGCTTAAAGATTAGCTGCATTTTTGTTCCCTTACCACACATGGGCATTTGCATGTAAACAGGCTCTTTGTTTCTTAAGAATTTATTTGCTCTTGCTGCTTATTTCTCCCTACCTGAACTAATAATTCTCCATGACATCAAAATTGTTTCCATAGCAATCAATTATGAAGTCACAAACAACAAGCAGAGGATTACAGTTTGAGTTGAAGCCAAGCAGCCAAAGTAGAAAGAAAGCAGAGATCCTGTATTAATGCAAATGTCCTTAGAAATAACACTTGAGCAAATACTGTTGTGTAGTGTTGCTGTATGCTGTTAAAGAGCTGCCATTCTCACCCCAGACAAGGCTGCATCTCAGGACTGGTTGTGGCACATCCAGCACATGGTGTTTATAATTTGGTTTGGAGTTCTTTCTGGATGAAATGTGTAAACTATCATTTGATACAAATTATCTGTTGGCAGAATTGTTTCAAAGTGGAATATGCATTACAGGTTTTCATGAGCCAGCCAGGAAATACTCTACAGAATGTCTGACTATATAATTTGAGTGACTTTAATGGAAAGTCCATTTCCCTTTTAAGCTGTGTGTGTGAATTGAGCTAGAATGTGTATTAAGGAGACATCTGCTGGCTGAGATTGCGCAGTGACTTCTAAGGCATATTTCAAAAGGGCTTGTCTAGAGTTAGGAAGATTCGCAGCAGTATAATGATGCTGATGAAAACACCTAAGGTAGACATACTGTACCATTGCAAAATGAGGCTTGCACACTGGGACTATTTATATGTTTGTGCAGTGCCTAGCACCATGGGACTGAAAAACAGACCCACAAACACCAAACTGTACAGGCAGGAGCTAAATCTCTAACCTTTGGAGAAAGAGATTCTCAATAGCTGGAGTCATCTGGGTTCTTATTCTTGTTTATTTTTAATGCACAAATTCCTCTGCACTGAGTATAAATGTAGAAGTTACCCAACAAGAGGCTAACCTGTGTTCTCCTTGAAGAGGTTGGAAACTCAGAGGTTGTCATCACGTGGAATTCCCCTGAAACCCCGTCTTCAAATGGGGACACAGAAGAGCTGACTCTTTCGGTCCCAGGAATCCCCCCTTCCTGCTCCTCTGGATCCTTCTCTCTCTAGGCAGGCTGCCTTCACCTGTGCAAATCTCCCTTCAAACGTGAACACAGCCTGAGATACCACTGCTTCAAACAATAACAGCCTAGGTGCGGATATCCCCTTCCAAGGGAGGGTAGAATGGCGAAGACTGCCCCTGCTCCATCCCCCAAACTGAACAGGTGCCCATGCCCGTGAAGTGCCCATGATGGGACTGCCACAGAGGAAAGGAGAGTCTGCTGCTGACACTGCACTCCTCCTACTTGCTGAGGATCTTCTGGGCTCCTGTATCCTCCAAGGAGAATGGGCAGGTTTTCGTTGTGTGAAATGGGAAGAGGGTTGTTTGAAGCCTTAATCTTCTAACACCTTAGGGCCCAGTCCTTCAATCAGTGCACCTCCAAAATTCCATTGACACCAGTGGGAGTTTTAAGTGCATGGAGACTAGAAGATTTGGGCCCATAATGAGGACTCTTCCTGGGGGAAAAAATATTGTTCCAATAAGGCAGGACACAAGTCCAGTTCCTTCTTGGAACATGCCCACCCTGGCAGCATCCTCTAAGCGGAACAGAAATTAGCATTCTGTTCACTATAAAAACAAATCAGCAGGCATAGACCTCTCCAGGTAGCAAGAGTGACTTGTATTGCTATTAATATTGACCAGCTGCAATATTCCCAATTCAGGCTGGCCTTGGAGAGAAAAGGACTGGAACTGAGACCCACCCCCCACTGTTAAAGTAGCATGGACCTCTGGACCATTTTGCAGATTTCTTTAGATTCTGCAGTCACATAGGTTAGTGGCAAAGAACAGCCTGTAACCCATTTATAGACCATCACTGCACAGCATAGGAAGGGACCTTAACAATGTTCTGGGAACATGCTTTCGGTTTCTACAACGAATGGTCAAATTTCCTTATTTTCTGTTATTTCACCTGAGCTGCAGTATTGTATCTGTTCCCTGAGAAATGAGGTCTTTGATGGAAACACTGACATTGCTTTTTGTCATTCTCCTTTATATTTCATGATGCGTGGCAGGTTTATACCCTTGGAAAGGTTAAAATGGTTCCACTGTTTAGACCAGGGGTGGGCAAACTATGGCCCAGGGGCCAGATCCGGCCCTTCAAACATTTTAATCCGGCCCTGGAGCTCCTGCTGGGGAACACGGTCCGGGATTGCCCTGCTCCACATGTGCTGTGACTCCGGACAGCTCCTGGAAGCAGGGGCATGTCCCCGCTCCGGCTTCTATGCGTAGGGGCAGCCAGGGGGGCTCCACCTGTTGCCCCTGCCCCAAGTGTCACCCCTGCAGCGCCCATTGGCTGGGAATTGCTGCCAATGGGAGCTGCAGGGGCAGTGCCTGTGCATGGGGCAGCATGCAGAACCGCCTGGCAGCGCCTTCGCGTAGGAGCCAGAGAGGGGACATGTCGCTGCTTCCGCGAGCTGCTTGAAGTAAGGGCCACCTGGGGACTGCAACCCTGACCCCTTCCTGTGCCCCGACCCCCAGCCCTGATCCCCCTCCCATTCTCTGAACCCCTTGGTCCCAGCCTGGAGCCCCCACCCTTCCCATACACCCCAGCCCAGAGCCCCCTCCTGCACCCTGAACTCCTCATTTCTGGCCCCACTCCAGAGCCCGCACCCACAGCCGGAGCCCTCACCCCCTCAACCCTGAGTTTCGTGAGCATTCATGGTCCACCATACAATTTCCATACCCAGAAGTGGCCCTCGGGCAAAAAAATTTGCCCACTCCTGGTTTAGACTCTGAAAAGTTTCTCTCTATAATGAAGGGGTCTTTATAGTCGTCTTACTATGGAGGCACTAGTCATGGTTTCATGGTTAAGGCTAAATTGGGTTTTGCTCTTAAAGCAGAGATTATAAATGTAGGTTGCTTTAAAAATAAGTTGGAACATGTGCTGCCTCAGCATGGGGACAAATCAAACATAACTGCTTCAGAACTGCCCAAATGCATAATTGTCCCATATTTAGCATCCTGGGGGCAATATTATCTTAATTTGTTGTCTTAGATCTGTACAGTCACTGTTACATAGTTTTAAATGATGGCAGATAGCCCATTCTTCATTCCATCTGTTATAAAACATACACACAATGATGTGCAGCAAGGCTGGTGGGTTACACTAGACATCAGGATTGACATCCTTAAATGCCAGGGAATTGCAAGCTGTAATTCCAGCAGGGCTGACTCAGAGTTTCATCCTTCAGAGTTAGGAAAATTGAGTTTTAGCTTTAAAAAAAGTGGGGGAGGAAGTGGAGGTTGATTCTCTGTTGCCATGCACCTTATGAAGACATTTCTAACAGGCAGAGCAAATGTAAAGTGGGTGTAGCATTTTACATTTGCATTGTACCAGTGTAAATGACTGCACAAGGTACAGAATGATGGAGACTCAGGACCTAGGGTCTTTAATGTCCATGCAATATAGACAGGGGCCCTTAATTTTTGAAGTCTTATCTGAAAGACATCCCCGCCACCACATGCGCGCACACACACACAGCGAACAAGGTCGGTGAACCTTCTAAGGTGCTCCATTGCTGTGATAGATATGGCAATTTCCTGCAATATCTTTGGGAGATTTTGTTTGTATTAAGTTTATGTATCATGAGCCAGGGATTGTATGTAATACCATGGGGGAGGTGGACCACAGCCTTCCAGGAACTGAAAACATTGAGGGGTGAGTAGGCACTTTTTCTTAGGCTGTAACACCTCCAGAGAAGTACCACTGCTAGGGAAGCTCATATGCTGGTTCAAACTGGATTCTCCAGAGACCAACAGACAAAGAAATGGCTTTTGGATAAATAGCCTGAATTTAAACTGACTCAGAGGCAGGCCTCCTTTCTGATCCAGCAAACAGATAGGATTGAGGCCCTCCTGCACAGAGTATCCTTTCTGAGAAGGGTTGTAAGGATTGAAGTTGAGGAGGGATCTGGTAAGCTTTCTAGCATGTATGTAGGTTTTTTAATTAGGGATCTAAATATTGTTTTAAAAGTTAACCATGTAAATGTTTAAAATTATATTGTTCAATCAGTTAACCAATTAAAAGGAAAGGGGCTGGAGTTGCTCTGGCCGGCTGGCCCGGGGCTGGGGGTTAATGGTTAAGGTGGGTTAACTGGTAAGACTAATGCTTACTGGTTAACCATTTAATATTTTACATCCCTACCTGTTGTTGTTTTCTCAGTACTACTTTCTCCTTAAGAATAAATGTGCTTCCCTAGAAAAAGCTGCATGGGAACACAACTGTGGACAATTATGCTATTTATCGTCTCTGAGGAGAAAGCAAATGGCAGTTGCATGTTGGTTTATGCAGTCTGGCTTTCTGAGGATCTCACAGCATAGGCAGGGAACTGTGCAGCCTGGAAAAAGCCCTGATCAGGAGAGAACGAGACGTGGGTCTCCGCTAGGGTGACCAGACAGCAAGCGTGAAAAATCGGGACGGGGTAGGTAGTAATAGGAGCCTATATAAGAAAAGGACCCAAAAATCTAGACTATCCCTGTAAAATCGGAACATCTGGTCACCCTAGTCTCCGCCCAAGAAAGGTGACAGCTGAGGAGCCTAGAAGTGGGTGCCCTTGCTGGGCCATGGAAGGGGGATGCAGGTGCTGTTGCCTTGAACTGTGACCAGAGCTTTAAGCCACTTTTGCACTCTCCACATTTTTGGGCTGTGTCAAGTTTGGTGTACACTTAAAAGTTATGTCAGCATAGCTATGTTAAAGGTGTGAAAAAAAACACACACCTGACCTACGTAGGCATACTGACAAAAGTCCCAGTATAGATGCAGCTGTGTTGACAGAAGAGGGCATCTGTTAACGATGTTTGGAACTCCTGTTAGCGAATACTGCATGTGCGAAGGGGGGAGAGAGAAAGGGGGCTATGCCAGTACAGCTATGCTGACATAGGCTTCATAGTGTAAACATACTTTAGTTCAGGGATCAGCAACCTTTGGCCCACGGCTCGCCAGGATAAGCCCCCGGTGGGCCGGGCCGCTTTGTTTGCCTGCTCCATCTGCAGGTACGGCAGATCACGGCTGTCACTGGCCACCGTTCACTGCTCCAGGCCGATGTGGCTGTGGGAAGCGGCGCAGGGCCAGCCACACCAACTGCTGCAGAAGTCACAGAGGTCATGGAAAGTCACGTAATCTGTGACTTCCAAGACCTCCGTTACAGACATGCAGTCTTAATCATGAAACACTGAATAGGTATCATTAACATTCACTCTGGAAAACAAAATAGATCTGATAGTGTATGTACTTGTTCAGGTTTTCTTTTTATCCCAAACATGTTTGTTCCAGGCAAACACAGAACGTGTTCTACATATTTATTGCTGCACATCTTAAATAAGTATTTTGGGTTCGGAAGAACCTCAAATGTTGTGATTGATGAAATGAACAGGTGGGACATTTCAGGTGTTCCAAATGTTCCTGGGACACTGGGCTGTTATGGGTAAAATGCCTAAGTGAATTAAGTGCCTTTGTCATTTTTATAATGGAACAGGCATCTAAGTGGAAAACTATGAAAAATTGGGACTGTCCTAGTAAAACAGAGGTATATGGTACTTTAGTCCCAGGGCATGCTTTGTACCTTGTGTAGACATATATACATATACTGTCATCCTGATATGGTAGCATTCTGTACCCCCTGCGTGAGATGGAAGGTAGAGGAGGATCAGGCCCCCTGCCCTGTCGCATCCTGCTTTGCAGTAGCCAGAAATGCTCCCTTATAGCCAGTACACAATCCCTTAGTAAATCCCTACAGAAAAGCCTGGGATATTAGCCAATTCTTGCTGGGAACTGGGTAGTAATCATAGGTTTGTTAATCATTTTTAATTAGAAGCTTGTCATTGTGTATCAAGCTGGTCACTGTAATAAATTCTTTTGTTTCTCGAACCTGTTGCATAATCCAGATCTTATCACTTCCATTCCAGGTCCTTCAGGACCAACATCTATTTAGTGAAAGTCTTCTACTTCTAGAAAATTGTTAATAACAACACAGTGATCTTCCGGCTATGGGAATAGATAAAACAGACCATACTCTGTATCTTGATAGTTAACTGCAGTTGTACCAGTCAGACACAAGAGGGCACACTTCTCTCTAAAAGTGACTAAAATCTAATCCCTTGGTTAATGTGTGCTCAAGTTAACTGGTTGAAATGTTTCAACTTAAAACAAATTTTGGCAAAAAAAAAAAAAAAAGGTGTTTTGAAGAAATGAAAATGTTTTGTGGCATCATGCTGGGTCCTTTGAAATTCCAAGTTTTTCTGTGAAAAAATTCAATATTAAAAGACCTGAATAAGAGCTCTGTGTATCTCAAAAGCTTGTCTCTTTCACCAACAGACATTGGCTCAATAAACGATATTACCTCACTCACCTTGTCTCACTAACATTAAAAAAATGTTTTTATATCAGTGGAGGGAAAAAGCACGCCACTTTCATTCACCTTTTTAGTCTTCACCTTTTTTTCCCCAAGGTGAGAAAAAATAACAAAAGTGACAAATGGCTAAAGTGAAACTTTTTGAAAACATGTTTGAATTTTTTGTTTAATAAAATTAAAAGTGTCAAATGAAACAAAATTTCATCACTTTCAATTTTTTTCTCAACATAAAACCTTTCTTCAACCAGCTCCAATGCTGAAGGCCTCAACAACCATGCTAAGGGTAGTTCTACACTGAAAACACTACAATGGTTCAGCTGCACCATTGCTCCTGCACCGCTGTAGGGCTTCAGTATACACACACATCTATGCTGACAGGAGGGGTCCCCCCCCTCACTGCAGGTAGATGGTAGCTAGGTTGATGGCACTGTCTATACTTGGGATCTCAAAGTCAAATCACCATGAAGGCCGCATGAGGGCTAGTACATTGGCCCAAGGGCCACATTGCTAACACCTTTTAATACAAAGATACAAAAGCCCCCCACTCTGCCCCTGGCCCTGTCCCCACTCCATCCCTTCCACAAGGCCCTGCCCCTGCCCCCATTCCAACCCCTTCCCCAAAGCCCGCACCCCTGCCCCGCCTCTTCTCCACCTCCTCCTCTGAGCGTGCAGCTCCCTGCTTCCCCTCCTCTCCCCAGAAAACACTAAGTGCTGCCAAACAGCTGTTTGGCGGGAGGAAGCTCCTGAAGGTAGGCAGAGGAGCAGGGATGTGGTGCACTGGGGGGGAGGGGAGCTTAGTGGGTCACAGGAAATAACTCTGCGGGCCACATGTTTGAGACCCCTGGTCTATACTGTGAGTTAGGTCAGCATAGCTACATTTCTTGGGGGTGTGGATTTTTCACACACCTGAGGTTTTGTATGCGCAACAAAATTAAGTGGACATACTTGAGGCTGACATACAGCCATCGCAGTAATTACTGCAGTTTTTCATGTCCACACTAGCTCCTTCTGTCGGCAGTGCGTGTCCTCACCAGGAGCTCTTCCACCAATGTAACTGACAACTGGAGCCCCACCAGCTGCCAGCCCAAAGCCCCGCTGCTACCTCCCAGTGAGGGATTGGCAGGAGGGAATGAGAGCCCGAGCCCAGCTGCCTCCCTGTGCGGGATTGGGGCAGGGGAAGCGCTCAGGTTCTCCTTCCATTCCTTCAGCGAAAGGCAGTAGCAGCACTCTGAGCTTTCAGCCCCGGCAGTGGGGCACTGAGCTGTCAGATGATGTAACTAACACAGTATCTACGCAGACACTGTGTCACCCTAACTATCGACCTAAGCACTATGCCTCTTGCGGAAGTAGAGTTATTAAGTCGATGTAGTGGGCAACTTGCATCGGTGGGAGCCCCATTGTAGTGTAGACACTTACAGAGTTAAGTCAATGTAAGCTGCCTTATGTCAACCTCAGTCTATAGTGTAGACTAGACCTGAGACGTAGCTATGCCGATGTAAGTTCCCAGTGTAGATCAGCCCTAACAGAGTCATACTGAATGCACTGTACTACCTAAGAACTTTCTGTTCCTGATTCTTCCTTGCTCTTTCACATGTGCCACCTTTATAATGGTGCAAAGTGTATGCAGATGGGGTGTAAAATGTCACAGGGTCTGATCTGGTAGCATTTGACATCCACTTTGCACAGAGGGAAATAACAGCCAGTGCAAGACAGAGCATGTCTAGACTAGGATAGCAAGTGTATTTTTTAAACATGTCAAAATGTTTTAACAAACAAGCTGTAAAACTCTAATGTAGACAGGGCAAGTTGTATCTGAAAATGTGTTAGCTGGTCAAAATGAACCCCCGAGGAGCTGAATAGTCTTGTAGACCTCCACTGCAACTGCGTCACTGAAACTGGTTCCTGAGTACTGACAGTAATCTGGGGTGACATGTTTTCATAGTGGGATTGCCATTTGCTTCTCCAAGCAGGGGGATATTCTCATTCTGGTGTTCTTGTGCTTCACGGCTGGGACAAACTCAGGCCTTGGCTACACTGGTGCTTTACAGGCGCTGCAACTTTCTCACTCAGGGGTATGAAAAAACACTCCCCTGAGGGCAGCAAGTTACAGCGCTGTAAAGCACCGGTGTAAACAGTGCCCCAGCCCTGGGAGCTGTGCTCCCAGCGCTGTAAGCTAATCCTCTCGGGGAGGTGGAGTACCTGCAGCGCTGGCAGAGCTCTCTCCCAGCGCTGGCACCGCGACCACACTCGCACTTCAAAGCGCTGCCGCGGGAGCGCTCCCGCACCAGCACTTTGGAGTTTCGAGTGTAGCCAAGTCCTCAGCCCACAATTCCAGGAACGTGGCCTTCTGCAGCCACTGTTGGCCCCCAAAGTGATCTAGTTCCACCATTCAGTGTTGGCCAGCCCAAAAGTATTGGTTCACCAAGTATAACTACTCCAAAGCTAGATCTTATAGGAGTACCTGAGCAACATCAAAGCACAGGTTCTCTTCTACTAGGTTGCTCAGCCTGCAGATTCCTCTAGCAAGCACTACATTCATTTGGCCCTCATCCTTGGGGGCAGAGATCAATTTGGAAATAGTGCAGGCACCAGTGAATTCTGGAATCCTGTGAAAGTGAGAATGGACATTTGACCTCTGCTCCCATAACTCCCTCAGATACCATAGTTATCCCACAGTTCACAGCAAGTTTCCCAGAATGCAGTGGGCATGGAGGCAGTACAACGGACTGTGTGTTACCCATTCAGAGTGTTAAACTACTGCTGCATGATGTCCTGTGAACACAAGCCTTGAAATGCAATGTCACTTGTGCAGTGCAAGCTTAACAGTGTGAATGCACTCGGCTGAAATAGGTTTATTGATTTAACTAAGCCAATATACTGTAACTTTTGTGTGTAGGCAGCACTAGAGTGGCACTGGGCTGATCACCACTGTTTAAGATTTCAATGGAGCATTTCAACACCATTCTGTAAGAGACAAGAAGTCCTTTCTAATGTAATAGCTTGAACAGACTTCCTCTTTGTTTGCAGTTTAACCACAAACATACTGGCAATGGCTAAACAACTGGGCTAGCTACTTGCTCAACGCCCAGAATGAAAGACTGAGGCCATGGGAAGGTAGCTGTTTCTGGGGGGAAAGCCAAGTAGTAATTTTTGTAATAAAGCTGGCTTCGTGACAAGACTGGCTTGTAGCTGGACTGGAAACAATTTTCCTGTCCCACCAAAAAAAAACAAAAATATTTTGAAAAAATTTTGCATGCCAAATCAGGAAAAAGAATTGAAATCTCAAAAAAATGTGATTAACCAAAAAATAACAATCAATTCAGGTAAATTGAAACATTTTATTTCTGTAATTTCAACAGTCTTCTTTCAATTGTGACTTTTTTAAAATCTAAAATTAGCTTAAATTTCAAAGTTGCTTTGAAGTGGAAAGCTGGAATTCTTCATTTTGGAAGTGTCAAAAGGAACCAGCTTGACAATTTCAAAACTTTTATTTAATTTTTCAAGTTTAAAAATTCATCAAAACTGACTCTTTCCTGTGGAAAGTGTCTGTTTAGACAGATTGATGTTTTCCAACAAATAAATATCGTGGCAAAATATTCTCAACCAGCTCTAGTGACTGTTAATGTGTTTGGGGCTGAGTTAAACTCATAGAATCATAGACTTTAAGGTAAGAAGGGACTATTATGATCATCTAGTCTGACCTCCTGCACAATGCAGGCCCCTGAATCTCACCCACCCACTCCTGTATCAAACCTGTGTCTGAGCCATTGAAGTCCTCAAATCATGGTTTAAAGACTTCAAGGTGCAGAGAGCCTTTCAGCAAGTGACCCATGCCCCATGCTGCAGAGGAAGGCGAAAAACCTCCAGGGCCTCTGCCAATCTGCCCTGGAGGAAAATTTCCTTCCCGACCCCAAATATGACGATCAGCTAAACCCTGAGCATGTGGGCAAAACTCACCAGCCAGACACCCAGGAAAGAATTCTGTGTAGTAACTCAGATCCCACCCCATCTAACATCCCATCACAGGCCATTGGGCCTAACCCTTGTCTACAATACACCTGTAACTGAGTGATCAGCTCTCTGTCCAAATTGTCCTAGACAAAAAGGGCTCATCTACACTTCAGCTTTAACCTAATGAGACCTGCTTACAAACACTGCTGTTCCCTATCTCAATACAACACGGTTGTCCTCTGACCCAGTTACAACACAGTTCGAAGGTTGAGCACAGACAGGATTTAACCTTCTCCTTTTAACTGGGCTAAACGCTTGGCCAGTCCTTGCAACATTTTAATCCTGTTGCAGCTGAGTCAGGGACCAACTGCGGGGTAACTGGGTCCCCTGACTCAGGCCATGTCTACTACGGGGACTATCCTGCCATAACCTCAGTGTAAATGCAGCCTAGAGTGACAGAAGGGGTTTATCTGTCTCTGTAGGAACACCACCTCCCCAAGCAAAAGTATCTAGAAGGACAGAAGCATCTATCTAGCTGCATCTATACCAGGGGTTAGATCGATTTAACTACAGCTGAAGCTGCTGGGACCGGCTTTTTTTGCTGGAGTTCCGAAAATAGACCAGCTCTCATGAATTGCTTGTATCAAATTTTGCATCAAATTAATTTTCCATCAAAATTCTTGTTCAAGAGCATATATGCTTGTGACTAACATAGGCTAGAAATTCTGGGCCCAATTCTCCACTGACATCCATGTTTTGTAGACTTTTACCCCTTTGCAACATGGGTGTAAATCATTTGCAAATCATATACCCACTTGGCACTCACTTTGTACAGTGTAAATGACAATGCAAAGGCTGCATCCAGACTAGGAAAACAAGTTGTGTTAGAATGTGTTCATAAACATGTTTTAACTAACAAACAGGATTTGGGGCATAGTAAAGATAGTGGAAGCGGAGTTAAAAAAATAAGCTGGTCATGGTTGGCTTTCGTGTTATACAGTGCTTGTGACTGTTCTCAGTTGACGTGCGTGTGTGTGTTTTCTCCGTGTGCTGTCTCAGCTCTACGCAGATAGCTAGCCCAGCAGACCCAGAAAGACCACAGACTCGGTTCAGTGGCGAAGGTGCTCAGCCAGCTATTGCCCTCAAGATACAGGTTTAGCTCCCTGGATCAATATCTGCAGGTATACTAACACACTGCAGGTGTTCTAACACACGAGTACCCAGTGGCAAGGACTCAGCTCAGTCAACAATGGAACTTTTTGCTGACCCCTAGGCTGAAAAAGGGGTTAAGGCGAGATAGACCCCCGCCCCTTCACCACCTGAATTTGTACTTTACTCCTGATGTTTCAGACAAAACATCACTCACGATTCATCACTTCTGCCAACCATGGATCTTGTGCTTGGTTGGGGTGTAGTTGTGCTAGTCTGGAATGTGTTTACATATTCGGTTTGTTTTTAGCAATGCTAACATTACCTGTGCCAAGTTCATGTACCAGACAGTGAACTTGCAGGCAAACATCTGCTTTTTTTATATAACTTTTGCTGACTTTGGTTAAGGCCTCGGGCCCCGCACCAGGCACCATGCTCCAGGCTCTCTCTTTCTACTGCAGTGAGAATCAGACTGCAAAAGGGGCATTATTTCAAAGTGACCTGAACTTGACTCAGTAGGGTCAGATTCTCAACTGGTGTATATAGGGGTTGCTCCAGTGACTTAATTTAAGCTGCGGGAAGGGCGGCCAGCACATTAGGGTGACCAGACAGCAAATGTGAAAAATCGGGATGGGGGTGGGGGGTAATAGGAGCCTATATAAGAAAAAGATCCAGAAATTGGGATTGTCCCTATAAAATCGGGACATCTGATCACCCTACAGCACATTCCTCGTCCCGCGTCACTTCCTGCAGCCACCACTGGCCTGGGACGGTGAACCGCAGCCAGTGGGAGCCGCGATCAGCCAAATCTGCGGACGCAGAAGATAAACAAACCGGCTCGGACCGCCAGGGGCTTTCCCTGAACAAGCGGCGGACCGGCTTTGAGAAGCACTGGTGTAGAGTCCTTATTGAGAATGACAGACAGTCAGGCCTGCTTATGTTTAGAAACTATCTTGTGACCATTGGATGATCCTGTTCCCATTACCTCTTCCTGACTCCCAAGCTGTTTACCATCTTGTTTCCTGAGTTTGTGTATTCTCTTGTGCTGCACTTAGAGGTCTGTCAGCTTCCAGGTTTACATTTTTCCAGTTATCTTGCATGTCATTGGCCGGGAGTGCAGTTGGGGCGCTGGCAACCAGTGATAATGATTCTGCAGCAGGAACATTAGTTAACAACTCCGTGGATGGCGTGTGAGTTAGAACAGGCTCCAGTTCACTCTGCATTGGCTCTGCAAGACAAACATGAGAAAAAAGTGACCTAGATCAGGCTCCGCTTCTTAAGTCAGCAGACGTGACTCACTCCACATGGGGAACAGTCTGGCTAAAGAAGAAGGTGCTATTTTTACTTTCATTTTTCTCTGCACAGTGCAACATGTATTTATTGAAGCTTCTAACTGGGGGGAGGAAGGTGACATAGGGCAAACACTACTTCCCCCATTCACAGGGAGGCTAAGTGACTTGTGCCAGATCACACAGGAAGTCTGTGCCAGAGCTGGGAAGAGAGCACTGCTCTCTGAGGCAACAGGCCCCCCCTGCATCCAGAGAACCACAGCCCCTCTCTGATAAACAGCTTCACATCTACGGTGCTTGTGTTATCTGTAAAACATAGTCAACTGGGTCAGGTGCTTTGAGATCTACAGATACAAACACAGCAGGCCCTGATTCTCTCTTACTCTGCACCTTGTCCAGACATTTATACTGGCACAAGGTGGGCATTAAGTGCTTCCATCCTGATTTGGTAGCATTTCACCCCATTTTGCAATGCAGTAAATGACTGCACTAGCTGCAGGTCATGGGAAACCAGGCCCTATATCTTGTGCTTACACCAGGAAAAAGTGGGTGTTTTACGGTGAGCTAGTTAACATACTGCAAAATCCTGGTGTAGACAAGGCAAGTTGTCATTTTACTTTGATGTGGATGGTAGGTTGGGGGGTGTCCCTCAACCAGCCACATCTATCTTAGGGTTTTACCTTGCCAACCATCACCTTCCACATCAAATCAATAGTGAAAGCTAATCCTCGAGTTGACTTCCTGGAGTCTCTGGCTTTTCTTCATCTTTGGGGTCAGGTTTTGGTTTTTGGCTGCTTGGGGTAGGGGTCAGGAACAGATGGGAGTGTCGGTATTGTGAATGTCTGTCTTATAGTGGAAAAGATTCTGCAAAGAGGAAAGTTTTACAGCATTCCCTCACTATGGTCAAACTGTATTCATCTGAGCTTCAGAAGTTTGTTCCACGGCCAGATCCCCTTCACTCTCAAGTGCTTAGGCCTGGACTTTGTGAGCTGAATTGTCTTGGAGGAGTACAGCTGAGGTGGTGGTTCAAAGCTACATTGAGGTTAAAAAAAACAACCAACCAACCAAAAACCCTACACTGCTTTATGCTGGGATACCAGCACATCCCCTGGCCTGCGCTGCTTCCCGCAGCCTCCATTGGCCTGAAGCAGTGAACCACAGCCAGCGGGAGCCACAATCGGCCAAACCTATGGACAGGACAGGTAAACAAACCAGCCCAGCCCACCAGGGGCTTTACCTATACAAGCGATGTCCCAAGTTTGGGAAACACTGCAATAGAGGGAAATACTTCACGAAGGCTATAGCCATCCTGTGGCATTCACTGCTCCACGGGGTCAGAGCTAATTACTGGGGCTTGATTTAAAAAGGGGTGGGTCAGCTCTGACCTTCAGCTCCCATTCTTGGCTACCAATTCCTGCTCCAGCCATGAGGCATGACAATGTGTGATGCTGTGCAAGTTGCGTCTCTGTGGGTACATCTATACTACAGGATTATTCCGATTTTACATAAACCAGTTTTGTAAAACAGATTGTATAAAGTCGAGTGCACACGGCCACACAAAGCACATTAATTCGGCGGTGTGCGTCCATGTACTGAGGCTAGCGTTGATTTCCGGAGCATTGCACTGTGGTAGCTATCCCATAGTTCCCGCAGTCTCCCTCGCCCCTTGGAATTCTGGGTTGAGAACCCAGTACCTGACGGGGCAAAAAACATTGTTGCGGGGGGTTCTGGGTACAGCCTCACCCTCCTTCTGTGAAAGCAGCAGACAACCGTTTCGTGCCCTTTTTCCTGGGTGACCTGTGCAAACGCCATATCACAGCAAGCATGGACCCTGCTCAGATCAATAGCGCAATCGTGGACGTTGTAAACACCTCGCGCATTCTCGTGCAGTCTATGCTGAACCAGGACCTGCAAAGCCAGGCGAGAAGGAGGTGGCTACGGCAGAGCGGCGACGAGAGTGATGAGGACATGGACACACAATTCTCTCAAACCGCGGGCCCTTGCACTTTGGATATCCTGCTGGTAATGGGGCAGGTTTTAGCCATTGAACGCCGATTTGGGGCCCAGGAAACAAGCACAGACTGGTGGGACCGCATAGTTTTGCAGGTTTGGGACGATTTGCAGTGGCTGCGAAACTTTTGCATGCGTAAGGGCACTTTCATGGAACTTTGTGACTTGCTTTCCCCTGTCCTGAAACACCATAATACCAAGATGAGAGCAGCCCTCACAGTTGAGAAGCAAGTGGCGATAGCCCTCTGGAAGCTTGCAACACCAGACAGCTACCGGTCAGTCAGGAATCAATTTGGAGTGGGAAAATCTACTGTGGGGGCTGCTGTGATGCAAGTAGCCAAAGCAATCATTAAGCTGCTGCTATGAAAGGTTGTGACTCTGGGAAACGTGCAGATCATAGTGGATGGCTTTGCTGCAATGGGATTCCCTAACTGTGGGGGGGCGATAGATGGAATCCATATCCCTATCTTGCCACTGGAGCACCAGGGCACCCAGTACGTAAACCGCAAGGGGTACTTTTCAATGGTGCTGCAAGCACTGGTGGATCACAAGGGACGTTTCACCAACATCCATGTGGGATGGCCAGGCAGGGTTCATGACGCTCGCGTCTTCAGGAACACTACTCTGTTTAAACGGCTGCAGCAAGGGGATTACTTCCCAGACCAGAAAATAACAGTTGGGGATGTTGAAATGCCTGTAGTTATCCTGGGTGACCCAGCCTACCCCTTGATGCCATGGCTCATGAAGCCATACACAGGCAGCCTGGACAGTGGTCAGGAGCAGTTCAACTACAGGCTGAGCAAGTGCAGAATGGTGGTAGAATGTGCATTTGGCCATTTAAAGGCACGCTGGCGCACATTACTGACTCGCTCTGACCTCGGCTAAATCAGTGTCCCCATTGTTATTGCTGCTTGCTGTGTGCTCCACAATCTCTGTGAGAGTAAGGGAGAGACCTTTATGGTGGTGTGGGAGGCTGAGGCAAATCACCTGGCCGCTGATTACGCGCAGCCAGACACCAGGATGTTTAGAAAAGCACACCACGAAGTGGTGCGCATCAGAGAAGCTTTGAAAACAAGTTTCATCACGGGCCACGGTACGGTGTGACTGTTGTGTTTGTTTCCCCTTGATGAACCCCGCCCTTGATTGACTCATTCCCTGTAAGCAACCCACCCTCCCCCTTCGATTACAGCTTGCTTAAGGAAATAAAGTCACTATCGTTTAAAAATCATGTATTCTTTATTAAAAAGTCATTATAAAAAGAGGGAGAGAACTGACAAGGTATCCCCGGTGTGATTTGGGAGGAGGATAGGAGGGAAGGAAAAGGTCACTAAAAATATTTCAAAGTAATGACAGCCTTTTGGTTGGGCTGTCCACGGGGGTGGAGTGGGCGGGTGCACGAAGCCTTCCCCCATGCGTTCTTACATGTCTGGGTGAGGAAGATATGGAACATGGTGAGTGGTGAGGGTGGTTACACAGCGGCTGCAGTGGCACTCTGTGACCCTGCTGCTGTTCCTGAAGCTCCACCAGACGTCGGAGGATGTCAGTTTGATCACGCAGCAGCCCCAGTGTTGCATCCCGCCACTGCTGATCTTCCTGCTTACACCTCTGATCTTCCTGCTGCCACCTCGCATCTCGAGCTTCTCTCCTCTCCTCACGTTCGTCCCTCCTATCCTCATGTTGGTCCCTCCTGTCCTCACGTTCACTGGCATCTTTCCTGTAATTTGATACCACGTCCTTCCACTCATTCAGATAAGCTCTTTTATTGCGGGTTACTTCCATCATTTCCGAGAACATTTCGTCTCACGTCTTCTTTTTCCTCCGCCTTATCTGAGATAGCCTTCGGGATGGAGTAGGGAGGCTTGAAAAATTTGCAGCTGCGTGAGGGAGGTAAAAAAGGGAGAGAAGTATTTTAAAAGATTCATTTTACAGAACAATGGTTATACTCTTTCACAGTGAACAACACTATTCACCTTACACAGCACATGTCATTTCACTACAAGGTCGCATTTTGCATCTTAATATTGAGAGCCTGCGGCTCTGGTGTTAGAGATCTCACAGACGCAGGTCCAGGCATCAGAATTCAGCTTGCATGCGTCCATGGTAAGCCATTGTCTTTCGGCTTCTGCAGCCTTCATATACACAGTGCCCTCCTTTCCCAAATACCAAGCAAAGCCCGTTCAGTGCTGCTCCTTTCCTGTTAACATGCAGCAGCAGAAACCACCCCCCCATCCAATTCTCTGGGATGATCGCTTTACCCCTCCCCCCACCACGTGGCTGGTATCATGGAAGATCACTGCTAATCACCTGCCTTCCTCCCCCCACCGCGTGGCTGGTAGCAGGGAAGATCCCTGCTAGCCAAACGCAAAAAAGCTCAGCGCCATTCCCCTCCCTCCCCTCCCCCCGCTTGGCTACCTGTAAGGAAGGATTTCTTTTAAGCAACGGGCAAACAGCCCAGTAGGAATGGCCATCTCTGTCCCCTTAATTATATTCCTGAATTTCAACCAGGTTACCATGAACGATATCACTCTCCTGAGGATAACACAGCGAGATAAAGAACGGATGTTGTTCGAATGCCAGCAATCACCGGGACCATACGCAGCTAGGCTTTATCATGCAATGATACCAGATTACTTGCTACATGCATGGCATGGTCAAGTGTCCTACCATGGTGACTGGAATAAGGCTGCCTTGCCCAGAAACCTTCTGCAAACGCTTTTGGAGTACCTCCAGGAGAGCTTCATGGAGATGTCCCTGGAGGATTTCTGCTCCATCCTCAGACATGTTAACAAACTTTTCCAATAACTGTACTGGCCGCAAATGCATCCCAAGTCCTCAGGGCAAATCAATCATTAAAAAACGCTTGCTTTTAAACCATGTTTTATATTTACAAAGGTACACTCACCAGAGGTCGCTTCCATGGCTTCACTGTCTGGGCTACTGGCTTGGGAGGGTAATTCCATCTGGGTGAGAAAAAGCTCCTGGCTGTTGGGGAGAACGGAGTGCTGTGTGCTGTCTGCAAGCTCGTCCTCCTCTTCCTCCTCCTCATCTTCCCCATCCGCAGAATCCTCAGCCATGGCTGAGATTACCACCCCCACCTCGGAATCCATGGACAGGGGTGGGGTAGTGGTGGCGGACCCCCCTATAATCGCATGCAGCTCAGCATAGAAGCAGCATGTTTTCGGCCCTGCCCCGGACCTTCCGTTTGCTTCTTTGGTTTTCTGGTAGGCTTCTCTGAGCTCCTTAACTTTCACTCTGCACTGTGCTGAGTCCCTGGTGTGGCCTTTCTCCATCATAGCCTTGGAAATTTTTTCAAATATTTTTTCATTTCGTCTTTTGGAACAGAGTTCTGTTAGCACAGAATCCTCTCCCCATATAGCGATCAGATCCAGTAGCTCCCGTGCGGGCCATGCTGGAGTTCTTTTTCGATTCTCAGGAGACTGCATTGTTACCTGTGCTGATAAGCTCTGCGTGGTCACCTATGCTGGTGAGCTCTCCAGGCTGGCCAAACAGGAAATGAAATTCAAAACTTTGCGGGGCTTTTCCTGTCTACCTGGCCAGTGCATCCGAGTTCAGATTGCTGTCGAGAGTGATCACAGTGGTGCACTGTGGGATACCTCCCGGAGGCCAATACCGTCGATTTGCGGCCACACTAACCCTAATCCGATATGGTAATACCGATTTCAGCGCTATTCCTCTCGTCAGGGAGGAGTACAGAAACCGGTTTAAAGAGCACTTTATATCGATATAAAGGGCCTCGTTGTATGGACAGGTGCAGCGTTAAATCAGTTTAACTCTGCTAAAATTGGTATAAACGCGTAGTGTAGACCATGCCTGTGTCTCACCTTCCATATATGTCAGATGGAGACCGTAAAACTGGTCTATCTTGCACTCGGGGACCATGAGGATAAATTCACATTTGTTAAACTCCCCATGATCCTTGGATGGAAGGTGTATGTATTATTGGCAATTCTTCAGACTAGAGCAAAGCACACTCCACTGCAATGCAACTGATTACTGGGGCAACTGTGCCCAGGAGAGAAGGATTTGTTCCCAACAGCTGTAGGGGATGAATTTACACTCTGCAATGAAAGAGATTAGCTTTAATTGGCACATGGACAAAAGTTATTACCAATTGGTCATAAAATGACCCAGCCCTTTTTAAATCCAGAGCAGGGGTAAGAGGGGAAAGGCAGTGAGAGACAGGTGGGGAAGAGGAGTGGATGGGGGCAGGACACAGGAGGGGAAGAGGTGGCGCCAGGGAGGTTCTGGCACTCTGCTGGAGTGTGCCACCAGATCATCTTCCATTCTCAAGCATTCCATATTTCTCCCCTAAACAGTAGGTATTGGCCAAGGACAACGGCAGATGCAGGAGCAAATGGACCATAGGCTTTATGTTCCCAATTTCTTAAATGCTGCTTATATGCTCTGCTGTATCAGTAATCGGGAGCATTTTAGATCACTGGCAGTAAAGTCTAACTTAACAGCCCACTGGAGTCAGCCTCCAACACAATGACTCAGGCAAACTGTAGTCATGAAAAAAAGTGCAGTATCCTGATGTTCTGTTCAAAATTAAGATGAGTAGGCAAATGTCATTAGGTTCTTTGGCAGCTAATATCTGTGTGAGGAGGCTGCTGGGTGGCTGGCTTCCTTACTACAAAGTTACCACATTTACAATATCAGAGGGGTAGCCGTGTTAGTCTGGATCTGTAAAAAGCGACAGAGAGTCCTGTGGCACCTTATAGACTAACAGACATATTGGAGCTTAAGCTTTCGTGGGTGAATACCCACTTCGTCAGACGCAGTATTCACCCACGAAAGCTCCAATGCGTCTGTTAGTCTATAAGGTGCCACAGGACTCTTTGTCGTCACATTCAAAACGAGGAAGTTGGTGTCGGTTAGAGTCTCTCCTCTGTAGGTGGCAGGACAGCAGGAGTGAGACAGAGATTGGCTGCATACCTTTCCACTTTCTGGAGACTGTAGAATCATAACAAAAGACAGGTGGGGACACACTTTCCTTCACTGGAGATAGTAAGATCTTTTATGCTGCACGTAGCCTTGTCTATCATAGCAAACTTTTTAGCTTCATACTGCTCCACCAGTAGCAGGAATGACGGAAGTTATAGTGTAGATGAGACTCAGCCATTTTTGCTATCTTATCATCTAGCCCTACTTAGCATCTCTGGAGTCATACATGGGAGGAGAGTTAACTGAGTCCAGTGTCCTATCTAGTAGGCTACGCTACCTTTTTGCTGCTCAATATTTCCACTGTTGCTCTTGCTGCCAGGGCGGGCTAATGTTTGCAGCTACAATGTTTTCTAGTGTAGATGGAGACTATGAGTTTTGTTTTGCACTGCACTGAAAGCAACAGTATGTTGCTAATTAGTTCCTAATTGTATAGCGGAAACATCTACTCTGTTCTCTGTTGCAACATTTGATATGCATATTAGGATTTGAATAATTTTTATGTTTAGAGACACTATATTTTTGGTAGAAACTTGGAAGAGAGTACTGTGCTGTATACAGGGATAACTATTGCACCTTTAAGAAGAAAGTAAACACTGTAACTTGTATCAGTAGTTCAACATTGCTGTTACAGAGTGAGACACACACCGAAGCTACGTCTACACTACGCACCTTTTAGTGACACAGCCGTGCCGCTAAAAGGTGTGCTGCATAGCCACTCTATGTTGGTAGGAGAGAGCTCTGCACCGACAAAAATATTCCACCCCCAATGAGAGGCGGGACCTTTGTCAATAGCAGAGGGTGGGAATGCCTTGCTGCTAAATGATGAATTAGTACTCAGTTGAGCCCTCAAGGGTTAACACATTGTTAATGTAGCCTCACACTCTACAAGGCAGCATGAATGAAGGGAGCAGACACAATAGAGGCATGGCAGTGTGTGCCATCATTCCCTGTGGAAACTGAATGTGATGATGAGCCCACCCTATCCCACTGGAGCACACCGCTCCCTCCACTTTCCAAAGTGCTCTGTGTGTGTGAGACAGACACTGTGTGTGCATGAGAGAGAGATTCAGGGACATGCAGCGTGTGTTTGTGTGAGAGAGAGGGAGAGAGAGACACACACACTGTGTGTGTGTGTGTGTGTGTGAGAGAGTGAGAGAGAGAGAGAGAGAGAGATGCATTACCCCTTTAAGTACGCTGATCCCACTCTAAGTACACTGCCTTTTTAAGTAGATCAAGAAGTTGAGAAGGCAGCTGCTGCTGCCTGCAAGCTCCTTCTGTTCTGAGCCCTGTCATGTCCCCCCCCTCCTCTGTGGAGATGGGTTATAGGAGCAGGGGGAGAGCAGCAGCAGAACACCCTGACATCAGCACCCCTCTTCCCCCCCACCCCGTGCACAACAAGCTGGAGGCTCCCAGGAACAGCTCCAAGGCAGAGGGCAGGAGCAGCACACAGCGGGCGGGGGGGGGGGAGGGGAGAGTGTGTGTGTGGCACTTGAACTGCCTGGCGATTGACAGCCTGCTGGGCAGCAGCTGCACAGGGAACTTGGGGGCGGGGGGGGGGGGACTGCCAGCCCACCCTGATTCCAAGCCCCCATCAGGCTCCAATGGGCTGTTCTTCCTGCATGCAGTGGACAAAGCAGGTAGCTGCCAAACAGCGTTATAAGGGGGTACTGCACAACTTTAAACGAGCATGTTCCCTGACTGATCAGCGACATAATAACTTTAACCAGGATGACGTTAAGTGAGGTGTTACTGTAGTCCACATAGGGGCAATCCCTTTGCAGCTGTCCTGAGCCCCCACATTAATAAACAATTTGGCAGTCTGTGGGTGGGGGTCTCCTTCCTCTTTTCTTCTTCAGCACTTTGTAGCCAGTAGTACCCCATCTTTGCTGCTGTAGCCAGTAGTACCCCATCTTTCCTCCCCAGGTCATGTTCTTTAAATGAACATATTGTTTTACTAGGGATACCAGCTTCCATGAACCTAGTGAATTTAACAGTGGCTTCCAAAATAGTGGGTTAATGCCTCTATGCCCAAGACCTAGTGATTTTGGGGAAGCACTGCAAAAGCTGTTCCAAAATAGTGAAATCCATGATCTCCCCAATTCCTCACTCACCCGGCCTCAGCCACCCAGTGGTCCAATCCAGTAATTTGTGCAAAGCCCCTAGGTCTTGCCCTGTGACCACCTTGCTGCCTAAAACTTCTGGCTGTATCCTTCTGCTGACAGACCCATCTGATCTAAAATGGCTCCTTTCATGGTATCATAATCTGAGGCTTTTTCATTGCACAGCACCCTATAAACAGCTTGAGTTTCTCGTGAGAGGTTGATGGGGGCCCATACTTTCTATACCCCAAAAGGCAGGGAAAACATTAACCAGAAGGCATCAGGAGTCAGGCATATGGCCCATTTTGCACAACCCCATGACCTTCCCTCACTTATCACTCCCTATCATGGGACTCACCAGCTTCTCCAAGAGCTGTTACTGCACCTGCGACTGGCCTGCAATAAATTACTACAGGCTTTGTTGCTGTTCTGCTTTGTTTGTTTCCCAGTGCCTATCGTCCCGGTACCTGCCATCCCCTGCCTGTGAATTACTGCAATTAATAATGCACAGTGCCACCCTATGTTTGCTACCCCTGGCTGATTATAACCATCATATTTATAAGCAATCGATGCTGACTGAGCCAATCCCTCGCTGCTGTAACAGCTCCTCGGATCCGCTCCCATGGGCCCATCTCCCCTGAGCAGGGGGGTGCGGCTGCAGACGCCACGTGGTCTAACGGAGGTCAACGACCGAGGGTTACAGAAGGGGGCGGGGCTAAGGCCGCGAGGCGCTTACGTCACTGGCGGCTGCCGGAGGAAAAAGGCGTGCTCTCCGAAAAGGCGTCGCTCGCTCCCGGCCCCGCCCTCTCACGAGAGGCGCTTCAGCCAATCGGGCTCGCACTCCGGGAGGCGGGGGCGCGCGCGCGGGCCGTTCAAGCGGCACGAGGCCGGGGGTGACGCGCGGGGGAAAGGGATTCGCCCCGCCCCCTGCCGCGAGCGCTCTAAACTTAAGGCACCTGGTGCCTCCTGCAGGCAGCCAGTCAGTGCTGCCGCGCGGAGAGGAGGTTCGGCGGCTACCACAGGTACAGGGAGCGGGGCTGCCCCTTCTCCCGTCAGGCGGTGGTGGGGCTGGTTCCCCGGGGGGGCGGGGAGGGACGGAGCGGCCCCCCTCAGGTGCCGGGGCTGGATCCCCGGGGGGGCGGGGAGGGACGGAGCGGCCCCCCTCAGGTGCCGGGGCTGGTTCCCCGGGGGGGCGGGGAGGGACGGAGCGGCCCCCCTCAGGTGCCGGGGCTGGTTCCCCGGGGGGGCGGGGAGGGACGGAGCGGCCCCCCTCAGGTGCCGGGGCTGGTTCCCCGGGGGGGCGGGGAGGGACGGAGCTGCCCCCCTCAGGTGCCGGGGCTGGTTCCCCGGGGGGGCGATGGATGAAGGGGCTGGTTCCCCAGGGATGGGGCAGGACGGGGACCCATGGCGGGGCTGCCCCCGACCCCCCTCAGGTGCTGGGGGCGATGACGGGGCTGGTTCCCCGGGGGGGCGGGGAGGGACGGAGCTGCCCCCTCAGGTGCCGGGGCTGGTTCCCCGGGGGGGCGGGGAGGGACGGGGGCCCATGGCGGGGCTGCCCCAGACCCCTTCAGGTGCGGGGGCGGGATGTGACCGCCCAGCAGGTGGGGCGGTGCTGGAGGAAGCGGCTGCCCCTCCCCCCAGGTGATGGGGCTCCCCCGGGAGGGGAAGGGCCGGTCGGGGAAATGGGGGGGGGGGTCCCTACTCCCTTTCTCTGCTCTCGTGGGCAGGAGCTGGGGCGCTGCAGCTCCGTCCACACGGCGGAGCGAGGAGCCTAGCGGGGGCTCTGGGAACCGCACGCCCTGCGCCTCTGCCAGCGCCGCCCCTGCAGGCGCCGCGCCGCGCCCCGCCCCGCCCGCGGGTGGCCGCTGGCTCGGTAGCTCCAGTGCCCGAGACGTGCCGCGGGCGGGAAGCCGCGTTGCTGGAAGCTCCGCTGCGGCGAGCGCTGCCCGCTACCCCCACAGCCCTGCCTGGTAGCACCGGCTCTGCAAAGGCTTGGCTCGGGGCGGGGCTGTCAAGGCAGGGGCCTCAGCTCCCACAGCGGAGTCAGGGCGTGGGTGGACAGAAACCTCCTCGGCCAGCTCATACGAACGGAAAAGCGCTGTAACCGTGCCACGTGTGCGGCTTCCCCTCCGAGGGGGGTGGGGGTGGCTGACCTCATCTGGGGCTCTTGAGCCTGTGTGTCTAATAAGAACTGGAAATTCTATTTTCTCTTTTGTTTCCCTTCTTCCCCCAATGGCGCAAACAATGAGCCTTTGGCAGCTTATTAGCGCGTTTCTGGTGCGTGCGATACGCTTGTTCAAAAGGCCCCTCGAAGGTGTAAGTCCTCCTAGCTACAAAAACAGCCTATAACCTTACATTTGGAATCTGCCAGGATGTTTGTGGTTGTCACCTGTATTAGCTTCTCTACCTGGTTTCCAGACCTTTGTTTTTGTTGACAGTCTGTTATGTCAATACTAAAACAGAGCTATGCCTGGGTGAGGTCTAATAACTTGTGTGGCTCAGGTGGCTCTCTAACAGTGTGACACAGTTGTTTAAAAGGACTTCATGTATTTCTCTAATTGCTGAACTAAACTCTAAAATCTTAATGTCAGTACCAATTAAGAATATGGGATACATCATCAAATCTAATATCTGATCAGATTTGGAAAATTCATAGTCCATTTTTTAAAACGGAGGGTTAGCAATGGTAACTAACCAATGCTGAGGAAGTTCCTGCTGCAAAAATGGTGTAGGTTGTGCTTTGTATATATTATACCCTTTCTTCTGTAGTTGTCTTGTAAAAACTGTTGCCAGTATACTTCTGAAACAGGTGCAATTTTTTTAAAAGTTAACTGCCTATTTCCATTCTGTATGAAAATGTTTTGAGCTTTTAGTCCCTAGAGGAGAGATCTCATCATCTGCCTATATTGAAACAATATCAATTTAGCTTTGTGTCAAAGAATCACTAGTAGACTTCCTGTCACGTACATAACTTCCTGTGGAAAAAGCTGATGGCTATAAACTGTAAACAGTGTTCCTTGTGTTAAACTGTTATCAGTGTTTGTAACTCATGGTACTTCTTCCTGATGTCACAAGGGCTCTACTGCTGTCTGCCTCATCTACAACATGTTAATGTTCTCTGGTAACCTTTAAGCATATTCATTCACCAGCTGGAAACTATCATGTGACAAAATGACTTGTAACCTGTCTATTGGCTGAAATCAGGTTACACTTGCATGATGCTGCAGAAGGAGCCTGCAGTGTTAGTCATTTCAGCTGTTTTCCTAACATTGGAATAAGACTTCAGAACATTCTGCAATCACCAAAAATTAATAGTTCATACCAGGATTTTTTTAACATGTCCCCTGTGCATTCAGTAACAAACTCCACATTTTTCTAAACTATTATTTGGCAGTTAAATCCAGATGTTAAGTAGGATTGCAATATAGAGTGGTCACAGTAGTATCTAACTCAAGGTTTCTGAATTTTTCATGATGTGGCTCACCTCATAATTGTGCTGTAGGGAACACCACCCCTTCTGTTTTGTGGTAACATGGACTGCCGTCTGTCATAACTATCATAAAACATCCCTGTGGCAAATATAGAAACTGCTATTCTAACATTATTGTGTGTAAGCAAGGTGGCTTAGCAGATGATTACAAGGGAAGCTGGAAACCTATAACTATGTGGTCTCAACAGATCACTAGTGGTCCATGGACCACAACTGTTGATCTAGATTAGTTTATAAATCTAATCTCTCATACATTTTAAATTAAAAAAAGGAATCTTATTCTTAACCAGCTCCTACTAATTAATTTATAACTGCAGTGTAGCCTTAACTAGTGAACAAAAATTACTACACTTGCTGTGATGGCTCACCAAATTTCACTGGTAGGGAGTTCAGGCTGCATATCTAGCCAGTTCCCCTTGTGTTCTGAAAATCTGCAGTAAATTCTGTCCTTTTCAACCTACAGTTCTCTTGTACAATAAATGTATGCATTTTTCAATACAGAATCTTTGGAAGGGTAGGCAGAGTGAATGGAGGTTTTAGCATCTGGTCAGAAGTCAATTGGGAATTCTGGCACTCAGAAGGGATAAATTTCCAGTTCCCATTTTGCGCAGGAATAAAATAGTTTAAATTTTTAGAGGGGGGAGGAGAGATTTACATCTATTACTCTTCCCTAAGCAACAACTATTTCCCTATCATAATCTATAATAACATTTTAGTAGAAACTGAAATAGCTTAAAATTACCTTTAAAGACTCCAGTAGGGGTACCATTGACTTGAAATTCAGTTAGGTTAAAGGAATAGTCTTGAATACTACACCAACACACTGGTGGTCCTCAATTTTTGTGGTTTTAAAATTGCAGCTTCATGCTTCAAAAAGTTGCTTCTGAGGTTGGGGGGGGGGAACCCCATTCAAACAAAAAGGGAAACTGACTGTATAGTCAAATTTAGGTTCCTCTGTCTAATGTGCTGTCAAACGCACAAACTGAAAATAGCCTACTAGTAAAGCTGTGCTGGTGGGGAATTTTAGCAAAGTTTCCCATATAGCTTACCATTTCAACATTATGTTGAAATGTTAACTATAATTATGGTCACAGAACAATATTTTTTTGACACCCCTGCTGTAAATCAACAAAGAACCTTTGAGAGAGAGTGAGGAAGCTGTAGCAACTGTCACGCTATTTCCCATATGTAACCCACTCTCCAGTAAATGACCGGAAATTGCAGGAAAAATCATCTGAAATCCATGCTTCCCTTCCTCCACCCATTAGGCTCACATTGAAGAAAATAAAGGCTTACTTAACTTCCTCTAATTCAGTGCCTTCTGCACGAGAGATCAAGAGTTAAAATCATAAATATAAAGTACTTCTGCACTAGTAACAATGTAATCTGAAACCTTTACTCTCTGCCTTTTGTAAAGGTACACCCTGCTCTAAATATTAAGACCAAATTTAATTTTAATACAATCACTGAATAGTCCCTTTCTTGCTCAAATAGTACAGTCTCTGAAGTGATGTTACTGAAATATTAACTGTACTAAAGTTCCAGTACTTGGACTAAGACATCAGTTAGCTTCTCTTGGCCAAAACTGAACCAACTTGCTGAAATTATCCTGTCTGGTGTAGCTATTTTCAGTGTGTTCAATTGTTTCAGAAATATTTCCAGGGTGGTACTTAAAGTTAGACTGCTCCAGCATCCAGTGTTGTAGTTGTGTCAATCCCAGGATATTAGAGAGACTAGGTGGGTGAGATAGTATCTCTTAATTGGACCAACTTCTGTTGGTGAGACAGCAGCTTACACAGAGCTCTTATCCAGGTCTGGGACCAGACCTACACTACCACTTATTTATAACTTATGTTGCTCAGGGTAGGGTGTGAATAAGCCACCCACCAAGTGACATAAGTTACACCAGCTGTTCTCAAACTTCATTGCACTGACCCCCCCCCCACCTCACACACACACCAAAAATTACTACATGATCCAAGGAGGGGGGACTGAAGCCTGAGCCCTGCTGCCTGGGAGGGGGTGGGGGCTGAAGCTTAAGGGCTTCTGCCTTGGGCAGGGGGCATGTAACCTTAGCTGCCCCCTCTCTTCCCAGAGCTGAAGCCTTCAAGCTTTGGTGCCAGGCAGTGGGGCTCTGCCTTAGCCTTTGGCCTTGACCCTAGGCCCCAGCAAGTTTAATACCAGCCTTTATGACCCCATGAAAATGGGGTTGAGTCATGACCCACATTGGGGTCCTGACCCACAATTTGAGAACCCCTGATTTACACTGACCTAAGCATTGGTGTGGCCCATGCTATATCAGCAGGAAAGCTGCTTCTGCCAACATAGCTACTGCCTCTCACAGAGGTGGATTTATTATGCCAATGGGAGAGCTCTCATCTGCATAGAGTAGGGGTGACTAGACTTACTGACCCTCTGAGCCGCATACAACCATCTTCAAAAGTTTTGAGAGCCAGGGCTTAGGGCTTCAGCCCTGTGGGAGACACCTGATGTGTCTTCAGTCTTTCTTTCTCCTGCTGAAGCCCTGAGCCCCAGTAGGTGTACCCTATGGGACAGAAGCCCTGAGACTCCAACTCCCTGCTGGGCAGAAGCCCCTACCTCATCTCACTGAAAAGCAGAGGTCCCAAGCTGCTCCTCCAGTCTGGTTGGTGAGGTGGGGGTCTGCAAGCTGCACTTCAACTGTAAAAGAGACACATGTGGCTATGAGTCAGTTTGGCCACCCCAGGCATAGAGCATCTTCACCAGATGCACTATAGCAGCACATCTGCACTGATGCATCACTCAGGGTGGTGTCTACACTACAGGTGCTGCAAGTTTCAGTGCTGTAAAGTGGCAGTGTAGACAGTGCTACAGTGCTGGGAGCCATTCCCCTTGTGGAGGTGGTTTCATTACAGTGCCAGCAGAGTGCTCTCCCAGTGCTGGAGCTGTGATTACATAGCCATGTCTGCGTAGACAGCCTAGAGCTGGGAAACTTAATCCACAGCTAAATAGAAGGTGGAACAAAGCATAAGTAGTTGACTAGTCTCTTGAAATGTGTTAAGGTGAAGTGACCTGTTAACACACTTCCAGTCAGAAGGAGGAAGGGAGGGGGGCAGCAAAGTGTGGGTGTAGACTATTGAACCATAAATCCAGCCTTGACAATTGTGACCCATAGCCAGAAAGGGTTAAATGTCCTGCAAAATGATTAACCCACAGAAGACATGTGGGGAGATGATGTTTGTGTATTTACATATGTATGAGTAGGGTGGACAATGTGATCAACAGTCCCTGTCTGTGTTCTGATAATTCAGAGGTCAAAAAAAATCCTATCCTGTAAATGGATTATAAACATGGATATTTCAGTATTCATCTCTTTGAAATGCACTGTGAATGGCCTTATGTTAATTTGTATAGCTAAATACTGGTGATGGACCTCCTTCAAAATCATCCTAATTACCTTTGTTCCCTGAGGAACTGCAACTTGTTAAGACATGAAATTGTATAAAAGATTCTTGGGTCCTGATTCTATCATCTCGGATCTCCTTAGACTTCTCATGGGAAGTTTGAGTTGCAAGACTGATGTCCTAGTTATGCTGGTAAGCCCTGAATGTGAGATTTGGACATTGGACTATAAACTGAATTCTAAAGGAACTCTTTGCAACTACAAAGCACACTTCTCTGCTGTGAATCTGAAACTCAATGAATTGAACTCATGTCTGTATGTATATTGATCTTTTAACCATGGTCTTGTTTAATACATTTTTAGCTTAGTTAACACAAATTACAGAAATTTTCCATCATATGTCATGAGGGCCTGAGGCTGGATCACTAAGGGAACTGTTTGGACTTCTGAGTAACCAGTAACGTAATAAAGAAGCTGTTTATGCTAGTTTGGTGAATCTAAGTATTGGAATATCCACCAGCTTTTTGGGGATTGTCTGCCCCATTCCTTGCAGTTCACCATAATTGAGTAACCACAGCTGGCTCCCCACTAGGACCCCGGTAACAGTGGTATAGTTGTGCTTGGATGCAGACTACCACAGGTTAACTGGGCTTTTGGATCAGAACCCCACACTTGTCAAAATCTAACTTTAATATTGGAGAGTTTAATGGTTAAAAATCAGTTACAGTAAGGGATCCATGATCAAGATCCTGACAGGAAAAAGCCTGGAACTGTGCTTACAGGAAGGGTTGTATTTTAAGCAAAAGGCCCCAGAGCAGGAACTGAAAAATCTAATTGCCAGTGAAAATGCTTGTGGTCAGAAACCAGCAGCTAGAACTTGAACAAAAGCAGCAATCAAAAAAACAGGCTGATATAGAAAGAGAGGCTGCTGAAAGAACACTTGTATTTTGAACATGAACAATAAATGGTGCATTTGATTGCAGGAACTAGAAGCTAAGGCAAAAGTGGACAGACTTAAGCTCCAGTTCAAGAGAACAAAGGAACAGGAACTGTCATACTGAAACCAGTTCCTCTCAGCCAATATGGGGATAGAATCTATCCAGTTTGTGACAATATTAGTGTGTTTGATGCTATGGGGTGGGTGTGGGGGTGTGAGAGACCGAAGTTACCTCCAACACGCCTCCTTTTATGTAAATGCTTCTACTGTGAGCTCAGGTGAAGATAACACCATAACTTGTGCAAAAAATGTAAGTCAATGGTAAAAGCTGTTTAGGGCAAAATACAACTAACAGCACTCTTGTTAAAACAGATTTTGTCAGAGGAAGATTTACCAAATCAATGTGAATATTGTAATCCTCTGGATTTACTGTAAGTGTGCCTTTAACCAGAATCCATATTGAATGGAATGGTGTTAAAGATTAGGCAATAGCTTCCTTACACCAGCTTAAACTTAAGCATCTTTTGATTGGGGATGATATTAAAACTTTGTTCAGTCAAGTTGATGACATAAACCAGTTACAGGAAAGAAATAAAACTGAACCGGTGTTTAAGGGCAAGGATTTGCCTATGGAGAGTTTCTCCAAATGTTTGTCCGAGGAAGATGGCTGTTCTTCTGCACTAAGAAGCAGCGTATATGTGGGGGGGTGGGAAAATTCCTGTGTCTGTCTAGTATCTTGGAAGTGATTCTGGCATTAGATAATTTTCAGAGAAATGTTTCTCTAAAGCAGATTACAGTTGGTGATCATGTTAAAGCTGTAACTGAGGAAGGAAAGGGTACAGTCTCGGTAAGTGATAGATTGTTGGCAAGGTTAGTGGAACTCAAGTACCCCTATACCTTACCTGTTACCAGTGTGGAGAATTGTGACAGTGAAGGATACAATTAAAGCACAGGAAGGAAGTGTTCCTAAGATTGTGTCTGCTAGCAATGATATTGCAACTAGGTTGTAGCCAGTTGATGTCATAAATAGCTCCCAGAATTGCTTGGTCTCTAGTGCTTCTATTTTGCCATTTGCTAGTGTGTTGCTGGGTAAAGATGTGAAAACATTGTCTGATCAGGGTGATGTGATATAGCTACGGCACAAGAAAAACATGACAGTAACTTGACTGTTACTTGTAGCAGGAAAGAATGTTTTTAAATCTTGTAACTATGAAGTCTAGCAGGTTTTTTGTGTTTTTCAGTTGTGGACATAAATAAAGCTCAGCCTGTTGCAGTGCATGATATTGCAGAAGGAAACGAATTTCTGATTGAAGTCTTTGAAAAGGAATTGTTTCCACTGACTCTTAATGGGCCATTGTTGATAGTAAGTTTTCTTCTGAGGGAAGTGTTGGTACCTAATGGCCAAAATCTTTCAAATGTCTATAAATCCACTGGCCTCCTTTCAGAAAGACAGTGTGGATAGATTTGAGAAGATTTCAAATGAAATAAAAATTAAGGAGTTTAAACAGCCCTATAAACTTAACCAGTTGGGGGGCGGGGGGGGGGGGGGGAGGAGGTGCAATGTTGTTGGAACATGAATGTCTCCACGTTGATTCTTTAACTAAGCAGCCTATGACTCAGGTAGTGAGGAAGATCTGGTTACTGGCTTTTTCCTCCAGAGCAGAACAGCCTTATAACAGAATTCACAAGGATGCAGGAGAGAGCAGGCAAACTCTCATCTCTAGATATTTTGGATATGACTTGTAGTCTCTTAGTGGACTTGACATCTGAGTCCATGTGGAAACAGAGGTTGGTAATGCCTCTCCTGCTGACATAATGTGCACACCAGCACTTTTACCAGCCAAACTTATGTCAGTCTGGGGGGTGGTTTTTCATACCCGTGACTGACGTAACTTTTACTAACGAGTGGTAGTGTAGACAAGCCTCTGTTCAGTTACCCAATCCAATGGCTAAATGCTGACAAACTGTTTGTTTTAAACTACTTACACTAAATGAAATGAAGGCAGAGAAATATCAGTCTTTCTTATCGTGGCTGCCCTTGTATAATTCTTAATATGATCATTTATTTACTAACAGTTGTGCTACAACTAGCACAACTATGGTAACCTTTTAAAACACCATTTTCACTAAGCTAGGTAAGTTATACATTTCAGATTTATAGGTAATTTAATACCCGAGTAAATATTTGTTACTGGTGTGGTGAACAAGTGACTAGATGTTCTAAATGGAACCATGTAAGGAAATGTGTAACTCAGTAAAACTGTAACTATGGCTTTCATTTCCTAAGGGAGTTAAGTGCTCAAAACCCACTGAATTTCAATGGCCTGAGGACCTAACACCCTCAGACTCTCTTGGAAATCCTAGTCTATATGTATAACTAAGATATTAAGCCAGTTTCTTCCATGAAAACTCCTTGCCCAACTTTATTTCACTTACTCTTCATGTGCTCAGGTGAGGTGTGGCTTAGAAACCAGACACTTACAATTGCTGGTAAAGTAGATTCATCCCAGTGAAAACATACAGGGAGCAAAATGTATAATGCTCATTGGTCCATGCTCTTCCTTGTATGTTATGGAGTCGCAAGGTCTGGTCTAGGCCCAGCCAGTAACCAGTCTCCAAGAGTGACCCCTTCTAGTGTGCCAGACCCTAAGCACTCACATGGACCTGCCCCTGTGGAACTAAGTACTCAAGACTGGGCCTTCAGCAAATCTAGCCAAGCCAA
The DNA here is from genome assembly GCF_025201925.1 of Gopherus flavomarginatus. Lineage (NCBI taxonomy): Eukaryota > Metazoa > Chordata > Testudines > Testudinidae > Gopherus > Gopherus flavomarginatus. The sequence continues at coordinate 7,351,275 of NC_066640.1, read as the reverse complement.
ACTACTGCAGGAGACTTGTATTGTGCCACTTTGGGGCACAATGCTGTGGGGGTGGGAGGGTGGTGTGGTTTTCTTTTGTTTACAATAACACATTGTTATAGGCTGCCTTTCCTAACTGTTTAAGTCACCTGACAATCTTGTAATCCTTAGGTTAGCACAGAGGAAGAAGTTAAGCTATATTCCTCCCTGGTCAAACCAGTGCCATGAGGACCTAGCCAAGCTGTGATGGACTCCATCTCTCACATGCATGCACCCTCTTTTGTTCCCCAGGTTTGGGCTCCTGAGTCTTTCCAAAAAGTTCCTTTCTTCAAGTCACCTGATACTTTGTTCTCCAGTTTAAGTCACAAGTTCAACTTACTGGGGCTTCCTGCTGTTTAGATGTTTGTACTCAGTCATTGAGGTGTCTCGGTCTTGCTGGATGTTCTGATTTGATTTTGGGGTTGGTTTGAGCCAGTCTTTAATGACCTAGGTCTTCCACTCAGACCACCGGGTGACACACATTCATTCTTCCTATGCTGTTTGAGCAGGAGACTTAAATGTTTTTAGGATGCAAAGTGCAGAAGGAAACCGAGACACAAGGCTTCATAACAGATACTTCAGAGAATTCTCCTATTGTCACACCTTATCTCCCATGCTGGTGGCTTGACTGTCCTCCTATCTCTTAACTCCTGTAAGAATTTTCTGCTGGGATAAGAGTCTAGCATACTATAGATTTGTATGGCTACTGCACCATTGCCATATATTTTGAAGAGTTGTTGTTCTGATGCAGCAAAGTGATTCAGAGCTGCTACTACCCTCTTCCCTCAGCCCCACAGTTCAGCAGACTCTGCTTCAGACTAGCTAGAGTAAAGCAACCAGCCCTTAACCTAAAATTCAGATAAATGGGTTTTTATGTATCAGTGGTGCTTTATATTGACAACTTTAAAGTTGTTGCAATGTCTTGCATGATAAAAAATATATATAATATAGATAGCATAGTGAACTATGACTCTTAAAGGAGTTAACAGGATTGTGTTTTCCTCCCTTTTTAGAGGATGACTTTCTTCTGAGCAAATAAAGCCCAAACCAAATATCCTGAGTTTGAGGCCTATGTACTGACTAATGCAAAGCTCAGGTAAAACTGACCCTTCTAGCATTAGGTTAATTAGATGCACAAACTCAACCTTTAAGACAAAATAGCGATACAGTCACTTAATGCTGATTATGAAACCCACTCAGGAAGAAGGCAGCTACTAAACTGTCATATTACAAAAATGAATTGTGCATACTTAGTGTTCAAATGTAATGGATGCTTTGCATGTAAGGGCTCTCTTGACTACCTAAGGTACAGTAACCCTGTTGCTGTGACCACATCACAACTGCTGTGGACATGTTCCAGGCAGGAAAAAGGAAACTAGCCAGAATCCTCTAAGAAAGTAATTGCATGTGCTGGTGTTGCAGGGGGGGAGGAGGAACAAACACATGATCCACTTTTCCATATAAGGAGAAAAGTGGGGTGATGGGCTACTTCCAATTGCAATGCAGAGAACACATGACATAAGATGCTATCACTCTTCCTGGTGGGCGCTAGTTTAAAAATAAAGGATGTTACACATCTGTGCTTCTACTGACTGTGCTTTTGTCCAGTCCTTCTCTGCACTGACAATGCACTGTGTGACTCTAAACCATAACTCCGGTTAGGTTTTTTGGGGTTAAGATCTAAATTCAGTGTTTCTGGCTAAACAGTGTAGGATATAAATGGGAACCTTTTAATGAAGTGTTCAAAATTGTAAGCAGTTCAAATAGACTGTTTTTTTAAAAATGAATTGGGGGAAAATCTAACAACTCTTAAATCTCATAGAATATATTCTATAGTGCCATCCTACTCCTGGACCAGATAAAGAATCTTATTTTATTTTTGCAAATACAAGTACTGCTGCCTTCAGTGACAGTTGTTTGAATTGGCTTATTCAGATAACAAAATATTGACGAACTGGTTTCCTTAAAGCTGTTTTAAACTCTCACTTTGTCACTTTAATCTTTTGCAGGAACAATGCTGTCTGAATCAGAAATGGGTACTGTATTGCCAGATGCAGCCTCTAACTTAGATGTTCCAGTGTCGTGTGAGGTGTCTCCTAGTGATGTCATGGTGAACTCTGCATCCAGGTTTGTCCAGGTTCTTTTTTTAAGTTCTACTTGGATTAATTCCCATTTGATTGACAACTATGATAGTTTCCACGATCTACATTAACATGGCCTTGTACTATAAAATCTAATGCTGTGAGGAAGTAAAAGCAGAATAGAACTTGCTTTACATAGTGCAGTGACTAGCTTCTGAAATGCATAGTGTATGTTCAAAAAGCATTCTGTACAGGCAGACTAAACTTCTCTTATAAAAGAGTATACATTTAATGTTAACTCTGGCAGAATTTATATTTGTAGAAAGGCATTAGCCATTTGTGTCTAATACTTAGCACTTCTGTATTACAGAATGTTGCTATACTGTAAACAAATATTGGCTGTTTGCAGGGAAATCTCCAGGATGTAGGAAAGTACATCTTGTTTGTCCCTCATATGAGGGAAGTCAGGGGGATCTTTGCTGCACAGAGGAGGGAGCTGCACAGTGACTTCCCACCGAGGACATGGACTCGGGTGAGGCTGAACCAAACCCTGGCATGCTCAAGGACCCCAGAAACGCCCCTGCCCCTCCAGGCTAGGTGTGGGCAGGCAGGCTCAGTAAGGCAGGATTCAAGAGTGAAGAGGCTTAATGCAGGAGGAGGGGGAAGATCCAGGTGTAGGTTGAGAGGGTTCTGTGTGGGTGGCTCAGTGGGGGATCCAGGCATGCCGGGGGGGGGGGGGGGATTTGGGTGCATGGGCTTGTTGGGGCAGGGGTCTGGGTTCATTGGTGATGGGACTCTACAGGGGATCCAGTTGAAGGTGGGTGGGGATCAGTGGGGTTGGGATCTGGGTGCAGGTGGCTCAACTGGATGGTCCAGGTGTAGGGGGAATGGAGCTTATGGGGGGGGGGGGGTGAGGTTCAGCAGGAGGGTCTGGATGCATGGGGGTTGGGCAGATGGAGAAGCATTTCCCTGTACAGGGATCCCTCCCCTTGCAGCTGAGGAATGATGGGTGCAGGAAGCAGGGGCAGTTTGCAGAGCTTCCTGCAGCTGGATGAGAAGTCTTGGTGGATGTGACCCAGCCCTGAATGCCATGCAGGGGAAGAGGAAGTCCTCTCCTCCCCAGCCCAGCCAGGACTAGCAGCTCAGCCAGGCACAGGGTAGGAGCCACCAGCCAGGTCTTCCCCAGTCCCATCCCCTGCCCCACAGTGATTTATATCTTTGACAGCTGCCCTGAAACATGCTGCTGGGGAAGGGAGGGTGACCAGCTGAGACATGAAATATTGGGATGGGGAGGCGGGGGGGAACAGTCCACCAATGGTGGAGTGTGTGGGGGGAGGGGAGGGGAAACCACCAGAGCATAGGAAAAATTGGTGGGGCCTGAGCACCCACTAGCAGCTCACGGCACCAGCTTACTTCCGCCTCCCCTGAGCAGGCTGCCGCATCTTATTTCTTCCTCCTCCCTTCCAATGCTTGTGCTGCCATACAGCTGATTCATGCAAGCCTGGGAAGAATGTGGCATGCTTGGGGAAGAAGTGGGGCCAGGGTGGGGATTTGGGGAGGGATCCAGTGGGGAAGGGTCAGGGCTCAGTTTGGGAGGGAAGGCATGAGCCCCCTCTGCCTGGGTGCTGGAGTGCAAAATATTGGGACAGTTCATGTCCCAACCAAACATCGGTCAGAACATGGGACAAACAAGTAAATATCAGGACAGTCCCAAATAAAATCGGGACATCTAGTAACCCTAGGGGAGGGTCACATGACCACTCTTATGGCTTCTCTCTTCTTCCTTGTCATTTTTCTGTGGTGGTTGAGGTGAGAACTCTATAGCTGGTCAGGTGAACCTATGGTTTGCTAGGACTCCCTGGCCCATAAAACCCTCCCTAATTTAAATGGCTTGGAACAAAGATTTGTGTATAGCTTTGAACCCTAGCCAATGGGGAAGTGCCTTGCAAAAGATACTTTAATCTTCAGTTAAGGCTGATTTTAAGCAGATTATATTTCATTCACACTTGCTCCTGCATAATTGTTGCATAAGGTCCTTGTCAAACCAACTGCTGCTGGAGAAGTTGGGATCTTTTTTCCCAAAGGAGCCTTAGAATTAAGCTCCCAAATACAATGAAATTAGTGGGATTTAGGTGCCAAACTCTCCAGAGACTCTGCCTAAAATCTTGTCGCTTTATTTGAAGCACATGGAGAGAGCCTGAGGTTTTCAGGCTAAATCAAAAGGAAGCCTTGTGCTGCGATAGTGTGTATTTGTGTACTCTAGTGCCACAACCTGCTAGAAAAACCACCCACATCTTGCTAGTGAATATCAAACCATGTTTTAAAAACTGGTGGTACTTAGCCCTGTGATAGTTTCCCAAACTTCCTTCCATTAATAAGCAACCTCACTGTACTGCTAATAGAGTAAATTTTACTAGTTGCAAATACTGCAACACTGCCCCTATTTTTTTAATGATGTGGCCTTACTGCTTGATCCATAAGAGTCAGTAAGTATGACCAGTCTGGCTTTTCAGTGGTTCTGCATCCATTTAGCAGTATTAATATATCCTCTGCTAGCTTACATCTACCAAATGCCCTAGCAAGTAGTGAAGTTTCTGCAACTTCTCGTTGGCCTTCAGTTTTATGTACCTATCTGCCTGATTTAAAGCAGTCCTTAGCCTTTCTTCCCCCTCCCGCTTGCTTTGACCTCCTAAACTACTCTCAAATGCACAACCACTTCAGCAAAATGAACTCTTAGTGGCATGGGTAACTGTCAATCTGTCAACAGAAGTGCAAATTGATATGAAGTGTACTTTATGCTGGCCCCACAGCTAAGACTCCATAGCTTGCAGAGCAAGCTAAAGGGACAGACTTGATTACTTCCTCCTTTCCTGGTTCTGGATGCAAACATAGTGTTAGAAGCAAGCTTTGTTTTATTGTGCACTGTCAAAATAGCTACCTTAGACTTAATTGCTGTGGTTTGAAAGATTAGAACCTGTTTAAATCCTTCTAGTTTGGATCTTGGGGAGAATAGCCTCCAAATACAGCAATTGTGCACCCACCCATGGAACTCTAGGGATGGGGACAAGAACTGAACCTTACTGATTGTCACTGGTTTTGAATGTACTAACTGTAAAATGTCAACACTTGTTTTTAACTGCCCTATCCCCTCCATCTGCTTGACTAGCAATTAAAACAGTCACCTCTATACTGTAACAAACAAGCTTGCTCATTTTTACAGTGTGATACACATACTGGCATTTGAGGTGCTATGGGTTTTCTCCAGAAAACTACATTTTAAGAAGAACTGTTCAGTTTCTTTTCCAAAAGGGGAAAACTAGAATTTTAGGGTGGGGGGCAGAATTCTGACTGAATCAGGAACAGAAACATGCCTGGGACCAACATTCTTTCATACCAAAGCTAACAGCTAAAACTATAGACCTGTCTACAGGCAGTCATGTGCCAGGACTCTTGTATGTCACAATGATCTGGCTATGATTTGCTATTTCTATAGCAACAGTTAGTGTCCTAGTGACCTTGCCTGCATGTAGGATCAAAGTTGATACCTAGGGCTAGGGACAGCCTAGAATTCAGACATCAATGATGTCATAAGAACCTAGTGAATTCTAGAAGTCTGGCATTTGCTCAGAAACTTCTCTGGGAGTGGACATCGAGGGATACCCTCACTTGAAAACTGTGGATCAGTACTTAACAGAACAAAAGGTGGGACTCTCCTCTTATCTGAATTCTCATGGAGAAGAGTGATGGTTCAGTACTGACATGAAGTGCTCACCTGCCTATGAACCTACCATGATGTCAAAGAGTGACAGACTTTAGAGAAGCAGGAAGGCAACTTGAGAAGGCAAGATGGAAGGGACTATTCAATCCTTGGAGGGGGCGGGGAAAAGAATGACCTTTAGGTTATCTGGCAATCATGGCTGACTAATAGGCGTTAAGGTGACTGTATGAATGGCGTGTTTGTAGAGTGCAGGGGAGCAAGCACCATCCATATGACTACTAGGAGAGCAGGACAGTTATACTTGTAGCTCAAGGGATCTCATTCTGGTGAGCTACTTCCATGGCTTTTTAGAAGAGTTGGGGACTTGTGTGTGAGAGTGGCGGGTGTGTGTAATGTGCTAAAAAAGCATCTAGAGATGCATGGTGGGCTAAGAGACCTCAAGACACTATTGAGGCAAACAACTTAAGTAGGAGTCAAAATTAACTTTTTTGTGACTCAGAGGATCTATTGCATTCCATCTTATGGACCTGTGGGATATAAACATTCATGCTTCAAGAGAGAAGCCACCCATTAACTAAGTGTTAGGAAACTTTCCCTTAATGGACTAACCAGACCAAAGGAGTTTCTTTCACCTTCCTTTGACAAATCTGGCATCATGTGGTGGTTTCTGTTGACTATTGATGCCCTGAAGCATACTAGTTTGAGGGGAAAAAGCTGTGTTTGAGGTTGTGAAAATTTACCTACTTTCAGACTGCTGAATCCTTCTTAGGGAAGTTGGGGGGCCTGTTAGGGACTTTCCTGAGAGAGTGCTGAGTGACCACTAATCTGAGTGGTAAGGAGGGAAAGCTGCTGGGGCCAAGTGTCCTGGATTGGCTCTCTGTAGTAGTGAGTAGGGAAGACCTGTTCCCTAGAGGGAGCAGAAAAGAGCTCCTCCACTTCTGGCATCTGCTTTAAGTCCACAACTTGGGAAGTCCTTTTTGTTCGTGTTTTTTTTTTTTTAAATTGTGCCAGTCTTCCTAGCTGCCAGTGGATGTCAAGCTTATGAGTTCAGCCACAGCTTGCCTGGAAATGCAAGTTATCAGTTCATGTTAGCATCAAAACCAGTTGTGTTCAAACTTGTTAACAAACACTTCAGATTTAGATCGTAAACTTTGAGGCTGGGACTGTCTTGCTATGTTAGCCCCATATAGACTATCAGTAAAAGGAACAAACAACTCAAATCCAGAATACTGGGGACCAACAATATAGTAGGAAAATCCTCCTCCTGGTATCAAGGGATTAGCATAACTAAATTATGAAACTGTCATATCTGAGAACTGATAATATGCTGTACACTTAAGTCAGTGTACTAAAATAACATCCAATACTTAGTACATGCTGTTGCTTGCAGAACTGTTGAGGACCATAGCGCTGAAATAACTGAAGAGACTAACACTGAAGACTCTCAGCTCGATATGTTTAGATCCAAAGGTAAGCAAAAAGGAATCAGTTTATAACGATTATAACAATCAAATTAAGTTGCTCTAAACTCTTTTAAATTGTTGCTTTCCAAAATTGTATGCTATAAAACCAAAGAAACTTAACCTGCAGGATTGTCTCCTGAGAAACCATGCTGAATTTAGCTTGGGTTGCAGTGGTGGTGGTCCTCAGGGAGGGTAAATGTTACACTACACCGTGTGCCAGTGGATAAGCCCCTTGGGGCAGAGGCACTGAATGAGTTTGGCCTCCACAGGAGGGTTCCAGCTGGTCCTGTACAAGCAGCTTTTGACAGACTAGCACCCTCCTTGTTAGAAGGTGGTGGTGGTGGTGGTGGTAGTAGTGGGAGGGAGAGGTTTCAGGTTCCCCATTTTGTTCTTTTGCACACAGTTTGAATATAGTTAGGTTTCAGCAAAACTCCAGTCTCAAAATAGAATCTGACCTACCTGTCAACTTGCCCAAAGTACAAAATAAGTGACAATGTAATGCCTTGCATTTAGATTTCCTTTGCCAATGTGAATTAACACCTTTATTTTTATTTTATTAAATACTAGCTTCATCCCCAGCCTCAGGCCTATGGACAACACGACGGGATGGAGAAGTTAAACTAAGGCTAGAACAAAAGGGTATTGGTAGTGAGACACCAAAGACTGTTCATGAACTATTCCAGGAAGCTGTTAAAAAATATGGTGACTATTTTGCCCTCGCATCAAAGAAGGGTGACAAGTGGATAAAGCAAACTTATAAGCAATACTATGAGGAATGTCGGAAGGCAGCAAAAAGCTTTATTAAGGTATGTCTTGTAGAACTCTTATGGATATACATAACATTCCTCAAAGGAACTTTAAATTTAAACTCCAAACCTGGCTTATTCTGTTATGTGACTTTTTTAACTCTAAAAATGTGGGTTATTTCTGGACACACTTATTAGTGAAATGTTTAACTTCCCGCCCCACCCACATTCAGAAATTCAAGACAGCCTTACAAAGCTCTCAAACTTACCAGCCAAGCCTCATTCTGTTTGTGTGTACTCTGCTGCAATAACTAATGAGAACCAAGGATGTGATTGTTCTGGAGAGTGTAATCTTTCAAGTCTCTCTCCAAGAGGTCAGGCTATTCTTAGACTTCTCAGCAACTGGCAGGGGCTTCTGCTTGGCAGGGGCTTCTGCTTGACAGTGCTATCACTATATGTGAGTGTCTCCTACTGTCCATGAAATGTGTTTTGTCCATTTATAAAAATCTCAAAACTAAGGAAATAACCAAACTGGAAAAAGTGACCTTTGTATAAGAGTGAAAAGTTGCTTCAAAACTTTCTGCTTGGCTTTTCACTAGCATAGAACATCTTGTGTGCCACCCTCTTGGAGGAACTCTGTGGCTGAATATATTGGACCTCTTGTCCAGGTTTCACTCATGACTAGAGAGGATTTGTCAAACTAAAAATCACATGAGCTTTCTGTTAGAGCTATAGGCTAACTTAAAGAAGCTCTGAAATCCCAGACTCCTGCCCTTTTAAGTGTGTAATAGTTCCTGCAGCAAAACCAGTAGGCTCTGATGTGAAATCCTGGTCCAATTGAAGCCCAGGGCTGGTTTGCTATGGAGTAGAGGGCTGCCCTTGATGTTACTGATACTTGACACTTTTAAATTTAAATGTGACTAACCTTCAAAGTAACTATATGTAAGATACTAAATGCAAGTGTCCCCTACTAATTTTGTTTCTGCCATTTTTTTTTAAACTTGCTTAAGTCCACAGAGGGAGCTGATATCTGTCTAGATTAAACTCAGGAGTTCTGATTCCTGATCTGGTCTTTAAACTATAATGTATTACTTCATGCCAATGAAGTGGTCTTATTGCATTTGCTGGGAGTCTGCATTTGCACTTTGTCAGCATTGAACAAAACAGAACAATATCTTGAGACTAAATTTAAACAACTTGTGTGTTTGGTTCTGTGCCAGTCCTTCAGGGAATTTCTTTAATGTGAGTCCTAAGGCCATGTCTATACTACCACTTTACATTGGAAAAACCATGTTGCTCATGATGACTGAAAAAACACACTCAAGCAACCTACATGTCATTGGCAAAAATGGTGTGCACAGGATTGTCAGTGGGAGAAGCTTCTCCCACCAACATAGCTACCACCACTTGTTGAGGTGGTTTTATGTCGACAGAGCTTTCTCCTGTCAGCATAGAGCAGCTACACAAGTCGTCTTACAATGCACCAGTACAGCTGTGCCACTGTACACTTGCTAGAGTATGGCTTAACTCATTTTAAGGCATTTAATTTTCCAAGAGAAATAAGTCCTATCCTATCTGATCTTTGTTTACAGTTGGGATTGGAGCGTTTCCATGGAGTGGGCATTTTGGGATTTAATTCTGCAGAGTGGTTTATTGCTGACATTGGAGCTATTCTTGCTGGGTAAGAAACCAATTTAGCTTGCACTGGTACTATAAAGACTCTTATACTTTCAGATGCCAATAGATGTTAAAAACATGATGAAACAATTGTTGATGTCAAAGCCTCCACTTTATTTGTGGCTAAATTTGTTTAGACTCTAGATTAGAGGTACTAATGATCATTAGTACCTCTAATAACAAATGAACAAGCCAGACTAGAGGGATACATATATAGCTTGATTAGAGCAGGGGTTCTCAAGCTCTTTCTGAGCCTCCCCTTCCCCACAACTTTTTTTCTGCATATAAAAACCAGGGCCAGTGTTAGAGGGTAGCAAGCAGGGCAACTGTCTGGGGCCCCACACCACAGGGGGCTCAGCAAAGCTAAGTTGCTCAGGCTTTGGCTTCCACCCTGGACGGTGGGGCTCAGGGCCTCAGGCTTTAGCCCTATGCAGTTGGGATTCAGTTTTCTGCTCCGGACCCCAGCAAGTCTAATGCTTGCCGGACTCCCTGAAACCTGCTCGTGGCCCCTGGTTGAGAGCCACTAGATTAGAGGATGTTGTGCTTCCATAATGCTGAGCTGAAGCAATAATATGCTAGCCTGAAAGATTGTTTCATTGCACTTCATGTTGGGGAGGGAGGGGACTACTAGACCTGTAACTGAGCTGAGGTTCTGCAAAGACAATCTAGTATATTGTGGCTCCTGGAAGAACACAAATTATAAATCTTCCTTAATGGAATCTCAATTTCTAGAACTTAACACATAGGAGGTATCCTCCTTACAAAAAAGGAGTTTAGATTAATCTGTCTCTACATCCTGGAGCACTTTTTTCCAGGTGGGAAGGCTCTTCTGTAGAGAGGCCAACTTCTGAGGCTGAAATCCTTGACTAGTTACCCTCTAACTCTGATTTATTTATAGTGGTTTTGCTGTAGGCATCTACACCACAAACTCTCCTGAAGCCTGCCAGTATGTAGCGGAGAACTGTGGCGCTAATATCCTGGTTGTGGAGAATCATAAACAGCTGGAGAAAATCCTAGAAGTAAGTATCTTTTTATAGAGTTAAGGAGTGGCAGTGGCATATGGAAAGCATTTGTCTGGGTTAGATAGTCAAGCAAGTATTTAAATTACATCCCTAGCTCTACTCTAGGGTGTGTGGCCTCTCTTCTATTCATTTATTCTAGCAAACCAAGAAATGCCTGTTTCTGGGCTGGGGATGGAAGGGGACTTGACAGTACAGCAGATGGCAGAACTCCCACTTTCCCCCTGCGATTTCAACTGCACCTGGTGTGTGCGTAGCACTCTAAAGGGATAAGGTGGAGTGTACACACTCACTAATGCTTGCAAGCCTTCCTGTGAGTGGGCAGGGAAACCAAATTGGGACTAGAGTGAAAAGGTGATTGCAATGGTCAATATGAAGACTGAAATTGAACAATCCAACCTGGTCTGTTACTTACCAGAGGTGGATGGGTGGGGGCTGGTAGCCAAAGCAACTTTGAAGGGTAGTTAAAGTTAAACACATGGTTTACATTCCTAGTCAAGGCTCTGAAACAGTCACAGAATACCACAAGCAAAAATTAAGCATCACTAAAAATAGCATGATGCTTTCTGGAAATCAAGGTGTTCCTGTAAGACTTCAGGTAGTTAGGAAGTAATTATCCAGACTGAAGTTCCTCCAGTTCAAATAATGATTGAGAATCCAACAGGATTCTCAGACTAAGTAGCATTAACATTCTCCACTCCAAAGGTGGCTGCATTTTCAATTGTGGATGACGCTGTAGTCTGAAGACAATAGCTTCATCAGAAAATCCTGTTGCATATTTCAAGCTGAAAGGAAGGTGCAAGAAACACTAGATTACTCTGATACCTTGCTTGCTCTTTACTGCAGGTTCAGGACAAGCTCCCTCTTCTGAAAGCAATCATCCAGTACAATGGAGAGCTTAAGGAGAAAAGACCAAATCTCTACACTGTAAGTAATGTTACTTAAGTAACATTTGAGGTGTTGCTTGCAGTGTCAAAGTGTAGCTAGTTATTCAGAGGCATTTAGTATGCAAGTACACCTCTCAACACTCAACTGTAGTGAGTAATATTGACTGTCCCACTACCATCTCTCATGGCTCACCCATGGAGGGGCCCTACCCTGTTCATTAGGGAACAGTTTGGGGTGGGGAAAGTTCTTGATCTTCTATTATGTTTTCATAAATTGCTTACACTTGTATGCAGTGGATGGAGGTGGGCGGAATACTATCACAAGTGGTAACTTCACAGCTGGTGTAGCATGGATGTAATGACTACACAGAAGCCATGGAGAAGTAGGTCATTATCTCAATTCTCCTGGAGGGTCACCATTTCCAATAAAGCACAAAATGGCTTTCCTGCAAGTGTTCCCAGTCCTATTTTAAAATAAGCCCTTAGACAAAACACATTCAAGACTCAATGAAAACATCACTCCAGCCCAGGAAGCTCCCGCAAAACATGTCTCCATGTGTCAGAAGAACAAAATCAGTGCTGGGGCCACCCCCATATTCCTCTCATGCACACCCTGTATCCACAGTTGTATACACTATTATAATTGAAGTGAATTCTTGATGGAAAGACCTCCATGGACTAAGTGAAGATATAATTAGATGTGTAAACCTATGAAATCTCACTGGAAAAACAGTTGTGGACTTCACCAATTTAAATCCCTCCACCCACCCCACCCCTTCCAGACAGCTTAGTTGCGTATATGAAAGAGGGTATAAAGCCTGACCAAGCTCTTTACTTTTGAATACAGTGGAGTGAATTTATGAGCCTTGGCAGTGACGTTCCAGATTCCCAGCTTGATAAGATCATTGAATCCCAGAAGCCTAACCAGTGCTGTACACTGATATATACCTCAGGAACAACTGGACAGCCAAAAGGAGTTATGCTCAGTCATGATAATGTAAGTATTCTTGCCTACAAGTAGAAGAGAACTGCTATTGGCTTTCAGATTTTTCTGGGATGCACTATTTTAAATAGTGTTGAGGTTGGAAGAATGGCCAAAATATTTTAACACTAGGACATAATTGAAACACAAATTGACTTGGAAACAGTTTCTCTTTTCAAGACCCCTTTTTTTAGGCAAGATTTGTCAAAATTCATTTACTTTTGGTCAGAGTGAGGGAAATCTTGCCTATATTGTTGTGTCCCACAAGTATATGTCTAAAGCACACATGGCTTGGGCAGAATAGATCTCTGGAAAAAGAAAAATTAGGCATATTTTGTCCTCCAAATACAGAGAACCATTTGTCACATTAGTGACAGACTAACTCTTCCATAACCCAGATCAGGACACTGAAACTATTGCTGGGTTTCTTGTACATTTTAGTAGCACTAATGAACAGTAGGGTCCAATAGCTAGCAAATTACAAAGAAGAGACATAAGAGCTGTGAGATCTAATGATCAGTGTACCCATTTTACAGAGCTTAACTTTGGCCAACATTCATGGGCGGTGCATTTTAATGAAGTAAGACTAAAACCCTCACCTTCCATCAATGGGGTGGCAGAGCCACTAACCGAGACACCCCTCTCAATGGTGGCCTCTGCATAGAGGTGACAGAAGTAATTTGGAATAACTTGTTTCCCTAGTATAACTAGTGCTGTTTTACACACCTTGTGTAGTTTGAGACTAGTCAACCAGCAAAAAAGTCGAATTAGGAGCATCTTGTGAATCTGTTAGGAGATGCATATTCTGCAGTCAATCAGGAAGTAAGGTGGGGGGAATGGGAGCAGGGACTGGAGGTGGGGGAACTGGAATCATGGTTTTGCTAAAGGGGAATAGGAACAGGATGGGAACAGGGACACAGGCAAGGCTCTGGTGTCAGAGCTGGGAAGGGGGACACTAAGGAAGGAAACTGGAATCCTACTTGCTGGAAGTTCACCCCAATAAACATCAAATGGTTTACACCTTTGGACTTTGGGTATTGCTGCTCTCTGGACCAGGAAAGTGAGAGGGTAAAGGAATAAGCCCCCTAACATCTGTTTTGAGACTATACTTTGTTCAGCTGGTGAATCTCTTAAGATACCAAGAGAGCCTCTGAAAAGTGCAGTGCTTGAACTCAAGGGCCACACCTAATGTGTGTGAGGAAGGATAAGTATGGGTCAGACCAAAACTGAGGCTTTCGCCTAACTTCAAAAGCATTGGGCAGGCTTGCTTTGTGTTCATGACTCTGTCTTCTGTGAGTGCAAATTCATACAGTTTGCTTTTTGAAACCCTTCTTAAGCTCTAAGCATACAAAAGCTGGGACTGGAGCAATCTCACAGACAGTGGCTGTAGAGTGAAAGCAGAATAGTATTGGCCACAGAGATGAAGGCAATTTGAGGACAAAGTGACTGAGATGCCATGGCAGGTCTAATCTCTGCTTTCTCTTTGAAAGTTGCTCCTGCATACACTAAGTGTCTTTGCCCAATTCTCTTGATCAAAACCAATTCAGTACTGGGTCCAGGATGCTTTCTTAGTGCCTGAGCAGACCCAACAGTGAACGTGAGAATTTCCAGACTAGTGGTCCATCTAGTCATAGCCTGTCAAAGTGCAAGACTGCCCTGCTGTGAGCAATGATGGAAATAACTGCCCATAAGTGGCACTCCTTCTCTGCTTCCTCAGAGTATAAATGGCACATACCTCTTCTCAGGGTGACTGAAGGCAGTATAAGGGGGGAGGCCTACTACTGCCCTTCCAGTAGCAGGGGGCTGAACAGCTACTTGAAGTAGACCATAACACCAGATGTGGGGGCTCTAGTCACCATGACCACAAATCTTTGAGTCATTGCTTCCTGGGATAATCAGCTGAACATGAGCTCCCAGTGAGACACTGATCTAAAGGGCTAATGCGATCCTTGGATGCATAAATGGGAGAATCTTGAGTAAGAATAGAGGGGTTTAATTTATTTTTTTTAAATTGGTCATTGCTGTGACCATGGCTGGACTACTGTATCCACAATTCAAAAATAGGGAAGGGATAGACTCAATGTGTGGGATCCACAAAACTACTCAAGTGCCTAAGTCCCAGTTTTGGCTCCAGTGTGATCCATACAACTCCTGCTGAATTCTGTAGGTGCTGAAACTCACTTGGTGCCTAAGCTTGTTCAGGGTAGAAGTTCCCTCAGCACCTATGTTTCATGCTCTGACATGTGCATTGCTGCCTCCATCTAGGCATCTGAATGCCTATCTCCTGCCTAAGCCCAGTCTAGATAGTGACTCTCAAATCAAGGAAAGACCAGGCTCTGCATGCGTCTATAGTGGCTGAAAGCCGATCTCCTCGTAGGTGGCCTCCAAGCAAGCCCACTGGAGCAGCTCTCATTCAAAATCTCCTTGGAGGAAGGGGTAGTGGTGGTGCCCAATTTAGCTTTTAGCCCCAGTAGCTAGAGCACTCACCTGGATTATGGGAGATGCAGGTGCAATTCCCACCACTGAGGTGGGCTCTACCACTGAGCTATAAGACATTCTGATGTGGGGCAGTCACTGGACAAGAGAGTGGGAATGACTGTGTAGCCCAGTGGTTAGGACACTCCCCTCCTGGGTCCAGTCACTCATTTACACAGTGGAACAGCTTCCTCAGGAGAAACAGAGGGAGCGCCACATCAAAATATCCCAGACCTCAGTGGCTAGAGCACACTTATGAGACCCCTGTTCACATGCTCCCTTCTCCCCCTCTGCCAAAGGGGGAATTGAACCTGGAGCTCCTGTTTCCCAGGTGCATGCTCCAACCTCTGAGCTAGAACCTGTTTGTAAGGTGAGCATCACCCCCTCCAGCCACTTTGTTAGAGTGGGGCAGAGTCTAACTCATTCTCATGAGACATGACTTTGGTGCCCAAGCTGCCTAACTCCAGATGGACAGCTCCCATTCATGGATTGCTAAGCAGAGATAGGTGCCTATTGCAGAGGGGCAGGGGTTAGGACACACCCTCTGATAAGCATCTCCCATTGGCTGTCTTAGCAGGCTTCCCACCTAACATGGCTCTTGTGAATTGCATTCTTAGTGCCTCTCTCTCCCCATTTGTTATAAAGGAAGCTTAGGTGCCTAACTTGGCATTGTGGATATCTGTGTTATCCTGTGAGTTTCTAGATGCTGAGCATCATGGTGCCTAACTTTTAGGCATTGCAACACCCGACTCCCTTCATGAATCCCCCACAAGGAGCACTAGCTAGTTAGCCTCACAGAAGATTAGGGGGTGACTTGGTCAGCCTACAAGTACTTACGGGGAACACATACTTGATTGTCTCTTCAGTCTAGCAGACAAAAGTATAAGATCCAGTGTCTGGAAATTGTTTCAGAGGTTAATTGCCCTCTTAAAAAAAAAAAGTCTCTAGCTTCAATTTACCAAGAGTCCTAGTAGATTCTTAATCGATGGCAACTAGTAAATTAAGATCAGCAGATCTTTTAGAACAACATCTGTAGTTCAAAAAGAATTATTTTGGGAGTTCTATGGCTTGTGTTACACAGGAGGTAGATTAGATGATCAGTGGTCTTTTCTGGCCTTGGAATCTAGTAATCTAATTGTTACCCACTTAACCTTAACTGATTGAGGGGAAATCAGAATGAGCCCTAATTGATTAAATTAAACAAGTTTCAAACTAGCCAAAGAGCCCAGGAAAAGGGAGAAACTCAGTGAAGTGGCTAGTGGATTTAAAACACACACAGCATACTTGTTTAGATACTCTGCAATTCACAACACTAAATGACATCAGTGTTGTGCCTTGCAAACTTGTTCAGACCCACTAGTGTGAATGGTAACCATGAGGTGCTTCTGTTTTCAGATAACTTGGACTTCGCTATCAGCAGGGCGCTACGTACGACTGACAGAAGCTACCAAACAACAGGAGCTGGTGATCAGCTACCTTCCCCTCAGTCATATTGCTGCTCAAATGATTGATATTTGGTTGCCGATAACATTTGGTGCACAAGTTTTCTTTGCTCAACCAGATGCACTGAAGGTAAAGACCATGCTACTTAATTTAGATGCTTATAGACAGTAACAGGGCTGTAGCCCAGTTTTTTTTTTTTTTTTTGCAGTTGTCACAAGAGGAAACCTAGGTTGTCTATGAACAAAGCTGACAAAATCCTGAGAAACTTAGATTACGCTTACCCAAGTAATGTTTACAAAAACAGTGTTGTTTATTTAAAACAGACCCTTAAACTTGACACACTAGTAAATAACTCTGACATCTGTTCACCTGTCTGCTTTATGGTACAAAGGTGGACAAGGTGACCATGCACTCTGAATCTATATGAATATATTAGGTCCTTGAATGTAATTCCAGGCACTCTATCCTGCAACTTCCCTTTCTAATAAAGAGTAGTGCAGTGGGTTTACTTGCCATACTCCAATCTCCCCAGGAGGAAAATCTCTACTCTGTCATGTGAAGGGCCAGGTTTTTGCCCTTGATGAACAGTTGGCACATGTGCATCTGAACTCAAAGCAAGGGTCATTAACATGCCCTGGCTGTTGAAAACCAGAGTTTGTGACTAGCACTCAGAAAGCAAACTCCTCTCCACACTGCTAGCAATACAAAAAGGTAAGGTGGCTAGTATGAATGTTTCAGGGCTAGACTAATTGCTGAGCACAAGAGGCTGGTTTCTGGGGGCACCTACCTTTTGACACTAATCTGGAGTCCACAGTGTAGTGGCGTTATAGCATATTGTGAGTTGGATTCCTGAAAGTTGAAATGGGTGCTGATTATGGGTTTGTGCCCCTTGAAGATGGGAGTGTACTGTAGCAATGGAGTACTCTACTCATTAGTAATCAGTGACTCAATCCATCAGTGGCTTTTAGAAGGAAATCTAGGTGTCAACGAGGAAACCATCTTCTGAACGAAAGTGGTTTTAAACATTTAAAATTCTACTTCACTTAGGGCAGCTTGATAGACACCTTACGGGAGGTGAGACCAACAGCTTTTATGGGAGTTCCTCGCGTCTGGGAGAAAATACAAGAAAAAATGAAATCTGTGGGTGCAAAATCATCCACTCTCAGAAGAAAAGTAGCAGCATGGGCTAAGGAAGTAGGATTACAAACTAACCTGAAACGGATGAATGGGTAAACTTTTTAAAAGCCATTTAAATGCAGTCTGTAGATTTTAACAGCATATTATGCTCTAATCTGATGGCATGCTAGCAAATGTAATATGCAGATTAAAGATAATCTATGGTCTGTAGTAAAAAGTTAAGAGCATCTTCTGAAACTAAAGCTTGACTGTCTAGGATGACAAGATGGACTAACCTGAGCCTCTTTCAATTCTTCTCTTAAAGGGCTTCTGAACTCCCAGTGAACTTCCGTCTAGCCAGGCAGTTGGTGTATAAAAAAGTTCGGAAGGGTCTTGGACTGGATCGATGCACAAAGTGCTACACTGGGGCTGCCCCAATTACTAGAGAGACTCTGGAGTTTTTCTTGAGTCTTGACATTCCAGTGTATGAATTGTATGGCATGAGTGAGAGCTGTGGACCTCACACCATCTCTCTTCCAGATGCATTCAGAATCACTAGGTATGTATTCCTCATTGTGGAGAGGAACTCTTGCATAAAGAAGAACTTGAGTTTCTGGTATGAGAAACTAATTGTCTACAACTTGGGATCACTGCTGCCCTCTGCTGAGACAAGCAGCTCCCCTCCTTCAGCCTGTTACCAGCATCAGCTAGCCACCAGTAAGAGGGGATTGGGAGCAAGCTCTTAACTGTGAGGCTGAGGTACAGGAAAGATGGAACTTGCCAGTGGCCTGTAGAACAGGAGCTGTGTCTTAAAGCCTAAATCATCTAGGCTCTCTAGATGGTACAACAGAGAAATGGAGGGATAGAGAGAAACTTGTAAAAGAGGAATTGTCACTTTGACTGTGTGCCAAAAAGTTATGAGAAACATTCTTCGTGATACAGTTTAATACATCCAGTAATTTTAAGAAATCATGGTGAATATATTAGTCTTTGAAATCACAAGCCAGAGTATTTAGTGTGTTGGAATAAATACCTTAATTGTATTCCAATTTTCTAAACCTCAGGGATTCTAGAACAATATTTTGAAAACCAAGGGCAGATCTGTGCTTAAAACACTGCAGCCTGGTTGCTGTGGCACTTCACTGAAGACACTATCTCTGCCAATAGGAGGTCGTCTACCATCAGTGTAGGTAGACCACCACCCTGAGAGGTGGTAGCTAGGTCAACAGGAGAATTCTCCTGTCAACCTAGTGCTGTCTATGCTGGGGGCTAGGTCTGTTTAACTGAGTCACTCGGGGGGTCTGGATTTTTTCATATCCCTGAGCTGACACCCTTTAAAGTCGAAGGGACCATTATGATCATCTAGTCTGACCTCCTGCACAATGCAGGCCACAGAAACTCACCCACCTACTCCCTGTATCAAACCCCTGACCTATGTCTGAGTTACTGAAGCCCTCAAATCATGATTTAAAGTCCTCAAGGTGCAGAGAATCCTCCAGCAAGTGACCCATGTCCCACGCTGCAGAGGAAGGCAAAAAAAAAACCCAGGGCTTCTGCCATTCTGCCCTGGAGGACTATTCCTTTCTGACCCCAAATATGGCAATCCAGTTAAACTCTGAGCACGTGGGCAAGACTCACCAGCCAGACACCCAGGAAAGAATTCTCTCTAGTAACTTAGATACCACCCCATCACAAGCAACTGGGCATATTTACCACTAGTAGTCAGACTAATTGCCAAAATTAGGGTATCCCATTATACCATCCTCTCCATAAACTTATCAAGCTTAGTCTTGAAGCGAGATATGTCTTTTGCCCCCACTACTCCTCTTGAAAGGCTGTTCCAGAACTTCACTCCTCTGATGGTTAGAAACCTTTATCTAATTTCAAGTATAAATTTCCTGATGACCAGTTTATAGCCATAGTTATAGTGACTTAATTTCCTAGTGTAGACCTGGCCTAAATGTCTAGTACAGGGGTGGCCAAACTTGCTGGAGCCCTGGCAGGCACCTCCTGTGGGGGGTGAGGCATCAAGCCTTGGCAGATGCACACAGGTCTCAGACTTCTGAAGATTATTGTATGCAGCTCAAAGTGTCACAAGTTTGGCCACCCATGGTCTAGTAGGTACAAATCTGGTTAATATCTGATCCATTGTAGGTCTCATTACACTACGCTGACAGGCAGCTTATAAACGAATTCCTTGCTGAAAGATGACACCACAACCAGAGTATACATCTCATGACCTGTGTGCAAATGCTTACATTTAAGTGGTACTGACATGAATTGTTAGATTCCTAGCTTTTTAGCATACTGAATCTTAAGGAGAATGTGTCCCTCTTTTAGCTGTGGAAAAGAGATTACAGGCTGCCGGACAATGATTTACAAGCCTGACAGCGATGGCAGTGGAGAGATCTGTTTCTCAGGAAGACATGTCTTTATGGGCTATTTGAACATGGAAGATAAAACCAAAGAGGCAATTCATGAAGAAGGCTGGCTACATTCAGGTGATCTTGGCAAGCATGACAGGAATGGATTCCTTTACATCACTGGAAGAATTAAAGGTAATATCTCATCCTTGGTTTGAACTGTCTGGCTGCACCTTCCTGTGCTATGAACTGTTAAATATTGCAAGCTAAGCAGGCCTTTATCATGGCTTGGTATCTACTAAGTGGTGCAAACTCCTCCTGAGGTACTTATGAGCTAGCATTGCATCAAGGTGATAAGCTCACAGTGGTAAAGTATTCTAAATGTGGTTAAAAAAATGCTGCAAAACTAGAGTACAAATTGTAGAAGTCAAGACTTCAAAAGGTGCAGGTTAAAGAGCCAGTGGCCTGCTCTGCAACATGATAGTTGTGGTCTAAAGCTGACTCTTGCTAGCTGTAATCTGACTTGAGGGAATCTAGGCTGGCAAAGTAACTTTTTTTTTTCTCTTTTTTTTTTTAATTTCAACAAGCTATGGTAGCATTAGCTCTTACCATATCATCCACCTTCACAGTCAGATGAGCCAGCTATTTGGATATAAAATTGTATTAAGTGAAGCAGTTCCTGGGAGTGGCCTGTATATATAACTCCTTGCTATGAAGGACACCTGATTAGATCAAGTTACTATAGGACACATGCAAAAGCAGATCCGTGATCTATTTATCTAGTGTCCTCTTCAGAGAGACAAATAGTTGATCCTTCCAGCTTTTTGTGCTGTCAGTAGCACAAATGTACTTTGGGTTTGTCCAGGGGGTAGGGGGAATTTTGCATTTTCCTTATGGGGATGGGAGGGAAATGCTGGCATGGCAGTAAAACATTATACTGCTAAAAATAGTGTAGCTGTGGAAGGCATTGCTTGGCCATATTGCAGTTGTATAGGGTATCTCCCCCTAGGGTTTGGGTGTGTATATACTCCACCCATCTAAGTCTCTTGCCTCATCTGTACAGCTGTTAATACCCATACTAGCATGGGTATAATGTGCTGTCTGTACTCCCTACGTGCTACTGTAAGGGAAGAACTAACTTTCATCCCCTGCAGGCCCCTTATCCTTTTCCCAAAGGGTCTGAAACTGCCTAGTTCAGAGCCACTGTAGCAATGTCCCCCCTCATGTCTCACAGCTCCAGGGCATTTTAGACTGATATCTACCCCCCAATACACATGGATGGTCTTGAGTACTGAACAGGCACTCCTCTGCATTGGCACAGACAGGGGAAGAATCTGCCTCTGGGTCCCCCTCCAGTTCTGATGCCTGGCTACCAGCATTAGAGTTCTGGTAAGGATTGGGTTAAATAGGGTCCCCCCTTGCCTGGGATATAGAATTATGGCCCAAGACCCTTCCTTCAAGGGAAAGAATGGTGAACAGTCAGTACCAACAGATTCATGGCTCCAAATGACCCCTACAGCAAGAGCTCAAACTCAATAATCTCAGATGGTGGATTCTCCCCAGGACAAGTAAGGCCAAGGGAGGGGATGGGGAAGAGAACAACTAATGGTAGATAGGACTGAACTTTTTTCTTCTCTGCATGCAGACAAACAGCTAGTCTCTTTGCTTGGGGGGAGCCTGGTTCCTCTCTGGGATTTCCTAATGTGCAGATCCAACTAGGATGGGGAGAATCTTCCCAAGTCAGGATGACAGTCGTCCCAGGGAATCTTGCAGTACTAAGCTGTTGAAAGGTTCAAAGCCTCATGTACTACATACTAAACTGTACCTAAAATTCTGCAGAGTCCTTGGTTCTCCAGTGCATGGTGAAACTCCCCTCTACAGTAACTTCAAATCTGTTGTTCACTGCTATATTTTAATAGCACAGTAGACAATGTATGTCTTTATTAGAATATGTCCCTAAAAGGGAATTTATCATTTGTGGCTACAAGACAGAAATTGGCTAAGGTGCAAAGATTACAGCACTTGCATATGTCCATTTGTCTCTAAAACCTACACTTCACAAAAAGCACAACTGGAACTGCAGTGAAAGATCACATTTTTCATAGATATGCTTAACTGTCTTCTAGAGCTCATCATTACTGCTGGAGGGGAGAATATCCCTCCCGTTCCTATTGAAGATGCTGTAAAGGAGGCTGTTCCTATAATTAGTAATGCTATGGTAGTTGGCGACAAAGCAAAATTCCTTGCTATGCTTTTAACTCTGAAGGTATGGTTCGTTCTTTTATCTCCTGATAAGTAGCCAGAAAATAAGATGAGCGATCACCTTAGCCAGAATGGCTGGCTGCATTCTGGAAGTAGGGTTAAGAAGGCTTGTCATGGTCAAATGAGAGGTTTTGAAATCCTATCCAATACCTGCAAATAAGCATTTCACAAACCTAATCTAAGCAACACCAAACAGCATGTCCTGCTGTAACCTCACATTACAAGGACCTGACTTGAGTAGTACGTGGGAGCAACTCTGACTTCATGTTTAGATTCTGTGGCTATAGTTTGGTTATGAAGAGCTGCAATTTCTCTCTAATATACATATTCAGCAAAATAAAAGGGAGTTGAAGTTGAGGACATGGAAGCAGTAAGATGCAAGAGGGAAAATGTGGTGGTCTCCTAGATTTCCTCTCAGAACTTCTCCCACCATAGCAGTAACAAGCTGTAGCTTCTTTGTTTTAAATCTGATTTGCTTTAAAAGTTTTCCAGGTTGGTAATGGCAAGCTCAACATGCTGCAAAATGCCCATTTCAATCTTTTTTTACCAAGGAAGATTGAGCCCTAGATTTCTGGAGGCCAGTTCCAACAGCTCTTATGGAGAGTGGGGTACAGAGCTGTTAAGAGACCATGACAAAGCAGTATGGGAAGCCTGTGCTGTGTTCTTGTGTGTCAGTACTTCAGTGCTGCTTGCCTCTCCCAGATTCAATGATTTTTTTTCTAAGGCTAGAAATGCCCCCCAATAATTAACAGTGGGGAAGAGCACAAACCACAACTGTGACTATAACAATTTAGTCATAGAAATTCTCTGCCTACTTCTAGTGCAGCCTAGGTGCTGAACAATTTTTTTTGTTCTCAGCATTCTGAGATCTGAGGGGTTTCACTTGAACATAATCTCCTTCAACTACTAGGCTTCTGTGAATTGGTAAACTATTGCACCAAGGTGATGTGATTCTGGCTGTCTGCTTAGGATCAGCCAAAGTAATAGAAAATAACCTGTTCTGGGTTAAATAACAATGTGACTATAGAAAAGAACTACTCTTTTCTATGGTGTAGTTAATGTACAACTGTTGAACTAGTGAAATGTTCTGTCCTTCCTCTTACAGTGCAATGTAAACGAAGAAACAGGGGAACCACAGGATGACCTTACTCCAGAAGCCATAGCATACTGTCTCAGATTAGGCAGCAAAGCTACAAAAGTCTCAGACATTGTAGGTGGCAAAGACAAAGCTGTTGATGCTGCTATCCAGAAGGGAATTGCGTTAGTCAATGAGAAAGCAATCTCAAATGCACAGAAAGTACAGAAGTGGGTCCTTCTAGAAAAGGACTTCTCAATAGCTGGTGGAGAGCTAGGTAAGTGACCTGGCCTACTGCATATTGAAACAAATGCAGGACTCATGATTTCAAACTAGGTGGTGGCACATCTCATTGCCCTGAAGTCCTGTGTGCTGTGATCTCTTGCATGTATGATGATACTAAAAGCAGCATTGAACTGCCCTGTGAGTGTACAGTGTGTGTGTTTGTGCGCTCCACTGTGCTGGACACTCACTGCAGGAGCCTGTCAGCTGGGTAGGTTGGACAATAGCCACTTTTTTGGCACTCTAAGTCTGACATGTAGTAACCAGAGGTTTCTGGATGACAGGAGTGAGGGGAGGAGATGCTGGCTGTCTTGTGGGTGGAACTGGATGTGACTTTAATCTTGGAGAGTAAGATGGGTTGAATGTTTCATTCCCAACACCCAGCAAGCCTTGCTGGTAACCACCTGAACCCTGGTATCATCCTGTTTGTAACAACTTGTTTGTTCAGTTGCTGCAGATGTAGCAACAAGATTTTGGATACTAATGTCCAAGCTTCAGAGTGAACCACCTCCTTCCCCCCCCCCCCCCCCCCCCCCCCCCCCGGGCATAGAAATAATTTGCACTTCTTGGAGTTAATTTATTTCTGGTACATGCTCCCACTTAATAGTTTACCCTTTTGGATCTGAGGGGCACAAGTAGGTGGCCATTTGCATGGCTCCTTAATTCCACCATGTGAAGGGACCTGGTTTAATGTCAATTGAATACTGTAACCCTCTTCTAATGAATGTGCCAGAGTCTCAACTCCTTCCTTGAGAATGGCAGTAAGCTGCCTCAGGCTGTCATGCACCTCCCCCTTTGTGGTGCCCACTCACCAAGAATCATTCAATTCTTGTCCTGACAAATGACTGTAGTGGCTGGTAGGCTGGGGCCCAAGATGAGGAATTTGTTCGCTTCAGCCCCTGGACAGTATAGATGGTGTGGGAAGACAGGGCTTAAGCCTTCTCTTCTCTTCCTGGCTGAGACTGGCAGCCTTGCTGCTTCCTTCCACCTGTACAGAGTGCCCCAGGCACCAGTTTGTTGTGCCTTCCACCCTGCATACGAAGTTGATGTCAAGTGATTGTCCCTTTCCAAGATGGGGAAACCATAGTAACTAAGGGAGACTTCCAAGTTGGATGCCCAACTGCCCTTTGTGCAGTCTCTAGAATCAGCAGACAGCCTTGCTTCAAGAGTAAGCTTTGGAATTGGCCTTGTTAGGATAAATAAAAGTTAAAATACTATTACTACTACCACCCTCTTCTTACAGGTCCAACTATGAAACTGAAGAGACCTGTTGTCGCAAAGATGTATAAAGACCAAATAGACCACTTGTACACTGATGTGGCAACCACATCAGCAAATCTGCTTTCAAAGTAACCTTGGAACACTGCGGGTCTCAACATCCAGTTCTCCAACTCGTCCTCTGCTGTGTAAGTGTGCGTGCTGGCTGTTGCTTCAACTCCCAAATGAAGGAATAAATGGGTCTCTGAAATAAACCAGGTTTAATATTGTAGCCCTGCAATCACTGAATATATGTATACATTCCTGACTCTAGTTATTGGTGATACTGCACTAATGTCGTCTTTCTCTTTGGACTTTTTCCTAATGTCCATGGTCATCTCAAAATCAGTTGCCCACTGTATATGGGCAAGTAGAATCTCAGCAAAAGTTAGTTAAAATACTTAAATAGTACCATGGCTATTTGTGGTTGTTGTGGGGTGTGTGTGTTTGTGTTTTTTTTTTTTTTTTTTTAGTATTGTAAAAACCATGCTGTAACTTATTTTTCAACCAAAGTCATTTTGTCTGAAAATGAATGTAAAAGACAAGCAGGAACCTTTGGTTTCTTTAGTGTTGCACTTGAGGGCTCAGGTACTTTTTTTAATAGCAATGAAATTTGTAAGTAAATTATACACAGCATATAAAGGTTTCTATGTGTACTGCATAGAAATTACAGGTATACTTGGTTCACTGTTGGTGTAATACAGGCTTAGACTTTTCCGGTTGGGATCTCACAAAGCCATAAACACATTGAAACTATATACTCTGCATGTGTTGTAAGAAGCATTCCATCAAATGGAGTCTGATAGAGCTGTCAAAATCCTGTCCCTTCTGACTTGTTCTTCAGTTATCCTACAATCATAGAATGTGTCTTGAACGCCACCTAGGTTTTTATGGTATAATGTTTGAGGGGGTTGAGGAAAAGGTCTTAATGACTTCTTGCAAATACACTTTTAGGACTGTAATGGATTGAACTGTTTTAAAGGTTTCTTCTCCTTTGAAAAGAAAAGTTAATGTATGTATTAGAGAACTAGGAAATGCTCCAGTGACTGCTATTGCCTTTTCTGGCAAAAGGATTAGTTAATTAGGGGGAGGTTCAACTGCTGGGGGGGTGTGTGTGGAGGGAATTTAAGTATCTACATGGTGTGTTGCATTTCTAGAACTTCAAGCTGTCTTGCACTGTAGGCCCCTCTACAGAAGCAAGCAACTGTTACTGAATGCATGGATGCTTACAGTAAACTACTGCAGAACCTATTCACAGAGGGCAAGGTGCCCCTGAGCAGAAAGGCATATCAGTTTACACTCTGCCTGGAGGAATAGAGAAGATAAATGATTACCCCCTCCTGTTAACCAGTTATGATACAGTAGTCCTGCAGGAATTTCATTGTATGAAGGCTTAACTCCAACTAAGTTTCAGGGAGTTTAAATGTTTAAAGGTCTAATTTTTTTGACAAACTTGTATTTATTGGACCATGAACACCACTGTATGAACCATGTATGAGTCCAAAAGATTGGACAAAAGTGCAATCATTTTATTTACTCTTAAACTTTACTCTTACTGATGTCTCTTTAGTTCATTACCTTTGTCAAGTGCCTGGAGTGGTTTGTCAGGCAGAGGAATGTGTATGTATAAATTACTGTAAGGCATCTTCAAACAAGGATTAAATGGCTATTCTGATTTGTATAGCAAACGTAACTTTGCCATCCCTTGAGTCACATCAGGGTTTGTTGTGCTAAGCCTTATCTGCAAGATGGCTGGGGGGGAGGCTAGGAAAGGAATTTAAAGCACTTATACAAGAATTCACAAATTGGAATTAGCAGTGAAGATTCCATATCTGTACATATGTTTGTAATTTGGGACAAGTGCTATGCCCTAGTCTCATTGGTCTTCTGTAACTATGTTCTTTGTGAGACAAGTGTGAAATGTCTGAACTTCAAGGAATGCTTAATAAACATCTGAACTTCATTTGTCTTTTTAAATAGCATTTCAGTAACTTACCACACATTGTGTTTAAACAATCTTGAACCAGCAAACTAGTGGTGAAGGGGAAGTTGAGTATCTTGGTTCATAGGATAGTAAATGATATAGAACAGATATACAGAGAGCAAGCTTTCATAAAATCTGAGAAGTGAGGTGACTCACCCCCTAACTACCTGTACTATACAGCCTGTTTGGTTATAGTGCTGACATTCTCCCAAGATTTTTTTTTCCAGAGTAACTCACATAACCTTCACTGTCTCTAAAGTACCAGGAGAATCTTCATTTGTCAAGTTTTAGAACTTAAATGCAAGGACCAGTGCCCCTCCTGCATAGCTAATCCCTGCTTTAGGGAGGAGGAAGCCTAAAAGCAAGCAGTGGACAATGACTAGCCCAAAGTAATGGGGCTCTAGCTGACTCTTAACTAGTAGAAACAGAGAAACTCAAAGCATGGGAGAATTGAGTATTGTTTAATGAACACATTGAACATACCCATTTTCATCTAGCCCCATGAGCCCTGCAGCTAATACCACATTTGGCCACCTGTGCCAGGTGACTTGGACTCAGGTTAAGAGGCTGTTTTAATTGTGGTGTAGATGTTCAGGCTCTGGCTGCAGCTTGAGCTCTGAGACCCTCCTCCCTCAGACTCCTAGATCTAGCTAAGTGTGAACATCTACAGTGCAGTTAAACAGTTCCTTAACTAAAGTCCAAGTCACCTGGCAAGGTCAGCTGTGGGTCTCTAATTGCAGTGTACAGAATAGGGCTGTTAATCCACTCAGTGTACACACTTCATTGCAATTTGAGTTATGATTAACCACTGTAATAAATATTTGAAAATGTAAATTTTTGTAAGACTGAGCACTGTAGATACTTATTCTATTACAAATACTTGCCCTGAAAACTCAATTCACCTCAAGTGCTGTAGTACTTTCACATGGAGACTGCAACTTCCAAATGTAGGTGTTTTTCCTTTAGTTCCATAACTGCACACAATGTACCACTTGAGCCTGCATGTCCACTCATCCTCCTGTGTTGAGACAATTGCTAAGACAAAGGTTTGTTTACATTTATAGGGGATACTGCTATTTACAATCTCACCTGAAAATGAAAACTAGTGTTGGCATGACATTTACATGCCAGATATGCTAAACATTTGTATGCCTCTTTGTGCTTCAGCCACCTTTCCAGAGGATATGCTTGTGTGTGTGGTTCTTTTTTAAAAAAGCACCAAGTTTGACTGAATACATGAAGGAGAATTGTCTCCTGTGTTCACACATTTCATGTTACAGTACTCTGGATAATGACCTAGCTCAGGGTTGTTTTAACACTTTTCACAGCATGCTGGTACCTTTTTTACATTTTTGTCAAATATGAGATTTCTAAGGATAGATACAGCACTTGACACAAGGATTAAGAATCTGAAGTCCCTTGTAGATTTTGAAAGGCACAAGGTGTGGAGTAGGATTTCAGATGGTCTTAAATGAACACCACTCCAATGCAGAAACTACAAAACCCAAACCAACCTTCTGGTGGTGGCATCTGTCTGCTCTGCTTGGATCATTATCAGCATGGATACACATCTTCTGGAAGGGTGGCTGAAGTATGAAGGGATATGAATTACTAGCACATGTCACAAATACCTTGCAATACTGGCTACAACAGGGCTATGTAAAACCTGTTCTCACTTTCAGATGACATTGTAAATGAGATGTGGGTAGCATTATCTCCTGCCAATTGCAACCAACCTTGTTTGAGTGAGTGGCTGACCAAGAAGTAGGATGGAGGGGACTGGTATGTTCTATTTTATTTTTGAATGCAGTTACAAAAGTTTAACTCATGATAGATTGCACTACAGTAATAGTATACTACTTCCACCTAATACAATCTCAGTGCAAATATTTAAAGTGAGCACTGTACACTTTGATTTCAATTACAATATGAAAATGTAATTGCACTAATACCATTTAAATCACTTTTAAAATTGCTTGGCAGCCCTAGCAGAGATGCACATTATATGGTCTATAGCAGCAGGTTCCAGCCTAAAGTGAGGTGGTAGGGGTGGGTTGTTAGCTACCTTGTGTAAAAGGATAAGAGAAACTCCTCCTACAAATCAGCAGTTGAGTCCTAATTGCCATCTTAATAGGAAAAGGCTCAATCAAGTCTCTCTAGAGAACATGGTAGGGGAGGTGACTTTAGTTCCAGTAGCATCAAAGAAATTTCTACCTTATACACAAGGGTGCTATGACCAATACAGTAAAAATGAGTATTTGTGGCACCTTAGACTAACATTTATTTGGGCATAAGCTTTTGGGGGTTAAAACCCACTTCATCAGATGCAAGGACTCTTTTTTGGCGATACAGATAACACAGCTACCACTCTGAAACCTATGACTGAATACACTAGTTGCCCTAAAGTTTGGGGTGGAATAGGATGTATTCATGTTGTAAAACCATCCTAAAGAGCCTGTGCCCCTTACTTTACATGCCTTTCTCTCTTGAAGTGCAGCATGAGATCTAGGAGCTGCAGAACTGCAACTCAGCTGCCTTGAAATACTAGCTTTAGAAAGTGATTAAAATCATTATCAACTCCAGGAAAGAACAATGACAGGCTTGGTTGTTGAAGATTTAATTGCCTAGATCCCTCTAAAGAAATTAAATTCCACTCAGTCAAATACAGAGGCCAGTACCAGCTCTTTGAGGAAGGTAGAGAACTTGCCCACAAGGAAAGAGGCTAGGTTTCTCTTCTGAGCCATAAGCCTTAGCTCTGGATAGATACTTATCTAAAACCTCTTTGAAACACATGCTTAGGGCCTTGTCCTGGAGTGGGGAGTGCTGTCACATTTACAAAATCATCACCTGACTCTAGAAAGGCTTGATCTACCTTTCACACTTACCTTTTTACACAGAATGGGGGGTAGGGGGGCTTTCCCCATCAGCCCCTCCTTTCTTCTGGTGACACTACTACTGCCAATCCCCCTCTTACTAAATGAGGAAATAGAGCCAGGGGCACCAAAAATCTTCTCCTGGGGTTGTCTGAACATAAAATGCAGAATGCTCTTTAACTCAGAGCCAGGCTCCCAGTGCTGTTCCTAAAGTGTGTTGCTCAATGCTGATGAGGCAGCAGGGAGAATTCTGTACACTTGAACTATTTTTTTTTTTTAGCTAAACATCTGTCAAAGGGGTCAGGTAGCACATGGTAATACTTCCATGACAATACTCAGCAACTATTGGAAAAATTCAGCTTACTTACACAATCGTAGAGCAGGCTTCCTGGTGAGACACTCAAAGCCCAGAGGACTTGAATCTACAGAAGAAAGGGAAACTTTTCGACATGTACTGCCCAGCCTAATGAGAGCCACACTAGTTAAAGTAACACTCAAGTCAATGGTTTTTAAATCCATGTAGAAAATTGGGTCTTAATCTAGCATTGTATTGTCTGTGGCAGACTGTAACCTGCAGACAGGGAGTGTTAGACTGGATAAGTGGTTCCAACCCATTTACCACTGTAGGCTGCAGCCACACAGTATATATGCTACCTGCATGGCCCTGAGGATGTCACATGGGCCACATCTGTGCACTGATTGGGCTGCAAGTTGAGAACCACTGGAATAGAGACAGGCAGTGTCCTGCCATCATGGAGAATGGTGGTTGAGAGCATGAGCCAGCCACCCTGTAACCAACCTGCTGCCAGTGCTGTTAAATCTGATGGACAAGTCACAGAGCAGGTTGCCTCCTGCAATTATTCATTTGATTACGCATTGCTATTAGGGTGTGTTCACTGCCCATGGACAAAGTTAGTATCATATGGCAGAAGCAGGGATAAACACTGGTGTGCAGTGCTTAATCCAGCAGTGCATTCTAAGGTTTATAAACCTTAATACTAATACTGAACACACCTGTTAGGGGAATTTTAGTAACACTACTCTTAATTCCAGCAAGAAACAGTGTCCTTACACATTAGAAAACATTCTAACCCCATAGCAAATAATGGTCCTAGTGTGACTGATTACAAGAGATTTTACAGTAGAATAAACAGCACTGAATGTTCACCATAAAATTCTACTACTGTACCTGCCAACATACAGTTTCAAATCCATGCAAATACTTTAACTACCAAGATAAAAGTGTAGTGAGATCTTTAAATGGTGACCTGGGAAGGAAAGACAACTGGGTTTTATTCTATCTCATTTTGTGTTGTATAAAGGCAGCCAAAGGCTGGGGGAGTTTTCCTGCTTGTTTTGCCAACTTGAATAATATCAAGTTTGGACTTCACTGGTTTTGCTGAAAGGCCCTTGGAGGTGTGAGGAGGAGGAGGAGGAGGGGGGACGATGGCGCCTCTAAGAAAGATGGCACAGTCCTGAGGTTAAGCTGCTGACCTGGGAACTCAGGAGGCCTGGTTTGACTACAAGCTTTGACAGACTCTGACCTTGGGCAAGTCAGTTTCCCAACTGTACAACACAGATAATTCTTCCCTCTTTAGGGGTCACGTGAGCATAAATTCTTAAGTCTGAGGATAATCTTATTGCAGTGATTGGGGGGAGGGGGGAATCTGTTGGTTCCTAGATAGCTTAACTTTCAAAAATTTCACCCATGCGAAAGAAAAAACTTGAATTCTTTTAAACTCTCTTCCCTCTCACTCACATTTCCCTTCCTTGGTACCTAGTATCATAATCACAAGTTCCTGTGTCCCATAGCCTCTTCCAGAGCAGATAAGACCTGCATTTCTCATAAAAATAAGCAGAAAGCATTTTTAAAAAGCAGAAGCTGCCTGGACAGTAGAGTGCTCACTGACAATTATTGCTATACAACAAGTTGCTCCTTTATGGCAAATACAGGTCCGATCAGAATGCACTACACACACAAACCACACTGGTGAAGATTAGTTATAGGAGAATGGTGAACAGTAATTCAGAAGTGTGATAACATTTAGCACTTGTGCCCTTTTGCATTTGTCAAGCAGTTACCGTTCTGTGTTTTCTAGAGACTTGTCATTTGCTCCATGATAGTGAATTCATGTTCCAAGTATTATTGATACTGCTGGGAGAGCAGAGTTGCAGGAGTCCCATTAAGTTGATTATTTCAAGTTTAAGCTAAGGCCACTGTTTCCATATTATTTCTCTAGGGGGAAATATTTTCCGAAGCAGATTTACAAAGTAGAGGTCGTTCTCTAACAGAGCATCTCCTTTCCAAGTCGGAGGAATGAAATTCAGAGAAACAAAATACTCCTTAATTTTTACTTTTCCATCTTACTTTATTTCACGTTTTTCTAGAAAACTCCTCCATAATTCCACAAATTTAACAAAAAGTTTAAAATTCAGGACAGAAACAATCCTGTAACTTATTACAAACATTCTTCTTCTCTCTTTTAATCCTGGGGGCCAGATGAATTTCTTTAGTTGAGTGAAGAACTCATTTCCCAGCACAACCTTTCATATCTTCAAATGACAAGGTATTTAATACCTTGGGTTTCAGGGAGAATACAATTAAAAATCTAGAAGCTGAAGTCCTTACACACTTTTCGGAGTGCAAACTCATCTCTTTAGTTCTTGATGGCTATTTCATGCCTCATGAAAGCAATACCCATCTGATTTCAATTTATCTTTAAAGGTAATAACCATTACAAGGTGCACAATGGTTGTGTCTAGTTTTGACACTTCAAAATGTCAACTAGCAAGTGCCAGGCACCTGAAATGATAAAGGAAGCTTCTTTTGAGTATATCAACTGTGCTATAGTGCATGTAAAGCCATTAGTGGCCACTGGACAACATTACATTTGAAATTTACTGAACCAATAATGACACAGGTCTCTGCATGCAGAGAATATGATGGGGCAAGCTCCATAAGGGGAAGTTTAAATGTTTTACCATCAAAATAAGTTAAAGATCTCTGACAAGAACTGGTCCTAGATTGTTGCATCATAGCTCCTTACTAGTTCTGATGCTCCCACCATGCAGAGCAGTATAAGAACTTGTGGCTAAATCATTGCACTTCCATATACTCAGGCTGACTACATCGAAGCCCGTTTTACACTACTATTGTGTCCAATATTCTTCCTAACTAGCATTCTGTGATCTGGTCACAACCTTTTGTCCGTTTCTACAGTAAATGCCAGTAATGAAAGCCTCAAGGCTTAATACAGATCAGACCAAGACAACTGGACAGTGTTCTTGACCCCTTTTTTGCCCATTTATATATAGACCAAGGGCAAAGGAAAAAGCTATGCCCTGATCTCACATCCACATTACTCTGAAAGCCTTCAGGTTAATCATTACTTGTACACACCCTTAATACCAAGCTGAAGGACATTTAGAGTAAACGAGAGTTTTGTCCATTTTCCTTGGAAAAATCATTTATGGCTAAAACAGTCAGACAATTGCATTTTTTTAAAACAATGCACGTTACTATGCATCGTCGTACAGATTTGTAGTGGTACTATCAGTAGCAGTATCAAAATCTCCTTTCTATTTTACAATTATCCATCCATGCTCTCAAGAGTGACACAAGAACAAACACTTTATCCACAAATACTTGTACATGGCATGTTCAGAATACCAGTCAGCCTACTAGAGAATCTACAAGTGGAACTTTTCTTACATGTAACTAAGAGGGGACACAAAGGTTGGGAGGTCCACGATTTAAGCAATTTTTCCTTCTTTGCAGAGTAATTCCTCATGTGGTCCCCAATCCTACCACCACCACCCCAAAAAAACTAATGATTTGGTAAAATACCGGCAAAGTACTTGTGAGAAACAAAGTACTGTTAGTAACCAACCAGCAGGCACACACAAAGGAGAACACTATCGTTGGGGGAACATTTCCATTTCAGGTTTCCCAGATTATTATAAACAGTCTAAAAAATTCATATGTAAAATACCTTTTATAAAAAAAGATTCCCATGAAATAGTAATACTTGTTAAATTTCACAAGTAAAGTAAAAATCCAGGACAGACGGCACAGTGGCCACAGGTAGAGCCCTAGGCACTACCACATGGCACAGCTATGTTCAGGGACAGCCTCAAGGCTCTTGCTCCTTGGCCCAGCTGGGGAGCATCACGATGAAGGTTCTGTTTTTAATAAGACGGGAAGTGTTTGCGTGCCTCTCTCTAGTCCTTTGTACTATAGATCTGGAAGCTACGTAGTCCCAAGACCAATACAGTAAGTATGGGTGCTAGGGGTGAAGTTGATTTAGAAATGGGATTTGGGAGCAGGGAAGGAAGTTGATCTAGGGAGAAGAGAGGAGGTGAAAGTCTCAGGGACTTTCCACACAAACAGTTCAGTTAACACTGTTGCTGTTACTGTTTCATAGAGGGGAAGGCCTCACTCATCACACATCCCTTGGCTAGAGTCTCTGGAGCAAGGTTATTTTGGGGCTTTGAATACCTGGAGCCATTCTCCATACACCCAAAAAGTTTTGGGAGTGGGCTTGGACATAATGCAACATTACAGAATTCACTCCCTCCATCAAAAATAGTCTCAACAAGCACTGACTACTCTTATAGTTTAAATGTACTCACTAAGCCCTGAACAGCCCAAGGGATCTGCAGAACATTAAAAAGCTAAGTCTCTGGTGCGACCTCCTTCACTTAGCCATATCCAGTTGCAGAGCGTGAGATTGTACTGTAGTCTCATCCTTTCCTGGTAATCCTCTTAACCTTGCCATAGCACATTCTTGTACACGGTTTCTATCCAGGCATGGAAATGTCCATCAGGAAAAAACAAACAAAACAGATAAGATCACCGTCAGCGTGACAGGGGCTAGACCTAGCATGAGCCTGACGTTTCTATAAAGACATGTGACAGATGGTTCAGACAGACAAAATTAACAGGAATCGGGTCAACATGACCCAACTCAAACAAGCTTATCATTATATTGCCACTTAAATCTATTAGTTGCAACATTTCCATGATAAAGAAAGGGAACATCCAAAACAAGGGACTACAATTTCATATTGAAAAGTGGGACAGCACATGGGGAAAGCCTTAGAACGATCTTTTATATCTCATCCAGCTCCCACGTGGATCTTTTAAAGAGGTTTGTTTGTCTGTGTTGAGTTATTCTGAACTGTTGCTTTCCCCAAAGCTCTCTGCCAGCAGCCCATTTACAGCTGGCAAAAGCTTAAAACTTGATTGGAAAAGTGAAAATTATTTCTTTAAAAATACTGACTTTAGGAAATAAGGGTTTAATATATTTCTGAAGACATGACAGCTATTTCCCCCACCTTCATTTGGAAGTCAATGATAGTTTAACTAGGATTAGTGTTTGCCATTTCCTGCCATCTTTTGAACAGGTGAGAGAAAAACCTGACTTCACTTGGTCCAAGATCTTTTAGTTTTCTAAAGGTGTCCCAAGATAAAATACTCCCTTGTTTAGGTTTTCCCAGAGTATAGCCACTACTATAGGGGCCACTATAGGAAAAATTCATCCTTGAGAACATAGAACAAGAACCAATGACATCTTTTGGCAAAGTTATTCAAACACTGAAGAATGAAAGTGAGACAGGTAAACCCCTTCCAGAGCACAAAACGCTTTGAAGATCGCTGTTCAGCTTTCATACACTAAAAATTGTTCACAAGAGGCATTTTAACAAACAAACAAGTCAAATCTTAGTAACCACCCCCCCGCCATTATCGTTAAAAAAAACATAACAGAAAAAACACACCTTTAAAATCTTAAGACCCAACTAGGCCCTTCTTATACATACAGTACATACATATATATAATATATATATATATATATAAAATATACAGCTTACAGTTTTGTAGTCCTATTACAGTTAAAGCAGACTGAAAGGAGTGAGACTTTGTTTAGGGGCTTGGATCAACAAGGAGTCTCAAAACCCCAGTGGGAGACAGCAGATTCTGGACACCTCTTCAAAAAGCACAAACTCAGTCTCTCTGAGAAGCTGAAACACAGAATAAGGCCCTGCACTCTGCATATGAAACAATGCCTTCCAGGGATCAGATTACAGACAATACGTTGTACCAAACCGCTCTAGAACTTGCAGATGATCAAAAGCGACAACTATCCACTTCCTCTGCAACAGCCCAACGGGACCCGTTCGGAAGCATTCTCTGTGGCAAGTCACGTGGCTAGCTTTGTAAAAGCCAATCTTGCTTCCACAGCACAAACAATTCTTCCCCGAGCTGGGAGAAATCTAACTCAGTTGAGTCTCTCTGCGGGCAAGTTGGTCCCTGGATTTAGCGAAGAAAGCACTGTCCAAATTTCTTCAGCTCTCAGAGACACCTGAAAACGTATTCTTAAAGACACAATTTCTTGAAGTAAAACCAAAAAAGGTCACACTCTTGTGTGATTGGGAGCAGCAAATCTTTTGCTCTATCAGTACCTGTGCCCAAGTGTATTTACGAAGCGAGGGAGGACAGACTCAGCAATATGGGTGCTTGGTTGAAAAAAGTGCAGCAGGCTGTGCATTCACAGAGCATGGCTGTTCTCTAAGGCAGTGCTTCGGGTGAATTGAGAGAGTAAAAAGGCCTAGTTCCACGGGTTTGTTTCCTGGTACCAAGAGATGGGATTTCTGGTTTCAAAAGCAGCCCGCTTCCAAGGCTAAGCGTCATGTTGCCACTGCTTCCAAATAACTCTGCAGCTTACGGACGGTCGTTTCATCCAAGGAGAAAAGGTCAAAGTCAAAGGTTGTGTTGGTAACGTTAAAATGCCCAGTTTCCTCAATGAGATTGACAATCTGAAGAGAAAGGAATAAGGAGCACAGATTCAGCCATACCTAGTGCACTGGAAGGAAGGGCCCAATCAAACCCCCTCCCTTGCCCTCACACTCACAAGAGAACTTATCTCCTGGCAGGGACGGATGCCCAGCCACAAAATAAAGCCAACATCATTCTCTTGCCATCTTGCTGGCTCAAGCTGAAAAAAGGCACTGGGCGGCCATTTTCTTTTAAATCTCTCTGAGGCATTTTAATTTTCTGGATGCTCCCAGGAGCCCAAGTTGGGTATGGCTCGAACAAGATAGTACACAGGCCCCTTCCCACACCTACATTTCAACTCTTTTTTAATACAAGCTCTCGATGCGTATCTGGCTTCTTTCTACATTGTTTTTGCTTTAATAAAGAGGGATCAGTTACTTGTGGTGAACCACCCACTGCAATGGAAAATTACAAGTGCCACTTAAAACACAAAGGGTCTGAGTTAGAGCAGTGATGTGAGACGATCACCTACGCTACACGGATCTAGGCTGTAATTTAACACAAACCCGACACACTCTCTACCTGCTGTAGTACATTGCGTTCCCGCAGCGCCATTAGCCGTCTGTGAAGCTCCACCAATTCATCCGTGTAGGCCTGTGAAAGAGACAGGTAAAAAGGAATAAAACAATGCATCTGGCCTGTTTCCAGCACTGCCGGGGAAGCAAAGCAGTTACTTCCCCAATGAAAATTTTGGGCAGCTGCTTGAGGGCCTGTTGTCACTTTTTTGTTCCCATTTCCCCCACAAAACCTCCCAGCCCCTTCTCTGAAGTCTAATTCATCAACTATCATCTGCTTGGAAATTAAACTGACTGAAATCCAGCTGCGTTGGGTCCAGCCAGGTATGTTTCATAGTGCACCACTAAGTGTCTCCCTCCAAACAAACGGCTTGTGAGAAGTGATCTGAACCTATGAACTTAGAGCACCCCAGCATCAGGCTGAATGTCTCTTGGTGAACTTCCATGGTAGTGCCCTATGAGCAGTGGGTGCTAAATGCTCACCTGTGCCCCCAAAATACAATACCAAGGAGGTGTGTCACCTATGATAGGACACTAGTTTGTGTTCATATTAAGCTTCCAACCAAAACTGAGGAAGAAACATTTTAAAATCATTGTTCCCCAGGAAGTTTCACTGATATCACATCCGGGAAACAGGGACATTTATACCCTCACCCACTTCAATTGTTTAAGAATCAGACCAGACTTTCAGGGAAGCCAGCCAAGAGGGCAAATCTCTGTAAGCACACTCTAGTGCAGTGGTTCTCAACCTGCAGCCCAATCGGCGCACAGCTGTGGCCCACGTGATATCCATGGGGGGGGGGGGCACCTGCAGAGCCAGTAGGGGGGTGCGTGCGAGAGAAAAATGGGGAGGTGCAGGATCAGGCCCAGCATCATCATCAGGAGGCCAGGGTGCTCAGTGTCCCACCGCCATGCCACAGGACCGCGGGTCCAGTGACCCTTGCTGGAGCAGGCTCCCCAGCATTAGGGCCACAGAGGCAAGCAGGCAGAGCACGCTGAGCTGTGTGCTGCCAAGATAGTAAACCAGCGGGCGCTGGGGCTGCAGGGTGAGGGTACAGGGAACTAGGGCCACAGGGCGAGGGTACAGCCAGTACATGGGGTACAGATTCTAGGTGGGGGAAACTCATGGCTGGGGGCAGTCCCTGGACAGGGGGTTAGATACTGAGGTATAGTCCCTGGATGGGGGGATTGATTGCTGGGGGGCAGTCCTTGGGGCTGGGGGGGGGGGCGCTGGGTGCAGCTGCTTGGGGGCAGTACCTGGGTGGTGGATTGGATGCAGAAGGAGACAGTCCCTGGGGGCGCCATTCTGCCTTGGACAGGGCACTCTGTCTCTGCAGGGCAGGGAGGGCAGTCCCAGGCTGGTTGGGTGATGAGTGGGGGCATTCC
Source organism: Gopherus flavomarginatus (assembly GCF_025201925.1). Classification (NCBI taxonomy): domain Eukaryota; kingdom Metazoa; phylum Chordata; order Testudines; family Testudinidae; genus Gopherus; species Gopherus flavomarginatus. The sequence goes on along the minus strand of NC_066640.1, from coordinate 7,312,817 downwards.
CTGGCTGGGGGGACAGTCCCTGGGTGAGGAGGCTGGGTGCATAGGGACAGTCCCTGGCTGGGGGGCATGCCGCACCAGCCAGGGCTCCCCATCTTTACAGGCAGGCTCCGCAGTCACGCTATCAGCAGCAGCACGAGAGTGAGGGTGGCAATATACCATGCCAGGCCACCCTTACAGTAAATTAATTAATTTTAACAGTTAATGTTTTATTTTGCTAACTTAAAATGCTCTTGGTAGACATTTGCCAGTATTGAAATGAAAGATACTATATCAATTTGAATTGTATTGCTGTCATATGACAAATACTCAACCTTTTTTTTGGGGGGTAGTACAGGTAGTAAGTATATTGTGTGGATGTGGCCCACATAACATATAGAGAGCTGCATATGCGGCCCACAATGGTAAATAGGTTGAGAACCACTGTTCTAGTGCTTTCAATCAGGGGACAGATTTTTTACCTGTAAAGCTGTCCCAGAGTTATTCATGCATGAACCAGCAAAACTGAGCTCATTTAAGCAATCCTACCAAGGCAAAGAAATGAGTCATGAGATACACCTTAGCACAGCACCCTGAAGTTTCACCTGGGGATAAGCGTCTCACCCAGAACACCCTACGCTGACCACTGAAAGTGTGTATTCTGACCCTTCTGCTAGCAAGATCACAAGCACACGTTGTCTTTAATATTTAGACACTGCCTTTCTTCTGGCTGAATAATATTAAAGCAGAAGAGAAACCGGCTTGATTTTTAGTAATATGATGTGTGGCTCAGAAATGAAGGTATTAAATGGCCATTAGAAGGATTTCTACATAGGAAGAGTTCTCCCACTGAGATCTTTCAGAACAGTGAAGAAATGAGGCAATCACTGTTGACTGTTTAGCATCTCAGTAAGCTAAAGAGTGTGTGTGGTTCAAAAAACTTGATTAAGTTGCCCCAGGGAGGAGAAAGAAGGGACATCCACTGAGATAAATAAAGTTCTCAGGAGTGCAAGGCTCTAAGCAAGCAGAGCATGAAACAATAATTGAACTGCCATTCTAACATTCTGGCAAAGGTCAAACACAGCTATAAACTGCCTTGTCACCGTGGCCAAAGGGAACGACAAAGACCAAAGTAAGAGAGAACTATTGTAAGACGCAACACATGGAAAGGATGTGGGGTTCATTTCTATCACCTCATTTTGAGCCGGTACTTCCAGCATCAGTATTTCAGAGTGCAAGCCTTTAATGGGCCAAAATTGTTTCAGTGGGGGGGGGAGGGCAAGTACTCCTCCTGAGCTCGTTTTCATGGAGAAATGTCCTCCTGTATCCCACAATACTATGCTATGCCTACCCTAAGCAAAAGTACCTTGTCATATGTTCCCTTCTTCAGGATCTTTTCTGGCTTGTTGCAAGATTCTGGACTCTTTCTTCCAGAGGCCTGAAGGGAAAACAAATAGTGGGCTGTGACCAAAAATAATTCAGGCAGGGCAGAACTGTAATGGTTTGGCTGCACAGCATCCAATGGAAGGAAATCCTCTGGCTGACCTGGGCAGTGAAGTAGATGAGCTGTGGAATCCACAGCACCAAGGATTGAGGGCAGAGAGGGGGCAAGTTTCTCCATCACTAAATATTGATAAAAGACTCGGAACACTTGCTGCCTTGATCGACTCGGGCAAAGGGAATGATCACAAACTCAGTAGCTCTGCAACTTAGAGTGACAACTCTTATTTTTCACAGTGCTGGGTAAAGACGTGAACTGTATAATACGAAAAAAAGTTTACAATTAAAAATTCCTTTATGAATGGCACCCCAGGCAACTGCAAGCAGAGGCAAACTGATTCACACTGCCAACAAGCTACAGAGAAACCTGTCAGAAAACCATGGCAGTCATAGCCTAGTAGGTCATTAGGCCATTCCCTAGGAGTAGCACTGAATTGTTCCCTACAGGGTATGTCTAGCATTTTGCCCATTTTTCACTGGCTTGCAGTTGGACTTCCATCCCTTAACAATCCACAATTCAAAAAGATCTCACTTAGAAAACTGTTTCTGATGTTTAGAATGCACTTTCCACTTATTAGTTTAACAACATTATTTCTAATGGACCTCCCAAAAAATTATTTTCCATCTTGGTGTTTTTGCCCTGCAGCTAATTGTAAGCACTCTTTACTCATCATCTAAGCTGTGTTTAAGAACATAGGAACGGCCATACTGGGTCAGACCAAAGGTCCATCTAGCCCAGTGTCCTGTGTTCCAACAGTGGCCAATGCCAGGTGCCCCAGAGGGAATGAACAGAACAGGGAATCATCAAGTGATCCATCCCGTCGCCCATTCCCAGCTCCGGCAAACAGAGGCTAGGGACACCATCCCTGCCCAACCTGGCTAATCGCCATTGATGGACCTATCCTCCATGAACTTATCTAGTTCTTTTCTGAACCTTGTTATAGTCTTGGCCTTCACAACATCCTCTGGCAAAGAGTTCCACAGATTGTCTGTACACTGTATGAAGAAATACTTCCTTTTTGGTTGTTTTAAATCTGTTGCCTATTAATTTCATTTAGTGGCCCCTATTTCTTGTGCTATGGGGAGTAAATAACACTTCCTTATTTACTTTCTCCACACTAGTCATGATTTGATAGACCTTTATCATATTCCTCCATCATCTCTTCCAAGCTGAAAAGTCCCAGTCTTATTACCCACTCCTCATATAGAAGCTGTTCCATACTCCTATCATTTTTGTTGCCCTTTTCTGAACCATTTCCAATTCCAATACATCTTTTTTGAGATGGGACGATCACATCTGCACACAGTATTCACAGGATTTAGAGAGAGACAATATGATATTTTCGGTCTTATTATCTATCTCTTTCTTAATGATTCCCAACAGTGTTAGCTTTTTTGACTGCTGCAGCATATTGAGTGGATGTTCTCAGAGAACTATCCACAGTGACTCCAAGATCTCTTTCTTGAGTGGTAACAGCTAATTTAGACCCCATCATTTTATATATATAGTTAGGATGATGTTTTCCAATGTGCATCACTTTGCATTTATCAACATTGAATTTCATCTGCCATTTTGTTTCCCAGTCAGCCAGTTCTGAGAGATCCTTTCGTAGCTCTTTGCAGTCTGCCTGGGACTTAACTATCCTGAGTAGTTACGTATCATTTGCAAATTTTGCCACCTCGCTGTTCACCCCTTTTTTCCAGACCATTTAGGAATATGTTAAATAGAACTGGGCTCAGTACAGACCCCTGAGGGACACCGCTTTTACCTCTCTCCATTCTGAAAACTGACCATTTATTCCTACCCTTTGTTTCCTGAGGGGAATATTAAACAATTATTTAATGAGGGGATGGAGAGATTTGCTTACAATATAAAAATTAATCTTATTTTCTGAATTCCATCCAATTTGTTGCCCTTTTGCTGATAAGATGCTAAGAACTGCATGCAATATACTACGGTCTTATCATTGCTGCAATGAGACAGGATGCAACCCAAAATTCTGACATCTCTGGCTGGCAACTCACATTAATGGCTGTACCTAATTTACTCTCCATCATCACACAGTTCTCTTGGCATCACTGAGTTCCACGGAGCCATATTTCACTGTGTTAAAGAGACACTGCACAACAAATCACTTCAGACTCAAAATACTTCATCAACTACTGTTACAATTAACTTCAGATTACCGTAATTGAAAGATACTAGAGTAAAAGTTATTCCTATTTTCCAGTTTGCTTACTTTGTATGTAGTCAGTTTGCCTTGGGGAGAACACAAAATTAATAAGTCAGAAAATGTGAATGTCAAACCAGGGATATTTGCAGGGAGTCTCACAAGCAGGTGTAGCACCTGGAATTCTGAACTCTGAAACTGACTAGATGTCAAGTTGATAGTGTCCCCCCCCCTCAATTAACACGAGCCCTTTAAGGGCCTAATCCTGCAGTTCCTTCCACAGGCAAAGCTCCCAGGGTGTTCAGTCTTGCCTGTTTAGGAGATGCAGATCCAAGCCAAAGCCAAAAAAGGAGCATCGTGTCGATACCCATGTTGCAAGTACCTTATTATTAGTTGGCGGTAGTTTCTGACTGGGAGGGGGGTCTCGACTCGGCAGGCAGGAGTCCGCGCTGTTGTCACTGTCACTGTCGCTAAGACTCAATCTGAGAAGCAAGTAGCATAGAATTAACATCACCAGTTAGTAGGAAACTGCTATTTAGCTATAAGAGAAATACATGGATCAAAAACCTTCTTTTTGTAGTTTAGGTTGCAGTTCTGTTCTGGTCAACGTGCGGTTCCAATACAGCACATTTCAATCGAATTCAGAATGAATAATATATTCCAAATGATGACATACTACCGCACTTGTTCCCCTACGGAAGCTCAACATTTGCAATGCTGTTGGTCCTGTACACAAGTCACACTAAACATTTACAATGAATAAGGAGGAAAATCATGAAATTTCCACTGAAAGCTCCTTCTCACTGTATAAACATGCAAAAGCACCACAATTTCAACTGTATTTAAATACAAGTTGACCATAAATGACAGACCCTTAAAAACCTCCACACTCCTTTTTGGTCACTATGATATAGACAGAAGCTAATCAAAGAAGTATCTTTTTGTGGTGGATAGAGGGCCCCATTCAAAACCTACAGCTGCTGCTTGGGCTAAATCAGGGGGTCTCAAACTGGGGGTCAGGACCCTTCAGCGGTTCATGAGGTTATTACATAGGTTATTACATGGGGGGTTGCAAGCTGTCAGCCTCCACCCCAAACCCCTCTTTGCCTCCAGCATTTATAATGGTGCTAAATATATTTAAAAGTGTTTAATTTATAAGTGTGGGGGGGGTCACACTCAGAGGCTTGCTGTGTGAAAGGGGTCACCAGAAAAAAGTTTGAGAACCACTGGGCTAAATGCTTGATTTCATGTGTCCAACATGAGATTCCAGCTCTTGGCTACAGCAGCATACTCTGAGGGGAGACAGACAAAACCCAACTATTTCCATTGACTAAAGCAGGAAACTGCTTTTGGTCAAGTCCTGCAGGAGCACAGTCTAATCAGCGAGCATCAGAAGCAGGAATTAGAATCACTTCTGGGCTGTGTATCGGTAACCTGAGGTAAAGAGAAGATTACACAGCCAGCCAGCCTCGCCATTTCTCTAGTCTTTCCAGATCACACTCATTCAGTGGAAAGAGATGAATTTCATATCAATTATGGTTCCTGAGCCATGGTTTGAGTGTAGGATGAATTACTGCTTCCAGTCCACAGCAGAGTCCCTGCCATGGTCACAGGCTAGAATATGCTGTCAAATAATAAAGTTTAGGAAAAGATTTTCAAAGCCACCTAAGGAAGTTAGGAGCACAAATCTCATTGTAAGTCAGCTGGGCTTGTGCTTCTAAAGCCTTTATGCTCCCCCTTTGTTAATGATAGTTTATCATCTGGTATATTTAGGGTGTAAGTCCCACACAGCCACAGACGGTCTCTTTTCTGTGTGTCTACAACATCCAGCCCAATGGGACCCCAATCCTGATTGTGTGTTACCATAAAATATTTACTACTGCTACTACTAATCATCATGTTCATTATCGTAGTCATTTCCAGCATCACTCCATGGAAAGCTACGCTTCCCTTTGGGATCCTTACTATTTCTACTCCCTCTCTTCTTTTCTCTGTATCCCCCCACCCCATCCCTTCTGCATTTTCTTCTCTGCAGCATCTCCAAGTTCCCAATGCCTACAGGCTTCACACTACCTCTACAGCATCCCCTCCACTAAAACCATCAGCAATTAAATAATCAGTGCTGACATTTAAAATATCATTAGGCTTTGGAACCTGAAGAAGAGCTCTGTGTGGCTCGAAATCCTGTCTCTTTCACCCACAGAAGTTGATCCCATAAAAGATACAACCTCATCAACCTTGTCTCTCTAATATCCTGGGACCAACACGGCTACACCGCCACCACAAATATTAGGCCTTAGTATCAACACTGCAGTGAGATTAAAGGGGAAGGTGAGAGAGGGGAGTTTATTTTGTTGTTTGTACAGTACACTGAAGGGCCATTGTCCATGACTGGAGCTCCTACGTGCTACTGCAATGCAAAGCAAATAAGAATTACACAGGCTGCCTGCAGCCTCAGTAGGACAACACTGCACTGGCGGAAGATTTAAAGGTTTCCCTTAAAAAAGCCTAGATTCTGCAGAAGTCTTCAGTCAACCTCTGTGTCTCATTGCCTTGTTGCCCATGTCTTTATTTCCAAGCACCTTGACCTCCTCCCCTTCATCTCTCTCCTCTAATTCTTCCAGCGCAATTTCTGTCCTCCGTATTCCAGTGAAACAGCTTCCACAAGACTCTAATGACTTCTTCCTTTTCAAGTCTAAGGGGCTTTCTACCATATCAAGTCCCCTTAGTCACTTTGTTGCCCTTGAGTCTAGCAGCATATAATACTGCTCAAGGCCCCCTTCTTTAAACCCCCGTGAATTTGTTCCTCTCAACCCCCTGCCCCCCTCCAGCACTCATGGCAGTGCCCTCATTTCCTCTCTTCAAAATTATGGTCACAGAAGTTACATAGACATATAAACATAAGCAAAATGAAGAGGTGACTAGGCATCTTTCATCCCCTTATCACCTGGAATCCCGGCTGACTGGGTTAGCTTTGACTGCTGCCTCTTCCTCAGAAGAGGTGTCATCATCGTCCGATTCCTCCGACTGCAGATCCTCTACCATGGAGCGCAGTGGGCCTGAGATTAGAGGAAAGGGAGGAAAAGGGAGAAAAGCAGTTTAACACGGATGCAAAATGTCTTCAGCATGATTGCTACAGAATCTATTTGACTGCTCCAAACAAAACTTGGCTTAGTTTATCCCTATGGTAACCCAGAAGAGTCACCATTTATTACACAGGTGTCACAGATGTTTAAGTTCTATCCAAGGATATGTCAGCTTGTGTTTCAAGACTGAAGAAGTGTTTGATGTTCAGTTTTCTAACATAGTTCACTGGAAAAAGGACATTAAAATATAAAAAGTTTTGTAAAAGTTAAAGGGTTTTCCCTACTCCCTCTGCTCATGTTAAAATAAAAACAGACACTTTTCAGAGTGTGCACACCAGGCAAGTTTTAAGTGTCACCCAAGAAGTGGCAGCTGCAGCACCACAGTGCTCATTATGACTGCGGAAAGTAGTGGTGGATGCTCCATCTCATTGAGCAATTAAAGCTGGACAGACCAAAGCACTGGAAATATAATAAGGGGAACACACCTGCATTGGCAAGGGCATGAACTTGATATAATTAATAGGTCTTTACCATCTCTAATTTCTATTAATTGGGACAAATTGATTTTGTGGGATAAAGTCATATGACTGGTGATGCCATGAGATTTTAGTCAGCTGAACAAATTTACAAACTAAAACCTCTTAAACTGAACAGATCACAAAAATCTTAAAAGATTAAATAAAAGCAGAAGCCAACACATTGTGCAGGAAAAAGCCAGTTCAAGAGATATTCAGTGCCCACAGATTAACTACTGAAGCAACAAATATTTGTTTACATAAGGCACTACTTCTTCCCTTGCATAAAATCACATAGTAAATTCAACATGCATCAATTCCATTCGGCAAAACCAAGCTACATCCTTGGCCTTATATAGTCTTTAGGAAGCAGGTTTAACTTCTGCCTGTTGAATGGTGGTGTAAAAAGGATAACATAAGAATGTCCATGCTGGGTCAAACCAATGGTCCATCCAGCCCTGTATCCTGTCTTCCAGCAGTGGCCAATGCCAGATATTTCAAAGGGAATGACAGAATAGGGCAATCATCATCAAGTGATTCATCCCATCATCCAGTCTCAGCATCTGGCAATCAAAGGCTTAAGGAACTCCAGAGCATGGGGCTTCATCCCTGACCATCTTGGCTAACAGCCATTGATGGATTCATCCTCCATGAACTTATCTAACTTATTTAATTAATTTATCTAATTCTTTTTTAATTCAGTTATACTTTTTGCCTTCACAACACCCCTGGCAACAAGTTCCACAGGTTGACTGTGCATTGTGTGAAGAAGTATTTCCTTCTGTTTTAAACCTGCCGCCTATTAATTTCATTGGGTGACCTCTGGTTCGTGCGTTATGTGAAGGGGTAAATAACACTTCCCTAGTCACTTTCTCCACATCACTCATGATTTTATAAACCTCTACCATATCCCCCCTTAGCCTCTAGTATATCCCCCTTGGGAATTCCTGGACTGTAACATATGGTAAAAAACATTTTATACAAATCAAATGAGAAGGCTTTTGAAGAATATCACTTCTTGCAACACACCTTGACTGTGTTTCTGAGATGGTTCAAAATCCGAGTCAGAACTGGAGTCTGAGCTGGAACTGGAGTTGGAAGGACTGGAGTGGACAGACTTCACCCCCCATAGAAGGTAAAAAGAAAGAAGAAAAAAAAAAAAGAAAAAAAATCTTAACCTTTCAATCCACAGAAGAGAATGCAACATGGTCTAGCAGTGATCAAGAACGTCACATCATTCCATTCTACATTGCTTTATCTACAGCACTGCTCACTAATTTTTTAAAAAACATAAAAGATGTAATTTCAATTAATTAATATTAGTGAAAGATTCTGGACTAGCTAGGGTGACCAGAAGTCCCAATATTAGGGGCTTTGTTTTATATAGGCAACTATATACCCCACACTCCTTAAAAAAAGGGTCTTCGATTTTTCACACTTGCTCTCTGGTCACTCTATTCTGGGCTGATTGGTTTTGGGATTATGTAGCCCCAGGACAGCTGAAAGAGCAGCAGCACAAGCTTCCAATGCACAGCACCTGCGCTAATGAGTCTCAAACCATCTCAAAAGCCATGAAATAGTATGTGACAACCTGGAAGTGAAATTGGATACAAAGTCTATTTTCACTGGGAAAGATGAAGTGCAAAAAGTAACAACTAGCATAAATCATGAAAAATAAATTAAATGTTTAAAATTACTTTAATCCTCATACCCTAAATTGCTCTTTAAACTAACAATATTTCTGTTTAGAACTATATTCTAAACTGACAGTACATCTTTAAACTAAGCATTCCTAGCGGTGACTGCTTTACAAGACAACTGTGATTTGGCTCTAGTTTAGATTTTTACAGAAATTGTAACCAAAGCCAAGATCAATAAAAAATATTTTCATCTTTAAAAAATGCCAAGGAAAACAATTATATATTCCCTTGCAAATATTCCCTCGAATTGTTTGCCACTCCAACACTGAGAACCTGAAAATGAAACTGACCAAACAGATGAAGTCAACTTCACTGACACTCTTCCAAGCAGAAATACAAGAAGCAAACAGTATAAAATTGTGACAAGTAAATAGGAGTTTTAATAGATGCTATTAGTAACATAAGGAAATTAAGTATTAAAATCTTTTTACAGTGTTTCATGTAGCATCAGATATTTGCAGAGCACTCACATTCTTTAGTACCAGAGACCACAAGGTGGCAGTCAAGGCTAAATCAAGTATTCTAGTCCAAAACAGCAGAAAGTAAAGAGATAATTAAAATGAGTTGTTGTAAGGATTATTGTAAGAGAGAGTCCTTTGGGGTCTAGATTTACTTAAAGTTCCTCTGGGTAACAGAATGCAGTGTTATTACTTGGTAGTTCTCCCAAGTAACAGCATTTTAATTTGTGCATACTCCTAGAAAACCAATGGTTATTATTTCATGCAACCAAATATTGAGTCTGAAAGTCAGGCTTGTCTATTGGTTAATATATTGTATATACCAGGAAACATTAATCTAGACAGGAACGTGCTGTGGACTCGGCAACATGCATGTCAGCTTTCAACATTAGCAAAAGAAGGCAATGAAGGTATTTTCTCTCTATATTTTTCTGTTGTAAGTTTACTGTCTAGCACACCAGAGATGCATGTATCTCATACCAAAACCAGGGAAATACAAGTGTTAAATATGATCTTTCTACAGTTACAACTTATTCCATGGCGAAGTAAACATTTTAACACTGGGTATATTTGATACACTGGCATATAGCAGCAAGGGTCAGAAAGTTCATGAGACACTTATTTGCCAATGAGGATTAAACCTATTAAGCAGAAACCAAAGAACTACAGCAGAGCTCCTTCAGGATTGCTGGGAACAGGTGGTGCTGCTACTCTCCCCAAGGTGCTGCTTTTGAACCCGGAGCCACCCTGATAACTCTGGTATCTGACCAACTAACAGATGTTCTTCCCCTGCACTGCACCTACTTGGCTCATAAACAACTAACTACGTAGGGGAAGGGTCCTTCATTAGCATCCATTTATTTCAAACACTTGGGAGGCACCCAGCACTCCAGTAGCTGGGCACACTTTGCTCAACTTAGATTACAAAAATTTCCCCAAGAATAAGGAGACAACAAAAAAAAAAACAAAGCAAAAAATCCCACACTACTCACACTGCCCCCGCTTCCTTGAGCCTCCCTGGGACAGTTAACTGAAGCATTCCAGGTGAACAAAGAGGTGTGCTTAGGGCTGCCAACTTTCTAATTTCTGGAAACTGGACACTGTAACAGGAGCACTGGAACCCCCTCCTGCTCCTCCTCTTCCCTTGAGGCCCCACCCCACTCACTCCTCTTCCTTCTCCCCGGTCACTCGAGCCTCCTCACATCCCTCCCCAACCCAGGCAACCTGACTTTTGTGTCCAGTCAGTACATCTGACCAGACACTGTACAAGACCCTTTCAACCAGACTTTCCAGCAACCCTAGCTGTGCTGACTCACAGGGAAAACCTGTTTGAGCTCCATGGGCTACAAGCAATTTAGAAATGTGTAAATTGTAAAACCAACATCTTGAATGGACCGAGGCGACTGGCAACCAGTGAAAAGTGCACAGCACAGGTGTTACATGCCCTCCCTGGTCCATTCCACTTTACTAAGGCAGGCAGCCACACTCTGCTACAGTTTACTCTACTCCTTGCAGAATATCAAAGAATATGCTTAAAATGCTTCACTCAGTGGGAAGCTTTTGTCCTGAATGACAAGGTCTTTTTGCCTTGCATTTACAGTTTCAAATTACCCTAGGTTAAGGGGTCTCTGTTTTATGACATGGGATCATATAAGCTAGTTTCAGCCAATACCTATTCAGTCAATAGTTTTGGGCACAGAAAAATACCAAACTACTAACTAAAGAGTGACTACGGCAAAGCTATTTTCCAATTACATGGTCTCTTCTCAAATAAGTAGATTGTTTTAGGAGTGCATTTATGACTACTGGATGAGGTTCTACCTGTCATATTATTGTGAGCATAGCCAATCTAAAGTTGGGCTGAAGTTAACAGCTGAGTGAAATATTTGTCTTTGTAGAACTGATTAGACTAATTTCCTCCTGCAATGTTCCTCAGTATCTGAGATCTACTCCCTTACCACCTAAAGCTGCCTTTCCTCACCCCATCCAGGGTGGAATTGTGTGTGTTTCTAACTATCTATGTTTGTGTATCTGGAATAAGGCATCCCCAATTCATAGGAAGGTCATGGTTTTGAAGTTTCCTAAACTTGTGAAAGCTGAACTTTCACTAAGGAAAAATGAAGCCAATCTCACACATCGTCCCCTGCAACTCTGCTACATGTTGTTAAAAGACATCTTCTACATCTTCCATTTTCCTGCCTCCCAGCTAGTCCTTCATGCCATGCTCTCCCACAACTTCAGAAAATGCTGGCGCTGACCTTAATAACATACTACTTTTTCTCTCTTACATACCGTGAGGAGCAGTGAAATAGTTAGAGTCAACATCTGAAATATTATTGTAATCTGATTTAGTACCCACCAATTTAAACAGGGAAATTCACACCTCGAAACTGTTGTTTCAGGCTCTTTGCAAATTCAGGCAGACACCACTGTATATTACACTTGTCGTCGGGTTCTGAAGATTTTCTGTTCAACCATAACCGCTAGAAAATTTTTTTCCTTATATAAAAGCTCAGTCTCAAGAACAAATGAGAGGCCTATCCAAGTACTATTCACATGCCCCATATTTTGGGAGCTACTGGTCTAGAGAGTCACTGGAACACCTCACCCATAGAGAAGAATGTAATATTAAGTCTGGAAGGAGAGGAATCTTTACTTTTAGAACAATCTGACCCAACTCTTACTTGTCTATTTTGAGATTTCCAATTCATGTCATTACAGATTGTGGGAGTGATCTCTCCTTCACTTTTATACATGCTCTTATATATATCAGTTCATTAGTACACATTTTAGCAGCTTTAAAATTTAAACAGTTCAGAGTTTGCATTATGAATAAGACTGGCTACAGTGAATTCCAGGAAAATTATTCCATCTAAAATGTTTATATTTCCAAAAATCATTGATGGAATAGTCATTCCCTGCTATACACATGCATATTGTACATAACCTATATATACACTGCATAGGTAGTTCTACATGCACACTGACACCTGAATAGGTTTACTGAATCTGCAAGCTATACCTGTTCCAATTAAGCTTGTAGATTTCTTGAACAGGGACTTCTTGGCTCACAGAATATACAAATTCCATTAATGGAGCTTGGAATTTCTTTAGTCCAAAACAGAACAATGACCACTAGCAATTCGACTTTCAGAGTTTACAACATCTAAAAGATGTGCAGTGAATATATAGGTTCATTGAACAAGAGCCATTGACTTCAAGCTTACCATTTTATTTTTTATATTTTTGCTTAGCCACCAGAGTTTATAAGTGATCAGGGACAGACTGAGCTCTCAGCTTCAATTTTGTGTAATGAGAAACTCAACATTGCCCCTAGCCTTTGTAAATATAATGTGATGCATTTAGCTGCATTCAAGTTGACTGAATAAAACTAACCTGAAACTTCTGGACTCAGATGTTTAGGATGCTATTTTAAACAAACAAACTTTGGAACACATTTTGAAAACTGAGAAACACATTGCTTTCCCAAACTCCTATATATTAAATATCTCCTCCAACTCATCAGAAAAAGTTAGACCGTTTATGGTAATAAATATGAGATTGATAATGGAAACCATCTTACAACCTTAATTATAGAGTCACAACTGGGGCTCCTTCATTATGGAAGTGCAGCTAAAAACCCTACTGCAGTAATAGCTCGAGGTTCCTAACAGGACTGGTGCACCAGTGTGTGCCAGGCACACAGTGCCACATGCAAACACACGGTAGGAGGCAATCTTTGCCCTCAAGAGCTTAATATCTAAACAGACAAGGGATAGAAGGAAGGGATAAAACCAGAATAAAAAGACGTTATGGTGGGAAAACATCATTAGTGCCATGATTTGTTTTTCTTGTTTGTAATTTCCATGGGGCACTTGGTTTATTTTACTCGATTTGCTCATATATCCTGTAGTAAGGGGCAGTGGTGGCATTAGGGGGAAAGGCAAGTGATTAATAGCCAAAGGGAAGGGGATACTAAGCAGAGAGCAGTAATGAGGAAAGCACGGAGGGTTCAGCAAAATGACTCAGAGAAGGGGGGGGGAAGGAGAATGGAGCACAGAGCTAAGCAGCAGAGAAGACAGTGTCTAGAATGGAAACTGTAGACAGCATGGTCAGATGATGTCCCAGAGTCCATAGGTACCTGCTGCTGTTGCTGCTTCTGATGGCTTGGTTCGATGACTGACTCCACCCTCGGCATGTCTCCTTTCCCTGAGCCCACATGGCTGAGGGAAGGAGTTGCCTAGATTGGACCCAGTGCCCTGGAAGGGAAATGGTCTCTGCACAGATCTGTTCTGATGGCACTAGGGAAGGGGAAGCCCTCCCCTTCATACACACCATGCACATTAATATTTCTACAAGTTACGTCAACACAAGAAATGAGAAAATTACACCTAACAGTGTTTTCAATGGCTATAACAACATTCACGTAGCTCAAAAGCTTGTCTCTTTCACCAACAGAAGTTGGTCCAATAAAAGATATTACCTCACCCACCTTGTCCCTCTGATATTCACACTAATTTGCGAGGAACTGAAAGTTACTTTGGCAAGGGGTCAGTCTTGGAAGAATAGTACTTTTTTGGCACCGATCTAAGCGGCTAGTGTGAATTTGAAGACAGCTACTCCAACTTGGGCTAGAAACAATGCCACATTCCATTGGAAAAACAAGGTATTCTAGTTGTGAGTAATGACAGCCAGAGCTGGAGATTATTAGGCTTAGTCAGGTTCTCATGATTACTGTCTTGCTTTCTCTTGCCACGACCTTCACTTTTGGTGGTCACTATTTCAAGAACTGCTGATGTCAGAAACCAGTGTGTTGTAGCTTCTGAATGCTGTGAATCTCAGAGATTAAGGTTTTAGACTATTAAAAAAGATAATTCCAGTGGTTTGGTTGATAAAAGTCATGCTAAAGGCCCATCAGCACACTACCTGTCAGGACAGCTGTCAGGACCAGTAAGCCTTTTCAAGCATGGCCCTTAAGTTGATTGGGAGGGTGGGGAGGACAGGGAATAGCCTGGAAATAACTTCCTCCAAGACAAATTAGCTGGAGTCTTTTCTGCCTTTCCCTGGGATGGCAGGGATTATCCAGGAACATCAGGTGATCATATCACACATGATCTTACAACCACATCCTATTTCTTATGTCTATATGTGAAGCATGCAGTGTTGGTCCCAGGATACCAGAGAGACACGGTGAGCGAGGTTAATATCTTATATTGGACCATCTTCTGTTGGTGAGAGAGACAAGCTTGTGAAGCACAAATAAGCGATGATGGGTAACAATGCTTTTTTTTTTCTTTTCTTTTTTTTTTTTAAACAAAAATCTCTACTTGGCTGGTAAGTCAACATTTCACTCCTGAAGTCCCTCTCTGTCTATATCCTCCTCAGATGGATATTGTACATTATGACTGACATAACCATGATAAAAGAATGAGAAAAAAATTAGAGCATTTTAACTAATGTGATTACAGTTACAAATGAATAAAGTCAACTGCAACTGGCTGAATTACTTTTGCCGATTTCCATTGCTCAAATACATTTCATAACTGCAGCCCCATATTTAAAACAACAGCTACACCTGCCCAGGGGTAGGCAACCTATGGCATATGTGCCAAAGGCGGCACACAAGCTGATTTTCAGTGGCACACACACTGCCCGGGTCCTGGCCACCGGTCCAGGGGGCTCTGCATTTTAATTTAATTTTAAATGAAGCTTCTTAAACATTTTAAAAATCTTATTTACATTACATACAACAATAGTTTAATTATATATTATAGACTTATAGAAAGAGACCTTCTAAAAACATTAAAATGTATTACTAGCACATACAACTTTAAATCAGAGTGAATAAATGAAGATTCGGCACACCACTTCTGAAAGGTTGCTCATGCCTGGTGTAGCCCTTAGTCTTCTGGCAAGGGTCCAGAAGCTGACCAAAATTTTGGCTCAGATTATTTTACAGATCATTGTCAACACCAATGCTAACTTAGCAACAAGCCTCTCCAGCTGTTTATTTTTAAGTATCACCTCTCATTGAGGCTGTTATAAAAACAATGGAATTTAAAATCATAACTCTTATTTAGATCTAAGCATTGTATTATGTACTGCTGTGGGTAAGACCACCGTCGTGCCACAGTGAGGGAAGCTAAACCATTTTATACTCCATTCTAAACAGGAAGGCGGGAGTTCTTTCGGGACCAGCTTCATCCTGAGCGGCAGGGTGCATGGACATTCTACCAGGAAACCGAGTGGACAATCAGAATGCTGCTCTCTGCATACTTGTTTCAATTTTCCAAATGCCATGCAGTTCTCACCAAGGCATCCAAGGCCCTTCCTGAGTTTAATGCTGAATCAAAATATTGAGGAAAAGTCATGCAAAGGGCTGGGTTTGGAAAAAATGCCCTCTGCCATAGCCAGCCAAATTGGCATGAGGATACGTGATGTCCTATCCATGGTCCAGTCCTCTATGGCTCTCTGCCTGAAATATACAGGCAGAAAAGCAAATCACAGAATAACCAATGAAGCACTCCAAGGGCTCCTGTGATTCAATGCAGAACAGGTAAACCACCATCCTTGAAGGTGAAAGTGGTTTTTCGCCTCTCCCAGCAGCCATCAAAGACAGACGGGAGATAACGAATGAATGGAACTCTCAGTTTACCAAGGCTACAACTACACTCTGAGCTAGGGGTGTGATTCCCAGTTCACACAGATATACTCAGTCTACCTCTCATCGGAGCTAGCGTGCTAAAAATAGTAATGTAGCTGAGTTGGCATAGGCAGCAGCAGCCTGAGCTAAGTGTGCCAAGTATGTACCTATGCGATTCAGACTGGTTTGTATTCAGTACTGCTAGCCTGTGCTGCTCCACCCATGCTTTCCCAGCTATTTTTAGCACACTAGCTCAGATGAGACCTAGCACGAATATGTCTACATGAGCAGGGATTCGCACCCTAGCTCAGAGGGGGGGGGGGGGGAGTAGAGCAGCTGTACCCAAACTTTTCCTCGTGTTCCCCCGCTGCCTTACCAGTTATCAAGTATATCTGGGCCCACCCTGGCCGGTAGCGGAGTTGTGGCTGGGCAGGGGGCCACAGCTAGAGAGTGGAGCCGCAGACCGAAGTAGGGGCTGTTGGCCGGCAGCTGAGAGTGGGGGACAGAGGCAGGGCCAGAGTGGAGCTGGCGCAGAGCGGGGTTGGGAGGTCCCACCTCCATGCACATCCTGGGGGCTGGCCCAGGCCCTGCCACCCCCCTATGTTCCTCCATTGCACCCCCCAGAAGGAGTGTGCCCCACAGTTTTGGAACCACTGGTGTAGAGCTTATCCCAGCACCAGACATCTACACCACAGAACTAAACCTACTCAGCCAAGATTGGGGCCATACATTAATTTTATTACGAGGCCTTGTGATGATCCTGAAGCCACTGCAGGTGCCTATCTGTAGAAGAACCCTTCGCTTAGTAAGTTTGGTCCTCTGGCTAGGCTAGCAAGCATCAGGTAGTGTTTCTGAAGTCTGTCTAATGGTACTATATTCTCTGTTCTTGCCATCAGCCTCAGACAAATCACTACATTCTATTTTTACATTTATGATGCTTTTCCGAAAGAAAAATTATTTACTCAATTCTTTAACTGGGACCAGGGCACAAAATCATGATGTTATCACCGAAGAAGTTGAAAGTATATTCAGGTCTACACCATGTACCATAAATGTCACTGCAAAGAAACTAAATCTGAATGACAGACCATAACTTAGACACACGGGCGGTGGGAACCATGGGCTTGGGAAGGCTAGCCCCCGGCCCAGCTCACCCCTTCCATCTGAGGCCCCACTATCATGCATTAACAGTTCATTATCTCACTTTCATCTAGTCCTCTTTGAAATAGGACTAGATCAAAGACTATATCTAGTTTGCATTTTTTCACGATGAAATCCAAGCAACATACCCACCAGGCCAGTTAGGAGAAAAACCCCTCTCTCACCTCTGATTTAAAAGAAGTTTCATCCTCTGAATTTGACTCCTCCATCTCCACGGGTTTTTTGATCTCCTTGGCTTCACTTTCAGATTTTACTTTCTCCACTTTGGCATTCATCTTCTCCTTGGTTTGTTTCTTCTCTGGATAGGAGGAAGATGCGGTTCGGGGAGAAGTTCCTGGGATGTTCTTCACCCCTTTGGAGCTGCTCTTTTTTTGCTTTTTGGCGCTAGGCTTTGGTGACTCCACATTGGAGGGCCTCTTGCTGGAAGATTTTGGCTCCGGCTGTGGTCCACCCTTTGGAGAAGTGTTCTCCAGTTTGGTCTCCTTCAGGGCCAGTTTTGGTTCCTTGAAAGCAGCTTTAGGAGGTACTTTCTCATCCTTAGGCAGTTTGTTCTCAGCTGGTTTTCTAGAGGAATCTTTCAAAGGCTTGCTTTGTTCTCGTTCGAGGTCTTTGGAGGAGTTTTTGCTTTCAGAGTCTTTCCTTGGCCTCTCTCTATGCTCCTTGGTTACTTTGTGTGGTTTAGATGCTTTACTACTGTCCTTGTTTGCATCCTAAAAATTTAGGGACAGAAACACAGAAGCTATGTAAAAACCTGAAACTCACTACAGCACTATAATCCAAATTTGCACAGACTATGGTGAAGACTATATTACTTCATGTAAGTGTTAAACATAAGGTAAACTTTTATACCAAGCTGTCCCTTTAAAACAGACATTTTAGGAACAAAACAATTCAATGGAAGAGACTTATTAGATCTTCTACCCTGCCAGAGTAAGCTGTGATCACACCCATCCCCCTCCAAAAATGCCTTACCTGTCAAGCATGAAACTAATACTATGTTGGATCTTAGGAAAATGACTGAGGTCTCTGACACTTGTACCACAGCCAAGGCTTCCTGCCACAGCAGATCTTTAGCTTAACAAGCAGTACAAAAAAAACCTCAGTAGGGACCTGCCTATCTCAGGGGATAGAAATACATAGTGAGGAATCATTTTCCTTTGCCACTTTTGGATGACAGGCCCCAATTAGTGCACACACGCTGCTCTGCCATCATGGAAGCAGGAGAGAGAGGAACGTATGGAATGACTGCATGGAATGAGACAGTAGAGAAAGCGTCTCTAATTTACGCCATGTCTACATTACCCTTTATGTTGGCAAAACTTATGTCACTCAGGAGTGTAAAAAAACCCACCCAGCTGAGCGACGTACATTTCGCCAGCATAAGAGCTCGTGTGCACAGCACTACGTCAGCGGAAGGCACTCTCTTGCTGACATAGCTACCACTGCTTGTTTAGGTGATTTTATTATGTCGAAGGGAGAGCTCTCTCCTGTCGGCACAGAGCGGCTATATGAGCAATCTTACAGTGGCACAGTGTATTAGGACATCTGCACCACTCTGTGCTTGTTAGTGTGGACATGGCCATAGTCATTCTTTCCGATTCAGCATTTTCTACCTAATACCAGTCCAAAAATCAAACCAGCCACTATTAGACAAGCAATACATGATTCAAAGTCATTTTCCCCTGCTGCAGCCTATAAGAAGAAGGACACAGCCAAAATACAATAACGTTAGAAGAATGGAGAAAATATAGTAGGACTGGATTACAGCATGGAATAAACTCTTTGGTCACTAGAGAGACAAGGTGGACGAGGTAATACCTTTTATTGGACCAACTTCTGTTGATGAAAGAGACAAGCTTTCGAGCTTAGACAGAATTCTTCTTCAGGTCATTTGAGCATTCTGTTTGGCCATTAATTTTTGTAGCTATGCAGACTGACAGAATACATGTAATCTGCCTCAAGGCACATTGCCTGTGGGGATCATGAGAGAATTGCCCTTGCTATGTACAAAAACCTACACAAGGTCAGCTGCATTAGGCTGAAGGTGAATTTTACCTTCTATCAGAGCCTCTGGGAACTAGCTATTGCTGCAGGCAGCATATCAAAACCTTCAAACCACTGGCTTGATCAGGTACAGCACATCTTGTGCTCTTTACATGGCCATCCCAAGCATTCACACCGCTAGAGTAAGTTTTGATTCTCTAGTCAACCTCTCCTTCCTGCTGGGAGGTTGAATTCCTCAGGGACTCTGACCACAGCTATTGCATGAGACGGGGGCAAAAGCTGAATTCAATTACTCTATATCCAGTGATATGGAAACAAGTTATAACAACTGGAAATGACTTTAAAAGAAAGCTTTACCAGCCTCAGTTAAAGATATGAGCTCTAGCAGTTGAACACGTAGGCTTAGCTCACAAATATTCATAAATCCTGACAGCTTTAATTTTTCAAAATCTCTTCAGAGAGGCAAAAAGCCACAAGAATTCTAAAGGCATTCTGGACGCGCGCGAGAGAAACAGGAGCAGTGGACTCAATGGGACTCCACTAGGGACATGTTCATCTATGAATTTCCAAAGCACTTGTCACTATACTAGGTAGGGATTAAATAATAGCCTGTGTAGGTGAGCTACTAGAAAGGAAACCAAGGCTCCTCTGAGGCATTTAAAGGGTTCTTAACATGTCGGCACAGAGGATGACAACAGTGGTTACAGAGAGCTGCACCTCCTCCATTAAAAGCTGAGGAAATCGCAATGCTGTTGCTTGGAGGGGAATTCTACAGAGCAATTACAACACAAATTGCCTGGGACACTAGAGTCTAAGGAAGAAGAAATCCCAAATGCTCAGAGTAAGTAATCAGAATTAGTTACTGCAGAGGAAACTTCACTTTTGGGTGCATTTCCAGCAATAGACCCCTGTACTCCAATGCTCAAAAATAAATGCAGCATGCCTCACTGACCTTTGACCCATGGGATGGTTTGGTCTTCTTGGGATCAGAGAAGGCAGAGAGCGGTATTGTGGGTAACATAGGGTAGTCAGGACTTGGCCTGGAGACCGTTTCTGCTCCTTCTGGCATTACCATCACCTAGTAATAAAGAAGAGAAATGATATACAAGTAAGGAGAAATGTTGACTATTTTAACATGAGTACTCTTCAGCAACTGCCTTTTGATCATTTCTGGCTATTATTATTTAGGTCTTTTTTCCCTTTAAAGAAGTAAGAGATCTCCTGAATAATTCCAGTTAAGATTCCCAGCTCCAAGGACAATGTCTAAATAGAGAACATTCAAACGGATGAGTTTGGGAGCAAGATGCAATGCCAAGTTTCAGTTCCACCAAGGGGAACTTCAGCACCCTGTGTACAAGTAGGATGCATAACTGTGGCTATGACCAAGAGAGTCTGGAGACACCGAGAGTAAAATGCACTAGCCTCTCTTATGCCCTAAACAGTTTAGAGGCAAACTGGAGCAAGGGAGAGCAAGATTTCATAGAATATGAAATAGTTGGATTCTTTCAGCTAAAAAACATCCATGAAAAACAATTTATTGGCAAGATCAGAAGCATAACATATGAACAGCCACGAGAGGCCAGAATGTCCCTAGGCTCCTCTCTATGTGACTAAAGTAATTCCCCTGAGAATTTGGGGCTGAAAGAAATCTCTTCCACATTTTTTGCCAATGAGCTATGGGACCAATACGATTTTTGATGTGTCATATCAGACGTGACTCATAGTTGATCCACCCAGTTTCTAAATAATGGCCCGATACAATGTTACTCCAATATCTGATGATCCTAGAGATGTGCGAGAAAAATGCATGACTAAAATCCTATAAAGTACAAGTGTCAAAAAGCAAATAGTGCTCAGCACCATCCTATGGCTGAAATAAGCCTCTTTCTCTTCATCCTCATTGCGGGAGGATGTGGGACTTGTGGGGAATTCCTGGGTAGACTGATTTAGAATTTAGTCAAGTAAATTAATAGTTCCACTTCTGGGATCTTCTGCTTATAAAACTTCCTCATGGAACAAGACTATTTCTACCACCCCAGGCCAGAAAGATGGTTTTAGGCAGACAACCTTTTTGCAATTAATTTAGGAATACTTGAAATAGTAAGATGCTTGACTGGACTGGAGTCATGTATCAGGGTGGCCTAAAACCCTGTCACATTACAACCTCAGCTGAAAAAGACTAAAGAAAAGACTCTCTGTCAAATATTCGAACCCTGACTGCAAATTTGCCAGATCTCGCAGGGAATGTGGACCACGGTAACTTGCTTAGACTTTATACAACTATTTGGCAATATCCAGTGAATGATCCCTTGGGGTACCAATTTCCACAGAACCAGTAATGTACGCACTGTGGCTGCCCATGTCTTCATTATTGCAGCTTTTCAAGGATCTATCTAGCCTTTTCTCCATAACTTTACTTTTACTGTTTACTTTCACTTTTTCCTTTCCCACCTGCTTTCACTTCTTTTTACCACTATTTGCCTCCATTCTCCATCACACAATCTGGATCCTTCCTCCATATTTCCTGTTCTCCTTTAAATCAGTTTCCTTCATTTTCTGCTTCTCCTGGCATTTAGTATCTCTCTCCCTTTCCTCCTCTTTTCCTTTCATTTTAATTCAGTCTCTATTTCTCCAACTTCATGTTTCTAATCTCTCCGCAGACATACCAGCTTTAAAAAAGCAGACATGATGAAATGGTTCCTCTCTCCTCCGCAACTGGTGGCCCCCACCAGCATGTGCAGAGAGAGAATGTTTTCTCACATGCAGAGGCGTGTTCTCCTCTGAGCCTGCTTTAAACAATCTGGCACCCAGAACTTCTCCCTGGTTCTGCTTCCTGTGGTGATAGGCAGCTGATGCCAGGAATAGGGGATACTTACTGGCCAGAAGTGCCAACTATTAAGCCTACTTGTGGGAAAGAGGAATAGTGACACTGTAAGATATCTTTTTTCCTGAGCCTCATTTTCTAAAATGCCTGCAATGATTGCAGTTGCCAATATCTCACACCTTTTCACTAAAAGTCTTTTCGCATCCCTGGTTCTTCTGGCACTCACCCCTCCAGCCTTAATAAGTTTGTGTCTGAATTCCTTGGTGGGGTTGTTGAATGTCAGTTTCTCGCAGCGAAGATGGTTCACGGGTGGGTTTCCCTCCAGATTCAGGAAAAGGTCATAGGTGAAGCAAACTTTCTTCGGTTCCTCCTAAAACCAAGAAAGCAGAAGACTCATGAAGGATTTTGGCAAGTGTACTAGGTTAAGAGGTTTCAAATGGTCAGTCCTAGGAATACTGAATAAACTCTTGAATGAATGTCACATTCATAACAGAGTTTTTCATCTTCGGATTGCAGAGTTTTCAAAACCTAGGTACAAATACTTCATTTTCTAAAATGCCTGCAATGATTGCAGTTGCCAATATCTCACACCAAAACACTCAGACATGAATTTCCTCTAGAGTGACAATCTATAGATAAGGATATTGACTGACACCTGCTAAAATCGATCGTTTACAGGGATGCTGGTCTTTGTAAGCCATCCAAGGTCCAAGAAAGAAGGTGCAAATTTTATCCATTCCACTCTTTGGTACGAACACACAGTCTATCTATTCAGCCTCTTTGGAGAATAATGGAACTATAGTTACCACCATTAGAAACACATTTTGCTTTATTATTTAGGGAAAGGACAACTCCTGGACTCCAAAGGAGTGCAGGTTCTAGAAAGATTAGCCACTGTGAGGGAAGGAGTGCTAGATATGCAAAATCCCTTTTGAAATAAAAACTGAATGAGTTGGGTGGAAGCTGATGAATGGGCAGATGCCCTAGTTCTTTCAGCTTGCCAAGTATTGTAAATGAGCCATCTTTATCTGATGAAGTCTGGGATGTGTATACAAGTCAGACTGTTTTCCTGTTTGTGGCCAACTGATTCTGTTCCACCTGCTGCATCAGTGAAGAGACTTCTCATGCATTTGCTGTGTGGGATGGACAGCCTATGGGGCAGAGCACTGCTGGAACTCTTTCCACACAGGTAGACAATTCCTTAATCTTCTTCAGAAAAAGCAGGAGTGACATCTCCTCAGTCACTCATCCTTGTAATATCAAGGAACTAGGAGAGTCGATAATACTAGGTTAGCAAATGGACAGACACTTACTAGTTTTATTAACCAGGTTTATATTGTTAAAGGTTTTACAAAAGATAATACGAATGCTGTTTGTCTTCAATGCTATGAAAACCAACAAAAACCTGTCTCCTGCAATTGATTCCTTGTACTAGGTCAGGAGAACCAGAAAATGAAGATGTACACAAAAGTTTCTTTTCATCATCCAACCCTAACGCAATTGGAGAAAATAAACAAACAATCTAAGTGGTGTAAAACAAACCAGGTGTTTAAAACGGAGTTAGTAATCCAAGGTGAGGCTAGTAACAGAAATAAGGGTTTTGAATACGAGTTTTATGCTGACTGTATCCCTTTCACGTATCACTGGCTGCTAGTTTTTTGGCTGCTACTAACATAAGTGCAGCCATTAGAGAGAGGGGAATTCTCAGCCATTGTGATGCTTTATCAGTCTCTAAGCATATGTCAGGGCAGTGTCTAGTTCTACTGCTAATGGAAGGACTCAGCTTGCTGCAGGAGTATCACATTACACACATAGATAAGTGTAAGGGTATGTCTACAATACAATCACTGCGGCACATATGCTGCTGTAGTATAGACATGACTACAGTAACAGAAAGGGTTCTTCGTCAATGCAGTTAATGCACCTCTCCCTCTTCTGTCAACAGAGCTGCATCTACAGTGTGGGTTAGGTCAGCCTAACTACATTACACAGGGCGTGAAATGTTTCACAGCCCTGAGTGAGGCAGCGAGGAAGTTCTCCTAACTCAGATGATGATCCTTAAAGTAGCATACAGCGCTACTAGGGAGGTGTAAAATGATAACAGATTTCACTAGAAAAATAGAATGGAATGCCCATCCGGCCCAATTTGCATCCCAGGCAGGGGTCATAAGTGAAAGAACTGTTTTAGTTGGCAAATTGCATAGATAGTGGCCTCTAGGAAGAGAAACCTTCCTCTATTTGCCTATTTAAGGCTATGTATCACCTTTAAAACTATAATCTCAAGTGCTTTTCTCCTCTCTGGGGATTTGCTGCCCATGTGTCCCCATGACACCACTGAAATTAGACGTCCTATTTATTACAACAGGGAAAAGCCTCAAGGACTAGGGTGAGCCTTCTTTCTTACACACACAGGGAGCACAGAAGCTTGCTTCAGACCAACAGTCTGTTCCTACTTTAAGGAGGGAACGGAGATTTTGGCTCCTTAGACCAGGGGCAGACAAACTTTTTGGCCTGAGGGCCGCATCAAGTTTTGTAAATTGTATGGAGGGCTGGTTAGGGGAGAGAGTCGTGGCCCGGCCCCCACCTCCTATCTGCACCCACCCAGACTCCTGCCCCATCCACACACCTCTGCTCCCTGACCGCCCCCGGACCTCCGCCACCCCATCCTATCCCTCCTCTGATTCCTGATGGCCCGCCCAGGATCCCTGGCCCATCCAACCACTCCTTCTCCCTGTCCCCTGATTGCCCCCTGAACCTCTGCCCCTGACTGCCCCCTGCCACCCCATCCAACCCCCTGTCCTTCCTGATGGCCCACCCGGGACCCCTGCCCCCATTCAACCCTGTTCCCCCCACAACCCTTATCCACACCCTCGCCCCCTGAGCACCACCCTGAATTCCCCTGCTCCCTTACCGCACTCCCTGGAGCACCAGTGGCTGGTGGGGAGCCGGGCCACGCCGCTGCCACCACCACGCAGCACAGAGACTAGGTCAGGCAGGGCTCTGCAGCTGGGCTCTGCAGCTGGGCTGCCCCAGGAGCTCACAGCCCTGCCACCCAGAGCATTGCGCCGCAGCAGAGCGAGTGAGCTGAGGCTGCAGGGAAAGGGGGACAGCAGGAGAGGGGCCAGGGCCTAGCCTCCCAGGTCAGGAGCTCGGGGGCTGGATGTGGGCCGCAGTTTGCCCATCTCTGCCCTAGAAAGAGGCATGCTTAGGTCCTCTTCTCCCTAGTCCTTTTGTTTTATCCTACCCCTTTGTTTAGGTAATACAGTCATCACCCTGATAAGTTCTTACTACCCAAATCCCTTTCAGACATCCCTTCAAAATGAATGCTGCTGAACATGGCCACAGGATGACATTTGCCAGTGACTCAGCAATAGCATCACACCCAACACTCTTGAAGGCCAAGCAGACACCCACTGATGTTTCTGACCGTAAGAAACTTCCTGATCTTCTCCTGTGTAACAATGAACTGTTTGGTCACAAGATACGGCTTGGTATAGCTGGAAGCTGCATTTCCATTATGCCAGATGGCATTAGCGAGTATGTCACAGAGATTGCCCTACAGCTACCCAAGCATTCATCAAAAACAACAAGGAGTACGGTGACCCTTTAAAGACTAACGGATTTATTTGGGCATAAGCTTCTTCAGACGCATTCTTGTCCACATCAGGACAGCACCAATCCATTTCACCATTGTACGCATTTGTCCATCACCCTGTATATTGATACTCCATTTCCTAGGATCATCCCGAAAAGCAATGCTTCAAGAAATGCTACTGAGCATAGCAAAGGGGACCCTTCTGAAGCTGTGTGAAGCCTTTCAGAAGATCCCATACTTGCATGCATGCATTCCATGCATGTCGCATTCAGTCCATAACATTCAGCAACTTCACAGCAGTCTGTTTTACTACAGATCATGTCCTGCAATTTCATTTCCCAGTATAGTGCTGCTGTTATACAAGAACAGAAGCCCTGGGCTTCTAGCCCAAGTCAACCTATTTTCTGCAGATCTAATGAAGTGCTGGCAATTCGCAGACCACACAGATTCTGGAAGTTTGCCATGGAGATACGAGAGAGAGAGAGAGAGAAATATATGGAAGCCATTCCCCTTAAGAGCTAAGCCACTGTTAACCTTAAAACAAGCATCTGTGACCACAGCTGGCCTTTCATCAGAAGTAGTACCCATGAGAGCACTTGGGAATCAAGTTTTTAGTCTCTAGCTTCCCAGGCCAGAAGAGGACTAACATGCAGGTGATTGCTAGAGCACAAAGGTTTTGGGGTTCTCAGGTAAACAGAGTGTGAACATACTGCATACAGATAACATAGATTTTAAAGACCCTATCTTTATTTAAGGAACCCCTAAGGTAAGTTTTGGAAAATCTAGTTTCTCAGTGCTATGTTAAAGAGCCAATGGTACATCTTAATTAATTAGCCTCTTAGAGTTGATATGGCTACTTCTACCTCTTCATGTTCTGTATGTATATCTCTCTCCTTACTATATGTTCCATTCTATGCATCTGAAGAAGTGGGCTGTGGCCCACAAAAGCTTATGCTCAAATAAATTTGTTAGTCTCTAAGGTGCCACAAGTGCTCCTGTTCTTTTTGAAGATGCAGACTAACACGGCTGCTACTCTGGAACCTCACAGGTTTTCAACTCTAGAAAACAAGCATTTTTAAATAAAAAAGGTATCGTACCAGAGAAATGACTGCAAGCAGCCTTAAACCAGAGAGCTGCTAGCAAGTATTTGTTTCTTCAGTGCTGTGTTCAGTGACCACTAGAGCTTAGAACCCTGCGGATCCCAAAACGTTAAGATCATCCAGTTTCTCCCTCAGGACTCTCCAAACACCTAGGAAAGCCCAAGAGCACCTCCACAACATGATTTATTAAAGGATACTCACCCTTCAATTCTAAAGTGAAAGTCCCAGTATGTCTACAAGGCCAGACTTCATAGCCATTCTCAGTAAGAAACTATGCTTTCCATTCTTCCTGTCTGAAACTGCCTTAGGTGCACAGTTGCATGCACTGTTGCTCTTCTCCCAGGCCTCATCTACATATGGCATGAGGACTCAGCAGAGTTATTTACCTGAGTTGTTGAGATAAGGGCTGGTAACTGTTGTAGGCTCAAATGATCTCACTATATAGAGCCCAACCTCTGATGCTGATAAGTATGCCAAGAAAGGAAGAGCCAACTAAGCACATTCAAACAGATACGTGGCAAGATTAATTTATAAGAAGTGACAAACAGATGCATAAGGGGAACGGAAAAACATTTGCAGAGTCCCAGTCCCTTCTTAAAGCGACAGATCTACCTCTCCAAGAAGGCAGTTAGCGAGGATGTTTCGACAGTGTCTCTGCAATGCTAAAACTTGCTAGAACTCAAGTTCAAGTCTAAGGGTTAACTCAGCCCTTCATGCTGTTAATCTTGTATGGATCTTTTCAATTAGAGGCCTTGGAAATTGAGGTTCTGTCCACTCCACGTGGACAACAATTCCTTAATCCTGACACATCATTAAAGAAGTAGACCAGGAACAGCCTACTGCAAAGCTTAAGACATGTCCTAACCAATTTGCAACCACTTTGAGTCCAATTCAATGGACATCTCTACTCCCCGCACCAGTCACCTATCGGATTGCCTTATGCTTGATTCCTCACTATTCTAGCATTCATTTGCACCCCGTCAATTACTGCCACTTACTCCTCATTAGTTACTGACATTTTAAAATTTTAATAAAGGGTTAAAGTTCTTGTGACAGTTTTATATGTCCTCAGTCAAAAATTCCCTTCCCCTGGATTGGGCTAGGCACCACATAACTCCTTGAGCATCAAACTGGAAGACCTATGAAAGGCAGCAAGACGCACAAGAAAACTTAGGCTGAAGAACATAGGCTTGGTCTACGCTACAAATTTAGGTCGAATTTAGCAGCGTTAGATCAATTTCACCCTGCACCTGTCCACACGACGCAGCCACTTGTGTCAACATAAAGGGCTCTTAAAATAGATTTCTGTACTCCTACCCAACAAGGGAATTTGTGCTGAAATCGACCTTGCTGAGTCAAATTTGGGGTAGTGTGGATGCAATTCGATAGTATTGGCTTCCGGGAGCTATCCCAGAGTGCTCCATTGTGACCGCTCTGGACAGCACTCTCAACTCCAATGCACTGGCCAGGTAGACAGAAAAGCCTCGCAAACTTTTGAATTTCATTTCCTGTTTGCCCAGAGTGGAGAGCTCATCAGCAAAGGTGCCCATGGAGTCCCAGAAGGGCAAAAGAGCTCCAGCATGGACCGAATGGGAGGTACTGGATCTGATCGCTGTATGGGGAGACAAATCCGTGCTATCTGAACTCTGTTCCAAAAGATGAAATGCCGGAATATTTGAAAAAATCTCAAAGGGCATAAAGGACAGAGGCCATAACAGGGACCCACAGCAGTGCCGTGTGAAACTTAAGGAGCTCAGGCAAGCCTACCAAAAAAACAGAGAGGCAAACGGCCGCTCCGGGGCAGAGCCCCGGACGTGCCCCTTCTATGAGCTACATGCCATTCTAGGGGGTGCCTCTACAACTCTCCCACCCTTGTGCTTTGACTCCATCAATGGACTCTCATGCAACAGGGATGCAGATTTAGGGAACGAGGAGGAGGAGGTTGAAGTTAGCGCACAACAAGGAAGCAGAGAAAATGTTTTCCCCAACAGCCAGGAACTGTTTATTACCCTGGAGCCAGTACCCTCCCAACCTACCCAAGGCAGGCTCATGGACCTTGAAGGCAGTGAAGGCACCTCTGGTGAGTGTACAATATTTACAAAGGTACATGATCTCTCACACCAAACCGGCAGGCCCTCAATATAAGAGTTTAAAATGCGACCTTGTAAAGAAAGCATACGTGCTATGTAATGTTAACAGCTTGATTCACCGTGGAAGAGCGTACCCATTGTTCTCTAAAATGTGTCTCTTTAAATACTATTCTTTTATTTTCCCTCCTGCAGCTGCAAATGTTTTAACGCTCCCCCTATCATCTCCATCCCAGAGGCTAGCGAAGATTAGAAGGCAAAAAAAATGCCCTCACAATGATATGTTCTCTGAGCTCATGCAGTCCTCCCACACTGAAAGAGCCCAGCACAATGTGTGGAGGCAGACAATGTCAGAGTGCAGGAAAGCACAAAATGAACGCGAGAGGACAGGAGGGGAGGGACACAAGAGGAGATGTGGCGTCAGCATGATAAAAGGAGACATGAAGCAATGCTCAGGCTACTCGAGGATCAAACTCTGATTCTCCGGCGTATTGTTGAGCAGGACCGACAGCAGGAGGAACACAGAGTGCCGCTGCAGCCTGTGTGACCAACAGCCTTCCTCCCCAAGTTCCACAGCCTCCTTGCCCAAACGCCCAAGAACGCGGTGGGGCGGGCTCCGGCCACCCAACCACTCCACCGCTGAGGACTGCCCAAGCAACAGAAAGCTGGCATTCAATAAGTTTGGAAGTGCAGTGTGGCCTTGTCCTTCCCTTCTCTACCACTCCACCCAGTGCTTCCCTCCTCCCCATCTCTCCCGGCCTACCTTGGCAGTTATCCCCCCATTTGTGTGACTAAGTAATAAAGATTGCATGAATTTTGAACGACTTTATTGCCTCTGCAAGCGGTACTCAAAGGGGAGAGCAGTTTATTTACAGGGAAGTGGAGTGAATCAAGGGGGCAGGTTTTTAATCAAGAGAAAAACAGAACTTTTCAAAGCTTCTCTGATGCGCACTACTGTGCTCTTCTAGTAGCCCTCGTGTCTGGCTGCGCATAAGCAGCAGCTAGGCAATTTGTCTGAATCTCCCACCCCTCCCTGCGAAAGCAACAGGAAAAAATAATTTCTCGCCTTTTTTCACTGTCACCGTATGTCTCCTGGGTGCTGCTGGCAGACGCAGTACTGCAGCGCTACACAGCGGCATCCACTTGCCTTGCGGACAGCAGACAGTCCAGTATGACTGGTAGCCGTCATCATCGTCCCATGGGTGCTCCTGGCTGGCCTCAGCGAGGTTGGTCGGAGGCGCCTGGGCAGACATGGGTGCTCCTGCCCAGCCTCAGTGAGGTTGGTCGAGGGCACCTGGACAAAAATGGGAATGACTTCAGGTCATTCTCTCTTTAAGTTTTGTGTAATGGAGATTCAATTCTGCCTGGATCATCATCCCAGCTGGAGGCTTCTGCATCAGGCTGCTCTCCCAGTCGGCAGCATTGCACAGTTCCACCTATTCCAGCCTACGCCTTGCGCCCTTGGTTCTTGAAACCTAGATGAGGGGTCGCCAACCTTTCAGAAGTGGTGGGCCGAGTCTTCATTTATTCATTTTGATTTAAGGTTTCGCATGCCAGTAACACATTTTAAGATTCTTAGAAGGTCTCTTTCTATAAGTCTACAATATATAACTAAACTATTGTTGTATGTAAAATAAGTAAGTTTTTAAAATGTTTAAGAAGCTTCTTTTAAAATTAAATAAAATGCAGAGCCCCCCGGACCAGTGGCCAGGACCCAGGCAGTGCGAGTGCCACTGAAAATCAGCTCGCGCGCCGCCTTCGGCACCTATGCCATAGGTAGCCTACCCCTGGCCTAGACAGTAGTAAGGAGCAGTCCAACTATAGGCTGAGCAAATGCAGAATGGTGGTTCACTCTACTTCCCTGCAATCCAACCGCCCTCCCCTCCCCACTTTGATCTCTGCTTGCAGAGGCAATAAAGTCAGTGCTGTTTCAAATTCATGCATTCTTTATTACTTCATCACATAAATGGGGGATAACTGCCAAGGTGGCCAGGAGGGGTGGGGGAGGAGGGAAGCAATGGGTGGGGTTGTTGTAGGGGCACCCCCCAGAACAGCATACAGCTCATCATTTCTCCGGAATGTTTGGGGCTCTGACCCGGAGCAGCCGTTTGCCTCTCTGGTTCTTTAGTAGGCTTGCCTGATATTCTAGGCAGGACTGACTCTCCATTAGACAAAACTTAAAGAAGAGAATGACCTGGGGAGCCATTCCCATTTTTGTACAGGCGCCCCCGACCGACCTCACCGAGGCCGGCCAGGAGCACCCATGACAGCAGCAGACAGCACAGTATGACTGGTAACTGTCTTTGCCAACTTGCAAAGGCAAAGAGCTGCTGTTGCATAGCACTGCAGTACCGCGTCTGTCAGCAGCACCCAGGAGACGTACGGTGATAGTGAGCTGAGCGGGCTCCATGCTTGCTGTGGTATGTCACCTGAACAGGTAACCAGGGGAAAAAAAGGTGAGAAACTATATTTTGCGGTTGCTTTCACCAGGGGGGTGGGAGTCCTTGATGACATGTACCCAGAACCACCCGCGACAATGTTTTTGCCCCATCAGGCATTGGGAGCGCAACCCAGAATTCCAATGGGGGGTGGAGAAATTCCAATTCCAATGGGGGGGAAGCTACCACAGTGCAACGCTCCAAAAGTCGACGTTAGCCTCGGTACTGAGGACGCACATCACCGACTTAATGCGCTTAGTGGGGACACACACAAACAACAGTATCAAATCGATTTCTAAAAAATCGACTTCTATTAAATCAAACTAAATTTCGTAGTGTAGACATATCCATACTGAACAAACTTCAGTCCATCCAAAAAGAAAATGGCTAAAACAAAGCAACTAATATGAATTTAAGATGAAATATATAGATATTGCTCCATTCATCAGCAGCCCACTAGAAAATGCTGCAGGGCTGATTAAGAAACAGATAAGGAATGCTACTGAAAAATGCAAGATCACCGTGTGATGTTCTGATTTAAAGCACAAACAAAATAAAATAGTAAACTAAACTCTTGTTTTTTTCAGCATGCGACAATTAAATAAGAGATGAAAGAGGTCAAATCTAGTCCTGCTCACCCCCAATCTGTGCATGAATTTCCCCCTATGGCACCTTAAAAGTACTTTCTTCAGTAAAAAGTTTTAAGTGTCTCAGGTAAAATGGGTTCTCAGCAGTTTCCCTGGAAGATGATTCTACAAAATTAAAACATCTCATTGAAAGGAAGATTCCCGCTATTTAGCCTAAAAGTTTCCTTTGCTCATTCCATCCCTTTTCTCCTAGTTACACTCTTCTGGATCACCATAAACAATTAACTCAAACCCTGAAGGAGACTTGCTAATGCAAAAGAAGTTTTCTTCCAAAACAAATATTAGACAAAGTAAAAAAAAAAAACTCTTAAATAAAAGCAAAATGTTGGATAAGAACCAAATTGGTATTTCTCCTTCCCCACCCATCTCCCTTCTTACTATGTATTCCATTATATAAATATTGAAAATCATCTCTCTTTTTAACACTGCAGTTTGAAGATGGAAAACTTTATTTGGGTCTTAATGCAATGGTTTTTGATACCTATCACATTAGTATCTTCTGTCTGATCTTGGTAGAACATGAAACTGTATTTGGTTCTTTAGTTTTGATAGTTTATAATCATTTGGACAGTGTCCACACTGTAATAGTGGTTGAAAACCACAAACCGTACCTATATTTTATGTTGTATATTTAAGTGGGTGCTGTTCTGATACATGTATTTGGA
Source organism: Gopherus flavomarginatus (assembly GCF_025201925.1). Lineage (NCBI taxonomy): Eukaryota > Metazoa > Chordata > Testudines > Testudinidae > Gopherus > Gopherus flavomarginatus. Next base: position 7,280,247 of record NC_066640.1, on the reverse strand, counting down.
AACAAGCAGCAGGCTGTGAGAAATTTCAATACCACCAGATTTCTTGGGAAGGAGTAGGAGGAAGACTGCAATGCCTTTACTGTAACCAGTTCATACTGATCCAATTACAGGAAGAAATAGAAAGGGTTTAAAAATAGAAGCTAACATTTTCAGTCAAACAGTCTCAAATGAATTGGCAGTTACTATTAGTCAATTTCACTTTCACAAAACTGCTTTTCAGGTGATCTGCTGAGAACCTTCCATTTTATTTTCAGGCTTGATTCCAGAGACAGGAGCTCCAGCTGGCCACCAGCACTAGATTAGCCATGAAAGGGTTCCCCCCCCACTCCGCCCACCTTTACCGTATGAAAGTCTTATTGCCCACAGAGCCTGCTCTGACATTGTGGAGGACTCAAATCATTTGCCTTCAGATCATTAGGATCTTTTTCCAAATCAAATGGACAAGAATTTAATCATTCACCCACCCATGATGAACCAAATTACAATATAGTGAAAGGTGAATACACACAGTCAAGGCAGGGCCACATGAGGTTGGGGGTAAGAACAGCTCCCAACAACACCTTCAGTACTCTGCTATCTCTGCCTTCTCAGACAGATACTAGAATTAAACATGCTCCAGCTATGGTGGTGCTGGGGCTGCTGACTCTCCCAACTCCAACTGGCCAGCGAGAAAATGCAGAGGACAGAGTTGACTGGCAGCTTTATACCAGGCTGACCAGAAGAATCCGATGAAGCTCATTGAAGATACTCTCAAAGTAAGATTCTCCAATAGCACTAGATGGCAGCATGCTTCATTACGCAAAAGGTAAAAAGTACATTGGCTCCAACAACCACTACTTCCCATCTTAGCAACGATTCAGAAACTAACCAAATGGGAAAGTGGAAGAGTTAGAGAAGAAACCAAAACCTTGGAATTAAAAATAAATTTAAGCAACCCATGAAAAAAAGATGTACCCTCGTGGATTAGAAGTCCACTGCCTCTCTTGTTTGTTTCCACTCTCCTACCCCTCAACCTTTCAAAAGGCTATTAAAAGTGATATTGTTACAGGGCCTAAACTCGTCATAATTCTCAATTCACCAGGAACACAATATAAGGGTCAAAACTGACAAACACCTCTGAGTCACCAAGTGGACACATTTCAACCATTCGCCAGAACTGTCAAAATTCAGAGATTTTAAGACCGGAAGGGACCAGCGTGATCATCTACTCTGACCTCCTGCATAGATACAGGCTACAGAGCATTTCACTAACTGATTGTTGTATCAAATCCAAAACTTCTAATTAAGCTAAAGCAGGGGCATCAAACTCATTTGGAAGTGAGGGCCAAATTCCGTATTTAATTATGACCCATGAACTGTGATATAAATTCAGGGCTATATGTGCCCACAATATATAGCAGACCTGCTGCTGATATCAGTAAGTTTGCACAGAAATCTTGGGGAGGATACAGCTTTTAAGTAATAAACATTTAGTTATTTGTTTGTTCAGTGCCTTAATATCACTTTCACCACTCAGCGAGAAAGCATGCTTCTCTATAAGCCAAAATTTGTATTTGCATCCAATCTGCACACATGGTCCATGGATATAAAGCAGATATCCACCGATTTGCAGGACTCATGGAAGAGAGGGCAGGATTACTAATCTTCTTTTCTGTTTCTCCTCCACTTCCAGATCTTTGGGATTTTCCTCTCTTCTCCTCTTCACATTTCCTTCTCTGCAAAGACTCTCAAAATGGCTACTGTCCCCCATTGTTCTCAGTGGGAAAGAGAGCACCCCTGCTTTTTATCAGTTAAGATGGACACCAGGTCCCTAATATCTGCGAAGGAAGAGATTTAAGTAGTCTTTTGCAATGATGACCACCACCTCCCACTGTTCCCCAAAGGGGTGAAACCAAGCTATATTCAGGGAAGGTGACAGCCCTATATGCCATTAGGTGGCAAAGAGGGGACACTGACGGCATGCGAATAGGGGAGGAAGACAGGGAAAGCAAGAGAATATGGAGGGCAGGAAGGACAATCGAGTGTGGGTGCAGGAGAGAGAATGTGGCGAGATGGGAGACTGAGGGCATGTGAAAGACAGGTGATCATAAGGTAATACAGAGGGAGAATGCAAGTGGGGCAAAAGAATGGGAGGAAAATGGAAGAGAGGAAAAGACAGTGATAGGGGAGAGAAGTGAAGAGCAAGTGAATGACTGTTCACCCACACCAGAGATTAGGAGAGTCCCTTCCCAGCTGCCAAAGGGGAGAGGATCTCATTTTTTGTTTGGATATTTAAAGGCGAATTCTGAACCTAAAGTGAGTGCAGAGAGTGGGAGGTGTGGCTTTCACCTAAAAGCTTTCAAAAAATTCAGAAGGAAAAAAGTCACAAACTTTGTCTATTTAAAATCTCATTACTTTTGTGGGTCTGGAAAAAGCTGCTTCCGTTACCCACCCTCGTGCCCCAGGCACTGCAATCCCCACTTTTCTTTACATGCCTTGGGCTTCCCCATATCCCAGCCTCTGAACAGCAGTAGTCTTGGGCAAAAAGAGCTTCTAATGCTATGTCAGAGGTGCACCTTCTGTGGCAAAACATGGGAAATTTATTGGACTTGCTCACCAGCTCATTACTGCTTCAGTAATAATGATCAGAGCTCCACACGCTACAAATGGAAAGCAGACAAACACACCAAACAATTCACATCTAATAGTGTTCAGAGGAGATAGTGTGGTGAAGAGAGGTGCAGAAGGCAAGGATGGAGATAGCCTAATGTTTTTAGTAAAGGAGGTGCTGGAAAGCAGATAGATAGAGTTATGGTATTAGTGTGTGGTATACAGTAGTTGTGGTAATGGTAAGGCATCTGCCCATGGTTAGGAAGTAGAGGTTATGTACTGTTAGGTGGCTTAATGGTTTCATTTCCTAGCTTTTCTGCGTGTGTGTCAACTATATTATACATAAACAACTGATACACACTAAATTTAGTGTGTAGTAACCACAAGAAGGGAATGCTCAGTACTGAGTCACAACAGAGAGTTAATTTGAATTGAATATACAACCAGAGAGTGCAAAGTTGGGTTTGACAAATCCCTTCTCTGTAACCTTCTTTAAGACACGTGGCATAGGACTTTTAAGACAGGACTAAACTTTATCTTCACGGTATGCAGCTAATACTGTACCACATTTTAACTTTCATATTGTTATTGTTGAATCTTAAGATTTAAAGTCGTTAGCATTTTCTTTTGGGATGAACATAAACGCAGACCTATAGTATCTATTGTGAATTACAATGTTCAAGACACACAAATCTTAGGTTTGTGTCTACACACCATATTAATACTGGTATAACTATTTAGGTTAAGGGTGTGATTTAAAAAAATAATTAACAGCAGTACAATCCTTAGTATGGAAGACATTATACCAATATAAAAAGGTGCTTATAGTTTACTCCTGTACAGCAAGACAAAAAAATTATTCTGGTATACACACCATTATATCAATATAACTGCACCCCCACTTGGGAATCTGTGCAACTATACCAACTTGTGTTTAGACAAGCGCACAACTTGCTACACTATCTTTATATTACCTTTCTATATAACATTCTCTCTACCAGACAGGAGTGAGTGTTTCCTTTCAAAGTCTGGCAGAAAGCTTGCTGTAACTTCCAACAATCAGAGTCAATTTCTGTCTATCAGAGCAATCAAAACCACACAAAATGGTCACATAATTTAGCACATTTTTGCCAAGCAGTTTAACTGTCTGGTGCAGTTCAAAGCAATCAAAACAATGAGGCAAATAGGACTCTACCTTATTTTTGAAGTATACTTCAATGGGCATAATGAAACCAGCATAGCCAGACTCCTCCACTTTGTAAGGAGGCTCCTTGCACACTAAGAAAAAAGCAAAACAAACATTAGCTTCAGACATAATGTAACAATATCCTAGATCAGAGCAATTACAAGTAGGAGAAATGAGCCTCTGACAACACAGGGCAAACCTTTGACCCTTATAACAATACAGAATAAGATCATATGCTTAATTAGGGGTAGGAAAACTGCTCGCCCGCTACCCTGGAAAATAAAAGGTTATTCACCTTGTGCAGTCACTGTGGTTCTTCAAGATGTGCGCCCTATGGGTGCTCCACTTCAGGTGCAAGTGGATCTCTTGAGCCCTCAAAGCAGAGATTTTGTTAGTAGTGTCTGTTCGGCCTGCGCATGCACCCTATACAACCTCATGCTGAGTTACGAAGGTATATAGGGTTGCATGGGGGAAACCACACTCTCTTCCTTCTCTGGCTGAGCGTCCAATAAGAAGTCAGAAGCACAGAGGAAGGAGGGCAGGTAGTGGACCACCCACAAGGACACACATCTCAAAGAACCACAGTTAGTACACAAGGTGAGTAACCTTTTCTTCCTCTTCTTCAAGTAGTGTCTGTAGGGCTTCTCCAATCCAGTTGACACCCGAGCAGTATCCTCACAGGGAGAAGCGAGCTTCGGAATTAAATATAAAAGACTGAAGACAGTACACCAGAACAGGCTCACTAGATCTGGCAGCATGGACTAAGGCATAATATTTAGAAAAGGTATGCACCGAATCCCAAGTAGGAGCTCCACATATCTCAGATACTGGAATGTTTTTGAGTAACACCATGGAAATTGCCTGTGATTTGATAAAGTGTGCCATAGTTCTTTGGGGAGGCAAAATATCAGCTGCATCACAGAAAGCAGTAATACACCCAGAGATCCAGCTTGACAGTGTCTGTGAAGAGATCATGGATCTCTTTGATCTTTTTGCGATAGAGACAAGAGTCTAAGTGATTTCCAAAACTGCTTGGTCCTATCCAGATAAAAGATCAATGCCTGTCATACATCTATGGGAAGGGAAGTTTCCCACTGAGATTTATATGGTTTAGGAACAAATATTGGTGGATAGAGTGGTTAAAATTGACATCGGACAGCACCTTAGGAAAGAACTTTGGGTGCAGTCACAGGGACATCTTGTTCTTGAAAAAAATATAGCTACTAGAAAGGCCATCTTCATAGCGGCCCCCATATCTGTGTACAAGGTTGAGATCCCATGTTGGAGTAGGATTCTTAACCCTGGGGTAAAGGTTCCCCAGACCCTTAATAGTTGGAGTAGGATTCTTAACCCTGGGGTAAAGGTTCCCCAGACCCTTAATAAATCTCAATGACATAGGGTGAGTAAAAATAGAAAACCTTTCTAGTGGGGAATAAAATCCTGATATTGCGGTGAGATGAACCTTAATAGTTAAAGAAAATTGGGTTCATTAAATAAGTCCAGCAGACAACTGAGAGCAGAGAAGATTCTGGCACAAGGCATGAGGCAGAAACCAGTGGGGCCAGCTTCTCCAGGAGCCACAGGGACAATGGTAGGATAGGAGGTGCATATGCCAGTGAGCACTCCGGATACATGGGTACCAGGGTCACCACTGAATCCTGTTTGCACTGAGCTTTACCCTCCATCCAGGGAAGCCTTTGTGCTGGTCCAGCCAGATTAACGCGCAACATCTCATCCAACCTTGCCCAGCTCAGGTAGGAAAAGCTGTGCGCGGGAACAGTCTGCAGCTAAGGTCTGCTCTTGTGCCCATGAGAGAGTCTCCTGTTGGAGCTTGTTCGTCTTCGATATCGCTGGACCTAGGGCTTGCAAGGTGCTCATAGGGGCACTCACCGCTGGTTACAGCCACTGTACAGGGGGTCCAATGGTCCCAGATCTGAGTGTGCATGTGGTCGCACAGCCTACTCCATTAGGAACTTATGGAGGCGGAGCTCAAGAGCTTCCCAGGTTTGGGGCAGGAAGAACTTAAAAATGGAGCAGAAAACCACGATGTGAGCCTCGCCAATGCAACAAAGGCATCTCTGGTGCTTGCCGCTCACAGAGGTTGGGCGAGGGCAAGAGAGACAGTTTTTAAAACTCAGAATCCAGGGCATAGTCCTAGGAGGGGGAGGACACTCCCCAAATAGGGGAAAAACGTCACTAACTAAATTATCTACTCTAAAACTACAATCTACAACTATATACAATTATCTACAACAAATGGACAGAAGTAACTCTTTTTGGGAAAACTAAGAGCACAAAGGAACAGGGATTCTGACTCAGGCCATGCAGCAGTAAGAGGGAACTGGAGAGAGGTCAACCCAGACAACCTATTCTACCCTAAGCTGCCAAGCAGGAGGGGAAACACTATGCACGTGGGGGTCAACGGACACCGCTACCAAACACTTCCAGACTCAGGCGCATGCCACACATGTGCACCCACATGTGGAATACCTATAGGGACTATCACTCAAAGAATTTAAAATTATTAGCTTGATTAGGAAATGGTAATTTCCTCAAACCTAACACCATTTCCACTTCTAAACTCTTACTTTATAGTAAGGATGCCAATAGATGTAACCCAACAATTCCCTGCATTCCCAACAATAAAAAAGCCAGTTTGAAATAAGGGTCAATAGACTTTATTTTAACTCTGGTTTCACATTAAAATCCTACCGTGAAATGATTTCAGATTTTTAGACTATTTGGCAGGCAGCCTTTTTTATTTTACTAAACTGTTTCTACAATATTTTAAAGTTGTTAAAATAACCTGTTAGCAGTGCAGTCCAGACCTTGCCAGCAATCTTGTGCTCCAGGTTAGAGAAAGAGTAATTTGCAACAACCCTTCAGGCCAATCTGGGAATCAGGGCTTTGGAGCGGAGCCCAGAGTTGGAGCGCAGAGCAGCTCCAGAGCAGTGGAGCTGCAGGTTTTTGCCTGGAGCTGGAGCGGGGCCCAGCTCCAGAGCCCTGCTAGGAATAGCATAGATGGACTGCAAAATCCCTCTATTCCAACCCCTCTTTGATGAAAAGCAGGTTGGCATGATGGCGAATCTTAATGCAAGTGTGAATCAAGAAAGGGAAAACAAACAAACTACCATTTTTTGTGCTGGGTGACACAGTAATCTGGTTAGGAAAGATGTATAGTCATCATAAAGATGTTTGTTATAAGGTAATTATGCTGGCTGACAAGGATCCCAGCACAGCAAACTGCAACTTTTATTCAAGTCTTTCTATAAATTTGTTTCTAGTTCAGCAGTCCAGTTTCCTACCATACATCAATTTTATTGCCACCAACTTGTGACAGACATCATCATTATATGTATTACCTGCACAGGTTTAAGACAGAACAATAACTTTTCAAGCTGTTTTTCACAGGATGAGAGTCTCACAAATAACCATGACAAGTATATACCCTTAAGACAGCTGCATAACCACCAGTGGCACTTCCCACCATGTAACATGACAGTCATTTGTCCCCATTCTCTTGGCATTAAGTGCTCTGAAAACACTCATATACTAATGCTTCAGTAACAAAAAAAAGAGGGAGGAAGCATTTCACCTTTGACCCTTTCATTAGAGGAAAGGTCACATTCTCTCTAATCTTTCTCAAACACAAGTGGCAAAGCTCAAGACTCAAGTGTATGCAATATGTGTTTTGTTTCTCCTTAAGAAAATGTTCCACAGAAACAACAGTGCAATGCCAGATCCAGACTGCATGACTATTCCCCAAAGAAAGGAGACTGCATGATTGTTAACATGCACACTCACCACGTTTGGGTTTAGGGAAGCTCTCATGTAGCCGAAAGACCACCTTCTCCACGAAGTGCTGGATGTCGCACTGTTCTGGGCCACGGACAAATACCATCCAGTCATGAGTAAACCCTTCAGTGGTGGGCTTTTTCCGGAGTTGGGCTCGGTGCCCCAGCTCCAGCTTCACTTGCACCGTGCACTGGAAAGAGAGAGAGAGAGAGAGAGAGAGAGAGAGATGTGGGACACTGGTCAATACAGGCCACATGCCATTGTATTACAGAGCTTTGAGATCTACAGACAGAAGGTGCTAATTATCAAAAGGACAAGAGGAAAATTAAGTGTATCACAATGAAACTAAGTTGCCACAGAAGATCATGGTGATTCTTTAAAACTAAATTGTGGTCAGTGAAAAAAGTGACTGTGAAAATGGTTCCTAACATCATAAATCTATTGTGTGTGCCTGAGTCACATCTAACTCTACAGAGTCAATACAGCTATAGAAGACAGATATATCAACTAAGCTGTAAGCTAAGTTCTGACTCCACAATCTTGGTCATTCAGGAAGACAGAGGCAGAACAACTGGACTCTCAGATCCCAACAGTTTACAGCATTTGCAGTTAGTAAAATAATCTTTAAAAGAACATTAGGCATTTGCTCACTGGGTTAGAATACTATGAAAGCCCATCAAAAATTTTACAGTACTGCTTTTTGACAGCACTTGGGTCAGGAAAGTTCCAGGACACAAGTATCATGTATTTTCATAGGAACTAGAATTTAGTAGCATTATAAGTTTCATATATTTGTTGATTTACATGTCCTACACGTACATGGACTTATGCAGACAATACACTATTGTGGGTTTGCTAGTAGAAGAATCGTGTAATTTACCAAAAAATGTAAGTATAATGTTCTGTGTATTTACCAAATAACTTATGTAACCTCTTTCAAAGAAAGGATCAGAAGACTCTTTAAGGGCAGGAACTGTGTTTTTGTATGTATTTGTAAAACACCCAGCACTATGGGGATCTAGTCCTCATTAAAGTTTCTGAAGTCTAGTCTAAATAATTTTAAACAGATAACACTAGAAAAAAAATGGGTATAGTGCCCCATACAAGCAGGAAAAAAGCCCACTACATAGAGTAAAAAAAAAAAACCCAGCTGAAATTAAATTAAGACGTATAGATTACTGCAGACAAGTTATAGCTGAAACAGTGGAAGGAGGTAGGCTGATGAAGGAGAGGGAGTTAAGTGTTAATTACACAAAAACTAAAGCACATCAAAAGGGTTCAGGAGAAATTTGAAGAGCCAGAGACTCACCTGAGAATACACGCCCTACACAAACTAATGTAGTTGCCAAGACCATCTGATCATTTTATTAAATTTAGTGTAAGATTAACCAAGTAGAAGTTCAAACCCACATGAAGGTTGGCAGTGCTTGGTTCTGATCCCCACTCAACTAAGATTTAGGAGGAATAAGGGATTTGATTTCACTTATAAATTGTGTATGTAACTTACTAGTCAAGTCTCAGATGGGCATTTTTAAGGAGAACGTTATTATTTGTATTACAGCTGCATGCAGGGGTCCCAAATGAGATCAGGGTATTTTCTCCATATGTGAAATGGTGATCTGAGAGTATGACAATAGTGATTTAGAGTGCCCAAACTTGACACATTTTGAAGGGGCTTGGTTTTCAGAAGGTGTTTTATCAGAAATTGCTGATTATCTAGATCAGGGGTGATCAAACTGTGGCTCACGGGCCACATGCAGCTCTTTCATCGTTAAAGTGAGGCTCGCAGAGCCCCCCCATGCTCCCACTCATTCTCCACCTACCAGACTTGTGGGGAGGGGCACTTCGGGACCTCTTCCTTGCAGTGCAGTGGTGGGGCTAAAGCTTCTGAGCCCCAGCTCTCGAACTTCTGAAGATTGTCATATGCAGCTTGGTGGGTCAGTAAGCTTCACCACCCCTGAGCTAGACCCTTTAAGGAGTCTTAATTAGAGCAGACAAAAATCAGAGAGTTTTCTGAAATCGTGGCCTAAGCTACTTGCTGAAGATCACACAGGAAATCAATAGCAGAGCCAGGAATTTAATTCTGATCTCCTGAGTCCCAGTCTAATAGCTCAACCAGAAAACCAACCTTCAAAATTGTTTCTCTAAGGCAAAAAGATTTTTACATTTTTCTTCCAAGCTATCATCTGCATCAAATACTTTCAGAGATCAGCAGTTCACACAACCACCATAAAACCCAGGAACCAGCTCTTCTAATTAACTGCTTAATCCATTCTACCAATGTCCGCCTCTTGAGTCACCTTCCTCTTAAAGTTATCTTGCTCGGTCATTTTCTTCTTCTGCACGTTGGGACCTGTCATTTCCATGGGCTGCACCTCAGTATTAAAGATGAAGGTGCTCTGTTGTCAGATATTTCTGTTTCCTAACAAATGCTTCCCTTTCTTTAGGCTTAAAAATCATGAAGGTCCAAGGGAAAAGGCAAACTGAGTTTTAATCAACACATGGAAACCTAGTACATGGTGATGCACCGTTGTGTAGATAGTCTACCTAAATTCTGACGTCCATGGGGGAAATCTCTTGAAAGCAAGTTTATTTCCCAGGATGTTCAAACAGGAATTCTTTTCAGCAGATTCATTTTACTCTGTAGCTTCAACTACACCTTAAATTTTGCTACTTCATTCAACACGCTCTACTTTTCAGGGAAGTATAAATGGCTATCAACTCTACGGAGGTTCCTCAGTTTCAGTGAGGAAGAAGTCCCATGCAGTTGTCAGCTAAAACTATATGGATGAGGGGAAAATTAAATATAGAAAAGAACTGCTTCAAGTGGGAATTATTCTCAGCATTCTCTTCAGGTCCAGTTAATAGCTGAAAGGAAATCCAAATAAAACCTCCCCATCTAAAATATTTGAATTTGCCCCATTTGAAATTATGGAGGAAGAGATTCCTCTCATGCCCCCAGGAAACAAAAAACCCTGTTCAACTGGTGATAGTGGGGATGAATATACACTACAATATTTTACTGAAAGTCTTCAATCCTCCCCTCTAGTTTTCTTTCGATGTACCAATCGTTTTCAAGTCATCAACTCTACCTATTCTCTCTTCCTTATGGATTATCAATCAAGCACTAACTGAGCCTCCCGTATGATTTCATAAGCCTGTACTTGTGCGGATATGTCACACTCCAGTCAAAAGACATACATGGGGACACAGAAAAAGACTAGGGAAAAATGATGATCTGAAAAACTTCTAGCCCTGACCTCCTATTTGGCCAAGCAAGATAATATATGTTCTGGGAATGCAGGGCTTCCCCCAATGTCCAGGGCCAGAAATAGCCCTGTTGATAACACTACCTCTTCTCCCTCTCCCCCCAATGTCTGACAAGAGGCAATAGCACTATTGCTGACATGACTTCCCCTCAAGCAGGCCTGAGTGAAGGAGAGTCGCAGGACAATAACCTTAATGCTGACACTGGTCCTCCCCCAAACTAATGCCTAGAGAAGGCAATGCAGTTGCTCTGCTCATTCATTGTGGGAGGGGGCAATATACAGAGCCCTGCTACTGATATTGTCCTTTCCTCATGTCTGAGTGAGGGAGCAACAGGTCTGCTGCTATCCATCATACTCCCCTTCCCATGTCTGGGTACCTTGTGAGCTGGCTATAGGCCAGCTGTATCATCCCCCTCATGTCTCTGAAGGGGCAGAGGGGCAACAACCCCACTGCTTCCCTTTCCCCAATTATGCCTGAGAGAGCAGGGGAAGGCAATAGCCCCCCACTATTGCCCCTGCCCCACCCATTACGCCTCTGAGGGGATGGAAGGAGACAATAACCCCGCTGGCCTTTTTTGTCCCCTTATGCCTTTGAAGGGGAAGGGAACAGCCCCTCTGTGTGCTCCCCCTTATGCTTCTGTGGAGACAAGAGGTAAACAGTCCCACTGCTGCCCCCCCATTATAACTCTGAGGGGATGGGAGGGCTCCTCCTCACTCCCATTATGCCATGGGGGGGCCACAAAAGCACTGCTGTCCCTCCTGTCCCCCCATTATGCCACTGGGTAGGAGAAGGGGGGGTGGCAATAGCCCTGCTACTGCTCATCCCATTACTCCTCTAGAGCAGGCAACAGCCCTACTGCCATTCCTCCTTCCTCCCATTATGGCTCTGAGGGGACCGGTCGGGGGGAGAACAGCCCTGCTGCTGCCCTTCTCTTTATGCTGCTGCCCTTCTCTTTATGCTGCTGCCCTTCTCTTTATGCCTCTGACGGGGCAACCAGAGCTTAATTTGTAATGAAAGAGATGCCAGGCCTCAAGCCATATTTTTACATTCATAACTGATGCAGCAAGCCCAGAGGTGCTGGGGCGCTGAACTGCCAAGCCAAAAAGTGCCAGGGCTTAGCCCTAGCAAGCCCGAGAACAAATTAAGCACTAGATGAGAGGGGTAACTACCCACTGCAGCCCCTCCCCCCTTTATGATTCTGAACGGGAGGGGCAACAACGCCACTGCTGCCCCGCTCCTGCCCCTCCCTCCCCATTATGACTCTGAGGGGATGGGGGGCCCACAGCCCCGCTGCTTCCCCTCCCCCTAAATATAACTCTGACGGGATGAGGGGATAACAGCCCGGCTGCTGCCCCTCCCCTCAATTATGACTCTGAGGGGGTGGGGGGGCCAACAGCCTGGCTGCTGCCCCTCCCCCCAATTATGACTCTGAGATGGGGGGGGAACAGCCCGGCTGCTGCCCCTCCCCCCAATTATGACTCGGGGGGGAACAGCCCGGCTGCTGCCCCTCCCCCCAATTATGACTCTGAGATGGGGGGGGGGAACAGCCCGGCTGCTGCCCCTCCCCCCAATTATGACTCGGGGGGGAAACAGCCCGGCTGCTGCCCCTCCCCCCAATTATGACTCGGGGGGGGAACAGCCCGGCTGCTGCCCCTCCCCCCAATTATGACTCGGGGGGGGAACAGCCCGGCTGCTGCCCCTCCCCCCAATTATGACTCGGGGGGGGGAACAGCCCGGCTGCTGCCCCTCCCCCCAATTATGACTCGGGGGGGGGAACAGCCCGGCTGCTGCCCCTCCCCCCAATTATGACTCGGGGGGGGGAACAGCCCGGCTGCTGCCCCTCCCCCCAATTATGACTCGGGGGGGGGAACAGCCCGGCTGCTGCCCCTCCCCCCAATTATGACTCGGGGGGGGGAACAGCCCGGCTGCTGCCCCTCCCCCCAATTATGACTCGGGGGGGGGAACAGCCCGGCTGCTGCCCCTCCCCCCAATTATGACTCGGGGGGGGAACAGCCCGGCTGCTGCCCCTCCCCCCATGCCGCTGAGGGGGCGAGGGGCCCATCGCCCCTTCACTCTCCCCGTGTCTGGGAAGCCGGACTTCCTCCTCCTCACCTGATTGTCCATGGCTGGGCCCGCTGCTTCCCCCCGCTCGGTCCCGGCCCCTCACGGCCCCGCCGCGGCCCCTCGCCTCATTGTGTGTCACTCACAGGCAGAGTCCCTGCCTCTCCCCCCTCCAGCCCGCCCCACGGAACCGGAAACAGACGCGCCCGGGACGGGCAGCCTCCGCCGCCAATGCGAGCTCAGCTCGCACCCAGGAGGCGGAGCTTCCGTCGGGAATCGCCAGCCCCCCTCTGCCGCCAGCTGACTGGCCGGCGCTGCGGCCAATAGGAGGCGGGCGGGGGCGTGGCCAGGCGGCGCATTGCCGGGGTCAGGCAGCAGGGGGACTGGAGGCAGCGTGGAGCTGAGGGGGCTGGGCCGGTTGTCGGGGCGGCAGCTCTCGTGGGGCCTGGGGCAGAGGGAGTCACTCGGGGCGGGCCCTGTGCGCCCACCCGCGGCTCCCATCGCACCACGGGTGCACCCCTTGGCTTGAAGTGGTTTCCATCCTGTGCAGGGTGGACAGCGATTTAATGGCTCTCAGCACCCCCCCCACTGCACCCATTGTCCCCCCCCGCCTGCCCCAGCCCTGCAGGGTCCCTGCTCCCAGCACTCCAGGGCAAGAGCAACAGCTCCCAAAATGAATCACCCCCCTTCAACCAGCTGGAGGCAGAGGCTCTCCAGAACACAGTGCCCCAGAAACAGCACAGCTCCCTACGTGTCCCACACGCTGGTCTCAGCATGGAGTGTGTCATCCTGAGCTAAACTGCCCTTCATCTTCCATGGAGAGGATGAGTCCAGTATGGGAAAGGGCAAGGTGCTGCTGATTAGCATGCATGGGAAAAATGGCGCAGAAAAGTTGATGGCACTTTTCAGTTGTACATCAAGAAGCCTTGGCAATGCAACATCATACGAAGTGACTCCTGCAGATTAGCCACGGGCCCAGCTGTGCTAGATGCAGCAGTTACTAGCCACCAGCCCAGCTGCGGTTGAGGCTCCTGAAAGGAACTGTTGTCTGTGGCATGCAATTCACTGAGAAAAGCTCCTCAGATGTGGTTCTCAGCGCAGCTGGTGAGTTTGAGTGTCATGTTTACAACCAAAAAAACCAAAAGTTTTTAATTTTTTAAAGCCTTGAAGACAAGTTATTTTCCTCAGTTGTGTAAGGCTCCAAGTAAGCCCCTGACTATGATCACATTTTGAAAGTTTGTTGAAGTCTGTAGGGGAACATACAAAAATACATGTTATCCATTAACATAGTATGTGTAGCCAACTCATAGGGAAGAGGCAGGGATGAAAATGAGGGTAAGTTAGTAACATCTGCAAAAAATTAACCAAGATCCTAAATTATTCTAGACACAGAAACAGTTTCATTAGCCTGATGTCAGATGTTTGCAGAGCAAAATGGACTAGAAGTGTTTAATTTCAGTTGTCAAAGTAACAGTAATGACTCCATCACTGTCCCCTGGTTTGAATTTCACTGCTAACTGCCACTCTTGGTTTTCCATGTATCCCTCTTCTAGGAACTGGGTCTGAAGACTGTCTCTCTGTTCTTCTCCATAGAGCTGCTTTTTATGGGAGGTTTCATTGATAGCTTTGATTGTGAACATCACTTCCATGCAGATAACTCCCAGCTCTACACTTCTCTTTTTCCTCTAGCCACCTGTCCTGACTGTTAGTTCCTAGTGTCATCATAAGGGCCTTAGTATCTACATGCTGCAAGGACCGAAGTCCGTTTTGGAAAAGAGTCGTCTTTTTCCCTTGTCTCAGGCTCCACTATTGATTTCTTAAACTTTGCTCCCCAAACAAGTCATTTGTGTCATTCTTTCTCTGGAACTGTTCATCCTACATCTTCCTTCTCTGTAAATTGTCAACTTCTCAGTTTTATCTGTATGTGAATATTATCAGGATACTTCTTTTCTTTGAGCCTGCTCCCGTCAAAAATATTTTAATTCCTTAATCTTTCTTTATCTCAAATATTGCCATTCTTTCTTTAACACTTTTCCTAAATTACCACCCTCTAAACTCCAGGGAGCCCACAATGCAATGGCCAGACTATTCTCTCACTTCAGAATGTGAGAGGGATTCTATCTCTCCTGTCTTTGATCACCTGCATCAACTTTGAATACGAGTTTCCCTTCTGGCTTTCAGTTGTTCCTGGACTCAGTGCTCACTACAACTCAGCCATTTTCTCTTCTGACCTTTTGCCCGGGACCTCTCTGGCTCATTTTATTAAAGACCTCTCTGTACTCTGCCCCAGGCCATTTTGAATTTTAAAAAAACATAGATCAAGGACTCAGTACAGAGCCAATCTAGCTAGCACAGTTAAAACTATTGCCATCTGAAATGACTGGAGAATGAGGAAGATTTCAGCAGAGAAAATGTATGTAGCACGTACAACATGAACATTCCCACATCTGAAGTGAGGTCTAAGGAGGTGATAAATTAATGAGTGGGGTGGTTCTCAATAAATTTTGGATTTTTTACATACTCTGATGCTTTGCTCCCATACTAGTCAGAAATCTATGCTTCAAAGCCAGGTCTGGGGGTAATAAATTGCATCCAGTCTTCTCCCTGGTAAAGTTTGTGTGCAAAATGATGGTGTTTTGAATAAATTCATACCAGAACATGAAAGCTAATGTTAGAGAGATGCACAGGTTGGGTTATAATAGTCAACTTTTGAGAGAGAAAATTTCTTCTTAAAGTATAGTTCTAATCTATGTAAAAATGGCACTGTGTTACTCCATAGAGCCTGTACTTCCGATTTGTATTTGTGGCTTTAGAGATTAAAATAAGGTTTTATTGATTTTTACTCCAGATAGCTCTATACGATCAGTGTAGCTAGGATCTTGTATTCTTTTAACATGGAGTGGCTAACGTGTATTAACTCGCCAATTAAAATCCTTGTGTATTTAAAACAAGTTGTAGTTTTAATATGTCTTAGCTGGTCAAGGTAAACTCTAGGTTTCTACAGACATCTCTCCACTGCTACAATGATCAGCACCCCCACAATGCACTCTTGAAGATCCAAGGGTCCTACTCATGCCTGTCACAACATGTTGTGTACCTCATCCAGTGCACTAAAAGCCCTGATAGCAACTGTCTGGGTGAAACCAGACAATCACTTCGCTCTAGAATGAACTTGCATAGCATAATGATAAAAGACAAAAACCGTATCACCTGTGGGTGAACACTTTTCACAAAGCGATCACTCAATCAGTCCTCATCCTCAAAGGAAACTTGCACCACACTCTCAAAAGATGAACCTGTGAGCTAAAATGAATGACTTTGCTAGACACTAAAAATTATGAACTGAATAAAGAATCTGAATTTATGGCTTTTTACAACAATCTATAACCCACTCCAAACCCTGCTCCCACCAGCTGCTTTTCCCTTCCTTCCTTTCCTCCCTATGACTGGAGGCGTACTAATGGGCCACTGGACCTTGACTGGTCCTTTGAAATATATAATAAAACTACTTATGCTAAACAATCTGTTCTACCTTGTATTTAGCTGTGACACTCTGAAGCCTGGTCTACACTACAGAGGTAGGTCAACATAAGGCAGCTTACGTTGACCTAACTGTGTTTACACTAAAATGTAGTTCCCACTGCCCACTACGCCAACTTAATAACTCCACCTCTGTGAGAGGCATAGTGCTTAGGTTGATGCAGTTAGGTCGATGCAGGGTCTGTGTAGACACTGCATTGCTTGCATCAACTGTTGGTGCCTTTCAGAAGCTGCCCCACACTGACAATTAAATTGGTACAAGCGGCCCTGGTGAGGACATGCACCACCAACATGAGGAGCGTAGTGTGGACATGCAAAAGCGATGTAATTACTGTGGTGGCTGTATGTCAACGTAACTTTAGGTCGACTTAATTTTGTTGTGTAGACTTCCCCTAAGTTAGTTCCCTAGCCTGAAGAAGAGCTCCATGTAAACTTGAAAACTTGTCTCTCTCGCCACCAGCAGTTGGTCCAATAAAAGATATTACCTTACCCACCTTGTCTTTCTTGTCTACACTAGGCATTTAAAACCAGTTGGTTAACTTGTGTTAGTTGACACATTAAAATACACCTTTTTTCCTCATGTAGGCATGGCTACTTTCTTGTGAACTGACTTTCTTGTGATCTGGAGTCACAGAACCCCATGAAGCCAGAGGCCGCGTAACTTTTCAGAGTAGAACTACATTTCAAGGGAAACCTTTAAAAATTCCCTTTGGGGAAATTTTGTGGTGCATTTAGAATTATATTCTACATCATTGAACAAGGGAAGTGGGCAGAACAATTTGCTACACAAATTCAAATTAATTACACTTTCTAGAATCTTTGTAGATTGGAAAATGCATGAGTATTTTGATAAGATAGTGCTAAGAAAGATATGAGAGACCCTTCTCACCTAGGTCCTGATCCAAGTCCCACTGAAATTAATTTGACAGTCTTTCCTTTAACTTCCAGGGGACTTAGCTCAGGCCCTTTTGGAGGAGCGTAAGAGAGGAAAGGATCCTTGCCAAAACCAACCAATCCTTAATGTGGGATCAAGTCCAAAAACTGCATGCTGAAGAAGGAAAATACACGTCATTTGAGGATAGCTAGAATGATCTGACATCAAGTAATGGTCACATAATGCTCATGCCATGAGAATGACAAAATAGATCAGAGGGCAGGAAAAGACAAAAATCATAGCTGAGTATGAAAGAAAAGGAGCTAGCGAGCCTCATTATTTACCTATAGTCTCTAAAATATTCCCAGTATGACAGTGGGAACACAACATCTTCCCTGTAGTTGTTTATTTAAAGGAGCATTGTCAACATGTTTAGGTTCCAAAATATGCCTGCAAAAATCTAACATTACTCCTTCAGTGTAACTAATGTGCATAATCTCCCCTCTCCCTCAACAGAAGCTGCAGAGCGTGAGGTTCGCCATGTTTCTCCTGCAACACATGGGGTAAGTTTACATTACTACAGTCAGAAGTGCGACTACAACTTGACGTACCTGTACTAGCTTTAATCTAGCTAGCATTGCTGAAACTATCATGAAGATGCAACAGCTCAGGCTTCCGCATGGGCTGTACAAGCCTGTCCAGGACCCTGGGTACTCATTTGCATTGCTAGGCTGCAAAGGGTGTAACCATGCCTTCACTGCTATTTTTAGCTGTTCTAGCTAGATGAAAGCTAGCATGAGTATGCCTACTCAAGCCAATCACACCTTCAGTTGCAATGTAGATATACCCATGGTTACAGCAGCACAATGATTTGTCACAGGCGACAGGAGTACATTGCAGAAGTGGGAGAGAATGGAAAATATGAAGAAAATTATGGGGATTTTGCAGAGATTTTCCTCAGTTTTTGCTGACATTGCTCCTGATTAGGAGGAATTATTTGCCTTTCTGAGGTACATTCACCCTTATATTGCAGTCGAATGATAAAGCATGTAGCTAGGACTAGTAGAGAATCTATCAGTCTATCTGTTTTTAGGTTCTGTACATCTACCTACCACTGTAGTTTATGAGCACCTCCCACATAAAATAGATTGGCAATAGCAAAATCCAGTGTGGCCTTCTTGGAGCCTCTGGCACACCAATTATGGATTATAGAAATCTTTCTGCGTGGGGAGGGAAGGGTGGAGATTTCTGGTAGGGGAAGTGAGGTGGCTGATGTTGTAAATACCATTCTGGTTATGATAGAAAAACTTTATCAAAAAGGAAAATTGTCCAGCATTTCCTTCAGGTGCTCAGATTCTGGTTGAATCTGATCTCCTCTGGAAGTTCATTCCATAGCTGGATTCCCTCAACCAAGAATACTTTGTAGAGTAGAATGGGAAACAATTTTCCATCCTGTGAGAGTTTTCAAGATTTTGAAATGTTTCGTGTCTCAAAATAGGACAAAATGTCCAAATCTAAAAAATATCGATGAACCAATAATCTGAAAAATGTTGGAACTGATCAATCAAAACATTTCTTTTGGTAAATTTTTGAAAAATTGTATTTGTACCTTTTAAAATATAAATTCAGATTTCAAAACAAAAAGTCATTTGAAATAAAAAAAATGATTTCCCCTCCCCCTAAAATGTCAGAATGTGATGTTTCAACAATCTTGACTCTTTTTTTTTCTTCAAAAACTGTTCAATTTGAGAGATTCGTCAAAACTGACCTCTTCTCTTAAACATTTTTGGTTCCAACAAGTCAACATTTTCTGATATAAAACCATTTCACCGGGACATTCCTGACCAGCTCAAGTCCTCAGTGTTTCGTTCTGCATTGTCTCAGAGAAGCATAACTGCCTTGATGATTCATAGATTGAAATATGGTCTCTAATGAAGCTTGAACCTGATCCATTAATTGTTTTGGAGATTAGGATTTAAACTGGCAGCAGCAGAAGGAGCCAGTGGTAGGACTGGAGCAAAGGCTAAATGAGTTCATAGAGCTGGAGCAAAAGCTTACTGTGTTCAGCCTAAGCCACCAAAGGAGGTGAGCAACTCCGTTTATATCAGCTGTAGTCTCTGCAGAGGTTTCACAGTCAGTTTGAGATACACCACTATACAGCAGTTTCATTTATGAAGAGCAAGAGAATACTTCATTTTGTTGAAACTGTAGGGGAGTTTAGGAGGTTGAAAGCAGTTACCCAAATTAGAATTTGGCCAGGACAATATGATTAACCCCCCTTACTCTTGTGAAAAATATCTGAAGATGTTAAGTGACCACAAAGGAAGCTCTCCTTTGAATGCATCTTCATTATTTCGTTACAAAAAGAAAGCAGGATTCTAAATGATTGTATGCTGCAGTTATGACCACATAAATGAACTGACAACATATCTATCTATCTATCTTAGAGTTTTATATGGCCTCCTATCATCATAGTATCTGAGCATCTTCCATGTAAAATCAATAGCAATAGATAAGTCCCTAGTGGACTTCATGGACTCTGTAGCTCCTCCTGCCTTTTTGAGGTAAAAACACTGCTTGAAGTGGTTTGTGATGGGTACTTCTGTTTTATTTTGTTTTTTTTTTTGTTTGGTTGTTATAGGGTTTTTCTGGGGAGGGGGCGTTGTGGGACATCAGCATTGTGAGTGACGTGGTGGAAATGTGTTTTTCAAGACGAAGGTTTTATGGCATTTCCTAACAGTGGTTAACCTCCATATTCGCTTGATTTCTGGAAGTTTGTTCCACAGCCTCATCCCCTTGACTGTCCCCTGCTCTCATGTACTTCGTCCTTGGGTCTGTGATCCCCATTGTCCCAGGAGAGTGTAACTGTCTCGGTCCAAAGATCAAAATTCGATCTATAATGTGCTTGATCCGGGAATCATGTTGAATATTAGGACCAAGGCCTTGAACTGGCCTCAGTTGAATTGATATCTTAATACTGGAAGTTTCCACTGTGGCCGTACTGTAGATAGAGGCAGATACACCAAATGGACTACAGAATGTGTCTGTTGGCTCACTGTATAATATACATCACTTATAAATTAGTATCACATACTAAGTAGGTGTGTATGGAAAAGGGACAAATTCTACCTTCTGTTAAAAGGTTGTAAATCTGGACTAATTCCAGGTTTATCACAGAATTCCATGGTGGAAGAGGGCAGAATTTAGCCCAAAGTTTATACTAAATTGAGCTTTCAAAATGTGTTTGTTATTCATTGTTGTTCTTATTGCAAAGCTTGCTCTACCACTTACATGTAGTGACATCTGAAAACCATAACAAATCTACATAATATGCGAACTCATTACATGTTCATAATATAGAACAACGTGAACGCTTAGGCCTTGTCTAGACTGGAGAGATCAATTGAACTGTTCTTCATCCAGCAGGATGTGCCTGTCACACATACTAATTTGCTACAGTTGACTTTTCACTTGTTACCAAGTCTGTTCAAGTTATCCTGATATCTTGTAGGGGTAAGCCTTAACTGGAATTAGCTCAATCAACTGTTTGCTTGTGTGAATCCACCTCACTACTGTGCTAACACAATAAAATAGAAATAGTCCTCCCACTGCTGTCCCACAGTACACCAGTGACTGCAAAAATGGCTTGGTCACCTTTCTGCACTCTACTGTCCAGGGATCAGTTTGGCCGGAAGTCATCTACCATACCAGTAGCACTGGACACTGTGTGAAGTTCATTTGTGAGCATAGTGAGCAACTTCTGGATACAGAGCTGTTTTTTGCAACAAGAATTTATGGAAATTCCTTAACTCCTCCTCCCCACAGAGTTCCTTTGAGTAGCCCTGGTTCTATCTCACAATACTGAGCACAAATTGCCCAGAAGTTAGAAGACATAGCACCATGCTAGTGAACAGTGCTAAGAATTCTGGGATACAGACCCAGAGAGCAACGTACCACAATCAGGGTAGCCCAGTGCTAGTGTGGATGCATCACTAAGAATGTAAATACACTCAACTGGAATTTAAGATTTTAAGTATTCTGTATAGGATTTATACCACACTTGTCACCATCATATCTGAGAGTGTCTCTTCACAGCATAGTTAACTCAAGTTGTAACGCTAGTGTTACCCCTAATTCAACTCTAACCTACGCGCACAAAATTCTCACTCAAGTTAAGTGGCGTGTTAAGCTTGAGCTAGGTACCCTGTTGAGGGTAGGGGTCAGGGATGGGGTCGAAGCTGAAACGAGGAAGCTAGTAATGCTATGGGGATGCAACAATTTATCAGTGCCTAATTCGATCACTCTGTGCTGCTAATCAAATCACTGTGTAAATCCAGTGTTGTTTTGAACACTAAGGACTTGTCTTCATGTACAGTGCATAATTGACATAATTAAGGCACCTCCCCGAGAGGCGATAGGTATGTCGATGAGAGGAGCTCTCCTGTCGACATAGGGCTGCCTCCAAGGGGGGTAAGGTTGGTATAACTATGTCGCTCAGGGGCGTGGATTTCTCACACCCCTGAGTGATGTAGTTACACAAATATAGGTCTGTGATGTAGACCTGGCCTGACTCGAGCTAGCTATTGCAGTGAAGACATACCCTGAGTGCCTGCCAGCAGTGCATTAAGCAATACAACCAACATCTGCCAAATGTTGTTTGTTCTCTGCTCATGAGGTTAAACCAGATGATTTTTGTAATATAGACAAGACCTGTATGTTAAAAACATACTTAGTACATTACCTGAAAGACAGCCCTGATTTAACATCCCTTAGCACTGTTCCTAAGGCATTAGATCAGCACTGACTCAGGCTGGATCTATACCTAAAACTTAGATCCACCAAGCTACATTGCTCAGGGGACGTAGTAGTATCTGTAGTGTAGATATAGCCTCAGAGAAAACAGCGTTACCAACATTAGTTCCTCTGATACCTGCCTGCTCTTTGGAGGTCTTCATTGATGTGCTTATCCCTTCATGCTTTCTGAGATTTGAAAAGATCACAAAGGTGGAATGCTTGCATGAGTAAATGGGAGTGCATAAGGAATTTAATGTGCACAAAGTGTTGGGGAAGGCATAGCTAGTAGACAAATCAGACCTCTCAATGATTCTAAATTTATGGGGATGTCCCACATTAGTGGGCTGTCAGCTGAATGTCTCAGCTTCCAAGACAACCATGGGCTGAGCTCCTGTTTCTTTATATTAATTCCAGCAACTTCTGGGTTTTGCAGTGGGTGATGCAAATCCAATTAGCTTCTTTCTTTTGGGGGCTGTATTCTGGCAGAGAGTTGCTATTTTGCCGTCATCTACAGCAGATCCAGTGCCCATGGATAAGAAATAGGCCTAATTTGCATATTCATATATGCAGATTCAGTGTGGTAGATCTCCTTTATTCTTGTTTAGGTTTTTTCTTTCTGAGATTCTATTTCTGAAATCCTTGACTTGGGCCTTGCCCACAATAGAGAATTTTACAAAATAATGCCCACTGGTTCTACCACTAGGGTTAAAACTGGTGGGTGATAATGTAGCCAAGCAGGTCACTATGGTTCTCATTGGTACTACCATCGGATAAACCGGTGTTAGGACTAGTCCAGGAGGGATATTTTTTGAAAAAATCTCTCATGTAAACACTTCCTCAATGTTCATGTGTAAGTGGAAAAGGGAATAATAAAATATCAGGGTTGGAAGGGACCTCAGGAGGTCTAGTCCAGCGCCCAGCTCAAAGCAGGACCAATCCCCAACTAAATCATCCCCGCCAAGGCTTTGTCAAGCCTGACCTTAAAAACCCCTAAGGAAGGAGATTCCACCACCTCCCTAGGTAACCGGATGGAGAAGAGCAACTGGATCACTTTGTTCGATGCAAGTGGAGAGATACCAAGGACAGACTAATCTCCAGCCCTTCCTGGGAGGGTGCAAAAGGGACATCAAACAAACCCTCTCTGACCCCTACAGATGCACAAGCCTGGACCAGATATACCCCCATAGCATCAGCTAAGTCTTGCTATCCTGGGAGCTTTCAGGCTTGTGTCTGATGCCAGTGGTAGGGAAACACTTCTGCGTCGAAGGGGGAAGTGAGTCCAGATGCGTTGGTGGAGAGTCTGGGAGTATCAGGCTAGCAGAGTGCAAGCTATGCTCAGTTACCCCACTCTTCTGGGCAGCCAGCTGGCTATCAGGCACTGAACCCCTCACTTCTGTCACCCCCTCACTCAGCTCAAAGGCTTCTTTACCTGAGCCCCTTGAGAGCATGTGCCTGGATCTGTTTGAAAGAGGAAACTGGAGAGCAGATGCCAAAGCTGAGTCCAGGAGGTTCTTCACACTCCCCGGCCCACCGCCCCCCACCTACCATAATACCTTCAGGCCCCAATATGGGAAACCTTAATTCTGGTAATTCCAAACTTTGGAGTGACTGATTTTGAAACCTATATAAAATCCAGCCATTCGTCTAATCCCTGTTCTCTTTGTCACACCCATGGAGATACACTGATCATTATCAGTATTACTGTTGTGTTATTACTTTATTTGATTCTTTGAGGATGTGCATGAAACGCTAAGAGGAGTGTGTTTTATGCTCTGAGCTGAAGGTGCCAGACTTCATTGTCATTCTGTGCTTTGGTGAGTGAGAGTTCTGTCGTTGTGGTCTGGCCTGCAAGAAAAACTATCTCGTGTACTCACGAGTGTCAGATAACATTTGCCGTTTCTGTAGAACATGGCTGATGTGGAAAGTAGTGACCCTGAAGAGGATGCTCTTTAATAGCTTGAACCAGTTCCCTGCAAGAGCTTTGAAGATTAAGACACGGATCTTGCATCTAACTTGGTATTCACTGGGGAGCCATTTTGTTTCTCATGCAGCCTAGTGGATAGAACGCTGATCTGGGGCTCAGAAGAGCTGGATTTTGTTCCTGGCTCTGCTATTGGTCTGATGGGTCATAGAACCATAGACTATCAGGGTTGGAAGGGGCTTAAGGAGGCCATCTAGTCCAACCCCCTGCTCAAAGCAGGACCAATCCCCAAACGGATTTTTACCCCAGTTCCCTAAATGGCCCCCTTAAGGATTGAACTCACAACTCTGGGTTTAGCAGGCCAGTGCTCAAACCACTGAGCTATTCCTCCCCACGAAGGGTCACCTTAGGCAAGTCACTTCACCTCTCTGTGCTTCAGTTTCCCATCTATAAAATGGGTATAATGATGCTTACCTCCTTTTTCAGCGCTTTTAAATCTACTGATGTAAAGTGCTATATAAGAGCTAGGTATTATTGATGAAGAACTTCAAAAATAGCAGAATTGCATCTGAACCAGAGAGTCTCTGGTTTGTATATTTATAGATACAGATATTGATTTCCCAAACACAGTAACTAACAAGGACTCAACATTCTTCTCTTGGCGCATGTGATTGCTGGGTGGTATTGCTAGTAATGATATCACATCCTCCTCTTACACACTTAGCAAATATTTTGAACCCCAGGTCAAGAAATTATTCAGTTACTGTGGGCAGAGTGAGGGGCTGTGTGCTGCTTTGGTTCATGCCACGGTCTTCAATGAAGGACACTATCTCCAGGGAACACTTCCATGTTGGTTGCCAGAGAAAAGATTGTTACTACCCTTTGTTCTGAGAAAGAAAACAACGGGCAGCATGAAGAAATTTTGGTTCTGCAGCTATATATCCTTCTGATGTTCTAGTACTTCTTAGTGTATGCGCAGTGTGCCTCAGGTGGCATGTGACCAGGATTCATCACTGAATTTGGTCCACTGATTTGATCATTAACTTCCCTGGCCCAGGCCAGGTACTGACGGGGAGTGTGACGTGAGCACTGATCCATACCCTCTATTATAGTACTAATACTCAGGGACTCCCGGTATGTTGATGTATATCGTGATCCCGACAATGCATGATATCTTATTAGTTCTTAAAAACTAATCAGCTGCTTATTCCCAGCAATATATTTTTTCTTCTCTCAGGAATTACTGTTTAAAATGAAGTGCAATGCCTCTTCTTCACCCCCACTATTCACAGCACATATTTAACTGCAGCACACAGGATAGTGAAGGCCCAGATTGTTAATAGCCAAGAAATTGGATTGCCAAAAAGATATCTTAGCAACTATGAGCTGCATCTGGGAAAAATTACTGACAGCTTGAAAATTCTTCTAGAACCTTGATTAGTGAGGGACTCAGTAGGAAAAAACCCCACTGTCAGATAGTTAGCTTAACTAAGTTCTTTTGTGGTAGAGAAAAATCTAAATTATAGTGTATATCAACTGAAAAATGCAAAAGGCGTTAAAAGCGCAATCACCCTCCTTGCCAGAAGGATGAGAGAAATTTTTCTTAGTAAGTAGGAACACAATGGAATTTATTTTCTTCTTTCAGTATATTTAGTGCTGATGAAAAGAACCAGATGAACAGTCATGAATACGACATGTCTCTAGCAGATGCAGCACAGGCAGTGCAAGTATCCTCAGGCTGCCCTGCTAACGTGCTTGAATTAGAGGGACCAGCTTTATGGCCAGGAAAGGCATACCATCCGTTTTCCACTTCTGTTCAGTCCTTCACCTCTCTGCTCGAGACTGCTCGTGAGAAGTCCATTAAGACCGAAGGTGAGGCTGGTTTTATAAAGTGACCATTTGTCCATTGGGATCTAAACCGAGACCCACCCAACTCCTGTTGCACAGACTGTTGAACAGGCTCCGAAGGTAATCACTTTTGGTCACACTCTACAGATTTATGCTGGATTTGAACTAGTGATGGAAAGGCTCCTTCTATTATCAGTCCCTTGAGCCATCCAGATCCTCCACAACGAACATTTTACTTGACGTACGCATCTAATACTGAACTGATATCTTGGCAGGATTGCATGATGGACAGCAAATCCTGCCATGGAAAGGCCTAATCACATGACTTGCACTTGGCAGCTTATGCAGTTCTGATGCAATGGGAGGGTGAGAGCGTACTGAAGAAACCACCATCTGCTCTACAGGTGCCTCCTTCTGGCTGATCCATGGGCTAGCTCTGATGACAGTCTCACTGGAAGCTGCTCAATTGCAATATCAGACTGATGCAACCTTTAAGCACTATGTTTGTTGCTGACAATTCACCTAAAAAAAGGCTTTCCCTGATAACATATAAGCCAATCAAACATTTTAACAGAAAAACAAGGTCACAGAAAGTAGGATATTACTTTCTATGGAGAGCGTACTACCCTACCTCCTAAAGACAGTGACCAGCAGTTTCGGGCAGGGGAATCAGACTAGTGCTGAGAACTCTGCCCACGGTGAACTGCTCACATGGATCAAAGAGGTACAGTGTCCAAAAGAGGAGGTTTATTTCACCCCTTTTGAATCAGCCCCTGAAAAAAGCCAATACAAAAATATACTGCCCTGGAGTATAACATCTCCACAGGGCTACCCAGAGGGGGGGGCAAGTGGGGCAATTTGCCCCGGGCCCTGCAGAGGCCCCCACGAGAGTTTTTTGGGGCCCCTGGAGCGGGGTCCTTCACTCACTCCAGGGGCCCCGGAAAACTCTCACGGGGCCCAGGCCCCTGGAGCTTCTTCCACTCCGGGTCTTCGGCGGCAATTCGGCTGCAGGGGGTCCTTTCACTCCGGGACCCACCGCTGAAATGCCCCGAAGCCCCGCGGCAGGGGTCCTTCCGCCCCAGGGCCCGCCGCCAAAGTGCCAGGTCTTCAGCAGCAATTCAGCAGCGGAGGTCCCCCGCCGCCAAAGACCCCAGGCCCCCTGAATCCTCTGGGCGGCCCTGCATCTCCATGGCTATTGCACTTATAGTGACTGATGTTTCCCTGTATCCTGGAGTGTAGCTGACCATGGCATACATGCTTGCTGGTGTTTCAGAAGGTCTCAGACAGCTTTGTGTTGGTGGTCCTCACGCTGGCTGATGTTTCTGATGCCCCAAGCCTTAGTGTCCGAGTTGCTGGGGGGAGGGAGATGGACTGGGATGGTGGTGGTGGGGTCTGATTTATCAAGGGTCCTCATGGTGACTGTCATTTCTGATACCTTTGGAGAGCCAGCATGGCAATTGGATACTCTCAGCCCTCACAGAGGACTGAACTTGTGAGGTTCCCAGGTGTCAGTGCAGCATTGCAGTGACCACAGACTTCAGAATTACTGGAATTTCTGGGGTGCCTGAATCCCAGTATGGCAGCTAGATGCTGTAGCTCTGACTGTAACTGCTGCTTCCAATGTTACAGACCCGAATAACGGCATCTTAGTGCTTGTGTTTCTAACAGTGACTGCTGTCTCTGGTGCCTTGGAATCCAGTGCAGCAGCATAGAACCACATCTCTCTAGGTTTTGGTGGGCCATAAAGTGTAGGACATATGTGATGGCTGCCATACCAGAGGTTGAACCAGAGGCCTCTAGAGATATAAACTCGAGCTGCTGTTGTTTGAACTACTGAGCCAGATCTCCCTACTTAGAGCTATAACACCCAAGTGTAAAACATACTTACCAGTGGGGTGTATGTATTTCTTATACATCACAAATATTTGATATAGATGGAGGATACGATCAATTTAGCCATATTTCATGCCTTTAAAATACATTCTGTAAACATCACAAATGCTGGCCAGATTCATTCTGGTGCCCCTTTATTTTTATATGCAGTCACATATCCTTTAAATATATGTGCGAAATGTGTCATGAAACATCTGACGTATGTGGAAAATATATTACTGTACTGTATGGGCAGTCCACTGGATCACTTGTCAACAGCTCAGAAGTGGTGAGTATTTGCATATAATTGTGTGTATGCTGCAATATAATGATGCCATAATAGGGACATCAAGGTGCATGGCCACAAAAAGCCACTGCATCTGTTGGTCAGCAGTGAACAAAGTGATTTTAGCAACTAACAGCTAGATTATTTAATGTTTGCAGATTATGATCTATCCTCTTTTTTTACTTTGGTTCCTCATTAGGCTGCAGGTCTTGGGGTCCATACAAATCGCTGACTGAAAATGAGCAACAGAAACGCCAGGAGTGAGAATTCTTCTTATGGCATGTTGCTTTTGGATCAATATAAAATATTGATCATAAGAAGTGAACCTAATCTAAAAAGGAGGCCCATATTCCTAGTTGTGTAAAGTCTGTGAAAATGAATTTTAAGAGACAGTTTTTTCTCTTGTTTACACCAGCATACGGTTGAAATGATACTGCACCACTCTTCCTGACATTGGGAGTCAGTGAGTGCAAACCTGCCCCCCATTTCACCAGGGCAGATCTGATGCTAGAGCTTTCCTTCTGCTCTCAAGGGCCTCAGGTGGAGGGTGGATGGGGGGAATTTTAATTAACTGTCTGCCTCTGCATCATCCCTTGTTCCTAAATTATTTTTCTCCCTGTGTCCTGCCCCTCACAGGGGAGCTGAGTTCGGAGTCTGAAATTATCTTCCAGATTCCATCAAATGTTTCTGCCTGTCATCTTCCTGTAGTGTGACCCCAGGCCTAGAAGGAGGAGTCAGGAAGTAAGGGGAAGGAAATCCCATGTGAAGGACTGAGATAGAGGCAGGGTTAGATGTACCCAAGTGACCCTGGGACCCATATTTTTGTTTCAGTTTTCACCAAAAAGATAGCAGTGATCAGATGACTAATGTAGTGAACGTCTGTGAAAATGGGGTAAGAGCTGAGGCTAAAATAGGGAAAGAACAAGTTAAGAATTACTTTGACAAGTTAGATGTCTTCAAGTTGGCAGCGCCTGGTGCAATACATCCTAGAATACTTAAGAAACTGGCTGAAGAGATCTCTGAGCCATTAGCGATTATCTTTGAGGACTTTTGGAGAATGAGAGATATCCCAGAGGACTGGAAAAGGGCAAGTATAGTGCTGATCTGGAAAAAGGGGAATAATAGACCAGCCAGCCTAACTTCAGTACTCAGAAAGATAATAGAGGAAATAATCAGTTTGTAAGCACCTAGAAGATAATATGGTGATAAGTAACAGTCAATATGGTTTTGTCAAGAACAGATCATGTCAAACCAACCTAATATCCTTATTTGACAGGGTAACAAGCCTTGTCAATAGGGGGGAAGCAGTAGATGTGATATATCTTGACTTTAGTAAGGCTTTTGATGCTGTCTCACAAGATTTTTCAGAAACAAACTAGGGAAATGTAGCTTAGACAAACCTACTATAAGGTGGGTGCACCAGTGGTTAGAAAACCATATTCAGAGGGTAGTTATTAATGATTCACAGTCTACTGGAAGGACATATCTAGTGGTGTCTGAAAGACATCTGTGCTGGGACAGGTTCTATTCGATATCTTCATAAATGGTTTGGATAATGGCATGGAGAGTACACTTATAAAATTTGAGGACGATAGGCTGGAAGGGGTTGCAAGCACTTTGGAGGACAGAATTCGAATTCAAAATGATGTAAGCAGAGTCAGGATAAGCTCTACCCTGACATCTGGTGGAAAGAATGTGAGAGAGTGTATTTGCATAGGCATGCCCACCCTATCCCAGACTGCCAAGCTGTGGGACTGCTTGGTGACAAATTGCTCACCCTCAGTTGGGTGGTACTGGCTAGACATGGGTTCCAAAACCCAGAGAATGGAGAGAGAGGCTGGGGACAGGTATCTGTGCCTGGTGGTGCAGTCTCCTTGTGGAGCCAGAAGCACCAGTTGCACCCCCTCCTCTCTCCACTGTGGAATGTCAGAGTTGTTTTTTTATTCCCTTAAGAATTTAATTACAGGTTACTGAGCTGAAATCACTTTGGGCTAATGGTGCACTAGCACTGGGGCTCCCCTACTATGAGCTGGAATCACTAAGAGCTGAAAATCACTAAAGAGCTAAAATCACTGAGCTGAGAGCACTGAGTACTGTGCTAACTAGTGGGGAGCCCAAAGCTATACTGTGGAACAGAGCTGCTGGCGGAGTGGAGCAGTTTGTGGGGACGGCTGGAGCGGATCACGGGACAGCTGGTGGCAGCGGAGCGACTGGCAGAGCGGAGTAGCTGTGAGCGGCCTGTAGAGCTGAGCAGTTTGCAGGGACAACTGGAGCAGCTCACAGGACAGCTGGTGGAGCAGAGCAGCTGGCGGAGCGGAGCAGTTTCTGAGGACGGCTGGAGGAGCAGAGTGGAGCGGCTGGTAAAGCGGAGCAGTTCGTGGAGAAGGCGGGAGCAGAATCCACGGAGAGGCAGGGCAGTTGGCCCCGGACCACGTAAGGTGCCCCTTTCTACCAGGCTGTGGGGGGAGACCTGCAGATAGACTCTCGAACTTTGGGCTGCACTGACCCAGGACAGAGACTTTTGGGACTGTGGGTGATTTGGGGGTTGCTGGACTCAAGAGCCCAGGAAAGAGGACACAGCCCAATTTCCTGGGGTGGGTCTTTGCTCACGGTTTGGTCTATGAACTCTAGTAGAGGTGTTTTTCCCAATTTAGTGTTTGTTGTTTATCTCATGTATTAAATCTTTTCTGCTACACCGAGATTCTGTGCTTGCGAGAGGGGAAGCATTGCCTCTTTGAGGCGCCTAGGGGTGTGTGTAAGATTTTCCCAGGTCACTGGGTGGGGGCTCGAGCTGGTTTGGCATTGGGTTATTGAAACGGAACCTCTGGATACTGAACCCGGCCCTTGTTGCTGCCAACTCAGAGGGGCAGAAGGGTTACAATGATTTTGACATACTGGAGAAATGGTCTGAAATAAACAGGATGAAATTCAATAAGGACAAATGCGAAGTACTGCACTTAGGAAGGAAAAATCAAATACAAAATGGGAAATGACTGCCTAGGAAGGAGTACTGCGGGAAAAGGATGTGGGGTTTATAGTGGATCACAAACTAAATGTGTGTCAACAGTGTAATGCTGTTGCAAAGGAGGCAGGTATAATTCAGAGATGTATTAGCAGGAGTGTTGTAAGCAAGACTCGAGAAGTAATTCTTCCTCTCTACTCAAAACTGATAAGACCTCAGCTGGAGTACTGTGTCCAGTTCTGGGCACTACTATTTAGGAAATATGTTGACAAATCAGAGAAAATCCAGAAGAGAGGAACAAATATGATTAAAGGTCTAGAAACCATGATCTGTGAGGAAAGATAGAAAAAATTGGGTTAGTTTAGTCTGGAGAAGAGAAAGCTGACGGGGGAAGTGCTAGCAGTCTTCAAGTAAATAAAAAAGATTGTTATAAAGAGAAGAGTGATAATTGTTCTCCTTATCAGCTGAGGACAGGACAAGAACTAATGGGCTTAAATTGCAGCAAGGGAGGTTTAGATTGGACATTAGGAAAAACTTTTTAACTGCCAGAGTAGTTAAACACTGGAACAAATTACCTAGGGAGATTGTGGAATCTCTGTCTCTGAAAGTTTTTAAGAACAGGTTAGACAAATATCTGTCAGTGTTGGCCTAGATAATACTTAGTCCTGCCTCAGTGCAGGGAACTGGACTAGGTGACATGCTGAAGTCCCTTTGAGTCCTACATTTTTAAGATGCAAGAAAGGTGTCAGTGGTGGTTGCAGGCAGAACCCCGTCCCCTGAAGGAGCAGCCCATGGGGTCCCAGCTCTGGGAGTAAGTAGGGGCGGCACTAGGTTTTGAGGTCACCTGGCCTCCTGGGGTTCTAATGGAGACTCTCTCTGTGAAAGTGTCTTCTATGAATTATGTGGAAAGGAACATGGGGAGCTCAGCCCACACTTTGCCATGGAAGCCACACCAGGGCATTACATTGTTTGTTGTTTACACCAATGCGTCCATCTCGGTAGCCTAAGGGAGGGCAGGTGTGAAGTGCTTGCTTCATGCCTTAAGGAGCTGATGAGGGGAAGAGTAGCCTAGAGCTTAGCAGGGATGGGACATTGGAGTCTGGTGACCTGGGTTCTATTCTCTGCCTCTGCTAGGTGACCTTGGGAGTGGGCCCAGAAGATGGATAACATCGATCCTTTGCTCTTCTCCAGCACCTTTCATCTCAGAGCCTGGGCAAACACCATAGGAGGGAGTGGACAAACTGCTGCCTGGCACAGCAGGCTTTAAAGAAAACCTGTGGATTTGGCTAGCCCCGCCCCATTATACCTGTAGCCAATGCCAGGCCTGGAGGGGGGAGAAAAGAAAGGAGTCCGGCTCAGTTTGGGGCTGGCTGGCAAAGAGGCAGGAGCTCTCTGTTTGCCTGCCTGAAGGCCCGGACCGGCAGCCAACACAGCACCCAACTGCGGGGTAACTGTCCCAGTGCACACACAAACTAAAAGGACTTTTATAGGAAGCAGCCCAGAAAAACAAGCCCTGACCCCTCCCCTGATGGCTGGAAGAAAGATCCATCTCTCCTATTTGGGGGTTGAGTGTCACAGGATCCTGGGCCAGGACCTGGTGGAGAGGGAGGGGTCAGATCCCCTTACAGCCTCGCTAACCAGCGATCCAGCCAGTAGGCCACCTGGCCATTGGTTTACCCTGGGGGAAAAAGTGAGCGTTATTGTCCTCATTTCACAGATGGAGAAACTGAGGCACATAATGGGGCTGTTGCTTGGCACAGAGCCCCCTCGAGATCCCCAGTCAGGGTCTGTTCAGTTCCCCAGTTAGAGAAGTGACTAGCCCTTAGGGTTATTAACATTTAAGGGTTGCCCATTTTCCTAAGGGTGCAACTGACTTGTCTAAAATCACTTAGTCAGTCAGTGGTCGAACGGCCAATAGAACCCTGGAATCATGACCCCCATCCTCTGCTCTGACCCCCAGACAGCATGGGCATAGCCTCTCAGTGTAAATAAAATACATTAAAAAGAGTTCCATGAAGCGTCAGGTGCTACTTAAAGTGAATCTGTTGGCAGCTGGTACGGACTACGGGAGGATGCTTGAGAAGAACCCAAAGGTCCAATTCATTGTTGCCCTGCATTATGGGCTAAATTTTCAAGAGCTCTGTTCCCCGTGTATTCTTCTAGCTTTGACAACCGTCCACTTTAGGTGCCCTAAGGGAGCTGAGCTCTTTATTAAAAGTCTGTCCCTAATTGTGGGGGCGGAGCACTTTTGAAATTTCCACCCCTTGTGCAGTCATTTACACTGGTGCAAAATGCTTCTGTGTCAGAGCATTTGGTGGTTTACACTCATTTGAACTGATGTAAATGACAGCACAGCAGGTGCAGGGCAGTGATGAATTTATATCCATAGTGAGGGCTGGGAGGAACCAATTATGTGGTAGGGGAATCGTGGGGACAAGGGGAGATCAAGGATCCCAGGCAGCCAGTGTGGAAGGAAGACTCTCAGCAGATAGGGGTAGGGCAGGATGGTTTGGAGGATCAGCTTGAATTTTTGGTGGCTCTGTATGCCAGTTCATCCCGCCACCAGGGAAGGTCAGAGGTGCAGGAGAGAGCTAGGAAGGGAGAGAAGATGGTTTCAGGGTGGAAATGTGAGCAACAGCATTCCTAGCCCTGGCACCAGGGCGTGTCTGAGTCTGGTGCCCTGGAACCTCACGATTCAGCGCTGTTGTTTGTGTCCCTGCCGTTCTCACACACGTTCTTTGCAGTGCCTTTCTTCTGCTCCACCCTGCGGATTGGCTGCCTCTGTTCCCTCACGGTGTGGTGGGCTCAGCAGGTATGACCCTCCCTCACCCACTTGACACTCATGTAACGAGGAGCTGCTGGGCTACTGAATGTCAGCAGCAAACCAGGGAAGCTTGGTTGCTGAAGTCCACTTTCCCTTTGAGGCCTGGTCTACACTACGCTGTTAAACCGATTTTAACAGCGTTAAATCGATTTAACGCTGCACCCGTCCACACTACACTGCTCTTTATATCGATTTAAAGGGCTCTTTAAATCTATTTCTGTACTCCTACAAAACTAGAGGAGTAATGCTAAAATCGATATTACTATATCGGATTAGGGTTAGTGTGGACGCAAATCGACGTTATTGGCCTCATTATTTTACAGTAGCTACCTACAGTGCACCGCTCCAGAAATTAACGCTAGCCTCGGACCATGGACGCACACCACCGAATTAATGTGCCTAGTGTGGACGCGCACAATCGACTTTATAATATCTGTTTTATAAAATCGGTTTAAGCTAATTCGAATTTATCCTGTAGTGTAGACGTAGCCTGAGTCTTTGAGGTTCATTAGAACCTGAAACCCAAAGCAACATGTTTGGTAGGGGGGACGGGACACACACGGATTATGAGCGTTAGAACCAAAGAGAAACATTTGGCCAAACCTCTGTGAATTGATTCTTATTTTTATGCAGTCCCTCTCCTCACCAGGGTCTGCAGCCCCTACCCTGCCTGCTCCTAAATGTTCCCCCTTTAAAACACTTATGGCCACAGAGGTGTCTTCACAGCCCTGTGTGTCATTCTTTGCACACAGCATGCAGGATGTGGCACCTCGACATCCCCCCTCCATTCATACTGCTCCCTGTGCATGGTCCAAAACACAAATCCATTCCGATTCAGAGAAAGATGTCCTGAACTGTCCCTTTGGCAATCCCATCCATTTTCTAATAATGTGTTCGTAAGCACGACAGTTTGATCTGCACCCCGTGTCTGTCACATTCATCCTGCAGAACCCACTCCCCTGCTTAGCCCACGTTCACTGCTGTCCCCAAGCTAGCTTGTGAGAGGATGCCGGTGGGGGCACACCCTGCAGCCCCTTTAAAGCAGCCTTGTGTTTTCTTACAGGTGTCTAGGGTCAGGGAGTCAGCACACAGCTGTGGCAATAGCATCCGGCTTCATCCAAAAACCCATGAAGGTTTCAGATGCCAAAAGGCCTCTCTCACTTGACTGGACGTTTTGGTCACACCCCTAGTTGTGACTGAGGCCTGGGGCACCCACTCAAGCGCAGTAACCTCATTTTTAATGTAAATGCGCTTAGAACACATCCCTTGTCACAGTGGATGCAGGGGCTTGTGCCTCTGGGTTTGTCTGCAGTGGAAGCTGCCAGCACAACTCGCTTAGTCTGGGGATTGTTGCTTCCCTCTATGGCCTCTGTGTGTCTCTAGGGACCTTGGGAAATGCCCACCACCATAGCCCTTCCAGGCAGCCCCTGGAAGAGGGTCGGGGAGCATAGGTGACCAGCTGTTCGTGTGCCAAGTTACTTGGCAACAGAGTCATTTCTTTGAGCAAGGGGGCGGGGGATAAAAGCCCCACTGCACTTTTGAACTTGGTGCCAGAATGCTGAGTGGCTGGGGCTGGATCGCTCCATTGGCGGGGAGGGCGCCCAGCAGGCAACCTGTGCAATTGAGCAGAAGTTATTAATAGGCAGCAGAAGAATGCAATGGGAGGGGGAGGGGGAGAGCGACAGAGCGAGCGGGTGAGCAAGAGAGAGAGAGAGTTAAATGGGGAGGAAAAGTGAAAGGGAGAGGGAGAGACAGTGATGGAATATGAGAGACAAAGAGAGGGAGAGACAGAGACACACTGGAAGAGAAAGAGGGCAGCGAGCCAGGCAGACAAAGACAGGGGATCTGATTCTCTGTTTTCCAGCTTGTGCACTCATTTGACTAGGGTAAAGTGAGTGCACAGTGGGTGTAAAATACCACAGCATCCCCCTTTGTATTGGTGTATACGTCTGCACAGGGCAACAGAGCATCCGGCCCACTGTTTCATTTCTCGCACCTTTGTCTCTCTCTCTGGAGCCATAAATGTTTCCCTAATTTCACATGCAGTGCTGACATCTAGTGGCAGCAGAGGAGGTGGTAAAGGGAACCAGCAGGGTTGAGCTGAAAGGTGTGGTGTTCACGGGAGCTCTCCTGGCACTTCCACATAGTGACCCTGGCACTGATGCAGCTCTCCTGGAGCTCGCATCACCAGGGCACTGGTGTTCTTAGGGCTTTGTTGTCTAACCCCATGCAAAGCACATTGAGATGACACGGTGCTGTGGTGAACACACTGAAGCACGGTCTGCCATGTTGTGTTTCTGTTGTTACTTCAGTTGTGGGAGACCACAGGTGGGGAAAGGCCTGACCATTCGCAGTGCAAGTGCACCCACAGTTACCTGACTCTGGGAGGCACGTAACATTATGGGGAGTGAGCCACTGCAGCAGCTGGTCCCCATTCAGAGCCACCTTTTAAGCTGTCTGCAGAGATCCTCTCCTGCTGCTTGTGCAGGGACACAGACTCCCCAGGCAGTGTGGCCCCTGCGAGGCAAGGCCGTTCCCAGCCCACAGAGAGGACATGGAGAGATGAGGCCAATAACTGTGTCCTCTTCTCAGCCTGAACAACTCCACTGCGTCCTCAGCGTGTGTCTATTTCGCTGTAGTCTGGTGAAACCTTTGGCATCAGTGAGGTCATGGGGCTGATGATCCTGGCGGCCAGCACATCTCTGCCTGACCTCATCACCAGCACTGTCATCATCCAGAAAGGCCTGGGAACACGGCCGTGCCCAGCTCCATCTTCAACACCATGGTTGTGTAGGCAGCCAGAAAAGGCTGCGGAGTGGTTGTGGCCTGGCACAATGCAGCTCCCTCTGCTGGGGCTTTAAATCCGCTCTGGCTTCTACCATCCAAGGGGCCCAAAGTGCTTTAAACCAGTGCCTAAGTTCAGCTTGGAAAAGAGATGGCTAAGGGGAGATATGATCGAGGTCTATAAAATCATGACTGGTGTAGAGAAAGTAGATAAGGAAGTGTTGTTTACTACTTCTCATAACACAAGAACTAGGGGTCACCAAATGAAATTAATAGGCAGCAGGTTTAAAACAAATAAAAGGAAGTATTTCTTCATACAGCGCACAGTCAACCAGTGGGACTCCTTGCCAGAGGATGTTGTGAAGGCCAAAACCATAACAGGGTTCAAAAAAGAACTAGATAAGTTCACGGAAGATAGGTCCATCAATGGCGATTAGCCAGGATGGGCAGGGATGGTGTCCCTAGCCTGTTTGCCAGAAGCTGGGAATGGGCGACAGGGGATGGATCACTTGATGATTCCCTGTTCTGTTCATTCCCTCTGGGGCACCTGGCATTGGCCACTGTCGGAAGACAGGACACTGGGCTAGATGGACCTTTGATCTGACCAAGTAGGGCCATTCGTAGATTCTTATGTTCATCCCTTGTCCCTCCCAGATGGCAACGGCTAGCATGTGGCTGCCCTATCCTCTGCTGGGTCACGGCCAGAGAGTGTCACAGTAAGAGATAGTGCCCAGGAGGGCCATGTGGAGATTGGCAGGGTGGGGTGGGGAAAGGGGATGGAAGGAGACAGAAAGGGAGAGCAGTAAAGGGAAGGAGAGGAGGAGGTGTAGCGAGAGAGCTGGAGAGGTATAAATCCAGGTACCAAGCTGCAGACTGGGAGTGGGGGGAGAGAAAGCTGGTGTCTCTGAGCCACCCTTGCCCCTCCCTGATTCTGGGCTGCTCCAGGGGCTGCCATGACCCCCGACATAGCCCCGAGGGCTAGCATAGTCCCTGTTTTGGCTGTGACGTGTTCTCCGAGCACTAGGTGGGTTTCCCTTTCCCAGGCTGCCAACTCCATGGCTCTTGTGCTCTCTCTTCTCGCGTTTCTCCGCCATGCTGGTCAGCAGCCACAGCCTGTTCTGGGCCGTCACTCTCCTCTTCTTCATGCTGCTCTTCCTCGTCCTCTCAGTGGTGCTGGGTAAGTGGAGGATGAGCAGGGCTCTGGGGGGCTGGCTGTTGGTGCTCTGCCTCTCCTTCCTCGCTGGCAGCATCCCGCTAGAGAAGAGGATCCTGCTGCCCAGTCAAAGCCAGGCTGCTTCTCGCCTCCAAGGAAAGGCAAAGAAACCAGGCTCTGTCCCTTTGTGAAATCTAATCCAGGAGAGCCAGCCCTTCCCTGCAGACAGGGGGTTGGAGCACAGGAGCTGGCAGAGCAGGTGGGAGAGTGTGTGCATGCTGGGGAGTGCTGGGGGAGTGTGGCCTAGGAGTTCCAGCAGTGGATTGGTGTCAGGAGAGCCAGCTGTCACAGACATGCTGCTTAACTTGGGGCAGGGCTGCTCTGTGCCTCAGTTTCACCATCTGTGAAACAAAGAGAGTGACAGTGACTCCTCTCACGGGGGTGTGTATCAGGCGGCTCAATTCACATTCTGTAAAGTTTCTGCCAGAGGTGGGTTGGAGGCTTGTATTGTGTGTCTGGAGGGGCTTGTATTGGAGGGGACTACAGAAGGCTTGTGTCAGAGGGGTGTGGTGGAGGGGTAGGTCTTATGTCAAAGTGGGCAACTGTCTCATGAGTGGTAACAGGTGCTGAGGTGCACGAGGTGGACTGTGCATGCACAGTAATTCTGACACCTACTAGCTAGCTAAGTCCCTGTCTAGACTAGGAAAATAGCTCACTTTTCAAAACATGTCAGGCAACACGTGCTTGACCACTAGTGTAGACAGGATGTAACACTTTTTAAATTATGTAGCTGCTTATGGTTGAGCTCAGACCCCCCCCCGCTCCTTAGGGATGCAAGGGAATTTGACTGTTGCTAAATCTTTCCCTCTGGTAGGGAGGGCCATGGAAAGGAAGATGCTCAAGTGATGCTCATCACTCAAGTTTCCCAGGCATGGGCCAACTCACTTCATTTAATAATAATAATACCTAGCACTTACATAGTGCTTCATATTAGATCAAAACAAATCCTGGTTTGTGTATCTGACTTTCCAAACACCTGAGGCATGATTACCATCCTGAGCAATTACCCAGTGCTGTAATTAATTTTGTGCCAAAGCCCTGTGCAAACATTAATTAATCTTAACAACTGCCTGGCGGTGAGTCAGCAGTATTACCCCCATTACCCAGAATATAGACGGGTGAAGTAACTCACCCAAAGCCATAGATGGAATCACTGTCTCTCAGTAATTCCTGGCTCCAAGTCCTGTACTTAATCCAGCCTCCCAGCTGGGCAGAGAGACTGATCCCTTTGTCACCTATAACTTTGATGTGCCTTATCAAAAACCAACTATCAGCTTTGGTGTGCATGCAACACAGAGGGAGTGAGGGGCAGGAAGCTGGAGAGATTCCAAAGTTCAGCATTTATGAGAATGTCTTTGGTTTGGGAATCTGTGAAGCTTTTGCTCACCTGTGATTCTCTGGTTTGGGTTGGTTCATACCTGCTGCTAGATCAGCTCCTCGTTGTTCTGGGAACACCTTGTGAAAGTGGACAGAATCTTCTTGGATGTTGGGTTGATTGGAAGTTGGGGTGATAGCTTAGGGTAGATTTTGTGTGGTTAGAATTGGCTTCCCCATGGAGAGCAGAGAAATGGGTCTTAAAATAGCTCTGTGTAATCTGAGAAGGTCTTTTAGCTGGGGTGAGGGCATGGAGCTGGAGAGCTTACATCTGGTAAATCAAGTGAACATATCTACAGAAGGATAAACCTAAAGAGCTCTAAGTATAGCTGGGTGGTGGATACTGTGTTTTTGATCCATTCTCTCCCAGATTCCTGACTTGGTACTGGACAATGAACCGTAGGGTTTAGAGAGGAAGACAGAATCACCTTCCCAACCCACATATTGGGTCAAATTCTGATCTTATTTACACCAGTGTAAAGCCAGAGTAACCCCAATGGAAGTACATCAGTGTAATATTAGTCTGAGTAAGATCAGAATTGTGCCCATAGTTGCAGTGTTTTTCCTTCTGATCCCAGCCACTGTGTAGTGTTGCTGTGGCATGCCACCACAGAGATGGCTGCATTTCTGCAGTGAGTCAAAGGACTTTTTCCTATGCGTGTGTGGTTTGTAATTGTACAGAGCACTTTATGGCTAGCTGTACTGTTGGTTTAGGGCCACATTGTGCCTGATAGGATCTGGGCCCGTGATGGATGTGCTGCTCAGCTGCACCCTCCATAGGAGGGACTCGAGAAGAGATTGCATCTCCATCCCTCCTGCAGAAACGCGGCATGCTGGGAGAATGCACTTAGAGAACACAGCATGACTGCATGTCCAGTTAAGCTTTTCATGTTAGCAGTTTCGCCAAGGATGCCCCCTATAGGGTTAGCAGAGCTAGAGGTAACAGTAGAAGGGAGCAGCACCTGTGCTCCGGACAGCTGCTAGGACTGCTCTTACCTAGGGTCAGTAAGAGGGAATGGCTTCTTATGCCTTGCCCCTCTTTGGGCATCCAGTCATCATCTAGTTCTTGGAAAATCTAGCCCTCTCAGGATCAGATGGCAGACAGAGGCAAGGGACTCGCAGACAAGGGGTGTGACGTTAGGTACAGAGATGTGTTCCGGCAGTCATCAGTGTCTATAGCTTTAATACACAACACTCCTGAGAGGTAGCATATACATCAATAAATAACGATAATGTTAATCGTAGCAGCCCCATAGCCAGTTGTCAGCACTTTGGCTTCTGTTTTATTAGTGTGATTCCTCCAGCAGGGGTCACCCCCTCTCGCTGGGGATCAGTGCACAGTATGACCTCAGGAAAACGTTCACAGTCAGTCTCCAGCATCAGACGCTGCACCCCAATCACCATGGTGGCACCCAAATAGCCATTCAAAGCAACACACAGAGAGATTTTGGTATTTTAGCAGGAAATGGCTGTGTTCTGGCACTCCTCCTCCTCCCCAATATACACAATATACACCAGGGATCTGAACTGCAGCACCTCGCCCTAACACCGTTTGTAAGGTGTCCTCAGAGCAAGATAGGGCAGTGCAATTGGCCAGGAGTCACTAGGCCAGTACTCCAGCTCTGGTTCAAAGGCAGGTATCTCGTACCGAGAATCGAAGTAGATAAACAAGGGACAACAATAGAGGAGAGCGATGGATATCAGTACGTGCCTGGCAAAGAAACAAAGAATGAGGGTGAGATGAAGCAAGTGGCAACACCAAAGCCAGTAAATCTTGCTCTCTGCAATGACACAGCCCCTGTCCGTAGGATGGTGGAAAGTATTCCAGCCACACGGTAGTTGCCAGGATAGTGTGGTGTGGGTTTGTATGAGGAACACACTAGACCACCTTGCTGGACACAAACCAGGCCAGATTCTGGTGTAAATCCATGTGGCTCCATTGAAGTCAGTGGCCAATTAATACCATCGGAGGTCTTGGCCCAGTCATTACCCTCTCCCGATTCTCAAACCAAAACTCAGTCCATACTGAGGGAAATCATGCTAGAGCCCTGATAATGTGGAGGATGCTAGAACAATTCCAGCCATAGTGTGGCTACAGCTACACAGTTAGATCAAAACCAAATTATCAAGAAATCATATACTGTCTGGCCTTGTATGTGCTGGATTTCAGGGCCTGATCATTTGGATCTCAGGTCTCATAATATTTAGCTTTGTGTGTGGGTGGGTGGAGGGGGGAGATTTGGAGATGCTCCCTGAGCATAGAGTTTTTGAACAAACTGGCTGACCCACTCAGGCAGCTATAAATCCTGCGAAAGCAAATTATTATCCTTCTCCTTCACCGTCGGTTATTCAAAGAATCCAGAGAACATTACAATTCATACAGCTCCCTGAGAAGAGATCCAATATATGGAAAGCAAAAGGCATAGACTGCTATTTAATCAGAACAGTGTAAGTAAAGGTCTGCTTGGTAGGAATGCATTTGGCTAGTGCCAAGGGCTTAAGTGGTGTTTAATTAATTGTTAGGGCCAAATCTTGAGTGGTGCAAAACATTCACTGGGTTTTGCATAAGTAAAGACTGAGGCCATGTCTGTACACACGGCGCATCAGCAGCACAGTTTTACCGATGCAGCTGCACTGCTGCAGCGTCTGGTGAAAAAGCTCTATGCCAACAGGAGAAGGCTGTCCCTGTCAGCATAAAAAACACCTCAGTGAATGGCAGAAGCTATGTCGGTGGCAGAAGCTCTCCCACCAGCATAGCGCAGTGCACACAGTTGCTTATGTCAGTGTAACTTATGTCGCTCGGGGGGTTGGAATATTCACACTCCTGAGTGACACAAATTATGCCGACATAGGCTATAGTGTAGACAGACCCTGAGTAAAAACTGAATCAGGACCTCAGGATGCAGCTCTTATTGCAGAAAGTGTCAAATAAATAAAGCTGTGCAGGAACCGGAATTTCTATCCTGCAGGAAGTTTCACACTTCAGACACAAACTGAAGTCAGAAGTATGAGTGTTTCTGCAGAATGGAAATGGCTGAGAAAGTCCATTTTGGAAGAACTGTGACCCAGCTTCCCAGGAAGATAGCAGACCGGGGACCCAGGGACCCAGCTGTCTAGGGAGACTGGCAGGTGGGTGAGCCACCAGAAAGCCATCCAGGCTGTCTGCAGTGTTAACTAGGCACTTCAATTTAAATGGTCTTTTACAATATATGTTAAATACAAATGCTAAACAATCTGTTCCACCTTGTATTTACTTGTGACACTTTTGAGGCTTGAGCAAATGAGGTCGGTATACCTCTTGCTCAAGAGTGTGAAAAACCCACGCCTCTGAGCAACACACTTAAACCAACCTAGGCCCCGGTGTAGACAGCGCTAGGCTGACAGGAGAATTCTCCCATTGACCTAGCTACCACACTGCCCCTCGGGGAGGTGGAATACCTACGCCAATGGGAGAACACTTCCTGTTGGTGTAGATTGTGTCTTCACTGAAGTGCTATGGCGCAGCAGCTGCGCCGATGCAGTGTTTTAAGTGTAGACAAGGGCTTTCCCAGATCAGTGAGATCTGTGTAGCTCAAAAGCTTATCTCTTTTCACCAACAGAAGTTGGTCCAATAAAAAATATTCCCTTACCCACCTTGTCTCTCTGGTTTCCATAGAAAGTTTGAACAGAATCAGGTTTTTCCCGACAAACTGCTCCTTCAGAAAAATTTCAACCAATTCGAGAAATAAAGGCTGGGATTTTCAAAGCAGACGAAGGGAGTTAGGCACACAAATCCACTGGGATTTAGGGACCTGACTTCCTTAGGTTCCTTTGGAAATCCCAGCCTAAAAGAATTAAAAGATGAAGAATATAACGTTAAGGGATCATTTGTCAACCCTAATATTGATTTCACATCACCATAAAGTTTCTCATGCTCCCTTCTCCCTCCACCCAGTGATTTCTGATCTCCTGAGCCCCCAGGCTGTCTCTGGGCATTCCATTCTGAAACCAGCAAGATGGATTTTCCCCTTGTGGAGTAACCCCATAGCGACTTCCCCAGTGAGTCAAAGCAGCACTGGAGAAGAAGCAGCCACTCTTACCAGAAACTGTGAAGGTAACAGAAGTTGATCCTCTGCCAAAATGCACAGAACCACTTGTCACTTAACCAGCAGCTAATGGCTAGCATCCACCACATGACCATGAACGCAGCTATGCGGTGAACACGGGGGTTACTGCACCTGGGAGACAGGAGTCAGAGAAAGATTGATTTCTTGAGGTTAGGAGAAAATTGTCCTTTCGGTGTAGAATACGTTTTTAAAAAGCAAGAGTTTTAGATTTAATTTGCCAACCTCGATATATCAGATCAGAGCAAGACTTGGTTGCTTCCCATTGGAAATGGACAAACCACATTTTCCTGCTGTTCCAGACACGATTTTATGTATGTAACTGGCAGTGCGCAGTGCTTAATTTTCACCAGGGCTGAGCCCGGGCGCCTCTAGGCTTGGCAGTTCATAGTCCAGCTCATCTGGGCTTGCTGTGTCAGTTGTGAAAGTAAAAAAACTTGCTTGAGCCCCAGCGTCTTTTTCATTACAAATTAAGCACGGGTTTGGTGATGATGAAATGTGCAGTATTGACAATCCTGGAAACCTTCAGATGGGATTTTCAAAAGAGCCTAAGGGAGTAAGGCACTTAACTCCAATTGAAAAAAAAAAAAGCTAGGAGTCCCTGTGGCACCTTAGAGAAAGCTTACGCCCAAATAAATTTGTTTATCTGTAAGGTGCCAGAAGGACTCCTTGTTTTTGTGGGTTTTTTTTTACTGATGCAGACTAATACGGCTACCACTGAAACCTAACTCCAATTGGACTATTATCAGCTCCTAACTCCCTTAGGCTCCTTTGAAAATACCAGCCTCTGTCCCCAGAACAAGTACAGTGGGGGGAGTGGCAGAGAAAACTTCTGCACAGAAGTCAGGAGGGGTGATTGCAGCATGAGGAGGTGGAGGTATATCAAGCTCCCTTTGATCTATCTTGCTCAAAGGTGGCTCAGGGAGCAGTGAAGCGGTGGTAGCCTTAGGAAAGTGGACCAGGCTAACCTGTGCTGTGCTGCTGTGCTTTTACTGCTGCTGTTACTTAAGCTAGCTGTGATCTAAGTAGAACAAAGCTCAGGTACGTATACACGTGCTGCAGTTGCAATACCGGATTGCCATGTAGACATACTCCTTAGGCTGTCAACAGGAGGGTGCATTCATACCAGTTGTGCAGGTGGTTTCATGTGCTTGGGCATTTGCCCGTTAGGAACTGAGACCACACTACAGAAGCCATCAAACAACTTTAAATTGGGAACACTAACAGAAGCTTGATTTGAGCCACTGATCTACAGAGGAGATTCCCTTCCCTGGCTCACTAGATTCTGAGCA
Organism: Gopherus flavomarginatus; assembly: GCF_025201925.1. Lineage (NCBI taxonomy): Eukaryota > Metazoa > Chordata > Testudines > Testudinidae > Gopherus > Gopherus flavomarginatus. Next base: position 7,235,659 of record NC_066640.1, on the reverse strand, counting down.
TCTGCAAAGAAACAATAGTTTGTCCATTCTTTCTCAGGTTGGTGAGCCTGAACTTACTGATTCTGGGGCAGCGAAGCCCCTGTGAGCTCACTCTGAGAGGCTGAGTGTCAATCCCAAATGTCAGTGGGGTCTAGCTGTCCAGCCTGATCCTTAAAATAAAGGCAAGTTGTCTTTGTTCACAGTTTTGTGGGTTCCCTCTCCATTTTCAGTACGATTTCTTATTTCCTTGGGGTTTTGACAGTTTGGTTTAGATGGCCCCTTGTCACCTTGAAGCATTGTTAGTTACATCCCTCATTTGAGCTGAACGAGCCTGGGAGCTTAATTCACAACTTTGCTAGACACTAAAAATCACGGACCAAATAGAGACACTGCCTGTATGGCTTATTACAACAATCCCCACTAACTCCCCCCAGCTTTTTTCTCTCTCCTTTCTCCCTATGACTGGAGAGGTGTTACTGGGCCACTTCACTTTGAAATATGTGTTAACTCCTTATGCTAAACAATCCGTTCCACCTGGTATTGAGCTGTAACATTTATGGGCTTGTCTACACTGGCAGCGCTTTAACATGGCTTGTGTGGTCGTGGCAGAGTGCTGGGAGAGAAAAAAACACCTGCACTCAGGGATGTTTTTTCACACCCCTGAGAGAGAAAGTTGCAGCGCTGTAAATTGCCAGTGTAGACAAGCCCTACGTTCATGTCTAGCAAGCTTATGGCAGCAAGGTCGTACTGATACAGCTGCCCCACTATAGGCTCTCACCGGTAGTCGCTCTATGCTGGTGGGAGAGAACTCTCCTGTCGACATAATTAAACCATCTCCTACAAGCAGCAGTAGCTATGTCGACGGGAGAGTGTCTCCTGCCGACATAACGCTGTCCACACCGGTGCTTTTGTCGGTGTAACTTACGTCGTTCAGCGGGGTGTTGTTTTCACACCCCTGAGCAACATCCAAGTTATACCGACCAAAGCGCTAGTGTAGTAGGATGACCAGATAGCAAGTGTGAAAAATCAGGACGGGGTGGGGGGTAATAGGTGCCTATATAAGAAAAAGCCCCAAAAATCGGGACTGTCCCTATAAAATCGGGACATCTGGTCACTCTATAGTGTAGACATACCCTGAGTAGGTTTCCCAGACCTGAAGAAGAGCTCTGTGTCAGCTCAAAAGCTTGTCTCTCTCACCAACAGAAGCTGGTTCAGTAAAAGATATTATAACCCCCCCTTGTGTCTGAGGTTTTTGTGTCATTTAAGTCCCACTTCAGCACAGCGCTCCATCCCTATTCACCAAAGCAGTTAAGCAAATGCTCAATTGCTTCCCTGAATAGGAATGTACTTAAGCAGGTACCTGAATGCCTTGCTGAACTGGGGCCTTAATGAGGCACTGGCCCTGTATCTTTATAGGGACACGTGAATCGGAACTGATGGCCTGTTCCAAAGCCCCTTGGAGTCAGTCTTTCCATTGACGTCAGCAGGTTTTAGATCAGGCTCATGGAGAATAGAATTAGGATACAATCATTTAAAGTAGAGATAGACTTACTCAGGTGTCATTTTAGCTGTTTATACAATCCTCATTCCCCCGTCTGAACATCTTACAGTCTTTAATGTCTTTATTCTCACAAACACACAGTGAGGTAAGGGAGTGCTATTTATTTCCCTTCTAAAGAAGGGGAACAGTGGCAGAACAGAGAGTTCCCAGACCTCCCAAGTTCCAGGCTAGCACTCTAACCACTGGGCCATCCTTCCCCTAATGGGCAGAACCAAAATGAGATTTGTGTCCTTGAGTTACGCCTAGGTTCCTCTGCACCTGTGCGAATGTCTCCCTACGAGTGGGATTCAGTCGTTACTGTTTTCCCACTAACGGTATTTAAAGTAGGTTTCAATATCTAGTTTCCTTTCATTTTGTGGTTAGAATTGTCAGATGAGAAAAGTGCCCTTTTTTTTGTTTTCCTTTTGGCACCCTAATGGCTGAAGGAGCTTAGTACAAGCTTTAAAAAAATTCCCCATGGGGCAGGCACTAATGGGTGAATATTGTGGTCAGTTCTGAGTAGGTGAAAAGAGGAGGGTTAATGGAATACCTTTTGCAACCTTATCAGCAATGGGTGCTATTCAGCGCCCACTATCACGCTGTAACTTGATGCTTGGCTGACTTCCCACAACACTCACCTGGTAAATAAACTAGTACCAGTTTCTAAATACTGTAATTGATTCAAGGCATTTGCTTGGCTTGATGACTGAGTTGTTGGTAATTCTGCTGACTCAGCTCTAAACTAGCAAATTGTTGCATGGCAGGTTCTTACATATTGGCTTATGTCTGTTGAAATAACGGATCTAAACTGCAGGCTTGCAAAGCCCTTTGCACAGACATTATACAAACTTGTACAGCTTGACTTCTGTTAATTTCATACATGGTTTAGGGTCCTCACAGAATGTAGGAGAAAGCCCCAATATGATTTCCAGTTTAATTTCACCACTGTCATCCACAGGTACTATTGATTATTAGTCAGATTGAGGCACAAGGCAAATAAGCAAAAGAAATCTGAATGGACAGATGTACATCTATCCAAAGTGTTTGCGTATTCTTATGGTGGCTTCTTTGGAAATCTTGATTTATTGCAGAGCTGGTGATGCGGTGTATATGCCTGTTTGCTGGTGCACACTGTGAGGATGTTTGTACGTGCACAGGTACCTTTGCATGTGTGTGCTGGCATGCTTGTGTGCGTGTGCTTTAGTGTGAATGTGGGTGTGCATACACTTGTGTGTGTGTTTGTGTGTGTATATGTGCCTGTGTGGGCACATTTGTGTACATGTGTGCGCCTTTGCTTGTGTGCACGCAAACGTGTGTGGGTACTTCTTTGTGTCTGTGTGTGTTGGCTTTCCCCTGCACTCTTCCCTGCAGAAGCATGCAGTAAAAGTGCAAACAAACTTTCCTACAAAGAAAACCCACATCTTACTTTTTCAGCTCTTGACATGTTAAGTACAGGAGATGGAGGGAAATGCTGTTGAGCAGATAAGCGTTGAAGGCTGGTTTGATGAATGACATCAGGGTGCAGACAATGGTGGTGATGCCAACCAGACAGACAAACTGAGTCCTAATGAGAAAGGGGAGACAGACAGATGGGGATGAGTATCATGGGGTTGTACATTTCACAGCAATGCAGGGAGGAGAAAATTCCCAATCAATTGCTGAAAGGGTTAATATTAGGGCTGCTGATTAATTGCAGTTAATTCACACAATTAACTCAAAAAATTAATTGTGCTTAAAAAAATTAATCACCATTAATCCCACTGTTAACAATAATAGAATACCAATTGAAATGTATTAAATATTTCTGGATATTTTTCTACATTTTAAATATATTGATTTCTATTACAAAACAGTATACAAAGTATACAGTGCTTACTTTATATTATTTTTATTACAAATATTTACACTGTAAAAATGACAAACAAACGAAATAGTATTTTTCAATTCACCTAATAGAAGCATTGCAGTGCAATCTCTTTATCATGAAAGTGCAACTTACAAATGTAGATTTTCTTTTTGGTACATAAATGCACTCAAAAACAAAACAATGTAAAAGTTTAGAGCCTACAAGTCCACTCAGTCCTACTTCTTGTTCAGCCGATTGCTCAGACAAACAAGTTTGTTTACATTTACAGGAGATAATGCTGCCTGCTTCTTATTTACAGTGTCACCTGAAAATGAGATCAAGCGTTTGCATGGCACTTTTGTAGCCAGTGATGCAAGGTATTCGCATGCCAGATATGCTAAACATTCATATGCCTCTTCGTGCTTTGGCCACCATCACAGAGGACATGTTTCCATGCTGATGATGCTCATTGAAAAAACAATGTGTGAATTAATTTGTGACTGAACTTCTCGGGGGAGAATTTTATGTCCCCTGCTCTGTTTTACCTGCATTCTGCCATATATTTCATGTTATAGCAGTCTCACATGATGACCCAGCACATGGTCATTTTAAGAACACTTTCACTGCGGATTTGACAAAACACAAAGAAGGTACCAATGTGAGATTTCTAAAGAGAGCTACAGCACTTGACCCAAGGTTTAAGAATCTGAAGTGAGTTCCAAAATCTGAGAGGGACGAGGTGTGTCGCTTGCTTTCAGAAGTCTTAAAAGATCAACACTTCGATGCAGAAACTACAGAACCCAAACCATCAACAAAAAGAAAATCAACTCTCTGCTGGTGGCATCCGACTCAGAGAATGAAAATGAACATGCGTCAGTCAGCACTGCACTGCTTTCGCGCAGAACCTGTCATCAGCATGGAATGTCCTCTGAAATGGTGATTGAAGCACAAAGAGACATATGAAACTCGAGCACATCTAGCACATAAATCACTTGCGACGCCAGCTACAACAGTGCCATGCGAATGCCTGTTTTCACTTTCAGGTAACATTGTAAACAAAAAGCAGGCGGCATTATCTCCTGCAAATGTAACCAAACTTGTTGGTCTGAGCGATTGGCTGAACAAGAAGTAGGACTGAATGGACTTGTGGGCTCTAAAATTTTACATTGTTTAATTTTTGAATGCAGGTTTTTTTGTACATAATTCTACATTTGTAAGTTCAACTTTCATGATAAAGAGATTGCACACATGAATGAGCTAAGTCTGGCCTCACCCTTCCCCATGGGGTTGGTGTTGGTGTTTTATTCCCATGGTACAGATGGGGAAACTGAGGTACAGAGAGAGGAAGTGACTTGCCCAAGGCCTCAGAGGGACTCCATGGCAGAGCTTAGCTGAAATTGGCTAACCGTTACCCAAGGCACAAACTGACCCAGGTGCACATTCACAGTGACAGGGCCCAGCAGGTTAGCAAGTCTGCCATGGGCTACCATCACCATAGTAGTCTCTCCCTAGATCTTTCTGCAGTCATAGCTTGGGGGTGGGGAGGTTGGGGGGTGGCGAGGACTACACAGCAACGGCATCTCAGGGAGGGGAGGTGACTGGCACTGCACAGAGATTACAGACACTTCCAAAGTAGACACCCTGGAGGGCAAAACGGGAGGGTGGGTGGGAGCAAGTTAACTGTACATCTGCCCCAGTTCCCAAGTCTGCCGGGGTCAGGAAGTGTTGAATCCAGTCCCTCAAAGCTGTTCTGACAGCAGCTTGTAATGGTCCCCAAGGGACCATTGTGCCAGTTGTGGTTGCTGGAGCACAGTCCACTCTGGCTTTGCCTCCATCATGCCGTGGAGGAGGGCTAAGAGAACCAGCACGGATCTGGCTGCACCAGATTCCTGGGGAGTTCGATATTTCAGGGGGAATCCTCAGCTGTCAGCTTAGGGCAGTTTTGAACCGCCAGAATGGCATAAGCAGAGTTACAACCAGGCAAGAGCTATCCCCTTGTGTTGGACACCTGCTTTTGCCAGCTTGTCTGGTTGTGGTTCTGTCTTTCTGTCCTTTATACACGGCACAGGCTTCCCTTTGGCTAGGAAGCCTTGTGTGTTTTATTAACTAAATCACTCTTGGAAGGAACTCCTGTGTTTAAATGTTGGCAAACAACATTTTGTTCTCTGGTAGCTGCTCCACCTGAATCTCTGGGATCCTCCCTTCAGGCTGCTGGGATAGGATAGCCAGCTCACTGCCCTGGACAAGGCCGGCCTGCTGCAACCGGCTTTGAGTGAATGATCCCTGTGGCACAGTCCCACACTCTGTTGCCCTCCCCCTTCCCCAGACCTTTTCACTTTTAGAAACTCGAGGCAAGTTTATGTCCAGGACGGGACCGTGAGAAATGTCCCAAAGAACCAAATGCTCCTATGGGCCCATGCTATCAGAATGCCTTTGCAGAGCCCAAACCAGTCAGACTTTGCACCCGGCTCCTGCCTTGAGGTCTCCCAGCATGGAGACCAAGGTATGCTTTATCCACCTGGAGAGGCCCAGAGCTATGCCTGGCAGAGGGCAGGAGTCACCTGAGCAACAGTTGGACTGAGACAGCAACTGAGCGGAGCCCAGGAGAGCAAGACCAAGAACAGAGTCTCCCCAGAATGTCTGTTCTCCAAGGGAAGCTTCCCATAAAGCAGGCACATGACTGAGGGAGAGAGAAGGGATTTTCCAAAAGGCTCCTTGAGAGTAAGGCTGGGTTGTCTGGCTCCTGGGGTGGGCACGGAAGAGTTGGGGATTCCCAAAGGAAAAGAAAGTGGAAACGACCACAAGAAGCTGCAAGCACGGTCTGCTTCTGCTTTGTGGGAACTGCAGGGCCGGAGAGGCAGGACGGATGCAAAGTCAGTGGGAGTTTTGCCTGCATTAGGCCTGCAGGACTGAGCCCAGTGACAGGAGTTCTGTCACCAATGACAGCCCTTGATTTCTTCTGCAAGCCCAGTCAGGTTTTGCCTGTTGCTGAACAACAATAGGGCTCTCGCATGGGGGTATTCACATGCAAATCCCTTGCAAGGTCTCTCCCCAGCTCCTCCCGCCCACGGCTCTGCCGTGAACTCCCGATGACCTCGTCTTGCGCCTGGAAATGACAAACTCCAAGTGTCACCAAGCCCAGCTTGGAGAGCAAAGCGCCAGGCGCAGTCACAGCAACGCAATCAGGGCCGTCTCACAGGCCTGAAGGGGGAAGACAGACTGTCACCCTAAACCCTGCCCTCACCCCACAATGAAAAATCTCGAGCTGCCGCCGTGAGGCTGCCCTAAGCTGCCCCTCTGGGCCTGCTCATGGATTTTATTGCCACCTGTTTGCCATTCGTTTATTGCTGACCAGCAGCAGTAGTGATAGTCTGACTAGGAAATGCCCCGCACAATGGGGCCCACCGGTCCTGGTTGGGGACTCGGGGGGGCTGCTGCAAAACTAGAATAAATAGTACTAAAATAAGCCATGAGAAAAATAATTGCTCCCTGTGAGCGAACCAGGAGAATCGCAGGGCTCCTTTGTGGCTGGTCTGCACCCCTCCTCCCCCGCTCTATTTGCCACCTGTACGGTTTTTACCCGCACAGTCTGGTTTTCGGCTTCTGGGTGCCATTTAGGGTGCCAGGTGCCTGATTTTCAGGGATCTGGCAACCTCAAATGACACCCGAACCAAAAGTTACTGCAGCGCAGTGGGAGGTGACGGGTCATTACCGCCTCCTATCTGCAGGTAGTCTCCTTGAAACAATCAACAAGCGACCAGGAGTGGGGGGTGAGAGGAGCAAGCAATGGGGGGCAGGGTCTTGGGAGAAGAGGCGGAGAAGGGGTGGGGCCTGAGGGAAGAGGTGGACCTTGGAGGAAGAGGCGTGGCAGGAATGGGGCCTCAGGGATCCAGTTACCAGGAATTGGAAAGGTGGCAACCGTAGTATTCGGAGACCCTTTCTCACTTGCTGCAACAGGAGCACCTATATGCAGTGACCCAGCTCCAACCAACAGTCCTGAGATTTTGGTGGCAGCCCCAAGAAAGCCCCCCAAAGCCTGAGGCTCAGACAAAAAGCCTGAGATTGGGGGCAGATTTGGCCCTAGTCTCTGCTCTTGTGGACAGGGCCCAGGGATAGGCAGAGCATCCTCTTGCATACCAAGCTCCATCCATGTCCCTCAGCCGATCAGAGTGACCATCTGGGCATGGATGGTACTGCAGGGACAGTTACAGGGAGATCAAGGCCTTCCAGAAATTCACCAGGATAAAGAAATAAGAAAGAGGTTTTAGTGATCAGAGGGCAACACACGAGGTGCTAAAGAAGGAGTGGTAGCAACCAGTGTATTGATGTTGCCCAACGCTGCATCGCCATGTTCTGGAGCAGGAACTTGCAGTTTGGCAGGGAGTGGTCCTGGGGGCAGCCTTTTGCTGTCCTCACAAAAATCCAGCCAGATTTGTCTGAGTTATCAACGGCTGAAAATCCCCATTTGCCTGTGCTCAGTAGAGCTTCTTATTTGTTGCTGAAAATGTCTGAATATTCCACCCGCACTAAGCATGCTCCCCAGAATCTCCCTGCATCATGCGGAAGCAGAAATCCTGAACTGAACCCCCCATACAGGCCAGGACACAGACCAAGATGGAATGTCACCCTCATCCTCATGCTTTCTTCCATCAAAATACCCTTTGACTGAGACCTGGTGGGCTGAGAACTGGGAGACCATGTTTCCTAAACCCACTCCTTGCAGCAATTGGTGATGATAATTCTTCATCCTTATTAATAAGCCAGCATCCCTGCCAGAACATGGAGACACTAGGCTCTTAAAATAAAAATGGTTTGGAAAATACGTATAATGGGAAGCATTAGGCAACCTCAGTATAGTGGTTGCTACCCACTAGAGAGCTTATACAAACAGGGGCTAGATCTTAGGCCTCTAACTTGCCAAACCCAAGTCTTCTCCACTCAGCCACATGCACTGTAAGAACAATCTTGCCAAGTCTATGTATTTGAAATTCTCCATACTCAGCCTCCTGGTAAGCTTTGCAAAGAGAGCCAGCTCCAGCTGAGATGAGCTCTTGGGATGGAATCATAGAATATTAGGGTTAGAAGAGACCTCAGGAGGTCAACTAGTCAAACCCCCTGCTCAAAGCAAGACCAACCCCAACTAAATCATCCCAGCCAGGGCTTTGTCAAGCCTGGCCGTAAAAACCTCTAAGGATGGAGATTCCATCCCGGGTCCTTTGACAGAGGATCCACTCATGGGTCCATGGACAGAGCTTCTTTCTGCCTGTGAACTATAAGGTTTCTGGTTCCCAGTACAAGTGATGGTACCCTGCAAGTTGTCTCCTCTCAGCAAGGCTGGCTGATGAATGGGGGATTCTATGGATCAGACAAGTCCAATATAGCGTCACAGCCCACCCAAAGGCAGCTGCTGGAATCTGCACCATGCGTCCTGCCCAGGTCGTACCTGTCCTTGATGAAGCCCGGGAAGTAACATTTCGGGATCCAAAAGGTGTACGTCAAGGCGAGTGTCCAGAGGATGGAGAGCTCATCCAGCAGCTGCCCCACATAGCTCAGGGTCAGGTGATAGTAGGTAGAGAAAATACCTGCAATGAGTGAGGCTGGTTGTGTTAATAACCTTCCTCTTCCCAGCTCAGCACCCCCTTAAGGAGACAATCCGCTTCAATTCCTGGGGGGGGAGGAGTCTCTGCTTCAGGGGATCCCTCAGTTCAATTCCATCCCACCAGCCCATTGGTGTTTGTGTTGCAGGACCCATCCCTGCCTTTCAGTGCCTGCACTAGGCCAAATCTTGTCCAGCTGCTGTTCCTGTCCAATCCCAATGGACACAGCAGGGCTGGATGTTTATAATGGAGTCTAGGGTCCAGCCCCACCTGTCCAGTAGGGGAGAACTGGGTGGGACTCCCTTGGGAGGTGTCAAGAGCACTCCTGGCTTAACCGGAGGAGGTCACTGTGAGCACCCCGTTGGGGGGTTGGTGTATCCCTGGCACAGGACATACAGCCTCTGCTGAGCCAGCAGTCAGCGAATGGGAAATCTGAACCCTTTGGGCCTGATTCCTGTTTACACTAAGGCCCCTTTACAGTGCTTCTGACCAGGCCTTAGTATAAATGAGAATGGGGCAGGAGACGCCTGGGCTCTGAAACCCGGCGAGTCAATTGACCCAGGCTCTGAGACTTATTGCGGCAGTGTAGACATGCCCGAGATGCCTGAAGCTATCTTTGGCTCCTCCCAGGCTCTGTCCTTTTTGCAGCATCTCTCAGGAGGGGTAGCCCAGAACAGAATCTCACTCCTTGTCACTTCCAGTCTGGTCCTTTTGAAAGCTGAAGGCAATGGGGGTTATGTTCGGCCTTTTAATAACCCTGAAACATACCTATTAACAGAAACATGATGGAGAGGCTATAGGCGAACAAGGGGCGCTGCTGGACATATTGGTGATTCAGGTACAGCAAGATGGGGAAAAGGAGGAAGAAACTCACATTGCTGATCTGAAAAACAACAAGCAACACACACATCCAGCTTAAAGGGCAAAGGGCCCTCTGTCAGCTTGGGCAAGTCACTTCACCTTTCCATACCTCAGTTTCCCCCTCTATAAAATGGCTACCTACCTCCAGCAAAAAGCACTGTATGAGAGTGAGGTGTTGTTAAAGATGCACAAGGCGAAGATGTCAGGCAGAAAACAGGGGTGAACATGGGTGTAGAGTGATTCCTGAGGAGGAGGGTAATGCTGTATTCTTTCTCACTGAAGTCAGCGAGCCGTCCTTGGGCCAGATTCCTGTTGTAATTCCATGCAAGCCAATGGAGACATGTCAGGAGCGAGTCTGGCCCAGTGAGATTAAACTGGCTTCTTTTCTCAAGCATATCCACAGATATGCCAGTGCTCACCCACCCACTCTGTTTCTCTCCCCTCCCCTGACTCCTTCCTCAAACTCCTCTAGTACCACCAGCTAGGGTGACCTGATGTCCCAATTTTATAGAAACAGTGCCAATATTTGGGGCTTTGTCTTATATAGGCTCCTATTACCACCCACCCCCATCCCATTTTTTCACACTTGCTGTCTGGGCACCCTATCACCAGCTCTGCCCAGCGAGCCCTGAACACACACGGGAAGCTGGGTGGTATTTGCTGGGGCTGAGGAGCTTGCATAAAGAGGCCAGTAAGGCATGATGGGGAAGAACTAGCATTTGCAAGGGGTATGGGTTTGGGTGTGGATGGGGTGGGGAGAGAGGGTGGACGGTAGGGAGAGAGGTGGCAGCTATTCAGTACAGCAGTGATCCCATGAAGAAATAAACATCTGTTAATCATACTTTTTAAAATTAACGTAACAAGATGACTCTTCCCGGTCTTCAAAGCACTTTGTAACAATGACATGTTATTACAGTAATTAGCATGTTTTAATATGTTTAGTATCACAGAAATTCTGTATGGTTGGAAGTCACTTTGCGAGGTTATCTATTCCAGCCCCCTGCGCTGAGGTGGGATCACCTGTACTCACACCGTCCCCGACAGGCATTGTTTAACCTGTTCTTAAAAACCTCCAGTGATGGTGTGATTGGGCAAAGAGGCCCCACACCAGCAGAGAGCCTATGGGCCAAGCTAGCTCTGCCCTGCTATACCTGTAGCCAGTGCCAAGCCTGAATGAGGAATAAAAGGAGAGAACCCATGTCTGGCTCAATTCTGGGGTGAGACATTTTAGCTGTCTAACAGTGTGCAGCAATGTCCCACAATGGTTTTGGGCAAGAGGAATCTTCTATCCAGTTGAAATTGCAAGAGAAATTGAAGGAGGTAGAATGTAGCAAGGACACCAGAGTTAACAGCCTGATTCTTGTGAAAAGTGCCCCAAAATCTCTGCAGACTACAGGGGTCAGGAGCTTGGTGTCTCATCTCATCTGAAAGGTAGCACCTTTGGGATGCATCTGTTAAGTACTGAGCCAGAGGGAGGAAAGCCAGATGAGGAACAACCAGGATGACTTCCTGCCTCACCTAGCATCTGAAAAAGTGAGGCTTTTACCCATGAAAGCTTATGCCCAAATAAATCTCTTAGTCTTTAAGATGCCACCAGACTCCTTGTTGTTTTTGCCTCACCTAGGTGGTCCTTCTTTTGTCTGCCATCTAGGTACAAACTTGGGCCCTAATCTTGGAGTCAGGTCTGCAGAGGTGGACCCTCATATCTAACTGGACTCTCATTCATCTCATGAATCTGATTGCAAGATCAGGCTTTGCTTATCTGGTGAGACCCAAAGGGATCTCAGCTCATGGTAACATGGCTGCAGGCTACAATGAAGTTGTTAGAGATATGGTACACAGGCTGGCAAACTTGGGATGCAAATGTTGACTCTCTCCTTTAACTTCTACAGATTAATCTTGAATTGCATCAAGTCTTTCATGAGACAAGTTGATGCTTTTATTTACAGGAATTTTCAAGCCAAGGAGATCTGCCTGTTGTTACTTAGCACCAGTTCCCACCCTGGACTGGGCAATTAACCAAACCTAGAATCAGAGCAACCTTACCCTTCATATCTTCAGATTGTGACTCAAGAGGAAATTCTAGTCCCACTGGTGAGATCAGTGACAAAATGTTCAAGAAAGGCCGAGAAAACATACCAAAGATGTAAAAATCACAACCAGGTTGTAAAAAAATTCCTGAAAACCAGGTAAAAGAGGCTCCTAGAGAACAAACAGGGATTGCCAAGGACAAATGGAGAGAAAGTGTGCGCAGAAAGGATGGCAAAGTGCAGATTACAGGAGTTAGCTGTAGGAATTAGTGCTGGTTGCTCAATCAAACACTCAGCAGATCGGAAACGTAGATGTTTAAGGTTGCCCATGCAGATGTTTCTCTGCTTTATTGTGCATTGCAACAGTGTCCTTAATTATCTGATCTCAACATGATTTCCCAAAGAATACAGTATGTGAAGTACAAGAGCCGAGATTGGTGGAAAGGTATAATATACAGGAGGATGATAGGCTGGGAACTGTGCACATGAGAATCAAGAAATATCAAATTAACTGAAATCAGGGCAGTTAAACGTGGCAGTTAGATGCTGAGGCACAATAATATTGTTGGCCATAATGTCAGCCCACAACCCTCAGCAGTGAACCCTTAGAAAATTAGAAAGTAGCAGCTGACCTCCTCTAAACTGCTAAGCAAGGTGAGGATGGCAACAGGAATTAATCTATAAGAACGAGTCAGCTCGTTGGCTTTCCATCTCTTGGGTTCACATCCAGGTTTGGCTCTCGAAGAGAGTTAGTCAGAGTTGTAGGCTCTCATTTGTCCAGGTCACGTCATTTGGCAAAATTCTCGGTCTCAGTTTAGGAGCAAACCTGGACTGGGAGAGCAGAGCTGCTTCTAGGGAGGACTGAGCATTAGCAGAACTGTGCGAGGTGGCCCTGGACTGGTGTAACAGGGCATGCTGCAGATCAGGCTAGAGGTGCAGGTATGGAAGATTTTTGCAAAGAAGCTGCCTGCACTGTACATGGCTTAGGTGAGTGCTGTTCACTGGCACTAAATTCATTTCCACAGACAAGGGATCTCTTCTAGGGAAAATAGCAGAAGAGGCAGCAAGAACTATCAGGCTGTTCATTTCCCTAGATTCCAGTCAGACTAAAACCGGTCGTTCAGCAGGTGATATCTCTAAGCCACTCCTTTGGAATCCATATCATGCTCTAACCGTCACCAACAGAGCAGGACTGTACATACAAATGACACCTTTGTCCCACTGCCAGGCACACCTATCCAGTACTATCAGCCTGGACCAGTTTCAGACACTGTATCATATCATAATCCGACTCTGAATCCGTCCTGCATTGCAAGAGCCGAGTCAGTTTCTCTGGCAAAAGAAAAAAAGCTCAAGAAACAGGTTCAGCTGACATGATCAGTTGCCCCAAAGAATTTTCCTTCAGGCACAGGTGTTCTTAGACTTTTGAGCCACCTTTTAATACTGAAACTGTCTCCTGGGCACATCTCCTCCCCCATTCATGATTATATAACTGAAGCTAAATGAGCAACGGCCCACATGGAAACATAAGACATTGATGTGTTTCTAGCTGCCCAGTGCAGCAGAGGTTAATCAAGCTGGATGGGATTTTCAAAAGCACCATAGAGAGGGAGGTGCCTGACTCTCACTGCAGGCCAGTGGAAACTGAGCATCTAACTCTTGGGTGCTGCCAAAAAACCTGATCTTCACTTGCTCTTAATTTTGTCTCTGAATTAACAAGGGTGGAACTGAGAGTGTGGCGTGAATAATTGATTTTTTGGTTCAATGGCCGAACCGGGGGTGGGATCGAGTTCATTTGGAACCGAACTGATTTTTTTCAATTTTCCTCGAGTCACAAAAAAAATAAAATAATAATAATAATTTCATTTTGGTCGACTGCAGTGTTTAAAATGTGGATTGGAAACAAAGTGCCCGAACTGTTCATTTGGAAAATGTCAAAGTGAAACATTTTTTTGACATTTCTCCCCAAATTTTTTCTCATTTTTTTTCAGCTGAAACGATTTGCCAAATTCAACCCACATTAGTTCCACACACCGCCATGCACTTTTCTGCAAATTTACTGTTTGCTGAAAATATTTCACCCAGACCTATAACAGGGAGCAGGATTTGGCCAGGTGGGGGCAGAGAGCAAACCACTACATCTGTGATTGGTAGAGAACAGGTTTTGTCCAGAAAACAGAGACACTTTCTCACCATGCTGTACCTGAGTGGCTTGAGAATGATTATGTAGCATAATCAATGATTATTGCTCACAAGCCAGATTTACCAGACATCCTAGGGCCCTCAGGGCTTAAGCTACTAACAGTAGAAGCAAATACTGATGAAGCAAGCTGATGAAGGGTAGGCTGAGGGACTAGCTTGAGGGTATCCACTCCCTGTCCCTGGGATCCTATGCATTAGCAACAAGAAGCCACGATCAGAGGGCATGTCTACACTGGAGCTGGAGGTGTAATTCCCAGCCCAGGTAGATGTACATGCACTAGCTCTGATTGACTTAGCATGCTAAAAATAGCAATGTATCTGTAGCATGAGTTTGCCACCCTGACTACAGTCCCATCTAAGACCCTAGTAAGTACTTAGCTAGCCTGTGCTGCGGCAGCTGCCCTGCTATTTTAAGCGTGCTATCTCAGTCAAAGTTAGCATGTGTATGTCTGCCTGAGCTGGAAAATACAACTCCAGCTGCAGCATAGACTTAGAATCGTAGAACTAAGTCGAACAGATTTAGCATGTACCGAGCAGACCCTTACGCTAATTCAGATGTCACCAGATGGCTTCATTAAATTATGCCTCAGCTGAGAGACAAAGATGACTGGGCCATTCAGCCAAGCCTATATTTTGAGAAAATGCCCCCGAAATGGTGATCGTTCCCAAGGAGTGATGGAAGTTTGACACTCACGGTCCACTTGGAATCGTAGAAGGCTTTTTGAAATTTCCCGCAGGCTGCTGCTTCATAGAACTGTGGGATCATTATTAATAAAAACACAATAGCAGCAAGAGGCTCCAGCTGAGATCAGGGCCCTGTCGTGCTGGGAACGGCACAAACACTTCATGAGACAGCCTCTGCCCCAAACAGTTTGCAACCTAGATGGACATGACGTAGAAGGGGAAGTGGCTTGTAGAAGGTGCAGAGCCCGGGATAGATCCCATGTTTCTTGATTTCTAGGCCAATGCTGTACCCACTAGACCACGCTATCTGCCACTAAAAGAGCTGCGCAGAGTGCAGTGGAACTGCAGTGGGGGATTAGAATCCTGCGTGCAGGGCAGAAGCTCACCTGGAGGAAGCTGGCTAGCGTGGACACACTACACTGTTGTTGGTTCTACCTGTGCGATCCTGACAATGCCCTGACCAGCGGTCCAGCACTCTAGTGTTGCTGCTGCTGGTGGTGCATAGAGAAGCGCCAGTGGGGCTGGGAGCAGAATATAGCCCTCAGCACAATATATCTTGGTCTTGGGTTATCTGCCAGAGCACTCTGTTGGCAGACAACTGCCGGGCCAGTTGGTTAAAGCACTGGGTATAATAGGCAGTATGAGAGGCATTATGCCATCTAGTTAAGCCTGAATTCCAGCTTGAATTCAAACCCCTCTTTCTAGC
The DNA here is from genome assembly GCF_025201925.1 of Gopherus flavomarginatus. NCBI lineage: Eukaryota > Metazoa > Chordata > Testudines > Testudinidae > Gopherus > Gopherus flavomarginatus. The sequence continues at coordinate 7,220,214 of NC_066640.1, read as the reverse complement.
TGCTAATAACTTCCCAAACATGTTCTTTTTTTGTGCTGAAATTTTCCATGCTGGCTCTGAGCCTAGAGGCAATTTAAAACAAACAAACACAAAAGTTTGATCCAAATCAGTTCAGTTTCAAGCATGAAAAGCAAAACAGGTTTCTCTTCTCCACCATCAGCCAGGCGGAGATTCCACTGGTAATGCCTCTGGCTGTGATACCTTTCTATGCCCTATTCTCTTAGAGATGCAGGGGAGTAAACCCACTTGATGGAACAATTGGTCCAAGTGCTTGGCAGAATCAGACTCTAAGCATTAACAATGTGCACAGTGCTGTACAAGGAGCCGCGGGAGCGGTGCGCCTTTTGAAAATCCCACTAGGTGCCTATTTTCAGATTTAAGTGCCTGAATCTCTTTAAAGATCTGGCCCAAATTCCGGACTCTGAGTTTCGCACAATCTTTGGGCCCAGTCTTGCTCCCGTTGAAATCAGTTGCAAATCTTTCGATGGCTTCAGTGGGTGCAGGATTAGGCCCTAGATACAGGTGGATAGCAGAATGACTGATCGGTGACAAACTTCTAATTGATTTATTGATTTTCTTCATTTATACATTTATCTGTATCTAATTCCCATTTATTTATATTTACCAGAAACAGAGTGGGCGACGGGATGGATCACTTGATGATCACCCGTTCTGTTCATTCCCTCTGGGGCACCTGGCATTGGCCACTATTGGAAGACAGGATCCTGGGCTAGATGAACCTTTGGTCTGACCCAGTCTGGCTGTTCTTATATTCTTATGTTACTTGCCTATGTGAATTTACAGCTGTCCTGCTGTCTTGGAATATTGATTGACTGCTATGTGCTTGTACTGCAATTAATGATTTATTATTAATTATAATTATTAATTGTTAATAATATGTGATCATGTGAACTGAGTCCAGACTTGGGAGAAGAGGGACCTTGGATTCTTCTATTCCTGGCTCTGCCACAGACTTACTATGTGACTTCACACAAATCACAGAAATAATGTAAAAGATGAGATAAGGAAGCAAAAGTGGGTCCCTAGGAAACTGTACCTGTTGGGTTCAGTTTTAATTGTTATTGCAGGCCCTTCTGAGCCTGGGCTTGGTTTGTGTCTGGCTAGGAGGCCAATCTGAGACTAGTTAGGAACACTATTTCCATAGATGTGTTTGCAAAGCAGAGACTAGAGATGGATTTAGGATAGTAGCTGTAGCTATCTAAACATGACCATTGCACCAGCCTCAGTCTAGGATATTTCTGAGACAGAAGAATAATTGGCAGTTGGGGTCACTGAAATAACCATTGCCTGCCCGCAGCAAGTACCACTAAAATTCTAAAGAAAATGAATGACTAGCAAGAAACCCCAACAGAAGAAAGCCAGACGCAGGAGGAAAGCTTAATAGGAAAGACAAAGCAGACTGAGGTCGTCATGAAACAAACTGAAATGGAAGAGAGAGAGAAATAAAGAGAGAATCTGATTTTTCCTTCACTTTGCGCAGTTGTTTCCACTGTTGCAAAGTGGTACAAGGTGCTGCCACTCTGATCTGGTAGCAAGTTTACATTCATTTTGTACTGGTGAAAATGACAGCACCAGATGCAGCGTAATGGAGAATCAGGCCCAAAGCTGAACAAAGGACAAAGCAAATTAGCTCTAGGGAAGATGAGGAGTTTTGCTTTTCCAGACTGCTCCTGGAAGCGGTCGGTTTGGCCGGCCCCTCGGCGGAGGAGCCAGAGGGCTCTGTGCGGTGCCGCCCCATGGGCTGCGGAGCCAGCACTGGGGATGGGGGCAGCATGTAGAGCTTCCCTGATCACCCCTGCATGTAGGGACCAGACATGTTGGCCACTTTCAGGGAGCTGCACAGAGCCAGGGCAGGCAGGGAGCCTGCCTTAGCCCTGCTGCACCGCTGACCGGACTTTTAACGGCCCACTCAGCGGTGCTGACCAGAGCCACCAGGGTCATTTTTCAACCCGGCGTTCCGGTCGAAAACCAGATGCCTAGCAACCCTATGAGGCACCCTTTAGGTTAACAGGTGTGCCTGTCCTTTGTTATTAGAGTTCTCTTTCTGGGCATGTCTCAGCTGTTGTAAGATGATCACAAAGCAGAGTTTCTAGGCAGGCTTTTTATTCTATTTGCCTGGCCAGGTGAATGCGATTGTCTCTTTTGGATGCAGACTCTGCTCCTGTGATCCAGGCATGTATTGGCTCAGGATTGGATTACTACAGCCTGCTGTACCAGGGGAATCAAACTAGACACTGCAGGGTCCAGCAGCCTCTTTATTGAGCAGAGAATCTTGCCACAGGAAAACTGAACTGGTCTGAGGTCACCAATTCCTTCCCAGGGGGCCTCTAAACCACCCTGAGGTGGCAGTGACTTCTGTTCACTATGGATCTGTAGGTGAAAGGCTTCATATCTTATGCCCAGCCCCACCCTAGAGTCCTCATTTTTTCTGAGATGCTTATTGATCTTTTAACCACCATGGCCTATAGTGGCCCAGCCTCACCCTGCAGCAATGGGTCAAAGCAATGTTTGCTAACTGTAGCCTAGCAGCCACGTTATCATCACCAGAAACTCAATCCCATGTTTGTCAGTTGCATAACGTATGATAATCTGTTGAATGTTGCATCTCGTTAGTGGACGCTGTGCCGCATTCTCCATGAAGGCCGCGTGAGAGTGTTTGCAGGTGTGGGTCTGTTTGCCAGTGCACAACCTGAAAGCATTGTCACGGCCCCAAGCTCAATGGAGCAGTGCTTTGGGGGAAGAGATGGCTTTTAAAGGTGGAAATACGGCCAGTTATGGTGGATGCAAAGAGGAAGACGATGGTCCTGATTTTCCTCTTGCTGAGGGCCTGTTCTGAGGGGTGCTGAGTACTCTCAACTCCCCTTGACTTTAATGGAATAGCTGTGGGTGGTCAGCACCTTGCAGGATCGGACTCTTACACCTGAATACAGGACCCTATTCAGGAGAGCGCTTATGAAAGTTCTTAAGTCCACTCCCAGTCAGGAGAGCACTTCAGAACATGCTTCAGTCCCAAGGACCTGCTTCCATCCCATGGGATTTAAGTACACGCTTCAAGCAAAACACCCACTTACGGGATGCTTTCTTGAATCGGGAGCTGAACCTGAGTGTGGATCAAAATTACCTTCATGGGGAGCGACTCCACTGCAGTCAAAGAAGTAAGGCCCAGATCCACAAAGGTATTTAGGCTCCTAATGTCCATTGATTTCTTGGAAGTTAAGAGCCTATATCCGTTTGTGGTTCTGGGCCTAATAAGTGTACAACTGGAGTAAGTGAGGTCAAGCGCCCCCAAGGAGCAGAAGAATCTCTTCTGTCTCTGGGCAGTTGCTCCGTGTTCAAACTGAAGGGACACAACTAGCCACTTAATCACCAAAACAAATCCTGTAAGTTTATGCTGTCTGCATAGTCTATATTCGCTCTTGGTCTCACCAGTTGGGCACCTGGGTATAAAAATAGTTTTATCTCGTTCTCCATCCTATGAGAGACAAGGTCGTGAAGGAGGCCTGGCTAGTTGAAGTGACATAAGACAAACCTGGTTAGGTCAGAAATTCAGGCATCCAGGTTTGAAAGTTAAGCACCTAAACCAGGGGTGGGCAAATGTTTTGGCCTGAGGGCCACATGGGGGTTCTGAAAGTGTATGGAGGGCTGGTGTAGTGTATTAAATTGCTCCCCATAAGAATGTGCTACTTACCATGTACTAGTTACAGCTGCCTGGCCTGGTGCTCCATAAGTAGCACCTTCCTACAGGGAGCAATTTAATACACTACACCTGACGGCTCTCTCAGCTGCGCTGCCTAGCAGGAGCTCACCGCTCCACCAGCCAGAGCGCCGGCGGTGTGGTCAGCTGAGGCTGCAGGGGAGGGGTCGGGGGCTGACCTCCCAAGCCGGGAGCTCAAAGGCCGGGCAGGACGGCCCCACGGGCTGTAGTTTGCCCACCTCTGAACTAAACCCATATTTAGACACTTAAGGTAACGTTTTCAGAAGCACCTATGGGATTTAAGAGCCTCAGTTCCAGTTTTTTAAAGTTATTGCTTGGCTTAGCATTCCAATGCCTAAGTCTCCTTTTCAAAAGTGACTTGGACCCACCTTCTCAAAGGTATTTCAGCACCTAACTCCCATTGATTCCCTCTTAAATGCCTTTGAGGGTCAGGGCCTTAGTCCTTTTGAGAATCCCATTAGGTGCTTATCAGCATCTTTAGGGGCTTTAGTGTCTTTAACAATCTGGCCTGAAGAGCCCAAGTCTCTTTTGGAAATGGGACTCTGCTCCTACGTCTCTTGACATTTCTACCCTTGAACTTACTTAGGTGCTGAAAAACAGGGCCAAGACTCATGGTTTTTTAGGTTTGAGACACTTCCAAGAAGCTTTGTTTTCAGAGGGCATATTGCTTACCGCTTTCGAAACCAGGCCCCTTGAGAGTGTCTCAAGCTGGGTCTCTGAGAAACACACAGTCACATTTGAAAATTCTGGCCTAAGTGTCTGACTTGAGTTACCCAAGTGTAAAAAATGTTAGAGCCCTTGCTTGCTATTCTCCAGTCTGATATGGGCCCATCCAGCAGCCACGCACGGCCGCTTGCCGTGCAAGTTATGTGCTTAGGCATTAGTCAGTCAGACAGTGGGTGCCAGTGGCAATGCAGGGAATACTTGCGCTGATGATGCATTTTCTGTGTTGTGTAAGACCAGGGTAATTAGACCAAATGGGCGTTCTGTCTGGACCAAACTCAGCTCTGGTGCAAGCAGGTACAGTACTGCTTTGAAATCTGTAGGATTTGTTTTTCACTTGCACTAAAGTGAAATTTATCCTGGGGACTTCAGGGTAATGCCTACTCTGTAGCTGGCACTGTGCCTCTCAGCCAGGGGCGGCTCTAGCTGTTTTGCCACCCCAAGCACGGCAGACAGGCAGCCTTCGGCGGCTTGCCTGCGGGAGATCCCCGGTCCCACAGATTCAGCAGCATGGCTGCAGGAGGTCCACTAGTCCCTCGGCTTTGGCGTACCCGCCGCCAAATTGCCGCTGAATCCGCGGGACGGGCAGACCTCCCACAGACAAGCCACCGAAGGCTTCCTGACTGCCGCCCTCACAGGGACCGGTAGGCCGCCCCCTGCAACTTGCCGCCCCAGGCACGCACTTGGAGCGCTGGTGCCTGGAGCCGCTGCTGCTCCCAGCCTGGATAGCCAGGCTCATGTTAGTGGGCTAAAACGCAGTGTGAATGTTGTGGGACAAGCAATGGCTAGCCACCTGAGCTGGAACTCAGGGAGTCAGACAGGTTTAGATGCAGCTGGCTAGCCTGAGCTACCACCAGAGCTGCAACGCCTGTGCTGCTGTTTTTAGTGTACTAGCTTGAGCAGAGCTAGCGCACATCTGTCTGCCAGGGCCAGGACGCTCGCTCCCAGCTGCAGCGTAGCTTTACCCATGCAGAACTGTGCGCTAATTGAATGGGAGATGCTGGCAGTGGGTTAGTAGGGGGAAGCTGCAGTACTGTGTTAAGGGAATTGTTAAAACTGGGAAGCATCACAAAAGGAAGAACCATCTCTGTGGATGATGGGAACATCCAGAATGAGAACGGGTATTGAACGGGAGCCCGGAAAGGGCTACACATCCACATGCTTCAGGGTTTAAGCCAGCCCTGAACTATTGGGGATAGGGGTAGGCAAAAACATTCCCAGGGAAGGTTATGCCATGACTGCCTTCTGCAGCACCTCCACCTGAAAAAGCTGGTCCTGGCCACTATCAGAGAGAGAACTCTGGATTAGATGGGCCCCCTCATCTGATCTAGCCTGGGAATGTTCTTAGTGTGGTGGGGATATGGGTTGTTGCTGCATTAACATTCCGCTTTCTGAAGTCCTGGGTTCAGAAGCTGGCTTGCAGTGCGTTTCAGCCACTCATGTATTTTTCTCTGTATTACGTGAATCTCGCTGTGGCATATGCAGCAACTGGCAGAAGACCTGCTGGACTGAAAAGCAGGATTTTTGCAGAGCTCTCTGAGTGGGAACCCTGCACCATGTCCACCTCCTGGATCCCCAACTCCAGCTGATGCTAGAGTGACCAGACAGTAAGTGTGAAAAATCAGGACAGGGGTGAGGGGATAATAGGAACCTATATAAGAAAAAGACCCAAAAGTCGGGTCTGTCCCTATAAAATCGGGAATCTGATCACCCTAGCTGATGCTGTCAGCACCTCACTTTCATAAGCAATAAATATCCCATGATTTCCACACCCACTCTGCCAAAACACTGATATTCAAAGCAGAGGGGTGCCTGGAGACAGCCAAAGCACAAGCCCACTTCTCAGACCTGCCCAGCCTATCCCATTTCCACTCACCTCTTCCCTCGATTATACACAGCATTTGCCCCACAGTTGCTGTTTTCAGCTGCCCCAGGGATGTGTGTGAGTTTCACAGTCACTGCACAGCAGGCCACAGTGAGTTCTTTCCCCCCAGGCTGCTCACACTCACCGTGTTATAATACTCCGCGATGACCTCAGAGTGCTCGAAGTTGCCTTCGCACCAGTCGACTTCAGAGGTGAGATAGGCGAATGCGCTCGGCATTTTTGGGCTCCCTCTGTCAAGGGAGAGAAGCTGGTGAGGTTGTTCCCGGAGAGGATAATCGCATAGCACGCCACTGGGGAAGAGGTGAAACCTGCTCTGCCTGCCCTCCTGTATCTCTGTTCACGAGCACACACTGCACCAGCCAGTATGAGCAAAATACCAATATCCAAGCCCTTGGCAACCGCACTCCTTGTAAAACTAGGGTGTGCCACTGGGTTAAACTAAAGATAAGCCCTGGTCCATTCACCCGTCCCCTTGTTTTTAATTCAAACCCAGGGTAGGGCCAGATGCAAATTCTGCAAATGGACATGATCTTTATGCTGCAAACCAAAGTCCTGGATCCAAACTCCCCCAAACTTGGGGGATGGGGTTTGAAATCTGGATCCAGACTTTCTGGCTTGAGCCCCCTCTCTAATTACAGCAGAGAGGAGAGAAAAGGCTAGGCCCCTTCCCCCTTTCACTACTGCCCCCTGCTCCCCAGTTGCAGGCTGTAGAGGAATTCCTTCCTGACCCCAGATTTGGCAACCAGTGCAAAACCCCCATGGTTAAGTGTCCCAGAAGCCAGATTACTCCTGCTTCACAAAGCGTTTGAAATTGTCTTGGTGTTTTCCAGTCATTGGAACCCTTTAGATGTGTCATTTATGTTCAGCGAAACTGGGGTGTGGCTGCTTCCCCGACCCTCAATCTCTGGTTTCTATGGAGCTGAGCAGGCATTCCTCCTGGCATGCTGTCTGTGTTTGGCTTTAACGTTACGTGAAATGCCCATTTCAAAGAAAAGAGGAGGGGGTGGGACTCAGAGGAAATAAGAGGAACTAGTGGAGCAATGAACACTCTTGGTTTGCAGAGTGAGGCTGCCTGTGGCTTCACTAGAAAGGCTGCAGTGGCAGCAAGGGTTCGACTCCCATCACCGAGAGGCAGGAGCTAGGTCAACAGGAAAATCCTTCTGTCAGCCTGGCACTGTCTACACCAGGGATTAGGTCAGCTTAACTCCATCACGCAACGTGGGGGGTTTTCCCTCATCCCTGAGAGATGTAGCTGGGTCAACCTCACTTCTTAGTGTAGACTTGGCCTGAGTCTCCTTCTCTTCCTGTCATGCATCAAATTGCAGAATGTGTCTTCCTTGTCCCCTGCAGCTCAGGAGCTGCATGTCATTCTAGAAACTCCCCAAATGTAAATACTAAAACAGCTGCCAGCATCACTGGTCATCTCTCTCACCAGACAGAGAATCGTAGGACTGGACAGGACCTCGAGAGGTCATCTAGTCTGGTCCCCTGCACTGAGGGCAGGACTAAGTATTATCTAGACCATCCCTGACAGGTGTTTGTCCAACCTGCTCTTAAAAATCCCCAATGATGGAGATTCCACAGCCTCGCTAGGCAATTTATTCCAGTGCTTAACCCCCTGACAGGAAGTTTTTCCTAATGTCCAACCTAAACTGCCCTTGCTTCAATTTAAGCCCACTGCTTCTTGTCCTATCCCCAGAGGTTAATGAGAACAATTTTTCTCCCTCCTCCTTCTAACAACCTTTTATGCACGTGAAAACTGTTATCATGTCCCCTCTCAGTCTTCTCTTCCCCAGACTAAACAACCCCCCCTTTTTTTTCCAATCTTCCCTCAGAGGTCATGTTTTCTAGACCTTTAATCGTTGTGGCTTTTCTCTGGCTTTTCTCCAGTTTGTCCACATCTTTCCTGGAATGTGGCACCTGGAACTTGGCACTATACTCCATTTGAGCAGGCAGTAGAGTGGAAGAATTACTTCTCGTGCCTTGCTTGCAACGCTCCTGCTAATACATCCCAGAATGATGTTTGCTTTTTTTGCAGCAGTGTTACACTGTTCACTGATATTTAGCTTGTAATCCACTATGACCCCCCAGACCCTTTTCCACAGTACTCCTTCTTAGGCAGTCATTTCCCATTTTGTATGTATGCAACTGATTGTTCCTTCCTGAGTAGAGTACTTTGCATTTGTCCGTATTTGAATTTCATCATGTTTCTTTCAGACCATTTCTCCTGTTTGTCCAATCATTTTGCATTTTAATCCTATCCTCCAAAGCACTTGCAACTCCTCTCAGTTTGGTATCATCCGCAAACTTTGTAAGTGTACTCTCTATGCCATTATCTAAATCATTGATGAAGATATTGAACAGAACTGGACCCAGAACTGATACCTGTGGGACTCCACTCATTATGCCCTTCCAGCTTGACTGTAAACCACTGATAACTGCTCTCTGGGAATGATTTTCCAACCAGTTTTGCACCCATCTTGTAGCAGCTCCATCTAGCTTGTATTTCCCCAGTTTGTTTATGAGAAAGTCATGCAAGACAGTATCAAAAACCTTACTAAAGTCAAGATATACCACATCTACTACTCCTCCACCTATCCACAAGGCTTGTTACCCTGTCAAAGGAAGCTATTAGGTTGGTTTGACATGATTTGTTCTTGACAAATCCATGCAGACTGTTACTTATCACCTTATTATCTTCTAGGTAGGTGTTTGCAAATTGATTATTTGCTCTATTATCTTTCCAGATACAGAAGTTAAGCTGACTGATCTATAATTCCTCGGGTTGTCCTTATTCCCCTTTTTATAGATGGGCACTAGATATGCCCTTTTCCAGCCCTCTGGAATCTCTCCCATCTTCCATAACTTTTCGAAGATAATCGCTAATAGCTCAGATTTCTCCTCAGTCAGCTCCTTGAGTATTCTAGGATGTATTTCGCCAGGCCCTGGTGACTTGAAGATATCTAACTTGTCTAAGTCATTTTTAACTTGTTCTTGTTTCAACCCCATAATTGTTTCTGCGCATTCTCCCTTCCAAGTTCACATCATTTTTGCAGTTAGACAAAGGAGCATCTTGCTTGGAGAAAAGTGCAAAGTTAGCTACCTTTCAGGTTGGATGAGTTCTGCTCATTGGGTAAATCGGTCAGTGACTAAGCAAAGCTACAAACTGCTCTAGGTTAGTTTGAAGTGGAGATCATGGTCCTCACTCAGGGTGAAATTCACCTCTGCGTAGGGCCCTAGCAGAAAATCGATGCCTCACTTAAGTCCTAGTTTATGTGGAGCAGAGGCATCATGCTGCACCACTGCGCAGGGGTGAATCTCTGCCTTAGTGCACATCTTGAGGAAAATACCTTCCCTGGCAGTGACATTGTGCTCTCAGCAGTCTAGGAGGGATTTTCACCTGAGCATTCATGTGTCAAGCATCCGCAAACTAGCCTGATGACTGCAGATGCTGCGTTTCGAAAAAGGAGGTGGTGGAAAATTCACCCCCTTTTATCCTGCTCTTCCCAAAAGCCAAGGGATCTCCTGCTCCCAAGATGGATACTATCACTTTCATAGTCCTCTCCCCTTCTGCTCATTTTTAAAAGCAATTCTGCATTTTTTGTTTGGTTGTGTCATATCTTAGAAGCTGAGATGCAGGGACACATTCAGACATTGGCATGTTAAAAATTCTGTGCCTCCAGCTGCCTAGATTTCCTTGGAACTGGACCCATCTAACTTGTTTTGGGATTTTTGTTTGTTTGTTTGTTTGTTTGTTTGTTTTAAAGCATCCTAAATGGCAGTTTAAGCACAGCATTTTGAGTTTTGTAAAACATGAGTTACAAAGCATGGGCTTTTCAGAAGCATCTGAGTGTCAGGAGCACATGGTCCATTGCCTTGCATGAGACTTGTGGTCAAGACTCTCAAAAGTGATGCCAGTGGTGCGGGAACAATTTTTATACTGAGGGTGCTGAAGGTGGAAGCCATGTATTTGAGTTGTTATCAATCCTTCAAGCCAGGAGTTGTGGCAGCACCTGATAATACCAGCATCTATGGGTGACTGATTTTGGGGAATGCAATTATAGATGCCATAAAGGGGCCTGATTTTCCAGAGCGTGGTGGCTCAGTTTAAGGCATCTCAAGATGGGCACCCAATAACTGGGATACCCAGAATGACTAATCACTTTTTAAAACCTTAGTCGTTGCTCCTAAGTCACGTAGGCACCTGTGAAAATGACTCCCAGAACCTAATGACGGAGAGGCAAGCACCCAATATCTACAGAAAACCAGTGAGTTGGGCACCTTAGATGCCATTGAAAGCCCCAGCCACTGCAAACAGAATTTCCCCATAGATGTGCTATGTACATGTTTTTCAGTAGTTAAACCTTCTCCTACAGTAACCATTGGAAATGCAGATTCCATGGATTTACATTAGGGCATAAGACTCCCAGACTGAAAATGACCAGATACACAACAGAAACTAGCATGTCTAGTTACACTTCCCTAGCTCTGCAAAGTCTAAAATGTAGAATAATAAAACTTGGCATTGACATAGTGCTTTAAATCTTCTAAACACCCAAGAGACATTACATCTGATTTCTTTGTCTTTGTCTTTTTTTAGCCTTTTCAATTTTAATAATCTAAGAGTGAAGGGAACATTTTTTTTGCGGGAAAATACTACAATTTGTATCTTGATCATGTTCCTTGAAATTAGGGACCCAAATTCTGCTGCCACTTATACCAGTGAAATCCAGAGCAACTCCACGAGTAAATGCAGTTTCTCAGATTTATACTAGTGTAAGTGAGACCTGAATTTGATTTATTTGCCTCCCCATGGGGATGTTCAAAGGGAGAGAAAATAGGAACGTAATATTAAAACCAACAACTTCTCATATAATCTACTGTACAATAATAACAGACAAACTGGGCTGTGAATAAACTTCTGTCTCTAATTTTGCTCCAGGTTAGCTGATGAAGTTTAAGATACCTCTACCTTAATTAAACTCATGCAGTTTCTCGGTGAGATTGGGAATGCGACTCTGGAAATAAAACCAGACGTTGGAGGAGCAGATGAAGGTTATTAGTAGGTCTCATTCTCCATGGTCCTGCTTTTTGTGTGGTCGTTGCCAAAGCAAAGTGGATGTAACCTAATTCCATCCTGACTTGGCAGCAGTTTGTGCTCACTTTTGTACTGGTGTAAATGACTGCACCAGATGCAGGATAAGAGAGAATCAGGCCCACAGTGTAGATAACTCATCTCCCAGCAACTTAAGCCTCTGTCATCTATTAGCATGAGGGATGTAGAGAAAGTCCAGGTGAAGAAATCCTTAAATAAAGTGAAAGGGAAAAGAAAATCTAAGCAACACTATTGAATGAAGCTCTAGGTAGCTTGCTCACCTGCTGTCTGCTTCTTAGCTGGGTCTTACCTGTATTTCCCCTCACACCAGCCAAAGTTGCTGTCACACTGAGCAGCCAGATATCAAGAGCCGCAAGGTGCTTCTGGCAATGCTGGAGTCACTTACAACCTGCCCTGCCGCTCTTGTTCTAAAGGAGCACCCACTATGTGAGGTCATTGAGGAAGCCAGGAAGCACCAACTCCCTATTGCTCCATCTCTGGGGAGTGCCTCTAGAGGAGAAGGCAGCACCCTCCGTCCAGACCTTCCAATGTGCCTGCCAAAGAGAACTTGTTGGCTGGAGGGTTTAAATCTCTAAGCCAGAAGGGTGTGGGGAGGAATGGAGAACGTGAGCTGGAAAAGTAGATGCAGCTGTAATCAGAAACCTTTTCAAAACTTCTGTGCCCGCATGCATGTGCACACAAACATTATAATCTTTTATTTGCTATTGATATGAGAGGGGCTATCCTATTCGGATTTACTGGTACAGCTGCTTTTTTAAAAAAGGACACTTTTCACCAAAACTTTGAAGTTGTTTCCATTCTGCAGTTTGAAATAGAATCCATTTTTCAAATTTTTCAAAATTTGTTTGTAACTTCCAGATATTTTGTTTGCCAAAAAAATGTGATTTTTTGATAAACTACTTTTTTTCCCACTTACTAAAAAACAAAACAAAACTCAGGTTTGGGTAAACAGAACATTTTTGAGAATGCTTTTAACTAAAAGCAATTTTGATTTTAAATGTCACCAAAAAAAGGTGATAAATGAAAACTTCTCAAAAAGTCAATATTTTTCACAGAAGTTTCAGTTAAAAAACAACAACAAATTTTCTGATGAAAACTCTTTTGTGAGAACATTGTTGACCAGCTGTACTTATTGGAGCATGTAGAACTGTCAGTTTATCAGCACAGAAATTACCAGATTGGATGAGAGCCGGGTCCATATAGTGTAGTGTCCTGTCCCTAGCTACTTCAAGGGAAGGTTAAAAATCCCCATGCAGTAGGCAAGTATAGGATAACCTGCCTGTTTCCTCCTGACCCCGTTACTTAGGATCTGGCTCATGCTTTGAAGCAGATGGGTTTAGATCCCTTGATAAACTTCCTGTTGATTTATTTACTAGTTACTGTTATCACTCTGAATGTTCTTGTTATTCCCTCCTTTTTCAAAAATAAGTGATCAACAATCATCGTGGGGTTTGAAAATGGAGCATAGCCCTCTCCAAACATAAAAACCTGCAAACTTCCTGCTAAGGCAAAGTTACACATTGTACATTACTTATCCAAAGAACCTGGCTAAGGATTATGGTTTGCTGGCTGAGGAGCCCTCCTCCTCCTCTGAGTATGCTAAAAAGAGTAACCACATTTCTCAATACCTGTCCTCCTTTTGGTGCTTCTCTTGTGTACAGACGTGGTTTGAAAGCTTTTCCTCTATAAGGACAGTCCATATTTATACCACAATTCCCCAGGAGGAGAAGTCACATGTTTCTAATAGCAGCAAGTTTTTGTATTGCACATTAACAATAAAAGGGAAATTAGTTTGTCGTTCTGTTTCAGTGTAGATCCTTTGCTGGAGCCTTGAGTAAAGAGGTTGGGGATCTTTCGGAAGGTGGCATTTTGTCGTAAGATAACTCTCTTTATAATAATTTCCTCCCCAAACCATCTAATCCCTGGCCACAGCCACATGTGCAACTTTCCATGCAACTCCTCCATCAGAGAGCCTCCCTATGAATGTAAATATGGATCTTAAATAGAGTCAGATGCCTTGGAGAGGATGGTGTGATGAGATTGCCTACAATACCATGCGGCCCATCTGTGACTGCTAGTAGCAAATACCTCGAATGGCCAGACATGGGACACTATACACTCACCAGTGGGTTACACAAGCAAACAAGTAGGTGAGCAGAGGTAGCCCATTGGGGCCAGGACTGTGTCTTCATCTGTATTTGTACAGCACCCAGCACAATGGAACCCCAGTCCCGCCTGGGGCAATGGGCACCACTACAAAATAAGTGAACCAACAATCATAAGGGGGTTTGAACCTGGAGCATAGTCAGCTCCAGGCATCATGATAAAAGAACGCACTGTAATGAATGGTGTGGAGAGAGTAGAGCAGGAACTTCTCTTCCCCCTTTCTCCCACTGTAAGAAGAAGGGGACATCCAGTGAATCCAGAAGGTGGCAAATTGGTAACTGATCAAAGGAAATACTTTTTCACACCACACACAGTTGGTTTGTGGAGCTCCCTGCCATGAGATCTCGCTGAGGCCAAGTGTTTAGCAGGAGTCAGAAAAGGACTGGACATTTATAAGTTAAAGTCTGTGAGCCATTTATACAGGAAGGGACTATCATGGTCATCTAGTCTGACCTCCTGCACATCGCAAGCCACAGAACCTCACCCACCCACTCCAGCAAGTGACCTCTGCCCCATGCTGCAGAGGAAAGTCAAAACCCCCCACGGTCTCTGCCAGTCTGAGCTGGGGGGAAATTCCTTCTCGACCCCAAATATGGCAGTCAGTTAGGCTCTGAGCAGGTGGGCAAGACCCACCAGCCAGACAACTGGGAAAAAATTCATTGTAGTAACTCAGAGTCCTCCCCATCTAGTTAGGGTGACCATATTTCCCTATGCTGAATACGGGACACCTGATAAAATTACTCGTATTCAAGTGAGTTCGACAGCAATCAATCAGCGATGCAGTACAAATGTTCAAATTAGCATCACGTTGACTGAGCCTCTGTTAAAAAGACAGCAAGGAGAGGAGCACGTAAAGGGCCGATGGGTGCCCGCGCTCACCAGGCACCGCTGCTCAAAGCGTGCAGCCAGTGCCGGCCAGAAAAGGGACAGGGGGCAGGGCCCTGCTAGCCGAAAGCCGGCACGCCGCGGGGGCTGCGCTGATGGAGGCAGCAGGAGGACTGGCAGGCCCAGCGCGCTGCATCTTCACTCCACCCCCAGCCTTGCACACCCACCCCCATCATCGGCTACTGGACCCTCCCACTCACCTCTGCTGGGCAGGTGGCTGGCGAGCAGGGATCTGGCCAGCAGCAGGACCCGCCAGTACTGATGAGGGGACAGAAAATATGGGACATTTTGCCCATTTTTAAGAAAAAGTCGGGACACCCGCAGGAGAGCTTAAATATAGGACTGTCCCTTTAAAAACAGGATGTCTGGTCACCCTAATTATGGGTCCTCTGTGCCTGATTTGCAGAGGATGCAAGTCTGCTACGACCATGTGCTCCGAAGCCTGGACTCTTTAGCTCAAGCTGCAGCAGCTCATGCTTTTAGCTCTGGAGCTCCCTGGTACAATTGTGTTAGCCAAGATAGCAGCCATCAAACATCCTCTCCCCCATCGAAATAACTTTGGTCTGGGAGAAGGCACACTGGGCTGGGACACAGAGAGAATTCTTGCTAGAGGGGGATAGACTAATTTGAAAGTTGATTTCAGCAGAGCCCACAAGGCCATGTGTGTGCCCTTGTCTGCAGGTAGGAAAAAGTCAGCGACTCGAAAGGGGAGGAGAAACAGAAAGTTCTTCTGCTGCACTTAATCCTAGAATAGAAGAGAACAACTTGTCGGGGATTGTGTCTTTGCCTTGTTTTGGTACCTAATGGGTGTCAAGCGGTTTTGGAAGATCTGGTGCATACCGTATAGTTCCCTTTCAGCATCTACACACAGCACAAGCTGCATCATAAATTCTGATGAGAAGTCAGATGCAAACTTTGTAATAGTGAGGGTGATTAACCACTGGACCAACTTCGGAGGGATGTGGTAGACTCTCCATCACTTGAGGTCTTTAAGTCAAGATTGGATGTCTTGCTAAATGACATGCTATGCCTCGAATGAAAGCTATAGGCCTGATGAAGAAATCACCTGCGATTTTGAATGACGGGAGGGTGCGTCACATGCAGGGCTCAGAAGAGATTCTCTCCCCGTGACTTCTGCCATTCTGCGCCTTGCTGCCTAACGTGGTACGTAGGTGAGCAAAGTTGGAGAAGAGGAGGGTGTCTGGAGCCAACATGTCAAAGACAACAACAAATTGTGGTCATATCAACCCTACTTGTCAGGAAATGTTCTCTCTGCACAGTGGCATTTTCCTCTGAGTCACTGCTTGTGATTATTTATAAAGTAGCACCAGAAGCCTTAACTGAGATTTGGGTTCCATTGTGTTTGGCATTGTCTAAACAGTTCCTGTTGAGAAAAATGTATTCTTTAACTAGACAGGGTGGGAGAGGGAAACAGAGGCAGGATGAATGTTAGTTCAAAGCAGGTCCCTAGCAGAGCTAAGAATAGACCCAAGGTCTCCTGACCCCACTCCAGTATTCTGGCCACTAGACCACACTACCTCTTTGCTGACTGCCTCTCTTAGGTTTCTATGTATCAGTTCTCACTGCGGTATCTAAGCATTGCACACAGTCAAGATATGTGTAAAGCCGGAATAACAAAGTCTGTTTTCTTTCTCCACCCCTCCAACGCAGAGGGGTGTGACTGTGTGTGTAGGACATTATTGTTTTGTTTTGATAGCATTGATCTGGGGGAAAGGAACCCAGTAGGTTCCATGAGCCAGTGGATTGAACAAGTTTTTCCCTCTGGAGGGAAAGAGGCACTCTGGATTCAAACCAAAAGAATCACTGGTCGCTCCATGCCCAAAGAACAGCTTTCCTCCAACCTAACCTTAAATAACAGAGACGGAGTGTATCCAGCTATGTACACTGTTAGCAAGGAAAGTTCCCACCCATGAAATCCTGAGTTAACCCTGATGAGTCATTGTCACACATGGCATCACAGTGTGTCTGTTTCTGCGTCCCCCCCACATCCCAAATGGATAGGTGCCATATAGTGGTTTGCTACTTATTCCTCTCTTCTGGGCATGATACTTCAGCTCAACGAGAAACAGCTTCTGCTTTCAGCTTCAGAAGGTCCCCTGCTTTCAGCAGCAGAAGGTTCCCATCAGTTGCTGCGAGTGGTACGACCCTGTAGTGTTGTTACCTCGTATTTTATAATACTTAGCACTTACAGTATATAATGCTCTTTATTCATGAGCTCCGTGGAGAAGGGACCATGCCTTCTCCTCTGGAAGCCACTGCACACTATGGCCCAAGTGGAAATAATAATAACAATTAAACAGGTCCTGAAGCCCTTTCAAAAGCTGGGGAAAGCAACCGTATCACCATGTTACAAGCATGTCTCACACAACTTGGCCCATTATTTTCCTTTTATAGGACTTTAAATATCTGTGGTGCTGCCCAGGGAAAGGTCCGTGCCGCAGACCATGCAAAGACAGAAGTGGAGGCAAAGGAGACGGCAGATCACACTCGGTGCAAGGTGTGGCTTTTAGAACCTGAAATGCCTGGAACTCCTGCCATTTACAACATGGTGGTGATGCAAGAAGCCACATTACAACTTATCAGATCTCAAGCTAGGCCAACACCATCACTTGATTGCTGTAGGGGTGTCCGAGAATTTTCCCACCATTCCAGCTACATACTGTATTATTGCATAATAGGTCTGCTTCTTTATTAGCCACCCTTGTAGGCAAGGTACTATACCAGTTAAACCAGTAACCTAATACAGTCAGATGTATCCTGTGTCTTAAATCCATGGAGCATGAAGTCAAACCAAAAATGCAACTTTTCCAACTTTCTGGCAAATCAAAAAGTTTAAAAATAGTTTTGGATCAGACAAAGCATTTGATTTTAATTATTTTTTAATGTTTTTAAATTATTAATGGAAATTGCAAAATGAAAAGCTGTTTTGAATTTAAAAAAATCAAAAAGCTTCATTTCTTTCAGATTTTATTTCAAAGTCCATCCCCCCCAATTGAAACAATTTGGCGAAGTTCATATGAATTTGCAAAATGTTTTGATGTTGCCAAACCTGCGGTTGGTTTTTTGTGTGTGGCCAAAATAGCGTTTTCGTGGGAAAATATCTAATCATGGATACTTCCACTTCTGCATCCCATGAGGCTCTGTTGGGTGCGAATATGGGATGCCAAGAAGAAACATCTGTCTCTCTCTGTAGAAGAATGAAAGCTTTCCATTTATAGTTAAAAATATGAACCATCTAGTTCAGAACGAAGAAATCATATTACAGAAGCACTTGTAAACCCCAGTCATGATCAAAACCTCACAGTCCTAGGTTCTGTATGTACACATAGCGAAAGACAATTACTGCCATGGAAAGCTAACTAAATAGACAAGCCAAAGAGTGGAAAGACACCCTTAAATAAAATCAAGTCCCAAGTTTATACGTAGATGTGAAATGGCTAATGATTTGTCTTCCCTTCTGAGCTGCAGATATTCCATGTAAACATATGGGCAAAGGATAAGAATCCCTGGGGGATTTTCATGTAGCCGGAGCCTGCATCTTTAGGTCTTAATTATAAAAACTTTATAACATTTTGCACTTGCATAACACCTTTCAGCGGACACTCCCAAAGCTCTTTGTAAAGCTGGAAAGGTGTGACTGCCCCTGTCTGGAGGGGAAATTAAAGCACAGAGAGATGAAGTGGTTTGCCCAGATTCTCATAGCAAGTGAGTGGCAGAGTCCAGAAAAGAACCAGGCGTCTGATCTCCCAAACATGCCATCAGGCGTTGTCTGTGAATAATCTAGGTGGTGGGCAGGGCGTGAACATCACCTAAGGTTTTGAAGGAAAGGAGAGACATTCACACTCAGGAGAGATTCACTCTCCCAAGACTTCCACCACTCTGCCTTGCCTCCTGCTTCATTGGTCACTGGGTGACCTGTGAGGACAAAAGTGAGAGAGAGGGTGTCTGGGAGCCACCATGTGAAAGACAATAAGTTGTTATAATGTCACCCTGACTGTCAATAGAGTGGTCTGTTGGCACAATGGGATTCATCATAGAATCACAGAACTGGAAGGGACCTTGAGAGGTCATCTAGTCCAGTCCCCTGCACTCAAGGCAGGACTAAGTAATATCTAGACCATCCCTGCCAGGTGTTTGTCCAATCTGCTCTTAAAAATCCCCAATGACAGAGATTCCACAACCTCCCTAGGCAATTTATTCCAGTTCTTAACCACTCTGACAGTTAGGAAGTTTTTCCTAATGTCCAACCTAATGTCCATCCTCAGAGCCATTGTTATTATAGTTATTTGTTATTACACAGTAATAATGAAATTTGGGGCTCTTTTGTGTTAGGATCTGCTGAGAAGAGCTTACAGTCTGAACGGGCAAAGCAAGGGAAAATGACTTCCCAAACTGACACAGGAGTACAGTGGCAGAGCCAGGGTTAGTACCAGGTTTCTATCACTTGCTGCTGTGCCCTCACCATTAGTCATGGTGGAGAAGCATCACAGAGTCCCCTGGTGGCAACTGAACAATTGCCACCAATTTATTTTCACTCGTGGTCTAAAGGACTGAGGGGGGCTGATGACAGCTGAGGTTCCTTTCACTTCTAGGCCACCAATTTGCATTCAGTCCAGGTTGGTAGCCATCAAAGGTTGTCTCCATCTGAAGGCTGTGTGTGTGTCAAGTCAGTGGTCTTACCCAAGCTGTCCACATGACAAAACTACCCCCCTGTCCTCACCCCAGCTGGCACCTGCTGGTCCCACGGTTGGCAGCCTTAATAGAGAGAGGAAGGAAGGTATGGTCCATGAAGAGCGAACTCCTCTTTCTGCAGCAGAGCTGGTCTCTCGTGATCAGGGCTTAGGCACAGTGGCAGTGGGAAACTTACTGTGCCCTGCCACTTTCCATGAACAGAGAACCTCACATCCTGTGGTGTTGGAACAGTTTGTATTGTGGGGGTGCTAAGGGCCATTGCCCCAAACTGTAAACTTTGCCTATGATGGAAACCACTTCAAGCCAGGGGGTTCTGCCTACACCCCCAGCACCCCTTGTTCCAGTGCCCCTGCCATCTACGGATCTTATTTTCCAAAGTGCTGGGCAGCTCTCATTCTGTCACTAACAGCCAGATTTCCGGGAGACCTGTTGCCCAACGTACCGAGAATCCTTCTGAAAATGTGGCCCTGAATGTGTCCAACTTACTGAAGCTCTATCGCTCTAGCTGGCATTTTTCACCAGCACTGAATTCACTTTAATTTTTAGTGTAACTCCTCTCCATTCCTCAAATGCATTTCCCCTTCCCCCATCTTCTCGAAGGATGGGACTAAAACACCCATTCAATAATTAAACCAGCTAGAGATCAGTGGTTTTCATTCTGCAGGTTTCACTGGCTGAATTTTAAGGGCTAAAATCATCCCAGGGTGTGTGAAGCTACACTGACTTCATGAGAGTTTTGCCTGCTTCCATCCATGGAGAGTCCGGCTCAAAGGATGTGTCTACACTGCAATTAAAAACACATGGCTGCCCCATGGCAGCTGACTCGGGCTCGGGCTAAGGGGCTGTTTCATTGCAGTGTCGGCATTCAGGCTTGAGCTGGAGCCCAGGCTCTAGATCCTGAGAGATAGGAGGATCCCAGAGCTTGGGTTGCAGACTAAGCCAGAACCTATGCTGAATTCCAAAGTGAATTCACTTCCAGAATGAATTAAACTAAACCAAATTAATTCACTTTGGGAGTGAATTTACACCAAACTAGCACTGTCTACACTGGCGGTGAGGTTGGTTTAAGTATGTCGCTCAGGGGTGTGGATCTGATATAAGTCTGTAGCATAGACCTGGCCTGAGAGTGTCCACACAGGCATTTAATGGTGTTCAACTAACACACTGTAAATTCAGTTTTAGTTAATTTGAATTAATTTTCCTGAGTGTCCTTGTGTGGTTAAATCCTGAGAGATGGATTAACTTCATTATTGGAAACCCCCCTACGATCAATGTAGAAGTGTGCACATACCCTAAGAAATCACTGTAATAAATTACATGACTTCTCTTTTCACAAGGGCATTAACTTCTGTAAGAAGCCCAAGGCACCAAGCTGCCTTTGTAATACTTGACCCCTTCCAACATCTCTCCTGCCTTTTCTGCAGGATCGCCTCCAGGAACACCAATGTCTTTGATCCCAGGCTCTGTCATTCTATCTAGGACAGAGATGGGCAAACTACAGCCCGCAGGCCACATCCGTCCCGCGGGACCGTCTTGTCTTGCCCCTGAGCTCCCGGCTGGGGAGGCTAGCCCAGCCCCTCCCCTGCTGTCCCCCCCCTCCACAGCCTCACCTCGCCACACCGCCAGCGGTCTGGCCCGCCACTCCTGCCGGGCAGCATGAGCGGCGGGGCTGGCTCTGGCCGGGTGGTGGGGCTGCCAGCTCCTGCTGCTCTGAGCAGCGTAGTAAGGGGATGGGGAGCGGGCAGGGGGGTTGGATAAGGGGCAGGGTGTTCCGGGGGGCAGTAAGGGGACAGATAGCAGGGGGTGGTTGGATGGGGTGGAGGTTCTGTGGAGTGGTCAGGGGACAGGGAACGGGGGCATTGGATAAGCGTGGGAGTCCTGGGGGGCCTGTCAAGGGGGTGGAGGTGTGGATAGGGGTCAGGGCAGTCTGGGGACAGGGAGCAGGGGGGGTTGGATGGGAGTGGGGTCCCAGGGGGTGGTTAGGGGTGGGGGTTTGGGTAGGGGTCAGGGCAGTCAGGGGACAGGGAGCAGGGGTGCTTGGATAAGCGTGGGAGTCCTGGGAGGCCTGTCAGGAAGCGAGGGTGTGGATAGGGGGCGGGGCAGTCAGAGGACAAGGAGCAGGGGGATTGGATAGGGGGTGGGGTGCCAGGGAGTGGTTGGGGTGGAGGTGTGGATAAGGATCGGGGCAGTTGGGGGACAAGGAGCAGGGGGAGGTTGGATGGGGCGGAGGTTCTGAGGGGGTGTTTGGGGTCGGGGGTGTGGATAGGGATCGGGGCAGTCAGAGGACAGGGAGCAGGGGGGGTTGGATAGGGGATGGGGTCCCAGGGGGTGGTTAAGGGTGAGGGTCCCTGGATGGGGTGGTCAGAGGACAAGGAGCAGGAGGGGTTGGATGGGTCAGGGATTCTGAGGGGGGCAGTCAGGGGGCGGGAAATGGGAGGGGGTTGATAGGGGGCGGGGGCCAGGTTCAGGAGGCACAGCCTTTCCTTCCTGGCCCTCCATATAGTTTCGCAACCCCTATGTGGCCCTTGGGCCAAAAAGTTTGCCCACCCCTGGTCTAGGAGAAGATTGAACGGAGCTTCACTGCAAGATAATCTCACTTTACATTGCTTGGAAATGGCTCCCCTTACTGGTCCCAGGACGTCTCTGCAGGTACAATGGAGCCTAGGAAAGACTTTCATTGCGAAGAGCTCAGGGCTAGAATCTCAGCTGGCTCTTAACTCAACAGAGCTAGGCCCATTCACACCCGCTGAGATCTGGACTTCAGTGTCTCTGATAATAAAGGAAGGGAGGACGCTGATCCGGAAGGACCAGCAAACCAGGCCTTGAAGTCTATGTAGCCATGTGTATTGCCAACCCCAGGTATTATAATAGCATGAGTTAGGGGCCACTCAATTTAGCTAATCAATTTTGGGTCCTTTTTGCTTTCTTGAGTCATTAAGGTGTAGCCAGGTCATATTTTCAAGCTTTTCTTTGCAACCATCAGAGAAAACCCAGTAATGTATTTATTTTATTTTTTTTAGTGGAAGCTGAGATTCTCACCTGATCACATGTCTCCAGAAGCCTTTTGGAAAAATGCCAAATATTGTGAGACTTGCAATTAGATGGCAAGAGTTGGCAACACTGGCAGCAAGACTGTCAACTCTTTGGGGCAGGGACCATCCTGTTGTTTGTGCAGCGCCCAGCACAATGGTGTCCTGGTCTAAGACTAGGGCTCATAGGATCTACCACAATATAAATAAATAATAATAATTAATAGTGCATCCCTATACAAAGGTTTTGGTTGTGGGATCAGGTAGGACAGGGTGTGCAAACTATGGCCCGGGGGCTGCATCTCGCCCTTCAGATGTTTGAATCTGGCCCTTAAGCTCCCGCTGGGGAGCAGGGTCTGGGGCTTGGCCCGCTCCACATGTGCCGTGGCTCCGCATGGCTCCCGGAAGCAGAGGCATGTCCCTGCTTCAGCTTCTGTGCGTAGGGGCAGCCAGGGGGCTCTGCACGTTGCCCGCGCCCCAAGTGCCACCCACGAGCTCCCATTGGCCAGGAACCACAGCAATGGGAGTTGCAGGGGCAGCACCTGTGCACAGGGCAGCGCGCAGAGCCACCTGGCCACGCCTCTGCTTAGGAGCCGGAGAGGGGACATGCTGCTGCTTCCGGGAGCTGCTTGAGGTGAGTGCCACCCAGAGCCTGCACCCTGAGCCCCTTCTGTGCCCCAATCCTGATCCCCCTCCCGCCCTCTGAACCCCTCAGTCCCAGCCCAGAGGACCCTTCTGCACCCCAAACCTCTCATCCCCAGCCCCACCCCAGAGCCCCCACCCTCCTCACACACCCCAGCCTGGACCCCCCTCCTACACCCTGAGCTCCTCATTTCTGGCTCCACCCCAGAGCCTGCACCCACAGTCGGAGCCCTCACCCCCTCCCACACCCCAACCCCCAATTTTCTGAGCATTTGTGGCCCTTGGGCCAAAAAGTTTGCCCACCCGAGCTCGGAGGTGAACCTTCATCCTGTATTTTAAGAGACATCCCTTGTTTGATGTCTCGCCACCTTTCCTCACTAAGGAGCTACCGAGACGCATTTGATCAGATAAAGAAAGGATCAGACACTGTGATACAAATGAGAGTTTTGTCCCAGGAATGAAACATGCTGGGAGGGTTCCCCTTAAAAATAGCTTTGCTCTGGATTTTTAATGCTGTCATTCTTTTCCTTGAAACGTAATCCAATTCTGGTCACCAGATCTCAAAAAAGGATATGGAAGAAGATGAGTGGGTTCAGAAGTAGGAGGTGGTTACTTCCCGGTAAAGAGAAATTGGAAAGACTGAGTCTGTTTTCTATAGCTCAGAAATGAAGAGGACAGGCTATGCAAAGTAATGGCCAATATGGAAAAATATTGATTGGGAACTTCTGTTCATGCTGACTCATAATACAAAAACAAGGGGGCATTCCATGAAATGAAAAGACAGCAAATCTAAACTGATAAAGTAAATTAACCCGTGGAACTCCCTGCCACAAGTGTGCTTGAGGCCAAGAGCTTAGAAGAGTTAACAAATGATATTTAGGTGGGTAACGGGAGCATACAGTGTTATGCTAGGGTGGAAAAGTAAGAGGGTTATTAACTCTCCTGCTTCAGGACATAAACCAGCCTCTAATTAATGGGGATTAAGAAGAAATTTTCCTGTGGTCGTTCTATAATTACCTACTTCAGGGTTTCTTACACCTTTTCTAAAACAGGAGTTCTCAAACTGTGGGTTGGGACCCCTCAGGGGGTCATGAGGTTATTACATGGGGGGTCACGAGCTGTCAACCTCCACTCCAAATCCTACTTTGCTTCCAACATTTATAATGGTGTTCAATATATAAAAAAGTGTTTTAATTTATGAAGGGGGTCGCACTCAGAGGCTTGCTATGTGAAAGGGGTCACCAATTAAAAAGTTTGAGAGCACCTCTTCTAAAATATCTGGTACTGGCCATTGTCAGAGACAGGATACAGGACTATATGCACCACTGGTTTGATCTGGTCTGATAATCCATGGAAGCAAAATTTTAAGTGCCTCTCCAGTAAGGGCTTGTATCATTTAACTAGACTGATTCGAAATCAATTTAGTTACATCAGGGCAATTTTTCTAGTATAGACAAGGCGAAAATTCAACTTTATAATAAACCCAGTGTAAGGACTGATCTACACCTAAAACTTAGGTTGACCTCTACCTATGTTGAGGTAGACCTCTACCTATGAAAAATTCACACCCATGAAAGACATAGTTAAGCCAACATAAGCCTGGTATAGACACCACACTAGATTAATGGAAGAATTCTTCCCCCAGCCTAACTACTGCCTCTCAAGGACAGAATTTACTGTGCTTCTGTAGTGCTCGTAGTGTAGACATATTCTAAGGAATCTCAAATGTCTGAGCACTAAAGCCAGGCTGGTATGACGGGTGGTGAAAGAAGAAGGGGAAGCAGGCAAAGGAGCATTGTCCTCGACAAAAGAACAGGAGACTACTCTTAAAAGCACTGTTGAAAGGACCTTAAAACAAATGCAGATTAGGAAGCAGAGCAGAACTACGGAGCATATCTTCCAGCAGCTCCATTGGGGATGGATCAGGACCATACAAGGCTGCTTTGGCAAGTGAAGATCCCAGGGGAAGGGGATGAGCCAGCTGGGATCCAGGCATTTCTTTATTAATGGGACCTTGTTTTATGAAACCTAGATCTTTGCTCTATGTCTAGATTGAGACAGTAGTACCTAGCTCTTATATAAAGTACCTTTCAGCCACAGCTCTAGAAGTGCTTTACATGGTGTCATTATACCCATTTTACAGGTGACACCCCTGGATTGTTCATCATCTGCAGGGGGTGGCAATTCAGACTTGATCGAAAAGCAGGAGCATCTGCTGCCCCTCAGATCAAGAGCCCATGTGCCACAGTCGAAGGCTGTAGCAGACTCAAAAATCTCTATTTTTAGACTAGCCACTAGAAGGAGACAGAGAACCAGGCTAGGTAAGCATGAGTTACAAAAGCACTGGCTGGATCCCTTTGCAGCAGGAGGAGCCACCAAGGGGATCTCGATTAAGGAGTTAATACAGTCTCAGGCTGTTTGTCCGCTGGCCTGATTTTTTTAATTTACACAGAAATCAGCCAGAGCTGCAGGGAAGAGTGCCATGGACTGCAACTGATTCCCTTCCCCCACCCCCTCTCAACTTTGAGGTATGGGGGGTGGGGTGTTAATGGGCTAGACTACAGTTGTGGTGGTTGTGGGTTCATGTCTTGTTTGATCTCACTGAAAGGCCACCTCGAATTCCCCCCACTGCAAAATGGGTACCTGACCCATACAGGTAGGGACCTCACAGGTGGGTAGATGTGATGCTGGCCACACCACTCCCTTATGTACTGTTGGCTATGGAAACTGAGACACCTTAATTCACATCAGCCTGATGAGCTGCTTGATTTGACCCCGTTCTCAGGCCCTGACCCCCCCGCCCTGCACCTAAAACTCTGTAGTGTATCTGCTAAAGGGCATCCATGCTGTGATGAAGGTAGGAAGGAGATGCTGGCGAAGATGCCCTGCATAGGGAGGGGACCATGTGAAGGGGGAGAGGAGGATGAGGTGGTGGCGCAGCAGGGGAAAGAAGAACCGAACAGCTGGGAAGGTGAGATGAAATGAAGAGTAAAAACCGGCAGCGGGCCTGGTTGGTGCCCGCCGGGGACCATGTATCAGTCACTCACACTTATGCAATGAGGGTGTACAAGGCTCCTGCTGACATGGCTGGAGGGGTCTGACCCAAGCAGTGGGGCAAGTAGAAAAGCAGGCCCAAGGGGCCAGACCCTGAACTGGTGAGACTGGGGCTACACCAGCTCAAGATGTCAGCTGGTGAAACCTTTCTCCCATTAAAGACATAAACACACTCCTAATATTGCCCTGCAAACAATTGCTGTCATGGCCAGAGGGATGTTGTGCCAGGGGGCGAAGGAGGCTGGAAGGGGTCATAAGACATGAGTTTATCCAGTGGACAAAAGCTTCTTTTCCCCCACAATGTATTCACACTTCCCCAGGATTCTTGGGCTACAATAACTTGAGTATTAATTTTTGTGGGAGCCACTTGTCTCCTCTGATTCCCCCTGCTTGGAGACAGCTGGGATACAGGGGCCAAGTCCCGGGGCCTCCTGGGAAAATTCCCTGTAGATCAGTCTGAGTATGGGAGGGTTTTGCCTCTCCCTGAAGCATAAGTTTCTGGCCCCTGCGAGGTAGAAGACTTGGCTACGGGGCCTGGTGGTCTGATCTGGCATGACAGACTGTCAGATATGGGGCTATAGGGGTTGATGATCTGATACAGCATAGGAGGTGGCTATAGCAGGGGTTCTCAAACTGGAGTTTGGAACCCCTTAGGGGGTCGTGAGGTTATTACATGGGGGGGTTGCGAGCTGTCAGCCTTCACCTCAAACCCTGCTTTGTCTCCAGCATTTATAATGGTGTTAAATATATTAAAAAGTGTTTTTAATTGATAAGGGGGCTTGCTATGTGAGAGGGGTCACCAGTACAAGTCTGAGAACCCCTGGGCTATAGAGACACAAGGCTATAGGGATTGATGGTCTGATCTGTCATCTCAGGGGATTGGATTATAGTGACTAGTGGTTGGATTATAGGGACTGATGGTTGGATCTTGTGCAGCAGTGGGTTGGATATGGGGCACAACACTCCTAAGACAACACTATCCTTGTGCACTCTTGGCAGAGAGGAGCAGGGGGCTATGTCAGCCTCTCAGTTCCCTGCCCTCGTTGAGCCAGGGCTGTAGTAGGTCAGAGTCAGCAGGGGGTACTGCAGGGTGGGTGGGCCAGGGAGGCAGCGCAGTAGTGGTCCTGGCCAGCAGGGGGTGCCACGAGGCTGATGGGCAGTGGCAGCGGTGCAGTGGGGGTCCTGGCTGGCAGGGGCCTGCCGCAGGGTGGATGTGCAGGGGTGGCGGTGCAGTGGCAGGTACCTGCTGGCAGGAGGTGCATGGGATGGGTGGGCCAGAGAGGCGGCACAGTGGCACGTGCCCGCCAGCAGGGGGCAGCACTCTGGTGAGTTGTGACCAGAAGGGGTGCCATGGAATGTCGGCACAATGGTGGGTCCCAGCCATCGGGGCAACTGTGGGGCAGGTGGACCAGGGCGGCAGGAGGTTGTGCACTGGCAGGTGGCCACCAGCAGGAGATGCCGCGGGGGGCTGGAGTGGCAGCACAGTGGCTGAGTCCCAGCTGGGAGGGGGGCCGTGGAATGATGGAGCAGTGGTGGGTTCTGGCTGGCTGGGGGGCGCCGTGGGGTAGCTGTAGGTGGTGCATTGGCAGGCGCCCACCAGCGGGAGGCACCGCAGCACAGGGGGTGAGTCCCTGCCGGCAGGGGTGGCGCAGCAGCGAGTCTCGGTGGGCAGGAGGCGCCACAGGGTGGGTGGCCCGGGGTGGTGCAGGGTGGATCCAGGCCGGCAGGGGGCACCGCGGGGCAGGTGAGCCAGGGCGGTGGTGCAGTGGTGGGTCCCAGCCGGCAGGGGGTGCCGCGGGGCGGGTGGCCCGGGGTGGCACAGAGGCGAGTCCCGGCTGGCAGGGGGCGCTGCGGGGTGGGTGGGCCGGGGCGGTGGCGCAGTGGCGGATCCTGGCCGGCAAGGGGTGCCGAGGGTTGGGTGGTCCAATGTGGCAGCAGAGCGGGTCCCGGCTGGCAGGGAGCGCTGCGGGGCGGGTAGGCCGGGGCGGTGGCGCAGTGATGGATCCCGGCCGGCAGGGGGCGCCGTGGGGCGGGTGGTGCAGGGCGCGTCTCGGCCGGCAGGGGGCGCCGCGGGGCGGGTGGGCTGAGGTGGCAGCAGAGCGGGTCCCGGCCGGCAGTGGGCGCCGCGGGGCGGGTGGCCCGGGGCGGCGCAGGGCGGGTCCCGGCTGGCAGGGGGCACCGCGGGTTGGGTGGCCCGGGGTGGTGCAGGGTGGATCCAGGCCGGCAGGGGGCACCGCGGGGCAGGTGAGCCAGGGCGGTGGTGCAGTGGTGGGTCCCGGCCGGCAGGGGGCACCGCGGGGCAGGTGAGCCAGGGCGGTGGTGCAGTGGTGGGTCCCGGCCGGCAGGGGGTGCCGCGGGGCGGGTGGCCCGGGGTGGCACAGAGGCGAGTCCCGGCTGGCAGGGGGCGCTGCGGGGTGGGTGGGCCGGGGCGGTGGCGCAGTGGCGGATCCTGGCCGGCAAGGGGTGCCGAGGGTTGGGTGGTCCGGTGTGGTGCAGGGCGTGTCCCTGCCAGCAGGGGGCACCGTGGGACGGGTGGCCCGGGGTGGCAGCAAAGCGGGTCCCGGCTGGCAGGGAGCGCTGCGGGGCGGGTAGGCCGGGGCGGTGGCGCAGTGATGGATCCCGGCCGGCAGGGGGCGCCGTGGGGCGGGTGGTGCAGGGCGCGTCTCGGCCGGCAGGGGGCGCCGCGGGGCGGGTGGGCCGAGGTGGCAGCAGAGCGGGTCCCGGCCGGCAGGGGGCGCCGTGGGGCGGGTGGCGCAGGGCGCACCGCGGGTCGGGTGGCCCGGGGCGGCGCAGGGCGGGTCCCGGCCGGCAGGGGGCGCCGCGGGGCGGGTGACCCGGGGCGGCGCAGGGCGGGTCCCGGCCGGCAGGGGGCGCTGCCCCGTAGGTTCCCCCTTTGTTGCCTTTGGCGCCTTCCTCTACAGCAGCGGCTCGGCGGCGGCGCTCTCCTGGCTCGGGCGGCGGCGGGTCTGAGGTGCGCGGCCGGCGGCGCAGGATGGAGATGGAGAAGCGGCTCACGCTGGAGCTGCGGAACAAGAAGCCGGCGGAGGTGAGCGGGGCCGCCCCCGACACGTGTCCCCGGGCGCGAGGGGGGGGGGTGTAGCCGCCTCTGTGGCCGGGGAGCCCCCTCAGGGCGGTGGGGGAGGGGCAGCAGAGGCCCCCCCGGCCGGGCGGCTCCTGCCCCGGTTAGGGCCGCGGGCGGCTTGTCCCGGTCCCGCGTGGGGCGGACGCTCGTGCCGGTGCCGGTGCGTGGCGGGTGTCGCCGTTCCCGGGCTCGCGGCCCCGCGGGTGGCTGGCTCGGGGCACCCCCGGCGGAGCCGGCCCCGCTCGGGGGGCGGCGGCGAGTCGGGGCCCGCGGGGCTGAGATCCGGCGGGCTTGGCGGCGGGTTTCCCGCGAGCGGCCTGTGCTGGGTGCGGGGAAGGAGCCGAGCCGAGCCGCGCACGTGTGCGGAGGGGCCGGGGCTTGTCCCGGCGCGGCATGGCCGGGCCTGCCGTGGGGCTCGGGGCTTTTCTCCAGGAAATCCAGATGGTGACGCCTCCTCCGCGGGGGAGGTGGCCGCTTGCGGGAGGGAGATGAGCGGAGTGTGTGCGGGGCCCATCCGCTGTGGCGGGGGAACTCGTGTTGAAAGGCAGATCCTGTTAACATGGCCGAAGCGTGACTCGCCTGCAGCCCTCGCCGTGCCCGCTGGAGATCCGCGGGGCCTCCCAGGAGCCTGCTTGGGCTTGTGTCCCCCGGGTTCGGGCTTAGACACACACAGTGCCCCAGCACACTAGTACGGAGAAATTCCTCTTCTAGTTTTGATCCTATAGGTATAAAATCAGTTGGAATATAAATATTGTATTTACATTTCAGAGTATAGTATATAGAGTAGTTATAAACAAGTCATTGTATGAACTTTTACTTTGTCCTTCACTAGTGCTTTTTATGTAGCCTGTTGTAAAACTAGGTAAATATTTAGATGTGTTGATGTACCCTCTGGAAGAGCTCCATATATCCCTGCTCTAGAGCATGTCATTTTAAACTCATTTGTAAAACTTGCGTCTGGTGGCCCCTGCCCAGACACATGATGTTTAACCATGTTCTCTCCTGGACAGTGTTAGCAGAGTGCCTTTTCAATTTACCCGAACAGGTTACTCGCCAGTGAGGATGGGGACCTGAAACACACATGTGGCACTCAGACATGTTCGATCTATCCTCAGAGAAGGTTCCATATGTCTCTTGCCCCAGAATTTGGTGTTACTGGGTTAAAAATTAGCCCAGGGCTTTTGTAATTTTTTTTTAACTGGCATTTATTCCTTGAGCAGTGACTGGCCTTTCCCCACTCAGTGTAGCTGTGCACAGAGCTCTTCTCCTATTTGAGAGCTTTATTCAGTAAGCTGCCTCCCCTCTTTTCTCCACATCACCCACATGAATAATCCTGTTGAGTCTCTCTGGCGCACTTCAGCATGTCATGAGTGCTTTGCCTCCTCCCTGTTACCCTTCATGGCCTTTCCTAACTGCACCATGTGTGGCACCTGGCTCCTCTGATGCTTTGATGCCTCCTGTAGTAGTAGACATCACGGTGCCTTTCGAAAACCGGTCACCTGCCTTCCACGAGGCCCGAGCACGGAAGGAGTCGAAGTATGCCCCGCTGGCCGAGACCCTTAGAGCCCAGGGCTACGAAGTTCAGGTACACGCCCTGATCGTGGGAGCCTTGGGCTCATGGGATCCGCACAACGAGCCAGTTCTGAAAGCATGTGGGGTCGGTCGACACTACGCCCGGCTCATGAGACAGCTCATGGTGTCCGACATCATCAGGTGGTCCAGAGACATTTATACTGAACACATCACCAGACACTGCCAATACCACACTGAGTAATTGAGACAACAGACCAGGGAAATAACCCACTTCCTTCCCTGAGGGACCAAGGGACGCACCCCACCCATGTACCTATCCGCTCCACCGATACTGACTTGAACTCCTTATTCATTCCATGGGTGACGAACCTGAGCCTACTCATTCACTGACACTTTAAAAACCCTTGTGCCCCAATCTGGATCTATGCCGGTTATGCGATATGTCTGTATCTTTTCATCCTTGCAAACGATCTCTGTAACCCCCCATTACCCAAGCCTGACCCCAGATGTACAGTACCTTCCCTCTCAACCTGTGTATATTTCATTTCAAACATTTACTTCAATAAAATTTTTATTTCAGGCCTCTTGCCCTGTTCAGAGTTTGTGGTGAGTGTTGGCTGGTTTCATGGACTGCTTGTGAAAATAATATACCAGATGTCTTGTGACATCAAAAATGGATTCCACTGATGCTTGGCAGGGGCAGTTCCTGGTCTCTGATTCAGGGATTTGGCTTTGATGCTTGCCTAGGCTAATACACCCCTTTTCTTTCTTCCATTCCCTCCACTAATTGTTTGCATGTGGTTCAACTGGGTACTTCTTTGAGTTACTGGAGGTTGGGACTATTGTCACCAACGACTGTCTAGGTTAGGAATAAAAACCCCCTTCTTCAGGCTAGGAGTCAGCTCAACTTGATTGTGTCTACATTGGTGTTCAGTGGGGTTTTCAGTTAACACTAGATTCGGTTTTTAACTGCTAAAACGGAGCTAATGGTGTTGAACTGGCTGCATTTTTAGTGGGGTTTTCAATACAGTTAAGTTAGCACTATTGAGCAAACTCATTTCTGGTGCGGGGGTATGACACCCTTTGTGATAGTCTAGATGAGGGCCAAGGTGGCTTGTCACTGGTAAGTGGATGTTTGGCTCCTCAAACCTGGCTTTTGTGGGGTTTCTTAGCTGTTTCACCACCTTGTAAAAATGCTGTCAGTGGGCATTGGGAGTAGCATGGAGTGGGGGTTCAGAGAGAACTGGTGAAGGAATGGGGTAGATCCATGCTCCAGTGTGACGGCTGAGACCCCAGATTTGGTTTTGTTAATACCAGGGGCTTCTTGCAATTTTTCAGATAAAAACATGTTCATGAAATAAAGTGGAGCCAGTATTTTGCTGGGTTTATCCCTGCACTGCGGTGATTGCAATGTCAGGATTGCAGCATTGGGCTAACGTATGGGCAGAAGAAAGGACAAGTGACTGTTCAGTCTTTCACTGAGCAAAAGGAGTGAAATATAAACAATAAAGCAGCAGCATAGATAGGACACATTAATGACTGTCCCGTTATTTGTGTTGTGGCAGCTCCCAGGAGCCCCAGTCATGAACCAGGATTCCACTGTGCTAGGTGTAGTACAAAAATCATTATTGGTACAGTCTCAGCAGCGGTATTGTCATGGCTGGGAATTGCAGGTGAGTGTGCAGGAGGTTTTGGAAGGAACTGAGAGCGAACAAGACTCTGGCAGCTGAAGAGCTGCGTTTGTAGGCTTCTGGAGAAAGAAGAATGAAAACATTGATGGCCTTTAAAGCCCTGGAGGGTATTGAAGTCACTGGGACTGAGTGCAGTAGAGAGCTCGGCAAATCTGCCTTGATGGTGGGACTCCTGGGACTGAGTTCAGCCAGCGAGGAATCATTTGAAATTCCCTAGTTGGTCCCTAGTAAAAAGAGTGGAACAACCTGACCTGCCTGTTGATCTGCAGGAATTCCAGGTGGTGTAACCTGCAATTTGGAAGGGACTTACGGCCTCTTTAAAATCTAGTCTGATTCTCTACTAGGTTTCCCTGTGTTTGGCCAGCCTGTTGGCACTGTGGCTCCCTTCTGGCTAGTCTCAGACCCAGTTCTCTAGAGAGCAGCAGGAGGCTGCTAAACTGTTTCCCCAGTGCTCATTGGGGGCACTTAACTTGAGTTTCCCCTGCACTCTTTCCCCATCTTGTAATGATGCTTTGCTCTAATCCTCTGCTGTAGCCACCCCAATTCTAGTTGGCTGTTGTCCAGGTGTTGGGCTTGTGGCTACACCTTGCAGTCGTAATAGGAGTGGAAGTGAGTTTCCAGGCTACCGAAAGGAGTACGGGGTTCCTGCTGCTCAGCTTACCACCTGAACCCTCAGGGTTGTGAAAATGAACTTTCTCATGTTGAAGGTTGAAGAAGGGATGTCCTGCCCAGTATCCAAGCCCTAGGGATCAAGAGCTGACCCTCCCCCACCTCTGCTTGAGATACTTCTAGGTTATGTGATTCTTCCCTGTCTGGAATTGGAGCAGCTGAAAAATTCACCTTGTGAACTGGGGAAAAGTCAAGCTAGCAGAACAGCGTTTGCTGCTATTACTGTTCTCTATCTAGTGCAAATGAGTTCATGGGGAAAGGAATAAAGAACTCTAACCTTCCTCCCTCGTCTTCCCCAAATGGAACTGAATATGTTTGGGGTGAGAAGGGAGCTGTTCCTATGTGTTTCTTAATATAGGGAAATGTGGAGGTATAAGGTGGACATTGAGTGCTGTGGCTGGGTAGGAGAGATCCTTGCTGTTGGTCTCAAGATGAAATTGCCCTACAAAACTGAGTCCTCCTGCAGTGGGAGGAGTTAAATCTCTTGGGGATGGCTGGTGCAACAGGATATGGGAGTGTCAGCATAAAGAATGGGGATCTCTGGTAATGCCTGATCTCTGGGGAGAGGAGTTGATCTGTATTGCTTTGAGTAACTTCTCCCTTTTCTGTAATCTTAGTCAGTTGCCTTGGCTGTTCTTTCCAACCAGCTGGTTGGCTGATCTTTTGCCTTGCAGGGCTATTGGTGGCTAGCACCTCCTTAGCCAAGCAAGGAATGCTGCCTCCTCCTCTCCCCCCCCCCCCCCGCCTTCTGGTGGGGCCAGTTCAACTGCATTGTTGCTGGAGTGCTTAGACAACACAGCTGACTAGCTGAATCTTGAGCATTGGACTCCTGCATCCTTCAGAAGTGCTTTGTCCTTCATGCCTGGGTTCATGAGTGCTGGCTTGACTTGCTATAAATACCAGGCTTTGCTTATAACAAGGCCTCCCTCTTACCTAGGGACAACCTTGCAGTCTAGGTGACATTTATGTAGGGTCTTGCTCTTTGGCAAGCCAGAGAAATGGTGTGGATCAACTTTAAATAAGGCTAGGAACATAAAGACAATAGTGGGCATTAAATAGGACCTGACTAGGGCTAGACAAAATGCTTTCTAGATGGTGGGATGGCAGGGGAGGCAATAATAGCAGGAACTGGAGTATAAAACGTAAAACCAACTGCAGGGTATCCTGGGTCTCTTACAGACTGAGTATTTTTTTACATTTTGCAGCACATTAGTCATTCATATTC
Organism: Gopherus flavomarginatus; assembly: GCF_025201925.1. Taxonomy (NCBI): domain Eukaryota; kingdom Metazoa; phylum Chordata; order Testudines; family Testudinidae; genus Gopherus; species Gopherus flavomarginatus. The sequence goes on along the minus strand of NC_066640.1, from coordinate 7,186,065 downwards.
ACTCATTACTTCAGTGTTGCAAGCAAAAAAGTGAAACTAAAGTATGTGAAGTGGCAAAGAGGGTGGCTTGTGCTTGCTGCTTGACTCTAAGAAACTCTTCCCACTAGCAATTTTAAAGTTTCTTTAGAAGTGGTTAATGTGCCTGTTAAGAAACTGTCTTTAAATGTCGGGTTAATGTGATCATTCTAAAATGGGTTAAACAGTTTTTCTGGTCAATGTGAACCAAGCAAAACACCTTCAAAGCAACTTTCTGATTGTTGGTTGGTCCACCCAAAAGCTGTAGTTGCTACAGAGGAGGTGGGATTCAAAGGATGAGTTTGGAGAGTGTTTAGTTTTTTAGCCAAGGATGTGACTTTTGGCTGCTTTGAAGAACATGTAGGACAAGAGCCCATTTTGAAAATTGAGCCTGTAACAGCTGCTGTTGGAGTACTGGGACTGAACCCTACTCGTTTCTGGGGTTCTTGCCATGCATGTTTGCCTATCTGACAAGTCATCAGAAGCAGCATGTGTGGCTGTGGGATGCATTTGCATCAATTGAAAGGAGTGGAATTGTTTTAGTGTGGTAAATACTGAGTGTATATGAGGTCTGGGTGTGAGCTGGCCATCTTACAAACTTCATTTAAAAAAAAAAAGTCAGGGCAGAGGAATTGTCATATACCCTACTGTGCTGCTGTGCTCCCCTGCTGGCTGGGGACTAGTGCATAAAGTAGATGGAGAGTATGGCCTTTGAGCTGGGCTGGAAATGCTACTTTAAAAGATTTTCCAGCATAAGGGGGAAATCCAGATGAATGGAAAGATGGGACCCAAAGGGCATTAGTAACTGGATAAAACCTTGTAGTTTCAAATCTGGGTGAAAATAATTGCCATGTGAAAGCTCTTTGGTGCCTTATATGAAATGAGTTGAGATTTCAGTTCTGCTCAGTTTTGATTCCCTTGTTAACATTCACTGCTCAGATGCCACAAATTACCTGGGACACAGAGACGGAACCTTTTTTAGAGATGATCCCACTGTATCTTGGTGACATGGCATAGTGGCAGTGAAGTTTATCACGGCCTGTACTTGAACTGGGGGTAGGACTGTGGTATCTAGGGACTGCCAGTCTGGCACCTTGTACCCACGCTAAGGTAAACTTGGTTTATAAATAGTGGATTACTTGCATACTCCTTTAGCAGGGTGGGTGAGAGGGGTTTATTTGGTATTGGTGCCTTAGACCGGTGCATAATGCTTCAGTCTTACATTGGTCCCACTCAAGAGCTTGATCTTAATCGGTTAATTCAGTAGGTTAATACAAATTGATTTTTAGAGCTGAGAGATTCCAGCAGTTTTAAGTGACAATTATGGCTCCTTGTGCCAGCTGCTGAGTGTTTCTCCTTCCTTCTCTAGGTGAAGGAGCTGGTGCTGGATAACTGCCGCTCGGACGATGGGAAGATTGTCGGCCTTTCCTCAGACTTTGAAAATCTGGAGTTCCTCAGCATGATCAACGTTAATCTGCTGTCTGTCTCCAATCTCCCCAAGCTCAACAAGCTCCGCAAGGTAAAGTAAGGGGTGATGCCAGTTGGACGTGAGGCTGTGAAGCCCTACCATGAGTCTTCTGGCAAATGGAGCAGTAGCTGCTGGCGTTAGAGCTGAGCTTTCCTTATACGATTTCTCCATCCCCTTGTATAGCTGTCCTACTTCCTCGGAGGTATCAGTGCCTGCCTCCTGCTTTCATTCACATGGGTGCTATCATAGCCTCTTGTGGTAGGACGACCCTTGCATCATGACTCATTCTGAGCACCCAAAACTAGAGACCACTTCTGAGGATCTTGGCCTCTTCCCTCAGCCTCATCCATTCACAGGGGCATCATGCTGCTTGGTGCTGCAGTTACCTTGCTACTTTGAAGTGCTGAGCAAAAATCCCTTTGCAAATTGAAGTATGTTAAAGAAATATTTCTTAAAAAGCAGGGAAGGCCTGAAGCCTAAATTAATCTCCCTCTAGCCCATATGCGTGGACCACACTAGAAAAATTCTGTTGCTGGTCCCTGGGTGCTAATAGCTGACTTGGCACCAGTTTAGAAGCCCAGGGATCATCTTCGTCTCAGGCTTTCACGATGATTTCTCAACTCTTGCTGTCCTCAGTGTGTCCCTCTCTACACCTGCAGCTCACCCAGCATGGGAACTTGTTGCTGACACCTGTTGTGGGTGCTGCCTTACATCATTCAGCAGTAAGGGGAAGGGGCCTGAGCCTCACAGGCGCTGCTTTGCTGCACAAAATGTTTATATGGGGGTTAATCAAATAGATGTGGGAGCAATAATCAAGCAGAATGACTGTACAGTCTCATTTAACCATTTAATAATCTTCAGTCCTCGCTTTAGAGGTTGAAGAGGCTATATCTGATGGCGATCACCCTGTGTGCATGTGACCCCAATTTGCTGGAAAGCGTTGTGCTCTTAGCAGATGCTTGTGACTCTGATCCCAGAGCAACACTGCCTTTGGGGCTTACCTCATTGTGCATGGCTGGCTATGCTAGCTTCTTTCTGAAAATTTCCACCACTGCAGACACCTCTGGAGTGGCTGCATGTGGTAGGGTGGGCTGAGTTCCACGGTGGCTGCTGGCATTTTAAGCATTACCATGTTTTCTGTGAAACAATGGTTGAAATGCAGGCAGCTGCCTAGAGTCTTGTCTGCAGTAGCCCTGCCACCAGTGGAGATACAGCGGTGTGAAATCTTCTGGAAGAAAGGATCAGTGTAACCAAGGTTGTAAAGATCCTTGGCCATTTCATATCACTGACCTTGTGCTCTGACTGGTGTAAACACGCCCTTTGTAGCTGAAGTGTTAGTGATTCCCACCCCCACGTCAGGCATGTAGGAGAGTGGAGGAGTAAACCTCACATTATTGCTTTTAACTTGGATTTTTTGGCACTGCTTCTTAACTTGAGGGATTGTTACTAGTGTTCCATGTATGGCCTTGAGTGGGCTCGGTAGAGCTCTCTCCTGACATGATCATTCTGCGGTTTGTGTTGTGGGGGGAGGGTGTCAGAGCTGTATTGGAAAACTGCCCAAATCCCCTGTCCTGCTTCTTTATTTCCCTCCCTTTCCAAACAGCAAATATTCAGGGGGAGGAGAGGGGCTCATGTTTGCCTCCTGTGGGTAACATAATGAAGTTAAAATGGATTCTATATCTGCAATTTATAGGTAGCAAGTTCTAGTGGTTAGAGAATGGGGTTGGGAATCTAGACTCCTGTGTTCTGGTCCATGCTCTGACTCACTCTGTGGCCTTAGAGTCCTTGACTTACCCATCTGCAAAATGGGAATGTTATTCACCTATGTCAAGAGTTGAGAACCTCTATAGCAATGCATCTAAATATTTTCTGGCAGCTGGAGCTGAGCGATAACCGGATCTCCGGTGGCCTTGAAGTTCTAGCAGAGAGGACCCCTAACCTGACCCACTTGAATCTAAGTGGCAACAAGATCAAGGACATCAACACCCTGGAGCCCCTGGTGAGTGAAAGGCCCTGTGCATGGATCTAACTGATAGAGGCTGTTTCCTTTGGGTGTCATGTGGGTGCAGCTGGAGTCAAACAGTCTTGATAACGGTTCCAACAGCACTTCATGGTTCTAATGTGAACTGACGAGTTGCCCGATATCTGGCTGGGCTCCTCTGTCTGGAAAACCAGCAACCAGTTGCTAAAGGAACATGAAATTGGGCTGGATGAGCAAAACTGGATGTAATATGCTCAGTGTCCACCTGGAAAAGGACTGCTAAGGGCTCAGGCGATGTTTGAGGTAGGTGGCACCTGGGTGTGTCGTGGCAATGACTTGCTTGGCCCCCATGAGGGTGTCTGACATCAGCCCTAGGTTTTCTAAGGGGCACATATTACAAAAAATAGTATGCATGAAAGAGTTACTTTACTATAGGTCAGGTAGTGAACTCCTTGCTCCTGGCACATCCTAACGTCTCCCTCATCCCTTTGCTCATAGCAAGTTTACCGGAACGGTCTCCTAATGGCCTAACAATTAATCTTTGCAGAAGAAACTGCCAAATCTGCATAGCCTGGACCTCTTCAACTGCGAGGTGACAATGCTGATCAACTACCGGGAGAGCATGTTTGCCCTTCTGCCCCAGCTCACCTACTTGGATGGGTTTGATGCCGATGACCAGGAGGCACCTGACTCAGACCCTGAAGCAGATGGTGATGGGCTGGATGATGAATATGATGAGAACGGAGAAGGTAAAGGGGGCTTGGAGTGGCTCTCTGTAATTGCCTCCCACCTATTTCACTAGCCACCCCCCACCGACCACCCCAGTTGTGTGAACTCCTTGCCAAAGTCTAATCTTACTTTGGTAATCCCATCTCCCCCAGGCATGAACTGGAAAACCAAACTTGATTTAAACCAGCTGGGTTTGTCAGTTGACATATCTCCCATGCGTAGGTCTGTTCTGTGGGCACAGGGCTTTACCTGATGCCAGTGGGGCTGTTCTGGGTTAGCTGCTTTTTATGAGTTGGCACATCTGTGCCAAAAGCTGTCTGGGTGCATTTCCTGGTTCCTTGTCTCTGGTGTGTTGCTTTGAGCACATTGGTGGGGAACCCACTCATCTCCCTTTGTTGTGGTAGAAGGTGAGGAAGAGGATGACGATGAGGAAGATGAGTTGGATGAGGAAGTCATTGATGACGAAGAGGAGGATGAAGATGATCTGGAAGGTGAAGAGGAAGAAGATGGAGTCGATGATGAGGTGAGGCTATTCTTGTTGGCTTGACATCAGTGTGAGCCTTTGGGGCTGCCTCTTAGTAAATACTTCATCTGTACGCTTGCTGACGAAAATCAGTCCTCCTGAGAAACTTTGTAATCTGGCCAAGTATGTTGTATCCTTGCCTGAGGCTAGTCTCATTCAAGAAAAGAGCTTCCTAGGTAGTCAGCTGCTCTGGGAAGCAATGCCTGGATTCCTAATGCTGTAGGTAGGGATGGTATGAGGGTGGAAACACCTTTCTGTGTTTCCAGGCGGCATTACAATTTCTCTTTGTGCCCACAAGTTCCTGTTCCTGTGGGATGAAGGATGAGGAAGGGGAGCAGGCATCAGGATGCAAGGAGGGGGGCTAATTTTGTTACTTGGCCATTTTGCATTCCTGTGCTGCCAGAGGGCAATGTCCTCTTGAAGAGACATGAATGATTGGAGTGGAAAAGGAATTAATCTCTAGTCACAGGATCTTGGTCCTTGTACAAACACAGATTCTTATTTATTTTTTTTAACTCAAGGAGGAAGAGGATGAGGAGGATGAAGATGATGATGAAGGTGAGGAGGGTGAGTAGATCTAATTCTCCTTACTAAGATGCAGCACTCACAAAGGTAGCATTAACCATCCACTACTCTGATGCGAACAGTCACTGTCTCCTTTTGGGGCCTGAGCAATAGAACTAAGCACTTTTATCTTTTGTGGCAAGGAAGTCTTGTTCCCATCACTGCTAAACCAGGACACTGTCCCACAGCTAAATAAAATGTTAAGTATTGAGGTTGGGAAACAAAGGACACAAGTCAGGAAATTCAGAGTTAGGGCTTTCACTCTGCTACTCAGTGCATCCTGTGTGTTCCATGGGAATGTATTAGTTGCACTAAACATCAGTCCCAAACTGCACATACTGTGGTATTGTGCTCAATATAGCATTAGGAACACTAACTTGAGTTTCCTTACCTTATAGTTTTTCCAGCCATTATGCTGCACTGATTTTTGCATTTGATTTGCACATTTAAGGGAAAAGACCTGGTATGTCTTTAACTGCAGGTGCTTGTTGTTTTAAACCACTATTGGGTGGTGAGATCTGAGTGTGCTAATGTAAACATGCTGAGTGAACATTCAGTGCAGCTAACTCAGACTAAATCCCTCTCAGGCAGAATCCATTTTCCTTCCTCCATGAGCTCTATAAAACAAGCCATGTTTTGTAGCTTCCAGCCTCAGATCCTTGAGTCCCTGTTTCTTTTGCGACTTACGGAGAAATGGCTGACCTGATTTTGCACACTTACCAAAATAAGACTGCTTCGAACTGAGACCAGCCATGAATTTACAGCCCAAGAGAAACTGTTAACACTAGAACTACGTTATATGACCATCCCAAGACATTTAAAACAGTCAGTCGGTATTAATAGTTTGTCAATTGCTAAAAAGCTGATCAGGTAGATTGGCAAAATATCCCAGTTCTGTGTAATTCAGTATAATACTCTGGAAGGAGGAGAGGCTCTAATGGAAGCTCTGCTGTGTTAGCGTTTTTATAAAGTGCTTGTTCTAGGAACTGTGGTTTCTTTTAGACTCTAGCTGGGGTCTTACATCACTCTAGGCAACAAAGCACTGGGCATCTCCTTTCTAACTTTGAAGTAAATTCCCTAGATAGTTGAAGACTGGATCTGGATGGGCTTATGTATAGTTGATTAAAATATTTGTAAGGGTATTTATAGGAAAATGGAGGTTGGCACAACTCTTGAATGACAAATCTCCAAGAATAAGCTTGGTGGAGAGTCTCAGAAGTGGTGATTTTAGGTGTCTCCGTTTTTGGGTGCCCAATTTCACACCTTGAGAAAAGGGACATTAGAGTTCAGGTGCCCACAGTACCTAAATTTGGGCCCTCTGAAGCATCTCAAGAGCACCAAAAAGCACTCGTCATTGGAAAATCTTTCCCAAGGCTTTTGCTTGGTTGCCACGTAAAATGGAACAGTGGGTGGGACTCCATCCAACAGCTGCTGTGATTCTAGTTCATACTTGTTCCCCTGCAAGATGTGTAGCTTAAATAGCCTGTGAAGAGTGAGATCAAATGCTGTTCTGCAAGACTGTGAATAGAATTTAATTCTTCCTCCCTCCCTGCAGACCTTCCACAGGGAGAGAAGAGAAAACGAGATCTAGAGGATGAGGGAGAGGAAGATCCAGAAGATGAAGAGGATGAGGAGGATGACTGATAATCCCAGCGAGCCAATCAGTTTTACGGACTATGACTGTGCTTGTCCTAACCTCCCCATTGTGTCCATGTGAGACTGTAAATCCCCCTCTCCTGGCCCCTCCCCCTTTTGTATGGCTGCAGTGTCCACAATATATTTTTTTAAGACGTAGAATACAGTAGGCGTTCAGGGGAATCTTTCCATACAAGCCTCACTTTCTCACAAGTATTTTATGACCAAAGGCTTTCTCCGTTCTGTGGTTTGCGCAGCATTTTGCAAAAAATAGTTCTCCTAGAGCATCTCATGTCTGAAATCAGCCTTACCACAAGGGACCGAGAGCTCCAACAACCCTTTGCCATCCCACATGACCACAAGAGGCAAATGAACAGTCACCGCCCCAGCATACATGTCCTCAGCCCAGCATTTGAAGAAGCTTTGAGCATTCAGAGCAGCGGATGCAAACTCTGCTCGTGTAAGTGGACTCTGAAAGCAAACAGTCACCTAAGGTGAACTGAAATAACAGTGGTGTGATAGTTGGAGATGCCTGAAGATACTCTAGCGATTGGGGGTGGGGGAAAAGGGCTTGGGTCCCTGAAAGAATCTGCTCTTTGCTGCATCTCAGACCTGTTAGGAGGAACTTTGCAGTAGCCTTGTCTCTTGCTTTCCTATTTCTTTCATAAACTGGAATTTTTTTACCCATTAGCCACTTCTTTGTAGCTTTCAGTTCTTGGATGTCTGCAAAGTAATTATGGTCGGCAGCTGTGAATGTCTTCACTTGCCATAAGGAGGCTTTCTCCACCCCCTGCCAACCTACACCTTCAAGGAAGAATAGGAGACATCAGGCATGGGGATACTGCACTGCTACCAAACTGCATTTTTCACTGTACAGAACACACTCTAACCATTATTACTGTGATACACCTAACTCGGCATTCACCGGGAGACCGTGGTAGCCTAAATATTCTCAGGGTCCTTCTGGCTAGCCAGTAACAGCTCTCAGCGGTGGCCTCAGTTACTAGCCTGGTGCATGTACACCTCCCCTTTTCCTTTTCAGAGTGATGAGAAGTCCAGCTCGTTCCCATTTATGCACTATGTGCTGTGACAGCTGTCTCTTCCCTTTCACCCCAGCCCGTAGCAGTGGAGCCACTGCTTCTCTGACCTGTTTGAGGCATTTTTTTAGAACAAGGAGGTGGAATCCTGCCAAGTGCAACATGGGATTTCTGACCTGTATTCACATGATACATGTTAGTTTCTAAGGAGATCTTTGGCTCCATGGAATCAAAGGGCATTAACCAAACCCTTCAGTATTGAGTGCCTAGTGATCTCTGCTCAGATAGGTTGGTGAGAGCGACGGAGAGCAACTACCTTTAACCAGGTTTATGGGGGTGTTCCCTGAGGCTTTATACTAATGCAGATGCATTGGCACTTAACAGGGTTCTCCCTCAGCCACTGCAGACAAATATGTCATCCCTGAGCAGTTACATGTATTCCTCTTGCAGCAAGAAAAGAAAAATCTCACACCCCTCCTATAAAAGGCAATTTTTGCAAAGGTGCATTGGGTACTGCAGCACATCTGGATTTCTAGCCCTGCCCTTGTCTCTTGCATTGTACAGTAGCTATAACCATTCAAAGATAAACTTCTCCTGTAAAATGCAAACTGAGTAACTTATAAATGCTAAAGGAATTTTAAAAAAAATTCAGAGCAGCAGTTGATATGTTTAATTTTTTCCCTGCATTTTTTCAGCAGATTGTATGGATTTTATATTAGCCTAGTATCTGTCAGGTTTCGATTGGTCAGATTAGTCCCAGAAATAAGGATCTTCACCCCTTTTGTATCTTTTTTTGTTACAAAATTTGGATAAAACTTTTAATAAAGACTTCAGTTTTTAAAAACCTATTGTAATGGATGGTGTGTTCACTGCTCCTTGGGGAAATCAGCACTGAGACACATGGGAGTGTATAGTCCACTCTCTTGCTCAGAGTAGGGTTTTCAGTCCAGGACTCCTCAATCTGGAAGCACAGTTTATGCCCAGTTTATCTTGTGAATGCCAGGGAAGTCAGTGATTACTTTGTCTCTGGTTACCTTTCATAGCTAATAATGTAGGCGTAAGCTCTCTATTGCTCCTTCATGATGTATAAAGATCATCTCAGGCTTAGAAATATGCTTTTTACACTTGAAATAATATGTAGCCTTCATTTATCTCTTTGCTGGAATGGAAGACCTGGTTAAAATCTGGAGGGCTTGTGCTACATTATCAGCTCCATAGGGCAGATGCCCTTAAATTCCATAGGAAGGGGCTGACTTTCAGGTTTATAGAAGGGGATCAGGTTGATTTGGTGGGTAAGCACAATTCCAAATTTCTTTCCAATCCTACTTGGGGGGAGGAGGAGGGATAGCTCAGTGGTTTGCACATTGGCCTGCTAAACCCGGAGTTATGAATTCAATCCTTGAGGGAGCCACTTAGGGATTTGGGGCAAAAATCTGTCTGGGGATTGGTCCTGCTTTAAGCAGGGGGTTGGATTAGATGACCTCTTGAGGTCCCTTCCAACCCTGAGATTCTATGATTGGCTTTTCTGTAGAATCCATGCTTGCCCCACAGCACAATTCCTGCAGAAGCATTTTGCCATGGCCAAGTGCTTAAAGGCACACTGGCCAAGCATGGTGCCTAGACCACTCACACGCCTTCGTAGTCTTGGTTTGTAAGGACCCTTGGTTTCCAATAACCCTGTCTGAGGAATTGTACTCGAGCCCTGCAGCCTACTGCCAGGGCCACTCTGGGTGCAAAGGAAGTTTAGCATCCTAAAATCAGATGGAAAGGCCTTACCAGCTGGATTTCCATCTTCCTCCCTCCCCCATTACAGGGGCAGGGTGGTTCTAGTATACTGCATTGGGCTTTGCTGGCTTTAAACAGTCTGTTCCCCATGCCCCATCATGCTGTTAACAAGGGGAAGTGACTGATCAGACTCCTTGTCTGGGATCTGGAGGGCCCCCAAATCTTGCATGCTGCTCTGGCCAGCCGAGCTACCTTACGGTGTCAGGAGAAGGCCTGGCTGCTACAGCAGAGTGGCAGTGGAGGCAGCACCGGCAACCATGAGTGCTCAGGGACAAAATCAAGTGCTCACACTTACCCAAGAGCAGCAAGGTGAGAAGCAGGTGGCCCTAGGAAGGATGGGCAGACAACCTAGAGTGGTTCCCATGGAATATCCAGGCTTGCGGTGGGGGAGCAAGGAACACACACACTCTTTCTCCCTCCCCCTCCCTCCCTCCAGAGCCATGCTGGGAGGCAGAGGGAAGCCCTGTTTTACCAGCCTCTGCTTCCCCCCTGGCGGTCAGACACCCACGTCCTTCCCTTCCGGTGGTGAACAGGAGAATCTGGCCCTTTGCTAGGGTCACACCATGATCAAGGACACTGCAACTGTCACGCTCTGCTTCCCAGCAATTTGTGCTTTTTGGGGGCTGGGCTTTCCCTTAGCCTGGAAGGTGGGCAGATCTGTGGTGAAGGGTCTAGCCTGGGCTCCAGGGTAGGGGTGGGAGGATGAGGGACCACGAACAATCCCTGGTCTCAACTTTGTTTCCTGCTGCTCTCCAGCACTCGGAGGTGCTTGCCCCTGTCCAGTTTGCTGTGTGGGGCAAAGCTGCTATTGCTGTGTAGATCTTCCCTTCATTGCACCAGCAGGGATGTGGCTGATTCTGGGAACTGGTGGGAAAGGGAGTATGTGGCCTGTCAGATGCCTGGGATGCCGCCTTTGGTTTTTCAATGCAAAGGGAAGGGCCAGTGCTCTTAAATATTTAATTACAGTATTGCCCAGAGGTCCCAAACCAGATCAGGATCCCTGTGTCCTAGGTGCTGTACAGACACGAGACAGTCCCGAGGGCCCTACTGTCTAAATAGATAAAGGTGATAGGTTAAATGGAGGTGCAAGAATGAAAGGGACTTGCCCAAGCTCAGTGCTGCAGCCAGGTCTCCTGGATCCCAGGAAGGGCCTATTCACCAGGCTGCTGCTGCCTCCAGGGAGCTGCTTTTCCTTCCCTGGAGAGATGGTCCCACAGCCTGACTGGTAAGAAGTTCCTCCTGATCTCCAGTGTATTTATTCCTGGATCTGCCCCAAATACCCTTTGCTGTCTGTGGTACCCAGCTCTGTAAGACGCAGGGACGCAGGCATGTCCTCTCCCCTCCCCAGCTGACTTGCTGAAGCTGTTCCCACAATCCAGCCCCTCGGCTCAGCCATGTTACAACTGCACTCTCTCTGGGTGGAGTGTGCCTGGTGCTCCCTCAGCTGTGCATTGACGCAGCCGGCTGCTGTGCTGGCTTCTTGCTGCCTTTGCATTGTGTCAGACCTTCCCTCCTATGTGAATTCCATGGGCGCTGAGGCTGCTCCCCACCCCTGGGCGCTGACTCATGCAGGGTGTAGTTGCCACAAGCAAGGCTGAGGAAGGCTTTGCAGTTGAAGTTGCCTGTACAGAGAGCTGCTGGATGGAGGGGAATTAACCCTTCATGGTCTTGGAGGAACTGCTCCCCACCAGTGCTGGGGTAGGGGGAGTGGTTGCCTACCCCTTCGCTCTGACTAGCCCTGTGTAAGATGACTAGCATTCCCCCTTACCACAATCCCCTAGGACCTACTGTCCAAGTTCCCCTATGGCACTCATCACTGGTATGGGAATGCCTCCCACTAGAGCAGTGGTTCTCAAACTGTGGGGCTGGACCCCAAAGTGGGTCATGACTAGGCACCATTGAAACAGTGTTAGTATTTAATCGGTTAACCAATTAAAGGGAGAGGTGCTGGGGCTGCTCCGGGGCTGGGGGTTAAGGGTTAGGGTGGGTAAGACTAATGCTTAACGGTTTCATATTTTACCTCCCTTGTCACAACCCCATTTTAATGCGGTCGCCCAGGCTGGCTTAGACTTAGACTTGAGCGGTGGGGCTCAGGTTACAGGCCCCCTAGCTGGGGCTGAAGACCATGGGGTTTGACTCCTTCCCTGCCTGGGGTGGTGTGGATCAGGCTTGGCCATGCCGGCACCCAGGGCGATGGGACTTGGGCAGACTCAGGCTGTGGTCCTTCCTCTTGGGGGCATAGCGATTTTTGTTGTCAGAAGGGGGTCACAGTGCAAGGAAGTTTGAGAACCCTGCACTAGTGCATCAAGCAATGTGACCTGCATCCTCTGGCTTGTTTGCTCCTGTCCTCTTTCCCGGGGGAGACTTGGGGGTGTGTACAGTGGTTTGTTTTGGTAGGGTTTTGTTTTGCAATATCTTAATGGTCAACCTCTGTTTATGTTGGAAAAAGCAGGTTGGAGAAATGTGCGTGGCCCAGGCCCCAGCATGCCTGAACAGGGCCTAGAAGCAAGTGGAGAGAGCTGCAGCCAGGTTTGATGTGCTCACGTTAGGCTGTGTTGGTAAGGAGCTAGGCATAGTGTTCTGAGTTAAGGGTTTCCTAAGGGCTGGTTCCATCCTGCCCAGGACTATGGTGTTGCTATGGGCCAGCTGAGTGGGGACAAAGACTGGTATAGGTGATGCCAGAGCATCATTCACCAGGCTAGGACCGAGTCTCCCAACCACTGGGTGATGAGAGCAAGTGTCACTAGCAGACGCAGCTATGTGAGAGCTCAGCGTTGTGGACGTCTCCAGGAGCCTCCTGAATTGACCAAGGGTTGGGGTGAAGCTTCAACCAGGGCCTATGCTACAGCTGCTAACTCTTCAAAGTGCTTTCCTGGTGTGCCCCTCCTCTCCTTCCCCCATTCCCCTGAAGCACCTCTGCCGTGCTCAGGTTGAGCCTGCTGATCTCACCTGAGCTGTGGGGGAAGGATAAGTAGAGCTGGGTACTATCTGCCCAGCTGTGCTGGTTGAGTTCCTGGCAACTGATCGGCTTCACCTACTGAAGACAACAAATATGACCAGAGTCAGAACTGAGCCTTGGGGGGAAAGGCAGGTGGGAGGTGGAGTTGCAGGATGGCGGGCCAGTTTCCATGCTGCAGGTAGCCAAGTATTAAATCCATGTTACAGCTGAGGCCCAGCAAGAGAAACTTCTCCAAGGTCCCCCAGGGCTGGGGCAGACGCTATGGCTACCAGCATCCCTCCTGCATTAGCCTGCCCCTTACCCAGAGGGTGGTGTGTGACTCCAGCAGCTTGGCACAGTCCTCTGTTGAGCATTCACCCTGGGCAGCAGGGGTGGGGGTGGCTTGCCCAGAGCAACATGGGACAGAGGTGGCACTGTTTGCATTTCCCAGCCCCAGTCTGTGGAGTGAAATGTTGCCTGGGCCCCTTCAAGGGACATGCTTTGCTCTGTGGCAAGCGATAACTAGTGGTGTCCCCCAGGGGTCTGTACGGGGCCCAGTGCTAGTCACTATCTTCCTCAATGAGCTGGAAAAAGGGGTGAACAGTGAGGTAGCAAAATTTGCAGATGATCCAAAATTAGTCAGGATAGTTCAGTCTAAAGCAGACTAGGAAGAGCTACAAAAGGATCTCACAAAACTGGGTGACCGGGCAACAAACTGGGAGATGAAATTGAATGATAAATGCAAAGTGATGCACAATGGCAACTGGAATCCCAACTATCCCTATAAAATGATGGGGTCTAAATTAGCTGTTACCATGCAAGCAAGTGTTGGGGAGAGTTTGCTGAAAACAGCCCCTCTGTGTGTGGGGGCAGCTAAAAAAGTTAACAGCATGTTGGGAGGCATAAGGAAAGGGACAGATAAAATATCAGCTTGCCTCTCTCTAAAGCCATGGTAGGCTCTATCTTGAACACAGCCCGCAGAGCGGCTCTCCCCAGCTCAAAAACCATACATTGGAACTGGAAAAGGTACAGAAAAGGGCAACAAAAATGATGACGAGGATGGAACTGCTTCCATATGAGGAGTATTAAGATCTGGCACATTTTAGCTTGGGAAGCAAATGACTAAGGGAGGAGGGCCGTGATTGAGGGAGGCAGATCCTATAAAATCATGCTGGGTGTGGAGAACGTACGTAAGGAAGTGGTATTTACTCCAGCTCCTAACACAAGAACTAGGGGTCGGCAAATGGCATTAATAGGCTGCGAGTTTAAAACAAACAAAAGGAAGTGTTTTTTTTTTTTCATACAAACAGCCAGAGGATGTTGTGAAGGCCAAGACTACCAGGGGTCAAAAAAGAGCTATGTTGATTGGGGGAGGAGGGGAGAGGTCCATCAATGGCTATGGGGCAGGGATGGTGGCTCTAGCCTCTGCTTGCCAGAAGCTGGAATGAGCAACAGGGGATGGATCACTTGGTGATTCTCTGTTCTGTTCAGTCCCTCTGGGACACCTGGCACTGGCCACTGCCCAAAGACAGGACACTGGGCTAGATGAACCATTCGTCTGACCCAGTATGCCCATTCTTATGAATGGTGAACCTAGCACCATGGCTGCTTCCAGGCTGCTCCTGGAGCACTGTGGGTTGGTGGGTGGTAAACAAGAGGCTGGCAGAGAGTAACAGCTGGGGAAAAGGCCATGCACCCTACACCCTGTCTGGGCAGTAAGCTGGTCTTCTGCCTCCTTAGTGTCATGATTGTAAGAGCCGTAGGCCAGGCCCCCCTCCCTCCCCGGGGTGCCTGTAACACACCTGGCATGGGGGGGAGGAGGGGTCACCATCACTACAACTAATTAACAAGTGAGGCCAAACAGCTGCAGCTTCTTTACCCCACCCCTGTGTGAGACTGACACCACCTCTGGCTGGCATTAGAAGAGGTCGGTAGGTAGCAGCTTAGGTTTTCTGAAACCAGGCTGCCATGAGGTCACGAGCTGCCCCTCAACGAGAGAGGATTTTAACCTGGCCAGGCTGAAGTGGTTTTACTGAACAAAAAAACCCCCTCTCACCTCGTGCCAGGTTTGGCTCCCGCTACCATCAGTGACCCTTGCTTGCAAGGCAAAGGCAGCGCTTCGCTACCCTTTGGGCCACGAACCAGTTGCAGCACGAGTGGAGGGAAGTTCCCCGTCTCTCCAGCCTGATCCCGCTCACTCCCACTCCCTGCACACCGTAGCCAGGTCCGCCTCCCCCCTCGGCTAGATACAGCTGGCTCAGCAGAAGGCTTCGGGGGCCCTTGCTCTCCAGTCCCCGAGAGCTGGATTAAACAGCTGGCAAAAAAAAAAAAAAAACCCGCTGCTGCTGGAAACATCTACGCCCTGGTGCTACAGCCGTCGCTTTAGGCAAGTCCCTGAGGGTCAGATTTCTAGCCAGGCTCAGACCCCAGGAAGGTGCAGACTGAGGGGGCCAGTTTCACACAGAGCATGTGGCAGAGGTGGGGGGGGAGCCCTTTTGAAAACCAGACCCACGCCCGCTCTGCCTCTGCCTCCCTCTGCGTAAGCACTGAAGGGCAAAGAGGGGCTGGGTGCCTGCACAGCAGGTCCCAGCCAGCGGAACACACCAATCCTGCTCTGGCCAGCTCCCTAGGTCGAGCTTGGTGCTGTCAGCTTCCTGCTCCCCAGAAAGCAGAACCCTGCAGGTTGGCCTTGTCCCCATCTTCCTGGCACAGTGCTCTGAGGGAAGCCAGGGTGGCTCGGCCAGGCCAGGCCCTGCCATTACTCTATTCAAAATCAATTATCCTGCCCTGAGCCTACTGCCTAGTCCGCCTCCCTCTCCTCGAGCCCTCCCCATGCAGGGTTCCCGCCTCCAGCTCCATCCCTCAAGGGAAACTCACACCAATCTTTACCCAGCTGCAGCCCGTGCGTAGAGCCCTGCCGCTCAGCCCCTTGTTCCACGCCCAGGGAGAGGCCATGCTCAAGCCAGCACGATGCAGAGCAGACGCAGACCCTTCTGTCCAATTCCCATTTATTTCTTAGCGACCTCATCCCCGAGAAGAAGTCCACTAAATCCTGAGCAACTCTGCCAGGCTCTACCGAGAACCCTTGTGCCTGAAGCAATAAGATCTGGAGCAGGGGGGACACACAAGCTTCCAGGACTTAAATTTAAGTCCCCTCCCCCCCAAAAAAAACCCCCAAAACCCCAAGAAAAAGCCTCTCCCTGCCCAAACTCTCTGCAGTGCACAGCTTGAAGTCAGGTGAGGTGAGGGGTGCAAATACAGCACCGGAAGAAGAAGGGAGAGGGGGTAGGTTCCTGCTGCAGCACTGGCTTTTCCATACACCTGTTCCTATGGCATTCCCATGCACACCTCCCTCCCCACCCCGGCTCAGCAGGAGCATCACAGCTGCGAGTACAGGGAGTTCTCCATCTCCGGCGGGAGCTTTGAGTGGAAGGAGGCGAGGCCAACGCCGAAGTCTGTAAGAGAAGCACAAGGGAGAACCATCAGCGCTAAGAAATTCGCCAGCTCCCGGGCAGCTGCTCGAGAAGCTGGGGCCAAATGGGGCACTGGGTGCATGGCCTCCTAGCTTGCATGGGGCCAGCGCTCTGGCTTTACGCGCTGCTGCTGCATCTCAGCGGAGCCCAGCTGGTGACCAAGAAAACCTGGTTGGGTCCAATGCAACTGCCTTTGGGAGCTTGCAGAAAGGCCCAGGCCGTTATCTGCTCCAGGCACCTCAACTGATTCTGAAGCCTAAAGATAAGTCCAAGGTCATTGCAGTTTGGTAGAACCATCCAGTTGTTCTGGGCTTGTGGGTGGAGCTGGAGTAGTTCCCCTTCCCCCAAACCGGCCTCATAGGAGCGCTTTGGCCAGGACAGCTGGGCAAGGGGCAGGTTTCTCAGCCAGGGTGGAGGATGGAGTTGGTGCAGCTCAGAGACAAATGGGGAAGCAGTTACCATCAGGGGCCATTTCTCAGGCAGCTTTAGCAGTGTCCACATCTCTCCTGCCCCTGTGCATTGGGGCTTAGTCCCCTACTTAGATCAGAGACAAGTTTTCCTCCCCACCTAAACCTCACCAAGCCAGGCTCCCCGCTTCTCCAGCCGGGGGAGGGGGGGGTGGGGATAGGGGGAAGACAGGGGACAGGACTCAGGCTCTGGGAAGGGTGTGGCTTTGGGAGACTGGGATATGACCCACTCCTCCCACTAAGACCACAGGAAAACTTGTCATGCGAAGGAATCTGGGCTGAATTCTGGGGCTCAGGGTCCCAAGATCAGCTCCAAACATCTCCTCCCACCAGCAAGCAGGGCAGATTCCCACTCCCCAGCTCCCCGCACTGGACCGCACCCATCTCTCCATCCAGCCGGCTGGGCAGGGGTGGATTCTTGTGCTGATCGTCGATGTGCAGCGTCATCTCATCCCGCGAGGCACTGGAGTACGGGCACTGCATGCAGGTGTAGCGCCCTCGCGTGTGCTCCCACACGATGCGGCTGTTGGAGGAGTGGCCTGCAGCACAGGGGGTGGAAAGCGTGTGCATTGACTTGCTAGTGCCCTGGGATAGCAATCGCACGGCCGTCCCCTTCCCCCCCAGAGGCATGCGCAGCTGTTCATCACACCAGCAGCACCTGGGTCACGCCCCCTGAAACACACCCAGCAGCTGATGGCCGTGGGAATGGGAGATCCAAAGGCCAAGGCAGACAGCATGGTACATTGGACTGGGCTTCAGGACACCTGGGATCTATTCCCAGTTCTGCCACTGACCAGCTGGTCCCCTCCCGCCCTTGGTCTGTCTTGGCTCTTGAGATGGTGTGCACTTTGGGGCAGGGACTGTTTTTCTCTGGGCAGCACCCGGCAGGGTGGCCTGGGTCTCTGGCACCTCTCGCTGCTACTGTAACACCCCTAATACAGAAAAGGAACTGGGGGCTGGGGCCAGCGGCTGTTCCAGTTTAAGCCCCAAAGGGCAGGTCATTCCCCTGCCCAAAGCCTTCGCTCCCACACACTTGGCTCGGCTGGGGAAATCCAAGCCTCCCTGGTATCACAGAAGAACAGCTGATTTCCCACGCCTCCCAGGTTTGGCATGGGGTCCAACAGGGACAGGCCGGGCTGACACGGCTTCCAAGAGGTGCCAGGCCTCCGAGACGAGCCCTGATCTGTACAGAGTGGAGGGGGGTAAATGGTCAGAGTCCCCAGAAACTGCAGGGCCACTATCCCTCCCCAGATATCAAGGCCAGCGCCCCACAGAGTCAGGCTGAGGGTAACAAAGCCAGCCCTGCCCAGGGTTTGGTTTAAACAAGAAGTCTTGTCCATCAAGACACTACAGCAGCTGTCAGTCCCAGACAACTGCTGCTCACTGCCAGATAGATTCCCCCATCCCCAGGGCAGGCAGCACCCTCCCTTCTCAGCTAGAGGTACATCAGCAGTTTAATACCAGGCCTCTGAATTACGTCCCTTATCGAGGAGCTTGGAGGTCTCCCATCCAGTGACAACGCAGTTTTGATGCTGCTTAGCTTGCAGGCAGTCAGGGAATAGGGCTGCAGGTTAGAACGGCCAGACCACTGGGCCATTTCACCGAGTAGCCAATGCCAGGTGCTTCAGAGGGACTGAATGTAATTGGACTAAGCCACTCAACCACAGGTATCGTGGTTGTTTCGCTCCCTGGGTGGTGCCCTTGGGCCCTCTAAAGACTAAGTGTCCCTTGCTGTCCTATGTGACATGGCTAATTCGAGCCCTCCCCCGACTCTCCCTGGGTTCCCCAGTTGCCAGGGCAGGTCACCCCCTCACCGCACAGCAGCACCACCCAGTGACCAGAGAGCAGCCCAAAGCCGAGAGGTGCCGGACTAACCTGAAGTCACACCCGAGCCAAAGCATGGGAGGCGTGGGCCGACGCACACACCTGCGAAGGGAATCGAGGGGCGAGACAAGCATTAGGCCTTCCCCTCCCTTGGCTGGGGGGGAAGGGAAGCGACCAAGAGGCCCTGGCTCGGATGCCAGCTGTGTCCAGCTGCAGCTGCCACTGGCTTTTCAGAACAAGGCTGACAGGACCAGGGGGCATCACTCCAGGTGCTGCGCCTGCAGGACTCGACGGACAGTTCCAGGGGGTGGAAGCGGGACAGAGATTGGGGGTGTGCGTGAGGGAGCTGAAGGGGGATTTTTTTTTAGCACTGGGAAGGACTTTCACACTGGAGCAAACGAGAGCCAGGAACACGTCCTGGTGCTCACAACATCCGCAGGTTTGTCAGGGCATTAGCTGGGCAGCAGTTGCAATAGCCTGTCGCCGGGGCGCCTCCTCTCGCCGGATCCTGTGCCGAAGGGGTCCCCAGCACAGGCCGACGACGGCCAACACGGGAAAGGGAGTGGGACTCACCAGCTCAGCACAGCTGCCACAGGCTGGCGGGAGGGAGCGAGGGAGGAACAGGCCAGGGAGGTGTCACAGCCTCGGTTACAGAACGAGAGGCGAATTCTCCAGAGGCGCAGTATCTCCGTGGAGGTTGGTGGAGCCAGTGGAGGATTCAGCCCAATACACCCCCAGGCCTCGGCAAACAGAGCAGGATAAATGGGATGGTGCCTCATGCCCCACATCTGGAGAGCCCTCCAGGAGAGACGTGGACCTTGTTCTCAAGTTTCCCTATGGAGCAGCTTGTCTGTTGGGGGCGAGATGTTGGGATGAGGGGTGGAGAAATGGCCACTGGAACCCACCCCATGGAGCCCAGGACAGAGGGAATCTGGGAGCTTGAGCAAGTGGGATCTGTCTGGTTCTCAGGGTGGCAAAGGGAGGACAGGGCAGCTGGTGGGTAGCGTCCTCGGCCGGAAGTGCCTCCCCGCCCGCCTGTGGGTTCTTGCAGCAGCGGCCTGGGGCGAGCCTGGAAGGAGGTTTGCTGTAGCCTGGGGGATTCCCAGCTGAAGACGACAGATTTACCTGCTGGCCCTCTGTTCTCACCTTGACTTTTCTTCCACACAGCATTGGAGACGGGGAGGCCTTGGCTGGGCAGATACGGCCTGAGGCGATGCTGAACCGAAGCCTGAGGTAAGCCGTAGGGAGAGGGGTGCATGTAGGACAGGAAAGGCCCCGGCACCGAGGAGTGAGGCTGGCCCGAGAACCGGGTCAAGGACGACGGCCCGAAGAGAGAGGGCTCCAGCAGAGGGAACGCGTGGGAGCCCGGAGAGACCAGGGGCATGGACTCCAGGGAGCCGTGGAGACCAGGGAGACTAGTGGGGAGTGAGGCTGGCACGGCGGAGGAGACAGCGTCCATGCTGGGGAGGATGGCTTCTTTCCCCATGTGCCGGATGACGCTCTGGAGTTTGGGCAGCCCCTCCAGCGGCTTGGCTGGAGGGTCCTTCTCCAGTCCGGAGGTAGCAGGTTGGGGGGGTCTCTCGGCTTTCTGCGCTGGAGCTGGGCTGCTGGCACTGTCGGAGCAGACGTGCAGGTGCTTGAAGAGGGAGCGGTGGGTCCGGAACCGCAGCAGGCAGTTCTCACACCTGGGGAGCGACAGGAGAGGGCGAGTTCACAACAGCCCGGCCCGACCCGAGGGGAAACTGCAGGCTCAGCCAAGAGCCGAGCGAACCAGGAAGTCTCTCTCGTGGAGAAAGGAGCCATCCCAGGCACATGGCCAGCGTATAGGTCTGGGCCCAAACTCACCTCACCCTTCCCCTCCAAACTGGAGTCAGTGCTGCAGCTGCCTCTTGCCCCTGGGGTTGGCACAGCAGTGCCAGCGGCCACGTGCCCCTTGTCAGCTGCCACCCCCTGCTGTGCGGCCAGAGGCGCCGCCACCTTGGCAGTCACGCCGCAGCATGTGCAGCCCAGCACGGTGGCCGCGGCCGGCAGGAGCAGAACAGGCAGCGGCTGCACAGACCCCGACCCTCCGAGGTGGGTCCCATTGGGCTGCGAGACTCTAGAGCCCAGAGGACAAAGCCAACACTGAGGAGGGAGAAGAACTGGCCCATTGCATCCCACAAGGGCCCCACCACAAGCAGAAGGACAGCACGGAGCGGCCCCCCAAGCCACATGAGAGAACCCCATTGCTTGGCACACTGGAGAACAGTCTGGCAGGTGCAGTGCCCTGCCTAGGAGATCTGGGGGCTCTGGACTAGCTGGGACCAGTGAGAGGGGTCAGGGAGGGAGGGGAAGAAGGGGCCTTATTTCTGTGACCCAAAGAGGGGGAACTTACTTGAAGTAGCGGTTTGGCTTGTAGTGCACCTTCATGTGAGCCACCAGGTCCTGCATGCTGGGGAAAGTTTCCGTGCAGCCCTGCGTGGGGCAGTGGAATATTTTACCTGGCAGAAGAGGGGGCAGAGGGGTCAGTGAGACACCCACAGTCAGGTCCGCAATGTTCTCAGCTTATAGCGAGGGATTCTTTAGAACCAGCTATGCAATGGTTCGGGAGCCCAGCCCCTTCGACACGCACACTGCTCACCTCTGTAAACACACTCAGAACGTCCACAGGAACTCCTCACTTAAAGTCATCCTGGTTAACACTGTTACATCGCTGATCAGAGAACATGCTCGTTTAAAGTTGTGTGATGCTCCCTTATAACATCATTTGGCAGCCGCCTGCTTTGTCCACTGCTTGCAGAAAGAGCAGCCCGGTGGAGCTAGCTGGTGGGGGCTTGGAACCAGGGTGGACCAGCAGCCCCCCCCACCAAGCAGGCTATCAATTGCCAGCAGTTCAGCTGTCCCTCTCCCTACTGCCATGTGCTACTCCTACCCTCTGCTTTGGAGCTGCTCCCAAGAGCCTCCTGCTTGCTGTGTGGAGGGGGAGAAAGAAGGGGGGCTAATGTCAGGGTGTCCCCCTGCTCCTGCCCCCCACTTACCCCATTTCCATAGAGCAGGGGGGACATGACAGGGATCAGGACGGAGGGAGCTTCCTGATCTACTTAAAAAGGCAATGTACTTAGAGTGGGGTCAGTGTACTTAAAGGGGCAGTGTGCATCTCTCTCTCTCACACAAGGTGTGTGTCTCTGTCCCTGTCTGCCATCCTGTCTCCCCTCCCTCCATTCGTGCTGCCTTGTAGAGTGTGAGGCTACATGAACATCATGTTAACCCTTGAGGGCTCAGCCGAGTGCTAGTTCATCATTTAGCAGCAAGGTATTCCCTGGGAAATAGCCCTCCTCTGACTCCATCACCTCAACCAAGCTTCATAGTCATCATTGCTGGGTACAGTATTAAAACGCTTTAAAACTTATACTGTGTGTACACACACACACAAATATAGTCTTTTGTCTGGTGAAAAAATTTTTCCTGGGAACCTAACCCCCGCCCCCATTTGCATTAATTCTTATGGGGAAATTGGATTCGCTTAACAGTTTCACTTAAAGTTGCATTTTTTTCAGGAACATAACTACAACGTTAAGCGGGGAGTTACTGCATTTGCCAGGGAGGGCAGGGGACCTTGTTATCACAGCAAGGGAAATTTCAACTCTCCTCCCCCCCCCAAAACCCCTAAAATAACCCCTCCCCAGGATAATTGGACAGTTTACCAGCGCAGTGGCTTGGCAGCGAGTGGCTAATAAGATGAGGGGGTGCGGGAAGGGAGTTCGGAAGAGAACCTGGGGGTGGGAAAGTTAGTGAATTAGCTTGTCCTCGGACAGCCAAGGGGCAGATCTGATTTAGCTCTGATCTGATTACAGCGCACATTGGTGAGCGTTTGGGATCAAGGAGCTGCTGTTTGCGAACACTTGGCTGGGCGATTGCTGGTTCACACTGTCTGGGGTGGGGGGTGTTTGAAACAACACAGTTTTAGAGCTACAAGCTCCCATTCCCACGTACTGCTATAAAAAGTTACGGCCAGAGCACCCAGCATCTCCCGTTGTTCCCTGTTGGGGCAACTGAGATATGAGCTCCTGGGAGAGTCCAGCACCTATAAACCCAGCCTGTGTCACCCTACGAGTTTGCACTCTACCTGCCAGCCAATCAGCGGGTAGCAATACCATGCCACTTCAGTGGACAGTCACCGCTCCAACAAACACTCACACGCAACCCACAGGCTGGAGTCTCCTCACCAGCTGCTCAGTCATCAACAGTAAACCGACACTTTACAAGTAGCCCAGCGGGCTGATGCCCCAGAGGAAGCACTGGTAAGGGATAACGAGGCCTCCTCATTTCAGGCATCCAGCCTGCCCTAGCATGCGGTGTCCTGACACCCCAACTCTTGGCAGCAAGGCCCCTTTCTCCCAGCACCCCGCTGAGATGATATGCAGGCCAGGCCTTACCCTCCAGGGACTGGGTGGGTCTGTAGTGGACTCTCATGTGATCCATCAGCTCCTGCATGCTGTGGAAGGCCAGCTTGCAGCCGTAGCTGGAGCACTGGTAGTGCTTCCCTGAAAGGAGAGAGAGAGCGCGCCACTGGAGTCATTTCTCTCCCAAGCCCCAATAGCTTCCCTGCCTTCATGTCCTCCCTCCTCCCCAGAATGAGGGCACCCAGTCCTCCACTGCTGGCATCAGAATTAGCTGGCTTGGGCACGATGCACATCACCCACCCGTGAGAACATGGCAGGCTGCCTCTCGAGCAGAGATCTGGGCCAGAGATCCTGCAGATGTGAAACATACCGGGTTCACCCAGAGGGTGGCAATGGCCGTTTGCTCCCCCAACAGCATACCTCACCCCTGACCTGGTGGGATCCCCAATGGCTCATTCAGGCTGGGGCGCTCTGCTGAGATGAGCAACCAACAGGGCCAATTCACACTGAGTGCAATGGTGATTTTTGTCTCTGATGAGCCCCACCAAAGTCATGTCATACAGGCTGCTGAGCGGTCAGATGGCAACAGTTTCCAGTCCCTATCAGCCTGGGCTCTGCTTGGACCAGAGACGAAGGGTCCAAAGCTTCAGTTCGCCTTTAGGAATATTCCATCACATCCCTTTCCCCCCCCCAGCCCTTCCCACCTCTGCCTGTCTCCTGCCACTGCCTGGTCTCTCTCCCCTGCTCCAGGTAGCCACTGCTTTCCCTTGCCACCTCCTCTGGCACTGCCCCTCTGGGTCTTCTCGCTGGGACAGTTCTCAGGGCGAACAGGAAGAGTTTAGCTGATTAGCTCAGGAATACAGTAAAGGAACCTGGCCTGAACCCAAACTCCTCCCCCGTCTCTAGCAAGAATCCCAGGTTAACATTTAAGGGACAAGTTCAAGTTAGTCTCCCTAAAGAAAACGGATGAACAGTCGTGCCCCTGAATATACCTGGAGCGGTGCCTTCTGCTGGAAGAGAGTGGACCTGCTGGGATCACAGTTCTACCCTTCCCAGCCCCCCCCGTGCACTGCTACTCCCTTGAGCTCACCTGGGAGGGGTCTGCGTTTCGAGAGCCGCAGGTCCTGAGCTTGCGCCCCACTGCCTCCACTTCCTGTTGGGTGCGTCTGGTTGCCCGACACAGTGGGGTCATTGTAGCCTGCTGGAGAGATCCAGAATTACGACGGGAGCGTGGCCACCTGAGACGAACTCCCAGCAGCCTGGCGAGGCTGAGCTGCGACATTGCCCAGTGCATAGCAAAGCGACTGCCAATACCAGGCAGAGGCCATCAGGAGAGCGTTAGGCACAGTGGGATATTTCAGCTGTTGTGATGGTCTCCGAGTTCTGTATTTCAAGCAAGGCCATTGCTGGGGGCCACTTCCATGAGTCTCAGTTTTTGGATCCCTTTTCAAGTTCAACCTGGGTATTGGGTTTTTATGGGAAGTATCTAGGTTTGTCTACCTTGCAATTCAAAATCGGTGGCTGGCCCGTGCCAGCTGACTTGGGCATGGGGGAGCTCGGGCTATGAGGCTGTTTCAGTGCGGTGGAGATGTTTGGCCTCAGGAGACCAGGATCTAGGACCCTGCAAGGTCTACACTGCAATCAAACAGCCCCTTAGCCCAAGTCAGCTGGCACAGGCCAGCCGCAGCGCAGACCTCCTCCCTGAGCACGTCATTCCGGCATAGCTCTCGCGTGTAGCTTCCTGATGCAGGCTCCCAGCCTGAACGCCTCAAAAAGGGTTGTGAGCCACATGGGGAGGGAGCCACAGCCAGGCCCCTCCACAGGGCATCTGGGGGCAAAGAATCAGCTTTTCCACTTCCCACCTTTGGAGGCCAGCAGGAACCAAGGCCTCAAGGCCATTTAAAAGCCAATGTCCAGCTTATGCATGAAGTTCTGAAGCTCCGTTTGCTCTGGAGCAAAGATCGATCCTTTGCAATAAGCTTGTTAGCCCCTGGGTCCAAGAAGGGCATGCCCCGAACATTTCTAAACTTGGGCATCTCTAGCCTAGGGACGACTCCTACGGAGCACATGTAGGATGCACTTTGGCAGTCAGAATTTTCATCGACCCAAATGGATTCCCCTCCCCCCCCCCCGAAAACTAAGGTGATACACTAGATCTTCACCACCAGGGCTATGCTACAGTCCAGACTTGGGATGGGGGCAGGGTGGTGGTGTAGGTCCACATTCAGCAAGTCTGAACAGGGTTGGAAATTTTTTCAAGTGGGAAAAGCATTTCTTTCCCTGTTCTCCCATAATTCCAACAGAGAAGCTGGTGGGATCTTTCCATCATCTTAGTCTGATCCATTAAGTCACCTTGCCCCCACCCCTGGCCCCAACCAAACCTGAAAGATTTCAGAATGGGAAGACAGAAGTTTGGAAGGGAGACAGCTTGGCACTCCTCTGTGGAACCTGAAGGGGGACATGCTGTTTTAACACAGGTGGGAGGTGACGGCCGAGACCTAGAGGTGCTAGAGGTGTGCTCAGCTGCTTCAGCAGGAGAATTCTGCACGTGGGTCCCACGTTTGACACCTCCCTGACCAGAGCCTCGTGGGGCAAACCCACACAACGGGTTCAGGTTTTGCGTTACTGTGAGCGGGGGCTTTCCACACGCACACTGCCCGTGCCTCTTCTCTCCCATGCCAACTGCCTTGCAACCTGCATCCACCCTCCCCGTCTCCCACCGACACTTCTGCTCCCTCGGAAATGTATTTACCACCCAAGGAGAAGGAGGGCAACGCTGCATCTTTCTCAGTCTTCAGGGCTTTGCTCTTGACGGGGCCGGGCGAGGCGTAGTGCTCGTGGTAAGCGAGTGCCGTGGCGGAGCGGGTAATGCCGGACACTGGTGAGGGGCTCTTCTCCTGGTGATGCTAAATCAGACACAAGGGGACAAGGTCAGCCATGCACAGAAAGGTCTCGTGAACGTGCAAGACCAACACTGCCCCTCCCCACCTGCCAGATGCGATGGACTCAAGCAGGGGAGAGCAGGCAGGGCCAGGCTCAGAGATGGGCAGGAAAAAGGTTCTGTATGAGGAGAGTCTGAAAAGACCAGGGCTGATTAGTCTGGTGAGGGATACAGAGCTGCACATGGCAGCGTGGCCTGTCGGAGCTGGGAGCCAGGCCAGCCGCCCCCAAAAAGCAGGGTCTTTCTGCCCTCCAAAACCAGCTGCTCCTTAAAACATTTTAGTTTCCCCTGCCCTGACCCTCCCCAGGAAAAGCTGCTGGGACAGCAGTGACCAATTCCGCCCCTGTCCTCCACCTATCTGCTACTCAGCTACTGGGGTGTCTGGGTGCTAAGGAGGTAGCTTTACCACTACCTGTGGCCTCAGGACCCATGGGAGCATCAGACTTCCATAGCGAAAAAACAGGAGGCCCTCAAACAGGGAGGGGAGGGGCAGAGCTCAGAGGGAAGATATGTGAGAGAGGGGAAGACATGTTAGGGAATGGTCCTGGCCCACCAGCATTCTGCTCTCTCTCTGCTCACTCTTCCCTGCTCCTCGTCCCTCACCACCGAGGAGAGGCCAGCATGGCTGGAACAGAGCTGGAGCGGGGCAGTGGCTGGGCAGAAGGCCCTTGGGGTGGACAGGAAAGAGCGGTGCTGGGGAAGGAAAGGAAGGGGGAGTTGCTGGGGGACGGCTGGTGGAGGGCAGGGGGGAATTGCCGCTCCTGCAGGGTCTGGTGAAAGACCTGCCCCGACGAAGCTGGGTCAGGTGGCAGGGCCTGTGAAGGTGGAGGCTGTACAGCTCTAGGGTGACCAGACAGCAAATGTGAAAAATCGGGACGGGGTGGGGAGGGTAATAGGAACTTATATGAGAAAAAGACCCCAGAAATTGGGACATCTGGTCACCCTATACTGCTCCCTCAGGCCAGCGTGTGGGATGGCAGCATCAGTCAGGAACAAATCACATCAAACCAACCGAATGTCCTTCTTTGACAGCATTCCGGGCGCGGCAGATAGAGGGGAAGCAGAAGATGAGGGATCTCTTGATTTTAGTAAGGCTGTCCCACATGAGGCTCTCATAAGCACACTAGGAGTTACTATAAAAAGGGGGGTTGAAAGACCGCTCTCAAGGAGTAGTGATCAGTGCCAAACTGGGAGGGTGTTTGTAGTGGGGTCCCACAGGGGTCAGATCTGGGTCTGGTACCATTCAATGTTTTCATTAGTGACTTGGATCACAGAGTGGAGAGGATGCTTATTAAAACTGAAGAAGTCACAAGCTGGGAGGGGTCGCCAGCACTTTGGGGGGCAGGATTAGAATTCAAAACGACCGTGACAAATTGGGGCATTGGTCTGAATTCAACAAGATGAAATTCAGTAAAGACAAGTGCAAAGTACTCTATGTA
Source organism: Gopherus flavomarginatus (assembly GCF_025201925.1). NCBI lineage: Eukaryota > Metazoa > Chordata > Testudines > Testudinidae > Gopherus > Gopherus flavomarginatus. Next base: position 7,158,864 of record NC_066640.1, on the reverse strand, counting down.
CAAAGTAGGGAATAGCTGGCTAGGTGGTCGTACTGCTGAAAAGGATCTGGAGGTTACAGTGGATCACAAATTTAATAGGAGTAAAACTATAAGATGCAGGTTTGAAGAAGGCCAATATTCTGGAATGTTGTATGTAAGACACAGGAGGTAACTGTCCCACCCTACTAGGCACTGGTGAGGCCTCAGCACGAGGATGGTGTCCAGTTCCGGGTGCCCCACTTTAGGAAAGAGGTGGGCAAATCGGAGAGTCCAGAAGAGAACAACAAAAATGATAAAAGGTTTTAAAAAACCTGACCTCTGAGGAAAGGTTAAAAAAACTCAGATGTTTAGTCTGAGAAAAGAAGACTGAAGGGGGGACGTGATAAGTCTTCAAACACGTTAAGGGCTGTTACAAAAGAGGCTGTTGATCAGTTGTTCCCCACGTCCACTGAAGGCAGGACAAGAAGCAATGGGCTTAACCTGCAGCCAGGAAGATTTAGGTTAGATATTAGGGAAAAACAACTTTCCAACTTTCAGGGTAGTTAAGCTCTGAACCAGGCTTCCAAGGGAAGTTGTGGAATCCCGGTCACTGGAGGTTTTTAACAACAGGTTGGACAAATCCCTGTCATGGATGGTCTAGGTTTACTCAGTCCTGCCTCAGTGCAGGGGCTGGATTTGATTTCTCAAGGTCCCCTGCTTTTCTAGGTGGCCAGGCATGCTGGCGGCCGAGCTAAACCCAGGATCTTGGCTAGAACCCAGGATAGTCCTGAAAACCTGGAGACTCTCACAAAACTGGGCCACAGGTCTTGTCAAACAAACAAACTGGACATTGTTCTGTGGCTGGACCTCAAGAGCACATTGTAAAGGTCTTGGGGTTGAAACGCCGTGTATTCGGCAAGGGGTCCAGCCCAAAAGTCTACACAGCAACAAAACAGCCCTGTGAGCCTGAGTCAGCTGGCACGGGCCAGCTGTGGGTTTTTCCTTGCCGCATAGACCTACCCATAGTCTATGCATCTAGCCCATATCCCCATCTCTGGCGTTGCAAAGTTGCAAGAACCTCCCTAGGGGACAGTTCAGGAATAATATGCCAATGAGGATGTTTTCCCCACCCTCTGGCTGTTAGAGGTGGGGTGTGCCTGGAAGCAAAATGGCTTTCCCCTAGGGATGTTCTAGTTCTTTGAGCTTCTAAGCATTTTCTCAGGATCCAGATCTTCTGCAGAGCACCCCAACAGGGCATTTTTAAGATACCCTGCATTCGTAGGATAGCCTGCTCCTCCCAGCCAGCGCATACACCCAAACCCACAGTGCAAGCACCAACAGATTGTATTGGCCTCAGAGGCGTGCACCCACCAGCAGCCAGTTTTTGCAAAGTCTTCCCCATGTGCACCATCGAAGACATCAGCGAGCTCAGCGTCTGCAGCTAAGTTCCTGCCAGGAGTACATAGATCGGCTGCAAAAGTCCCCTTCACCTCCCCATGGCAAGGAAAGTGGGTCAGATGCGGGAGTCACTGGCTTGATTGGTCATCTGCCTGCCAGGACAGCTGATGACGGGCAGTGCATTGTGGGAGCCTGCATTATCTTTCTCTCCCCCACACCACCAGGGAAATAGGCCTTCCCTCTGTGGGTCCCAGCCTAAGCCAATTAGAAACAGACCATCTTGAAAAAGCCATTTTAAGTTCCGCTAGCTGCAACAAGGATGAAGCGCTGTGGAGCGGCAGCTGTCAGGCAGATGGGAGCTGAGGAAGGGAACATATCTATCTCTCTCTCACACCCCCACACACCCCTGGGTGCTATGCAGACCTGAGGAGCTAGTCCTCGCCCCGAGAAACTCACCATCTAAACAAGACCAAGCTGCCAAATGATATTTCCCTAAAGCTGGCGGAGCAGAACAGCTCTTCAAGACGGTGCTGAGATCAACCACCCCTGCAGAGCCACATCGGCCTCAGACGGTCCGGCCCCGGCCCAGTGGCTGCATTAGCCTTGGAAACTCAAGGCTGTGAACACCTCTCTCATGTCAGGAACTGGGCTGTTCCCCCACCTGCGCAGGGAGGCAGCAGTGGGAGTTAGAGGACAGGGGTGTGTAGGGGACCCCATGCCATCCCATCAGTAGGCTCAATGCCCCACCTCTCCCAATGGAGGGCACAGGGAAGCCCAGCTGCTTGGGGACAAGGAGTTGCCCGAGCTCTCCTTTTGCTCAGACTCTCATGCAGGGATGAAAATCAAATGCCGACACTGCTAACTACAGGGCAGGTTCAGCTGGAGACCCTTGGGCCAGTCCACTCTGAGCAAAGCACCCACAATTACAGTGCAGGATGCTGGAGCTGGATTCCTAGTTTGCCTGGGCAGATGTCCTTGGGCCAATGAGGCTGTTTCCCCACTTGGTATGGGCACACTGGCACATCAAGAGCAAGGCAGCAACATGGAGCAACTCACTAATTTGTTTCCAGGAGAGCCTGGTGTTTACTCTGTACCAGGCCTGAATGCAGCCAAGTACCCAGGGCCAGCGCTTCCATTTAGTAGGGTGCCAAGATTTGGGAGGGCGGCATTTTGCTGGCGGCAATTTGGCGGCAGGGGGTCCTTCCACGCTCTGGGTCGGTGGGAGCAATTCTGCGGTGGGTCCTTCACTCACTCCGGGACCCACCGCCGAAGTGCCCTGAAGACCGGGAGCACGGAAGGACCTCCCCACTGCAGAATTGCCACCAACGACCGGGAGTGCGGAAGGACCCCCGCCTAGGGCACAAAAAACCCTGGCGCCGCTCCTGCAAGTACCCCTCATCCCTGACCACTGGAGAGGGGGGGTCACAGAGGTCGCTCCATGGTCTCCTCGATCTTGGCCTGCCAGTTGTGGACACTTGTCCCAGTAGGAACTGGCCTGTGACCATTAAACTCATTTTCATGCAAACCAGTAGTCAGATGAATGATTTTCGATCATTATTGCCCTGTACAGGATCTGAACCCATGACCTAGAGGTGCAAGGCTCCCTACTGCCCAAATCCCCTGGATACCCACCACAGCCCCCTAGTATCTCATGTGTTTCTCCTCCCAGCACCTAGTGAGGTTTGACATTTGACAGATGACATGCCCATGGGCATGGAGAAAGCCTGTGGCAGAGCGAAGAATTAAACTTGCGTCTCCCAAATGGCAGGCTAGCACCCTAACCACTCCTCTCAGAAGGGCCACAGATGGATCCCGCACTGCCAGGAACACCCAGGCGGCTTGCAAACCACCGGTGAGTGTGGCACCTGCCACATTTAGCTCGGTGTTGGGGCAGCTGGTATCTCTCAGAACCAGACCCCCCTAAGGTGCCTCTGATCAGCAAGGCTGATGGCGGGCAGAAACTCGGTCCTGGTTTGTGCAGAGACAGCACGGTTTAAAAGCGTGCTCTGTGGTGCACAGAGGAGCCTGTTTCTCCTCCTGGCCATGCTGCAGTAGAGTCTGTCAGGGGTGGGGATTCCCCAAGTGAATGCAGGCCCAGTGCAGCGACAAGCATCGCAGACCATGCCAGCGAGGGATGGAAGGGAGGACCTGCCCCAACAAATTAACACGTAGCTTCAAACCCAGCTGCACTGTACAGGAGTCGTCAGCAATGGGGATTGAACCTGGAACTTCTGGTTGGGAAAGCACACACCCCACTGCCTGAGTTAACACCACCACCACCGTAGCAGGTTTATTAACCTTTGTGGGCCAGCCACCGCCCAGGCACCACTCTGACCCCCTGTCTTGGTCAGCCGTATTCCCCTCATGGATTTTTCAGTGGAAAAGTAAAAGCAACAAAGAGGAGGAATCTGGGCTAAGGACATCCTTGCGATGCCCAGCAACTTCCCATTTGCAGGTATAGTGCAGGAAAATACTTCCAGGTTATGGCTCGGTGACATCTCACCTTCTGTTCACCACAAGCAGTTAAGCATTGGCAGGATTGAGGCTGAAAAATGTACTGATCCGAGGCTGGCTGCTTAACTTTGGGGTTTGTATTTAAAACAAAAACCAATACCCCACCCCCCGTATCTGGCTATTATCTAGCTCTATTCATCAAGAGAGCTCAAAGTGCTTTACAGAAATCGCTATCCTCCTTTTGCAGTTGGGGAAACTGAGGCATAGGATGGCAAAGTGACTTGCTCCAGAACACCAGACAAATCAGTGGCAGAGCCAGAAACTGAACTGGGATCTCCTTCCAGTGGCCTATCCACTAGGCTGCCTTGCCTTCCTCCTAGGCCAGATGCCAGTTGTATAGAGTTAGGGTGCTCAGCTTGTTCACTTTCTGGTTTGGGGGCCTCTTTGCAGCCATCAGCAACAGTTTTATGCTACCTGCCCAGTCTGTGCCTTTAAAGCCAGAAACTCCCTGGGCTTGTCTAGAGGATTCTGCTTCCAGTACATCGGAGCAGTCACAGGTCAGCACAATGAGGCTGCTGCTCCTGCTCGTTTTCTTCTCCTCCTTAGAGGCCACGAAAGGAAGGTTCTGGGAGGACAGTCAGGGAGGAGTAAGGACAGAGCCAGGGAGCCAGTGGTGCAGTAGGGCGGGGGGCGTGTGCAGTCAGTCAGTTGGTAGATGGATATTTGGGACCCATAAGGTGCAGAGGCCTTTGGGCCCAGTAGGTCAGGTGCCTATAACACTTGCCTGAGAAGTGGTACCAAGGACAAAGGCGAGTGATCACAGCACTCCAGTTACACTGGTGGCAGCCGTAGGATGCCCGTACCTTCCTAGTGATAAAAGGAAGGCCTCTTATTGGCTAGTTTGGCTGGCAGTAGCTGGGAGGCAGGGGCCTGAGGACTACTCAGAAGGGACCCTGACACATTCCAAGCATTTCCGCAAATCCCAAGGAGGGGAACAAACAGGGCATATGGTGAGACATGGGGCACCTCACAGGGCTATGCATTTATCAAGGATGCCTTTGGGTGGTCCCTGGACCAAACCACTGCCCCTGAGTGGAACCGAGCAGGCTACAACCACCACACACAAACCAAGGCGGGAATCTTTCAGTGGGGCAATTGGGACTTAGGCAGCTCAGAGGGTGCCTCTGCCATCCCCCGCCCTCCGAGGGATCAGAAATCTTCCTCCCGCCCCCTGCCTGCCCCTCCCAAACCCCATACAGGGGCTGGAAATTCTATGCTCTCTACACTCTTAGACTGGGGTTTTCCCCAGGTGGCAGAAGAATTTTCGCCCCAACCCCCAGTAGGGGTCTGAGGCCCCAGCAGGTGTTCGCTTTTCACACCGTGAGCTTTTAGGCGTATCTCCTCCCTTGGAAATGTAGAGTAAAGAGACACAAAGTACCATTAGCAATAGGGTCAGCTTGTGGGTCTGTGTATTTGCTATCGTCAGTTTCTGTTGGAAATTCCCCCACACACAATCTCTGCAGGGGTAATTTTTTAAAACAACAGAAGTGAGAACTACCAGGTCAAAAAAATCCCTACGTGCCAACATTCAAATGACCTCCCGGAGGCAGAAAGAATAAAAATGCTGCGTATCAGACAAGTCTTAGGGAAAGTCAATCATTCAGCCCAACTCGATCAGTCCACAGTGGATTCTCCCAAAGGCTGGTTTGGCTCAGTCCCACAGACATGTAAGAAACAAAGACCAACAATCACCTCCAGCGAAAAGTAACCTAAAAGCATGTAGAGAATTCCAGAGAGATCTACATCGAGAGATTACGAAGGCTGCATCACTGAGTCACCTGACTGCCAGAGTGAAGTCTGCACATACAATCTTAGCTCTGCCCCTGCCTCCACTTGCGCATGTGCCTTCTGGTAAAGGGTTAAGTTTTCCAAGAGCACTTCTGATCTAAATCCCATTGAAAGTCAACCATGCTAGGCACTGGATGGACCACAAGTCCCAGTCCTTGCCCCCAACGAGTTTACAATTTAAGAGAGAAGACAACAGATAGGTGGAACAAACAAGGAGCAGGACAGAGGAGGGAGGGGACAGGACAACATATTGGCACAGTCCTTGAAACATCTTATGTCTAGTCTTGGGGTAGCATGAATCAGACACACTGAAAGTCTTTGGTGTTCTAGGTTTATCCCCTATATGCTAGTAAGATGTAAGTTGCATAATATTAAATTTAGGAACAGCATGTGACTGATACAAGACTGCATCATGACCCATATACACAAAGGGACAGAGTTAAGGTTATATGTCAAGGTAAGCACAATATTAAGGTGGAGTGGCTAAACTGGGATGTTAGAAAGCACTCATTTGACTTTGGAGGACAAGTCCCACTGTACGTCAATAGGATTTGTGCTCCCAACCCCCATGCAAGTTGCACATGCAATGAGACAAGGGCTCCTCGTTCATTGAACCCCTGCTCCAAAGCTTGCTTTAGCAAATGAGAGTCTTTGTATCAGCTTCATTGGGCTTGGATCAGGCCTGAAGTGTGCCCTTCGCACCAGTGACAAAACTGGAGCTGACTGGGACCCAGAATTCCTGGCCTATGGGAAATTCAGACATTTAGAAAAAAAAGTTATTCCAACTGTGAACGAAAAACCAAAGTTTCAAAATTTCCGACAAAACAAAAAGTTAAAAAAAAATTGATTCAGGACCCTCAAAATATTTCATTTCGATAGCATCTAGGGCGAACAGACAGCAAGTGTGAAAAATTGGGATGGGGGTAGGGGGTGGGGGGTAATAGGTGCCTATATAAGAAAAAGGGCCCAAAATCGAGACTGTCCGTATAAAATCGGGACATCTGGTCACCCTAATAGCATCAAAGTGTTTCTTTAGCATCATTTGATTCATTTTTACTGGTATTAAAAACCTCAATCCGCATATACTAAATATACCTAAAATTAAACACTGTGTAATATAAAAAAAAAGTCTAAAGCAGCAAACTGAAGCAACTTTGTCAAAATGAAAAGTTTTGCCTTCCCCTGCCCTCCCCATCCAAAATATTACACTGACATTAACAAGATCCCACAAAACCGTCTGGATTTCAAAGGAAAACTGTTCTGATAAAAGGTTTCCCACCAGCTCTAGCGTAAACCTCCAGGTGCCAAGCACAAACAGCACAGCCACATGACGCAGCCCGCACTGAGCAAACAGTTACCTTTTGCACAGGTGCTGGAGGCAAGGCTTGCATGCATCCAGCTGCAACCCCAATGCCAGTGACAGCCCCAGGAGGAGCTGGAGATGAAGGGATAGAAGCAAGTTGCACAGAGCAGTAGTTCTCGACCACAGGTCCAGGGCCCCCTTGGGGGCCTCAAGCAGGTTTCAGGGGGGCCTCCAAGCAGGGCCACCATTAGACTCACTGGGGCCCAGGGCAGAAAGCCAAAGCCTCGCTGCATGGGGATGAAGCTGAGCCCGAGCAACGTAGCTTCATGGGGGACCCTGTGGCATGGAGCCCCAGGCAACTGCCCTGCGTGCTACCCCCTAACACCAGCCCTGGCTTTTATCTGCAGAAAATCAGCTACTGTGGCACAGGTGGGCTGTGGAGTTTTTATAGCATATGGTGGTGGTGGTGGTAGGGGGTCTCAGAAAGGAAAAGGTTGAGAACCCCGGCCATCGAGGTTCTTAGATCTCCGTTCTGGAGCTCGAGGCCTATTTGCAGGGGGAGGACCAGCAAGCCTCAACTTTTCTTCCATTTGAAAGCCTAGGTTATTTCTCAACGGCTCTCTACGAGCCTTATGGCCCCGAATGCCATTGACAAGGCAGAGGAGTGGAGAAAACCCAGTGAAACACCGAAAATCCCTGCGGATTTGGAGTAAGAGGTTGGAGAAAACCCTGCTGATTTGGGGTGGGGTGCGGGGGGGAGGGGAGGATAACTTGGCATAGATTTTCCCAGATTCCCCTGCTGATTTATAGCACCCCAGGTCAGGCTTCTCCACTGGGAGCAGCACGCTCATTGCTATGGCAACAACTATTCAGCCTCCTTTCTTCAGGGGTTCGATCTCAGGCAAGGAATGAGCATCTTCAAAGCCCTACAGGAAGCAGCAAGCGTGCACCTGCGTAGTGGGAAGGAGAATCCAGTTTTTGGCACAAAATGTTCCGAGTTAAGAAAGGGAAGTGGCAGCAGGGTGTTTGAAATAGGGAGATTTTTCAGATCCTAGTTCCTCACATTGGACACTGCTTCAGCTCATCCCCAAATGGCCACTGTGTTTTGAGAGCCAGAGAAAGGCGAGAGAGAATTTTAGGCCTGATCTCCCTTGCGGTTTAGCCCCAATTTCAGCATCTGGTACAGAACAGCAAACTCCCCAAGGCCAGTTCTCCAGATCTCTGCTCCTTGTTGCACCCATTCACCCTCAGAGCAAAGCAGATGCAGCACGTGATCAGATCAGAATGGGAGCGTTTTACAGGCCCTGTCCTTGGCCCACCGCCAGATCAGATCGTGACCTTGCCCTGGTGTGACTGCACCAGAAGCGTGGGGCCATGGGCATCAGGGCCATAACTCCTTGGTGTATTTCTGTCCTCCAAATCTTAACTCTTATGGTGCGTCTGCAGCACAATCAGAGGCGGACAGCAGCACAGGCAGACATACCTGAGCTAGCACTGTTAAAAACAGCGACATAGATGTGGTGGCACAGGCTTCAGCATGGGCTGTACCAGGATGCCGGGAGCCTGGGTACACACTTGCGTTGCTAGCCCGCCTGCACGTAGCCCGTGCCACTGCGTCTTCACTGCTCCTTTTAGCAGTGCTAGTGCACCTAACGTGCGTCGACCCATGCTGCAATCCTGCCTCGGCTTGCCGTGCGGACACACCGTTAGAGTCAGGATTCCAGCCCTGAGCACTAATTCAAAAGCCACTTTCTACAAGTATTCACCATTTCCCCCAAGAGACTTTCACTAGTGAGCTCTCTCACTAGAACAGTTGCAGCCAAAACACGGTCCGTTACAAAATCAAAACCAACGTTCCTTGGGGGAGGCTGTTCAGAGCAACCACGCAGTCCTAACTAGGAGAGAAGTCCCCATTGCCACGTCTGTTAACAATTGCCATGGCTCGGCCCCCCAGTGCAAACACGAGGGCTCATTCACACCAGCTGACACAGAAGACATTCACGAATCCACAGCAGTGGGATAAATGGAACAAATAATCCTATTTGAGAATCTATACCATGCTCTGCAGCTAGAGGTTTAATACGATTTCTGAAACACACATTGTCACACGCAGAGATAAGAGACAAAGGGTTTGGAGCCAGGGACTCCTGATCACTCACTGCAAACATAATAAAAGAGAAGGGAGACTAGAGATACAGGAAATAAATGCTATGACAGCAGAATGGCTTTTTCACTGATCGTTCTGCTGAGCTTTCAACCCCCAGCTCTGGCGGCTGCTTGCTCAGTGTTTCCTGCTCAATCTGGAAAGCATAAATTTGCCTCAGTTAAGCCTTTTCCTTTCTTGATGGATACAAGCAGACCAGGGATCACGGGGTTAATTACATACACGTTAAATAAAATTAACTGTGTTAAAAGAACATTACGACTGAGTTCAAATTGCGTGAAAGTGAGATAATTCAGATCTCTCTTCCAAAGCCTCCTTGACTCACGCTCATTCCCCCTCCCACACGTGTGTTTTGTATTATCGCATGGGGCTGACCATGAACTTCAACGCCATAATCTACACTTTGTAATGGATCCAGATGACGACACTTGTTTTTCCTTATTTGCAATATTAATATTTCAGCCTTAAACGTAGATTTCTTCCTTCCTTTTTTTTTTTTTAAATAAAAACGATGAAGAGAAAAGACAAGAACTTTGCATTTGTGATTAAATACATTCTCGGTGGAGATCGCTCTTCTTTATGAAGCATCTAACCTGTGCTAGTGAGAGGAGCACACAGAGTTGCTTTGAATCCCCTCTGCATCAAGCCATGATCACACCTGGGTGTTAATTTCAAGATCTATTCACGGGAATAAACGCAGCCGTGATGGTGGATTACAGCGTTTCCCCTGCACTTAGTTATTTTCAGAGAGGGCTGCATGTCAGAAGCCTAAATTTATGATGCTGTCACCATTTCTGTGCCAGCTTTTAATGGCCCCTAGTCAAGTGACTTGTCCTAAGCAACCTTTTTAAATAGTCCTTCTGCAAATGCTGCTTCTTTCAAATCCTTGCTCATAGCTCCCCTAGGCTAGGTCTATGCTACAGTGGCACAGCTTATGGCGCCATGGCATAGATGCTTCCTACATGGATGGAAGGGGGTTTTCCTTCCATGTAGTTAACCCACGTCTCCAAGAGGCAGTAGCTAGATCGGCAGAAGAGTTCTGCCATTGCCCTCGCTGTATCTATACCAGGCTTAGATCCACCTACCTATAGTGCATAATTTTTAAGCGCCGACCAGGCCTTGTTTGGAATCTTTCATCACTAATCTCTGCCTATTCACACACCTGGTCATGGAAATCAAATAATCAGGCATTAGGAAACAGAATAGATGATATGATCTACCATCATCAGTTAAACCACTTCCTCTCAAGGAAAAAAAAAAAAGGGAGGGGGTCCTGCTGGCACCTTAGAAACTAACACATTTATTTGGGCCTAAATGAGTTATTAAATAAAATATTTATTATAAAATATAAATAAATAAAATTTGTATGCCCAAATATGTGTGTTATTCTCGAAGGTGCTACAAGGACTCCTCATTTTTGCTGATATAGACTAACAGGGCTGCTGCTTTGAAACCTTCTCTCAAGAGCCTCTCTCTCCTCTCCCCCCACCCCCCATCTGACAGTGATCTGTTGCCACTGCCCAGTGTGCTAACCTGTACACTGATCTGCAGAGGAAGCCTCCTTCCATGCAGGGCCCATTTGAAGTTATTTCAGCTTGCAGGACCTTCCTATGCGTCCGTACTTCACCACACACATCTGACATTACAGCAATAGGGGGCAAGGGGGACAATTCCCACCCCCCCCAAAACCACAACAACAAAGGCTCAAACCCCCGTTTTCCCTACGAACAGCCGCATCACCCCAAACCAGTGCAGCATCCAGCAGCTCACCCATTGTCACAGCCCGCGCAAGCAATGCCTGACAGCCACCTCCAGTTCAGGCCGCCCTGAGCCCTCTGAATACCTGTAGCATCCCAGAGCATCTGCAAGCAACCCTAGGACAACAACAGAGCCAGCGCAGGCAGCTCTGGGACAAGGAGCCAGCTAACATGTGCAGTCAATCAGGGGTGGGAGTAGGGGTGGGGGAGAGAAATTGAGGTGGTGGTGGGGGGTGTCTTTACAAACAAAGACGAGTTATAAAAAGGGGAAAGAAAAATCAACATGAAATAAGCAGCTTCCTGTTAAGAAAAAAGGGGCCACTCCAGGTCCATGTGACAGATATGGGCAGGGCACAATGGGCAGGGTGAATTCTTATGCTATGTTCGCTCATAATCATCCTTAAGGCAGGGGGTGGAGGGGGGCAGAATGGCTGGACCCCTGTACAATGGTCCCACCCGTCCCCCACCCCCAAGGAGCCAGCTGCCTGGCTCAGCTGAAAGCCAGTTTCAGTTTTCCTTTCCCCGCTGAATGCAGAAGCTGCTGGCCAGTGGGCTAGTTTAGAGGGTCCTGGATCCAAATCCAGGACCCCCCAGAACCAGGCATGGTAACCAAAGGGCATACGGCCCCCTCCCCCTCGGCCCACACCCCTTCTCCCCCACCGCCCAAGGGAGCTTGACTCCCCCGCTCCACCCTAGCACGAGGTAACATTTTCTCCCTTTGCAAAACACAAATGCGGTGTTTTTTAAAGGGGGTGGGGGAATATATAACGCTACCTCCCCCCTTTTTAGCATGACCTGCTTCTCTCTTTGTGGGGGTGAGGCGGGGGAGACGACCCCCCCCCCCTTAAACCAGCTCCTCCAAGGTCCTCTCTTACTTTCAGCCCCTTCTAGCTCATTTCCCAGGCAGAGCCCAGCTGCCTCTGGTCAGTGTCAGGCTGCCTCGGCTGCACCGGGCTTGTTTATTTCGTGTCTCTCCTGGCCGGGACCAGGGAGGTGGGAGGGAGAAGGGGGGGCCCTCCCCCCAACACACACACACACACACACACACACACAGAGGAAAGGCTGCTCCTGGGTTAGCCGAGTCCACCTACCATTTCTCTGGCAGGTCCCGCAGGGGAGGGGCTTTTGTTCTGCCTTTAGATCCCCAATTCTCCCGGAGCAGCAGCGAGAGACATCAAAAGGCAAAGATGTTACATTGTAGCCATTTTATGTTAAGCAGCTGTCGCGAGAGCGAGGGTGATGGGGGGGGAAGGGGAGGGATTTGTTATAGAAGGGAAGTGAGGGATTAGATTCCTTTAGCCAAGGGGGGGGGGGGGTCTCCAGGAGTTGACAAGACTCCAGTACAAACCCAAGAGGCGGTGACTCCGCTCTCCTATCACATGATTGTGTCTCTCATGTGCTTCTCTCCTGCTTCTCCTTTGCTTCCTTTTTTCCCCTTAGTTGTTTTTTTTTTTTTAACAGGCCAGAGCTGATGGTGCTAATAAAAAAGATCTGCACAGGCCCAGGGCCGTCCGGGCTTTGTTTAGGGCAATGCACGGCGTGGCATTTGTGCGCTGACCCATCACACCCAGCTGTAGAAAATGGCTGCAGCATCCTGACCTTTCGGGTGTTTGTCGCGGGCGTGGGGGTTGCGGCTAGCTTGCAGGCGTTGCTCTGTGCAAGGCCAGAGACACCCCCACGCCTGTTCGTTAAGAGCAGCCACGGGCTCTGAACCCATCTCACAACAGCCCTGAGAGGGCAACGAGGTCCATGCAGATGGGCCTTCTACCGCTTCAGGACCTAGCAGCAAGATTTGCCAAAGAGTTTATGGGAAGTAGGCCCCCCATTCCTATCCGCATTCAGCGGTAACTGGGCACCTCCATTGCCTTAGGCCAGGGGTTCTCAAACAAGAGGTTGCGAGATTATTACATGGGGGGTCATGAGCTGTCAACCTCCACCCCAAATCCCACTTTGCCTCCAGCATTTATAGTGGGTTAAATATATAAAAAGTGTTTTTAATTTATAAGGGTGGGGGTCGCACTCAGAGGCTTGCTATGTGAACGGGGTCTTCAGTAAAAAGTTTGAGAGCCACTGCCTTAGGCACTTTTGAAAAGCCCACTCTGTGATTACATTTTAGGTTCTTTAATAACTTGCTAGGCTTGACTAAGCTGAATTGGCATGGCTATTTGTACTGCAGAAGTCCCCACGGGCCCCAATCCTGTTCAGGGCCCCTTTGTGCTAGATACTGGGCAAAAAGAGAACCACGAGACAGCCTCTGCCCCAAAAGGCTTTCACAGATACTGGGTGACAGAAAAGGAGAATATTAGGTTCTCACACTTGCCAAAGCCAAAGATGTCTTTTCTCAAAATTAAAAGGACCAGCAGCCCCTCCCTCCATGTCCCCCAAGCACTGCAGCTGAGTATAATGCTGTGTAAATGCTGTAATTGTACAGTAAAATCCTGGTACCTTGGGGCCTTAGAAAATGTTCACATGGGGCTTCATACCAGTCTGCGACCCTCTGACCTGGGTCATCCACTGCTTTGTCCAGTCTATTTTTCAATATCTGTCAGTAATGGGTCTCGCAGGAATGAGATGAATGGCTGAGACTGATGTTTATGTGTTTATTAGATACAGAAGAAACCTCTGGGCCAGATCCTGTCCTAGGTTACCTTTGTGCTATCCTTAGTGGGAGCTGTGCAAACCTTTCTGAAAGGAGAATAGGCCCCATGGTTAGTAGCTGTGCTCCTTTAAGCAAGATCCTGGTGGCTTTTCTATTCCCAGCTCTCCCATTGGCCTGCTGGGTGACCCTGGCTAAGTCACTTCCTTGCTCTGTGCCTCAGTTTTCCCATCCGTAAAATGGGGATAATGATATTGACCTATCCGGTAAACACCTTGGAGAGGCCTATGATTAATGCACAGTAAGTCCTTCTTCTCAGGCATTTGTACATTTTCTGAGTTGCCCTTTGGGCCGAAGTTTCTCCAGTTATTCCCAGACCAAGGGCTGTTTATCTCTGAGGAAGTTCTCTGGGATAGTTTTTGCTGTTACCAGATGTGACTCTAGGTGGCAGGGGCAGCATGTGCTACCAGGCAGCAATATAGATTCAGAGACTTTAAGGCCAAAAGAGAATGCCATGGTCATCTAGGCTGACCTCCTGCAGGTTGCAGGCCAAAGAACCATGCCGCACCTACCCCTGTAACAGACCCATAATGTCTGGCTGAGTTACTGAAGTGCTCAAAGCTGAGGGGGGAGGGATAGCTCAGTGGTTTGAGCATTGTAAGCTAAACCCAACATTGTGAATTCAATCCTTGAGGGGGCCGTTTAGGGATCTGGGGCAAAAATCTGCTTGGGAATTGGTCCTGCTTTGAGCAGGGGGTTGGACTAGATGACCTCCTGAGGTCCCTTCCAACCCTGATATTCCATGGTGTAAGGACCTCAAAGTACAGAGAATCTACCATTGACATTAGGTTTAAACCTGCAAGTTACCCAGGCCCCATACTGCAAAGGATGGTGAAATCCTCCCAGGGTCTCCCCCAGTCTGACCCAGGGGAAAAATTCCTTCCTGACCCCAAACATTGTGATCAGTTAGACCCTGAGCATGTGGGCAAGACCCACCAGCCAGACACCCAGGAAAGAATTCTCTGTAGTAACTCAAACTAACCTTTTCCTTCTGCCTCAGGTAATGGCTTGAGGCTCAGCATGGCATCCCGAGCCGTTCCCATCCCAATCTGATTTGCCCAAAGCCAGTCAGTTTATAAATAATGAAGACATTAAAAATCACTGGAAGCAACAGCCTACCGTGCACCCTCCCAAGGGGTTGTGTGACTCCAACAGCTGCACTGAGATGGGCGACCCAGCTATGCAGATGTTTAAGCAGCATTTACTGCAGTGATGCATTAGTGACCTCACTAGGAGGAACCATAGTTGACGGGTGACAGCATAGGGACCCAAGAGACCTGGTGCTATCTGCCTCTGTCATTGATTGGCTTTGTGTGAAACCTTGGGGCAAGTTACTAGGGCCCAGCTCCTCACAGGTATCTAGGCACCTAATTCTTATGGGAGTTAGGCACCTATATGTCTTTGAGGAGCTGGGCCATCGCCACACTGTGCCTCAGCTTTCCCATCTGTAAAATGGAGCGGATGCTGCTCATACTAGATGATCCTCACCATGCCCGTGCGTGAAGGGTTCTCAGATCTGGGGGACCTGGAGTGCGGCATGGGGGAGAGCCACATCCTTGGCCTCATATCCCCTCCCTGCAGAATCACCGCTGCCAGGGGGTTTTGCGGCCTGGTGGGGCAGAGCAGGCCACCCCTGACTCCTGCTGATGTCTGAGCAGCTCTTTAGCACGGAGATGCTGCTGCTTGAAAAAGCCATGCAGGAGTTGTGTGCAGCAAAGCACCCAGACCAGACTCCCCTGTCTGTTCAGGATTTGGGACACCTCCTCCCCATATCACCATAACTGTGGGGCACTGTCCGAGCTCCCAAGGGGACCTAAGAGGTTTGATCTGAATATAGCACCAGGGATTAAAAATTTGCTTCTGCTTCACCTCCTGCCTGGTGAGGGTCCAGGCTGGGCAAATGGTGCCATCTAGTGTTAACTGTAGTGAATTAAAGGTTACAGCTGTACTATATCATTAGAAATATCCCAGGGTAATGTCCTCTCTGGGCTTCTTGTTTAGTGTTCATGGATGCTTTTTAATTAAACTTAACAAGGAAATTCTCTGACAAAAGCTCCGCTGAGGTGGAGATCAGGCTGAGACGGGAGATCAGTAATTTAGGGTAAACGATATTACGTTGTGGGTTATCAGCAGGCTTTGAACGCAGCCCTGTCACATGCAGAGACCGCACAGACCTTGTCCACTGAACTAAGACAGTGGAGATCCTGAAAGGGGTGTAGTGGTGGGTGCACAGTGGAAGCCTGGGGGGATTTGTTGAGTGCGGGGGACCAATCTCTCCCCTCCACGTATTCTGTTCCCGCACCCACAGGCATATTCACTCAGCCCTCCCCACTGCAGGTCCCTGCTGGCCATTTACTCAGCCACCCCCTTCTCATCTCCAGCTGGGATGTTTTCCTAAAAGATCAGCTGTAGGAATTATTTGGGGCAGTTCTCTGGCCTGTGTGATACAGGAGGTCAGAGATGGTCCCGTCTGGCTTAATAAATCGCCACCCTCCCCCAAGTATTCAGCAACCTCCCCTTGTCCCCCGCCCCCATCCTTTGGACTCCCCCCCCCATCCCTTGTCCCCAGCCCCCTCTTTCATCTCCTTCCTCCCCTTCTCCAAAGTCACCAGAGTCAATTTTGCAGCATCCTGCGGGGGGGAGGGTGGAAACTTAATCTCCCAGCAACCCCTGTGCCTGTGTCCTGTCACTCCCTGCCCCTTCAGAGAGAGGATCTACCCCGCCCTAGAAAGAACTAGCACTAGGGTGACCAGATGTCCCAATCGTATAGGGACAGCCCTGCTATTTGGGGCTTTGTCTTATACAGGCACCTAGTACCCCTAGTGCCTGTCACCCTAACTAGCTCCCACAGCCCCTATGCCCGCATCTCCCCTCATGACCTCAGAGAGGCTGCCCCACCCTAGAGAAAATGCCATTGACCCCATCACTTCTAGGGTGGAGCACCTGCTTGGCAGGCTTGTGGCTGAATGTGAGAGGGGTGCTCTGGGGGATGGGGAGCAGAACTGTGCGGGGCGGAGAAAGCGGGACTGGAGGGGTTACTAGTCCACCGTCTGGCTGGCTTGTGCAGTGGGGGGGGCTGAGAGCCATTGAGCCAAACAGTAAACCAGGGGTAGGCAGCCTATGGCACACATGCCAAAGGCAGTACACAAGCTGATTTTCAGTAGCACTCACACTGCCCGGGTCCTGGCCACTGGTCCGGGGGGCTCTGCATTTTAATTTAATTTTAAATGAAGCTGCTTAAACATTTTAAAAATCTTATTTACATTACATACAACAATAGTTTGGTTATATATTATAGAGTTATAGAAAGAGACCTTCTAAAAACATTAAAATTGTTACTGACACACGAAACCTTAAATCAGAGTGAATAAATGAAGACTTGGCACAGCACTTCTGAAAGGTTGCCCACCCCTGCAGTAAACCCTGCATATGATGGAAACCACTTCAAGCCAGGGGGTGCAGCAGTGCCCCTAGTTCCAGCACCTGTGCTGGCCAGACAGGCAGTGGAGTGCCACGCCTGCTAGAACTGACCTTTTCATCACCTTCTGCTTGCAGACCTCAAAGCACAACCAGCAGATTGCAAATTTACACACATTTGCATAACGATACAGTGAAGGCGGAAAGAAGGCTGCAGTGAGAAGTGAAACCCCACAGCCCCTATGGTCTTTACTCTGTCCCCCCTCAGCTATTTCGGCCCTTAGAAACCCCCTGCTCCCCAAACATACCCTCCTCTCCTTGGGCAGCACCAGCAGGCTCTCTGCTCCACTCTCCCACGGAGCATTGGGAAGGGGAGGCTGGATGCTGGGGGAGTGTGAGGCCAGCCTGCTGCGTGTGGAAGAGGTACTTTGGCCAATGGGGTGCTGACGGGTGGGCATCCAGAGAGGGCAGAATTCCAGCAGCGGTGGCTGGCGCAGGGTAGATAAAGCGATAGTAAACACCAAACAGGCATGGAGCAGCTGGAGGATTACAAGAGAGGCCCTGCCAGGTGGCCCAATCTTCCCATTTCTCTGTTCTGTGGAGGGCACGTTATAAGATCGTAAGAACATAAGAATGGCCAGACTGGTCAGAGCAATGGTCCAGCATCCAGTCTTCCGACAGTGACCAGTGCCAGGTGCTGCAGAGGGAATGAACAGAACAGGGCAATTATCGAGTGCTCCATCCCATCACCCAGTCCCAGGATCTGGCAGTCAGTGGTTTAGGGCCCCTCAGAGTATGGGGCTGTGTCCCTGCCTATCCTGGCTAATAGCCATTGACCGACTTGCTGAAGTGCTTCACAACACCAGGAATATTTCACTACAGAGTTAACTTGGGCAATGGAGTCTCACAAGAAACTTTTTGGTGGCCTCACAATGCGGCCACCAACTCTCGCTTGTGGCTGCTTGGACAATGTTTCCTAACACACTTAATCAACTTCAGGAAAAATAAATAAATCTGCATGTAGCCATGTCCAGACCGTAATTTTGTTTTATTGCAGCCTCAATAATAAAAATACTGTACAGTCTTCTCTGTTCGTTACGGGACCTAAACAGAATAGAAACAAATAATGTGCTTTGCACGTTCTGGTCTTTTTGCTGTGGTTTCTTTTGCATCTTTTGGTTGCTTTTTTTTAAAAAAGGACTTGCTAGCTCGTAAGTCGCTTTCTGTGAAAAGTGATGCTTGTCAACACTGCTTGCCCCCCCCTCACAATCACCCGGCACAAAAGGCCACTGGTGGCCCCAATGGTGGCCGCATTTGAGAAACACACACTGCAAAGCCCTGCCTGAGTTCCTGGCTCCTCACCGGGGTGGCACTCCCCACCCGTGTGTCACCAGGACTTCCGGGCATACAGCCCATGGGCCCTCGTGCTGCAGGGAGATGAGCCGCTCGCTGATTCTTTCCCACTGAACTGTGGGAGAATGTATCTGTCCTTCTGGGCACACGGTGGGGTGTGTGTCTGACGGAACCCTAATCCTAGGGAGGGAAGCCATACCCATAGGAACCCTAAACCTAGCTCCAAGTGCCCTACCTTTAGGAACCCTAAATCTGGGGAGGGAAGCCCTACCCATAGGAACCTTAACCCTAACCCCAAGTTCTCTTCACATCGGAACCGTAACCCTGGCTCCAAGTGCCCTACACTTAGGAACACTAACCCTAGCTCCCAGTGCCCTACACTTAGGAATCCTAACCCAAGTGCGGGAAGCCCTACCCACTGGAACCCTAAAAGTAGCACCAAGTGCCCTACCCTTAGGAACCCGAAACCTAGGGTGGGAAGCCCTACCCATAGGAACCCTAAAGCTAGCTACAAGATACCTAACCATGGGAACCCTAACCCTAGATCCAAATTCCCTACCCATAGGAACCCTAACCCTAGATCCAAGTGTTCTACCCTTAGGAACCCTAACCCTCGGTCGGGAAACCCGACCCATAGGAACCGTAACCCTAGTTGCAAATGCCCTACCCATAGAAACCTTAATCCTAGCTCCAAGGGCCCTAAGGTTAGGATCCCTAACCCTAGATCTAAGTGCCCTACCCATAGGAAACCTAAGCTTAGGGCAGGGTGCCCTACCCATAGGAAACCTAACCCTAGCTGCAGGTGACCTACTCTTAGGAACCTTAACCCTAGCTCCAAGTGCCCTACGCTTAAGAACTCTAACCATAGGGCAGAATGCCCTACCCATAGGAACCCTAACCCAAGCTCCAAGTGCCCTACCCATAGGAACACTAATCCTAGGGCGGAAAGCCATACCAATAGGAACGCTGACCCTAGCTCCAAGTGCCCGACCTATAGGAACCCTAACCTTAGCTCCAAGTGCCCTACCCATAGGAACCCTAACCCTAGGGGGGGTTCCCTACCCTTAGGAACCCTAACCCTAGCTCCCAGTGCCCTACCCATAGGAACCCTAACCCTAGGATGGGAAGCCCTACCCTTAGGAACCCTAACCCTAGTTCCAAAGGCCCTACCCATAGGAACCCTAACCCTAGGACGGGAAGCCCTACCCACAGGATCCCTAACCCTAGTTCCAAAGGCCCTACCCATAGGAACCCTAACCCTAGGGGGGGTTCCCTACCCTTAGGAACCCTAACCCTAGCTCCCAGTGCCCTACCCATAGGATCCCTAACGATAGGGCAGGCAGCCTTTCCCACAGGAACCCTAACTCTAGTTCCAAGTTTCCTACCCTTAGGAACCCTAACCCTAGGGCTGAAAGCCCTACCCATAGGAACCCTAAAAGTAGTTCTAAGTGCCCTACCCATAGGAACCCTCAACCTAGACGGGAAGCCCTACCCATAGAAACCCTAACCCTAGCTACAAGAGTCCTAACCTTAGGAACACTAACCCTAGCTCCAAGTGCCCTACCCATAGAAACCCTAACCCTAGCTCCAAGTGCCCTACCGATAGGAACCCTAACTTTAGCTCTAAGTGCCCTACCCTTAGATATCCTAACATTAGGGCAGGAAGCCCTACCCATAGGCACCCTCACCCTAGCTCCAAGTGCCCTACCCTTAGCAACCCGAACCCTAGGGCGGGAAGCTCTACCCATAGGCACCCTAACCGTAGCTCCAAGCGCCCTACCCTTCTGTAGGGCAGGGGGGAGGGGAGGGAATTGTTGGACGGCATTGGAGGACTGTCAGTACTTGAGTGATTTAACTTTTGTCCTCACTGCAAAGTAGGAGGGTTCCCAGCCAGCGAAAGCCGAACCTGGGCTCTAAGCCAGGGTCAGCCAGCCTGGGTATAAGCCCCCTTCCCCAAGCACTCAGGAGAGAAGGATTTGTGTGTGGACAGGACGGGGTTGGGGCAACACCTGGGCGTGAGGCTGGGCTAATGCTACAGTGAAGACAGACTCAAAGCTCATACGAAGTGGGGCCGGAGTGTGTGTGGGGCAGATGGGACCGGCCGCTTGGAACACACACACACAACTGGCCCATCTCCTGGGCACAGAGGCGTCAGCTGGTAGCAGGGAAAGATGAAGCACCAGGACTAAGGCCTGGAGGGGCTGATTCCTGCCCCAAGCACAGCTCCCCCTCTTTGAACTAACCCATCTCAGTCTCCCCCAAACATCCCTGCTCCTCTTCCTACTACCCCAGGTGGTCACAGCAGTATGGGAGGCCTCTGGGATACAGGGCGGCAGGCGATACCATGGGGTGTGTGTGGGTAGGTGGAGCAGGCAAGTCCTGGGAGAAGAGATGGGAGCATGCATGGGCAGGGGGCCAGGGAGAGATCGCTATGTTGGAGTTCCTCCAGATTCACACTCCCCTCTGGTCAGGCCTTCCTGCATTCAAGCCCAGCTCTCAGACTTCTGGAAACATCACAAGAGGCCTTGCAAAAATAGAAACAGTTCCTCTTGGTCAAGGCTGGTGGACAGAGTGCTGTGCTTGGACTCAGGAGACCTGGCGTCTATTCCTGGCTCTGCCACAGGTCTGCTGGGGGACCTTGGGTAAGTCACTGCCTCTCTCTGTGCCTCATTTTCCCCAGCAGTACAAGGGAGCTAACACTACTAACCTCCTTTGAAAGGGCTTTGAGATCTATGGAGAAGGTGAGCTAATTATTAGATTTCCACCTTGTTGCAAACAGCATAAGACCCCGAGAAGAGGAGAGAGCACAATTTGTCAGTGCCGAAAAAGAGCCCGGTCTTTAGCGCACACGGAGTAGCCCAGCCAGTGAGGCCCTGCTCCACAAAGAGACTTGGGCGTTGTGACACTGAGCCTGAAAACATCTATCTAGAAACTCACAGGAACATCCCTGGTCTCTGCAAAGCCTGAGCTGGGCGCCTTGGGGCCCCGTGTGATAGATGGGTGCCTGCGAATGCGAGCCAAAAAAGCCAGCCGCCGAAGCTAGCCCATGGGAGATGCCAAGGAGAGGGATATGTCCCAAGCCCCGTCCCCTCTATCGCGGCTTGCAATCCACAAACTGGGGACGACAGGCATCAGCCTCCTATCAGGCCTCCCTCTCCCCCCAGCGCCTCCAGCCCACCCTGCTGACTGGGGTGGGAGGGGGCAGGAGGCACTGGGTGAAGCAGTGAGGAGGAGGGGGTGTGCTCAGAGGAGGGGGCGGGAAGAGGTGGAGTGGGGGCGGGGCCTGGGGAGCACCCCCTGGCACATTAGAAAGTCGGTCCTTACGCCCCCTAATATATATGCAGTAGACATGCTCGGAGGCTGCCTAACACCACACAAAACAGCAACCAGGAGGCAAAGGCAGCTTGCCCTCCCTTACAACCTTTAGCTCAGTGGTTAGGGCACTCACCTGGGACACACCTCCTCCTCCCCCAATTCAAGTCTCCTCTCTGCCTGATGAGGAGAAGGGATCTGCTACCTCTCAGGTGAGGCCCCTTAGCACTGGGCTAGAGCGATTCTTGCTGCTTCTCCGGCCCAATTAAGAGTGGGTTATTCAGTTATTTAGTTAGAGTGGAACAACTTAATCGGAGCACTTGTGGGCGACCTGCAGCAGAATCTCTCACACTACCTGTGTGGGCTCAGCTCCTACCGACCACCCGCTCCCAGTTTTCACGGATGTCAGGTCAGAAAAACACGAACGAGGCAAAAGTTTTAGCCAACTCACAAGGAGAGTTTTGCCACCTTGTTTCTCCACAAAAACGACTCATCAACGGAAGGGCTGAGGGGTCTGCGCTGAGACGTTTTCAAACCATTCAGAGAAAAATAACAAAGCCCATTTTCCAGATCCTGGAGGCGACATTTGCACGGGAAGAACAATGCAAATTGGGAATAATTATTTTCCCAGCTTCAGTCTGTGTCTCCTACTTTACTAGGGGTGAGACTCATGAAGATAAATCAAAACATGTGGCCCATCAAAAATCATCTGACGATATAGGATGAACATCCATTCACAGTCAACCCAGCATACAAAAGAAAGCAAAATTCTCCCTTTATTGATCTGCTAATTTGGGGCAGTCCAAGCTCTGTATTAGTCATGACAAATCCCTACATCTGTTGAGCCAGTGATTTTGGAGCATCCCAGTCAACTAGGGCTATATGACCTGACTTGCCTGAAAATAAACTCCCCTCCCCAAAGGAAAATTGGCTCTCAGCACTTCAGTGAAATATTCCCCGTGACTTTTTCTCCAGGCAGTCAGATAACAGCAATACACGCACACGGTTCTGTGGCACCGGGTTCCCCAGGGTGTCACTTTCTCGCCTAGACCCGTGTTGTTCTGGAGGTAGCGTTGTTAGAATTCCCTGCTGAATACACATCCAAATCCCCTGTGGGGCCCACATGGTTTGGCCGAGCAGTTCAGCATAACGCTTCGCCGCTCAGACGTATCGAAAGGAGACTGTACCTGAGCTATCATGCGGGAACGGCTGGATTCCTTGCTCCACACCCTCCAGCAAAATCTAGATACAGAATCATCTTCTTTGAGGTAACTGTGCAGTCTCAGACGAGCATCCCCATGATGTTGGTCCCAGGGTTTGTACTAAGGTGGGAACCACCATTTTGGAGGCAAGAGTTCCTATATCACTGCGGGGGGCCCTGCGGAAATCAGTCGTTAACCATGGCTGAGATTAACGGTGGCTGAAATTCCTGGGGATTTCGGCTCCCTCATTTCTGCTTTCCCCACAGCTCCAGGGTCAGGATTCAGTGTGCAATAGCAACAACATATGAGTGCTATGTGCCAAGTCACACGGTCAAAGTCACCACTGCTATAAGTGAGGACAACATTATTCTTACTTACTACTTGTACGCTTCCTGTCCCGCTGTGCTAGGAGCTGTACAAATGTGTAACAAAGAGCTGGTCCCTGCTCCAAAGAGCTTACAATCTTAACTCGCGACAGAAATCAGTGCAGGTGACTTCTGCGGACAATGCGACGTTGCTCCAGGTCACAGACAACAGCAGAGCAGCAGAGTCACGCAGTGAGGGAAAGGAAACTGGAAGGGAGTCGAAGCACTTGGTAAAGTGGCAGCTTCAGCAGAATGGCACAACACATAGCCGCCCAGCAGCCATCTGGCATTAACTCCGCCCCCACCCACCCAACTTTAAATACAAGCGTAATTGACAACGCCTGGGTCTGGGAATCCAAACAACGCTAGTGTCATAGTTTCTGCATCATGCTTGGCTGTTGAAGAGCTGTCCATCTGCTCCACATCTGGCCTGCAGCTGTCCCTCCCAGTTGGCAAGGGGAGCCAGTGCTCACCGGGCAGGGCCTGGTTTCTGTTTATCAGAAGATGAGGTTGGATGAATTCATTCACGCCTATCTCTGCTCCACCCGTCCGGGCAGCCTGCGGACCGAGGCTCACTCAGATCTTCTTCACGTAATTCCCAGGGAAGAGCCCTTCTTTGCCATGAAGCCGACCTTTCCACCATCCGGACGGATCTGGAAAAAAGTGACGGGATCATTAGTATTCAGTGCAGGGTACGAGCAATGCCACTGGCATGGTATTTGTGCCCTGCAACCTCAGGCTTATTGGATGGGGTGTGCGAGAGAGCGGGAGCTGGGTACAGGTATGTGTTTGGTTGGTGGGCTTTATGGCAGAGTTGTACACATACCCAAGGTTTGCCATAGCAAGCCTACATAGGTCCAGCCCAAACCCAGAGCATAGCTCAGTTGCTGCCTGGCTGAGAGCAGTCTTTTTAAGGATTGTTACTCATCCCTTTTTAGGAAGGGGTTAGAAACTATTTGTCCAATTTAACCTTAAGTGCCAAGATTACCACCCCGGCAAAACCATATGACAAAATCCTATGGCTTGTATTGAAGTGCTCTGGCCTGGGTTATGCAGGAAGTCAGAAGACAGGATAGTATCAATCCCTTCTGGCCTTAGAAATCGATGAGTGAAATGATCTCCAAACAGATTGCTTGCCAGCCAGGTACAGAAATACAACTGCACACATCATCAACAACGCCTCCCAGCGGCTCGCAGGGAGCAAAGAAAGGCCTCTGAGGCTATGAGCAGACTCCCCGGGGAAGTCATATTGTCCTTGGTAGTTCACACTTCCCCAACATCGTGTGTTAATTCCATGACCACAACACGGGAAAGATGATTGTACATGACAATTCAGCAGGTGGATTTTCCTCGGTCAGAGGCAGGAAGCCAGGGTTGCTCTGCTTGTCCTCTGAGGGTCCCACTCCTGAACAAGTGAATAGGCATTCAATATGGCTGGTACGAAGGGCATCGGGGACCCTGAGACGGAAATCCTCCCTGATGGCTGCACCCGATGGCTCCATTAAATTTTTCAGCCTCTGCAAACAGGTTCCGTGCTTCTGCTAAGTTCTTCGGTCTTGATTCTTCATTTTGGTTCTTTAGTCTTTTTGTCCATCTGAGGCACGCATCTGCAGGTGACCCATATCCTCCACCGTAACCCAGTTTAACGATATTTTGTTGGGTGCTGTGTCCACGTTCCTTTACCTAGACAGCAGTCTCTCACGTGATTGTGAGGTGAAGCAGCTAATCCTCAGGCCAATGCTTTGGTGGGAGGAGAGGAAGCCTTTGGAACGTGCCCAACATAAGGATCCAACCCACGCCATGTGGTGGATGTCTCCTCTGCTTTATGACTGTGCAGCGAAAGGCGAAGTGCCGGTGCTGCATTAACCTGCCAGGCACACACAGATATACTAAGGATAAACCAGCCGGACGGTACAACGAATAACGTGTTGCTCATGAGAGCACAAGTGGCTGGCACTGAAGTCCTGATGGCAGAGGACAATTGAGATGAAATGTTCCTAAGGGGCTTATTGAGAGGTTCTTAAGCAACTAAGCCATGGAAAAGGCTCCCAGAGAGTCCGAGAACCATACAAAGCCGCTAGAGCGGGCAGCCAAAAAGGGTGTCATGTCCCATCGCCCTGAGAAAAGGCCACACGGGACAGGGAAGAGGGTGTCCCAGCTAGCTGACAGAGCCACGTCCTCATGCCAAGACCACCTGCGTTGAGCAAACAGCACCGAGCAGGATCCCACGCTCTTTGGACATCCCTGCTGATGGCTTGTGTGTAGCCCAGACCCAGGGCAGGAGTGACCTCTAAAGAAACGAGGACGAGGCCAATCAGCCCCAGAGACACCTTCTGACCCCCTGGCAGCCCAGCTTGCAGAGGCGGAAGGAGGCTACAGCAAGGCAGGGCTGCTGTGTCCATAGACTCCTCTCCTTTCCTTACACCCCTCCGCCTGCTAGGCTGCACTGCCAGCCCCTGCTCAGGTGTATGAGACGGGGTGGGGGGCCGCAGCAGGTACCTCATACATACCTTCCAGCAGGATGTCAATGACGTCACCGATGTTGAAGCTGAGCTCATCCACGTCTTGCCCAATGTACTGATACAGTGCTTGGCAGCGCGGGCCGGTGACCTTGGGCTGGGGCTTGGGACGTCTTGCCGGAGGGGGCCGCTGGTTGATGCTTCTTTTCCTCTGCATGCTGGAGGAGCAAAGAACAAAAGGCCCCTGCTCAGCGCGAGCCGCGCAGGGGTCGTGCAGCAGCAGAACGCGACGGGAACAGGGCAGTGGGGACCCAGCACGGAGAGCAGGGTCCCTTTCCCTTCCAAGGGCAGGAGGGTCACAAGCTCCTGTGGGTGGATTCCCCAGACCCCCCGGCCCCCCAAACCTGACCCCGAGCATTCCAACAGGGACAGAGGCTTTCCAGAGGGGCACACAGGTTAGAGCGCTCTTTGTTTATTCCCTAGTGCCACTGTCTCGACTTTCCTCCAGGTCTCCCATTCCTGGGCTGCATGGGCACTGGTAGGGTCACCGCCCGGGGGGTAGAGCTGCAGGGGAGAAGGATGTGACAGAATCTCTCTGTCTAAACAGCCTCTTCCTCTTGGCTCCTCTCTGCAATGTCACACAGCCAGGTGCTGGAGAGGTGCTGCTGATCTCCCCCACCGTGATGAATGGGCAGGCTGCGCCCAGCTGGATGCAGCAGGAGGGAACTGATTAGAAAAAGGAGAGAAAATGTCCCAGCTCCAAGGTGAGGGAGAACCCTGGGAGTGGCATTGGTAGCACGCAGTCTCTCTAACCGGCTGGCGCAGAAAGGCCCGACTTTCGCAACACCTACCCTGCCACCCCTTGGTCGGGCACATTCAGGAACTCCAAATTTTGCTCTGAGGGGGGTCTTGCCCTGGTCCTGCGGCTCACGCCCTGCTTAGGCAGCATGGCGGCAGGAGGCCCCTGTGCCTGTTTCTGGGTCCTGGTGTACATCTGCTCCCGCTGTCGGTTGTCATTACGGGGGAACTGGGCAGTGCCGTTCCTGCAGGTCCCTGAAAGAACCACCGGACGGGGATCGGTTACCCTGAAATACTTCACATCCACCCATTCAGCCGGTGTCATCTGCAGCCTTATGTAGCCCATTTCCCAGGCAGGGAATCTGAGTCAGTGGCCAAGCCAGGACTAGATTCCGGTTGTCCTGATTCCCAATCCAGGGGCTCCTGGCCATTGGGCCCGCTGCCTTTTCCATCTGAAAAGGTAAAGCCAGGACTAGATGACCTCCTGAGGTCTCTTCCAACCCTAATCTTCTCTGATTCCATTCTTTGACTTGGAACTTGGATTAACCCCTCCGTGGACACTCAGTGCACCTCCGAAATGGGGGTGGGGGGCTCTGCTGACGTGCCTTTGCCCAATCTGGACCCTTTAATGTGAACTTTGGGGCTGAATCCACATCACTGGAGGCAGCCCTCTTGTTCTCCACTAAAGAGGAACAATTCCAGGTAAATTGCCACCTCTGACCTGGGCTCCGTAGGGCGCAGAAGGGAGCTCAGCATCCGTAACCACAGCCTGGCCCCTCCACGGAGACTGGCTCCAGGCCTGCCAGCCAGAACCAGCTGAGACAGTTTTTTTTTGTGACAGGGATACCTGCTCAACAGGGGCTGGTCTGAGAACTAGCAACTCATTTCACACGTGCCACTGAAGAGCCGTCAGATGGTGGCAACTTTGGGTGCCAAGAAGCAAAACTTATCTATCCCCGTCTCAGTCCCTGGAGCCATTCATTCCTGCGCCCACCCCCCACTGAAGGTTTGCCAGGGGATGGCCCCTGAGCACCCCCAGGTGACTGGTAGCCCCGAGGGGTCAGGTTCTCAGGGTGCAGGGGACCTTGCATAGAGCCACAAGCCCTGATGTCCCGGCTGGAACGGACACAGCTTCACAGCCCTGGACGGTAACTTCCAGCTGGGCTACAGGACCCCCTGTCTCCTTGGGGGTTCTGGGGTCGCCATCGACTCAGCAGGCTTCCCAGAGTGCGGCTTGGCTCTCACATGGCCCCTGAGGCAGGGCCCCCCTTTGGTTTTGTCCGCCTCACCTCTTGGGGCTTGTGGGGCATTTCTGGAAGGCGCCGGTTGCTTGTGGTGGCCTCTGCTCTTCTGGATTCCTTTCTTAGTGGGCTCTGTTGGGACAAAAGAGAGCAGGGTGGATAGGGGCTGGGCCCAGGCTCATTAGGGTGTCATTGGTCCATATTTGGCTCATTGCAAACCATGGTGGGCCAGTAAAACCTTCCATTCCTCCACCTCCTAACTCACCAAGTAAGCTGCACTGCTGCCCCTGGGCGGCACGTCCCCCTTTCACAGTCAGCAGAGGGGAAAATCCACTCCACTGTCCACACAGACCCCAGACTAAAATAATGACCCCCTCACCAGCCATTTTACAACCCCACTCCCCTTCCAGAGCTGGGGATAGAACCCAGGTGTCCTGCCTCCCTGTCCCCACTACTCTAACCACTAGACATCACTCCTTTCCCAGAGCTGAGGACAGAATCCAGGTGTCCTGCTTCCCAAGCCCACCCACTCTAACCACTAGACATCACTCCCCTCCCAGAGCTGGGGATAGAACCCAGGCGCCCTGCCCCCCAACCACTCTAAGCACGTGGGACAGAGTCCCGAAGCCCAAATTGTGCGACATGCTTCCTGACCCCACAACTGGAGATTGCAGGACACCAGGCGCTGAGTGGAGCCCCTGCTAACGCAGCTCGCAGCGGGTTTCTGCGTGGGTCTGCGCTGCTGTTAGTGGGGGGTGCCATCACCCAGCCGGAACGGCCTGTTTATTTTGCAGTCAGTGTTTATCCCGGGCGCAACAGGCCTGGTTCCGTACACGCGCTCGGTACAACAAAGACCAGGGCGCAGAAGAGCCACCATCCTCTGGGTGAACCTCGACAGAACAGCCCCCTTCCCCACCCCCCGAGGGCAAAGGACCCACCGCCGACACTCACTGGAGTTCTTGGGGAGCCCGTCCCCGATGCTGACCGTCAGGGTCTTGCCTCCTGCTTTGAAGACGGCCACGTCGCCCTGGCCCCTCAGGAACGTTATGCTGCGTGTGCCGCCTCCACCCCACCCTGCCTTCTTCACCCGGAACTGTAGTCTGAGCAAGTGGGGAGAAAGGCTGTCAGGGCTCAGGGTCCAACCAGGGCCCCACCACCTGTGGGGGATCTTTGCTTTAAAAGCCCTAGTGCCACTGAACTTGACAAATCAGGGTCACAGTCTTCTCCTAACTACCCACTACTCTCAACAGAGCCCCCAGACTAAACTAATGACCTCCCCCACCAGCCAGTCTACAATCTCATGCCCCTCTGAGGGCTGGGGACAGAACCCAGGAGTCCTGCCTTCCAATCCCACCCCCACTCTCACCACTAGCCCCCACTCCCGTCTCAGGGCTGGGGATAGAACCCAGGAGTCCTGTCTCCCAATCCCCCCGCCCCACTCTAACCAGTAGCCCCCATGCTCCTCTCAGCGCTGGGAACACAGGGCTCTCCAATAGGTGGAGCCGAGCGGCAGATCGGCCCCGGCTGCCCCCGCCTTCCCTCCCCCAGGAGCCCCACTGCCGCTCACGTGTCAGCGAAGCTGAGCTGCAGCTTGCGCTGGGTCAGCTCCTCGTAGCGTTTGCACAGCAGGCTGATGAGCTCTGTCTTAAAGATGGACTCCAGGAAGCTGTCGGCTTCCTCCTCGTGGAGGATGAAGAAGTCGTCCTGCCTCGTGCTGGCCAGACAAAGAACCAGAGAAGAGGGCGTCAGAGCCCAGCTGGGAGGAACCCTAGGGCTGGCTGGAGGCCACCCGGACCCATCTGGAGATCACAAGGGCCAGGGAGCTGCTGATTTGTAAAGCTGTCCACGGAATGTGATGCTTTGCCTGGGGCCTTCCCATGCAACCCCTTCCTTGCACCCCCAGCCCGGTCTGTGACGTCTTCACCTCCACCAGGAAGAAGAGAGACTGGGGGACAGCAGGAGAGCCAGCCCACCAATGCACGCCATGCTGAGGGCCCGGGGCATTGGTAGGAGTAGTTGAGCTGGGTGCCTAGAGGGCTGAGGCGATAGCAGTGGGTTGGTTCCCTGGTTGTGGGGGGTAAAGCTGAGGACTCCTAGGGGAGAAGTCACTATGCCCACATGCAACCAGACCCACGTTTGTGGTCCCAGGACCTTGCAGATGACTGGGGAGTGGGCGAGATCCAGGCTACTAGGGGCCCTGCCAGCTGCCGGGGTCACCTGAGGGAGACTCTGCAGATGGCCTGGATCTCCACCTTCTTCTTCAGCACCTCCTTGATCTGGCCTTTCTCGGGACCCTTCTTGACCTTCTCGCGGCCAATCAGGTAGAAGTACTTGGGGGTCAGGATGAAGTCACGCTTGATGGGCTGGGTGGAGAGATGGGGCAGCAGTGTTAGGGGAGGCGAGTGCCAGCGGGAGGAGCCCGGGCCAACCCTGGGGAGTCAATCACCACATCTCACAGGGAGCAGCATCGGTGACCCCAGGGCAACAGCGGGCAAAGCTGGGGAGGGGAGGTCAGCACTTTGGGGTCATCGCTGCGGCAGGGGTGGTTAAACCAGTCAGTCTGCAGACTTCAGAAGGGGAGAATTCCCACCCCGCCCCCAGGCCCCTCCAAAATCTCTCTGTGTTTCTGTCTGGGCAGGGGTAAGCAGATCCCATTTTCATGCGATGCCTTTAAAAACCGAGTGGCTTCCAGCTCCCAGGCAGGGAGCAATGGACACATCTGGGACCTGACTGACCGCAGCCCTGCCGGAGGAATGAGTATGGGATCTCATCGACAGCAGGGCCCTTGAGAGGACTATAAAGAAGGAGATCTCCCGTCCCTACAGCGCAGTCTGGGATTTGCCTTTCCCTTTCCCAGAGGAATCTCTCAGCACCTGCCCCTGGGTGCGGAGGAGGAATCCCGTTCCCCGCCCCATCCCTGCCCACCCCGGACAAGTCCGTTTACCTTGAATCTCCGGTCATACTTGGTGATCGAGTCAGCGAAGTCTATCCGCTCCCTCTTCCCCATGAATTGACGCAGCTCAGGCCTGTCCTCCATGCCCAGATAATCGCCCACAAAATTCCGGTTGATGCTGTTCTTCCTCCTTTCCTTGAAATTGTACAGGATGTGGGAAGCTGGGCAGGGACACACAGCAACAAGAGTCAGTCGCAGAGCGGGTCAGTGGCCCGTCCAGGCAGGTATGTTGTCCCCATGTTGGAGGCTTTCAGAGGACAGCGTTAAAACTCCACAGAATACTTCGCTGTGCAACCCTATATCTGGAGGGTGGACATATCTTCCTGACCCCCAGTGTATGCCCTGAAGCCTGAGCATTTATAGCTCATGAGATTTTTGTCCTAGCTATTCTAACTGAAAATGCTATTCTTAGTCATATAAATGTCCCATCTTACTGAGCTGCTTGTCTCAATAACGTCATGCAGCAGCAAGTTCCACAGGTTAATTATACATCACATAAAGTGCTTTCTTTTAGCTGTTCGAAGTTTGTAAACTTTTAATGACACTCACTGCCCTCTAATGCTTGTGTTGTGGAATGGGGTGAATGGGACTGCATGCCTGGCCTTCTTTGCACCATTATTTTAGGTGCTTGTATATCTCCTTTCGCTTTTGGCATGCACAATTTGAGAGTATTAGTAAACATTTCCAGTGGTATTAGTAGTACAAGTAGGAATACCCTGCGCTTCCATATTATGTTGCAAACATTTATTAATTAATCAAGCTTCATGACACCCCAGGGGAAACAGCGGCATGGAGAAATAAGTGGCTTGCTCAAAAACACAGAGGAAATCACGGAAAGCTTGTAAAAGAGCTGAGGATTCCTGCCTCCCACATTCCACTGCTCTAAATCCTCTACCTTTCTTCCTCTCAGAGGCAGAATAGAACCCAGGTGTCCTACCACCCAGTCCCCGCTATTCTAACCCCTGGGCCACACATTCTCCCAGAGCTGGGAATAGAACCCAGGAGTCCTGCTTCCCACTTCTCTCATATCAGACCCACAGCCAGGAATAGAACCCAGGAGTTCTGCATCCCAGTCCCCCAAATGCTAGATATGTTGCTTTTTAAACTAAAATTTATGAAAAAGCCATTGTAAACATTGGCAAGAGCTACTTTTGTGCCCTGCCTGCTTCCCCGCCCCCCTCGAACGGCTCCCCAGCTGCTCTGCCCTGCGCAATCCAGCAGGCGAGAAGATGGCATGCCAGCCGGGGTACATGCACTTTACCCCAGGTTGTATCAGCTCCCTGCTCAGTGTCTCCACAGAACCTCCCGGCCTGGGTCTGCTGGCGCAGCTCTCGGCTCTCTTACCTTCCTCTCGCATCTGTTCGTACTTCCGGATGGCGATGTGCTTCCGCCAGGCCTTCTGGATAACTCGGGCAAAGCCATCAAACTTCCGCTCCCGCATCTCCTCCAGCAGAAAGAGCTGGTGGCAGCAAAACACAAACACGCAGGGAACGTGAGACCCAGCAAGACCTATGCAGAGGTGGGGTCGCAAGACAGAGCCAACCTGTGCTCTCCTTAGGGGCTGCAGAAATGGTTTGAGGAGAAAGACGGACAGACAGGTTTCGATCTCATCTAAACCCCTCTCGGTCTGAGCTATAACTCCCTCTAGGTTGCACTGGATGAGAGAGGACACCAAGTTGACTTTAGGGGGGCTGCACCCAATTTTCTTCATTCCCCACGGGGGTGAGGAATCAGAAGGGCAGGCTCCCCAAAGCCTCCTCCCTTCTACCCATCAGCCGAGCCCCCGTGAGCCGAAGGCTGGGGAAATTGGTGAAAACATTTGACACTGATTCGGTTTATGTTTTTTTACACCCTCTAATGCTGGGTGTTTACCCCCAAATTAACGAGCCCAGGAGCTCTCTGCTGAACACGCCTCTCTTGGAAATGCTGTCATTCCCTAGATCAGGGGTCAGCAACCTTTCAGAAGTGCTGTGCCAAGTCTTCATTTATTCACTGTGATTTAAGGTTTCGCGAACCAGTAACACATTTTAACGTTTTTAGAAGGTCTCTTTCTATAAGTTTATAATATATAACTAAACTATTGTTGTATGGAAAGTAAAGAAGGTTTTAAAAATGTTTAAGAAGCTTCATTTAAAATTAAATTAAAATGCAGAGCCCCCCAGACTGGTGGCCAGGACCTGGGCAGTGTGAGTGCCACTGAAAATCAGCTCCTGTGCCGCCTTCGGCACACGGGCCATAGGTTGCCTACCCCTGCCCTAGATCCCTTCCGCTGAAGTTCAGCTCATTAGCTGCAGGGCAGCCCTGTGAGAGAGCAACACAGAGTCACAGACAACCAGCAGGAGGCCCTTTGCCTACACCGACCAGATAGCATGTGTGAAAAATCGGGACAGGGGTGGGGGATAATAGGTCCCTATATAAGAAAATGCCCTGAATATTGGGACTGTCCCTATAAAATCGGGACATCTGGTCACCCTACTTTGCCCCAATTTCGTGGTGATGCCTGGTGACCTGCTACCCCTTCTGGCATCTGTGCTGGATGGAGCTGGGTGATTTTATGGGGGCTGCTAAGCACATCCATTGCCCTGCCTGGAATCCTTGATAATCCTTGGGGGCAATGGGTGAACCCACATTGCAGCAGGCAGTTCCGGTCTTAGGGGAGATGGGCAGGAGCAGGGCCACTTACTGATTCTGGGTTCTTGACAAAGACCTTGCTCCGGCCCATCTGATACTGGTCGGCGTCCATGTTAACCGACCGCAGCAAGTGCTGCACGCCCTGGCGCTCGTCCCCGCGCCAGCACGGCCACGTCTCTGCCGTCAGGATGGCATACCTGCCGGGAAAGGGGCATGTTAGCTGACAGACTTTCGGTGACCGCAGCTCAGATGCCTTCAGAAACAAGAGGTCCTCTCTGGAGCTCCCAGGCCAGGTGAGGATCTAGCTGCACTGATTCCTGGCGCAATGGCAGAGTGCACTGCTCGGGGGTCCCTCCAGCACTCACAGAGATGGCCTTACCTTTGTAGAAACTTGTGAAAGACCCGTCGATAGGCAAATCCTGCCCTGCGTACGCGGATGTTCTCTTTCAGCCCCAGATATTCCACTTGGTGCTTCACCCTGCAAAGTAATGAGGGGAAGAGAGACGCTCAACACAGGTGACTGACGCGCCCTATGGACGGACTCTCGGACTGGAGGGCGGCCACCTGGATTTTGCTGAATCTTGCTGGCAATGTATGTGTGAGGTGGGTGGGCATGTACTTGAAGGTGTGGGAGTGGGATCATGTGCATGTGTGGAGGAGTATATGTGAGTATTTGCACGAAAGTTACACTTAACCTGGCCTGCTGGGTGACTGCAGACAAGTCACGTCACAGCTGTGTGCCTCAGTTTCCCGCTCTGTAAAAGCTTTGAGATCTGCTGATGACAAGCGCTGTATAAAAGCTAAGTATTCAATAATGATTACTCACTATTATTAATTAACCCTGTTTGGAATCACAGAAACAAGAGATGGAAAAAAACCTCATGTGACATTTTCAAAAGGGCTTCAGGGACTTAGGAGTGCAAGGCCTTTTTTCAGAAGTGACTCATTTTCAATTACATTTCGGCTCACAGGGGCCAGGATTATAAAGGTAATTAGGCTCCTAAAGAGGAGGATAGTGGGATTGTCCAAAGCGCCTGAACAGATGAAATGCCCGACCCCCATCAAAGTGGTCAGGACCTTGTTTGCAGACAAACGTTTTTTCTGCCTTGAACCATGGCCTGGATCTGCGGGCAGTCCCCTGGCGCTGCCTAGTAATGAATCTTTGGCTTCTTCCTCACACACTCGCAATGAGGAGCAGTCTTGCCTAGTGGGTAGAGGCACTGGTGTGTGATGCAGGAGACCCAGCTGCCATTCCTGTTGAGCTCCTCTGAGATCTTGGGGAAGGTGTCTCCCCTCCTACCCTCTGTTTAGACCATCAGCTCTTTGGGGCAGGGACTCTCTCTCACGATGTGTATGTGCAGCTCCATGCGCAATGGGCCCACTAGGCGCTACTTTTAATGTAAGCAATGAACAGCGAAGGCCTCTCTCACCTGCTTTCCTCCCAGTCCTTGGGTCTCTTGGTCTCGTTGGGTTTGATGCAGCGGATGTAGTGTGGCGTGCATTTCATGAGGGTGTTCACCAGGTCATTGGCCTGTTTCTGTTGGAAAGACCGACGTCGACAGTGTTAACAGTCTCACCGGCTCCCCGAGGGAAGCGAGAAGCTCTCCCGTAACCTCCTCCCGTACCTTGATCTTGGAGCTGGCTGTGGTCGGTCGACCCTTCTTGTCGGCATCTAGTTTTTCCGGGAAAAGCATCCGGATGAAAGCACTAAAAGGCAGAAAACAGTCAGCAGTGTGAAACCGCCGCGCACTCACTGAGGCTCTGAGCTCCCCGCCAAGGAACTCATTTCAGCTCTGGCTCGGGCAGGCGCAGATGATGCTGAAGTTCATGGGAGCCGCACCTGTTTACACCAGGGCTGAATTTTACCCCGAATTTTCCCAACAGGGCTGACCAGCAGCAGGAAGATAGGAGCTGTGCTACCAGACCAAACCACTGGTCCATCCAGTCCAGCGTCCTGGTTCCTACACTAGCTAATAGCTGATGCACCCCAGGAAGATGAGCCCCTCACACTCTGCTCCCTTAATGGGCTGGTACGATGCTGCATGTAAAGGGGACGTGCTTCCCTGATCCCTGAGAGCTGCTGTGCAACAGGCCAGCGTACAACCCAGGGGGCTGGAGCACTACTTTGTCCTAGGCCAGCAAAGGGTTACGCTCAATTAAGCTCTGGGAAAGGGCTGCGTGGGAGACAGTGGGGAGAGAAAGCCACTGGGAAGGCCGGGCTCCACCCTGCGGGTAGGGAGGTGTCACAGCCCTGTCCTGTCCTTCTCCCTGTCGGGACAGGGCTCACCGAGTGGAGTTGGGCTTGTTTCTCCGGCTCGTCTCAGCAGTTTGCACTCAGGTAGGGTGACCAGATGAGAGGAAGAAAATATCGGGACATGTGGGTGTGGGGGTTCGACGGTGGAGCAAAAAAAAAAAAGACGAGTGCTGCCAGGGGAGCGAAATACCAGGACAAAGATTGGTCAGGACGTCTGGTCACCCTACGCTCAGGCATTTTCGGAGGCTGCACTTAGACAGAACTCAGGGCAGGAACTTTGAGAAGACACCTGTGATGGGCCTGGCTACATGGCCAGTGCGGCACTCACTGTTCGCTGCTCTGCATGAGCTCAATCAGGTCGGTGAAAAGCACGTCCCGGTTCCGTTCGCAAAAGCCATTCACGTCATAGGAGACCTGGAAGGAAAAGTCAGAAATCAGCCCGGGGAGGGTCCTCTGCAGACCAGATCAACTGGTTGCATGAGCTGCAACGACCGGCGCTTTGGAAGAAACACACGTTTGCCGTCAAACGTCCCATGAGCAGGTCGCATATGTCTTGCATTTGTTCCGAGTTATCCCTCCCGTGTTTCCCTCGGGTCATTCTGGGTCTGCAGCTTGTTTGTGGGGAGTGCTCCCTGACAGGACGATCTGGTACAAGTGCCTCTGATGCCAGATGTCTGCCGAGGTGCCTGACTAAATGCAGCCTATGAATCCGGAGCAGTAATAACTGCATGTGTCCATACGGTGCCTATCCACACGGGAATCAATGCGATAGTTGTACATTATCCATGCAACCCATGTGCATCATTGTCTCTCTCTAGGCACTTTCCTGGTCCTCAGCACCATCATACCTGCATCACACCTGACCCCTGTGACCTAGGGGGGTGCTATTCCCATTTTACAGATGGAGAACAGAGGTACAGGGTAGTTCCAGGGATTCACCCATGGGGCCTGTGACAGAGGCACAACTGAACCCAGGTGTCCTTAGCCCTAGCCCAGTGCCCTATGTATTATTAGTTGTATTATCGTAGCACCTCGGAGCCCACTCGTGGACCGGGACCCCACTGCACTAGGTGCTGAACAAACACAGAACAGAAGGTCAGCCCCTAAGAGCTCCTCTGCTAGACCGCCCTTCCTACCCATTCCGTGCATACACCCAGGGATCCCTGGGGTATGCGGCTGTGTCCATGTGATGTGTGTGTACTCCCATAGGATTACGTGCAGCATGAGCGGACAGGGATCCATGCCGGGTGCTCGTGTGGGTGCCCGTGTGCCATGGCGCTAGGCCCTGCATCCATGCAATATACCTTGCCTGCATAGTGGTGGATTACAAAGCCCGAGTTCCAGCTGTTAAAGTGCTCGTGAGTTCCCACTGCTGCCTGGAGCTTCTGCAAGAGGGTCTGGTCCGCTCCTTCCCCCGTTGCGTGCATGGTGGCACAGACGTCATCGAGGACACTCATGATCCCAGGAGGATTCTGGGAGAAAGGGTAGGAACGTGGATGAGGGGCCTGGTGTTCGCTGCATCACTGACCTGCAAACCTGGGTGACTGCCAGAAGCAGTGCAGGGAATGCAGGTAGCGCAGTGTCAGGGACTGTCTGAATGCTGGGCCACAGGGCTGCCCAGAGCGGGGGCAAGTGGGGCAATTTGCCCCAGGCCCTGGATCCTGCAGGGGCCCCCATGAGAATATAGTATTCTATAATATTGCAACTTTTTTTTATGGAAGGGGCCCCCGAAATTACTTTGCCCCAGGCCCCCTGAATCCTCTGGGCAGCCCTGCTGGGCTAATCCCAGTGCCAAGCTTTGGCCCATTCAGTCCAGCCACCCGCTGATATGGGGTTACTCTCCACTCAGGTCAAACGAATTAACCCCTTATGCAGAGCAGGTGGGGAACAAAGTCGCTCCCCAGCGCTGGCTCTTTCCCTGTGCAGTGCTGCCGTTCTGCAGCTGAACACTGCCCAGGGGTTTCAGTCCCCTTCAGAACCCAGTGGGTCAAGCACCTTCTTCAGGGATGGAGCCCATAGCCCGCACTGCCCCCCACCAGGAAGGACTGCAGAACTCCCCTCTCTTACCAGCTTGTTCTCTATCAGGTCACACACCACTTTGTTATTGAAATACTGGATCGGGGTCCACTTGATCCCCTCCTGCACATACTCTTCCTAGAACAGACAAGCGAGGCCCAGTTGATCCAGCTGTGCAAGGCAAGGATGGAGCTTTGGAACCCACAGCTGGGGCACAGGCTGATGTGGGAGGGGGGCAGTTTCCTTCCTGGGGAGCAAAATGCTTGCCTGTCTTTTATGCACAGGAGCAAAATTGTCTCTGGGCCTTGGGCTTGCTGCAGACGCATTCAGAACCTTTGGGCCAAGATTTTCAGGAGTGGGGGCCTCAGGTGAAGTTCCTACAGCCGTGCTGAAGCACCTGCTTTGCAAAAGGGCCAAGCACCTAACAGCCCCCTCCTCTCTGTTTCCCTACACTCTGCCAGGGGGGAAAGAAAAGGCCACATGCAAATGAGGTAATGCATATGCACGATTATGCAAACAGAGCACTAGCTCGTTTGCATAAAATCACCTGATTTCAGAACCTCCAACCTTAACAGGCCTGTCTCCGCTCTCCCCTGCCCCACAACGCTTTGCCCCGGTGTGCACCATACCTGCTCCGCTTTAAGGGTCAGCTCTATAAAGATCTGCTGCAGCTTCTCATTCACAAAGTTAATACAGAATTGTTCAAAGCCGTTTTTCTATAGAGTTATAAAGGAGAAAGAAATAGTGAGATTCCAGCTGGGAGGTCAGCTCCCCTGACTCACACCGTGCTGCTCCTGGGTCGCTCCTGTTGGGTCTTATGGGGTATTCTGCAGGGGGCTCCCCGTGAGAACAGCCAGTCCCAGCTTGGGGCTCTCCCTCTCCGGGCTGGTGGGTCCCAGTGGCACTGCAAGGCCAGGTAGTTAGCACCCCAGCTGGCCTGCAAGGGGAGACACTGGCCTGGAGATCTAGGTCCATGGCCACTGGCTCCAGGGCTGGTCAGTGGGGAGGATGGGCACCAGGAGAGGCAGCTGGCAGGCTGGTCCGTGCAGAACTGGGTGTTATACAGCTGTGGGGCAGACTCACAGGCCAACACAGATCAGTCCCCAAAACAGGGGACCCCCGAGGAGGAGCCCAGCATTTTGAGGGGTGCCAAGATGGAGCCAGGGGAGTGGGGTGGCAGGTGGAGGGAGAGGAAAAAGGCTTAGTGGGGAAAAAGTGACTCTGGAAGGGAGGTACCTTTGGGTTCTGCATCGGGGAACCCCTCTTGGCAGTCTAGGGGAACCCCCCCTTTCCCTCTCAACTGTTCTGCACAGCGTGACTGTGCCCTATGGGTGGGGGGAGCCGGCACCTGCGTTCAAGTGTAACAAGTACCTGGAATATTTCAAAGCCGTAGATATCCAGCACCCCGATACTGTACTCCTCATTGGGCTTCTGCATGGCCCTGTTAATGGACTGCAGGGGAAGAAACGGAGACAGGGAGTGAGCGAGCGAGAGAGAGAGAGAAGGGGGAGAGGCACAGGGAGAAGCTTCAGCACCAGGAGGTCTAGTTCTCCGACATGTTGCACTGTGTCTTTCTGGCCGCACGGCTCTTGTGCGTGGGCTGACCCTGGCTCTGGCCCTGGAGGAAGGGAGAGGAACCCTGGCTAAAGCCAAATCCTGTCCCTTACTCACATCGCACCTAAAACGAGAGGCAGTCACAGTGGCTGCTCTGGCCCCAGGGACATCGGACCCAGTGGAGAATGTCAAATCTAAGTCAGACACGTCCTCTTCGTCACAGTTCAACACACCGTTCGCAGCTGCTAATCCCAAGTGTGTTGGAGGGTGGATCTATCTATCTGTCCACCCCCATACACATCTATCTACCTATCCATCCCCATCCCCATCCTTCTATCTATCTACCCACCCACCCTCCCTCATACACCCATCCATCTATCTATCTATATCCTTGGTGTCTGAGTGCCAGCCAGAAGCCCTGCCCCATACTCAGACAGGAAGGACCATCACATCCTCTGCCTTCCCCTCAAGTGCTGGAGCAGTTTGCGGGTGGGAGACTTTGGGGAACCCTGGCCATGGGTCTCTTCAGGCAGCTGCTGCTGGACCCAGGGCTGGTGAGATGGGAAGCCTGTAACCACCCCTGGGTAGATGAGACCCAATCTCCAAGCAGCATCCTATCCTGGGGGCTGATCTCCCCCAGATTCCTAGCCAGGACCTGGGAACAGCCACAGAAGAGATTTCACACAGAGCCAGGGACCCACAGGCTCTGGTTAACCCGAGTAGCTTGGGGCACGACCCTCACCTCCACAAGGAAGTCAAAAACCCGCGAGTAGAGCCCTTTGGCCAGGGCATCGCGGGTGTAGGATGCCTGCTCCACGTTCAGGGTCACGTTGATCGACTCTGACCGGCCACCCCACTTGCTGTCCATCTTCCTGCTGGTGATCTTGTCATTGAGCCTGTCCTTATCAATCCCCAGCAGGTAGGCGGGGAAGGCCAGCACTGCACACAGGGAGTGAAAGTCAGGGTGTCTCTAGACACCCCATCAGCCCATACAACTCCCTCCCTCTGCTGTTAGTGAACAGGGTCTGTTGTTCCCCAGATCAGCCATGCCCCCATGGACAAGGGGTGGCTGTGGTCTAGTGGTTAGAGCAGGGGTCCTGTGTGCCAGGACTCCTGAGTCCTATTCCTGGCTCTACCGATGTCCTGCTGAGTACCACTAGCCAATTCACTTCCTCTCTCTGTTCCTCAATTGCCCCATCTCTAAAACGGGGACAGTGATGCACAGCCATGTCTGTATTGTGCTTTGAGACCTGTTGTGTAAGGAATTTGCAAATAATTCCAAAGCATTGTTAGAAGCACCTCCGCTTGATCTCATGAACTAAACAGGCCAGCTTTAAATCCAGCCTGAATATTGTAAGCTGCTTATCTGCCCTGACACTGGGTGAAAATCTGCCCATTCAGTCATCTCCTAGTCTTCTCTGCTGGCCCTTTCCCGGGGGGGATGGATTCAGGTGATGGTACTCACGGTCAGGATTCTCCACCTGGGCATAGTTGCCCTGTTCTCGGAAGTTAATGTTGCCCAGGTGCAGGATTCCAGCCACGATCTGTAACACCAGCCTCTGGTCCTCTCTGGCGATGCCTATCACCTGCATGGCGTTCTAGAGGGCAGAGAAAGCATCCCTTCAGCCTGTGTCCCTGGTATTATGGCTGTAAACTTATTTTGGGAAGATTTGGAAAATTAAAGGCACCAGCAAAAATAAATCCACCGTGAACATTTCTGAAATGGAATATTCAGCCAAAAAAAAAAAGAATGAATTTTTGTTGACAACAAAAACATTTGGAATGTCCTGCAGAACTTCCAAGGGTTTTAGACACGTCTGCACTTTCAGAACTGTTGCCCTAGAACAGGGGTAGGCAATCTATGGCAACCAAAGGCAGCACGCGAGCTGATTTTCAGTGGCACTCACACTGCCCGGGTCCTGGCCACTGGTCCGGGAGATTCTGCATTTTGATTTAATTTTAAATGAAGTTCCTTAAACATTTAAAAAAACTTATTTACTTTACATACAACAATAGTTTCGTTATATATTATAGACTTATAGAAAGAGACCTTCTAAAAAGGTTAAAATGTATTACTGGCACGCGAAACCTTAAATTAGAGTGAATAAATGAAGACGCGGCACACCACTTCTGAAAGGTTGCTGACCCCTGCCCTAAAAGAAAGCCACATCCACTTCCAGGACATAGTGAAACCTGGACACAAGCAACCCTGCTGTATCAATCTACCACCAAACAGACAGCGCTACTGAAAAGCAGCCACCTCTGGGGTGGGAAGACAGCAACGAGGTGGCAGGTAGCACCCTGCGCAGTAATGGTTGGTTAACATTGGGAGAGGACACTCCTCATCCAAAAAGTGCCAGGGGCTCATTCCTGCACACGCAGAGCAGACAGGACCAAGCACGTGTAGAAAACAGCCTGGGATCCAGGGAATCTGCCTCACACAGAAAACCTAGCTGGTGTTAAGATGGATCTTGATACATTTATGAATGGGACGAGGTGGCCCACGACAGCAGAGGACAGGACCAGTGACCCAGGACGTCCCTTCCGATCTTGTGTTCCTAAACATATGTGGCTGTGTTGACCTTGGAGGCCCTTGGCAGCTTTGCTGCTAAGGCAAGGGGGGGCAAACTATGACCCAGGGGCCGCATCCGGCCCTTCAGACATTTTAATCTGGCCCTCGAGCTCTCGCCGGGGAGCGGCGTTGGGGGCTTTCCCTGCTCCACATGTGCTGTGGCTCCACACAGCTCCTGGAAGCAGAGGCATGTCCCTACTCTGACTTCTATGTGAAGGGGCAGCCAAGGGACTCCGCATACTGCCCCCATCCCAAGCGCAGCCCCGCAGTTCCCATTGGTCAGGAACTGCGGCCAATGGGAGCTGCAGGGGCAGAGCCTTTGGAAGGTGCAGCGCACAGAGCTGTCTGGCTGTGCCTCCACCTAGGAGCCGGAGAAGGGACATGCCGCTGCTTCTGGGAGCTGCTTGAGGTAAGCGTTGCCCAGAGCCTGTACCTCTGACCCGCTCCTGTGCCCCAACCCCCTGCCCCAGCTCTGATCCCCCTCCTGCCCTCCAAACCCCTTGGTCCCAGCCCGGAGCACCCTCCTGCACCCCGAACCCCTCATCCCCAACCTCACCCCAGAGCCCGCACTCCCAGCCAGAGCCTGCACCCCTTCTGGCATCCCCCCACCCCAGACCGGAGTCCCTTCCCATACCCTGAACTCCTCATTTCTGGCCCCACCCCAGAGCCCACACCCCCAGCCAGAGCCCTCACCCCCTCGCACACCCCGATCCCCCAATTTCATGAGCATTCATGGCCACCATACAATTTCCATACCCAGATGTGGCCCTCAGGCCAAAAAGTTTGCCCACCCCTGCCCTAAGGGCGGCTTTTGGGTGCTATGGGAATGCTGGGAAAATAATACAGGATGGCGGCACCACTGGTTCAGAGACTGGGTAGCTGGCCAGATCCCCACCCATTTCTGAGAGGGCACTCGGGGCGCCCAACCTGTCTGCGGGCTCTCCGCACATACCCTGTACCGTGCGGGAGGGCCAGCCCCGTTAGCCTGTCCGGTTGAGGAGCCGTTATCCGGCATGTGGCTGCAGGCAGGTTGCCACGGTTCCCACCTGAATGTCCAGCCCTTTCTTTCCACTCCAGCCAGTTCCTCTGGGATACGGGGCCGGAGGGCCTCAGGAGCGGCAGAAGACGGGGCACAAAGAGCTGCCTTCTTGAAGCTCAATCCCGTTTTCATCCACAAGCTGGGCCAGGTCAGATCAGCCCAAAACGTACAGCTCAGGTAAGAGCCACATTCTAACATGCCCACATGTCCCACTATGAGCACCCTCCGCACACGGGCCACTCACCATGGTCTCGTGGAAGTCGTTTCGGTCATCAGTGTCGTCCACCTTGTAGGTTTCGGACTGGTTCAGGTAGTAGTAATAATCGGGGGTCATGATCCCCAGGTTCTGCTGCTGCTCCTGGGAGGCCCCTTCAATGAGCTGCCGGCAAAGGGGAAGAATGCAGGGCTGGGGGCAGCTCCTGGAAATGAACCGGCCCCTCGGGGTTCCCCTGCTCTGCAGCCTGGGGCTGTCTGTCCCCCCTTGGAGTGCCGTCTCCTGCTCAGCCAGAAACCCAGGCCTATCAGCCGCTCTAGGGCGCAATTCTGCGACAGACGCACCAGTGTGAAAGCATAGGGGCACGCTCGCTCCTTTCCAGGCACGGATGCCAATACACAGGCATGTCCATTTGCACACATGACGATGCCCACATGAATGCATGTGCACGTTCACATACTCGCCCCCACACACACATTCTTAGTCATGCACTCCCATGCTGATACGCACATTCACACTCAGCCGTGTTCACACTCCTGTTCACACACACACATCCACTTGACCCCCGTGGGCCCCACGCAGCACCAGATCCCCCTGGTGCCCGGGTTTGTCAGGGTACCTGGTAGTAGATGTGAAAGTTCCTCTCGTTCTCATTCTGGTTCACTACCCTGGATTTCTCCAGCAGGAAGTTGGAGATCTTCCCTCCATCCGGCTCGCCGCCCCGGCTGAACTGGATTTCAAAGTATTTCCCCTGCCGAGCGAAGACATTTCAGCCGTGAGGCTGCAGGGCTGCGGTTCCCTGGGAATCAGCCAGAGGCTGGGCGGTCTCATTTTAGGGACCCCCACCCTGTCTGTGGGAGTCTCTCCCGCCTCCTCCCAGGCCTCAGCATGTTTCTCTTCCTCGCACCTGCTGTCTCCTGTCCCTG
The DNA here is from genome assembly GCF_025201925.1 of Gopherus flavomarginatus. Taxonomy (NCBI): domain Eukaryota; kingdom Metazoa; phylum Chordata; order Testudines; family Testudinidae; genus Gopherus; species Gopherus flavomarginatus. The sequence continues at coordinate 7,115,020 of NC_066640.1, read as the reverse complement.
GCAGCTTTCTGGGGCAGGGTCTGTCTTTAATTACATGTATGTACAGCACCATTATGCCAGCTTTTCACTCCTGATTGGGGCTTCTAGGTGCTACCATAAAACAAATAATAACAACTTACAGGACACAGGGGAAGGTCTTTCTTTTTGGGTCCTCTCATCTCTGACTCTCTTCCTGTCCCCTGAAGCGTTATCTTTCCTTCCCCTCATCTGGGGCCCAGCTCTGATAGGTGCTGACGCTCCACAACGGCAGTGCCTAGTTAGGTCCTTCCTACAAACACTGTCCCGTTCCAGGCTGCACCGCCCACACCCTTTCCCTATCCAGAGCCAGCCTGCCAATGGCCAGTGAACCGAGCAAGAGTCCGTGCTGCTGGAATGGGGAACTGAGCCATGCTGGTGGGAGTATGGGGCTCTGACGATGAGTCCCAGTGGTGGAGAGGGATATAAACCAGTCTGTGGGATTCCAAGATGGCACATGCAGCCTGGAGAAGGGCCCCAAGAAGCCACTTGCTTTGCTTGTGCTTCAGGCCAGCTCTGTCCCTGTCAGACTTGCAAAATCCCCAGGGGATGGGAGGGCAGCAGGAACGAGCCAGACACCAGTTTCAGAGTAGCAGCTGTGTTAGTCTGTATCTGCAAAAAGAACAGGCATCCTTGTGGCACCTGAGAGACTAAGAAATGTATTTGAGCATATGATTTGTGGGCTACATCTGATGAAGTAGGTTCTAGCCCACGAAAGCTTATGTTCAAATAAATCTGTTAGTCTGTAAGGTGCCACAAGGACTCCCGTTCTTTTTGCGGATACCAGTGGCTCCCATGGGACGATCACATCTCCCATTCTGCACACCCCTCCCTGGGACTGACCAGCAGTGAAATCTGGCCCCGGAGACTTACAAATCGGCTGGAGTTGTTGTTCCGGACGGTTTTGGCGTTCCCAAAGGCTTCCAGCAGAGGGTTGGACTGCAGGATGATGTCTTTCACGTGCTGAGGATTACAGCAAGTCAGAGATCGGGGCGGACCCGTTGGCTCACGGGGGACTAGTCGCAGCTTGTTGAGGTGCAGTGGCAAAGGGCTACCAGAAAGCTGGCAATGTGGCACTGCACAGGTTAGGGGCGGGGGACTACTGCCAGCTCTTGGCTTGGAGCAGGTTTGGTAGGATGGAAGGGCATTGCTCCATGTCAGGCTGGCATACGGCAGGCACTGCCAGCTCTTTCTTGGTGTGTGTGCGGGCACTGCCGGATCTTGGCTGGGAGCGGTTGGTTTGGAAGTGCCAAGTCCTGGATTAGAGCAGGGCAGGCATTGCCAGCTCAGAGCATGCAGGGCGGGGTTAGAAGAGGAAGCGTGGTCTGGTGCCTGGTATGTCATCACCTTTCCCAGGCTAACCTAGTGTGATCTCAGCCCACGGGGAGAGCTGAGGAGCTGCAGGAGACGGGGAAGGAGGAGCTGCCCTCTGGCAGAGAGAAAAACGCTTCAAACCTAGGAAAGTGGGTGGGAGGGAAGGAAGGGCTGGAGCGAGGTGGGCGAAATGGGGAACAAGAGTGATGAGAAGATGAGTAGAGAGAGGCTCAGAGAGAGCCTGGGCTGCAGAGGGAGCCGTACCTGCACTTTCTCTCCACCTCCGGACACTTTGGAAATGTAGCCCATAATGTATTTGGCTGCCACCGTTTTTCCAGCCCCGCTTTCCCCACTGCAGAAACATTCAAACAAAACAGGGGGAAGTGAAATAACCTGCCCAGTGTCTACGTTTCCAGAGAGAATCACTGCCCCGATGGAGGTTTCACTGACCCCTTAGCCTGCTGTGGGTCTCAGAGGCAGATTACGCTTTTGTGGGGCTCTGGACCAAAACCAGGGTGGGGGCCCTCCCCACCCCTTCCACCTGCAGTGACCCTCGCCCTCCGGTGCTCCTGCCAGGGAGGGGGTCCATGTGCGGGGGGGTGTCCATTTTTCCAGGCCCCACCCCCCAGTTGGACGGGGCCTCTGGGCACAGGCCTCGTTGGCTCAGTGGCTAATCCGCAGTGGTACAGGGACCGTCTCTTGCTCTTTCTGTGCAGTGCCCAGCACAACAGGGGGCCAGATCACCCTTGAGGCCTCTGCCTAGTGCAATACGAATGATACATAATTTTATAACTCGGAGACCCTTCTGTATTCTCTCCGTGTCTGCAGAAGGGGAGCTCCTGCTGGGTACAGGAGGGTGGTCCAGTTTTGACTTGAATAGTTCTTCCTGGTCCCTGTGCCCGGTGCTGCAGTGAAGGGGGAGCGGAGGTGTGTAGCGATGTGGAATCATGGCTGCACATCCCTGCGGAAGGTGGGTGATGAGATTCCAAGCGCCACACACTCTGGCTCCTGGCTGAGGCAGATGCCTGAAACGGTTATTTGTTTTGGTGCCTTGTGCCTAGAAGGGAAGTCTCTGGACTTGCCCCACATCCGGGCAGCTTCTTCGCAATATTCAAACCACTTGCGTAAAGTTCATTTCCTGTGCTGAGCTGCCATCCTCTGCATCCCAGCCGGGCGTATTTGCGTTTAGCAATGTGGTCCAGGGGACTGAGCGCTCCACTCAGATTCAGTAAACCTGGGCTCTATTCCCGGCTCTGCTGCAGACCCATGGGGAGGACCTTGGGCAAGTCATGGCCCTTCATTGTGCCTCAGTTTCCCCTCCCAACCTTTGGCTGACTTGTCTGCTTAGACTGAAAGCCTTTGGGGGCAGGAACTGTCTTTTACTAGATGTTCATACAGCTCCTAGTGCAATGCAGGCGAGCCATGATCTTGCTTAATAATGAAGCATGAAAAGTGGCAGTGCAGTTGGTCCATGTGAGAGAGGAAATACGTTAGGGCTTGTCTACATGGGAAAGTTTAGCCGGTTATACCACTACATAGTATAGTTAAAACTGTGATAGCTATACCAGTGACCAGATACACAGGTATAACTATAGCAGTTTAAATTCACACCTTAGCTCAGAGGTCAGCAAACTACGGCCTATGGGCCACATCCAGCCCGTGGGATTGTCCTGCCTGGCCCTTGAGCTCCTGGCCGGGGAGGCTAGCCAGCCCCTGGCCCTTCCCCTGCTGTCCCCCCTCAGCTGCAGCCTCACCTCGCTGTGCTGCCAGCGCTCTGGATGGTGGGGCTGTGAGCTTCTGCTGGGCAGCATGGCGGCACGGCTGCCAGGTCTGCTGCTCTGAGCGGCATGGTAAGGGGGGGGTTGGATAAGGGGCAGAGGGTTCCAGGCGGCAATCAGGGGACAGGGAGCCGGGGCGGGTTGGATGGGGCAGAGGTTCAGGGGGTGTGTGGTCAGGGGACGGGGAACAGGGAGGTTGGATAGAGGGTGGCGTGCCGGGGGGCGGTTAGGGGCGGGATGTGGATAGGGGTCAGGGCAGTCAGGGGACAGGGAGCAGGGGGGTTGGATAGGGGGTGGGGTTCCAGGGGAGTGGTTAGGGGATGAGGAACAGGAGGGGTTGGATGGGGGTAGGGTCCTGGGGGGGCATTTAGGGGTGAGGAGTCTGGGGAGAGGCGGTTAGGGGATGGGGAACAGGGGAGGTTGGATAGAGGGTGGGGTCCTGGGGGGCGGTTAGGGACAAGGGTGTGGATAGGGGTCGGGGCAGTCAGGGGACAAGGAGCACGGGAGGTTGGATGGGGGTGGGGTCCCAGGGGGGCGGTTAGGGGATGGAGAACAGGAGGGGTTGGAGGGGGGTAAGGTCCCGGGGGGGCAGTTAGGGGCGGGGGGTCTGGGAGGGGCGGTTAGGGGATGGGGAACAGGGGAGGTTAGATAGAGGGTTGGATCCTGGGGGGCGGTTAGGGGATGGAGAACAGGAGGGGTTGGATAGGGGGTAGGGTCTCGGGGGGCGATTAGGGGTGGGGATGTGGATAGGGGTCAGGGCAGTCAGGGAACGGGGAACAGGAGGGGTTGGATAGGGGGTAGGGGCTCAGGGGGCGGTTAGGGGTGGGGATGTGGATAGGGTCAGGGCAGTCAGGGGACGGGGAACAGGAGGGGTTGGATAGGAGGTAGGGTCCCGGGGGGCAGTTAGGGGCAGGGGGTCAGGGAGGGGCGGTTATGGGACAAGGCACAGGGGGGGTTGGATGGGTCGGGGCAGTCAGGGGGTGGATAGGGGGCGGGGGCAGGCTGTTTGGGGAGGCCCAGCCTTCCCTGCCCGGCCCTCCGTACAGTTTTGGAACCCCGATGTGGCCCTCAGGCCAAAAGGTTTGCCCTCCCCTGCCTTAGCTTGTACTGCTCTGACTTTCCCCTTAGGCTCGTTCTCCTTGAAGTGGATGGGAACTTTAACTGGTACAAGCCTAGTGGTGATGGCTGGTGACTGCGGTGCCCAGACTGCTCACTACGCCGTGCGGGCCAGGGAAAGGGAGGACTGATTCTGAGTATGCCTGAGAGAGGGGCCAGGTGGGCGCTTGGTGGGTTTGTGGAACCCTTTCCTAGCCCAGCATTTCCCTGGACGCCGTACCAACGTGCTCCCTGCTAGGAGTGCCGAGTCCAGGACGGCTGCAAGTTCCTTTGATAACAACCCCTCACATTTCGATGGGGCTTTCCATCCCCGAGCACTTTGCAGATGACACACATCCCCGGGGCTCACCGCACCCTGCCACTGCTGGGCAGCTGCCTTTGCAAAGCAGCCTACCTGCGGCTTACCGGCGCATAGCGATGGAGGAGAGGAAGTGAAGAATGCTGGATCCAGTCAAAACTGGAAGAGGAAGGTAGGGAGGTGGGACTGGAATTCAGCCAGCACACCAGCCTGGTCATATGAAAAGTGTTGTGGAATCTCTAATGACCCCAAGGGGGCAGGATGCTAGCCCCACTCTTCTGGTTTACTTCTCCCAAAACGGCACCACTCCCCGCAGCGCTGCAATGGGGCATTGGATCAGTGCTGGCTCTGAGCCCGCCACGGACTGAATCCTGCTTTGAGCCGGGGGTGGGACTAGATACCTCCTGAGGTCCCTTCCCACCCTGAGATTCTATGAATCGCCAACGTCCTCCCTGTGGTGCACATATGGGGTCCTTGGAAACAGACCTGACCCTGCTCAGCAGCTGAGACCAACCCCCACTTCCTCCACCCAAGTCTCTCTTATTTGGGAGTCGGCATCCTTGCTACCTGATAATGACGCACTGGTTCTCTCCGTCGATCAGCATGTTCCGATACATATTGTCGGTCAGAGCGTAGATGTGGGGCGGATTTTCATACTGAGCCTAGAGGCCAACAAACGGACGATGAGAATAATGGTTACTAACTACAACGCAGAGTCTAATGCATAAACCAGAACCCTCTTGGGGAGCAGTGCTTTCCCTGGCAGGATAAGAGACAAACATCCACCACCTCCCTTCTCCAGGTAGGCACTCAAACAACCTTAACTCTGCCCTATAGCAATGCCATGTGGTATGACCAGTGGTTCTCAACCTATTTACCATTGTGGGCGGCGTATGCAGCACTCTGTGTTATGCGGGCTGCATCCATACAATACATACACGACCTTTATGGCCCTGAGGATGTCACATGGGCTGCAGCTGTTTGCGGATTGGGCCGCAAGCAGCCCGTGGGTCGCAGGTTGAGAACCACTAAGTATGACAGTTGCATGGTAACGTTTGTGACTCCAGATTATTTTAAACTGATTTTTAAAGACACATTTGATTTTTTTCATATTTTTTCCCCCTTCAGGCCAGAATTAAGGTTTTTTGGCTGCGTTCTCTGTGGATTTCCGTATCTTAATACCTTTAAGTTTCTTTTTAGTGTAACCTTAACTCTGAAGTTCCTGGGCTTATAAAGCTGTTTTTTGGAATAATGGCAGCTGCCGTTATTTTTTTATCCTCAGTTGCTGATATGTACTTTCAACTTTAACACAGGTTGTGTTTGGAAATATATAATGCAGTAACCCCGATAGGTCCCAGAGCTGGAAAGGACACAGACAACCAGGGAGCTGCTCATGGTCATCCAGCAGATCATAGAGTGAGTGGGACCAGAACTAGGCCACCTGACTCCCAGTCCGAGGCCCCAGCCTGGGGCCCGTTTATACAATCAGTTAGAAACATGTCTGCACCTTGCACGTCATCCAAAGGCACAAGACAGAGTAGCCTGAACAAGGAGTTATGTCAGACAGCCCCGCCCGTTCTACCCCCCAAGACCAGCCGGCCTCCTCACCGCTCCTTGGTACAGCTCAACCTCCCGGTCCGTAAAGTAAGGCATCTGCTTGAAGGGATTGACTGAGATGAGCACTGAGCCAATGTAGGTCTGAGCTATTTGTTAAGGGTCCGTCAGCTCCCCTCTTGTTCCTCCTTTTCCCACCCAGCCCCACGCCCCAAACATGTCACGGTACCCAAAGCCAACAAGACCCAAAAGGACCACAGTAGATTCAGGTGCATGGTGAGGATTTTGATACAAGAGATGGGTCCAGATCCCCTCCGCCCCCAACTCTGGAACCTGGGGAGATTTGGAATTTGGAACAGAACTTGGCAGAGGTGCGGGAACTAGGGGTGCTGCCGCATCCCCTGGCTTGAAGTGGTTTCCATCACATCCAGGGTTTACAGTTTGGTTCAATGGCTCTCAGCGCCCCCCGTCCACTACACACATGGTTCCCTCACCCCTGGAACTTGGCAGCTTATTGAGTGGCTCGTTGCAGACAGTTCCCCATGGCGCAGTTAAGGCCCAAGGAGAGTGATGGCAGATGGACCGTTCTGGGCTTCTCTGGCTCCTTCTAACTCTGGGGCCATGGACCTGTCACACCGATTGCCATCCTGGGGGAAGGGGCCACGATGTGGCACCTTGATCAGCAAGAGAATTAAGGGGCAGTAGCAAGCAGGGGTGCTGGAACAATTCGTATACGGGGGGTGCTGATGAGGGGAATCATGGAGTTGGTGTCTGTTATTCCTACTTCAAGCCAGGGGATGCGGCAGCACCCCTATTTCTAGCAGCATTGGCAGCAAGTAAAACACATGATGTGCCTCCCCTCCTCCTGGTGAGGGAAGAGCCAGGCTGCAGAGAGCTAATGGCACAACTCTCTCCTGCCTGGCAGCTTCCTGACATGGGGCTACAGGAAGGAGGCACTGGAATTTCACCAGGGGGGATGTTGGAGGGGTTTGTTCTTTGGGACCAGTTCAAAAGGCAGAAGGAAAATCAGATCCAGTGACAACCAAGGACCAAATTTCAGGGGTTCAGCTCCCATTTAGGCACCTCGAGAAAGGCCTGGATTTTCAGCTGTCACACTGCGCTCTTTCGGAAAGCTGGCCACTTATGTCAGGTGCCTAAGGGGGAGCTGCGCGCTTTTGAAAACCGGGCCCCAGTTGTGGGTGCCAATGCGGTGCACTAGTGAAAACCCTGCCCGTAGTGGCCAAGAGGTTTCACGAAGCCTGTCCTTGCCCGGCAGCACCTGGTGGGTGGTCTTCCTCAAAAGCCTTGACCTGCAGAACAACAAAGCGTTATTGCTGCAATCTTGAAATGGGCTGTGCTCACATGACATCACCTCGTGGTGAGGCTGTGTTGCCACCACATGAATGCAGAATGCCAGCTGAGATAGTCCGTGGGTGTGATCCTGTATTGGAAAATGGACACTGCACTAGATGGACCAGTGGTCATGTCCTATGCAGCAGGAGGTTGGGCACTGGATGAAGATGGGCCAAGGATCCGATCCAGTGTAAGGTGGCTCTTCGCTTCTTAAGACCGCGCCTAATGATGCATTTGCAGACTTTTCACTTCCTACCCCAGCTCAACAGGATCTTTCTGCAGCCTCAGACTGGATGAGAGCCCAGGACAGGCCCGTGAAAACAGGGGCCTCCCTGCAAAATCAGGTCCAGGTGATGACCCTGTTTGTAGGTGCCCAACAACTCTGAGTTGTGGCCTCCCCAGAGCGTATGTAGCAAGCAAAACAAGTGGTGAAAATCGCAGCCTGTTTTGGAAGGGCGTTCCCCAGCACGGCTTTGATGTGGTGAAACAGCTGTGCCACATGAAGGGAGCAGAAGGCCCGGTTTTGCACAAGGAGCAGAGCCTCGTCATTCCAGCGGGGAGGTTTACGGGCCACACTGCTCTTGCCGGTAGCACACTCCAGCGTCCCCAGTCACTGTGGCTTGGCCAGGGGCCTCAGGGGAGGGTCCGTGTGGAGCACAATCGGGATGGAGCACTCTGCTGCTCATCACAGGTTACCACTATTTCCGGCCACCTCGGCGATGCTCACCCTAGCCTGCCTAATCGCCTGCCTAATCGCCCGAGTTCCTTCCTTTCTAGTGAGCCCCACATACAGCCAGCCTGTCTGCACAAAAGGCCTATAAACATCTTCGCATGTGCCAGAAGCAAACCCCGGGATCCCTGCAATGGAGAGAATTTTATGGGCTAGATCCTCAGCTCGTGTAACTCACCAGGGCCCCACTGAAGTCGGTTGAGCTACACGGATTCATGCGGGCTGAAGATCTGGGTCCAATGAGTGACATTTACAACACCCTGTGTGCACTTTGCCCAGTTGTTATGATCAACACTCAGCACTTCATAGGTCTCAAAGCCCTTTATAAAGGGGGTACAATTACCTTCCTTCTACAGGTGGGGAAACTGAGGCACAGAGACATCTCACAGCTTGCTTAGTGAGCCGGGGCGGGGTTGGGGAATAGACCCCTGGTGTCCTGACTTCTACAGCTGCACCTTCTGCCTGTCCCTCCTGTAGACCTGCCCCATGGTAGCTGCCCCAGGTGGATCAAAGATGGAGGCCCATGCACAGGACACCCCAAAGACAGAGAGATATGAGGTGGTGAGCAGGAGGGTACTGCAGTGAGGGGCTATGGGGACAGCAGAGCAGCGGGGACCGTTACAATGGAGGGGTCCGGGAGAGGAGGGTGGGTTTTACAGTGGGAAGGTGTGTGGGTCCAAACAGAGCTAGGAGAAGCCTCACTCCCTGCGGCAGATGTTTAAGCAGGACGTGTCCCTCTCATGCCCACGGGGTTCAAGAGGCCAGGGGTGGCTTGTCCCCCAGGAGACGGAGTGACCATGGGGAATAGCGTGTCTCTTACAGAACGGGAAAGGGGGAGGAAGAGGAGGTGCAGGGGCTGGTGTTTCCTGTGGAATGCAGAAGTGCTCTGGACTGACTCATGGCTGAACACTGGGCCCTTACACAGCAGCAGAAAAAAAGGAAGGGGGAGGTTTCTGGTTTTTTTTTTTTCTTTTCTTTTCTTAAAAAAAACCAAACAAATGAGCCCACTCCAGCCCTTCCGGGCTGCTGTCACAGGCAGGAAAACCCGCCCTGAGCTGTCGCAGAGCACGGCCTTGTAAGGACACAGCCTTGCCTTCGGTGGAAACCGCAGCCCACTCGAGCGGAGTGCGCGCTGTCTCTGGTGCGCTGCTCTTCCCTGAGACCTGCCGTAGCTCACTGCTCCCATCTCCCCTGTGGGGGAACATTGTTCCCAGCCCGCTAGCCGGGGAATTCGGTGCTCAGCCATGCCTAGGAAGATTTCCCTGCTGCCAGCTGGCCGCCTCCTAGCAGGGATGGGACGCAGGAGCAAAAGGAGCGCTCTGGAGGGCCACTGGGACGGCAAAGGCCCTTGTCTGGGCACAGGGCCAGGCTCAGTCTCATGCCTCTATGGGTCAGACCCCGTGATAATCAAATATAAGGTCAGGGGGAGTTTATGTCCTCAGTCTGGTGAGCAAGGAACCAGCCAAGCAAAGAGTGACGCTGCAGGTTGTGCAGACTGTCTCCTCCGATCGCCATCGCAGCGAGCTCCTTAATGCCACAGCCCTGATATAGGCACGATCAACACCCATGGCGGCAGCCGTCAGAGACTCGAGCAGGAGTGGGGGGCTCCACAGAAACCTTCTCCCTTCCCTGGTGCGGTGCCCCATGTGGATGAGCACCAGGGACCTGTGGGAGACTGAGATCCCAATGCATGAGGCTAAGTTACAGAACTAGGACCCTACAAATGGGCATCTGGCTGCGTACAGTCCTCAAAGACCGACTAGGTTAGGGATGGAGGTGAGGCAGGTCAGCGTGAGGTGCAGTGGGGCATCAGGGCTGAGACAGCAGGGGGTCTTGGTCTTCCCAACATCCTCTGGCAAAGAGTTCCACAGGTTGACTGTGCATTGTGTGAATTGTCTAGGTCCCTCATTTTGTGAGGGACCTAGACAAATTAGAGGGTTGGGCCAAAAGAAACCTGATGAGGTTCAACAAAGACAAGTGCAGAGTCCTGCACACAGGACGGAAGAATCCCATGCACTGCTACAGGCTGTGGACTGAGTGGCTAGGAAGCAGTTCTGCAGAAAAGGACTTGGGGTTACAGTGGACGGGAAGCTGGATATGAGTCAACAGTGTGCCCTTGTTGCCAAGAAGGCTAATGGCATTTTGGGCTGTATAAGTAGGGGCATTGCCAGCAGATCGAGCGACGTGATCATTCCCCTCTATTCGGCACTGATGAGGCCTCATCTGGAGTACTGTGTCCAGTTTTGGGCCCCACACTACAAAGGATGTGGAAAAATTGGAAAGAGTCCACCAGAGGACAACAAAAATGATTAGGGGGCTGGAGCACATGACTTATGAGGAGAGGCTTAGGGAACGGGGGTTATTTAGCCTGCAGAAGAGAAGAATGAGGGGGGATTTGATAGCTGCTTTCAACTACCTAAAAGGGGGTTCCAAAGAAGATGGATCTAGACTGTTCTCAGTGGTGGCAGATGACAGAACAAGGAGCAATGGTCTCAAGTTGCAGTGGGGGAGGTTTAGGTTGGATATTAGGAAACACTATTTCACTAGGAGGGTGGTGAAGCACTGGAATGGGTTTCTAGGGATGGGGTGGAATCTCCATCCTTAGAGGTTTTTAAGGCCCAGCTTGACAAAGCCCTGGCTGGGATGATTTAGTTGGGGTTGGTCCTGCTTTGAGCAAGGGGTTGGACTAGATGACGTTCTGAGGTCCCTTCCAACCCTGAGATTCTATGAGTAAGAACATAGGAACGACCAGACTGGGTCAGACCAAAGGTCCATCTAGCCCAGTATCCTGTCTTCCAACAGTGGCCAATGCCAGGTGCCCCAGAGGGAATGAACAGAACAGGGAATCATCAAGTGATCTATCCCCTGTCACCCATTCCCAGTTTCTGGAAAACAGAGGCTAGGGACACCATTCCTGCCCGTACTGGCTAATAGCCATTGATGGACCTGTCCTCCATGAACTTATCTAGTTCTTTTTTGAATCCTGTTATAGTGTAAGAGGTGCTGAAGGCAGGGCTGGAGTGCGTGGACATTGCTGTGTGGCAGGCCAGGACTGGCAAAGCAGAGGTGCTAAAGGGCAGAGACTGAGATGCACCAGCATAGCTGCAGTCAGGTTGCCCATAACCTTGCGAAATCCTCCACTCCATCTTCTCCTGTTTCACACTCCACCCCCTCAGCCCTGCTGAGCCAGCTGCCACCCTTGTATGCCAGATGAAGAGAGGCACAGCTGCAGCTCCTTTCGGAGTCCATTCGCCTATTCCTTAAATCCAGGAATTTCCCCTCCCCAACCCAACATTGCCATAGAGTGCTCCCAGTCCACGAAAGCATCGCTCCGGAGAAGCCCGGGTTCGCTTCTTGAGTCTGCTCAGCTGGATCTGCTCTCTTTGCTGGCATCCAATGACAGGGACATGTGCAATCAGTGAGACTCCCAGAGCAGCCGAGCATGCTGTGTCCACAGGGGCAGACCCAGCATTCAGCAAAGGTCCCCGTTTTAGAAATATCCTCGGGCTGGAGCAGAGCAAAGCGTCGTGCTTTAGAATGGCCGATGCCAGAGAAGCAGCTATGGGCCGCTCAAGAGGCCTTAGCGTAACCCACAAAGTCAGCCGCTGGGTCACAGTGCTATGGGGGAGCACAGCCACACCGCCAAGGTGAGGGGCTGACAGGAAACACAGCTGTGTCAGCTTGCCAGGGGCTGGAACTGGGCCAGTGAGGGCTGTCTGCCGGTGATGCGGAGCACATGGGTGAGGCTGGCCGAGCCCAGGGCAAGCTCCATCTGCAAAGAAACTTTGGGCTGGAGGCTAATGGTGTTGGCACTGGGATCTGGGAAGGATTCCAGTGCTGGCCCCAGAGCCTAAGTCCTTCGGCTGGGGTGCAAGGTAGGAGGACACCACATGGAAAGAAATAATAACCCGGCTTCCTCCCTTTTAGTCCTCATGGGGGGTTCCATCCCAGGACCTGTCCGGAAGCAGCTCTGGTGTGGTGCACAATGGCCTGGGGGCAGGATTTGAGAGGGATTGTGCAGCTTAGCTCAGGGTGGCTAGCTGAGATTGCTGCTTTTTGTTTTTTTTTGAGGAAAATATTAGCCATCCTGGGTTGCAGAGCTATTTGCGAGACAGCAGAAAGAAAAACAGCAGGGCTCACGCTTCCTGGCTTCTGTTCTTGGCTCTGGGAGAAGAGCGTGGCCTTGGTGGTGGCACACAGAATAGCCAAGCACGTAAACGGGGCAGATTCTTTCTGAAACACAGTGTGGCCGAGCGTTGGGGGTGCTGTGCCAGAGAACTGGGTTCTGTTCTCAGCTCAGTCAGAGGTTACCTGGCCTGTGAAATGAAGAGACCAACACTTGCTTGTCTCATAGAGAGTGCTACGAAGCCTTGCTCAATTGTAAAGCTTGCGAAGAACCAGCAGTGGGCGAAAGAGACGAGACTGGGTCTCCTGGCTCCCAGCTCAGTGCACCTTCCCTGTAACACAGATGAAGGAACAGAACAGTCTCCTGAACGTAGGGACTGACTGCAAATTTGCCAGGTGGTGCATGGAGGCAAGGAATAGTGCCCCAGTGCCCAGACCTAGTGGGGGTGTGGATCTTGCCACGTGAGCCAGTCCTCCGGAGATAAGGGGACAAGGAACTGACATGAATCCTTCAGCAGCTGTCACTCCATCGGAGGCCCAACATTTAGATTTTGTAAAGATAAAGCCTTCTCCGCTAACTACAGCAAGGGCCCGATTCTCCATCATCCTGCCTCTTGTGCACTTATTGTGATGGGAGTGCAAAACACAACCCTTCCACTCAGGGAACATTTCGCACCTCTTTGCACAGTGGCACAAGTCACAAGGCAGCACAGAACCAGGCCCGCAGAGAGAAACTGGCCTGACTCCAAACAGATACTAAATGGAAACGTTATTTCATGATTGGTGTTGTTTTATAACTTGTCCTGCTGCAGTGCTGGGAACCAAAACCCCAAAGTGCTGTCCGAGGGATGAGAGCCAGGAAGTGAAACAGACTGGTGTGGTTTCTGCATCTGAGCAGATTGAAAGGCACCAAGTCAATAAGCAGCGTAAACGATAGGTGAACAGATTTCTGTGCGGGGCAGGGCAGTGGGCGCATGTTCCGTTATGCTCCATACTCTGCACTGGCTGTCCGTTCATATCGGGGAGCCATGCCAGGTACCTGAATGGTGTAGGCCCAGATGTTTCAGAGGATGCCTCTCTCCCGTGCCCTGTTGCAGCTGGTGCGCTCCTGCTGTCTGTCTGAAGGCTGGAGCTCATCGGAACTGGCTGCCGGCTCCCATCAGGGATACATTCAACTCTTACGGTGATGCATCTTTGCGTGCAGGCTTTCCACTTGGTGAAGGTTCTGGATTCTCCTGTCACTCAGCCGTGCGTTCTTTGGAGGCTCCAGTACCGTCCATGCTAAACTCAGGTGTTCCAGCCAGCTCCAAAACCGAAGAGGCGTAACTGAGGTGCCGGTGTGTTTTTCCATGACCATTGCCCTGGTGCTGCTGTGTAAATAGACATCCTTCTATAATGCTTCCTCCGGCAGACTGGCTCCAGTCAGCCTAGTTATCCCACACCTTGGTACCTTGTGTCATCCAGCCAGCCCTCTGCACTGGGGAATTTATACAGACGCTGCACTGGGCTGGCCACAAATATAAGAGATTGTTCCGCATGCTCTCGCTAGGACTGTCCAGAACTGTTTTTTGATGGAAAATTGGGTTTTCAACCAAAGAATTTTTATGTGTGAAAAGCGTTCAGCTTCTGCAGAAAATTTAGATAATTCATAAAAAACCAAAAACTTTCAATTAAAAACGTCTCATGGGAAGGGTGCAGTTCAGTGGCGTATGTTCCCATTCGTCTCTATAGGCCAGGCTTTCTGGCTAGACTACATCTTCCACGATGCATCTCCCTTCACCAACCGGGTAGAAAGTGGTGCACCATGGGAGATATATTGAGGTTCCTTGTATTCCTCTTATGGCCAGCCTGGCTTTTTGGCTGGATGACATCTCCTATGATGTAGTGCTTTCTACCTTATTGGTGAAGGGAAGGAGATCCTGGCTGTGATGCATCATAGGAGATGTAGTCTGGCCCGAAAGCCCAACTGATCCAAAGAGGAGAATGGGAGCATAAGTAACCAGAACTATAACTCCCATGAGGCACTGCTGCCTCCATTTCAACTGGAATATTTTGTTTTTTGGCCAAAATATTTCACCAAAGTTTCATATTTTTTCAGTGCACTGCCTGCCCTAACCCCCATTTTCTGACCAGTTCTACTTTTCATATGTGGTTTTCCTTCCCCCATGTACAGGAGCCCCCCGGGGGAATAAGGACGGGGCAAGAGGGACAGTGGTGTATTTTAAAAGAACTGTTGTTACTGCTCTGCTTGCCAGTGATCGTTCTCAGCACTGTATTTCCCACAAGCCAAGGGGCCCGTAGGAGAAAGCGGTGAGTTATGAATGGCCAGATCATCATGGCATGGAGGCCATGGGTCTGACTGAACCCATCCTGCAGATCTGGGGGAAGTGAGCTTTCCAAGGGTACCTGGCCCGATTGCTAACCCTGAAGGCCAAAATATCAAAAGCCCTCAGGGCTGGAATTTCAGAAGCGCTTCGCACCCAGCAACACCCACTGAGACACTCCCCAGCACATTTTCAAGTGAGCTCAGCACCCTGTGGGCAAAGCTCTTTTGAAAATCCAGGTGCTTGTTTTGGTGCGTAAATGGGAGCTGACTTCGTTTGAAATTCTGGCCCTGATTTTGAGCGCCGGGAAATTCTGCCCCTAGTGGCCCAGAGGAAGTGCGCACTGGTCCATTCAGCCTTTCAGGTGTCATTGCTTCTCGAGCCTTCCTATGCGAAAAGCAGGAGCTTCCATACACGGATTGAGACCGGCTGCTGGTTTTGTGGCTGCGTCTGAGAGTGCCTGCATCCATTGCTGAGTATTGTTCAGAGACTCACAGGAGATATCCCTACGCCTCCAACCACAACAAGACAACCGGGGACTATTTTCCTCCTGTATCTCCAACCCTGGAAGGACATTGCTGATGAAAGAGCCGGGGCTCACCCCCTTTACAGGGACACCGCCAGACCCGCCCATAAAGGGAAAACCTAGAATTGCCAGGACAGACCCCAGAACTATTCCACTGCCTTACTGCCCCAGGAGTAGCCTGTTTTGGTTTCTATGAGATGCCTCATGCCCAGCACAGCCCCTGGAAAGGATACGAAGATGTAATCATCCAGGAAGCGCTTTTTAAGATTTTCCACAATAGCATCCTCAGAGATTTTGGAGAGAAGGACCATGTCATCCACTCCACTCTGCTTGACATTGTGGCTTTGCCAGTGAAACCGCTCCTTGCTGCCCTGTGGAGAGATGGGAGAGAATTACGGCATACAGCGATGCAAAGGGAATGCTTTCGAGAAAGCAGTGTGGTCCAATGGTTAGGACTTGGGTCTGTGAGCCAGGACCTGTGTGTGTGTCTGCTCCTTGCTCGGCCACTGACTCACCATGTGACCTCTGTACCTCAGTTTCCCCATCTGTAACTTGTGAATAATAATGTTCTGGTCCCTTTATAAGGTGCTTTCAGATCCCAGGAATTACATAAGAGCAAAGTGTCACTATTGTTTATGGCTCTAACTCATTTCGAAGATATTAAAAGTGAAAGTCTCTGCTAGTAAAACAGAGCGCAGCTGCAGCAAAGTCAACGGAGCCATACTAATTTGCAAGAGCAGAGACTTTGCCCCTGAATTTAAATCAAGTACCGTTATCTCCCTCACACACACTCCTCCACTCCCACCTGCATGGGCTTGCAAAGATTGGCCTGACCTTTGGCACTAGCCCATATTATGCAAGCAGCACTTGTTGGACACATCACTTTTGGGGCCTGCTGCGAAACATTGCCAGAAAAGCTCAAAAGGCTCCTGTGGGGAAATGAATGAGGGTTGGGTAGGTGTGGGGGAGAAGGAAAAAGCAGAGGCCTGTTTTGGGTGCAGGCTTTGCCATGTTCTGCAGAATCTGAACTCCCAGGACGTTCCAGTACCAGAGCCTCCTTCCCCTCCTGCGAATCACAAGCTGGGGAGGCCCAGCCTCACAAAGTCGCCTTGTTTTGGCAGCCATAGCAGTCCAAAGTCAGGAGGAAGCAACTGCAGTTTACGCTTTAGGTGGCGTTACCACCTCTGAGGTACAAAACACCAGGACAGTATTTGGTCCTGCCATGAGGGCAGGGGACTGGATTCGATGACCTCGAGGTCCCTTCCAGTCCTAGAATCTATGAATCTATGAGATTGGGATGAGCCCGGGCCCATCAAACTGGACAGCAGGCAGCGTGTTCTGAGCGCCCTGACAGATTTCCTGGGACAATACCTCAAAAACTGGACAATCTGGGAAACCCTGGCCAGGCGGCAACCTTGGCGTTAGCCCACTTCCATCCTGCTGGGCTGCAAGCCGGAGGTGCTGCATACAAACCTCACCCCACTATGCTATCAAACACTCACAAACAAGAATGCTTCTCTGTGCAGCACCAGTGTCCTGTGCTCCCCCACATCCTATATCGGTCTGTCTCCACCAGTTATCTCTTGACTCCAACATGGTGATCTCACCCCACACCAGGGCACCCCTGGCAGCCAGCCACAGTGCAAAGGATGAGCCCTGCCTCAGTTTCTCCTTGTCACTGGGGCTGGCTGAGTTGCCCACCTCTCCCTATGGACCCAATCACCAGCCATCTCACCTGGTTGGGAAAGGAAATATGTCCTCCTCCAAGTCCAGTGATTTAATTGGGGTTGGTCCTGCTTTGAGCAGGGGGTTGGACTAGATACCTCCTGAGGTCCCTTCCAACCCTGAGATTCTATGATTCTATGAAAGGCCCACTCTTAGGCATAGTTTATAATTGCAAGCTTCAGCAGCTCTCTCAGAGCAAGATAGTTCATCAGTCCCAAACAGGGGTTTTATAGGGACAATCCTGATATTTGGGGCTTTGTCTGATACAGGCGCCTGTTACCCTCTCCCCATCCCCAGCCTGATTTTTCACACTTGCTGTCTGGTCACCCTAACCCCAAAGCCTTGTCCAGCTACGTCACACCCAGTTCCTCCGTCATTCTTCCCGGTCCCATTCTCACGGCCTTCCACCCAAGAGTGAACAAACCCTGCCTCACAGTTCCCACGCTCCTGTTCTGGGGCTTCCGCACCACTGGTCTTTGACCAACTTCTTATGACTCTTTCCCTTCAACCCTCACCTCAGGGCTCCTCTGAGCAGGCTTCCAACAGAGTTCCACACCCGTAGCCCCTCCACCGGCAGATCCCCCTGCGGGGTCACCCTCGTGCCGAGTCGGTTCTTTCCATTTACCCAGGACCCCCCGCAAAACTCTTCCACCTAGTGGGGTTCCCCAGGTCTGTCACACCAGCTCCTCTTCCCTCCCAGTGGCTTCCAGCTCCTGCTCTCCCAGGTCCCTGCCACTCTCTTCAGGGACCCATCCCCCCACTAGGGAGACCATATTTTCCCAAAGGGAAAACAGGACACTCCCATGGGGCTGGCCCGAAGTGCCCCCCGCATGCAGGCTGTCCTGAGTCCTCCCTGCCTCCTGCCCGGTTGGGGCTCACCTGAGGTCCTTCTCTACCCCAGCACGCAGGACTAGCCTGGGCTCCCCTGCTTCCTGTCCCTGCTGGGCCACCCTGAGGCCCTCCTCTCCCCATTGTGCACAAGGTGGCCCGAGTCCACCTGCCGCCTGCCCCTTCCAGGCTCTGAGACCTCCCTCTCCCCAGTGCCCATGAGGTGGCGAAACGGTGTATTTGTTCAGTTTGCTCTTGCCAACTGGTGATCAGATGGCAAGAGCAAATGGGACAAATGCCCAGTTTTGCCCACCCTCTGTCCTGTTTCAGGAAACCTGGCATATGAGGAGAGGTTACAGAAAACTGGGCGTGTTTAGTCCTAAGAAAAGAAGACCGAGAGGGGACCTGATAAGTTTTCAAACATGCTAAGGGGGAAAGAGGACAGTGATCAATTGTTCTCCATGGCCATGGAAGCCAGGACAAGAAGCAATGGGCTCCATCTGCAGCAAGGGAGACTTAGGTTAGACGACAGGAGAAACTTTCTAACTCTAGAGAGTGAAGCTCTGGAACAGGCTCCCAAGGGAGGCTGTGGAATCCCCATCACCAGAGATCTTTAAGAACAGGTGGGACAAACTCCTGTGAGGGGATGGTCTTGGTTTGCTTGCCCCTCCCTCAGTGCAGGGGGCTGGACTAGATGATCTCCTGAGGTTCCGTCCAGCCCAACTGCTCTATAGTTCTGTGACTCTCCCTGAACGGCCACATGGCTTGTTATAGCGGCCAGGTGCCCCCTACCAGGCCCCAATGGGAGGCAGCCAATGAATTGCAGGTGAACCAGACCTGTTCCCTCTTAAAGGAACCAGTCTCCCCCGTGACACTTGGGCCCAGATTCACAAAGGTTTTGAGCCTCGTAACTCCCACCGACGCCACAGAATCACAGAACTAGAAGTTAGGAGCCTAAACACCGTTCTGCATCTGTGTCTCAGCTTGGAAGTGCTTTGGGGTTTTGTGTTAGCTGTTGGTACAGTGCTCAGTACATTGAGGCCATGGCTTCTAGGTGCCCTCCAGTACAGATACATTAATATGTATAATTCATCATTTCCTCTCTGTGAGAGATGAGTAGGAATTTCTTGTTTCTGTTTTTCAGTGCATCACAGAGGAAGTCTTCTGAGGTTGTCTATCTTTGTACTCCCATGGCAGCTGGTTGGGAGGGAAGCTGTGGCCTGGGGTTTAGGACTTTCAAAGGGGATCAGAATGAGCTGGGTTGTGCCAAGTTAGTTTCCCTTGGTGGCTGCCATTTTGTGCTAAACTTTCATTAAAAAAAGTATCTAATACTTAAGCCAGCAAAGAAAACCTTCCAGAGGGTGACCCGGGTGTAAACTAATGCAGTGATGACTGCTTGTGTCTGCAGGCAGCCTGAAACAACAGCTCTGAGAAGTTATCTTAATAGAGTGTTAACTCTGAAACTTAATAACGACAATGTAAATATCAACTCTGTTCATCACTTAGAACCTGGTCAAAGCAGACAAGAAAGAATCCAGGTTATTATGGTGTGATGGGCTGCTCAACCCACTGTGAATAGCATCTTGTTTTGGTATCACACGGTGGTGGTGCTGGGCATGTGGGAGGAGTTTGGTATGGGGGCGGAGCTGTGGAAAGTACAATCATTTATTTATCTCAAGGCTGACCCTGCTTTGGTCACTCCTAGCCTGTCTCTTCCTTTCCAGCCTAGTTCATTGCTCTAGTGAATCTCACTCTGTTTCACAGACACCATCCGGCAGTCCCTAGCTCAGTGAATCTTCTGCATCTTGCTGCTGCTGCTGCTGCTCCAGCGTTTCCTTTTTTCACTTGACGTGCAGCAGCACCAGCTTTCACTTCTCCCGTCAGCCAGTTGTTTCTTGTGCTTCTCCTTTTTTCTTCTCTTCCTCTTTTGCTTTGTTTTCCTCTCTCTCCTGGATCCACAGAGCTGATTTTGGACTCATGGTTTCAGATTGTGCCACGTACTAATATAACTCTGGCCCAAGCATCCAGCCTCTCCCACCAGATTCACACAGGAAAACACCTGCTCCCTTTGTCCCCTCCTCTGTCACATGTACCGCTCCTGTGCAGCCGGACCTCGCCAACCAGCAGGTGGAAGGCATTCTCTGATGAGGTCGCATCCACTTGTGCAGATCAGCCCATTTCCCAGCCCTGTCATTCCTGTACCTTCTCCACTGTGTCATCTGCCGCGTGGGCCAGCAGATGCTACTCGGCTGGAGCAGCCATGGACATGAAGCCTTAGATATGTAGGAAGTTCCAGCTTGTATAGAAGGCTGCACCAACACAGGCTACTCTCAACTCATCACACCTGTCCTCTGCTCTCTGCATTGGCTCCTCGCTGAATTTTAAATCAAATTGAAGGTCTCAACGCTTATCTTCAGAGCATGTCACAGCTTGGGCCCAGGCAATCTGAAAGTGCCTAAAGCTGCAGGATGAAGGCTTAGAGTTGACAATGGTGGTACCATGCACCCCTCCAGCCCAATCGGACATTCTACAACAAGGACACAGCTGATTCATGCAGCAGACAAAACTTTCTCGGGGGCTGGCCTGAGACTGTGGAATGAATTTCCCCAGAAATCAAGGCCCATCGCAAACCTCCCCACTGCCCGTTCCAAGTGCAAGGGGGTCTTTCTTTGCCCTTGCCTTCTTCAACATAACCACCTAGCCCCGTGTAGAGTTATAAACACCACCACCACTAAACCCTACCTAAAAAAATAAGACACTCCACTGCATGTGCGCCTTTTGGGGAGAGGACGAGAGACCAATCAACATCTGGCAGATGCTGGTCATCAGAACATAAGAATGGCCAGACTGGGTCAGACCAATGGTCCATCTAGCCCAGTATCCTCTCTTCTGACAGTGGCCAAAGCCCCACAGGGAATGAACAGGGAATCATCAAGTGATCCATCCCCTGTTGCCCATTCCCAGCTTCTGGCAAAGAGAGGCTAGAGACACCATCCTGGCTAATAGCCATTGATGGACCTGTCCTCCATGAATGCATCTAGTTCTTTTTGGAACCGTGTTTAATTGCTTAATACATGACTGGAAGGTGCTCGGACACAGGGGTGAGCGCAGAGTAAGAACCTATCCAGAATAGACTAGGAGAGCAAGGTCCCAAGGGAACACTGGGGTTCGTCGCTCATGGGCCAAGTTCAGCCCTGCTGCAGCTGTACTGATGAGTGTGGCCCCCTCCTGTCCTTCGGCCTGAGTCGCATGAGGTCGGGGAGGGGGAAATGTTACAGTCCCTAGGTGGAGACAGATGGAGGCCACCAGAGACCCCAGCCACATCTCTTACTAGCCGCGGGACCTGCTGTTGGGCTGTAATACCAGGCGTGAAGCTGAGTCGTACAATGGGAAGTATGATGACAAAAAATGCTGTTATTCCATATGAACCCAACTCCACCTCCCTCCGGGTACCCAGGGCACAAAACTCTTTCTAGACGGAACTGTCACAGGATTGCTGCTAGGCAGCAGGGATCCTTAGCAGGCAGGTCTCTGTGTACGCAGGATTTTGAGAGACCCTTAGAGAACTCATCCTCTTCTTCCCTCTTTCTCTAGTTCCTTGTTTGAGTTCCTCCATCACCCACTCTCTTTCTTCCTAGTAAGACGTTATAAAAGAAACCCAGTGAAAATGGGATCATAGTTCAGATTAATCATGCTGGTTTCCTGGCATGCTATTATTAGCCAGACTGTTGTATGACTATTCGTAGCATTTAAAACTGTGCAAGCAAAGCAAGGGGCTAATCGAGCCTCATGCTTCAGGGCAGGTCAGCTGGTCCTGACAAAGGTCAGGAAGGGATTGTTCTTCCATGCACAGCAATTCGCAAAGGGCCAGACGCATTATGGGCCTTTATGGCCTTCCTCTCAGATCTCTGGGATTGGCCATTACCAGAGCCAGGATACTGGTCAGACTTGGCAGGCCAATGGTGTTATCTGGTGTGGGCATCCTGAGCTTGCTGCATTAAAGGGTTAAGGCAAATAGTTTAACTTCCTGTATCACGAACAGGCTTTTGATCAATAATACACCCTGATGCTCTAATAAGCCATTTCAGCCATACACTTGGCACTGTGGGACTCCAGACAGATGGCTGGTTCTCACCTTAGATATAGACAACTTACTGTTTCTTGATCAAACTTTATGGAGTTAATGTGCCTCAATAAACAGCCGCAATGGGACATTCCTGGTCCCATTTAGTTCAATGAGAGTTTTGTCACTGACTTCAGCGGGAGCAGGAATTGTCCCCATGACAGCACTTCTCCAGCACCTTCCATTAGAAGAGCTCAATGTCCTCTACAGATATGTGTGAATTAGGCCTCACTGTATTCTGGGAGGCAGGGTACCCCCCTCTTACAGGTGGGGGAACCGAGGCACAGAGAGGTCACACTGAAAGTCACGCACCCAAGGTGTCGCAGTGCATCAGTGGCAGAGTCTGGAGCGTGTGATGCGCAGGCTGCAGCACTGACCACTAGCTGCATGCCCACCCTGTCACACATTGACCCCTGCCAATGCAAACTGTGAACGCACGTTTGTGTGTCTGACTCATTCTTCACAATAAAGCCACAGAGTGAAGGGAGGCCCTTCCACTCTAGCTAGGCCTGCTGAGGGAACTCACATGCGCACGGTTGGAGGATAGCGAGCTCTCTGTCTGGCCAGAAGGAAGTTCTGGTCTAGGGCTTAAATCATAGGGCTAGGTGTCCGGAGACCCAGGCTCTAGCCCCAGCCTCCTTACCGGCAAACTTAAGTAACTATCAGTCGAGAAGACGGCAATAAGTGAATTTGCTTTCACAACTGTTAGCCCCCAGTTCTCCTTTTCCTTCCTCAGTAGCACCCTGTGGTCTCGGCACAAACCTCAGGTCCAGCTTCTTGCAAAATCCCAGAACTCAAGGACTAGGGCTTGAACGTGTTGCCTGCAGCATTTCAGATGATTTCAGTGAGAAGGTCACATACATGCAGCCCCCCTCACCCGGGAGGAGGGGGGTTCAGCCCTCACTGCCAGGGGTCAGAAAATGCCCGACCAGGGTCCTTTTCCTCTACATTCTCAACAATGGGGGCCTTTCAGATCCCTGGACGTGACTCAGAGACCAAGCTCTTTGGGGCAGGGACTGTCTTTTAGTTCGGTGTACAGCACCTGGCACCACAGGGACCTGGTCCATGCCTGGGGTGCCAAGACATGACTGCAATACAAATACATAAGTATTGATAACTGTGATCATCACCCTAATTAGAAAAGGTTCCACTTCCTGTAAGGCTCCCAGGGGCTGGCCTGGCCTCCCATTGGTATCTGTAATTACTAGGGCCCCGATCTGCTGCTGATTGCAATGGAAGTGAGGAAACTAAGTACCTCCGAGGACCTGAGTCGAGGACCCTTGGCTTGAAGCCAAGGGGTGTGATTTGACGTTCCAGTGATTGGGAAAGGTTGTGTTTCAAGCCTACCTTGCACTGGTGCAAATGACAACACGAGGTACCAGGCGATGGAATTTAGCTTCTTAATCTCTCTCTCTTCTGCTGCTATTTCTCTCTGAAACCACTTCATTTAACTGCGATACAGTTTGTAGGTTTAGTGTCATCCCAGCCCGACTGCAGGTGCCTTCCTGCATTCACCCAGCCCAATGAGTCTAGACCAGATTTACTGACTTTGTAAGGCCAGAAGGGATCATTAAATTATCTTCTCTAAGCATCTGTATAACGTAGGCTGTTCCATTTCACCTGATTACCCCTGCCCCGAGCCCAGTCACGCGGGTTTGACTAACACACAGCTCCTAGCAAAGCAGCCAGTCTGGATCTGAAGAGACGGAGAATCCACCAGTTCCCTTGGGAGTGTGTCCCACTGGCTAATCACCCTCGCTTGTTTCTCTGCCTTATTTCTCATGTGAGTTTGCCTGGCTTTAATGCCAGCCATTTATCCAACACGCTCGTAGAGGAGTGGGCCTTAGGTGTGAGTCTAGTGGCTGTTACTCATCTGTTAGCTGCGATGGGTGAACACTAATAATGAAACCTGAGGCCTGATTCCCCATTACGCTGCAGCTTGTGCAGCCAGCCGTTCACAACAGGACGCAGAGGGTGTAAAATACTGCTAAATCCATGGCATCAATGCCGTCATGATACGCAGGGCAGCGGGGATTCCAGCCCCTCTTGTTTGTGCCCTAGGCTGACAAGTGAGGCTTCATCACTGGCTTTCACCAGCATGTATATTTGCTAACTGCCTACCCACCTCGCAAGGGCTCGGATATTTTGCACAGATAAAGATCTGACACCTCCCCAGGGCCCTTACACACCATCTCAGCCTTGCTTCAAAGTGTAGTTCCAGTCAGGAAAGCAAGAAGGTAAAACAAAGACAGTGCCAACCGGGGCAAAGTTTCACTGCCGAAAGAGGGACAACTGGAGCCCTGATATCCCCTGACCTATTCAAAAGACCGAGAAGGGGATAGTGCATTACCAGCCAGGAAATCAAAACCAATCAAACGGGTACTTTCTCTTTGCTAGCTGAATAGATTGAGCTCCTGGCATCTGTCACTATAAGTCATGTGTCTAATCCTTCAGCCATTCTCTCTGCTCTTCTGTGACCCCTCTCCAATGTCCAACTGCCCCGGCCCAAAACCCCACCTAGCAGCTGAGAACCCAGCTGTGTTCTGTCTGCCCCTTGTGTGTGTACGAGTGACAGGAAGGATGAGTAACCTTGAGGTGAGAGCACGGGGCAGGGCTGTCAAATGCCCAGTTCCCAGCTCTGCTACACACTTTGTGTATGGCCTTCAGCTAGTCACAGAACAGTGTCGTGCCTCAGTTTCCTCATTTGCAAAAGGGGGCTGATATCCCTGACTCGCCTCACCGGGGGGTGGAAGGGAGAGCTATGTGACGTGCCTTGAGATGCTCAGAGAGGAGGGAAGGCATCGGAGCTGCGGGGCAGCCAGCTACACACACGCTGATCTCCTCACTAATGCTGCTGGCTTGCTCCCCCTGGCTCTGCAGGGCCAGGAGAAGGGAAGGATGGAAGACACAGAGGGAGCAGATATCTTAGGCGAGGAGTCCTGCGTGTATCAGCCTGACCACAGACACTCTGAGAAGGTGTACTGTGCCGCTGCTACTATTGTTCAGGGTTGTGTTTTTTTTTATAAACACCTCTCACCATTCTCACGCTGTCTGTATTTAGCCGGCTCTGAGAACAGGCACCCGGGGCAGATTCAGCTCTGCGCAGACACTGGGACAGAGGCACCTGGCATCTCACCTATTCAGGGGCTCCTGAGAACTCAGAACTATTTTCAATTGAGACCAGCCAGGCTGGCGGGGGGAAGAAAGCCCCATCATAGGGGTCGTTTAAAACCAGAGAAGCCAAAGGCCTTGTTATAGGGGCAAGTCTCGCACTGCTCCCCACACCGGGGACCAGCGGGGGGGAGTTGCATAGGCCTTTTCTCATCTTGCCAGTCTTTGGGCCTGATGGCCGCCCCTGGCTGGCACCTCACGTCACTCTCGCTGGTGCAAACGGCAGCACAAGGTGCCTGGCGGGGACAACCAGGCCCAAAGAATGCGGAGCTGTGAAAAGGCCTGAGCTTCCCTGGCGCATGGATACCGTGGGGCTGGGCCCTATGGTCCCCTCGCGAGACAGGGCCTGCCCCTGCCTCAGCATTGGTCACGCGCTCCCCTCTGCATTCACACTTGCTGCTGTGTCCTGTCCCCGGGAGGCAGAATGGGATTATCCAAGCTGGAATTTTGCCTGCAAATTCTACTCCTCCAAAAAGTGTCATGGGCTCCTTGGTGATGGCAGCTGCTCAGAGCCTTGAGAGATGTCTTGAGGCTAAAGTACAGGCCAAGGGTTCCCCCAGGTCTTATAGTCTGTGATCCAGTCAGTCCTTTCCTTTCTCTTTGCTAGCTGAATAGATTGAGTTCCTGGTATCTGTCACTATAGGGCATGTGTCTAATCCTTCAGCCATTCTCTCTGTTCTTCTCTGACCCCTCTCCAATTTCTCCACAGCCTTCTTGAATTGTGGCACCAGAACTGGATGGCCTGTTCCAGCAACGGTTGCACCAGTGCCAAATACAGAGGTACAATAACCTCCCGCCTACCACTCCGGACTCCCTGGTTTATGCATCCAAGGATCACATCCATGTTGTGTCTCGCTGATTCTCTCTCCTACACCTCCACGTCTTTTTCTGAGCCAGGACGTTCGGCGTTCCCTGCCTTGGCCTTCCCATCTGTATCACCAGAGGGCGACACTGAGCTCCCTCTTGGGCGTGTTGTGATGCCCAATAGCTGGGCAACTAGTAGCTCCCAGAGGTGGCACCTCCTGACACCAGTCCCCCATTGCAGCACTGCCACAGCTCACCCCTGTGGGGCTGGCAGAGCATGAGCTGGGCTGGCTGTGGTCTCTGCCTTGCCTCTACCTGCGTGGAGATGTCTGTGCTGCTGAAAAGCCGAAGCAGCAGGAAGCAGGGCAGCACGTCAGGGGCCCTCCAGCCCCCTGGGTAGCTCACGGGCCCTGGTGGGCAGGGGCAGGGAAATCCAAAGCACCTTCCATAACCTCCCCACGTTGCCCGAACCCCTCCATCGCCATCAGCCCCCAGGTGCAGCGCCGACCCTCACCCCCAATGCAAACAGCCCCCGACAGCCAGGCCCCACCCTGGGCAGCAGCGGGTGAGAATCCAGCTGAACAACGGCCAGGGTGAGGCCTGGAAGCAGCACATCCCCTCCGGCCCCCGTGTCAGCATCCAGCCCGCTGGGCTCCCCCGCACCCCCTGCTCCCTGTCCCTCCCCTGTGGCCCTGGACAACGCAGATTCAGCCCCAGCCTCATAGAGGCTCACCTGGCAGCCCCAGGGCGTTACTGGGGAGAGGGAGGGGTTTGTGCAGCCCCAACCTTCCTGTGTGCAGGATGGGGAGGTTGCAGCTTTCCCGGCCTCTGGGAGTCTTTCCAACTCCCTCTTCCCCACACAGCCCTGAACCCAGGTTACTTCAGGCCCTTGGGCACCCGGTGCTCCCTGGAACTCAGGGCAGAGACATTTGAGTGCGTGGGTTCAGGGCAAGGGGGCAGGGATGCATGGCAGGTGCTAAGCAGGGGCTAGAGATACAGTGGTGGGGGGCGGGGTGCAGCAGGCAGTGAAACCTTGGTAGATTTCAGGGGGGGGGCAGGAGCAATGACTCCAGTAGGTGCAGAACAGGGCAAGGTGCAGTGACCCCAGTGGGTGCAGGGGCAGGGAAGGGTGCAGTGACCCCAGTGGGTGCAGGGGCAGGGAAAGGTGCAGTGATCCCAGTGAGTGCAGAGCAGGGAAGGGTGCAGTGACCCCACTGGGTGCAGGGGCAGGGAAGGGTGCAGTGACCCGGTGGATGCAGGGGCAGGGAAGGGTGCAGTGACCCGGTGGATGCAGGGGCAGGGAAGGGTGCAGTGACCCCAGTGGGTGCAGGGGCAGGGAAGGGTGCAGTGACCCCAGTGGGTGCAGGGGCAGGGAAGGGTGCAGTGACCCCAGTGGGTGCAGGTGCAGTGACCCCAGTGGGTGCAGTGATGCCCACAGTGGCAAAGCAAGGGGCAGTGCCCTGGCCTTTGCAGCATGGATCCAATCGTTTCTACTTACCATGGTGTCCCTGCAGCCTGGGGGTCCTGCTCTTCCTGCTGCAGCCCGGAGAGGTGGGTGGAGTGGGGGTGGTGCTCTGGGCTCCTGTCACTGGGGATCAGGGAACATGGTCACCACCTGATACTGACTCTCCTCACTTGGCTTTGCTGCAGCAAGTGACAAAAGTGCAACTAAAACTAGGACTGATTTCCTTTGTCACCCCTCCCCCCCTGCTTCCTCATTTGAAGCTGAGTGGTGAAGGGATGGGGGGGTGGGCAAGTGCTGTCTACCTGTGGGAACTGGCACTGGGGATGGGGAAGCACCCACTGGGCACCCATGCCTGGGTGGGGGGGCAGAAGGGACCCATCGCTGGGCTGTGGAGCAGGAATAGTTCCCCATGAGCGTCCTCAAACAGCCTGGCATTCGGGAGGCAGCTGGCGGCAGGCTGCCGGGCGAGCATTTGGCTTTGGAGGGGCTCTGGGCAGTGCCTGCTGGAAGCTGAGATTACAAAACAATTTCCTCTGTAAGCAGCTGTTTTCCCACTCCCATGGATTCTGGGCTGAAATGAGCCTCCGGGGGGGGGGAGGGTCTCTGACCCAAGCAGACTATGGCTTCGTTACCGACTGTCTGGCTTGTGCAAAGTTGGAGCAGAATCTCCCGGATCATTTTTGACTGGCTGAGCCCCCACCTCTTGCCCTCCTTTCCTGCGTGCTGCAGAGATAACTCCAAGCCGGCTGCGCTCTGACACCCGCCTGCACAGAGCCCTAGGTCAGGTGCCCGGCTTGTGGCTGGGACCACGCTTCATAAAACAGCGTGGCTAAAACTGGAACAAATCCATGGCCGCCTAGCACTTCCTAAGCCTTGCCGTGTGTCACGCTGCAGCAGAGCCGGGGCAGAACTCACCTGCCCCAGCTCCAAAAGTCCAGGCCTGGCCTCATCTGCTACAGGTGAATCTCCTTTAAGCAGTACGGGGCCTATGCCACACAGCTGAATCATTCTAATCCATCTGCTCAAGGACAGTGGTCCATGTATGTGCACACACACTAGCCAGTTCATTGCAGTAACACACCACGGGCACCGGAGCAGGGATCCCGGCTTTAGGCTGAGCCCCCTGATGTTTAGGGCTGCTCAGATCCTGGGTGTGAGCCACCTGGCCATCGCTGATAAAGCCACAGCCCTTCTGAGCATGCTCAGTCAGGAGGTGCTAATTTACTTGTTAAAGCAGCCCCTAGTGAAGCCCCGCCCACTTGTCACATCACAACCTACTGTCCCTGCCCAGCCCCATGAGGTGTTGCCTGCTGCGGAGACTATGGGGCAGGTTTTCATAAGGGCCCAGCCAGGGAGCTCCCTGGGGCTCCTCCCGCTTTGCAAAGGGGCTGCACCCTGCATGGACAGCACATGTTACCGTCTGTGCTGCTGGCTGGGCCAGTGCCGCCCCCCCTCCCCGATTCAAATGCAGACAGACAGTGGGGGAAGTCACCTGCTAACTAACCAGGAAGTCAGGGAGGGGTGGAGCCTGGCTCCAGCCCATAATACTCTGGTGTCCACTTTACTGCATCCCTTCCCTCTTAATTTACAGCCTGGATGTAGCCATACAAATAACCAGAGGCTCTTCTCTCATGCACAGCGAGTGCCTCTCTGTGGCCGTGGGGAGTAGTCGTCCATTTGCCCCAGGCTCCTGGTCCACCAGTTCTGTAGATACCCCCATCTCGGGCATCCCCAGAAAAACTGCATCTGTTCCTGGCCTCGGCTCCTCCAGGTGGTTGCCAGCCAAGGGCAGAGGCTGTGGTCCTTGCATGTCATTCTGCTCCTGAGGGCATCTTACAATCCAACCGTCACTTCACTGTACTTGAAAAGACAAGGGGCCAATTTGATCTAGGATGGTACCTGGAACTGACGCTGCATTGAAACGTTGGTAAAGCCCACGTCCTTTGGGCCCAGCTCTTTGTCTTTAGTGTCATAAGCACGGGGCTGTTTTCGGAAATCTTGTTGCCTTAGCATTTCCCTCCCCAGGCTGGGATGGATTTAGATCCATACGAGCTCTTATCTTCCTGCCCATTGATAGCTAGGTGGGGTCACACCCAGCGCACTTGGAGGACTGGTTCTTTATTTCCAAAGAAATCGAGCTAGCTTCATCCCCGAGCTGCCACAAATCACCTCTTCACCTCCTCTTTAAAGATCCTCTCAGCTCTCTCTGCGAGGTCGCTGCAGGCTGGATGAGATGGGGAAGTTTGAATAGGTTTAAGCCCATTTTTGTTCAGAAAGTCTTTGAATTCCATGCTCGAAAAGCTGGTCCTTTGTCTGTGGCGAGGACACCTCGGTAACCCTTGTGAGGCTCAGGTTCACAGGTAGCAGTGCAGGTCATTCAGCTCATCACATGCTCGTGGGGCAATTTGATGCTTGGCCTCAGGGAGGGGCAAGGGAAAAGCATCAGCGTCAAATCACACCAGGTCTCCTGGGCCTTGGGCCAGTGTCCCATGTTGTTTGTTGCAGTCTACAAGAGTCTGCGAACTTGCACTTTAAAGGTGACCTGCAAAGTGTGTGCGTGTACGTGTGCCCACGTGTATATATGTGGCATATATGTGGTGTGCACACACACGTGTGTGTGTGTGTGTGTGTGTGTGTGTGTGTGTGTGTGTGTGTCTATTTTCCAGCCAGTGCCAACCTGACACCCGAGCAAAGTGTGGGCGAACTCGCTGCAGTTCCTAGGGGAGCCCCACACTTGTCCCCTCGTCGGCAGCCTCGCGAGAGAGGTCCAGCACTGGGCTGTGGAGTCGGGCCTCCCCTCTCCCACCTAGAGACACTCATGCCCAGGGCGGGCAGGCAAAGTGGCTGAGTCAAACGTAAATGAGGCAGGGCTGGGGCTGGGGTGAAACAAGGCAGTTTGGGGCTTGCGAGCCTTTCTTTGGCTCCACATTCTTGTAAAACCCCAAAAAGCTGCTTCTGATCTTGCTGGCAAAATCAACAAGGAAAGGACTGGCGGATAACGACCAGCTTTGCTGTCCCCACTGGAGGAGGACACTGACGCTGGGTTGTGCTGGGGAGAGACTTGTCTTGTCCTTTGGAGCTGTCCTCTGTGCAGTGCCTGAGCGGTTCTGCTCATGGGCCCAGCGAATAAGACTGGCCTGAACTTTCTCTTCCTTTTTCTCAACCTGCAGGAGAGAGGGGGCTGGACAGGGCTGGCCTTTTGGGGCATGGGTTAGCTGTGCCTTGTGTTGATGTGTGCCTCATTGCACCAATGGTGGCACATTAAAGGGTTATGTCATGCTGGTCAGTTCTGCGGGTGTCTATGATGAACAGGAGATTGGGAAACCAAATCCCAGCCAACTGACACGCCTAAGGCAGCAGGAGAGCTGCATGCCAGCTAACCTTTTCTGGGCAGAAACAACGGGAAATGATCAACCAAGAACCACTCACAATCACAGGAAATGGCCGGCATTGAGGTGCACCCATGTGCGGAGCACTATAAATAGCCAGACAGAGATGGGCCTTTAGAAACGCCTATTGTGTCTAGTCTCAAATCCCTCTGTGATGATCAGAGGCACCCGTCGCAGCATAACCAAGCAGAAGCTACAAACCCGCTCAGCCCCCATGGGCGTTAGCACAGATTGAAACGTGGCCCATCACCATTTGGGGTGCAGGCCGCAGCGTCTCGAACCAGACGAGAGCTCTTGTAACTGGGCTATTGTCATAGCCTTGTGCAGCTGGATGCTCAGGAACCGATACTGTCCAATCTGACCCAGGAGGAATTAGTGACCTCCAAGCAGGTAAACAGGCAAAAATGTCCCAGTTGCTTTGTTGGTTCGCTGGAGTTTTGCTCATTTACCAGACTCAAGTCCTGCAGCGGAACTTGTCGTTCAAATGAGCTGTCGTCAAAACCGTCCAAACTCGGCTGCCCGGGGCGAGACCCCTCCAGCTGGACGCAGCCTCCCGAATGGAGAGGCAGCCTGATTTGCGAGGCACTGAATGTGCACAAACCAGCCGGAGCTGGGGGTGGGAATCAGGCTGCTTATTTCAGACTGGGCTTTGAAAAGCTCTTTAAGGAAATGAGGCCCGGTGGAAAGCCAGCGGGGGAAGGGCACCTATGGATTTAGGGGTCCAACTGTGAGCCCTCAGGGTTGAACATTTTGGCTTGCGTTTGCCCTGACTAGCTCCTTTTCACAGCTGGGGGCCATCACTCATTCGGTATAATTATCAGCATTTGGCGAAGAGAAAAAACACCCGTGGAAGGAGGAGCTGGATTGTACGTGTGATCGCTTGGAAAGGCACATGCACTGCTGTCGTCCTTGCTCAGCAGGTGCAAAGAGCTTATCTCAGGAGCATCTTATATCTCTGCAAGCAAAGGGGTGATTCTGTGACACGCCCTCCCCGGGCAGGGAGGAACCCAGAATAAACAAGCAGCCGGGGTTAACTGAACTACCAAGCTCTGAAAACTACAGCAAGACCCATGGAACAAGGGCGTTGTTCTTCTGTGTCTTTGCAGCGTGATGCTGGTGAACTGGGACAGGCCACCCTCCTGCTACTGATTAGATCAGTGTCGCTTGCTCCACACACAGGACCATATTTTGGAATAAGTCTCCTAACTTCCGCCTGCCCGCTGACAAATCCCTACCTGTGGGTAAGAACAGGGTTATAATGCCAGCCCCTAAATGCCACTGGGGGACCCACCGTACCTGCAATTCTTTAGCATGCAACCAGGATCTCAGGGCCTGCCTATGCTGGGGATATTTGCATCCCTGCAGTTCTACACCGCGGCGGCAAATCAGAGTAAGCCAGATGGGGTCAGCCCCGTAGTGCATCAGTGCAGGATGTCTGCACTAGGGGGTGGGAGGAAGGATGTTGCAGAGCTGTGCCTACATCAGTACATACATCCCCAGTACAGACAGGCCCTTAGAGGTTCAAGATCTCATTTTGCACACAGGGTGATCATGCTGTGCAGGGACCTTTTCTACAATACAGTGAGGGGGTCACTGAAACACTGGAAGGTGGTGGGATGGGGAATTTCGATGCCTTTCAAGGGGAGCTGGGGTAACACCCATAAAACTCAAGAAGCCATAAATCTGGCCAGTGGGGAAGCTGGAACTAGAGGTGATCAAACGAACGAAAGTCCTTAGCTCCACCACTGCAGTTAAGGGTCATTTAGAGTCTCAGGCTTTGCTGTTACATTTGAAAGAATGGGAAACATTATAAAATGGCACTAAAAAACCCAGCCTTCTGCTTGGGCAATCTGGCCACAGTGAGGGATGGTTTGATTTTTTGTTTCTCTCATATGGAACAAGAGGAAAGCAGAATTTCCTGCCTCTGAACTGGTTCAGGCTTGGAGGAGTGTTGTGCTTTGATGCGGAGGGACATCTAGTGGCAGATAACTGCACCGCACCGCAGGTTCCTACAGGCAGGTCTCCCTGAGATGATCTGGCTACATCTAAGGTAGGACAACCGTGAGAGTTATTGAATCAGCCAGGCCAGTTCCTGAAGCACCTCAGGTTTGATCCTTGTTGCTAGGCAGAGGCAAGTAGTGTTGCCAGCGCTGGTGATATCTGGGGTTTTGTTTAAAGCCCCAGCTCCTGGAATCATGCTAGTTTGTCAGAATCCCCACGTTGGTTTCAAAAGAAAAGGTTCCAGCCCTCATGGCAACAGCGATGGGAAATGTGAGGTGAGTGCACCTGAAAGGCTCAGAAATGGGAATGCAAATTAAAAGCCCCGTCCCTTTACTAGTTAAAAGAATCTTGTGATTTTGGAGGGCCTGATTCCTGATTTTTGAGCGCATGGAGTTGGCCATATAACTTCTTTGGGAGCCTCAGGATGCTGAGCTGAGCTGGCAACTTTCTCACAGACTCAGTGTCTTTGCTTTGGCAGCTCGCTCCTGCCTGATTGCTGCATTCAGCCCTTCTTCTCATTCCAGCCAGGCAGAATCTAGGTAAAATACTCCTGCCACTCACCGTGGTATCCTGGCCCATCCTTCAGGGTCGTGGCATGTGTGTATGGTGCAGGGATCGGAGTCGTCTGCTCCAGAGATGAGTGAGAAGCTCCTATGGGCTGAGGCCTTGAGACAATCCTGCGAGGAGCAGCCGGCTGGGGTCCAATGACGAGGCAGGAGGGGAAGGGAAGAGTGGGCGAGTCACGTGGCAGAATGAAGGAGGCAAAGCAGGCGTAAATGCAACACGTCCTGCCCACAGTCCCCGCAGGCTTAGCAATCATCCACCCTCCTCTGCACCTCTAGGGATCCAGAGCTCGCCTTGTCCCAGGCCGCTCCAGAGACCACGGGGAGGAATTTTTTCAGTCTACTTCCCCACCGTGATAGTAAACACTTTTAAATCCTCTCTTGCCTGGGAGTTATGGGGGAACCCCACCAATGCTGGTTAGGTCAGGGAGGACAGGGATGGCAAAGGTGCGCAGTCCTGTGTCAATCCAAAACACGTCCTGCTCCCCAAGTTTGGAGGAGGATGGGGGTGAGTTTGCAGGGTGGGGGAGGGCGGCCTGGAATGGGCCACTGGGACGCAGCTGAGCGCCCGGCCCAAGGCCCCAGGCCATCCAGGCAGGTGCGGGGCCAGCTGAGCAATGACACTCGGACCAGAAGCTGCCCGGGATGGTAGCTACTCCTTTATTATAGATCATGCCGTTATTTTGCACCTTCTTCTCACAGTTAGTATTTTAAACAATTTTTTGTTATAATGTATTTATATAAAATCGTGAAAACAACCCCCCCCAGAGTAAGTGTTGGAATGGAACATTCCACCAGGAAGGAAGACAATTAATACCCACGCACCAGCCTATCAGGAGCCACCCAGCACCTGAGAGGCTGTGATTGGCTGGTGAGTGGATGATGATGCTGTAGCAGGTATATTAATAGAGACACTGGGGCAAGGGAGGAGAGAGATGTTCATCGTTCCTGCATTGTTCCTGCAAATGGAACAGATCCCCCGGGCTTGGGCCTTGTGTTGCTTCATTATGATGCAGAAAAATGTGATTTAAAAAAAAATCCATGTTCTTTTCACACTGGAAACTCAGGTCCTGTCTAGCCCTGTTTTTCCTGGAAGACTCTATGGAGAGCTGGGGAAAATCATAGGACGATGACACCCCTGTTAGCACAGCAGCGGAATCTGATTGAGCGTGACGTGGAGGAATGTCAAGTGTGCTCTTCTCTTGCAGGTGCTCCACAGAGAGGTTGGAGAAGTGGATTGGGAGCGCTCGTAGTCCTAACTGAACCTTGATAGGAGAAAGCTGTGCTTTTTGCTGCAAAGGCACCATGCTGCAGGAGGCAGTGGGGTGCAGTAGGCGGGACCTTGTTTGGGATTCAGGAGATTCAGGTTCAATTCCTGGTTCTGCTGGGTGACCTTGGGCAAATCACTTCCTCCTTTTTTCCAGTTCCAACCTTTCTCTGTCTTGTCTATTTAGATTGGAAGCTCGTCTGTCTCTTATGTATACATACAGCACCTGGCACCACAAAACCCTGACTTCAGCTGGAGCTTCTAGGTACACCCCTGTGATACAAATAATAATAAAAGGCTTCAGAAAACCAATGTTTTTAACACACCTTCCCCTCCCAATTCATCCGGTGTCACTTCCTTGGGGACAATCAGTATCTGACCAGTTCTCCAGTCATCCACAGAGCCTTCCAGGGGAGACAAGGCTTGAATGAACCAAACAATCCTGCCCCTCCCGCCCCAGCAGCCTTGCCTCATCCATCACAAAAAAGCCCAAAGGCACAAGCCAAGGGTTGTCCTTGGCAGGTTGATGCACTACACAGCTAAAATCCTTCTCCTCTTCTTGCTCTCTCTGGGCTCCTGCTGGAGCAGGGCAGGATGGACTGCTCCATTTGCTCAATCCCCCTCCCCTGCCAAAGGCCTGCTTCCCAGTGCCATGGCAGCCATGGGCCATGCTTGGTTTCCCGGAGGCGGACAGCGATGCCCTTCAGGAGACTGGGCACGGAGCAAGACGAGGGCAGGACCAGAGCATGCTGACTGGCTGTCGAGAACCGCCCTGCCCTCCCCAGTGTGGCGGGCAGGGCTGTTGGCACCCTCTGGAGGCTGTTGGCTGGTGCCCGCAGGACCCAGCTGTGCTACTAAATAAATAACAAATGTCAGAATT
The DNA here is from genome assembly GCF_025201925.1 of Gopherus flavomarginatus. Taxonomy (NCBI): domain Eukaryota; kingdom Metazoa; phylum Chordata; order Testudines; family Testudinidae; genus Gopherus; species Gopherus flavomarginatus. The sequence continues at coordinate 7,079,671 of NC_066640.1, read as the reverse complement.
TCAAGTAATGTCCTTGTTGCCACGCTGTCCCCAGCTCTGCCCTCTCCCGGCACGGTGACCGGCTCCGTTGTGGCCGCAGAGATCTCCCTGCTCCTCCCGCGCGTTGTGCTGCCTGTCTCCGGAGTGGCACACGCATTGTCAGTGATTTAACTGGGGTTCTTGTGGGGTTAGGGTGGGGGGGTGTCGCCGGCTCCCTCCAGAAGCACGACCAGTGTTTGGGTTGAATCCTTTGGAGATTCCCGGGGGTCAGGGGTGGAGGGGAACGGCACGGCTCGGCTGCCCTCCGGCATTGCTTTCGCCTTCCAGTTTTCATACAGGGGTCGCCTTGCTCCTTTAATGCCCCTGGCACGTTTTACAGCACATCTGTCGGAAGTAGGTCCGGCTGCAGAACTTGAACTTCAACACCAGGGGGCAGTAGGCGACCTTGTTCACATCCTTGCACTCTGAAGGGAGCCCAGAGGGAATAGGGTTAGAGACCCCACTAGGCACAGAGGGGGAGTCTAGACTACATACATAGGGTAGAGAGCAGCCCCCCCCCACGAGATGAACTGCCCCAAACTCCTGGAAAGTTTTGTTGCTCAGGGCCCAGGCTCCAGGGACTGGCTGACAAGGAGCAAGTGGGGTGAACCCCACACAAGGGCAATGAACCGAGCTCGGGATGGTGAATCTTACAGGGAGATCAAGGCCTTTCCTCCCAGGGGTCCCCCAGTGCTTGGCAGGCTCAGCTGGACAAAGTGTACATGCAGGAGCCACTTCACCCTCCACCCACTAAGGCAACAGGTTCAGCATTGACCCAGAGGGGCGAGCGCCCCTTACTGAGACCCCACCTCACGCCCTGGAGCACAGACAGCGCCCCATGCCCCAGCCGGGGGGCCTGGTTCAGCGCTGACCCAGAGAGGCGACTGCCCCTTACTGAGACCCCACCCCATGCCCTGGAGCACAGACAGCGCCCCCATGCCCCAGCCGGGGGGCCTGGTTCAGCGCTGACCCAGAGGGGCAAGCACCCCTTACTGAGACCCCACCTCACGCCCTGGAGCACAGACAGCGCCCCATGCCCCATCCAGGGGGCCTGGTTCAGCGCTGACCCAGAGAGGCGAGCGCCCCTTACTGAGACCCCACCCCACGCCCTGCAGCACAGACAGCGCCCCCATGCCCCAGCCGGGGGGCCTGGTTCAGCGCTGACCCAGAGAGGCGAGTGCCCCTTACTGAGACCCCACCCCACGCCCTGCAGCACAGACAGCGCCCCCATGCCCCAGCCGGGGGGCCTGGTTCAGTGCTGACCCAGAGGGGCGAGCGCCCCTTACTGAGACCCCACCCCATGCCCTGCAGCACAGACAGCGCCCCCATGCCCCAGCCAAGGGGCCTGATTCAGCGCTGACCCAGAGAGGCGAGCGCCCCTTACTGAGACCCCACCCCACGCCCTTCAGCACAGATAGTGCCCCCATGCCCCAGCCGGGGGGCCTGGTTCAGCGCTGACCCAGAGGGGCGAGCGCCCCTTACTGAGACCCCACCCCACGCCCTGGAGCACAGACAGCGCCCCCATGCCCCAGCTGGGGGGCCTGGTTCAGCGCTGACCCAGAGGGGCGAGCGCCCCTTACTGAGACCCCACCCCACGCCCTGGAGCACAGACAGCGCCCCATGCCCCAGCCGGGGGGCCTGGTTCAGCGCTGACCCAGAGGGGCGAGCACCCCTTACTGAGACCCCACCCCATGCCCTGGAGCACAGACAGCACCCCCATGCCCCAGCCGGGGGGCCTGGTTCAGCGCTGACCCAGAGGGGCGAGCACCCCTTACTGAGACCCTACCCCATGCCCTGGAGCACAGACAGCGCCCCCATGCCCCATCCAGGGGGCCTGGTTCAGTGCTGACCCAGAGGGGCGAGTGCCCCTTACTGAGACCCCACCCCATGCCCTGCAGCACAGACAGTGCCCCCATGCCCCCGCCAAGGGGCCTGGTTCAGCGCTGACCCAGAGAGGCGAGTGCCCCTTACTGAGACCCCACTCCATGCCCTGGAGCACAGACAGCGCCCCCATGCCCCAGCCGGGGGGCCTGGTTCAGCGCTGACCCAGAGAGGCGAGCGCCCCTTACTGAGACCCCACCCCACGCCCTGCAGCACAGACAGCGCCCCCATGCCCCAGCCGGGGGGCCTGGTTCAGCGCTGACCCAGAGAGGCGAGTGCCCCTTACTGAGACCCCACCTCATGCCCTGCACCATAGACAGCGCCCCCATGCCCCATCCAGGGGGCCTGGTTCAGCACTGACCCAGAGAGGTGAGCGCCCCTTACTGAGACCTCATCCCACGCCCTGGAGCACAGACAGCGCCCCCATGCCCCAGCCAAGGGGCCTGGGTTCAGCGCTGACCCAGAGGGGTGAGCGCCCCTTACTGAGACCCCACCTCATGCCCAGCAGCACAGACAGCGCCCTCATGCCCCAGCCGGGGGGCTGGTTCAGCGCTGACCCAGAGGGGCGAGCGCCCCTTACTGAGACCCCACCCCACGCCCTGGAGCACAGACAGCGCCCCCATGCCCCAGCCAAGGGGCCTGGTTCAGCGCTGACCCAGAGAGGCGAGCGCCCCTTACTGAGACCCCACCCCACGCCCTGCAGCACAGACAGCGCCCCCATGCCCCAGCCGGGGTGCCTGTTTCAGCACTGACCCAGAGGGGCGAGCGCCCCTTACTGAGACCCCACCCCATGCCCTGAAGCACAGACAGCACCCCCATGCCCCATCTGGGGGGCCTGGTTCAGCGCTGACCCAGAGAGACGAGTGCCCCTTACTGAGACCCCACCCCATGCCCTGGAGCACAGACAGCGCCCCCATGCCCCAGCCGGGGGGCCTGGTTCAGTGCTGACCCAGAGAGGCGAGTGCCCCTTACTGAGACCCCACCTCATGCCCTGCACCATAGACAGCGCCCCCATGCCCCATCCAGGGGGCCTGGTTCAGCACTCACCCAGAGAGGCGAGCGCCCCTGAGACCCCACCCCATGCCCTGCAGCACAGACAGCGCCCCCACGCCCCATCCAGGGGGTTTGGTTCAGCGTTGACCCAGAGGAGCGAGTGCCCCTTACTGAGACCCCACCCCACGCCCTGCAGCACAGACAGCGCCCCCACGCCCCATCCAGGGGGCCTGGTTCAGCGCTGACCCAGAGGAGTGAGTGCCCCTTACTGAGACCCCACTGCTCTGTGCAGGGATCCTGGGGTCACAGACCCAGAGGGGAGATTTTGACCCCGGCTGTTAGCAATGGACAGGATTTAGATCTGAAGCTCTCTCTCCTGTATCTGCAGTACCTTCGGGGCTCTCGGTAGGTCCTGATTTGCACCTAGCTTCACACTGCTGCATGCCCGCAGGCTTCAGGTTCTCCCCGCAGTCGCCGGACGGCTGCCCAGTGTGGGTCAAGCACTGGATGGAGCGCCTCTGCTGGCCAAGGCCACACTGCGCAGAGCACTGGGGAGGGGGGACAGTGCAGAGTCAGAGCTCCCCTGCAGTTCTTCTTTAACACCACCCTGCTAATGGGGAGGGGCCTGGGCCTGGCTTCTCCCAGGGCTGCAGCCTGGCCAGTGTGTTTAACCCAACCCTTGATGGCTGCAGATTGCTGCTTCCAGCTGGCAACAGGGACTCCAGTGCATGGAGCTGACCACTGCAGGCCATCTGACTGTATAGGCCTGATCCAAGCCCTCTAGCCCTCCCCCTGCGCACCCCTAAATAGCTGCTATGTTGGAGAGCCCAACCCTCCACCCCCACCCTGCCCTGCACTACAGAGCCCAGTTCTCGGTACGTTTGCTAATCCAGCCGCCCACCCCCCATCAGTAACTGGGGCACTGCCTAGGCCACGGAGGCAGAGACAGCCTGCCTGTGCCTGAGTGGAGGGAAGATCCATCAGCTGAGTTCCCCGGCTGGACATCGCTTACTGGTTGCTAGCAGAGGGGTTTGAAGGCTGGACTCCTGGGCTCTTGGGGAAGGGGCTGAGATGCTAAGGGGGTGGGCACACCAGCCGTGCCCAGGTAAATAAGGGTCCCCTTTGGGAAGGGAAGAGGAGCAGACCTAAGGGTACCTCTCCCCTTTATCTGCCCGGATCCCACCTGGCTATGGCTTGGGGCCTCCTCGTCCCACTTCTCCCCATTGCAGGGAAGAAGCAGGTGCTGAAACTTCAGGGCTGAGTGGGAAGAAGGTGCCCAGCTGACTCTAGGAGGGGGCCTGGCATCTGGGACACGAGCCAGCCTGAATGCTCCACCTACCCCAGGGAAGGGGGGCAGGGAGAGGGAGCCCCAAAGGTGGCAAAGGAGCAGCTCCGAGCTCGCAAAGGGAGGCATTTCATTTGCCCAGGGGGGTAGACAGCACAGGGACCCCAGTGACTGGGCAAGAGACAAGGCTTGAGCAGTTGTGCAGGGCAGACAGCGGAGCCCAGCAGAGAGGAGTCCAGGGGCACGGGCAGCAAACCCATGGAGCAGGGACTCCAGCCAGGCCTAGGCAAGAGTAGCCCGGCTGGTCAGGAGCCAATGTCCACCGCTGCGCTGACAACCACTGGAAGCAGAGCACTGCCCGGCACGCAGCCCGGTGTCTGTCTGCAGACTCCGAGGGCACGTCTACATGGCACAGCTGTGGCTGGCTTGGGCTGTGGGGCTGTTTAATTGCTGTGCAGACGTTGGGCTCGGGCTGCAGTCTGGGCTCTGGGACCCCATGAGGAGGGTGGGTCTCAGCCTGGATGCCTGCATCTCGTCTCTGCTATTTCAAGCTCCGCAGCAAGAAGTTATTTATTGCCATGTAGACGTGTCCTAGGAGCCAGATGGGGCCGTATGGATACAGGGGAGGGCAGACCTTGCTCTAAGGCTGACAGGGGCCTGTGGGCAAAGGGACTGGGGCAGGGCTGTTTGCTGCGGTCAGTCAGTGTCTGCCTGGCGGCCTTGGCACTTTAGCTTTTCCACCCATGC